>NC_136068.1:935287582-936575582 GCF_964261635.1 Lissotriton helveticus
TCCCCATCTCCATAAGCCCCCTCCCATAACTTCGATTTGGGGACCACATTGAATGAAACGTGCAAGTCAATGAACACCATGTTAAGATCGCCCTTGGCTAGGTCCACCAACTTCCATTGGACCAGAAGGAACACGAAGGCCTGGTCAATGGCACTAACCTGTGTCCCTATCCTGTTGTGAGACCTATAAGAATCTGCTGGTCCCCACACCAGTCCAACAACCGCTCAAGGACCAGCTCACAGAAGAATATTGGGAGATTGTCTAATAAGCTGATGGGGCAGAAGTTCGAGGGCCCACTAGGGTCTCCTTTTTTGAAAATTGGTACAATGTCACTTTCCAGGATTAGGGAATTTCCCCTTCTGCTGAAATGACATTGGAGATCATATTATAGGTCACCTAAACCATTGTGTCAGTTTTAAAGATATCTTGGGGGACTTTGTCAAGCCCCGGTACCTTCCCGGATTTGAACAAGACCACCGCTTGTTAAGTTTCCTCAAGTGAAATTATTACTAAGTGTGGGGAGGAACTAGCTCCTTGTACTAGGGGTGCCCTGTGCCTAGAGAGGCCCTCAAGTACAGAGATAGGGGAGTACAAGCTCACAAAATGTGCGACCCAGTCACAGCGTAGGATATATGTTTCTGCAGGAGTTCCTAGCTTCCTTTAACACCTGCTGATCAATGACCAAAACTTCTTGTCATTATTAGTTACAGCGATATCTAGCAAATTGGCCCACATATCATCCTCCCACGTTGCTTTTGCTGCTCTTATACTAGCTAGGTAATTCACCATATACACCTTTTTTATAGCTTGTCATGACCCCCTTTTTAGGTTGAGCAAAGACATAGCTTGTGCTGTTGCTTAGCGACCTGTTCTATATGCTTTGTGGAGTTCCATCTCCACCAATCACTTACCTTTTTGCTCTTCATTGGTCTGCCAGTGTCCTGTAAAAGTCTATGCTTGCTAGTGGTCAGTCATTCCTCTTTCTCCCTCCTTTTTCTCATCTGTTCCTCCCACGAAGCACTGACCAAGTACGGTATCATTATGCTATGGTTGATCTACTCTTTGGAGGACTATATTTTTTCTCTTTGTTTCGTGCTTTGTTACTGTGTGCATGTGCTTGCGTGTTAATGCAGCATTTGTGCCATCAGGTTGGCGTGTTTGGCAACTGCATGTTTTTTTTTGTTTCTTGCACTCAGAAGTTATTGGAGAGCAAAACACCCTACCAAACTTCAAAGTCACCTGCTCTAGCTATTTTTTATGTTTTTGCAATCTTTGCTGTAGACCGCAATTTGGGCTTTTTTTCGTAGGATACTAGTTTGGTTTTGGGCTTCTTTTAAAGGGGAATCGGGCTTGTTTCGCTTAGGCACTGATTAAGTCTATCTTCTCCTGCGAAAGCACACCAGTTTCAGCAGTGCATGTGCAAGTTGGATTTCATTATTATTTGATTTGAATTACCAATGTCATCTGTACAATGCATTGAAGTGGGTCTTATTTTTGGCAGATCTCAATCTAAACCGCTTGCTCAAACATATCAATGGTTCCGCAGTATATAGTGTACTCTTCAGTGCACAACCATGGGATGTTTCTATGGCGCTAAAAAACTGCTTATGATAGAAATAACCAGCTCTTAAACACTGTAAGACCATTTTCTGTGCTTCTTGTCTATTCTCATTGCTGAGCATTCAAACACAGAGTTCCCAGTGGGAGACGGGTTTGAGTCTAGTGTGTTTGTCTCACATCCGCATCGGCGTGCCTAAATCTGATGCTGAGAAAATAAAAAGGACAGCACTGGTACTCCTTGTTTTCATTGTGTTTTGCATTGTGAATTTACTGTTATTTTTCTGCTGTAAAACTTCTGCAAACACCCTTTTGCTTGGGAATGTTGTAGTTGGTGCTTTCATATCCAATAGTTTATCTGAATGTTGATTGTTGTTTAGTCTACTCATGGGCATCACAACAAACCTATAGGGCACTGTTGAATTATGAGCTTGGCTCACTCCTTCATCAAACCGTTTATATTTCCCTTATCCTAGCTGTCGATGACAGTAACCCCTATTGAGGCTGCCAGGAAGTTATGTTAGGCGCAATAGGCAGCATATGTTTTAAGGGCCATAAATTAGTTTTAGGTTAACGCTTAATGCTGTTCGCGCCACAGCGTTAAGCAGACTCCGGCATCGCCCGGTGTTTCGCAGGCATCGTCCTTCCCATACGCTCACCGACATGGATTGTTCATCCCGCGGCTTAATTATCCTGTACCCGCTCTTGTCCAACTACAGAAAGAAGTACCCCTTGCGCTCAAACAGTTTGTGTGGGTCTATCACGCTACCATGCCGTCATTGCACGTGGAATAGATCGTGTGATTCTACACTGCTTCAATTTGCGCTTATTGTGATTCTACGCGTCTTGCCCTAAAGGCTTGCTTAAAATATTCAGGTATGTGATACATTGAGTCCTGATGAACCCGTTCAAGGGGATCGAAATGCTGTCGACCACTTATATAGTTACACACTGTCAACCAATGTGTTTTATTAGTGTGTTAACTATTTTGGATAGCTCAGTTATGTATTATCATTGACCTAAAACATCCTCACTTTCGTTGCCTGAAGAACCTTTTTGTTTGTTTGTTTGTATGTTTTCTTGTACTGGATACAGGAGTGAATCCCACTTTGTTTGTTATTGAAAAATTCCTTTATATATTACATTGATTAAAATTCTGTGTCCGGCTGGACACCTTGTTGAATATAGCACTTATTGTGGGCTATACCTTATTGAATTGTTTTACAAAATGTGTTAAGGACCATTGTTGTTTCATGAATTGCTACCCAATGTCCTTAATTACCTATTGGTTCCCTTGTCTCTTTCTAAACTTGTAATTTCTGTGGCAATCTTTCCATCCTGTGGGTATGGCTCTTCACTCAACGATACCACATATACTGCTGTAATTTAGATAAGATAACCATCTGGGCTACAAATATAATTTTCTGTTTAATCTACCAGTACGATCTGTTTCCCAAAAACATCAAGTACTATTTAAAGCAGTCTAGACTTCTTGATTCCGCTGCTTTATCAAAAAAATGGAAGCACTATGACATGACGACATTGCTGGTCTCAATACTACATCCCACCCTATTTTCAAAATTTGCCCGGGTATAAAATCAATGTTTTTTCAGCTTTATTTACACTTTATTTAACATCTTTGCAAGCATGGGAGTAACAGTTGGTCTACCTGAAATTGTTGCTTTAGTCCTTTAAACACAAACAGTGGGATACTTTCACGAACACATTTTACAGGCTGTATATAATATCAGTACAACATGGGTAATTAGGACGCTGTTTGTAGCATACTGTTTCTTCACTAAACCGTAGTATATACATAATACAGTTACAGGCCAGTATTGTTATGCCACCCTTCTGTACTAGCATGCATGCCCTGCTGTTTTATTGTGCAAAAAAAGCACTATAATGCTGCGCTATTTTATTTTTGTGAGCACAGAGCCCGTCATCGCAATTGCGATCACTTTTGCTTCACCGTGATCGCGATCACTTTTGCAGCCAATGCTTGTTGTTTAATGGGGCTGTCACCAGGGGACCCAGGATCCCAGCAGGCTTTGTGCCAGAAGGCATTGACGCTGATACCTGACCTCTTTTTCAAGTGGTCATGAGAACCAAAACTCTCCCACCGCATAGTACTGCTGCAGCATTTATTTTAATGGGGCTGATACCGGGTGGACTAATAAGCGCCAAAACTCTCCCACAATGCAAAACTCCCGGAGCACCTTTTTAGGTTTCGCTGGAGCACGGAGCTTTAGCTCCGCCTCCAGGAGAAATCTGTAGTCTTCAGTAAGGGACACTTGAATCCGCCCTCTGTTCCATTGGCTAGCTCCATAAATGGAGGCTAGCCATTGGAACAGAGATCTGTCCGTCATTCACGGACCAGATTCGGGGGCGTTCCCGAGATTTTTTCCCTGGGCGTGCCCTCTGTGTAGTCATGCGGCCGTGGGCGGGGTTTATTTTTTTTTTGTTGACCAGGTTTTTTTGGCCATTCCGCGGCCGACCGCCAACGGAGAAAGCCTTCCCGACCCCCCTCCCGCTGTCCGTTCCCGCCCCCCCCCCCCCCTGTGCTTCATGTTTTTCGAGCGCACATTACCGCGGGCGGGGTTGCCGAAATGCCCGCTCCGTGCTGGGCCTCCGTTGTTCCCCAGGTGAGTGCTTGTTTAATTTTGAATGCTGTGTGGCAGGGCGCTATTCCAACTAAAGCTATAGTGTAACAACCAGAGTCACCGACATTTGGATCTGGAGAAATGGGTTCGAGCCTAAGCGTCTGCTCAACATTGTCTGCCAGCTTATCCCTTAGCCTGTTCCAGCTCAAACTCTGTTCCTGTTCTGCCCGATTACCCCGCTCCCGGTTCCTGCCTCGTTTCCCTTCCCTCTTCCCCGTACCGTGTCCATTCCTCCTGTCCCACCTCCTTTGCCTGTTCCACCGCTTCACGTCGTAAACTGCGTTTTTGTGATCATTCGCTGTTAGACGCCGCCGGCTGCTCCTTCATTCCTGCCGCAGCTGCCTCGTCTTCGGAGCGGAATTACTGCTTCAATCAATAGCGGTAATTCCTGTCGGTGTTTCCTTCAGCTCTCATTGCTCCCGCGGAGGCGGCCGTGGAATTTTGCATTTGTGTCTTTGTGAACCATTCAGTTGCCCCAGGTGAGGAGTTCCCCCCCCCCTCTTGCACCTCTTCTTTTCTGTGGCACATTTCCCCCTCCTTGTAACGTGAACCTGATTCCTGATTCTTGGGATACAACATTTAGTACGTCCTCGCTGTATGTCCCACTATTCTTTAATAGTGTCCAAATTCACAGGGCATTCTTTACTTAACCGATTACGGTAATACCCAGCAGAAGCTACGCTTGGTTTATTACTCTTTTATTTGTTTGTGAGAACCAGTCCTATAACCGCATTTGTGTTCCTGAAGTTTACTGGCCAATCAATTCTTTCCTCACATAAAGACACCTCGAATACTTTGTACATATAGAGGTGAAGCTAATTATTAGGAGAGTACCGGCTCTTTTCAGGAGCAAACAGGTACTCTGGATTCGGAATACCAGTGTTTCTGTATTTCCATTTTAGAACACTGTGTTGATCTCTTTTACATGCTTTGCGCGTGTCTGTTTACACGCGCTGTTTTCTTTTGTGTTCAATGTTTCTTTCACGTGGTTGCATGCACGTGTTTGTTCTTTGCATTCTTAAGTTGTATGTGTTGTCTTTTGAATACTCTGATTCATGGCACAATCCTTGTGTTCCACACTCCAACACTGAATCGGGCCCTTTGAGTGAGAGCAGGCAAGGTGACAGTTGCTTGGAGTTTCTCTTGGCTTTCAGACATGTAACCGGAGGTGCTTCTTCATTTTGGAATACATCTTCTTTTTATATAAATCTACTTGTTTCATTAATACTTAACACACTGCTTTTGGGTTGTTGCTTACGTCTTGGTTGAAAAGTTCTAGTGCGAGCAACCTATTTTCCTGCCTGTTCGTCGCTCATCTCCAACCCAGTTGAAAGTATTAGCACCTCCTGTCATGGCATTGGCTTTCGCTCACACCTGCATGCTACATCTTAAGAGACTACTGCGGCAATTGGTCTTCTGCAATAGACAGCCTAGGTGTCCTACGTGCGGACATGGTGTCTGTTTACCCTCCTCCTAGGTGTGCCATCATGTTTTCATAACATCAGGTACTCTGACACTTAGAAAGCCTGGTCTATCAGCTGTCCTGTCCTCTCCTGTTTTTATTATTTTTATTTTTTTGAAAGAGCAATAGGCGGCGCACAACAATAGTACAAATAGCCTTGATTCCATATTAACGACTCACTATACAGCTTGAATAAAAGCGTCAACAACATGTATATGCTGTCCATAACTCTGCGAACATTAATCACATAGTGAGTGATAGTCTTGAAAATATTCTAACCCCTATACCCCAAATTATCATGTACTTTATCTGGCCTCCATGGGTTATATATATATATATATATATATATATATATATATATATATATATATTTATATATATATATATTTATTCCTTAGCTAAGACATAGCGGTCATTGCATGGGTGCCACTATGTTGAGACGCGGAGTCCGAGTATATATGAAAATAAGGTTTATTTAATGGTGACAGCACTAAGGCCCACACGCAGGTGGGAAACCCAACACTGGCAAGAAGCGTCTCAAAGGTTGGAATGCACGAACATTCCAATACATCACATTTATAGTGGAATGAAAGGGAGGATATGTCATAGAAGAGAAGGATAGTGATAGGGTGAAGGAGAGTGAGATAAGCAATAGGGATAGAGTGAGAAAGGTAGGTGGTGATTTCTCGCACAACACCTCCCCAATCACAAAGGGAAAACACTAAATTTAATACAACACAAACTCGTTGAAGTGTTTGGGTTGTTTGACTATTCTTCTATGAAGTGAATTAAGGTCACAATGAGAAGTACTAGTTAAAACATCTTCAATGAAGGAATTGGTATCTGGTTCATCACTAGATATAGAACCTTCAGAGTGTCTCAGACTTCTTGGTTGAACATGTTCACTAGTATTATAATTCACTAAACTTTCTGGTACAGATGTGGGATGGATTGTGGATGTAACAATTTCCTGAATATTGTGTCTGAAATCGTTATTTTACTGGGAGCTAAATTGCTATCAATATTGTTCCACAGCTCACTAGACTCTGTACAAGTAATGGGCAAACAATGTGGTAACGAGGGGCGGTCAGCGTCACTCCACTGACCTTCATTAGCTCGGTGGGTTACTGGAGGGGCGCGCTGTGAGGGGTAGGGGGGTGCATGACAAGCTGCCGCCTGCTGTCTGACATATGGTTAAGAGCCGTGCATGTGCGCACTGCTCCAGAGTGTGTGCGTGTCTGACTGCTCCAGTGTGTGCGTGCATGTGACTGCTCCAGAGTGTGTGTGTGTGACTGCTCCTGGGTGTGTGTGTGTGACTGCTCCTGGGTGTGTGTGTGTGACTGCTCCTGGGTGTGTGTGTGTGACTATTCCAGGGTGTGTGTGTGTGTATGTGACTGCTCCAGAGTGTGTGTGTATGTGACTGCTTCAGAGTGTGTGTGTGTGTGTATGTGACTGCTCCAGTGTGTGTGTGTGTGTGTGTGTGTGTGACTGCTCCAGTGTGTGTGTGTGACTGCTCCAGTGTGTGTGTGTGTATGTGTATGTGACTGCTCTGGTTGTGTGTGTGTGTGTGGGGCTCTGGGTGTGTGTGTGGCTCTGGGTGTGGCTGGCTCTGGGTGTGTGTGGCTGGCTCTGGGTGTGTGGGGCTGGCTCTGGGTGTGTGGGGCTGGCTCTGGGTGTGTGTGTGTGTGTGTGTGGTAGTAATTGCTGTCTGCTGAGCTCGTCCGTAGGGTACAATAGTTCTCACATAGTACAATAGTTCTCACACGAGAGATTAAGCTATTGGCAATGTAAATGACAATGCCATTTATTTATCTGTTTTCAAAACCAACCCATAAATACAAATTTTGTCATTTACAATGCCAATAGCTCTAACTTCTCCAAAGGCGAAACCGTTGCATTGTAAATGCTTGTTTTTTTTTTTTACAAGGCTGACACTGTGGGACTCAGGATCCCAGAAGGCTTAGCACCAGGAGCAGATGACATTGTTCCCTGCTCTCGCCCTCGAGCGCACATAAGTGCCAAAACTCTCATGAGGCTCAGGACATCTGCAGCACTTCGTTTTTAATGGGGCTGACACCGGGGGACCCAGGATTCCAGCAGGCTTTGTGCCAGAAGGCGTTGACGTTGATACTTGACCTCTGTTTCAAGCGGTCATTAGCACCAAAACTTTTCCACCGCGTTGTAATGCCTGCAGCACTTATTTTAATGTAGCTGATAACTGGGCGGACTCATAAGCGACAAAACTCTCCCACAATGCAAGACTCCCGCAGCACTTTTTTTTTTTTTTTTTTTTTTTGGGCTGGCACTGGGGAACTCAGGATTCCAGCAGGCATTGCACCAGGAGGTGCCAAAGTTGTTTCCTGCCCTCTGCCTTGAGCACTCATAAACTCTGAAACTCTTCAACAGTGTGGGACACCCACAGAACTTTTTTTTACTGGGGCTGACACCGGGAGACTCCGAGACTCTGGATCCCAGCAGACATTGTGCAAGGAGCCGCCAACGTTGTTTCCTGCCCTCTTCCTCAATTGCTCATAAGTGCTGAAACTCTCCCACAACATAGGATGTCGCAGCACTTTTTTAGGGTTTGCCCCTTTTCTATTTTGCAGAAATAGAAAACAGGGGTGAGCCCTTATGTCGCTGATCTGCTTCTTTCCCCAAAGGCTCTATTCAGGCAGCTAATTGGCTCTCTTCAAGCCGGATTCCCAACAGTTCACGAGAAATAGAATCACGTGACAAGCTCCGCGTGGACGAGCTTGAACGATCCTTCCCCCTGCCAGCAGCATTTGGCACATCAAAGGCTTCGCTGCCACATCCACAATTGAAGCTACGATCAAAGGCTTCCGCTGCCCCGCCCCCCGCCACAGCAATGACGAGAGCTTGTTGTTAGGTCTAGCTTGCTCGATCTATTGTAAAGGGGCTTTCAAAGTGCGATCCACTGGGTTCATGTCTCCTTAAAGCTTGCGTTCATGTGCGCGTGAACGCGCGCAGGCGCCATCTGCCTCAAACACCCTGCCCATTTGATGCCCCTCACACGTCTTCGCCGGCAAAAGCCTTTCCCAGGGCTCCAACTTGCCCCCTTCCCTCCTCCCCTACAGCAGCTGGCTAGCAGCCCACAACACCAGAACGAGTTGTGTGGCTGCCGGAACCAGATTATTTACCACATGCGTTGATCATTGTCCACTAGATGCATTTTTTTGTTTAATCTGCTTAATCCAAAAATCACGAACGTTAATACAAATGGGGGGGGGATAGCGTTTAAAGGCCAAACATGTTGTGTTTCGGATTATGCAGCATCTCTATACAGTACATTATTTTTTAGTAAAACTCCGAGCAAACATTGTTTTTTCCCCCTAACTTTATTTGCCTTAACGACCTCAGCGTCCTGCTGTCCTTGATTGGCAGGTCACAGATGCTGCAGACCAATAGATTCCTATCTTTCTCCGGTGGCTTGTTTATTGACGCTTAATTATTTCCTTTCTCAAGTGTTGGGAATCTCACAGAAAGTCACACTTCAGCAGACTTTCAGGCTCTCACTGAGATACTCTCTCTCTCACTGAGATACTCTCTCTCACTGAGATACTCTCTCTCACTGAGATACTCTCTCTCACTGACTGACTCTCTCTCACTGACTGACTCTCTCTCACTGACTGACTCTCTCTCACTGACTGTCTCCCTCTCACTGACTGTCTCCCTCTCACTGACTGTCTCCCTCTCACTGACTGTCTCCCTCTCACTGACTGTCTCCCTCTCACTGACTGTCTCCCTCTCACTGACTGTCTCCCTCTCACTGACTGTCTCCCTCTCACTGACTGTCTCCCTCTCACTGACTGTCTCCCTCTCACTGACTGTCTCCCTCTCACTGACTGTCTCCCTCTCACTGACTGTCTCCCTCTCACTGACTGTCTCCCTCTCACTGACTGTCTCCCTCTCACTGACTGTCTCCCTCTCACTGACTGTCTCCCTCTCTCTCACTGACTCTCTCTCTCTCTCTCACTGACTCTCTCTCTCTCTCTCACTGACTCTCTCTCTCTCTCTCACTGACTCTCTCTCTCTCTCTCACTGACTCTCTCTCTCTCTCTCACTGACTCTCGCTCTCTCTCTGACTCTCGCTCTCTCACTGACTCTCGCTCTCTCACTGACTCTCGCTCTCTCACTGACTCTCCCTCTCTCACTGACTCTCCCTCTCTCACTGACTCTCGCTCTCTCACTGACTCTCGCTCTCTCACTGACTCTCGCTCTCTCACTGACTCTCTCTCTCACTGACTCTCTCTCTCACTGACTCTCTCTCTCACTGACTCTCTCTCTCACTGACTCTCTCTCTCACCGACTCTCGCTCTCACCGACTCTCGCTCTCACCGACTCTCGCTCTCACCGACTCTCGCTCTCACCGACTCTCGCTCTCACCGACTCTCGCTCTCACCGACTCTCGCTCTCACCGACTCTCGCTCTCACTGACTCTCGCTCTCACTGACTCTCGCTCTCACTGACTCTCGCTCTCACTGACTCTCGCTCTCACTGACTCTCGCTCTCACTGACTCTCGCTCTCACTGACTCTCGCTCTCACTGACTCTCGCTCTCACTGACTCTCGCTCTCACTGACTCTCGCTCTCACTGACTCTCGCTCTCACTGACTGACTCTCTCCCACTGACTGACTCTCTCCCACTGACTGACTCTCTCCCACTGACTGACTCTCTCCCACTGACTGACTCTCTCCCACTGACTGACTCTCTCCCACTGACTGACTCTCTCCCACTGACTGACTCTCTCCCACTGACTGACTCTCTCCCACTGACTGACTCTCTCCCACTGACTGACTCTCTCCCACTGACTGACTCTCTCCCACTGACTGACTCTCTCCCACTGACTGACTCTCTCCCACTGACTGACTCTCTCCCACTGACTGACTCTCTCCCACTGACTGACTCTCTCCCACTGACTGACTCTCTCCCACTGACTGACTCTCTCCCACTGACTGACTCTCTCTCTCACTGACTCTCGCTTAAAGACTGACTCTCGCTTAAAGACTGACTCTCGCTTAAAGACTGACTCTCGCTTAAAGACTGACTCTCGCTTAAAGACTGACTCTCGCTTAAAGACTGACTCTCGCTTAAAGACTGACTCTCGCTTAAAGACTGACTCTCGCTTAAAGACTATGTTACTGACTCACTCTCTTTCACTCACTGACTTACTCTCACTCTCTCACTGACTCTCTCACTCTCTCACTGACTCTCTCACTCTCTCACTGACTGACTGACTCTCTCACTCTCTCACTGACTGACTGACCTTCACCCTCCTGTTACTTATGCCCCCCATAGCAAACAAAACCACAAAAAGCAAACATTGGGACAGGCAGATACAAGCTGCCAGCATTAAAAAGACAAAAAAACTCAAGACATTATTTTTAATACTTTTTTAATATGGTCGTTTAGTTGTACATAATGCTTTTTTGGTCATATCTAAGGTAACTAAAATGCTTTTGACACTTCTTTATTATAACTTTTCAGCATGCTGCAAACTTCTGTACAGCCCAGCTTAACCCCTTCGGTGCTCATGACGAGCTCAGCTCGTCATGAGGCACAGTGCTCGTGTGCTCATGATGAGCTGAGCTCGTCATGACCACACCCATTTCTATTATGGTCCAGCACAGCAGGTGAATATCTTAAGCAGCCAAGGTGTTCAAGACATGGGTAAAGTTAATATCTCTGGCTAACCACTTATAAGTTCCCAAAGGCGAGACCTATTGGCTATGCCAATGCTTCTTTAATGGGGCTGACACCAGGGAATTCAGGATCCCAGAAGGCACCATGCATGGAGGCTGCAACTTTGTTTCCTGCTCTCTGCATCAAGAGTTTATATGTGTCAAAACTCCCCTGCAGTGCAGGACGCATGGTGGCCACACCCAGGCAAAGCCGGGCACAGGACCAGCCTTTCCTCTGCCCATCAGTGTCAGAAAGTGCCAGAGAAGGGCCACCCCTTTTGGTTCTACATCAGAGTTATTTTATTTAGAAGTTTTCTATAGCGCTAACAAGACCAGAAGGTAGCAGAGCGCTTTACAGTAGAGGGAATGAAAAAGAGAACAACATGACGCAAAACCAATAAAAGCAATCAGCGAGCGACAATTTGGAATGAGGAAAAGTACGGACAGCAGGCCTTCTTGGTAACCGGATTCAACGTTACCGCATGGATTCATGGGACGCTTAGTCACTCCGGTAAGGCTAGCCTCATTATATTGTGGCATTTCATTTACTTTCGATTCGTGAACCTGCCCCTACTGTTTAACTTGGACAGGAGTGGGTAATCTGTTCACACTGAACCAACTTCAAGTGCAGACCTCAACAACCATGTACATCAAATTGCATAGTGTGAGGAAGCTTGTACGCCCTATTTTTCTTCATGCATCATGTTTATAATTTGACTGCTGTGTAAGACTGTCATGTACAACAGGCAATAGGCTGTCTATTCAGCCCAACTTTAAATGTACAGAGTACAACTGCTCTGGGACCCTATCTGGATTGTTTTTTTTCCTTCTTCCTTTTAATATTTCTCTGCTCTGAGATTATTGCCTATGGTCTTACTATCTTGGGTGCTTTTGTGTTTAAAGCCCTTTTTGTAAACAAAGTTTGTCAAGTCAAAGCTAACTTACTGAACTACACTCATAAGTCATGTTTGAGTTCAAAGAGACCCAATGGGGAAACGAAGGCTTCAGAACCCACCCAGGGAAAGTTCAAACATGGTATGGTAGTGATGAAAGCTAATAACTACTCCTTAAATGACATTCACTTATTAATTGAGGAGGTTGAGTCAATTATAGGAAACAAAAGCCCTCAAGCAAGACAAGACCAAAAAAGCATTGGCATAGCCAATAGGTCTAGCCTTTGGGACCTTATAAGTGTTTAGCCATTCAACAGCTGATGTTGTTGCACCAAGGATATTGTGCTGCATAACTAAATACTTATAAGGTCCCAAAAGAGAGACCTATTGGCTATGCCAATGCTTGTTTATAGTTGTGTTTTGTTTATACACGTTGAAAGTCACAACTAAGTACTTGGTTGCTTCATGTATTTATTTAAATCTCCAACTCACCTTTATAAGAACTTGCTCCTATATTTAGGCATATATCAAATAATTAGTATAAAAACCTGCACCATGTAATTGATTGTATGCTTATATTGAAGTGGTGACAGTTTATTTATAGCAAAAAGAAAACATTTCGGGATTGTGTTTTAGGTTATTTTATTTGCCCTACAATGTAGCAGTGTTTTATTTTAAGGTTGCTCTAGGCAGTGCTACAGCTGCTTCTCTGGTCCCTTCAATTATATCTCTAGTCACGGTAGTAATTTCTTATTCTAAATCCTCTAAGCAGTGCTACAGCTCCGTCTGTTGCCAGTGGTAATTCCTCATTCGTAGTCCACTAGGCAGTTCTGCTACCTGCTTCTCTAGTCGCAATGTTAAAGATTGGAGGGATTTGTTAGCATGAGCTGAAAGCCATTTTGTATTTCTGGCAGCCATCTTGTTTGCCATGTGCTGCCACATGCTCGCCATGTGCTCTGTCCTCCCTCAGTATTGACTGCTCTTGTAATCTGCCTAGAAACTAACTATATTTAGCATCTTCCACCTTCGCACATGCTCAGAAGGGCCTAGCTAGTAGAATGCACCTGCTCATCTTGTAGAACTGTCAGGCTATTTTTGCTGCTGTATGGAGAAGTAACTCTCCTCCCACTTTGTGGAGCAAGCAGATCTTGCATGCCCATATCAGGCATTTTGCATGCTTACATGTGCCAGAACTGCCCTTGGTCTTATGCGGACTATGTAACCCTAAGCATATATAAGGCCCCTGTTTTCTGTACCCCTTAGACTGCCTCATTCAGTTGCTAAGACTTCTGTGAAATTTCTTCTTTGTTGTTTTAAAAGGACCAAGTATCAGTGAGACCCAGAAGAAGGTTTCTATGTTCTACACCAATACTAATTCCTCATTCTTACTCCTCTGTACAGTCCTGCAGCTGCTTCTCTGCTCTCATCTATAGTTCCTCATTCTACATCCTCCTATCAATAATTCCTCATTTTACCTGCTCTAAACATTGCTGCCAACTGCTTCTCTTATCCTGTCCATAATTCCTCATTCTCCATACTCTACACATTGCTGCTACCTGCTTCTCTTCCCTCAACGGTAATACCTAATTTTAAATCCTCTGCACAATACTGTAGCAGGTTCTCGAGTCCCATTGATAATTCCTCATTCTAAGTCCTCTATGCAATGTTGCAGGTATAGCTTTATTCATACATCCACTATACTCCAAACAAAAACACATAGATAAAACACATTATCATTTACTACGCCAATAGTTCTAACAAAAAAAAAGAGATCTATTTCATTGCAAATGCTTGTTTTAACTTGGAGGAGGTTTATCTTTGCATTTTTGCACTGGTCATTGCCTCTAGTTCCTGCAATGTTCCAAAGGTGAAGAAGGTGGATAGTGCAGTGGAGCCTCAGATCCACCCCTTTGGAGACATTCTGTCTGTGAGAAGTTGGCCTAGTATATGCTGCCAACTCATTAAAGTGTGGCACCCTGCACCAGTCGAAACAACCCTTATGGTGAATTAAGAGGTCAAAGATAACTTTAAAAAGCTATCCAAGTGGTGGCTGTGGAGAGCAGCCTTCAGGCTTAGTCTTGAAGGAATGTAAAGTAGCTTGTTTTACCAGAATGTGACCTTATAGTATTGACTAAATTAAAGAACTACACAGCAGTTATACAAATATCTATTTATTAGTATAGCACTATCTAGTACAACATTATCTAGTACAACATAGTATCTCCAACACAGAAATAATCACATTGCACACAATACTTTAGCAAAGAAATGATAGTAAATAGTACTAATACACAGTGGGCATGGGTGGGGTGGGGGGGGGGACCAAACCGTATACAAATAAGTGGTATAAGAACCACGTCTCATGTCAAGACATTGTCGAGAGGATGTAGTATTGCTGGGACCCTAAGGAACCACCCAAGGTGAGTTGATAGGGACCCCATGGAGTGCCTGTGCAGTGTGAGAACATGACCGCGTACTCCGTTCAAGTCTATGGGGAAGTTGCGTTTGAGTTTAAGGACCTTTCCCAGTGAACTTCAAAGAAACCCTGTGGAAGGCAGAAGGTAGGAGAGCCACCCCACCTGTGGATACTGAGGTACCCAAGTCAACTATCCCAGGGAAGCCGGGTGCATAGGTCTGAAGTGGCGTCGGAAACCTACTTCGAACCCTATGGAAGACTTTGAAGAAGAGTTGCTGCTGGCAGGGATAAAAGTGTCCATTGGAATCCAAAGGTGGATTCATGTTGGAGTACCTGAAAACAGAGGGGACAGAGTCTGGGTCACTTGGGAGTGACCCGGGGCTCGGTAGACTAATGCCCACCGATGTCTGGTGCTTCAGGTTGGATGATGGCGTTTTTGACTGCAGCTGCGGGGACCAGGAGACTTCATGGATGACCAGGAACCAAATGCGTGCTGTCCCATGAAGGATGTTGAGTGCTGAGGGGTCGGTGTCCGGCGGGGGCACCAACAAGCCTATGCAAAGGCAACCCACAGGTCAAGGGAGTGTACAATTCGGACCAGCAAGGTCCAGGAGACTCACCACACAGGGGAGTCGGGGTGAACCTGGAGCAACCAGGGGAGCCCAAGAAAAGCAAAGTTGACCCTCAATTGGACCCGGAGGTACAGGAGTCACGAGAGGCCATCAATCGATTTCACCAAACAGCTTACGGAGCACTCTGTTCATGGAGGTCGATGTTCTTGGTAGGAAATGATGCCAGAGTTTAGGGCTACTTGAAGCCCAATGCACTTGTTCAAGAATTGCCAACAAGCACATGCACTTGCAAATACACACGGTGCACAGGGGTTTGTGTGTTGCAACCTCCACGAGGGACACTGGCCTCAAACTCGGTAAGAGGGCTGCTCGGGTTTCGAAGGACACAGAAACCTTCCTCCTGTGTTCCTGGAACCCTTCGGAGCTCGTAGGAGCTCAGGATCAGCAGACCGGTCAGCAGTGTTTAGGGGCCTGTGAATGCAGGGGAGTGACTCCTTCACTCCAAAGGAGATTATCTTCAGTTGTCCTTGATGCTCTACATGTCATACACAGACCTTGTATGCTACACGGGCACAGACGATGCAACAAACTGAGAGGTACACTAAGTTGGACCCAAACTAAGTCCAGCGAAGTCCAGAGTGTCCAGATGGTCGAAGTGCAGTGGTTTCCTGTTCAGAATCTTGTCCGAATCGAATCTAAGGACCAACAGCCAGGTAAGCCCTCATCTACCCACAAGGGAGCTTAGGAAAGATTCTGGGGACACTCCCAGGGGAGGGTCTGCATAGGGGGGCGGTTACTCCCATGTCCTTTGTACAGTTTCACACCAGAGCGGGAGCCATTGGCTCCCAGGACTGTTTTTAACTAGACTACGCACAGGGACACCAAATGTACACCTCATGCAGACTTTGTCACTGGCAAGCGCACCCATCCATCCATAATACACTAAATCCTGTCTGTGAGGTGGGCACCCCTCCCTGTGACAGAATGCCTATTGTTCTGCCTTCCCCTGCTCGAGCTTGGCTCAGTAGCAGGAGGGCAGAAATGTGTCTCTGGTCGGCAGCAACCATTTTGTGCTGTCTGAGAATAGAAGGCTGGTACCGGAACCTCAAGAGACCCTACAAATAATACCTCCGACACCGGTTCCTGGGGTATGATTACAACATGTTTGAAACCAAACACGATAGGGTTTGTTTCAGTCGTTTTAGAGTTGGTCATCACTCGGTCGCATAATGCCCCTCCGTTAGACTGACTGCATTACTGAGAACCTGAAGGGGTGTCCTGCTTGTGCAGATGAACCCTATCACTTCGAACCAAGCACCCTGCTCTCAAGATTGTAATGGCCTGCTATATTGGTGACTTATAGGTTTTAAGTGCAGTGACCCTTAGATATAGTAAACCTATATCTTAAGTGAGTGGTGCATGCATCTACTTACACATGCTGCAATGGTAAGATGTAGTTCCATTTTGCATGGCCTCTCATGGGAGGCATAATACATGCTTCAGCCTAGGGGAGACCTCTGGGGTACCTATGCCCTGGGTACATGTGTAGAGTATACTAGGGACTGACACGCGTACCCCAGTATCCTATCTGGAGTGTACCCTAGTACATGACATAACAGTTTAAGGAGAAAGCAGATAGACTGGGGGTCCTGATTAGCAGGATCCCAGTCAGATTAGTCAAAAAAAGCATCACATTAAGCAAAAAGTGGGGGTAACCATGAGAAGCAGATACTATTTTCCTACACATTTATAATAGGGGACAATGGTAAGGTGCCTAACCTGGGAGTGGTCAGGAAATCTGTAGTACTTCTAGCATCTAAGTCCAGAATTACTTTATTCGGTCTACATGTGACCATAAAGGAGCATGAACAAATTAAGCCTACATTACATACGTTTTTGTGACCATATGCAGGCTACAGTTAAGATAATAAAATGAGACACAGAGAGACTGATTAAAAGGCAATATGACCAAAGACAAACCCTCCATTGCCAACCCAGCACACTGATTATGCAGACCATTTTTTATATAAAAGTCTCAGAGTAAACTGCGTTTTTCAAATATTTTCTTGGTTAATTGATAATCTTTTAAAAGCAGTAAAAACATGATAATAACCAAAGCAGTAACATGATAAATTGCGTTGTGCAAAAGGCAGGGAAAGACTCTCAAATGGGATTCCCCGCTGTTGCCAGCAATTTATTCAACCTCTGTGATTGGGCGAGGAAACAAGCGATGCCGTAGGTGGAGAAAACCTCTAAAAGTAGCTGTAAAAACATGAGGGGGTGCTTTACCTCTTCAAAATGAAGAGATTTTAATAGGGGCAATAAAACATTGTGCGGGATCTCATAAAGACTGCAGAAAAAAACAAATTTAAGAGATCCTGGGGGAAAAAACTTATCACAAGTACAGGGATGTGGCTTCTCACTCCATGCCACCAAGTCAAAGAAAATTCCCTGTGGGACTCCTCAATAGCATGCTTAAACACCCACTTCTCAATCAGACCTCATTCATGTATAAACTATTGCAATTGCCAAAGGATATTTGGTGAGTGTCACAGGAAGCAAATAGGTCAGCTATTGATTCATCTGACAATGTACATGTAAGGCTAGATTCTGTTTTTATTTTATTTTGTTTATCTACAGGGCATTTTATTAGGATTACTCAGTGACCACAAGGTGCTTGACATCTGAAGTGTTTATCGTGTGAGGTATATGGTATAGTGGTTTTGAAATTAAGCAGGAGGACCGAAGAGTCAGTATACTGACATGTGATATTATTGTGGGTTATTTTATGCTTTCATTAGGTGTTTGCATTGGATTTTAAACTGTGACCTAACAGTCCGTTTTTGAACTAATAGGAGGAGATAGTGATTGATGTCCCTCTGTTATAATATCCATATGCTGATATGACGGTGGGTTAATAGGTATTCCGCTTATCAAAAATGAGTGAGGAATATCCTGACAAATACATTAAGTCAGGCATCCCTTTTTTGAAAGGGGGGTGTTGTGTGGTATATATGACACTATCTCCCAATCAATAATTCGTATCAGCTCAAACCTGAACTAGAGCATAAACATGTTGGGTAAATAGAGATATGAGTGTGTCTGTGATATATAGGTGTTTGACAGCAATGCCATTGGGAATATATATGGGTGTTTTATTGGGGATGATTTAAAATAATGAATTAATGTGTTGTTCAAAGAAGTGCCATATCATACAGATATATTTCATTTTTTCTCTATATGGATGTTAGGATCCCTGGGCATAATTGTATATAAAGCCTGAAGAAGGTGGTTTGGACCAGTTACTGCCACCGAAACGCGTTGCCTTTGGTCGTTTGTTATTAAATTGTCTAATTACGTACTTTTTTCGCATGATATATTTTAGGTTTAAATCTGTTTATTACTTGAAAGACAGTGCAAGGCAGTACAATTAGCAATGCAATCACGCCAGATACAGTAGGTAAGTGCGGTAGAGGCACAGCGTCCAAGGCAATACTGGCAAGAGCAGCAACGTCCAACTCGCTGGAGTTGAGAAAAGCATTGCACTAAAAGAACAATAGAACTAGAAGGAGCAATAAAAATGTCCCCCCGCCCCCCCAAAACTCGCATCTGTCCCCCCACCCAGTCCAGAGTTCCCAGCAGTCTCCCTACAATACATGCTTTCAACTTCTAAGTGTCTTATGCCTCGAGAGGTTTAGGATCCGTAGTTATGGGTGCCATCAGGCGCAACAGTCTGAGATATTTAGGACAAGTTATCTCCGTGAACTCAGTCAGGAGTAGGGCTCTGAAAGGCTGCCAGAGTTCCTCATATTGATCTCCCTTCCCTGCTGCGGTGAGTGACAGCTTTTCCATACCCAACACATGCCACATCTGATGAAGCCAGCCTGTGGTGGTAGGGACAGTGGTGGTACGCCAGTGTGCCAGAATGTTCTGCAGAGCCGATCCAAGGGCCATGGCCATTTGACGGCCCCTGCAGGAGCGCAGCGGGTAAGTGAGCGCATTGGGGAGGCCTAGCAGTATGTAAGAGGCGATACGAGGTATTTCTGTCTGGAAGTGTGTGTCAACTTCATCTAAAATATGTGCCCAATATGAGCGGAGGAGTGGGCAGTCCCATAAGATGTGTACCAGAGTTCTGGTGTGGCCGCAGCCCCTCCAGCAGAGCTTATCCTTGGAAGGGTCCATTTCGGATAGCCGCTTGGGGTTGTAGTACCAGTATAGAGATATTTTGGTGAGTGTCTCGGTGAGCCCCATGTGGTACGCTGAGTGCTTAGCCCTATAAGCAATGTTCCCCCATTCCTTATGACTCAGGGACCTACCCAGCTCTCTCTCCCATCGCACCCTGCCCGGATTGTAGATGTGTTTTTGGTGGGGTCTGGATCAATTTATAAAGGTCTGAGATGAGCTTGGTGTTGGAGGTGCGTGAGAAAAGCCATTTCTCGTACGGAGTGAATTTCCTATCAGCCGATTCTTTTATCTGCGGCTGCAACGCCCAGTGACACACCTGTAGATATGTCATACGTTCCGTTTCGGAGAGGTTGTATTCTTGCTTAAAGAGCTGGAAAGGAATCACCCCCTCTGGGCTGTACATATGGTACAGGAAGCGGCAACCCGCGGGTCTCCAATGCGTAAAGGCCCCCGTAGCCATTCCGGGGGTAAAGTCAGGGTTATCCATCAGAGGTGTAAGTGGAGAGGGGAATGTTGCCAAACCGTGGAGCGTATTAGTCGCGTCCCAGACGTCCAGGGGGGCCCGAGTTATAGAGGACGCGTAGAGGTTGGCAGGTCTATAAGCTCTGGTCAAAAACAGTATCTCCTGCAACGGGCGCCCCGCCACCGCCTGGTCCTGAAAGAGCCAGTGCTTATCGGATTCCAATTTACTCCATTCCACCAAATAGCGCAATTGTACCGCTTGGTAGTATTTATTCAGGTCAGGAATGTCCAAGCCTCCTTCCTCGGGAGCCAAAGTGGCTAGTGTCCTCTTTAGTCGGGGTTTCCGACCTTGCCAGATGAAATTAGCTAAATCCGATTGAGTTTGTATTGTACAGCCTACTGGAGGCCGGAGGGGTAAGGCACGGAAAAGATATAAGACTTGCGGCAGGATAGTCATCTTAACTGCCACAATGCGACCTAGCCAGGATAGGGGAAGGTGTCTCCACCGGTCTAACTCCCCACGGATGCGAGTCTGCAGAGTAGTGTAGTTGACCGTGATCATCCTGTCCAGGGTCGGGGCGAGCTGAATTCCCAGGTAGGGAACAGTATCCGTGGCTCACCGAACAGGCACGAGGGACTGCAGATAAACTTGTGTTGAAGCTGTAAGAGACAGGTCTAACGCAATAGATTTGTCCGTATTCATTTTGAAGCCGGATACCATAGCAAATGCCTCAAGCTCAGCAACACACGCAGGTAGCGCCGTCCGCGGACGGTCTAAGGTGAGTAGGAAATTATCCGCGTAAAGGCTAATGGTATGGAGATCACTGCCGAATTTGATGTCAAGAGTATCCTGACGTTGCCGAATTCGGTAAGCGAGGTGTTCCATGTAGAGAGCAAAGTGGCGACAGTGGACACCCCTGTCTCGTCCCTCTCTCGATGGGGAACGCAGTCGATGTGTAACCATTGACTCTCGCTACTGCAGAGGGTGCACTGTAAGAATTGAAGATGAGGGTTCGGAATTTCTCCCCCATCCCGAACTTGGCTAGTACCATTTCCAGGTAGGGCCAGTGAACACGGTCGAACGCTTTTTCGGCGTCAACCGCCAATATCATGTATTCCCCAGGTATTCGGGAAGCCTTTTTAATCAGGTGGGTTACCCTTTTAGTATTGTCAACCGTCTGGCGGTCAGGGATAAAGCCCGCCTGATCGGGGTCCACCAAGCCCGGCAGATGTGCAGCTAGACGCGAGGCGAGGATACCGGTGTATAACTTGAGGTCAACGTTGAGGAGTGAAATTGGTCGATATGCCCCGCATTTAGTGCCATCCTTCCCCGGCTTTGGAATAACTGAGATAGAGGCGCGCAGGAGATCCGGTGGGATGGCCCCTGGGTCCGCAAATTAATTAAATAGGCGAGTGAGCAACGGCGCTAGGGCGGTGCAGAAAGTCTTGTAAAAGGGAGGGTAATAGCCGTCCGGCCCAGGCGCCTTCCCCACCTTAAGTCGAGCGATTGCAGCGACCACTTCCTCGATGCGGATGTCTCTCTCTAACCATTCCGACTGTTCCGGTGCCAAAGATGGGAGTATGACCAAGTCCAGAAATGTGGACACGGCCGCGAAATTCGGAGGCGTGCCCCTATAGAGATCAGCGTAAAAGTCTCGGAATGTCTCCACTATTTGCACATCGTCCGTTACGATGGATCAGTCAGTACGGGTGATTTCTTTCACCTTCTGACTCTGTTGGGCTACTCTAAGCCGGCTGGCCAGTAACCGCCCACACCTATCCCCACCCGTGTAATAGGCTTGTTTCAGATTAAGTGCCGCATATTCCGTCCGGTCATTATCTAGAGCTGTGAGGTGTCCACGCGCCACTTTGAGCTGCTTCCAGACTCTCGGAACCCCTGTCCGTTGGTGCATGCGTTCGAGTTCCTGCACTCTGAGTGAGTTCCTCTCTTTTCTCTGCTCTTAAGCGGTTGTCAGCTGAGGAAATTGCTATAAATACTCCTCTAAGGACAGCTTTTAACGCGGCCCATTGGGTTGCAAGCGTAGTATCTGAGTTTGCGTTATGTTGCAGGAAGTCCTGTATGGATTCCTGTACCTGTTTCACTACAGCCTGCCTATGCAAGAGTGTGTCTCGAAGGCGCCACACTCTAGGAGGTGGTAGAGACGGCGGGGTGGTAACAGTCATGGAGATCGGGGCATGATCTGACAGGGATAGGACTTCCATATCAACCGATGATGTAAGAGAACACACCGGACTCTTTACCAGAAAGTGATCTATGCGGGCGTACGACTTGTGTGCCGCCGAGTAGTGAGAATATTCTCTCTCCCCGGGGTGCCATAGGCACCATAGGTCGTGTAGATCAAGGTCCCGTAGCCTGTCAGTGCAAGCGGCCGAGAGGCTTCGAGCGTGAAAAGTGCATGGGGAAGATCGGTCTAAGGTTGCGTCAAAGACGACATTCATGTCTCTGCCGATTATAATGTGCCTATCTGCAGTAACCGCTATTTCTGTGAGGGCAGTGTGTAGGAATTTCTCCTGGCCCTCATTGGGACTGTACAAAGAGCCTATCGTGAACGTCACCCCCTCAAGGCCACTTGGTAAACCAGGAGTCTGCCACATATCTCTGCTAGTTTGTGGAGGACTTCCCCCTTAAAATGTCGCGCTACAAGAAGTGCTACCCCGGCTGTTTTAGAGGCCCCACTGGAGAAGTACTGGCCCGGGAACGCCCGCGCGCAAAGCCTATGACAATCCCGGGCCAGCAGGTGCGTCTCCTGGAGGAGGCAGATGTCTGCACGTGTACTTTACAGAGAAGAGAGGATCGCTCCTCCCTTAACCGGATTGTTGAGCCCCCGTACATTGAGTGTCAATACTGTAAAAGCGCTAGGCATCATGATGTGGGAGGTTGTGAACCGAAGCTATGGCACCTCGTAAGCGGCCCTCAGCAGGGATGGAAGAGGATTCCTCCCAGGTGGTAAGAACCAGGCATTGTTGAAGCGCAACCAATGTGTGTGTACAAGACCTGAGCTCTGGACTACCCCCCCCCCAACCCCCCCCCCCCCAACTCCCCGTAGACTCCCTCCCTAACCGGCAAACCCCCAAAGAACAAAAGTCCTGGACCAGTCACAAGTTCGTGGAGGCCCATAGGTCAAGTCAGTATTGAGAAACGTGGCGTTGGCAGACCCACAGCCCCGGATCCCAGGTCAGCCAACTCGTAAGCCAGATCCGTGGTAGGCCAACATAGAGGAATGTGGCAATAGCAGCCCCATTAGCTCCCCGGCCCCTTCCCCCCTTCTACATGAGTATAATGTGTTACTTCTACCCCCAAACCTCAATGTGTCAATCAGGACTCGCTGTGTCTTTCACCACTTCCTGGATAGCTGCTGCTTGTTCATGGGCCACTGTCTCTGGGTCAGGTTTGAGGCCTTTCTTGGGATGACGGCGTCTTCGCACTTGCTGCCACCCGTCAGCTTGTGATGATGAGGGTCCCTCGTGTAGCTTCCGTGGCGACATTCCTCCAGGCGAGCCCTCCTCCACTAAGCCGATGCCCAGCAAGGTGCAGGTATCGCGGAGGGAGCGCATCTGATGCAGGGTTCCCTGCCATTTGAAGATAAGCCGAAACGGATGACCCCAGGGGTATGGTATCCCTTTGTCTTGGGGAAAGGATGTGACTGCATGGAAGGATTTCCGTTTCTGGAGAGTGATGGCCGAAAGATCCTGAAATAATGCCACCGAGTGACCCTGGAAGCTAAGAGGCTGTTTCTGGCGTGCCTCTCACAGGATGCGCTCCTTCAAAGGGAAATCTGGAAGAAACGCCAGAATGTCCAGCGCGGGGGCAGAGGCCCATCTTGGTAGTCCCACCCTGTGTGCACGGTCGATACGGATCTCGAAGTCAGCTGGCTCTCCGAGAATCTCCCCTCGGCTTTCAAAGGAATACCCCGCACACGGATGTTGTTCCTCCGGGAACAGTTTTCAATGTCCTCTGTGTGTGCCTGAAGGTCCTCCTGCTGCTCCCGGAGCTGGAGTACCTCTTGCCGCAATAATTCAACCTCCTCGCTGCGTGCCTGGTCCGCGGACTCCATTGATGCCACTCTCTCACCCAGGCCATCCACATCCCTGCGCAGTTCACGTTGCTCCCAGCCAGTGCTTGCTTCAAAGCCGTGAAGTTATCGCGCAGAGTATTGAATAAAGATTCCAGGAATGCCTTGGTGATAGGGGCACTCCCATCATTCTGTGCCATAGTGTCGGCCGGAGCAGTGGGTGAGGGAGGCGTGCGGGTTTTGTCTCCCTTCACAACGCTCTTAGCTAGCATATCTGGTATTGTGCGACCAGCTCTGCGGTTGGTGTTAGCCATAGTCCCCAGTCTCCGAGGGGTGCAAGGCGGGGTGGGGATCCCTTCGTCAGGCACCCAGTAAAAGTGGGCAACTTCCTGGGGCCCAAGCGGCAGGGAGTGGATGGTTGCAGGGGGCTCCCCCCAGACGCAGCACCCACGAGGCTTGTCCTGATAAGTACCAGATGGAGTCTGGTGTCGGGATAGAAAGAGAGGCGGTTCCACTCACCGCACGCCTCAGTGTCCTGTAAAGCGGGGACGCAGTCCGTGGGCAACAAGAGTCGGCAAGTCAACTGTGGTAGGCACTGTCGGGGGGCTCGCTACCCCCAGCATCCGGCACACCCCGCCGTCCCCTCCTCAGGTCGCGGGATGGGTAGGTAGAGCCATGTAGGTGGCCGGGCTCACCAACTGCAACGTCTCTATGCAGGCCTCCACGGGTGTGGGGCCGGGGTCGTCGTCGCCGATAAGGTTAAGCTCAGCCAGGTAGGTGTCAGCTCTCTCGTGCTGGGATACGTGCACCTGTCCAGAAGTGTAGGGCAGCGCTAGGGGAGATGTGGTACACCTGAGCGCCGAAAATGCCCGCCACTCCAACCGTTGTCCAGCAGGCCTACAGCCGGGGACTCGATTCCCAGGCAGCCGCCCAACGGGCTCTCAGTCTGGTCACAGCCAGTCACCGGCACCAGCAAGGCTGTCCACGGTGCGCTCTGTCGTCCTCAACGCCCTCTGTCCACTGTGTATGGCGAGCAGGGATCTTTCAGGGCCCAGCAAGGGGCGCCCACGCAGCAGGCGGGCTGTGGTGGCTAAATCGGTCGCCCGGGCCTTCCAAAGGACAGCCACACCCGGCGTCGCCCGTGGGGTCCTCTCCTGCTCCTTACTGGCAATCAGGCCCCCAGGCTCGCCGGCGGGTCCGCAGCGCTCCAGTCAAATGCTGCTCACCATAGGCCGCAAAGCAGGGGCCTCGAGTTTCGCGATGGGTCCATCGCCACTGCGGGTCTGCGCTGCGTGGTCCGTACACCTGAGCGAGCCCCCAACGGCAGCGCCAGTGCAGCCGGCGTGGGTCGTGGCTCCGGACTCCCCAGACCGGGTTTTCCGTTCCTCACAGCCACAGTGGAGGCTCCCGTTCCGCTCCACCCAGGCCCGAGACCGGGGCCTCGATTTCCGCCGCCAGCCACGCAGCAGGAGCTGGCCCCCGCCGCCACTCCCGTGGGATGTTGCCGTTGGTTCGTGGGCCTTGGCGCGGGTCAGAACCCAGCCGCCGTCGTCTACCAGCGTTCTTTTCGGTTGGAGTCCCTCCCCGGGGCTCCGTTGCTGGATCACCTCTCACAGCTCGGGCGGGAAGGCTTTGCCTCCTCAGGCGAGACTCGGCTCTCCGGCAAGGCGGCTATTTGGGCAGTGCCGGCGTCTGGAGCCCGCCAAAGCTGGGACCGCCGATCCCCCCCCAATGGAATCGGGAAGATGCTGGTTCGAAGGGGGAGACAAAGCGGTCATTAGGGGCTAAGTTGGGGTTCAGGGCCGGGGAGCCTCACGATCCTGCGTCTTGTTAGGTCGCCATCTTGTCCACGCCCCCGCATGATATATTTTAAAGAAATATTTTTATGCATGCAATATGTTTTTTAACTGTGAATTGAATACCAATACTGATTAATCATTGTCAAACTGTGAGATATGAATTTTCCTGGTGCATACAATAAGTGAAAAAAATTATTTTGAAATATTTAAGTGTATTCTAGTTCATTTTTGTACGTGTTTTGTTACCTAATGTATTTTATTGATTTATCTTTTTATATATGTGAAACATAGTTTCTAAACGTGCATTCACCTGATGAAGAAAGCATTTATATATTATCCTTTGGCAATTGCCATAGTTTATACATGAATGAGGTCTGATTGTGAAGTGGATGTTTAAGCATGCTATTGAGGAGTCCCAAAGGGAATTTTCTTTGACTTGGTGTCATTACTGTGTCTTGTGCCTTTGAGGAGGACCACTCCATTTTTTTTGGTATATTCTCACTCCATGCAACGGGAATTGGGTATGCCAACAGCATATGATACCGGTGAAACATGAATCTGGTGAGGAGGAAGCAATGGTGAACGTTGAGTACTAAGCAGGTTGGGTTCAGTGGCGGGACACAGACAAAGCGTGTCCAAGAACCAGAGGTTTCTGAAGCTCAATTGCCTCCCTCTCAGGTTTCCTCCACAATAGACCATCGTCCTGGGTCCATACAATACCTACCACTTCGTTATGGAAAGTGGTGTCTCAAACAGAGCTGGCCTGCCTCGTTTAACTAATGTGTCCCTGATATACTTCAGCCAACTAACCAATCTCCACCTGTCAAGCTCCAAACAATCCATAATTATCTCTAAGTTTTCAGTTCGCACCATGATGTCAGCTACCTAATTGAAGGGCAATAAGGTCTGACAAGAACAAAATAGCCCTAATTCTTGGTGACCATGTTGACCGGGGTGGAGGTGTAAACCGGTAATAGGCACCTGCAGAATCCATTTTCAACCTCTTGAAGTTCCTTAGAATTAACATAGCCCCATACTTTGCACCATAGGTAGTAATGTTAGAACTGGCTATTTCTGGTAGGCTAAGGCTGATGCCAAAGCCAGGCAGAAACCACCATTCTAGTGAGGGCAAGGGAGTCACACGCCAAGATAACCCTTGCTCACCCCCTTGGTAGCTTGGCACGAGCAGTAAGGCTAAACTCGGAGGCAATGTGTAAAGCATTTGTGCAAGCACACAAACGCAACAACATCCTAGGCACACCACAAAAGGAACTCCACACAAGGTTATATAAAAATAACTTCTGTATTGTCAAAACACATCAGATAGAAATCACACATGTACATTGTGCCAACTGGCTCGGGCAATATTCACAAGGGATTATTTCCAAGACAGGGCCACATGGGCCACTGTCAGAATCAGCACTTAGTAGAACATAGAACATAGGATATAAAATCACTGTAGCACAAATTAGCAAGTATAGCACACCACCAGTAACTACTGGTAACAGGTAAGTACCACCTACGCAACCCTAACCACCTTAGGAGAATGTCACGCAGGGGACCAGGACCTCACTAGGACCACCTGTACTGGAAAGAACAACCACCTAAGAATAAAATACATTTAGGGTTGTAAGCAAGAACACATTACACATGATGCATAAAAACATTCAGAGGTGCAACACAGGAAAAACACATGATGCATAAAAACACATTCAGAGGTGCAAGGAAAGAGAACACATGATGCATAGAACATTCAGAGGTGTAAGGAAAGAGAACACATGATGCATAGAACATTCAGAGGTGTAAGGAAAGAGAACACATGATGCATAAAAACATTCAGAGGTGCCAGAACACAATCTCAATAGCGCAAAAACACATGATGCCTAAAAACATTCAGAGGTGTAAGATCAAGGTGCGTAAGCATATTAAATGCATTACATTTCCTAGCACCACAGCACATTGCGCAAAAACTTACATAAGCCACCACCTGTGGCAGTCCCTAGGCCAACTGGCCTTGATGGGGCTAGGACGCCCTGTGTCCCAATGTCAGGGGCCTAAACGTGCAGCTGCCCACGAAGTGCTGGGCAGCTGTGTAGATCATGAGGGCCAACACGTTGGAGCCTCGCAATTGGAGCCTCGCAGGCTCTGCCAACAAATACAAGGCCCCCTGAGCCTCTCAGGCTCTGAATACAAAATGGCCCCCACCATTGGAGTCCCCCTCCTGGGTACTCGAAGTAAAATTGGGGCACCTAGAGCCTCTCAGGGCTCGTGAAATGATTGCCCCCCTGAGCCTCTCGGGGGCTCTAACCAAACAATGATGCAGCCTCACTGGGCAGTGGGGTCCCTCACGGAGGACCAGGGAACACTTGGGGCGCCTTGGTTGGAGTCCCACCCTCTGGGGGACTCGAGATGCAGCAAATGCCCCTTGAGCCTCTCAGGCACGTAAAACAAGTGGGGCACCTGGAGCCTTCTTGGGGCTCTGAATAATCAAAACTGGCCAAAAGAAATGCCCCCTGAAGCCCTCGTGGCTTCATACTAACGAGCGCGAGATCGCGCTACTGGGGGGGGCGGACACCGACAATGTATCCCGGCGCCCCTCCCTTCTCCTCTGCCCCACTCACCGGGTCTGGCGGCGGCTCTGCTTCTTCTCCTGGACTGCGGGACAGGCAGCGCTCCACATTGGCAGACGCCGACATCCTCCCTCTTGCGGCCAGCATTTCCGGTCTCCCTCTCCACACGGGAGACCGGCAACGAAGCAAAGGCAGGCTTCCCCCGGGCAGGGGGAAGCGGAAGTGACCGCCTTGAGGCCCCGCCCACGTCGCGCTACTGCTTGCATGGCTTCCAGTGCTGAGGGCCGCCAATGGCAGCCCGGCCCTTGTCAGGGAGGCGGGCGCAGCGCCTCGGTATCGATCTCCGGGCCAGCGGCGGAGATTCAAAGGGGCACAACGAGGGGTGGGCACCCTCGGTCGCAAAATTAAAAGTAGAAACGGGGTGAGCACCCGTTAGACAAGTAAATAAATGGGGTGGCACCCATCAATAATAATAATTAAATAAAGGCGCCGGGTGGGCACCGGCACTCGCACATAAAGCGCCCCCAAGCGCTAAAGGAAAATCCACAGCGCTCCTAGCGCTAGAACAGCAAACAAAGCGCTTCCAGGTGCTTTAGGGTATAATAAGCCATGGCAAAAGCAAGAAAAAGTTCCCAGGAGTCTGCAAGCAGGGGACCACAGGCAAAGGTCTCTAGGGAAAGTCCATCAGTCTCCAAGTCCCTCAGGTATCTAGGACCTCAGCAGTCCAGGACATAAGGTGGAGCACAGCAGCTCCCAGAAAAGGAGGGTCCATCAGGTATCCAGGGGCTGGGCAGGGCCCAGGGATTTCCCTGGGCCCAAGCAGCAGCACGCCCCTAGCAGGATTCAAGTTAGAAACAAGAACATTTTGGAAGGGGACACAGCCCCTTTTATACAGATGAATCCTTTGTCTAGCAGGGTGCAGGCAGTGTGAGAACCAGCTAGAACTGGTTATAGGGAACTCCTTTCAGTGTGAGGGGCAGAGGCGACAGCCGCCCAGCAGGAGGTGGAGCCAGCATTGTGGCAGGCAGGCACAGCCCTATTCACTCCCAGGTGCTATCTCCTCCCACTTCCCTAGTTGCAGATGCAGTCATTCAACCAAGGGCTGACTCAGACAACCTCCTGGGGCTCCCCAGCCTCTGTCACCCTCAAACCAGACAGTCAATCCACAAGCAGGCCCAGGCACTCCTGGAGCCAGGCTCCAGCCAATCACGTGCCAGCAGACTCACCACACACGCACACCCATGTCTAGAAGTGGCACTTCCACACTAGACACATCCATGCCACATACATCATTACGCAGCATTCAATCTCACGAGTTCGCACATACCAAACTCGACCCTGCACTCCCCACACATCAGGAACTTCCATGGTCACACACATTCCCCATGCATTCCTATGGGAGGGCAGGTCACTCACCCCACATACACAGAGAGCTCATGCACTTTACACTGTACCACAGTGAAAAAGTGCGCAAAGGCCTAAAATCACCAACACCAGGTTCCAGCAACAGGCTAGGAAAAAGCAAAAAGTTTCGGGGTGAACCTGCCAGAAAAGGGCCAGGTCCAACAGTAACTGATGGATATTTTGCCTGATAGATCTTCATCATGGCCCAACACCATCATAGGTCTTAATTGTTCATGTATTGTACACCATTGAGTAATATCTGGAGCACCAGTGCTGTTCTTGCCAGCAGGACAGTATAGTTTGCATATAGCAGTGCACGGGTCTGATGAGGACCGATTTCACGAGCATTCCACTGGCTTATCAAGCAGTCTGGCCCCAAGTTCGATCACATACAACATCCCTGTCTGACTCCACTTTTTGGTTCTAAAGGAGCTAGAACAAGACCCATACATATTGAAATGTACTACTACCCTCATATCTCTATGCAGATCACTGAGAAAACCAACAGTGACTGTGTCCAAAGAGCGTGCGTCCCAAATAATCTGCCACGCATTACATATGTTCACCTTGTCAAAGGCGGAGGATAAGTCCATATATGCAAGGAATAGTGAACCTGGTTTAGCTACAGGTTATCTATTGACCAGCATATAGAAATATAGACGCAGGTCCCCAAACCTGTCCAAAAACCATACTGCAAGTCAGATAAGATAGACCCATCCTCATCCCAAATCATGGGCCTTTCAAGGATCACCCTGCCCATTAGCTTCACAACCCAGTCTATTCAAGAAATAGGCCTATTACAGCTGAGAAAATCCCTGGAACCCTTCTTATAGAATGGAATAATGATAGACTCGGACCAAGAATGTGGAAACCTCCTACAAATGACCAAGCTAAATTGGGGTAAAATCAGGGCCCCATTAACTGGTTAAAATCATAAACTGGTTGGCAGGAATCCAGTCAGGACCGGGGGCTTTGACTTGTCATACATTTGGTAGATAACTCAACCTCCTTCAGTTTGAATGTCAAACTACTGTTCAGGCAGTGAAGCTATGGTTAAGGGCTCAGTCGTACCTACACCGTCCTCTGAACCATAAATGCCCTGGAAGAGCTTGATCTTTTCCTCCTGTCAAATGTGGGAAGAGGTGAATGGGCTCCATTATCATTAAAAAGAGGTTGATTGACTATCTCCCAGAATTGACCACTGTCTGCCTTGTCTGATGCCTCAAAGGGCAGAGAAGGCATCTGCTCGGAGTTCCCCGTTCCTCTCCTATTTCACCTGCTTATATGCTCTACGGCTACAAGATATGAGGCGATGATCTTTGGACTGCGCTTTAAGCGCAGATAGTAGGTTGTGACTAATAGGACAGTCGTTATCAAAACATTTAGGCATATTGTTGTTGATCTTCTTGGGAGAAAGGGACAATATGGATCTCACATCCACTTGGATCACCTGATTCGCACTCAGATAGGCAGCCTCATCAGGCAGGTCCCCTATGCATCATTCAAATTCCTGTTCCTTTGCCATCCAACTGAAGTGTGATACTTTGTGCAGGGGCATGAACAAAGAAGCTACTAAGTCAACAAAATATAATAATGATTGCTAAAACCAGTGATACTTGAAAGAGCCTAGCCAATTCCACAACGAGACGGTGCCAAAGAAAATCTAGTGTGGGATCTGCTCCATGTCCTGCAAAGTTTGGGGAAAAATTACCATCCAGATTTTGGAATGTTATGGTCATAGCCCATTCCACATTAAACTCAACCAAGATTTTATTCAAACAATCACCCACTTGGCTGTGCTCAAGATGTAAATTGTCCTCACTGTACGTGTGCTCACATATGGTTAAAGAGACAGGGCAAGGGTGTATGTTAAAGTCTCCCACTAGAATAAAATCAGTGCTAACATCATCCTTGTGCTCCATATCAATTCTTGGGCCCTGAGTGTCAAAAGTATATCTCAAAAGGTGGAACCATTGGTTGCCTTATAAAAACCCAGTAGCGTAAAATCGCCACCCACTGCTGAAGGAAATGAAATGGCTTGCACGGTGGGAAGTTGTAACCAACTGCTCAACTTAATCTAATGATGAACATACCATAGTTGGCAGACCACCTCTAGGCCTTCCCCTTGGAGAGGGCACAGTAGGCTTAAAAAAGGACTTGTAACCAAAAAAAGGAGCCCTCCGTCTCCCATGTCTCCTGGAGACCAATTTTGCAAGCCTGCATGGGTGGAATACTTTACTCCTTACCCCGGCAACATTCCAGGAAGCTAAACTGAGTAATCCAGACTCTGTGCTAGTATTCAATGATATGTGGCTCCCTGTTGTAACAATAGTCAGAATTACTTCATTGCTGTCCAATGGGCCCACCCCCTCAGGACTAACATTAGGAGACACATTGAGCCCCAAATCAGGGATACCATGCCCCTGTGATGTCAAAACGTCAGTTTGACAGCTCGGATGACATTCTATCTGACCTTAACACTGGCTGTGCTGAACTCTGGTTAATTGCATCTGAGGGGGCGAGAAAGTCAATCTAATGCATCCGTGCCCAAAGCCTCTAATCTATTTGTCATTTTTATTGTGAACACATTGGTCTCCAATTGCCTTGTATTACTATTCTGGTGTTTTGAGACTTCAGGCTAGGCCTTGACAACGAGTCAGTGGCTGGCTGATTTAAAAAAAGAAAAAAGCCTGGGTAATGCCTGAATGGGGGCAGCACTGAAAATCACATTGAAAAGGTTCAAAATTGCGGAGACAATACCCTGATGGTCAAAATTAATTACGACAGTCACCAACATAGGTTTTGGGAGAAGGTGTCACCCAGTCGACCCTCCTAGCCATAATGAGCCTGTTTGCCAATTGGTGGGCTAGAGTGCCCAGGAAGATCAACCAGTGGGCCATTCTGTTCCTTAGGGTGTTTTGATGATGTTTTAGTGCAGATACTGAAGCTGGGTGTGGGGTTAGTGAAACAACCCCCCTCCCAAAGGATGCCTCTCAACAGTCTCAACATTTGGACCCTTGGGGAGCAACTGAGTCTCGGGATGCCCTTGAGTACCAACACTTGTGAGTTTGTTTCCCGGTTGAGCCCAATTGCCTACCAGATTGGTGGAACATGGAGAAGGGCCACCTTTGGGTAGAGGGTGTGTGCATGCTGGGCATAATACCAGCTCCCTTACAATCTTTGAGCCCTCTTTCCCAGAAATGCAGTGAGTTGTTTAAGCTTGCCTCAATTGATGAGTTTATCTATAAATTTGTCTATACATTTGTCGATCACTACCTCAATCATAGTCTGCAACATGTGAGCAAGTTCGTTAACATTAACATTAGTGGTGTAGTCACTAAATGTCTTCTGACAGTTACCCATCACTGGGGCCTGCTGTGCTGATCTGTTCTTTATTTTGGTTCTCTGGCGATCAATCTCTGTGTCTGCCATTTTTACTTTCTTGTATTATGCTGAAAATGGGATCTGTGGTCATGGTTTTGGGACCCAATACTATCTATACTAGGACTTTCACTTGCATTATCTGAACCCACCATTCCGTTGCAAGAAGGACCCCTCTGGTTAGGCATAAGTCAATTGACCTCATTTAGAGGAGAGGGGGATTTTACTGGGACAAGATTTTTCCACTGGGTAAACCTTACTCCACGTATCCAATTGTACTGGCCTTCTGCCACAAGCTGCAAGGCAGGCCACCTCCTATCCCAACGATGGCGATTAAAGAACAAATAGCCCAATGGAAGGAGAAAAAAACTAGACCCTTCCTGTTTTGCTATGGACAATGGATGAGTAGGCAATGCACATTGGGTGGATGCCTGAAGTTTACAACAACACCATCTCCCCTTTGTGACTTAGGTTGGGGCCCTCCCCAAGTGACTCTCCTAACCATCAGAATGTGCCTTGAATGTGGATTCGAGAACTGGGCATGGGTACAGAGCCAGTGCAGCATTTTGTTTTTTGATCTGTACAAAAGTTTCCCTTACTCTGTCTGTTAGAAAAGGCACATTAGAAAGTATAGCAACATGGGGGCAGGCACCCTAGGGCAAGTTCAATGTACCAAACACGTGCCCCATGCGCTGCGACCCTGCTTAAGCATGGTGCTTCTCAAGGTCCTCCACTCCCCTCCTCTGCACCCACCATTGACCCCAGTGGACAACATTACATTCTTCCTTGTACACAGGTGGGGTGGTGTGGAGGTTGCTACTCGTATTAGGTGGCGATGCTCCATGGGGTCCAATACCGGCAACACCTGGTCCTTGTTAATCCATCAGGAACAGGTTAATACTCCCAACTTACCCGTGAGCTGACACTTCCGAGTCTGCACATGATGATAGGTCGGTCCAGAGATCCGGTCCTGACCAAACTGCAAGTACTGCATAGATGCCAAAAGTCCGCACAACAGAACTCTTTCTAGACTCTAAATCAAACAGGGCCACATTAACCCAAACATTGATTCATTTTTTCAGCACGCAATTGGCGTACTATTGTGCAGAACTCAAGGAGGCACAATTTTTTTACCCTATTTGGGTAAGTTGTCAATTATGATGAACTTTTAATTTGTTGCGTGCCTTGTGTTGTTTTTTGTATGTACAGGTGACATAATTTGACACACAGCATGCTACTGATGCAAACAAATAAGCATGCGTTTGGTGTAACAAAATAAGCATGTGTTTCACAAATTGCGAATCAGAATTAACTTTGAAAATAAAGATTTGGAAATATTGAATTGTATTTCTACTGTGTACTATGTATCTTTGTACTACAGGTCATTGCTAAATAAATGCCAAATCAAAACTGAAACCAAGGTGTGTGTGATAGGGAGGAAATTAATGAACCTTTACATTAAACCTCCAATCACTAAGTAGATTAGGTTGATATTGGTCCTGATTAAAAGCTTCTAGCTCATTATGGCTGCACGGAAGCTAGAAACGTGTTGACCTAAAGCTATCTAAGATAACTAAAATCTAATAGATAGCACCACACATTTTTAATATAGGTAAGAGAACTTGTTCATTAAAGTTTTTCCTGAGAAGTACCTCTGTCCCTATTTTTGACCTCACACCTTTAGTTAATTTATTTAGTAGATTTATTAAGTGCGCAAATACCCATGGGTGTCTCGGCGTTCAGCTTTACACCTCAGCACCAATCTACTCCTCAAGCCCCATACCCACACTTCACCAACCAGCAGACAAGATCATCTCCGGCAAAAAGCCCTCCTTTTGGCTGCCCGCCGGGCATTGCAGTGCTGGCCTGATGAGCAAATGCCCTACGATAAAGCACGACACCTATCCAGGTGTGTGAGGGCATTTGATTCTTGCAGGGTCATGCCAACTGCCTACCCTATAGAATAGTCATTAACTCACATAGAAACTCATTCTACTTTACATATTCAACATAAATTTAGTAGCTGCTGGAAGGCTACACCTCCCCTTGAAGGAGTTATCCTTGTTAACAAGTGGCAATTGGGGAGTTTCAGGCATTACCTGCTTGGCAATTAGTACTTCCTTCAGTCTGCTAATTTTGGACTCCATCGCTCCCAAGCGCTGGTAGATGGTCTCTAAGCTCTTCCCCATCATTGCTATGAACATATTGCACAAGTCCTGGGTACCTTCATGGGTCTTTGCCAGGGGCCCACCCACCAGTACACCCACCTGCCTCCACCCGAGTCGAAGTATATCATCTCTTTGCTTTAGGATTCACAGCTGCCGTTTTCATTTTGCTCCATTCTCCTTTGGATGTTAAAGGGCTCCCAGGACACAATACCAGGCTTTCTGGGTGCACTGGAGCCTCCTCTGGTTCCTCTATAAAGCCAACAGACACACCTACTTTATGACAAAACTCCGTTCTGAGATTAGGGCTCCGGTGCTGGGCTTGACAATGGCCTGGGCTCGCAGGGAGTAGACTGTGACATAGATAATCGGGGTTCCACTAGATCAATTTCTTTATTAATTAACCCACTGCTCTCTGGATAAACTCACCAAAGGTGGAATCCATCAGCACCTTAGCCCCAGCCTCTGCTGTTCTTCGCTTCCCTATGTTAACCCAGCCAACCAAGTGCCTGGGTTAACATAGTTCTACATCTGCAGAATATACTGAATGACCAGCAGTGTTGCACAAGACAATTTTTCTGCATTGCTGAGATGAAAAAAAAGTTCACCAGTGTTCTTTTACCAATTTATATGGTAAGTCAAACTCTCATTTAATTATTTTCACAGCATCTGGAGGTCCTCACTTATAGTGGGTTTACCAAAGACTTTAACTGCCTCCAAGGCTGACAAAGCCTGATTTAGATATTGTGTAAAATGTATTGTCTTAAGTTAGAGTGATTTATGTACTTTCTCATGGAGGGAAGCTCATTTAACCTGCTCTCTGTATGTGGGACTCTGATACTCTAGATGAATTGTTGTTGAGGGTAACCAGGGTTCTTGTAACTCCTTCCCACTTTCAAAAAGGCCCCAATGCTTCGAATGGCTCAGAGTACTTTCCCATTGCCTCTCCTACTTTCCTTCCAGTCATATTCACAGATAGTAACCTAGTGCATAAATGATCTCATCCTCCTGTGTGACCTCATAAAGATTCAGCAGCATGTGATCTGAAACGAGGGCCGGTAAATTGATCAGCAAGGTATAGTATATATTTATCATGGTTTTGAAATGGGTAGCAGGGTACACCGGATGTCCAACTGAAGACTGATGGTGTGATGAAAACAATTTGGCCATTATTTGAGACTTCTAAATTTGTATGAAGGTATGCTTGATCATAATAGTCATGGCTGCTCCATTTCTCAACTGCTAGGGTTGTGCTGAAAAAGATGTTGGAATCTGTTATTCATAAGTTTTATTACTTCCACTAAATGTAGCATAAACCTTATTCTCACTTCGGTGCCAATAAGATCATTTTATCTATTTCCTAATATTGGTGCTAGAATTGTGTAGAGTGGAAGCAAATGAGGCATAGGATTAAGAGATCAGTTAGGTTGAAAACTCAAACTGAGAATTGAAAGTCCAGTGAGCTGTGGATTTTCAAATGATTACATCAGTTGTTTGTTGTATTGGATTCATTTGAAAAAATTCAAGTCCTAATAATGGTAGACATACTAATAGTGAACTTCTCCACCTGTAGAATATAGTGAACGACCAGCAGTGGCACAGGACAAATTCCTTGCATTGCTGAGACAAAAAAAATTCACCAGCATTCTGCATTATTTTAGTAATTTATGAGGTAAGTCAAACTCCGACTTAATAATTTTGCTGGTATTTAAAAGAAGTTCAGAGAATCTGAAGGTCCTCATTACTTCATGATGGGGTCTTCTGCATAAATTTAAAATTTCTTTTATCACAGTAGCCATATTGATGACATTATGATGCTCAGGATAGTCAATCCAAGACTTTGAATGTCTCCAAGGCTGACAAACCTGCTTTGCATACTTGTGCCAGCTTTGTCATCAGAGCAAATTACTACCTTTGAGGCTGGAATGAGTTGTCTTAAGTTAGAGCGATTTACTTGCTTTCTCATGGAGGGAAGCTCATTTAACTTGTTTCCGTACACACTGTTTGGGACTCTGGTCCTGAAGATAGATGGTTATGTAGGATACTCTGTGTTCTTGTAAATCCATCCCACTTTCAAAAGGAGCTGTATGCTTTGAGTGGTTCCGAATACTTTCCCGATCCACTTCCTTCTTGTCTTGCAGTGCTAAGCACCGAGAGTTACCTGGTGCACAATTGCCAATGTCCTGTGTGTCATCTTCACCCATGGCAGTTGGGGAAATTGATGACCTGACAGAAGGATGCAGCAGGATGTCATCTGACATGAGGGCCAACATATTGCATAGCAAGCTATATCATTGCTCATGATATTGAAATGGGTAGCAGGTTAGACATGACATTCAGCTGAAGACTGAGATAGTGAGATGAAAGAAACTAGGGCATTGTTTGAGACCTAATGTGTTTGAAGGGGTGGACGATCATATTATACTCCACTTCACTATTACCTAACTGATAGGGATAGGCTAAAAAACAGATGTTAAAATCTATTATTCATAACTTTCATTATTCTCACTAACTGTAGCATAAGCCTTACTCCCTCAACTTATCAGATGAATTAATTGCTATTAGTGTACCATCGTTTAAAATAATTGAAGTGAGAAGAGTACACTGTCTCTTGGCTGGCAATCTGATCTCTTTATCTGCATCCTAATATAGCTGCTAGAGATGTGTAGAAAGTAATAGCAAAAGAGGCGTGGGATTGAGAAATGTATGCTAGTTTGAAAATGTAAATTGAGATATGCATATATTAGTGAGCTGTGGATTTTCACAATCTTACAGATGCCTTAGTACTGATTATTAATGCATTATAAAAAATCATTTGTCTCTTGTATTGCATTAGTTTGAAAACATTCCATATCTAATAATGGACTAACGGTGGACTTTTACATCTGCAGTGAATTCTGAATGACTGGCAGTGTTGCAGAAGAGAATTGCTCTGCTTTGGTGGAAAAAAAAAAGCTAGGGCAGGATGTCATTTGACATGAAGGACAATCAGTTGCCTAGCAAGCACTAAGATGCTTTTCTCATGGTATTGAACTGGGTTGCAGGGTAAATAGGGCCCCCTGCTGCCGACCTAGATAGTGAGATGAATGAAACTGGGGCAATCAGTTGCCTAGCAAGCACTAAGATACATTTATCATGGTATTGAACTGGGTTGCAGGGTAAACCGGGCGCCCAGCTGAAGACCTAGATGGTGAGATGAATGAAACTGGCGCATTAATTGAGACTTGTGCATCTGTTCGAAGGTGCAGTTATTCACAATGTTCTCGACTTCTCTATAGCTTAACTGATAAGGATGTACTAAGATGAAGATGTTAAGATGATGTTTATAGTTTTTATTATTCCCACTAACAGTAGCGTAAACCTTCCTCCCTCAACTTGTCAGATCACTCAATTGCTATTGGCGTATCATAACCTATAAGAATTGCACTGAGAAGGGGAGGCCGTCACTTGGCTGGCAATCACATCTTTTTATCTAGGTCCTGATGTAGGTGCTAGTGTTGTGTAGAGAGTGGTAGCAAATGAGGCATAGGATTGATGTAATGTAATGTGTATACTTGTAAAGCGCACTGTTGCGGCGTCCTGGCGCTGTATACCGCTGGGGAACCAGTCCTGGCTTTCCCTGTGGGATGGTCCCTGCTGGGAATCCCCAAGGTGGAGCCAGGCATCCCCGGCGTTGAGGGGGCCGTTGTGGAGATTAGGCAAGCTAATGCCCAGAGTTGCAGAGTGGGACCCCTGGTTAGAGTAGGCACTGACGTGAGAATTATCGAGTCCGCTGACCCTGGTCCATGACCCTGCCGCGTCGGGAATCAAACCCTGGTCCCGGGCCGACTTCTGCTTTTGGGTCTGCCGCCTCTAACCAGTGAGCCATTGAGAGATGTACCCCAGGCTGAACATGAAAACTGAGAAAACATGAAAACTGAGATTCTAATTTTTAGTAGGGTGTGGATTTTCACAATATCCATAGTACTGATTATCAAGCCTTAGAAAATCTGTTTTTATTGCTGTGCATTCGTTTGAAAATATTCAAGTTCTAATGCACTAACAGTGGACTTTTCCATCTGCAGAATATACTGAATGACCAGAGATGGCAGTGCTGCGGAAGAGAATTTGTCTGCATTGCTGAGACCAAAAAAAAAACAAGAAGCCATTTCTCAGCACTCTGCCTTCCTTCATCAATTTAAATGGTAAGTCAAACTCGAGTTAGTGGGGTCTTGGCATGATTATCTTTGTCAAGACTCTACCAAAATGGATGACGTTACGGTGATCATCATATTTTATCAGACTTTGTCTCCGAAGCTGAGAAAGCCTGCGTTAGATACCTGTGCTAACAATGTGTCATCAGAGGACATTACTGTCTTTAAGGCTGGAAAGAGTTTCCTTAATTTGGAGCCATGGCCTTACTTTCTCAAGGAGTGAAGCTCATTTGACCTGTTTCCCTGCACTCTGTGTGTGGGTCTCTGATACTCCAGATGGATAGCTGTTTAGGATACTCTGCGGTCTTGCAACTCCATCCAATTTTCAAAAGGATCCCAATGCTTTCCCAGTATACTGCCTAGCTGCCTTGCAGTCTTAATTACATATAGTTACCTAGTGCATAATTGCTGATGTCTCCTCCTCCTGTGTTTCCTCGTCACCCAGGGCGATTGGTCACGTGCTGTCCTGACATCATAAAGCTAGAGCAGGATGTCATCTGACATGAGGGACAATCAGTTGCCTAGCAAGCACTAAGATACATTTATCATGGTATTGAACTGGGTTGCAGGGTAAACAGGGCGCCCAGCTGAAGACCTAGATGGTGAGATGAATGAAACTGGTGCATTATTTGAGACTTGTGCATCTGTTTGAAGGTGCAGTTAATCACAATGTTCTCGACTTCTCTATAGCTTAACTGATAAGGATGTACTAAGATGAAGATGTTAAGATGTTGTTTATAGTTTTTATTATTCCCACTAACAGTAGCGTAAACCTTCCTCCCTCAACTTATCAGATCACTCAATTGCTATTGGCGTATCATAACCTATAAGAATTGCACTGAGAAGGTGATTCCATCACTTGGCTGGCAATAACATCTTTTTATCTAGGTCTTGATGTAGGTGCTAGTGTTGTGTAGAGAGTGGTAGCAAATGAGGCATAGGATTGATGTAATGTAATGTGTATACTTGTAAAGCGCACTGTTGCCAGCCGGCGTCCTGGCGCTGTATACCGCTGGGGAACCAGTCCTGGCTTTTCCTGTGGGATGGTCCCTGCTGGGAATCCCCAAGGTGGAGCCAGGCATCCCCGGCGTTGAGGGGGCCGTTGTGGAGATTAGGCAAGCTAATGCCCAGAGTTGCAGAGTGGGACCCCTGGTTAGAGTAGGCACCCACGTGAGAATTATCGAGTCCGCTGACCCTGGTCCATGACCCTGCCGCGTCGGGAATCGAACCCTGGTCCTGGGCCGACTTCTGCTTTTGGGTCTGCCGCCTCTAACCAGTGAGCCATTGAGAGATGTACCCCAGGCTGAACATGAAAACTGAGAAAACATGAAAACTGAGATTCTAATTTTTAGTAGGGTGTGGATTTTTACAATATCCATAGTACTGATTATCAAGCCTTAGAAAATCTGTTTTTTATTGCTGTGCATTCGTTTGAAAATATTCAAGTTCTAATGCACTAACAGTGGACTTTTCCATCTGCAGAATATACTGAATGACCAGAGATGGCAGTGCTGCGGAAGAGAATTTGTCTGCATTGCTGAGACCAAAAAAAAAACCAAGAAGCCATTTCTCAGCACTCTGCCTTCCTTCATCAATTTAAATGGTAAGTCAAACTCGAGTTAGTGGGGTCTTGGCATGATTATCTTTGTCAAGACTCTACCAAAATGGATGACGTTAAGGTGATCATCATATTTTATCAGACTTTGTCTCCGAAGCTGAGAAAGCCTGCGTTAGATACCTGTGCTAACAATGTGTCATCAGAGGACATTACTGTCTTTAAGGCTGGAAAGAGTTTCCTTAATTTGGAGCCATCGCCTTACTTTCTCAAGGAGTGAAGCTCATTTGACCTGTTTCCCTGCACTCTGTGTGTGGGTCTCTGATACTCCAGATGGATAGCTGTTTAGGATACTCGGCGGTCTTGCAACTCCATCCAATTTTCAAAAGGAGCCCAATGCTTTCCCAGTATACTGCCTAGCTGCCTTGCAGTCCTAATTACATATAGTTACCTAGTGCATAATTGCTGATGTCTCCTCCTCCTGTGTTTCCTCGTCACCGAGGGCGATTGGTCACGTGCTGTCCTGACATCATAAAGCTAGAGCAGGATGTCATCTGACATGAGGGACAATCAGTTGCCTAGCAAGCACTAAGATACATTTATCATGGTATTGAACTGGGTTGCAGGGTAAACAGGGCGCCCAGCTGAAGACCTAGATGGTGAGATGAATGAAACTGGCGCATTATTAGAGACTTGTGCATCTGTTTGAAGGTGCAGTTAATCACAATGTTCTCGACTTCTCTATAGCTTAACTGATAAGGATGTACTAAGATGAAGATGTTAAGATGTTGTTTATAGTTTTTATTATTCCCACTAACAGTAGCGTAAACCTTCCTCCCTCAACTTATCAGATCACTCAATTGCTATTGGCGTATCATAACCTATAAGAATTGCACTGAGAAGGGGATGCCGTCACTTGGCTGGCAATCACATCTTTTTATCTAGGTCCTGATGTAGGTGCTAGTGTTGTGTAGAGAGTGGTAGCAAATGAGGCATAGGATTGATGTAATGTAATGTGTATACTTGTAAAGCGCACTGTTGCCAGCCGGCGTCCTGGCGCTGTATACCGCTGGGGAACCAGTCCTGGCTTTCCCTGTGGGATGGTCCCTGCTGGGAATCCCCAAGGTGGAGCCAGGCATCCCCGGCGTTGAGGGGGCCGTTGTGGAGATTAGGCAAGCTAATGCCCAGAGTTGCAGAGTGGGACCCCTGGTTAGAGTAGGCACTGACGTGAGAATTATCGAGTCCGCTGACCCTGGTCCATGACCCTGCCGCGTCGGGAATCAAACCCTGGTCCCGGGCCGACTTCTGCTTTTGGGTCTGCCGCCTCTAACCAGTGAGCCATTGAGAGATGTACCCCAGGCTGAACATGAAAACTGAGAACATGAAAACTGAGATTCTAATTTTTAGTAGGGTGTGGATTTTCACAATATCCATAGTACTGATTATCAAGCCTTAGAAAATCTGTTTTTATTGCTGTGCATTCGTTTGAAAATATTCAAGTTCTAATGCACTAACAGTGGACTTTTCCATCTGCAGAATATACTGAATGACCAGAGATGGCAGTGCTGCGGAAGAGAATTTGTCTGCATTGCTGAGACCAAAAAAAAACCCAAGAAGCCATTTCTCAGCACTCTGCCTTCCTTCATCAATTTAAATGGTAAGTCAAACTCGAGTTAGTGGGGTCTTGGCATGATTATCTTTGTCAAGACTCTACCAAAATGGATGACGTTACGGTGATCATCATATTTTATCAGACTTTGTCTCCGAAGCTGAGAAAGCCTGCGTTAGATACCTGTGCTAACAATATGTCATCAGAGGACATTACTGTCTTTAAGGCTGGAAAGAGTTTCCTTAATTTGGAGCCATCGCCTTACTTTCTCAAGGAGTGAAGCTCATTTGACCTGTTTCCCTGCACTCTGTGTGTGGGTCTCTGATACTCCAGATGGATAGCTGTTTAGGATACTCGGCGGTCTTGCAACTCCATCCAATTTTCAAAAGGAGCCCAATGCTTTCCCAGTATACTGCCTAGCTGCCTTGCAGTCCTAATTACATATAGTTACCTAGTGCATAATTGCTGATGTCTCCTCCTCCTGTGTTTCCTCGTCACCGAGGGCGATTGGTCACGTGCTGTCCTGACATCATAAAGCTAGAGCAGGATGTCATCTGACATGAGGGACAATCAGTTGCCTAGCAAGCACTAAGATACATTTATCATGGTATTGAACTGGGTTGCAGGGTAAACAGGGCGCCCAGCTGAAGACCTAGATGGTGAGATGAATGAAACTGGCGCATTATTTGAGACTTGTGCATCTGTTTGAAGGTGCAGTTAATCACAATGTTCTCGGCTTCTCTATAGCTTAACTGATAAGAATGTACTAAGATGAAGATGTTAAGATGTTGTTTATAGTTTTTATTATTCCCACTAACAGTAGCGTAAACCTTCCTCCCTCAACTTATCAGATCACTCAATTGCTATTGGCGTATCATAACCTATAAGAATTGCACTGAGAAGGGGGGATGCCATCACTTGGCTGGCAATCACATCTTTTTATCTAGGTCCTGATGTAGGTGGTAGTGTTGTTTAGAGAGTGGTAGCAAATGAGGCATAGGATTGATGTAATGTAATGTGTATACTTGTAAAGCGCACTGTTGCCAGCCGGCGTCCTGGCGCTGTATACCGCTGGGGAACCAGTCCTGGCTTTCCCTGTGGGATGGTCCCTGCTGGGAATCCCCAAGGTGGAGCCAGGCATCCCCGGCGTTGAGGGTGCCGTTGTGGAGATTAGGCAAGCTAATGCCCAGAGTTGCAGAGTGGGACCCCTGGTTAGAGTAGGCACTGACGTGAGAATTATCGAGTCCGCTGACCCTGGTCCATGACCCTGCTGCGTCGGGAATCAAACCCTGGTCCCGGGCCGACTTCTGCTTTTGGGTCTGCCGCCTCTAACCAGTGAGCCATTGAGAGATGTACCCCAGTCGGAACATGAAAACTGAGAAAACATGAAAACTGAGATTCTAATTTTTAGTAGGGTGTGGATTTTCACAATATCCATAGTACTGATTATCAAGCCTTAGAAAATCTGTTTTTTATTGCTGTGCATTCGTTTGAAAATATTCAAGTTCTAATGCACTAACAGTGGACTTTTCCATCTGCAGAATATACTGAATGACCAGAGATGGCAGTGCTGTGGAAGAGAATTTGTCTGCATTGCTGAGACCAAAAAAAAAACCAAGAAGCCATTTCTCAGCACTCTGCCTTCCTTCATCAATTTAAATGGTAAGTCAAACTCGAGTTAGTGGGGTCTTGGCATGATTATCTTTGTCAAGACTCTACCAAAATGGATGATGTTACGGTGATCATCATATTTTATCAGACTTTGTCTCCGAAGCTGAGAAAGCCTGCGTTAGATACCTGTGCTAACAATGTGTCATCAGAGGACATTACTGTCTTTAAGGCTGGAAAGAGTTTCCTTAATTTGGAGCCATGGCCTTACTTTCTCAAGGAGTGAAGCTCATTTGACCTGTTTCCCTGCACACTGTGTGTGGGTCTCTGATACTCCAGATGGATAGCTGTTTAGGATACTCGGCGGTCTTGCAACTCCATCCAATTTTCAAAAGGAGCCCAATGCTTTCCCAGTATACTGCCTAGCTGCCTTGCAGTCCTAATTACATATAGTTACCTAGTGCATAATTGCTGATGTCTCCTCCTCCTGTGTTTCCTCATCACCGAGGGCGATTGGTCACGTGCTGTCCTGACATCATAAAGCTAGAGCAGGATGTCATCTGACATGAGGGACAATCAGTTGCCTAGCAAGCACTAAGATACATTTATCATGGTATTGAACTGGGTTGCAGGGTAAACAGGGCGCCCAGCTGAAGACCTAGATGGTGAGATGAATGAAACTGGCGCATTATTAGAGACTTGTGCATCTGTTTGAAGGTGCAGTTAATCACAATGTTCTCGACTTCTCTATAGCTTAACTGATAAGGATGTACTAAGATGAAGATGTTAAGATGTTGTTTATAGTTTTTATTATTCCCACTAACAGTAGCGTAAACCTTCCTCCCTCAACTTATCAGATCACTCAATTGCTATTGGCGTATCATAACCTATAAGAATTGCACTGAGAAGGGGATGCCATCACTTGGCTGGCAATCACATCTTTTTATCTAGGTCCTGATGTAGGTGCTAGTGTTGTGTAGAGAGTGGTAGCAAATGAGGCATAGGATTGATGTAATGTAATGTGTATACTTGTAAAGCGCACTGTTGCCAGCCGGCGTCCTGGCGCTGTATACCGCTGGGGAACCAGTCCTGGCTTTCCCTGTGGGATGGTCCCTGCTGGGAATCCCCAAGGTGGAGCCAGGCATCCCCGACGTTGAGGGGGCCGTTGTGGAGATTAGGCAAGCTAATGCCCAGAGTTGCAGAGTGGGACCCCTGGTTAGAGTAGGCACCGACGTCGGAATTATCGAGTCCGCTGACCCTGGTCCATGACCCTGCCGCGTGGGGAATCGAACCCTGGTCCTGGGCCGACTTCTGCTTTTGAGTCTGCCGCCTCTAACCAGTGAGCCATTGAGAGATGTATCCCAGGCTGAACATGAAAACTGAGAAAACATGAAAACTGAGATTCTAATTTTTAGTAGGGTGTGGATTTTCACAATATCCATAGTACTGATTATCAAGCCTTAGAAAATCTGTTTTTTATTGCTGTGCATTCGTTTGAAAATATTCAAGTTCTAATGCACTAACAGTGGACTTTTCCATCTGCAGAATATACTGAATGACCAGAGATGGCAGTGCTGCGGAAGAGAATTTGTCTGCATTGCTGAGACCAAAAAAAAAACCAAGAAGCCATTTCTCAGCACTCTGCCTTCCTTCATCAATTTAAATGGTAAGTCAAACTCGAGTTAGTGGGGTCTTGGCATGATTATCTTTGTCAAGACTCTACCAAAATGGATGACGTTAAGGTGATCATCATATTTTATCAGACTTTGTCTCCGAAGCTGAGAAAGCCTGCGTTAGATACCTGTGCTAACAATGTGTCATCAGAGGACATTACTGTCTTTAAGGCTGGAAAGAGTTTCCTTAATTTGGAGCCATGGCCTTACTTTCTCAAGGAGTGAAGCTCATTTGACCTGTTTCCCTGCACTCTGTGTGTGGGTCTCTGATACTCCAGATGGATAGCTGTTTAGGATACTCGGCGGTCTTGCAACTCCATCCAATTTACAAAAGGAGCCCAATGCTTTCCCAGTATACTGCCTAGCTGCCTTGCAGTCCTAATTACATATAGTTACCTAGTGCATAATTGCTGATGTCTCCTCCTCCTGTGTTTCCTCGTCACCGAGGGCGATTGGTCACGTGCTGTCCTGACATCATAAAGCTAGAGCAGATTTGTCATCTGACATGAGGGACAATCAGTTGCCTAGCAAGCACTAAGATACATTTATCATGGTATTGAACTGGGTTGCAGGGTAAACAGGGCGCCCAGCTGAAGACCTAGATGGTGAGATGAATGAAACTGGCGCATTATTAGAGACTTGTGCATCTGTTTGAAGGTGCAGTTAATCACAATGTTCTCGACTTCTCTATAGCTTAACTGATAAGGATGTACTAAGATGAAGATGTTAAGATGTTGTTTATAGTTTTTATTATTCCCACTAACAGTAGCGTAAACCTTCCTCCCTCAACTTATCAGATCACTCAATTGCTATTGGCGTATCATAACCTATAAGAATTGCACTGAGAAGGGGATGCCGTCACTTGGCTGGCAATCACATCTTTTTATCTAGGTCCTGATGTAGGTGCTAGTGTTGTGTAGAGAGTGGTAGCAAATGAGGCATAGGATTGATGTAATGTAATGTGTATACTTGTAAAGCGCACTGTTGCCAGCCGGCGTCCTGGCGCTGTATACCGCTGGGGAACCAGTCCTGGCTTTCCCTGTGGGATGGTCCCTGCTGGGAATCCCCAAGGTGGAGCCAGGCATCCCCGGCGTTGAGGGGGCCGTTGTGGAGATTAGGCAAGCTAATGCCCAGAGTTGCAGAGTGGGACCCCTGGTTAGAGTAGGCACTGACGTGAGAATTATCGAGTCCGCTGACCCTGGTCCATGACCCTGCCGCGTCGGGAATCAAACCCTGGTCCCGGGCCGACTTCTGCTTTTGGGTCTGCCGCCTCTAACCAGTGAGCCATTGAGAGATGTACCCCAGGCTGAACATGAAAACTGAGATTCTAATTTTTAGTAGGGTGTGGATTTTCACAATATCCATAGTACTGATTATCAAGCCTTAGAAAATCTGTTTTTTATTGCTGTGCATTCGTTTGAAAATATTCAAGTTCTAATGCACTAACAGTGGACTTTTCCATCTGCAGAATATACTGAATGACCAGAGATGGCAGTGCTGCGGAAGAGAATTTGTCTGCATTGCTGAGACCAAAAAAAAAACCAAGAAGCCATTTCTCAGCACTCTGCCTTCCTTCATCAATTTAAATGGTAAGTCAAACTCGAGTTAGTGGGGTCTTGGCATGATTATCTTTGTCAAGACTCTACCAAAATGGATGACGTTAAGGTGATCATCATATTTTATCAGACTTTGTCTCCGAAGCTGAGAAAGCCTGCGTTAGATACCTGTGCTAACAATGTGTCATCAGAGGACATTACTGTCTTTAAGGCTGGAAAGAGTTTCCTTAATTTGGAGCCATCGCCTTACTTTCTCAAGGAGTGAAGCTCATTTGACCTGTTTCCCTGCACTCTGTGTGTGGGTCTCTGATACTCCAGATGGATAGCTGTTTAGGATACTCGGCGGTCTTGCAACTCCATCCAATTTTCAAAAGGAGCCCAATGCTTTCCCAGTATACTGCCTAGCTGCCTTGCAGTCCTAATTACATATAGTTACCTAGTGCATAATTGCTGATGTCTCCTCCTCCTGTGTTTCCTCGTCACCGAGGGCGATTGGTCACGTGCTGTCCTGACATCATAAAGCTAGAGCAGGATGTCATCTGACATGAGGGACAATCAGTTGCCTAGCAAGCACTAAGATACATTTATCATGGTATTGAACTGGGTTGCAGGGTAAACAGGGCGCCCAGCTGAAGACCTAGATGGTGAGATGAATGAAACTGGCGCATTATTAGAGACTTGTGCATCTGTTTGAAGGTGCAGTTAATCACAATGTTCTCGACTTCTCTATAGCTTAACTGATAAGGATGTACTAAGATGAAGATGTTAAGATGTTGTTTATAGTTTTTATTATTCCCACTAACAGTAGCGTAAACCTTCCTCCCTCAACTTATCAGATCACTCAATTGCTATTGGCGTATCATAACCTATAAGAATTGCACTGAGAAGGGGATGCCGTCACTTGGCTGGCAATCACATCTTTTTATCTAGGTCCTGATGTAGGTGCTAGTGTTGTGTAGAGAGTGGTAGCAAATGAGGCATAGGATTGATGTAATGTAATGTGTATACTTGTAAAGCGCACTGTTGCCAGCCGGCGTCCTGGCGCTGTATACCGCTGGGGAACCAGTCCTGGCTTTCCCTGTGGGATGGTCCCTGCTGGGAATCCCCAAGGTGGAGCCAGGCATCCCCGGCGTTGAGGGGGCCGTTGTGGAGATTAGGCAAGCTAATGCCCAGAGTTGCAGAGTGGGACCCCTGGTTAGAGTAGGCACTGACGTGAGAATTATCGAGTCCGCTGACCCTGGTCCATGACCCTGCCGCGTCGGGAATCAAACCCTGGTCCCGGGCCGACTTCTGCTTTTGGGTCTGCCGCCTCTAACCAGTGAGCCATTGAGAGATGTACCCCAGGCTGAACATGAAAACTGAGAACATGAAAACTGAGATTCTAATTTTTAGTAGGGTGTGGATTTTCACAATATCCATAGTACTGATTATCAAGCCTTAGAAAATCTGTTTTTATTGCTGTGCATTCGTTTGAAAATATTCAAGTTCTAATGCACTAACAGTGGACTTTTCCATCTGCAGAATATACTGAATGACCAGAGATGGCAGTGCTGCGGAAGAGAATTTGTCTGCATTGCTGAGACCAAAAAAAAACCCAAGAAGCCATTTCTCAGCACTCTGCCTTCCTTCATCAATTTAAATGGTAAGTCAAACTCGAGTTAGTGGGGTCTTGGCATGATTATCTTTGTCAAGACTCTACCAAAATGGATGACGTTACGGTGATCATCATATTTTATCAGACTTTGTCTCCGAAGCTGAGAAAGCCTGCGTTAGATACCTGTGCTAACAATATGTCATCAGAGGACATTACTGTCTTTAAGGCTGGAAAGAGTTTCCTTAATTTGGAGCCATCGCCTTACTTTCTCAAGGAGTGAAGCTCATTTGACCTGTTTCCCTGCACTCTGTGTGTGGGTCTCTGATACTCCAGATGGATAGCTGTTTAGGATACTCGGCGGTCTTGCAACTCCATCCAATTTTCAAAAGGAGCCCAATGCTTTCCCAGTATACTGCCTAGCTGCCTTGCAGTCCTAATTACATATAGTTACCTAGTGCATAATTGCTGATGTCTCCTCCTCCTGTGTTTCCTCGTCACCGAGGGCGATTGGTCACGTGCTGTCCTGACATCATAAAGCTAGAGCAGGATGTCATCTGACATGAGGGACAATCAGTTGCCTAGCAAGCACTAAGATACATTTATCATGGTATTGAACTGGGTTGCAGGGTAAACAGGGCGCCCAGCTGAAGACCTAGATGGTGAGATGAATGAAACTGGCGCATTATTTGAGACTTGTGCATCTGTTTGAAGGTGCAGTTAATCACAATGTTCTCGGCTTCTCTATAGCTTAACTGATAAGAATGTACTAAGATGAAGATGTTAAGATGTTGTTTATAGTTTTTATTATTCCCACTAACAGTAGCGTAAACCTTCCTCCCTCAACTTATCAGATCACTCAATTGCTATTGGCGTATCATAACCTATAAGAATTGCACTGAGAAGGGGGGATGCCATCACTTGGCTGGCAATCACATCTTTTTATCTAGGTCCTGATGTAGGTGGTAGTGTTGTTTAGAGAGTGGTAGCAAATGAGGCATAGGATTGATGTAATGTAATGTGTATACTTGTAAAGCGCACTGTTGCCAGCCGGCGTCCTGGCGCTGTATACCGCTGGGGAACCAGTCCTGGCTTTCCCTGTGGGATGGTCCCTGCTGGGAATCCCCAAGGTGGAGCCAGGCATCCCCGGCGTTGAGGGTGCCGTTGTGGAGATTAGGCAAGCTAATGCCCAGAGTTGCAGAGTGGGACCCCTGGTTAGAGTAGGCACTGACGTGAGAATTATCGAGTCCGCTGACCCTGGTCCATGACCCTGCTGCGTCGGGAATCAAACCCTGGTCCCGGGCCGACTTCTGCTTTTGGGTCTGCCGCCTCTAACCAGTGAGCCATTGAGAGATGTACCCCAGTCGGAACATGAAAACTGAGAAAACATGAAAACTGAGATTCTAATTTTTAGTAGGGTGTGGATTTTCACAATATCCATAGTACTGATTATCAAGCCTTAGAAAATCTGTTTTTTATTGCTGTGCATTCGTTTGAAAATATTCAAGTTCTAATGCACTAACAGTGGACTTTTCCATCTGCAGAATATACTGAATGACCAGAGATGGCAGTGCTGTGGAAGAGAATTTGTCTGCATTGCTGAGACCAAAAAAAAAACCAAGAAGCCATTTCTCAGCACTCTGCCTTCCTTCATCAATTTAAATGGTAAGTCAAACTCGAGTTAGTGGGGTCTTGGCATGATTATCTTTGTCAAGACTCTACCAAAATGGATGATGTTACGGTGATCATCATATTTTATCAGACTTTGTCTCCGAAGCTGAGAAAGCCTGCGTTAGATACCTGTGCTAACAATGTGTCATCAGAGGACATTACTGTCTTTAAGGCTGGAAAGAGTTTCCTTAATTTGGAGCCATGGCCTTACTTTCTCAAGGAGTGAAGCTCATTTGACCTGTTTCCCTGCACACTGTGTGTGGGTCTCTGATACTCCAGATGGATAGCTGTTTAGGATACTCGGCGGTCTTGCAACTCCATCCAATTTTCAAAAGGAGCCCAATGCTTTCCCAGTATACTGCCTAGCTGCCTTGCAGTCCTAATTACATATAGTTACCTAGTGCATAATTGCTGATGTCTCCTCCTCCTGTGTTTCCTCATCACCGAGGGCGATTGGTCACGTGCTGTCCTGACATCATAAAGCTAGAGCAGGATGTCATCTGACATGAGGGACAATCAGTTGCCTAGCAAGCACTAAGATACATTTATCATGGTATTGAACTGGGTTGCAGGGTAAACAGGGCGCCCAGCTGAAGACCTAGATGGTGAGATGAATGAAACTGGCGCATTATTAGAGACTTGTGCATCTGTTTGAAGGTGCAGTTAATCACAATGTTCTCGACTTCTCTATAGCTTAACTGATAAGGATGTACTAAGATGAAGATGTTAAGATGTTGTTTATAGTTTTTATTATTCCCACTAACAGTAGCGTAAACCTTCCTCCCTCAACTTATCAGATCACTCAATTGCTATTGGCGTATCATAACCTATAAGAATTGCACTGAGAAGGGGATGCCATCACTTGGCTGGCAATCACATCTTTTTATCTAGGTCCTGATGTAGGTGCTAGTGTTGTGTAGAGAGTGGTAGCAAATGAGGCATAGGATTGATGTAATGTAATGTGTATACTTGTAAAGCGCACTGTTGCCAGCCGGCGTCCTGGCGCTGTATACCGCTGGGGAACCAGTCCTGGCTTTCCCTGTGGGATGGTCCCTGCTGGGAATCCCCAAGGTGGAGCCAGGCATCCCCGACGTTGAGGGGGCCGTTGTGGAGATTAGGCAAGCTAATGCCCAGAGTTGCAGAGTGGGACCCCTGGTTAGAGTAGGCACCGACGTCGGAATTATCGAGTCCGCTGACCCTGGTCCATGACCCTGCCGCGTGGGGAATCGAACCCTGGTCCTGGGCCGACTTCTGCTTTTGAGTCTGCCGCCTCTAACCAGTGAGCCATTGAGAGATGTATCCCAGGCTGAACATGAAAACTGAGAAAACATGAAAACTGAGATTCTAATTTTTAGTAGGGTGTGGATTTTCACAATATCCATAGTACTGATTATCAAGCCTTAGAAAATCTGTTTTTTATTGCTGTGCATTCGTTTGAAAATATTCAAGTTCTAATGCACTAACAGTGGACTTTTCCATCTGCAGAATATACTGAATGACCAGAGATGGCAGTGCTGCGGAAGAGAATTTGTCTGCATTGCTGAGACCAAAAAAAAAACCAAGAAGCCATTTCTCAGCACTCTGCCTTCCTTCATCAATTTAAATGGTAAGTCAAACTCGAGTTAGTGGGGTCTTGGCATGATTATCTTTGTCAAGACTCTACCAAAATGGATGACGTTAAGGTGATCATCATATTTTATCAGACTTTGTCTCCGAAGCTGAGAAAGCCTGCGTTAGATACCTGTGCTAACAATGTGTCATCAGAGGACATTACTGTCTTTAAGGCTGGAAAGAGTTTCCTTAATTTGGAGCCATGGCCTTACTTTCTCAAGGAGTGAAGCTCATTTGACCTGTTTCCCTGCACTCTGTGTGTGGGTCTCTGATACTCCAGATGGATAGCTGTTTAGGATACTCGGCGGTCTTGCAACTCCATCCAATTTACAAAAGGAGCCCAATGCTTTCCCAGTATACTGCCTAGCTGCCTTGCAGTCCTAATTACATATAGTTACCTAGTGCATAATTGCTGATGTCTCCTCCTCCTGTGTTTCCTCGTCACCGAGGGCGATTGGTCACGTGCTGTCCTGACATCATAAAGCTAGAGCAGATTTGTCATCTGACATGAGGGACAATCAGTTGCCTAGCAAGCACTAAGATACATTTATCATGGTATTGAACTGGGTTGCAGGGTAAACAGGGCGCCCAGCTGAAGACCTAGATGGTGAGATGAATGAAACTGGCGCATTATTAGAGACTTGTGCATCTGTTTGAAGGTGCAGTTAATCACAATGTTCTCGACTTCTCTATAGCTTAACTGATAAGGATGTACTAAGATGAAGATGTTAAGATGTTGTTTATAGTTTTTATTATTCCCACTAACAGTAGCGTAAACCTTCCTCCCTCAACTTATCAGATCACTCAATTGCTATTGGCGTATCATAACCTATAAGAATTGCACTGAGAAGGGGATGCCGTCACTTGGCTGGCAATCACATCTTTTTATCTAGGTCCTGATGTAGGTGCTAGTGTTGTGTAGAGAGTGGTAGCAAATGAGGCATAGGATTGATGTAATGTAATGTGTATACTTGTAAAGCGCACTGTTGCCAGCCGGCGTCCTGGCGCTGTATACCGCTGGGGAACCAGTCCTGGCTTTCCCTGTGGGATGGTCCCTGCTGGGAATCCCCAAGGTGGAGCCAGGCATCCCCGGCGTTGAGGGGGCCGTTGTGGAGATTAGGCAAGCTAATGCCCAGAGTTGCAGAGTGGGACCCCTGGTTAGAGTAGGCACTGACGTGAGAATTATCGAGTCCGCTGACCCTGGTCCATGACCCTGCCGCGTCGGGAATCAAACCCTGGTCCCGGGCCGACTTCTGCTTTTGGGTCTGCCGCCTCTAACCAGTGAGCCATTGAGAGATGTACCCCAGGCTGAACATGAAAACTGAGATTCTAATTTTTAGTAGGGTGTGGATTTTCACAATATCCATAGTACTGATTATCAAGCCTTAGAAAATCTGTTTTTTATTGCTGTGCATTCGTTTGAAAATATTCAAGTTCTAATGCACTAACAGTGGACTTTTCCATCTGCAGAATATACTGAATGACCAGAGATGGCAGTGCTGCGGAAGAGAATTTGTCTGCATTGCTGAGACCAAAAAAAAAACCAAGAAGCCATTTCTCAGCACTCTGCCTTCCTTCATCAATTTAAATGGTAAGTCAAACTCGAGTTAGTGGGGTCTTGGCATGATTATCTTTGTCAAGACTCTACCAAAATGGATGACGTTAAGGTGATCATCATATTTTATCAGACTTTGTCTCCGAAGCTGAGAAAGCCTGCGTTAGATACCTGTGCTAACAATGTGTCATCAGAGGACATTACTGTCTTTAAGGCTGGAAAGAGTTTCCTTAATTTGGAGCCATCGCCTTACTTTCTCAAGGAGTGAAGCTCATTTGACCTGTTTCCCTGCACTCTGTGTGTGGGTCTCTGATACTCCAGATGGATAGCTGTTTAGGATACTCGGCGGTCTTGCAACTCCATCCAATTTTCAAAAGGAGCCCAATGCTTTCCCAGTATACTGCCTAGCTGCCTTGCAGTCCTAATTACATATAGTTACCTAGTGCATAATTGCTGATGTCTCCTCCTCCTGTGTTTCCTCGTCACCGAGGGCGATTGGTCACGTGCTGTCCTGACATCATAAAGCTAGAGCAGGATGTCATCTGACATGAGGGACAATCAGTTGCCTAGCAAGCACTAAGATACATTTATCATGGTATTGAACTGGGTTGCAGGGTAAACAGGGCGCCCAGCTGAAGACCTAGATGGTGAGATGAATGAAACTGGCGCATTATTAGAGACTTGTGCATCTGTTTGAAGGTGCAGTTAATCACAATGTTCTCGACTTCTCTATAGCTTAACTGATAAGGATGTACTAAGATGAAGATGTTAAGATGTTGTTTATAGTTTTTATTATTCCCACTAACAGTAGCGTAAACCTTCCTCCCTCAACTTATCAGATCACTCAATTGCTATTGGCGTATCATAACCTATAAGAATTGCACTGAGAAGGGGATGCCGTCACTTGGCTGGCAATCACATCTTTTTATCTAGGTCCTGATGTAGGTGCTAGTGTTGTGTAGAGAGTGGTAGCAAATGAGGCATAGGATTGATGTAATGTAATGTGTATACTTGTAAAGCGCACTGTTGCCAGCCGGCGTCCTGGCGCTGTATACCGCTGGGGAACCAGTCCTGGCTTTCCCTGTCGGATGGTCCCTGCTGGGAATCCCCAAGGTGGAGCCAGGCATCCCCGGCTTTGAGGGGGCCGTTGTGGAGATTAGGCAAGCTAATGCCCAGAGTTGCAGAGTGGGACCCCTGGTTAGAGTAGGCACCGACGTCGGAATTATCGAGTCCGCTGACCCTGGTCCATGACCCTGCCGCGTCGGGAATCGAACCCTGGTCCTGGGCCGACTTCTGCTTTTGGGTCTGCCGCCTCTAACCAGTGAGCCATTGAGATGTACCCCAGGCTGAACATGAAAACTGAGATTCTAATTTTTGGTAGGGTGTGGATTTTCACAATATCCATAGTACTGATTATCAAGCCTTAGAAAATCTGTTTTTTATTGCTGTGCATTCGTTTGAAAATATTCAAGTTCTAATGCACTAACATTGGACTTTTCCATCTGCAGAATATACTGAATGACCAGAGATGGCAGTGCTGCGGAAGAGAATTTGTCTGCATTGCTGAGACCAAAAATAAAAAACAAGAAGCCATTTCTCAGCACTCTGCCTTCCTTCATCAATTTAAATGGTAAGTCAAACTCGAGTTAGTGGGGTCTTGGCATGATTATCTTTGTCAAGACTCTACCAAAATGGATGACGTTAAGGTGATCATCATATTTTATCAGACTTTGTCTCCGAAGCTGAGAAAGCCTGCGTTAGATACCTGTGCTAACAATGTGTCATCAGAGGACATTACTGTCTTTAAGGCTGGAAAGAGTTTCCTTAATTTGGAGCCATCGCCTTACTTTCTCAAGGAGTGAAGCTCATTTGACCTGTTTCCCTGCACTCTGTGTGTGGGTCTCTGATACTCCAGATGGATAGCTGTTTAGGATACTCGGCGGTCTTGCAACTCCATCCAATTTTCAAAAGGAGCCCAATGCTTTCCCAGTATACTGCCTAGCTGCCTTGCAGTCCTAATTACATATAGTTACCTAGTGCATAATTGCTGATGTCTCCTCCTCCTGTGTTTCCTCGTCACCGAGGGCGATTGGTCACGTGCTGTCCTGACATCATAAAGCTAGAGCAGGATGTCATCTGACATGAGGGACAATCAGTTGCCTAGCAAGCACTAAGATACATTTATCATGGTATTGAACTGGGTTGCAGGGTAAACAGGGCGCCCAGCTGAAGACCTAGATGGTGAGATGAATGAAACTGGCGCATTATTTGAGACTTGTGCATCTGTTTGAAGGTGCAGTTAATCACAAGGTTCTCGACTTCTCTATAGCTTAACTGATAAGGATGTACTAAGATGAAGATGTTAAGATGTTGTTTATAGTTTTTATTATTCCCACTAACAGTAGCGTAAACCTTCCTCCCTCAACTTATCAGATCACTCAATTGCTATTGGCGTATCATAACCTATAAGAATTGCACTGAGAAGGGGATGCCGTCACTTGGCTGGCAATCACATCTTTTTATCTAGGTCCTGATGTAGGTGCTAGTGTTGTGTAGAGAGTGGTAGCAAATGAGGCATAGGATTGATGTAATGTAATGTGTATACTTGTAAAGCGCACTGTTGCCAGCCGGCGTCTTGGCGCTGTATACCGCTGGGGAACCAGTCCTGGCTTTCCCTGTGGGATGGTCCCTGCTGGGAATCCCCAAGGTGGAGCCAGGCATCCCCGGCGTTGAGGGGGCCGTTGTGGAGATTAGGCAAGCTAATGCCCAGAGTTGCAGAGTGGGACCCCTGGTTAGAGTAGGCACTGACGTGAGAATTATCGAGTCCGCTGACCCTGGTCCATGACCCTGCCGCGTCGGGAATCAAACCCTGGTCCCGGGCCGACTTCTGCTTTTGGGTCTGCCGCCTCTAACCAGTGAGCCATTGAGAGATGTACCCCAGGCTGAACATGAAAACTGAGAACATGAAAACTGAGATTCTAATTTTTAGTAGGGTGTGGATTTTCACAATATCCATAGTACTGATTATCAAGCCTTAGAAAATCTGTTTTTTATTGCTGTGCATTCGTTTGAAAATATTCAAGTTCTAATGCACTAACATTGGACTTTTCCATCTGCAGAATATACTGAATGACCAGAGATGGCAGTGCTGCGGAAGAGAATTTGTCTGCATTGCTGAGACCAAAAATAAAAAACAAGAAGCCATTTCTCAGCACTCTGCCTTCCTTCATCAATTTAAATGGTAAGTCAAACTCGAGTTAGTGGGGTCTTGGCATGATTATCTTTGTCAAGACTCTACCAAAATGGATGACGTTAAGGTGATCATCATATTTTATCAGACTTTGTCTCCGAAGCTGAGAAAGCCTGCGTTAGATACCTGTGCTAACAATGTGTCATCAGAGGACATTACTGTCTTTAAGGCTGGAAAGAGTTTCCTTAATTTGGAGCCATCGCCTTACTTTCTCAAGGAGTGAAGCTCATTTGACCTGTTTCCCTGCACTCTGTGTGTGGGTCTCTGATACTCCAGATGGATAGCTGTTTAGGATACTCGGCGGTCTTGCAACTCCATCCAATTTTCAAAAGGAGCCCAATGCTTTCCCAGTATACTGCCTAGCTGCCTTGCAGTCCTAATTACATATAGTTACCTAGTACATAATTGCTGATGTCTCCTCCTCCTGTGTTTCCTCGTCACCGAGGGCGATTGGTCACGTGCTGTCCTGACATCATAAAGCTAGAGCAGGATGTCATCTGACATGAGGGACAATCAGTTGCCTAGCAAGCACTAAGATACACTTATCATGGTATTGAACTGGGTTGCAGGGTAAACAGGGCGCCCAGCTGAAGACCTAGATGGTGAGATGAATGAAACTGGCGCATTATTTGAGACTTGTGCATCTGTTTGAAGGTGCAGTTAATCACAAGGTTCTCGACTTCTCTATAGCTTAACTGATAAGGATGTACTAAGATGAAGATGTTAAGATGTTGTTTATAGTTTTTATTATTCCCACTAACAGTAGCGTAAACCTTCCTCCCTCAACTTATCAGATCACTCAATTGCTATTGGCGTATCATAACCTATAAGAATTGCACTGAGAAGGGGATGCCGTCACTTGGCTGGCAATCACATCTTTTTATCTAGGTCCTGATGTAGGTGCTAGTGTTGTTTAGAGAGTGGTAGCAAATGAGGCATAGGATTGATGTAATGTAATGTGTATACTTGTAAAGCGCACTGTTGCCAGCCGGCGTCCTGGCGCTGTATACCGCTGGGGAACCAGTCCTGGCTTTCCCTGTGGGATGGTCCCTGCTGGGAATCCCCAAGGTGGAGCCAGGCATCCCCGGCGTTGAGGGTGCCGTTGTGGAGATTAGGCAAGCTAGTGCCCAGAGTTGCAGAGTGGGACCCCTGGTTAGAGTAGGCACTGACGTGAGAATTATCGAGTCCGCTGACCCTGGTCCATGACCCTGCCGCGTCGGGAATCAAACCCTGGTCCCGGGCCGACTTCTGCTTTTGGGTCTGCCGCCTCTAACCAGTGAGCCATTGAGAGATGTACCCCAGGCTGAACATGAAAACTGAGAAAACATGAAAACTGAGATTCTAATTTTTAGTAGGGTGTGGATTTTCACAATATCCATAGTACTGATTATCAAGCCTTAGAAAATCTGTTTTTTATTGCTGTGCATTCGTTTGAAAATATTCAAGTTCTAATGCACTAACAGTGGACTTTTCCATCTGCAGAATATACTGAATGACCAGAGATGGCAGTGCTGCGGAAGAGAATTTGTCTGCATTGCTGAGACCAAAAAAAAACCAAGAAGCCATTTCTCAGCACTCTGCCTTCCTTCATCAATTTAAATGGTAAGTCAAACTCGAGTTAGTGGGGTCTTGGCATGATTATCTTTGTCAAGACTCTACCAAAATGGATGACGTTAAGGTGATCATCATATTTTATCAGACTTTGTCTCCGAAGCTGAGAAAGCCTGCGTTAGATACCTGTGCTAACAATGTGTCATCAGAGGACATTACTGTCTTTAAGGCTGGAAAGAGTTTCCTTAATTTGGAGCCATCGCCTTACTTTCTCAAGGAGTGAAGCTCATTTGACCTGTTTCCCTGCACTCTGTGTGTGGGTCTCTGATACTCCAGATGGATAGCTGTTTAGGATACTCGGCGGTCTTGCAACTCCATCCAATTTTCAAAAGGAGCCCAATGCTTTCCCAGTATACTGCCTAGCTGCCTTGCAGTCCTAATTACATATAGTTACCTAGTGCATAATTGCTGATGTCTCCTCCTCCTGTGTTTCCTCGTCACCGAGGGCGATTGGTCACGTGCTGTCCTGACATCATAAAGCTAGAGCAGATTTGTCATCTGACATGAGGGACAATCAGTTGCCTAGCAAGCACTAAGATACATTTATCATGGTATTGAACTGGGTTGCAGGGTAAACAGGGCGCCCAGCTGAAGACCTAGATGGTGAGATGAATGAAACTGGCGCATTATTAGAGACTTGTGCATCTGTTTGAAGGTGCAGTTAATCACAATGTTCTCGACTTCTCTATAGCTTAACTGATAAGGATGTACTAAGATGAAGATGTTAAGATGTTGTTTATAGTTTTTATTATTCCCACTAACAGTAGCGTAAACCTTCCTCCCTCAACTTATCAGATCACTCAATTGCTATTGGCGTATCATAACCTATAAGAATTGCACTGAGAAGGGGATGCCGTCACTTGGCTGGCAATCACATCTTTTTATCTAGGTCCTGATGTAGGTGCTAGTGTTGTGTAGAGAGTGGTAGCAAATGAGGCATAGGATTGATGTAATGTAATGTGTATACTTGTAAAGCGCACTGTTGCCAGCCGGCGTCCTGGCGCTGTATACCGCTGGGGAACCAGTCCTGGCTTTCCCTGTGGGATGGTCCCTGCTGGGAATCCCCAAGGTGGAGCCAGGCATCCCCGGCGTTGAGGGGGCCGTTGTGGAGATTAGGCAAGCTAATGCCCAGAGTTGCAGAGTGGGACCCCTGGTTAGAGTAGGCACTGACGTGAGAATTATCGAGTCCGCTGACCCTGGTCCATGACCCTGCCGCGTCGGGAATCAAACCCTGGTCCCGGGCCGACTTCTGCTTTTGGGTCTGCCGCCTCTAACCAGTGAGCCATTGAGAGATGTACCCCAGGCTGAACATGAAAACTGAGATTCTAATTTTTAGTAGGGTGTGGATTTTCACAATATCCATAGTACTGATTATCAAGCCTTAGAAAATCTGTTTTTTATTGCTGTGCATTCGTTTGAAAATATTCAAGTTCTAATGCACTAACAGTGGACTTTTCCATCTGCAGAATATACTGAATGACCAGAGATGGCAGTGCTGCGGAAGAGAATTTGTCTGCATTGCTGAGACCAAAAAAAAAACCAAGAAGCCATTTCTCAGCACTCTGCCTTCCTTCATCAATTTAAATGGTAAGTCAAACTCGAGTTAGTGGGGTCTTGGCATGATTATCTTTGTCAAGACTCTACCAAAATGGATGACGTTAAGGTGATCATCATATTTTATCAGACTTTGTCTCCGAAGCTGAGAAAGCCTGCGTTAGATACCTGTGCTAACAATGTGTCATCAGAGGACATTACTGTCTTTAAGGCTGGAAAGAGTTTCCTTAATTTGGAGCCATCGCCTTACTTTCTCAAGGAGTGAAGCTCATTTGACCTGTTTCCCTGCACTCTGTGTGTGGGTCTCTGATACTCCAGATGGATAGCTGTTTAGGATACTCGGCGGTCTTGCAACTCCATCCAATTTTCAAAAGGAGCCCAATGCTTTCCCAGTATACTGCCTAGCTGCCTTGCAGTCCTAATTACATATAGTTACCTAGTGCATAATTGCTGATGTCTCCTCCTCCTGTGTTTCCTCGTCACCGAGGGCGATTGGTCACGTGCTGTCCTGACATCATAAAGCTAGAGCAGGATGTCATCTGACATGAGGGACAATCAGTTGCCTAGCAAGCACTAAGATACATTTATCATGGTATTGAACTGGGTTGCAGGGTAAACAGGGCGCCCAGCTGAAGACCTAGATGGTGAGATGAATGAAACTGGCGCATTATTAGAGACTTGTGCATCTGTTTGAAGGTGCAGTTAATCACAATGTTCTCGACTTCTCTATAGCTTAACTGATAAGGATGTACTAAGATGAAGATGTTAAGATGTTGTTTATAGTTTTTATTATTCCCACTAACAGTCGCGTAAACCTTCCTCCCTCAACTTATCAGATCACTCAATTGCTATTGGCGTATCATAACCTATAAGAATTGCACTGAGAAGGGGATGCCGTCACTTGGCTGGCAATCACATCTTTTTATCTAGGTCCTGATGTAGGTGCTAGTGTTGTGTAGAGAGTGGTAGCAAATGAGGCATAGGATTGATGTAATGTAATGTGTATACTTGTAAAGCGCACTGTTGCCAGCCGGCGTCCTGGCGCTGTATACCGCTGGGGAACCAGTCCTGGCTTTCCCTGTCGGATGGTCCCTGCTGGGAATCCCCAAGGTGGAGCCAGGCATCCCCGGCTTTGAGGGGGCCGTTGTGGAGATTAGGCAAGCTAATGCCCAGAGTTGCAGAGTGGGACCCCTGGTTAGAGTAGGCACCGACGTCGGAATTATCGAGTCCGCTGACCCTGGTCCATGACCCTGCCGCGTCGGGAATCGAACCCTGGTCCTGGGCCGACTTCTGCTTTTGGGTCTGCCGCCTCTAACCAGTGAGCCATTGAGAGATGTACCCCAGGCTGAACATGAAAACTGAGATTCTAATTTTTGGTAGGGTGTGGATTTTCACAATATCCATAGTACTGATTATCAAGCCTTAGAAAATCTGTTTTTTATTGCTGTGCATTCGTTTGAAAATATTCAAGTTCTAATGCACTAACATTGGACTTTTCCATCTGCAGAATATACTGAATGACCAGAGATGGCAGTGCTGCGGAAGAGAATTTGTCTGCATTGCTGAGACCAAAAATAAAAAACAAGAAGCCATTTCTCAGCACTCTGCCTTCCTTCATCAATTTAAATGGTAAGTCAAACTCGAGTTAGTGGGGTCTTGGCATGATTATCTTTGTCAAGACTCTACCAAAATGGATGACGTTAAGGTGATCATCATATTTTATCAGACTTTGTCTCCGAAGCTGAGAAAGCCTGCGTTAGATACCTGTGCTAACAATGTGTCATCAGAGGACATTACTGTCTTTAAGGCTGGAAAGAGTTTCCTTAATTTGGAGCCATCGCCTTACTTTCTCAAGGAGTGAAGCTCATTTGACCTGTTTCCCTGCACTCTGTGTGTGGGTCTCTGATACTCCAGATGGATAGCTGTTTAGGATACTCGGCGGTCTTGCAACTCCATCCAATTTTCAAAAGGAGCCCAATGCTTTCCCAGTATACTGCCTAGCTGCCTTGCAGTCCTAATTACATATAGTTACCTAGTGCATAATTGCTGATGTCTCCTCCTCCTGTGTTTCCTCGTCACCGAGGGCGATTGGTCACGTGCTGTCCTGACATCATAAAGCTAGAGCAGGATGTCATCTGACATGAGGGACAATCAGTTGCCTAGCAAGCACTAAGATACATTTATCATGGTATTGAACTGGGTTGCAGGGTAAACAGGGCGCCCAGCTGAAGACCTAGATGGTGAGATGAATGAAACTGGCGCATTATTTGAGACTTGTGCATCTGTTTGAAGGTGCAGTTAATCACAAGGTTCTCGACTTCTCTATAGCTTAACTGATAAGGATGTACTAAGATGAAGATGTTAAGATGTTGTTTATAGTTTTTATTATTCCCACTAACAGTAGCGTAAACCTTCCTCCCTCAACTTATCAGATCACTCAATTGCTATTGGCGTATCATAACCTATAAGAATTGCACTGAGAAGGGGATGCCGTCACTTGGCTGGCAATCACATCTTTTTATCTAGGTCCTGATGTAGGTGCTAGTGTTGTGTAGAGAGTGGTAGCAAATGAGGCATAGGATTGATGTAATGTAATGTGTATACTTGTAAAGCGCACTGTTGCCAGCCGGCGTCTTGGCGCTGTATACCGCTGGGGAACCAGTCCTGGCTTTCCCTGTGGGATGGTCCCTGCTGGGAATCCCCAAGGTGGAGCCAGGCATCCCCGGCGTTGAGGGGGCCGTTGTGGAGATTAGGCAAGCTAATGCCCAGAGTTGCAGAGTGGGACCCCTGGTTAGAGTAGGCACTGACGTGAGAATTATCGAGTCCGCTGACCCTGGTCCATGACCCTGCCGCGTCGGGAATCAAACCCTGGTCCCGGGCCGACTTCTGCTTTTGGGTCTGCCGCCTCTAACCAGTGAGCCATTGAGAGATGTACCCCAGGCTGAACATGAAAACTGAGAACATGAAAACTGAGATTCTAATTTTTAGTAGGGTGTGGATTTTCACAATATCCATAGTACTGATTATCAAGCCTTAGAAAATCTGTTTTTTATTGCTGTGCATTCGTTTGAAAATATTCAAGTTCTAATGCACTAACATTGGACTTTTCCATCTGCAGAATATACTGAATGACCAGAGATGGCAGTGCTGCGGAAGAGAATTTGTCTGCATTGCTGAGACCAAAAATAAAAAACAAGAAGCCATTTCTCAGCACTCTGCCTTCCTTCATCAATTTAAATGGTAAGTCAAACTCGAGTTAGTGGGGTCTTGGCATGATTATCTTTGTCAAGACTCTACCAAAATGGATGACGTTAAGGTGATCATCATATTTTATCAGACTTTGTCTCCGAAGCTGAGAAAGCCTGCGTTAGATACCTGTGCTAACAATGTGTCATCAGAGGACATTACTGTCTTTAAGGCTGGAAAGAGTTTCCTTAATTTGGAGCCATCGCCTTACTTTCTCAAGGAGTGAAGCTCATTTGACCTGTTTCCCTGCACTCTGTGTGTGGGTCTCTGATACTCCAGATGGATAGCTGTTTAGGATACTCGGCGGTCTTGCAACTCCATCCAATTTTCAAAAGGAGCCCGATGCTTTCCCAGTATACTGCCTAGCTGCCTTGCAGTCCTAATTACATATAGTTACCTAGTGCATAATTGCTGATGTCTCCTCCTCCTGTGTTTCCTCGTCACCGAGGGCGATTGGTCACGTGCTGTCCTGACATCATAAAGCTAGAGCAGGATGTCATCTGACATGAGGGACAATCAGTTGCCTAGCAAGCACTAAGATACATTTATCATGGTATTGAACTGGGTTGCAGGGTAAACAGGGCGCCCAGCTGAAGACCTAGATGGTGAGATGAATGAAACTGGCGCATTATTTGAGACTTGTGCATCTGTTTGAAGGTGCAGTTAATCACAAGGTTCTCGACTTCTCTATAGCTTAACTGATAAGGATGTACTAAGATGAAGATGTTAAGATGTTGTTTATAGTTTTTATTATTCCCACTAACAGTAGCGTAAACCTTCCTCCCTCAACTTATCAGATCACTCAATTGCTATTGGCGTATCATAACCTATAAGAATTGCACTGAGAAGGGGATGCCGTCACTTGGCTGGCAATCACATCTTTTTATCTAGGTCCTGATGTAGGTGCTAGTGTTGTTTAGAGAGTGGTAGCAAATGAGGCATAGGATTGATGTAATGTAATGTGTATACTTGTAAAGCGCACTGTTGCCAGCCGGCGTCCTGGCGCTGTATACCGCTGGGGAACCAGTCCTGGCTTTCCCTGTGGGATGGTCCCTGCTGGGAATCCCCAAGGTGGAGCCAGGCATCCCCGGCGTTGAGGGTGCCGTTGTGGAGATTAGGCAAGCTAATGCCCAGAGTTGCAGAGTGGGACCCCTGGTTAGAGTAGGCACTGACGTGAGAATTATCGAGTCCGCTGACCCTGGTCCATGACCCTGCCGCGTCGGGAATCAAACCCTGGTCCCGGGCCGACTTCTGCTTTTGGGTCTGCCGCCTCTAACCAGTGAGCCATTGAGAGATGTACCCCAGGCTGAACATGAAAACTGAGAACATGAAAACTGAGATTCTAATTTTTAGTAGGGTGTGGATTTTCACAATATCCATAGTACTGATTATCAAGCCTTAGAAAATCTGTTTTTTATTGCTGTGCATTCGTTTGAAAATATTCAAGTTCTAATGCACTAACATTGGACTTTTCCATCTGCAGAATATACTGAATGACCAGAGATGGCAGTGCTGCGGAAGAGAATTTGTCTGCATTGCTGAGACCAAAAATAAAAAACAAGAAGCCATTTCTCAGCACTCTGCCTTCCTTCATCAATTTAAATGGTAAGTCAAACTCGAGTTAGTGGGGTCTTGGCATGATTATCTTTGTCAAGACTCTACCAAAATGGATGACGTTAAGGTGATCATCATATTTTATCAGACTTTGTCTCCGAAGCTGAGAAAGCCTGCGTTAGATACCTGTGCTAACAATGTGTCATCAGAGGACATTACTGTCTTTAAGGCTGGAAAGAGTTTCCTTAATTTGGAGCCATCGCCTTACTTTCTCAAGGAGTGAAGCTCATTTGACCTGTTTCCCTGCACTCTGTGTGTGGGTCTCTGATACTCCAGATGGATAGCTGTTTAGGATACTCGGCGGTCTTGCAACTCCATCCAATTTTCAAAAGGAGCCCAATGCTTTCCCAGTATACTGCCTAGCTGCCTTGCAGTCCTAATTACATATAGTTACCTAGTACATAATTGCTGATGTCTCCTCCTCCTGTGTTTCCTCGTCACCGAGGGCGATTGGTCACGTGCTGTCCTGACATCATAAAGCTAGAGCAGGATGTCATCTGACATGAGGGACAATCAGTTGCCTAGCAAGCACTAAGATACACTTATCATGGTATTGAACTGGGTTGCAGGGTAAACAGGGCGCCCAGCTGAAGACCTAGATGGTGAGATGAATGAAACTGGCGCATTATTTGAGACTTGTGCATCTGTTTGAAGGTGCAGTTAATCACAAGGTTCTCGACTTCTCTATAGCTTAACTGATAAGGATGTACTAAGATGAAGATGTTAAGATGTTGTTTATAGTTTTTATTATTCCCACTAACAGTAGCGTAAACCTTCCTCCCTCAACTTATCAGATCACTCAATTGCTATTGGCGTATCATAACCTATAAGAATTGCACTGAGAAGGGGATGCCGTCACTTGGCTGGCAATCACATCTTTTTATCTAGGTCCTGATGTAGGTGCTAGTGTTGTTTAGAGAGTGGTAGCAAATGAGGCATAGGATTGATGTAATGTAATGTGTATACTTGTAAAGCGCACTGTTGCCAGCCGGCGTCCTGGCGCTGTATACCGCTGGGGAACCAGTCCTGGCTTTCCCTGTGGGATGGTCCCTGCTGGGAATCCCCAAGGTGGAGCCAGGCATCCCCGGCGTTGAGGGTGCCGTTGTGGAGATTAGGCAAGCTAGTGCCCAGAGTTGCAGAGTGGGACCCCTGGTTAGAGTAGGCACTGACGTGAGAATTATCGAGTCCGCTGACCCTGGTCCATGACCCTGCCGCGTCGGGAATCAAACCCTGGTCCCGGGCCGACTTCTGCTTTTGGGTCTGCCGCCTCTAACCAGTGAGCCATTGAGAGATGTACCCCAGGCTGAACATGAAAACTGAGATTCTAATTTTTAGTAGGGTGTGGATTTTCACAATATCCATAGTACTGATTATCAAGCCTTAGAAAATCTGTTTTTTATTGCTGTGCATTCGTTTGAAAATATTCAAGTTCTAATGCACTAACAGTGGACTTTTCCATCTGCAGAATATACTGAATGACCAGAGATGGCAGTGCTGCGGAAGAGAATTTGTCTGCATTGCTGAGACCAAAAAAAAACCAAGAAGCCATTTCTCAGCACTCTGCCTTCCTTCATCAATTTAAATGGTAAGTCAAACTCGAGTTAGTGGGGTCTTGGCATGATTATCTTTGTCAAGACTCTACCAAAATGGATGACGTTAAGGTGATCATCATATTTTATCAGACTTTGTCTCCGAAGCTGAGAAAGCCTGCGTTAGATACCTGTGCTAACAATGTGTCATCAGAGGACATTACTGTCTTTAAGGCTGGAAAGAGTTTCCTTAATTTGGAGCCATCGCCTTACTTTCTCAAGGAGTGAAGCTCATTTGACCTGTTTCCCTGCACTCTGTGTGTGGGTCTCTGATACTCCAGATGGATAGCTGTTTAGGATACTCGGCGGTCTTGCAACTCCATCCAATTTTCAAAAGGAGCCCAATGCTTTCCCAGTATACTGCCTAGCTGCCTTGCAGTCCTAATTACATATAGTTACCTAGTGCATAATTGCTGATGTCTCCTCCTCCTGTGTTTCCTCGTCACCGAGGGCGATTGGTCACGTGCTGTCCTGACATCATAAAGCTAGAGCAGGATGTCATCTGACATGAGGGACAATCAGTTGCCTAGCAAGCACTAAGATACATTTATCATGGTATTGAACTGGGTTGCAGGGTAAACAGGGCGCCCAGCTGAAGACCTAGATGGTGAGATGATTGAAACTGGCGCATTATTAGAGACTTGTGCATCTGTTTGAAGGTGCAGTTAATCACAATGTTCTCGACTTCTCTATAGCTTAACTGATAAGGATGTACTAAGATGAAGATGTTAAGATGTTGTTTATAGTTTTTATTATTCCCACTAACAGTAGCGTAAACCTTCCTCCCTCAACTTATCAGATCACTCAATTGCTATTGGCGTATCATAACCTATAAGAATTGCACTGAGAAGGGGATGCCGTCACTTGGCTGGCAATCACATCTTTTTATCTAGGTCCTGATGTAGGTGCTAGTGTTGTGTAGAGAGTGGTAGCAAATGAGGCATAGGATTGATGTAATGTAATGTGTATACTTGTAAAGCGCACTGTTGCCAGCCGGCGTCCTGGCGCTGTATACCGCTGGGGAACCAGTCCTGGCTTTCCCTGTGGGATGGTCCCTGCTGGGAATCCCCAAGGTGGAGCCAGGCATCCCCGGCGTTGAGGGGGCCGTTGTGGAGATTAGGCAAGCTAATGCCCAGAGTTGCAGAGTGGGAACCCTGGTTAGAGTAGGCACTGACGTGAGAATTATCGAGTCCGCTGACCCTGGTCCATGACCCTGCCGCGTCGGGAATCAAACCCTGGTCCCGGGCCGACTTCTGCTTTTGGGTCTGCCGCCTCTAACCAGTGAGCCATTGAGAGATGTACCCCAGGCTGAACATGAAAACTGAGAAAACATGAAAACTGAGATTCTAATTTTTAGTAGGGTGTGGATTTTCACAATATCCATAGTACTGATTATCAAGCCTTAGAAAATCTGTTTTTTATTGCTGTGCATTCGTTTGAAAATATTCAAGTTCTAATGCACTAACATTGGACTTTTCCATCTGCAGAATATACTGAATGACCAGAGATGGCAGTGCTGCGGAAGAGAATTTGTCTGCATTGCTGAGACCAAAAATAAAAAACAAGAAGCCATTTCTCAGCACTCTGCCTTCCTTCATCAATTTAAATGGTAAGTCAAACTCGAGTTAGTGGGGTCTTGGCATGATTATCTTTGTCAAGACTCTACCAAAATGGATGACGTTAAGGTGATCATCATATTTTATCAGACTTTGTCTCCGAAGCTGAGAAAGCCTGCGTTAGATACCTGTGCTAACAATGTGTCATCAGAGGACATTACTGTCTTTAAGGCTGGAAAGAGTTTCCTTAATTTGGAGCCATCGCCTTACTTTCTCAAGGAGTGAAGCTCATTTGACCTGTTTCCCTGCACTCTGTGTGTGGGTCTCTGATACTCCAGATGGATAGCTGTTTAGGATACTCGGCGGTCTTGCAACTCCATCCAATTTTCAAAAGGAGCCCAATGCTTTCCCAGTATACTGCCTAGCTGCCTTGCAGTCCTAATTACATATAGTTACCTAGTACATAATTGCTGATGTCTCCTCCTCCTGTGTTTCCTCGTCACCGAGGGCGATTGGTCACGTGCTGTCCTGACATCATAAAGCTAGAGCAGGATGTCATCTGACATGAGGGACAATCAGTTGCCTAGCAAGCACTAAGATACACTTATCATGGTATTGAACTGGGTTGCAGGGTAAACAGGGCGCCCAGCTGAAGACCTAGATGGTGAGATGAATGAAACTGGCGCATTATTTGAGACTTGTGCATCTGTTTGAAGGTGCAGTTAATCACAAGGTTCTCGACTTCTCTATAGCTTAACTGATAAGGATGTACTAAGATGAAGATGTTAAGATGTTGTTTATAGTTTTTATTATTCCCACTAACAGTAGCGTAAACCTTCCTCCCTCAACTTATCAGATCACTCAATTGCTATTGGCGTATCATAACCTATAAGAATTGCACTGAGAAGGGGATGCCGTCACTTGGCTGGCAATCACATCTTTTTATCTAGGTCCTGATGTAGGTGCTAGTGTTGTTTAGAGAGTGGTAGCAAATGAGGCATAGGATTGATGTAATGTAATGTGTATACTTGTAAAGCGCACTGTTGCCAGCCGGCGTCCTGGCGCTGTATACCGCTGGGGAACCAGTCCTGGCTTTCCCTGTGGGATGGTCCCTGCTGGGAATCCCCAAGGTGGAGCCAGGCATCCCCGGCGTTGAGGGTGCCGTTGTGGAGATTAGGCAAGCTAGTGCCCAGAGTTGCAGAGTGGGACCCCTGGTTAGAGTAGGCACTGACGTGAGAATTATCGAGTCCGCTGACCCTGGTCCATGACCCTGCCGCGTCGGGAATCAAACCCTGGTCCCGGGCCGACTTCTGCTTTTGGGTCTGCCGCCTCTAACCAGTGAGCCATTGAGAGATGTACCCCAGGCTGAACATGAAAACTGAGAAAACATGAAAACTGAGATTCTAATTTTTAGTAGGGTGTGGATTTTCACAATATCCATAGTACTGATTATCAAGCCTTAGAAAATCTGTTTTTTATTGCTGTGCATTCGTTTGAAAATATTCAAGTTCTAATGCACTAACAGTGGACTTTTCCATCTGCAGAATATACTGAATGACCAGAGATGGCAGTGCTGCGGAAGAGAATTTGTCTGCATTGCTGAGACCAAAAAAAAACCAAGAAGCCATTTCTCAGCACTCTGCCTTCCTTCATCAATTTAAATGGTAAGTCAAACTCGAGTTAGTGGGGTCTTGGCATGATTATCTTTGTCAAGACTCTACCAAAATGGATGACGTTAAGGTGATCATCATATTTTATCAGACTTTGTCTCCGAAGCTGAGAAAGCCTGCGTTAGATACCTGTGCTAACAATGTGTCATCAGAGGACATTACTGTCTTTAAGGCTGGAAAGAGTTTCCTTAATTTGGAGCCATCGCCTTACTTTCTCAAGGAGTGAAGCTCATTTGACCTGTTTCCCTGCACTCTGTGTGTGGGTCTCTGATACTCCAGATGGATAGCTGTTTAGGATACTCGGCGGTCTTGCAACTCCATCCAATTTTCAAAAGGAGCCCAATGCTTTCCCAGTATACTGCCTAGCTGCCTTGCAGTCCTAATTACATATAGTTACCTAGTGCATAATTGCTGATGTCTCCTCCTCCTGTGTTTCCTCGTCACCGAGGGCGATTGGTCACGTGCTGTCCTGACATCATAAAGCTAGAGCAGGATGTCATCTGACATGAGGGACAATCAGTTGCCTAGCAAGCACTAAGATACATTTATCATGGTATTGAACTGGGTTGCAGGGTAAACAGGGCGCCCAGCTGAAGACCTAGATGGTGAGATGATTGAAACTGGCGCATTATTAGAGACTTGTGCATCTGTTTGAAGGTGCAGTTAATCACAATGTTCTCGACTTCTCTATAGCTTAACTGATAAGGATGTACTAAGATGAAGATGTTAAGATGTTGTTTATAGTTTTTATTATTCCCACTAACAGTAGCGTAAACCTTCCTCCCTCAACTTATCAGATCACTCAATTGCTATTGGCGTATCATAACCTATAAGAATTGCACTGAGAAGGGGATGCCGTCACTTGGCTGGCAATCACATCTTTTTATCTAGGTCCTGATGTAGGTGCTAGTGTTGTGTAGAGAGTGGTAGCAAATGAGGCATAGGATTGATGTAATGTAATGTGTATACTTGTAAAGCGCACTGTTGCCAGCCGGCGTCCTGGCGCTGTATACCGCTGGGGAACCAGTCCTGGCTTTCCCTGTGGGATGGTCCCTGCTGGGAATCCCCAAGGTGGAGCCAGGCATCCCCGGCGTTGAGGGGGCCGTTGTGGAGATTAGGCAAGCTAATGCCCAGAGTTGCAGAGTGGGAACCCTGGTTAGAGTAGGCACTGACGTGAGAATTATCGAGTCCGCTGACCCTGGTCCATGACCCTGCCGCGTCGGGAATCAAACCCTGGTCCCGGGCCGACTTCTGCTTTTGGGTCTGCCGCCTCTAACCAGTGAGCCATTGAGAGATGTACCCCAGGCTGAACATGAAAACTGAGAAAACATGAAAACTGAGATTCTAATTTTTAGTAGGGTGTGGATTTTCACAATATCCATAGTACTGATTATCAAGCCTTAGAAAATCTGTTTTTTATTGCTGTGCATTCGTTTGAAAATATTCAAGTTCTAATGCACTAACATTGGACTTTTCCATCTGCAGAATATACTGAATGACCAGAGATGGCAGTGCTGCGGAAGAGAATTTGTCTGCATTGCTGAGACCAAAAATAAAAAACAAGAAGCCATTTCTCAGCACTCTGCCTTCCTTCATCAATTTAAATGGTAAGTCAAACTCGAGTTAGTGGGGTCTTGGCATGATTATCTTTGTCAAGACTCTACCAAAATGGATGACGTTAAGGTGATCATCATATTTTATCAGACTTTGTCTCCGAAGCTGAGAAAGCCTGCGTTAGATACCTGTGCTAACAATGTGTCATCAGAGGACATTACTGTCTTTAAGGCTGGAAAGAGTTTCCTTAATTTGGAGCCATCGCCTTACTTTCTCAAGGAGTGAAGCTCATTTGACCTGTTTCCCTGCACTCTGTGTGTGGGTCTCTGATACTCCAGATGGATAGCTGTTTAGGATACTCGGCGGTCTTGCAACTCCATCCAATTTTCAAAAGGAGCCCAATGCTTTCCCAGTATACTGCCTAGCTGCCTTGCAGTCCTAATTACATATAGTTACCTAGTACATAATTGCTGATGTCTCCTCCTCCTGTGTTTCCTCGTCACCGAGGGCGATTGGTCACGTGCTGTCCTGACATCATAAAGCTAGAGCAGGATGTCATCTGACATGAGGGACAATCAGTTGCCTAGCAAGCACTAAGATACACTTATCATGGTATTGAACTGGGTTGCAGGGTAAACAGGGCGCCCAGCTGAAGACCTAGATGGTGAGATGAATGAAACTGGCGCATTATTTGAGACTTGTGCATCTGTTTGAAGGTGCAGTTAATCACAAGGTTCTCGACTTCTCTATAGCTTAACTGATAAGGATGTACTAAGATGAAGATGTTAAGATGTTGTTTATAGTTTTTATTATTCCCACTAACAGTAGCGTAAACCTTCCTCCCTCAACTTATCAGATCACTCAATTGCTATTGGCGTATCATAACCTATAAGAATTGCACTGAGAAGGGGATGCCGTCACTTGGCTGGCAATCACATCTTTTTATCTAGGTCCTGATGTAGGTGCTAGTGTTGTTTAGAGAGTGGTAGCAAATGAGGCATAGGATTGATGTAATGTAATGTGTATACTTGTAAAGCGCACTGTTGCCAGCCGGCGTCCTGGCGCTGTATACCGCTGGGGAACCAGTCCTGGCTTTCCCTGTGGGATGGTCCCTGCTGGGAATCCCCAAGGTGGAGCCAGGCATCCCCGGCGTTGAGGGTGCCGTTGTGGAGATTAGGCAAGCTAGTGCCCAGAGTTGCAGAGTGGGACCCCTGGTTAGAGTAGGCACTGACGTGAGAATTATCGAGTCCGCTGACCCTGGTCCATGACCCTGCCGCGTCGGGAATCAAACCCTGGTCCCGGGCCGACTTCTGCTTTTGGGTCTGCCGCCTCTAACCAGTGAGCCATTGAGAGATGTACCCCAGGCTGAACATGAAAACTGAGAAAACATGAAAACTGAGATTCTAATTTTTAGTAGGGTGTGGATTTTCACAATATCCATAGTACTGATTATCAAGCCTTAGAAAATCTGTTTTTTATTGCTGTGCATTCGTTTGAAAATATTCAAGTTCTAATGCACTAACAGTGGACTTTTCCATCTGCAGAATATACTGAATGACCAGAGATGGCAGTGCTGCGGAAGAGAATTTGTCTGCATTGCTGAGACCAAAAAAAAACCAAGAAGCCATTTCTCAGCACTCTGCCTTCCTTCATCAATTTAAATGGTAAGTCAAACTCGAGTTAGTGGGGTCTTGGCATGATTATCTTTGTCAAGACTCTACCAAAATGGATGACGTTATGGTGATCATCATATTTTATCAGACTTTGTCTCCGAAGCTGAGAAAGCCTGCGTTAGATACCTGTGCTAACAATGTGTCATCAGAGGACATTACTGTCTTTAAGGCTGGAAAGAGTTTCCTTAATTTGGAGCCATCGCCTTACTTTCTCAAGGAGTGAAGCTCATTTGACCTGTTTCCCTGCACTCTGTGTGTGGGTCTCTGATACTCCAGATGGATAGCTGTTTAGGATACTCGGCGGTCTTGCAACTCCATCCAATTTTCAAAAGGAGCCCAATGCTTTCCCAGTATACTGCCTAGCTGCCTTGCAGTCCTAATTACATATAGTTACCTAGTGCATAATTGCTGATGTCTCCTCCTCCTGTGTTTCCTCGTCACCGAGGGCGATTGGTCACGTGCTGTCCTGACATCATAAAGCTAGAGCAGGATGTCATCTGACATGAGGGACAATCAGTTGCCTAGCAAGCACTAAGATACATTTATCATGGTATTGAACTGGGTTGCAGGGTAAACAGGGCGCCCAGCTGAAGACCTAGATGGTGAGATGATTGAAACTGGCGCATTATTAGAGACTTGTGCATCTGTTTGAAGGTGCAGTTAATCACAATGTTCTCGACTTCTCTATAGCTTAACTGATAAGGATGTACTAAGATGAAGATGTTAAGATGTTGTTTATAGTTTTTATTATTCCCACTAACAGTAGCGTAAACCTTCCTCCCTCAACTTATCAGATCACTCAATTGCTATTGGCGTATCATAACCTATAAGAATTGCACTGAGAAGGGGATGCCGTCACTTGGCTGGCAATCACATCTTTTTATCTAGGTCCTGATGTAGGTGCTAGTGTTGTGTAGAGAGTGGTAGCAAATGAGGCATAGGATTGATGTAATGTAATGTGTATACTTGTAAAGCGCACTGTTGCCAGCTGGCGTCCTGGCGCTGTATACCGCTGGGGAACCAGTCCTGGCTTTCCCTGTGGGATGGTCCCTGCTGGGAATCCCCAAGGTGGAGCCAGGCATCCCCGGCGTTGAGGGGGCCGTTGTGGAGATTAGGCAAGCTAATGCCCAGAGTTGCAGAGTGGGAACCCTGGTTAGAGTAGGCACTGACGTGAGAATTATCGAGTCCGCTGACCCTGGTCCATGACCCTGCCGCGTCGGGAATCAAACCCTGGTCCCGGGCCGACTTCTGCTTTTGGGTCTGCCGCCTCTAACCAGTGAGCCATTGAGAGATGTACCCCAGGCTGAACATGAAAACTGAGAAAACATGAAAACTGAGATTCTAATTTTTAGTAGGGTGTGGATTTTCACAATATCCATAGTACTGATTATCAAGCCTTAGAAAATCTGTTTTTTATTGCTGTGCATTCGTTTGAAAATATTCAAGTTCTAATGCACTAACAGTGGACTTTTCCATCTGCAGAATATACTGAATGACCAGAGATGGCAGTGCTGCGGAAGAGAATTTGTCTGCATTGCTGAGACCAAAAATAAAAAACAAGAAGCCATTTCTCAGCACTCTGCCTTCCTTCATCAATTTAAATGGTAAGTCAAACTCGAGTTAGTGGGGTCTTGGCATGATTATCTTTGTCAAGACTCTACCAAAATGGATGACGTTAAGGTGATCATCATATTTTATCAGACTTTGTCTCCGAAGCTGAGAAAGCCTGCGTTAGATACCTGTGCTAACAATGTGTCATCAGAGGACATTACTGTCTTTAAGGCTGGAAAGAGTTTCCTTAATTTGGAGCCATCGCCTTACTTTCTCAAGGAGTGAAGCTCATTTGACCTGTTTCCCTGCACTCTGTGTGTGGGTCTCTGATACTCCAGATGGATAGCTGTTTAGGATACTCGGCGGTCTTGCAACTCCATCCAATTTTCAAAAGGAGCCCAATGTTTTCCCAGTATACTGCCTAGCTGCCTTGCAGTCCTAATTACATATAGTTACCTAGTGCATAATTGCTGATGTCTCCTCCTCCTGTGTTTCCTCGTCACCGAGGGCGATTGGTCACGTGCTGTCCTGACATCATAAAGCTAGAGCAGGATGTCATCTGACATGAGGGACAATCAGTTGCCTAGCAAGCACTAAGATACACTTATCATGGTATTGAACTGGGTTGCAGGGTAAACAGGGCGCCCAGCTGAAGACCTAGATGGTGAGATGAATGAAACTGGCGCATTATTTGAGACTTGTGCATCTGTTTGAAGGTGCAGTTAATCACAAGGTTCTCGACTTCTCTATAGCTTAACTGATAAGGATGTACTAAGATGAAGATGTTAAGATGTTGTTTATAGTTTTTATTATTCCCACTAACAGTAGCGTAAACCTTCCTCCCTCAACTTATCAGATCACTCAATTGCTATTGGCGTATCATAACCTATAAGAATTGCACTGAGAAGGGGATGCCGTCACTTGGCTGGCAATCACATCTTTTTATCTAGGTCCTGATGTAGGTGCTAGTGTTGTTTAGAGAGTGGTAGCAAATGAGGCATAGGATTGATGTAATGTAATGTGTATACTTGTAAAGCGCACTGTTGCCAGCCGGCGTCCTGGCGCTGTATACCGCTGGGGAACCAGTCCTGGCTTTCCCTGTGGGATGGTCCCTGCTGGGAATCCCCAAGGTGGAGCCAGGCATCCCCGGCGTTGAGGGTGCCGTTGTGGAGATTAGGCAAGCTAGTGCCCAGAGTTGCAGAGTGGGACCCCTGGTTAGAGTAGGCACTGACGTGAGAATTATCGAGTCCGCTGACCCTGGTCCATGACCCTGCCGCGTCGGGAATCAAACCCTGGTCCCGGGCCGACTTCTGCTTTTGGGTCTGCCGCCTCTAACCAGTGAGCCATTGAGAGATGTACCCCAGGCTGAACATGAAAACTGAGAAAACATGAAAACTGAGATTCTAATTTTTAGTAGGGTGTGGATTTTCACAATATCCATAGTACTGATTATCAAGCCTTAGAAAATCTGTTTTTTATTGCTGTGCATTCGTTTGAAAATATTCAAGTTCTAATGCACTAACAGTGGACTTTTCCATCTGCAGAATATACTGAATGACCAGAGATGGCAGTGCTGCGGAAGAGAATTTGTCTGCATTGCTGAGACCAAAAAAAAAACCAAGAAGCCATTTCTCAGCACTCTGCCTTCCTTCATCAATTTAAATGGTAAGTCAAACTCGAGTTAGTGGGGTCTTGGCATGATTATCTTTGTCAAGACTCTACCAAAATGGATGACGTTAAGGTGATCATCATATTTTATCAGACTTTGTCTCCGAAGCTGAGAAAGCCTGCGTTAGATACCTGTGCTAACAATGTGTCATCAGAGGACATTACTGTCTTTAAGGCTGGAAAGAGTTTCCTTAATTTGGAGCCATCGCCTTACTTTCTCAAGGAGTGAAGCTCATTTGACCTGTTTCCCTGCACTCTGTGTGTGGGTCTCTGATACTCCAGATGGATAGCTGTTTAGGATACTCGGCGGTCTTGCAACTCCATCCAATTTTCAAAAGGAGCCCAATGCTTTCCCAGTATACTGCCTAGCTGCCTTGCAGTCCTAATTACATATAGTTACCTAGTGCATAATTGCTGATGTCTCCTCCTCCTGTGTTTCCTCGTCACCGAGGGCGATTGGTCACGTGCTGTCCTGACATCATAAAGCTAGAGCAGGATGTCATCTGACATGAGGGACAATCAGTTGCCTAGCAAGCACTAAGATACATTTATCATGGTATTGAACTGGGTTGCAGGGTAAACAGGGCGCCCAGCTGAAGACCTAGATGGTGAGATGATTGAAACTGGCGCATTATTAGAGACTTGTGCATCTGTTTGAAGGTGCAGTTAATCACAATGTTCTCGACTTCTCTATAGCTTAACTGATAAGGATGTACTAAGATGAAGATGTTAAGATGTTGTTTATAGTTTTTATTATTCCCACTAACAGTAGCGTAAACCTTCCTCCCTCAACTTATCAGATCACTCAATTGCTATTGGCGTATCATAACCTATAAGAATTGCACTGAGAAGGGGATGCCGTCACTTGGCTGGCAATCACATCTTTTTATCTAGGTCCTGATGTAGGTGCTAGTGTTGTGTAGAGAGTGGTAGCAAATGAGGCATAGGATTGATGTAATGTAATGTGTATACTTGTAAAGCGCACTGTTGCCAGCCGGCGTCCTGGCGCTGTATACCGCTGGGGAACCAGTCCTGGCTTTCCCTGTGGGATGGTCCCTGCTGGGAATCCCCAAGGTGGAGCCAGGCATCCCCGGCGTTGAGGGGGCCATTGTGGAGATTAGGCAAGCTAATGCCCAGAGTTGCAGAGTGGGAACCCTGGTTAGAGTAGGCACTGACGTGAGAATTATCGAGTCCGCTGACCCTGGTCCATGACCCTGCCGCGTCGGGAATCAAACCCTGGTCCCGGGCCGACTTCTGCTTTTGGGTCTGCCGCCTCTAACCAGTGAGCCATTGAGAGATGTACCCCAGGCTGAACATGAAAACTGAGAAAACATGAAAACTGAGATTCTAATTTTTAGTAGGGTGTGGATTTTCACAATATCCATAGTACTGATTATCAAGCCTTAGAAAATCTGTTTTTTATTGCTGTGCATTCGTTTGAAAATATTCAAGTTCTAATGCACTAACATTGGACTTTTCCATCTGCAGAATATACTGAATGACCAGAGATGGCAGTGCTGCGGAAGAGAATTTGTCTGCATTGCTGAGACCAAAAATAAAAAACAAGAAGCCATTTCTCAGCACTCTGCCTTCCTTCATCAATTTAAATGGTAAGTCAAACTCGAGTTAGTGGGGTCTTGGCATGATTATCTTTGTCAAGACTCTACCAAAATGGATGACGTTAAGGTGATCATCATATTTTATCAGACTTTGTCTCCGAAGCTGAGAAAGCCTGCGTTAGATACCTGTGCTAACAATGTGTCATCAGAGGACATTACTGTCTTTAAGGCTGGAAAGAGTTTCCTTAATTTGGAGCCATCGCCTTACTTTCTCAAGGAGTGAAGCTCATTTGACCTGTTTCCCTGCACTCTGTGTGTGGGTCTCTGATACTCCAGATGGATAGCTGTTTAGGATACTCGGCGGTCTTGCAACTCCATCCAATTTTCAAAAGGAGCCCAATGTTTTCCCAGTATACTGCCTAGCTGCCTTGCAGTCCTAATTACATATAGTTACCTAGTGCATAATTGCTGATGTCTCCTCCTCCTGTGTTTCCTCGTCACCGAGGGCGATTGGTCACGTGCTGTCCTGACATCATAAAGCTAGAGCAGGATGTCATCTGACATGAGGGACAATCAGTTGCCTAGCAAGCACTAAGATACATTTATCATGGTATTGAACTGGGTTGCAGGGTAAACAGGGCGCCCAGCTGAAGACCTAGATGGTGAGATGAATGAAACTGGCGCATTATTTGAGACTTGTGCATCTGTTTGAAGGTGCAGTTAATCACAAGGTTCTCGACTTCTCTATAGCTTAACTGATAAGGATGTACTAAGATGAAGATGTTAAGATGTTGTTTATAGTTTTTATTATTCCCACTAACAGTAGCGTAAACCTTCCTCCCTCAACTTATCAGATCACTCAATTGCTATTGGCGTATCATAACCTATAAGAATTGCACTGAGAAGGGGATGCCGTCACTTGGCTGGCAATCGCATCTTTTTATCTAGGTCCTGATGTAGGTGCTAGTGTTGTTTAGAGAGTGGTAGCAAATGAGGCATAGGATTGATGTAATGTAATGTGTATACTTGTAAAGCGCACTGTTGCCAGCCGGCGTCCTGGCGCTGTATACCGCTGGGGAACCAGTCCTGGCTTTCCCTGTGGGATGGTCCCTGCTGGGAATCCCCAAGGTGGAGCCAGGCATCCCCGGCGTTGAGGGGGCCGTTGTGGAGATTAGGCAAGCTAATGCCCAGAGTTGCAGAGTGGGACCCCTGGTTAGAGTAGGCACTGACGTGAGAATTATCGAGTCCGCTGACCCTGGTCCATGACCCTGCCGCGTCGGGAATCAAACCCTGGTCCCGGGCCGACTTCTGCTTTTGGGTCTGCCGCCTCTAACCAGTGAGCCATTGAGAGATGTACCCCAGGCTGAACATGAAAACTGAGAAAACATGAAAACTGAGATTCTAATTTTTAGTAGGGTGTGGATTTTCACAATATCCATAGTACTGATTATCAAGCCTTAGAAAATCTGTTTTTTATTGCTGTGCATTCGTTTGAACATATTCAAGTTCTAATGCACTAACAGTGGACTTTTCCATCTGCAGAATATACTGAATGACCAGAGATGGCAGTGCTGCGGAAGAGAATTTGTCTGCATTGCTGAGACCCAAAAAAAAACCAAGAAGCCATTTCTCAGCACTCTGCCTTCCTTCATCAATTTAAATGGTAAGTCAAACTCGAGTTAGTGGGGTCTTGGCATGATTATCTTTGTCAAGACTCTACCAAAATGGATGACGTTAAGGTGATCATCATATTTTATCAGACTTTGTCTCCGAAGCTGAGAAAGCCTGCGTTAGATACCTGTGCTAACAATGTGTCATCAGAGGACATTACTGTCTTTAAGGCTGGAAAGAGTTTCCTTAATTTGGAGCCATGGCCTTACTTTCTGAAGGAGTGAAGCTCATTTGACCTGTTTCCCTGCACTCTGTGTGTGGGTCTCTGATACTCCAGATGGATAGCTGTTTAGGATACTCGGCGGTCTTGCAACTCCATCCAATTTTCAAAAGGAGCCCAATGCTCTCCCAGTATACTGCCTAGCTGCCTTGCAGTCCTAATTACATATAGTTACCTAGTGCATAATTGCTGATGTCTCCTCCTCCTGTGTTTCCTCGTCACCGAGGGCGATTGGTCACGTGCTGTCCTGACATCATAAAGCTAGAGCAGGATGTCATCTGACATGAGGGACAATCAGTTGCCTAGCAAGCACTAAGATACATTTATCATGATATTGAACTGGGTTGCAGGGTAAACAGGGCGCCCAGCTGAAGACCTAGATGGTGAGATGAATGAAACTGGCGCATTATTTGAGACTTGTGCATCTGTTTGAAGGTGCAGTTAATCACAATGTTCTCGACTTCTCTATAGCTTAACTGATAAGGATGTACTAAGATGAAGATGTTAAGATGTTGTTTATAGTTTTTATTATTCCCACTAACAGTAGCGTAAACCTTCCTCCCTCAACTTATCAGATCACTCAATTGCTATTGGCGTATCATAACCTATAAGAATTGCACTGAGAAGGGGATGCCGTCACTTGGCTGGCAATCGCATCTTTTTATCTAGGTCCTGATGTAGGTGCTAGTGTTGTGTAGAGAGTGGTAGCAAATGAGGCATAGGATTGATGTAATGTAATGTGTATACTTGTAAAGCGCACTGTTGCCAGCCGGCGTCCTGGCGCTGTATACCGCTGGGGAACCAGTCCTGGCTTTCCCTGTGGGATGGTCCCTGCTGGGAATCCCCAAGGTGGAGCCAGGCATCCCCGGCGTTGAGGGGGCCGTTGTGGAGATTAGGCAAGCTAATGCCCAGAGTTGCAGAGTGGGACCCCTGGTTAGAGTAGGCACTGACGTGAGAATTATCGAGTCCGCTGACCCTGGTCCATGACCCACCCGCGTCGGGAATCAAACCCTGGTCCCGGGCCGACTTCTGCTTTTGGGTCTGCCGCCTCTAACCAGTGAGCCATTGAGAGATGTACCCCAGGCTGAACATGAAAACTGAGAAAACATGAAAACTGAGATTCTAATTTTTAGTAGGGTGTGGATTTTCACAATATCCATAGTACTGATTATCAAGCCTTAGAAAATCTGTTTTTTATTGCTGTGCATTCGTTTGAACATATTCAAGTTCTAATGCACTAACAGTGGACTTTTCCATCTGCAGAATATACTGAATGACCAGAGATGGCAGTGCTGCGGAAGAGAATTTGTCTGCATTGCTGAGACCCAAAAAAAAACCAAGAAGCCATTTCTCAGCACTCTGCCTTCCTTCATCAATTTAAATGGTAAGTCAAACTCGAGTTAGTGGGGTCTTGGCATGATTATCTTTGTCAAGACTCTACCAAAATGGATGACGTTAAGGTGATCATCATATTTTATCAGACTTTGTCTCCGAAGCTGAGAAAGCCTGCGTTAGATACCTGTGCTAACAATGTGTCATCAGAGGACATTACTGTCTTTAAGGCTGGAAAGAGTTTCCTTAATTTGGAGCCATCGCCTTACTTTCTCAAGGAGTGAAGCTCATTTGACCTGTTTCCCTGCACTCTGTGTGTGGGTCTCTGATACTCCAGATGGATAGCTGTTTAGGATACTCGGCGGTCTTGCAACTCCATCCAATTTTCAAAAGGAGCCCAATGCTTTCCCAGTATACTGCCTAGCTGCCTTGCAGTCCTAATTACATATAGTTACCTAGTGCATAATTGCTGATGTCTCCTCCTCCTGTGTTTCCTCGTCACCGAGGGCGATTGGTCACGTGCTGTCCTGACATCATAAAGCTAGAGCAGGATGTCATCTGACATGAGGGACAATCAGTTGCCTAGCAAGCACTAAGATACATTTATCATGGTATTGAACTGGGTTGCAGGGTAAACAGGGCGCCCAGCTGAAGACCTAGATGGTGAGATGATTGAAACTGGCGCATTATTAGAGACTTGTGCATCTGTTTGAAGGTGCAGTTAATCACAATGTTCTCGACTTCTCTATAGCTTAACTGATAAGGATGTACTAAGATGAAGATGTTAAGATGTTGTTTATAGTTTTTATTATTCCCACTAACAGTAGCGTAAACCTTCCTCCCTCAACTTATCAGATCACTCAATTGCTATTGGCGTATCATAACCTATAAGAATTGCACTGAGAAGGGGATGCCGTCACTTGGCTGGCAATCACATCTTTTTATCTAGGTCCTGATGTAGGTGCTAGTGTTGTGTAGAGAGTGGTAGCAAATGAGGCATAGGATTGATGTAATGTAATGTGTATACTTGTAAAGCGCACTGTTGCCAGCCGGCGTCCTGGCGCTGTATACCGCTGGGGAACCAGTCCTGGCTTTCCCTGTGGGATGGTCCCTGCTGGGAATCCCCAAGGTGGAGCCAGGCATCCCCGGCGTTGAGGGGGCCGTTGTGGAGATTAGGCAAGCTAATGCCCAGAGTTGCAGAGTGGGACCCCTGGTTAGAGTAGGCACTGACGTGAGAATTATTGAGTCCGCTGACCCTGGTCCATGACCCTGCCGCGTCGGGAATCAAACCCTGGTCCCGGGCCGACTTCTGCTTTTGGGTCTGCCGCCTCTAACCAGTGAGCCATTGAGAGATGTACCCCAGGCTGAACATGAAAACTGAGAAAACATGAAAACTGAGATTCTAATTTTTAGTAGGGTGTGGATTTTCACAATATCCATAGTACTGATTATCAAGCCTTAGAAAATCTGTTTTTTATTGCTGTGCATTCGTTTGAAAATATTCAAGTTCTAATGCACTAACATTGGACTTTTCCATCTGCAGAATATACTGAATGACCAGAGATGGCAGTGCTGCGGAAGAGAATTTGTCTGCATTGCTGAGACCAAAAATAAAAAACAAGAAGCCATTTCTCAGCACTCTGCCTTCCTTCATCAATTTAAATGGTAAGTCAAACTCGAGTTAGTGGGGTCTTGGCATGATTATCTTTGTCAAGACTCTACCAAAATGGATGACGTTAAGGTGATCATCATATTTTATCAGACTTTGTCTCCGAAGCTGAGAAAGCCTGCGTTAGATACCTGTGCTAACAATGTGTCATCAGAGGACATTACTGTCTTTAAGGCTGGAAAGAGTTTCCTTAATTTGGAGCCATCGCCTTACTTTCTCAAGGAGTGAAGCTCATTTGACCTGTTTCCCTGCACTCTGTGTGTGGGTCTCTGATACTCCAGATGGATAGCTGTTTAGGATACTCGGCGGTCTTGCAACTCCATCCAATTTTCAAAAGGAGCCCAATGCTTTCCCAGTATACTGCCTAGCTGCCTTGCAGTCCTAATTACATATAGTTACCTAGTGCATAATTGCTGATGTCTCCTCCTCCTGTGTTTCCTCGTCACCGAGGGCGATTGGTCACGTGCTGTCCTGACATCATAAAGCTAGAGCAGGATGTCATCTGACATGAGGGACAATCAGTTGCCTAGCAAGCACTAAGATACATTTATCATGGTATTGAACTGGGTTGCAGGGTAAACAGGGCGCCCAGCTGAAGACCTAGATGGTGAGATGATTGAAACTGGCGCATTATTAGAGACTTGTGCATCTGTTTGAAGGTGCAGTTAATCACAATGTTCTCGACTTCTCTATAGCTTAACTGATAAGGATGTACTAAGATGAAGATGTTAAGATGTTGTTTATAGTTTTTATTATTCCCACTAACAGTAGCGTAAACCTTCCTCCCTCAACTTATCAGATCACTCAATTGCTATTGGCGTATCATAACCTATAAGAATTGCACTGAGAAGGGGATGCCGTCACTTGGCTGGCAATCACATCTTTTTATCTAGGTCCTGATGTAGGTGCTAGTGTTGTGTAGAGAGTGGTAGCAAATGAGGCATAGGATTGATGTAATGTAATGTGTATACTTGTAAAGCGCACTGTTGCCAGCCGGCGTCCTGGCGCTGTATACCGCTGGGGAACCAGTCCTGGCTTTCCCTGTGGGATGGTCCCTGCTGGGAATCCCCAAGGTGGAGCCAGGCATCCCCGGCGTTGAGGGGGCCGTTGTGGAGATTAGGCAAGCTAATGCCCAGAGTTGCAGAGTGGGACCCCTGGTTAGAGTAGGCACTGACGTGAGAATTATTGAGTCCGCTGACCCTGGTCCATGACCCTGCCGCGTCGGGAATCAAACCCTGGTCCCGGGCCGACTTCTGCTTTTGGGTCTGCCGCCTCTAACCAGTGAGCCATTGAGAGATGTACCCCAGGCTGAACATGAAAACTGAGAAAACATGAAAACTGAGATTCTAATTTTTAGTAGGGTGTGGATTTTCACAATATCCATAGTACTGATTATCAAGCCTTAGAAAATCTGTTTTTTATTGCTGTGCATTCGTTTGAAAATATTCAAGTTCTAATGCACTAACATTGGACTTTTCCATCTGCAGAATATACTGAATGACCAGAGATGGCAGTGCTGCGGAAGAGAATTTGTCTGCATTGCTGAGACCAAAAATAAAAAACAAGAAGCCATTTCTCAGCACTCTGCCTTCCTTCATCAATTTAAATGGTAAGTCAAACTCGAGTTAGTGGGGTCTTGGCATGATTATCTTTGTCAAGACTCTACCAAAATGGATGACGTTAAGGTGATCATCATATTTTATCAGACTTTGTCTCCGAAGCTGAGAAAGCCTGCGTTAGATACCTGTGCTAACAATGTGTCATCAGAGGACATTACTGTCTTTAAGGCTGGAAAGAGTTTCCTTAATTTGGAGCCATCGCCTTACTTTCTCAAGGAGTGAAGCTCATTTGACCTGTTTCCCTGCACTCTGTGTGTGGGTCTCTGATACTCCAGATGGATAGCTGTTTAGGATACTCGGCGGTCTTGCAACTCCATCCAATTTTCAAAAGGAGCCCAATGTTTTCCCAGTATACTGCCTAGCTGCCTTGCAGTCCTAATTACATATAGTTACCTAGTGCATAATTGCTGATGTCTCCTCCTCCTGTGTTTCCTCGTCACCGAGGGCGATTGGTCACGTGCTGTCCTGACATCATAAAGCTAGAGCAGGATGTCATCTGACATGAGGGACAATCAGTTGCCTAGCAAGCACTAAGATACATTTATCATGGTATTGAACTGGGTTGCAGGGTAAACAGGGCGCCCAGCTGAAGACCTAGATGGTGAGATGAATGAAACTGGCGCATTATTTGAGACTTGTGCATCTGTTTGAAGGTGCAGTTAATCACAAGGTTCTCGACTTCTCTATAGCTTAACTGATAAGGATGTACTAAGATGAAGATGTTAAGATGTTGTTTATAGTTTTTATTATTCCCACTAACAGTAGCGTAAACCTTCCTCCCTCAACTTATCAGATCACTCAATTGCTATTGGCGTATCATAACCTATAAGAATTGCACTGAGAAGGGGATGCCGTCACTTGGCTGGCAATCGCATCTTTTTATCTAGGTCCTGATGTAGGTGCTAGTGTTGTTTAGAGAGTGGTAGCAAATGAGGCATAGGATTGATGTAATGTAATGTGTATACTTGTAAAGCGCACTGTTGCCAGCCGGCGTCCTGGCGCTGTATACCGCTGGGGAACCAGTCCTGGCTTTCCCTGTGGGATGGTCCCTGCTGGGAATCCCCAAGGTGGAGCCAGGCATCCCCGGCGTTGAGGGGGCTGTTGTGGAGATTAGGCAAGCTAATGCCCAGAGTTGCAGAGTGGGACCCCTGGTTAGAGTAGGCACTGACGTGAGAATTATCGAGTCCGCTGACCCTGGTCCATGACCCTGCCGCGTCGGGAATCAAACCCTGGTCCCGGGCCGACTTCTGCTTTTGGGTCTGCCGCCTCTAACCAGTGAGCCATTGAGAGATGTACCCCAGGCTGAACATGAAAACTGAGAAAACATGAAAACTGAGATTCTAATTTTTAGTAGGGTGTGGATTTTCACAATATCCATAGTACTGATTATCAAGCCTTAGAAAATCTGTTTTTTATTGCTGTGCATTCGTTTGAACATATTCAAGTTCTAATGCACTAACAGTGGACTTTTCCATCTGCAGAATATACTGAATGACCAGAGATGGCAGTGCTGCGGAAGAGAATTTGTCTGCATTGCTGAGACCCAAAAAAAAACCAAGAAGCCATTTCTCAGCACTCTGCCTTCCTTCATCAATTTAAATGGTAAGTCAAACTCGAGTTAGTGGGGTCTTGGCATGATTATCTTTGTCAAGACTCTACCAAAATGGATGACGTTAAGGTGATCATCATATTTTATCAGACTTTGTCTCCGAAGCTGAGAAAGCCTGCGTTAGATACCTGTGCTAACAATGTGTCATCAGAGGACATTACTGTCTTTAAGGCTGGAAAGAGTTTCCTTAATTTGGAGCCATGGCCTTACTTTCTGAAGGAGTGAAGCTCATTTGACCTGTTTCCCTGCACTCTGTGTGTGGGTCTCTGATACTCCAGATGGATAGCTGTTTAGGATACTCGGCGGTCTTGCAACTCCATCCAATTTTCAAAAGGAGCCCAATGCTCTCCCAGTATACTGCCTAGCTGCCTTGCAGTCCTAATTACATATAGTTACCTAGTGCATAATTGCTGATGTCTCCTCCTCCTGTGTTTCCTCGTCACCGAGGGCGATTGGTCACGTGCTGTCCTGACATCATAAAGCTAGAGCAGGATGTCATCTGACATGAGGGACAATCAGTTGCCTAGCAAGCACTAAGATACATTTATCATGATATTGAACTGGGTTGCAGGGTAAACAGGGCGCCCAGCTGAAGACCTAGATGGTGAGATGAATGAAACTGGCGCATTATTTGAGACTTGTGCATCTGTTTGAAGGTGCAGTTAATCACAATGTTCTCGACTTCTCTATAGCTTAACTGATAAGGATGTACTAAGATGAAGATGTTAAGATGTTGTTTATAGTTTTTATTATTCCCACTAACAGTAGCGTAAACCTTCCTCCCTCAACTTATCAGATCACTCAATTGCTATTGGCGTATCATAACCTATAAGAATTGCACTGAGAAGGGGATGCCGTCACTTGGCTGGCAATCGCATCTTTTTATCTAGGTCCTGATGTAGGTGCTAGTGTTGTGTAGAGAGTGGTAGCAAATGAGGCATAGGATTGATGTAATGTGTATACTTGTAAAGCGCACTGTTGCCAGCCGGCGTCCTGGCGCTGTATACCGCTGGGGAACCAGTCCTGGCTTTCCCTGTGGGATGGTCCCTGCTGGGAATCCCCAAGGTGGAGCCAGGCATCCCCGGCGTTGAGGGGGCCGTTGTGGAGATTAGGCAAGCTAATGCCCAGAGTTGCAGAGTGGGACCCCTGGTTAGAGTAGGCACTGACGTGAGAATTATCGAGTCCGCTGACCCTGGTCCATGACCCACCCGCGTCGGGAATCAAACCCTGGTCCCGGGCCGACTTCTGCTTTTGGGTCTGCCGCCTCTAACCAGTGAGCCATTGAGAGATGTACCCCAGGCTGAACATGAAAACTGAGAAAACATGAAAACTGAGATTCTAATTTTTAGTAGGGTGTGGATTTTCACAATATCCATAGTACTGATTATCAAGCCTTAGAAAATCTGTTTTTTATTGCTGTGCATTCGTTTGAACATATTCAAGTTCTAATGCACTAACAGTGGACTTTTCCATCTGCAGAATATACTGAATGACCAGAGATGGCAGTGCTGCGGAAGAGAATTTGTCTGCATTGCTGAGACCCAAAAAAAAACCAAGAAGCCATTTCTCAGCACTCTGCCTTCCTTCATCAATTTAAATGGTAAGTCAAACTCGAGTTAGTGGGGTCTTGGCATGATTATCTTTGTCAAGACTCTACCAAAATGGATGACGTTAAGGTGATCATCATATTTTATCAGACTTTGTCTCCGAAGCTGAGAAAGCCTGCGTTAGATACCTGTGCTAACAATGTGTCATCAGAGGACATTACTGTCTTTAAGGCTGGAAAGAGTTTCCTTAATTTGGAGCCATGGCCTTACTTTCTGAAGGAGTGAAGCTCATTTGACCTGTTTCCCTGCACTCTGTGTGTGGGTCTCTGATACTCCAGATGGATAGCTGTTTAGGATACTCGGCGGTCTTGCAACTCCATCCAATTTTCAAAAGGAGCCCAATGCTCTCCCAGTATACTGCCTAGCTGCCTTGCAGTCCTAATTACATATAGTTACCTAGTGCATAATTGCTGATGTCTCCTCCTCCTGTGTTTCCTCGTCACCGAGGGCGATTGGTCACGTGCTGTCCTGACATCATAAAGCTAGAGCAGGATGTCATCTGACATGAGGGACAATCAGTTGCCTAGCAAGCACTAAGATACATTTATCATGGTATTGAACTGGGTTGCAGGGTAAACAGGGCGCCCAGCTGAAGACCTAGATGGTGAGATGAATGAAACTGGCGCATTATTTGAGACTTGTGCATCTGTTTGAAGGTGCAGTTAATCACAATGTTCTCGACTTCTCTATAGCTTAACTGATAAGGATGTACTAAGATGAAGATGTTAAGATGTTGTTTATAGTTTTTATTATTCCCACTAACAGTAGCGTAAACCTTCCTCCCTCAACTTATCAGATCACTCAATTGCTATTGGCGTATCATAACCTATAAGAATTGCACTGAGAAGGGGATGCCGTCACTTGGCTGGCAATCGCATCTTTTTATCTAGGTCCTGATGTAGGTGCTAGTGTTGTGTAGAGAGTGGTAGCAAATGAGGCATAGGATTGATGTAATGTAATGTGTATACTTGTAAAGCGCACTGTTGCCAGCCGGCGTCCTGGCGCTGTATACCGCTGGGGAACCAGTCCTGGCTTTCCCTGTGGGATGGTCCCTGCTGGGAATCCCCAAGGTGGAGCCAGGCATCCCCGGCGTTGAGGGGGCCGTTGTGGAGATTAGGCAAGCTAATGCCCAGAGTTGCAGAGTGGGACCCCTGGTTAGAGTAGGCACTGACGTGAGAATTATCGAGTCCGCTGACCCTGGTCCATGACCCACCCGCGTCGGGAATCAAACCCTGGTCCCGGGCCGACTTCTGCTTTTGGGTCTGCCGCCTCTAACCAGTGAGCCATTGAGAGATGTACCCCAGGCTGAACATGAAAACTGAGAAAACATGAAAACTGAGATTCTAATTTTTAGTAGGGTGTGGATTCTCACAATATCCATAGTACTGATTATCAAGCCTTAGAAAATCTGTTTTTTATTGCTGTGCATTCGTTTGAAAATATTCAAGTTCTAATGCACTAACAGTGGACTTTTCCATCTGCAGAATATACTGAATGACCAGAGATGGCAGTGCTGCGGAAGAGAATTTGTCTGCATTGCTGAGACCAAAAAAAAACCCAAGAAGCCATTTCTCAGCACTCTGCCTTCCTTCATCAATTTAAATGGTAAGTCAAACTCGAGTTAGTGGGGTCTTGGCATGATTATCTTTGTCAAGACTCTACCAAAATGGATGACGTTACGGTGATCATCATATTTTATCAGACTTTGTCTCCGAAGCTGAGAAAGCCTGCGTTAGATACCTGTGCTAACAATGTGTCATCAGAGGACATTACTGTCTTTAAGGCTGGAAAGAGTTTCCTTAATTTGGAGCCATGGCCTTACTTTCTCAAGGAGTGAAGCTCATTTGACCTGTTTCCCTGCACTCTGTGTGTGGGTCTCTGATACTCCAGATGGATAGCTGTTTAGGATACTCGGCGGTCTTGCAACTCCATCCAATTTTCAAAAGGAGCCCAATGCTTTCCCAGTATACTGCCTAGCTGCCTTGCAGTCCTAATTACATATAGTTACCTAGTGCATAATTGCTGATGTCTCCTCCTCCTGTGTTTCCTCGTCACCGAGGGCGATTGGTCACGTGCTGTCCTGACATCATAAAGCTAGAGCAGGATGTCATCTGACATGAGGGACAATCAGTTGCCTAGCAAGCACTAACATACATTTATCATGGTATTGAACTGGGTTGCAGGGTAAACAGGGCGCCCAGCTGAAGACCTAGATGGTGAGATGAATGAAACTGGCGCATTATTAGAGACTTGTGCATCTGTTTGAAGGTGCAGTTAATCACAATGTTCTCGACTTCTCTATAGCTTAACTGATAAGGATGTACTAAGATGAAGATGTTAAGATGTTGTTTATAGTTTTTATTATTCCCTCTAACAGTAGCGTAAACCTTTCTCCCTCAACTTATCAGATCACTCAATTGCTATTGGCGTATCATAACCTATAAGAATTGCACTGAGAAGGGGATGCCGTCACTTGGCTGGCAATCACATCTTTTTATCTAGGTCCTGATGTAGGTGCTAGTGTTGTGTAGAGAGTGGTAGCAAATGAGGCATAGGATTGATGTAATGTAATGTGTATACTTGTAAAGCGCACTGTTGCCAGCCGGCGTCCTGGCACTGTATACCGCTGGGGAACCAGTCCTGGCTTTCCCTGTGGGATGGTCCCTGCTGGGAATCCCCAAGGTGGAGCCAGGCATCCCCGGGTTTGAGGGGGCCGTTGTGGAGATTAGGCAAGCTAATGCCCAGAGTTGCAGAGTGGGACCCCTGGTTAGAGTAGGCACCGACGTCGGAATTATCGAGTCCGCTGACCCTGGTCCATGACCCTGCCGCGTCGGGAATCGAACCCTGGTCCTGGGCTGACTTCTGCTTTTGGGTCTGCCGCCTCTAACCAGTGAGCCATTGAGAGATGTACCCCAGGCTGAACATGAAAACTGAGAAAACATGAAAACTGAGATTCTAATTTTTAGTAGGGTGTGGATTTTCACAATATCCATAGTACTGATTGTCAAGCCTTAGAAAATCTGTTTTTTATTGCTGTGCATTCGTTTGAAAATATTCAAGTTCTAATGCACTAACATTGGACTTTTCCATCTGCAGAATATACTGAATGACCAGAGATGGCAGTGCTGCGGAAGAGAATTTGTCTGCATTGCTGAGACCAAAAAAAAAAACAAGCATTTGCAATGCAATAGGTCTCGCATTACTTAAAGTTTGAGCTAATTACGTTGCATTAATTAGAACGCCAATAGCTCAAAGTTTTAGTAATGCGACACTTATTGAATTGCAAATGCTTGTTTATCTCTGCTGACCTGCCGAGGGTTATTCCCTTATTTACAAATGTCACGGCCTGGTTAATGTATTTTCAATAAGGGCTGAGGCACACATTGAGGATATCAATTATGCATGAGTATGGGGAAGGCCGCTCTTGTTAAAAGTGAATGCGCACTGCAAATAAAAACAAGCACTGTAAAAACAAACAGGCACTGTTTGTTTAATGCTAAACTCCAGCAAGAACATGGAAGGTTTGGAGGGCGCGACCGGGTGGTATGGAGAAGCCCGCTATTGTTCAAAGTGAAAGCGTGCTGCAACGAAAAACAAGATTGTGGCGGAACAGGGTGGAGGGGAGCAGTTGTGGGATCAGACATCCGTCCTGTGCAGCCTTCAGAAACTAGCATGGTAAAGAGAAGTCCAAGCTTTTAGCAGGCTTCAATAGCTAGTAAGAGGTGCATTTATTAAAAAATAAAGGACATCACACAAATCCGCTATTGATATCATTTCACTCACCAGTTGACGAAGGGCGAGCGGAGGAGAGCTGGGGTGCCGTGCGAAGTGCTCGGGCCTCGCAGAGGATTCTTAAAGGCGCACTACAGTAGAGTTTTTACAGTACTACTATTAAACAAGCTATGCACAAATGTAAGTTGTATTATTTGATGTTGCACTTTATAGAAGGAACACACATTGGCAAATGTTAACAAGGTATTACCCGTGAAAGGAAACCCGGGGACCTACCTGTGGGCTTTATGTCTGCAGTCCGGATTAGAACGGAAGCCAGGCAACTTGTTTTGGGACGGGGGCGGGGCCGCAAACAGGAAGCGGACGGGAGCCCCGCGCTTCTGTAGTCAGCCGGAAGATTTGCCTGTGAACTAGCGGAGCTCCCGTGGTCGTGGAGAGCCCCGCCTGTTGTCAAGACTGATCCGCAGGCTGCCGAGGGAGACAGGGACACACGAAAAGACCCCGGTAAGTGTGGGGGGAGGGGGTGCGCGCGCGTATGTGTGTGTGCGTGTGTGTGTCTGTCTGCGTGTGTCTGTCTGTCTATGTGCACGCGCCCCTGTATGTGTGTGCATGCAGAGGGGTGGGGGCTGGCTGTGTCTGTGCCATTAATGCATGAGAGCAGAGCGACGCGAAAGTAGGGGCTGGGAGTTCATCTGCGCAGGCGCGGCTCAGACGCGCGCTCCCGCGGTCAAAACTGAGACTGCAAAAGCGCGCGTCTGAGTCGTGTCCACTCTCCTGAATACGGGCCACATTAGGTCTGTAGCAGACTCTCAATGCTCACGCATTGAGAGTAGTCTGCTCGACCTAACAAGAAGCCATTTCTCAGCACTCTGCCTTCCTTCATCAATTTAAATGGTAAGTCAAACTCGAGTTAGTGGGGTCTTGGTATGATTATCTTTGTCAAGACTCTACCAAAATGGATGACGTTAAGGTGATCATCATATTTTATCAGACTTTGTCTCCGAAGCTGAGAAAGCCTGCGTTAGATACCTGTGCTAACAATGTGTCATCAGAGGACATTACTGTCTTTAAGGCTGGAAAGAGTTGGCTTAATTTGGAGCCATCGCCTTACTTTCTCAAGGAGTGAAGCTCATTTGACCTGTTTCCCTGCACTCTGTGTGTGGGTCTCTGATACTCCAGATGGATAGCTGTTTAGGATACTCGGCGGTCTTGCAACTCCATCCAATTTTCAAAAGGAGCCCAATGCTTTCCCAGTATACTGCCTAGCTGCCTTGCAGTCCTAATTACATATAGTTACCTAGTGCATAATTGCTGATGTCTCCTCCTCCTGTGTTTCCTCGTCACCGAGGGCGATTGGTCACGTGCTGTCCTGACATCATAAAGCTAGAGCAGGATGTCATCTGACATGAGGGACAATCAGTTGCCTAGCAAGCACTAAGATACATTTATCATGGTATTGAACTGGGTTGCAGGGTAAACAGGGCGCCCAGCTGAAGACCTAGATGGTGAGATGAATGAAACTGGCGCATTATTTGAGACTTGTGCATCTGTTTGAAGGTGCAGTTAATCACAATGTTCTCGACTTCTCTATAGCTTAACTGATAAGGATGTACTAAGATGAAGATGTTAAGATGTTGGTTATAGTTTTTATTATTCCCACTAACAGTAGCGTAAATCTTCCTCCCTCAACTTATCAGATCACTCAATTGCTATTGGCGTATCATAACCTATAAGAATTGCACTGAGAAGGGGGGATGCCATCACTTGGCTGGCAATCACATCTTTTTATCTAGGTCCTGATGTAGGTGGTAGTGTTGTTTAGAGAGTGGTAGCAAATGAGGCATAGGATTGATGTAATGTAATGTGTATACTTGTAAAGCGCACTGTTGCCAGCCGGCGTCCTGGCGCTGTATACCGCTGGGGAACCAGTCCTGGCTTTCCCTGTGGGATGGTCCCTGCTGGGAATCCCCAAGGTGGAGCCAGGCATCCCCGGCGTTGAGGGGGCCGTTGTGGAGATTAGGCAAGCTAATGCCCAGGGTTGCAGAGTGGGACCCCTGGTTAGAGTAGGCACTGACGTGAGAATTATCGAGTCCGCTGACCCTGGTCCATGACCCTGCCGCGTCGGGAATCAAACCCTGGTCCCGGGCCGACTTCTGCTTTTGGGTCTGCCGCCTCTAACCAGTGAGCCATTGAGAGATGTACCCCAGGCTGAACATAAAAACTGAGAAAACATGAAAACTGAGATTCTAATTTTTAGTAGGGTGTGGATTTTCACAATATCCATAGTACTGATTATCAAGCCTTAGAAAATCTGTTTTTTATTGCTGTGCATTCGTTTGAAAATATTCAAGTTCTAATGCACTAACAGTGGAATTTTCCATCTGCAGAATATACTGAATGACCAGAGATGGCAGTGCTGCGCAAGAGAATTTGTCTGCATTGCTGAGACCAAAAAAAAAAACAAGAAGCCATTTCTCAGCACTCTGCCTTCCTTCATCAATTTAAATGGTAAGTCAAACTCGAGTTAGTGGGGTCTTGGCATGATTATCTTTGTCAAGACTCTACCAAAATGGATGACGTTACGGTGATCATCATATTTTATTAGACTTTGTCTCCGAAGCTGAGAGAGCCTGCGTTAGATACCTGTGCTAACAATGTGTCATCAGAGGACATTACTGTCTTTAAGGCTGGAAAGAGTTTCCTTAATTTGGAGCCATGGCCTTACTTTCTGAAGGAGTGAAGCTCATTTGACCTGTTTCCCTGCACTCTGTGTGTGGGTCTCTGATACTCCAGATGGATAGCTGTTTAGGATACTCGGCGGTCTTGCAACTCCATCCAATTTTCAAAAGGAGCCCAATGCTCTCCCAGTATACTGCCTAGCTGCCTTGCAGTCCTAATTACATATAGTTACCTAGTGCATAATTGCTGATGTCTCCTCCTCCTGTGTTTCCTCGTCACCGAGGGCGATTGGTCACGTGCTGTCCTGACATCATAAAGCTAGAGCAGGATGTCATCTGACATGAGGGACAATCAGTTGCCTAGCAAGCACTAAGATACATTTATCATGGTATTGAACTGGGTTGCAGGGTAAACAGGGCGCCCAGCTGAAGACCTAGATGGTGAGATGAATGAAACTGGCGCATTATTTGAGACTTGTGCATCTGTTTGAAGGTGCAGTTAATCACAATGTTCTCGACTTCTCTATAGCTTAACTGATAAGGATGTACTAAGATGAAGATGTTAAGATGTTGTTTATAGTTTTTATTATTCCCACTAACAGTAGCGTAAACCTTCCTCCCTCAACTTATCAGATCACTCAATTGCTATTGGCGTATCATAACCTATAAGAATTGCACTGAGAAGGGGATGCCATCACTTGGCTGGCAATCACATCTTTTTATCTAGGTCCTGATGTAGGTGGTAGTGTTGTTTAGAGAGTGGTAGCAAATGAGGCATAGGATTGGTGTAATGTAATGTGTATACTTGTAAAGCGCACTGTTGCCAGCCGGCGTCCTGGCGCTGTATACCGCTGGGGAACCAGTCCTGGCTTTCCCTGTGGGATGGTCCCTGCTGGGAATCCCCAAGGTGGAGCCAGGCATCCCCGGCGTTGAGGGTGCCGTTGTGGAGATTAGGCAAGCTAATGCCCAGAGTTGCAGAGTGGGACCCCTGGTTAGAGTAGGCACTGACGTGAGAATTATCGAGTCCGCTGACCCTGGTCCATGACCCTGCCGCGTCGGGAATCAAACCCTGGTCCCGGGCCGACTTCTGCTTTTGGGTCTGCCGCCTCTAACCAGTGAGCCATTGAGAGATGTACCCCAGTCGGAACATGAAAACTGAGAAAACATGAAAACTGAGATTCTAATTTTTAGTAGGGTGTGGATTTTCACAATATCCATAGTACTGATTATCAAGCCTTAGAAAATCTGTTTTTTATTGCTGTGCATTCGTTTGAAAATATTCAAGTTCTAATGCACTAACAGTGGACTTTTCCATCTGCAGAATATACTGAATGACCAGAGATGGCAGTGCTGCGGAAGAGAATTTGTCTGCATTGCTGAGACCAAAAAAAAAACCAAGAAGCCATTTCTCAGCACTCTGCCTTCCTTTATCAATTTAAATGGTAAGTCAAACTCGAGTTAGTGGGGTCTTGGCATGATTATCTTTGTCAAGACTCTACCAAAATGGATGATGTTACGGTGATCATCATATTTTATCAGACTTTGTCTCCGAAGCTGAGAAAGCCTGCGTTAGATACCTGTGCTAACAATGTGTCATCAGAGGACATTACTGTCTTTAAGGCTGGAAAGAGTTTCCTTAATTTGGAGCCATCGCCTTACTTTCTCAAGGAGTGAAGCTCATTTGACCTGTTTCCCTGCACTCTGTGTGTGGGTCTCTGATACTCCAGATGGATAGCTGTTTAGGATACTCGGCGGTCTTGCAACTCCATCCAATTTTCAAAAGGAGCCCAATGCTTTCCCAGTATACTGCCTAGCTGCCTTACAGTCCTAATTACATATAGTTACCTAGTGCATAATTGCTGATGTCTCCTCCTCCTGTGTTTCCTCATCACCGAGGGCGATTGGTCACGTGCTGTCCTGACATCATAAAGCTAGAGCAGGATGTCATCTGACATGAGGGACAATCAGTTGCCTAGCAAGCACTAAGATACATTTATCATGGTATTGAACTGGGTTGCAGGGTAAACAGGGCGCCCAGCTGAAGACCTAGATGGTGAGATGAATGAAACTGGCGCATTATTAGAGACTTGTGCATCTGTTTGAAGGTGCAGTTAATCACAATGTTCTTGACTTCTCTATAGCTTAACTGATAAGGATGTACTAAGATGAAGATGTTAAGATGTTGTTTACAGTTTTTATTATTCCCACTAACAGTAGCGTAAACCTTCCTCCCTCAACTTATCAGATCACTCAATTGCTATTGGCGTATCATAACCTATAAGAATTGCACTGAGAAGGGGATGCCGTCACTTGGCTGGCAATCGCATCTTTTTATCTAGGTCCTGATGTAGGTGCTAGTGTTGTGTAGAGAGTGGTAGCAAATGAGGCATAGGATTGATGTAATGTAATGTGTATACTTGTAAAGCGCACTGTTGCCAGCCGGCGTCCTGGCGCTGTATACCGCTGGGGAACCAGTCCTGGCTTTCCCTGTGGGATGGTCCCTGCTGGGAATCCCCAAGGTGGAGCCAGGCATCCCCGGCGTTGAGGGGGCCGTTGTGGAGATTAGGCAAGCTAATGCCCAGAGTTGCAGAGTGGGACCCCTGGTTAGAGTAGGCACTGACGTGAGAATTATCGAGTCCGCTGACCCTGGTCCATGACCCACCCGCGTCGGGAATCAAACCCTGGTCCCGGGCCGACTTCTGCTTTTGGGTCTGCCGCCTCTAACCAGTGAGCCATTGAGAGATGTACCCCAGGCTGAACATAAAAACTGAGAAAACATGAAAACTGAGATTCTAATTTTTAGTAGGGTGTGGATTTTCACAATATCCATAGTACTGATTATCAAGCCTTAGAAAATCTGTTTTTTATTGCTGTGCATTCGTTTGAAAATATTCAAGTTCTAATGCACTAACAGTGGAATTTTCCATCTGCAGAATATACTGAATGACCAGAGATGGCAGTGCTGCGGAAGAGAATTTGTCTGCATTGCTGAGACCAAAAAAAAAAACAAGAAGCCATTTCTCAGCACTTTGCCTTCCTTCATCAATTTAAATGGTAAGTCAAACTCGAGTTAGTGGGGTCTTGGCATGATTATCTTTGTCAAGACTCTACCAAAATGGATGACGTTACGATGATCATCATATTTTATCAGACTTTGTCTCCGAAGCTGAGAAAGCCTGCGTTAGATACCTGTGCTAATAATGTGTCATCAGAGGACATTACTGTCTTTAAGGCTGGAAAGAGTTTCCTTAATTTGGAGCCATGGCCTTACTTTCTCAAGGAGTGAAGCTCATTTGACCTGTTTCCCTGCACTCTGTGTGTGGGTCTCTGATACTCCAGATGGATAGCTGTTTAGGATACTCGGCGGTCTTGCAACTCCATCCAATTTTCAAAAGGAGCCCAATGCTTTCCCAGTATACTGCCTAGCTGCCTTGCAGTCCTAATTACATATAGTTACCTAGTGCATAATTGCTGATTTCTCCTCCTCCTGTGTTTCCTCGTCACCCAGGGCGATTGGTCACGTGCTGTCCTGACATCATAAAGCTAGAGCAGGATGTCATCTGACATGAGGGACAATCAGTTGCCTAGCAAGCACTAAGATACATTTATCATGGTATTGAACTGGGTTGCAGGGTAAACAGGGCGCCCAGCTGAAGACCTAGATGGTGAGATGAATGAAACTGGCGCATTATTTGAGACTTGTGCATCTGTTTGAAGGTGCAGTTAATCACAATGTTCTCGACTTCTCTATAGCTTAACTGATAAGGATGTACTAAGATGAAGATGTTAAGATGTTGTTTATAGTTTTTATTATTCCCACTAACAGTAGCGTAAACCTTCCTCCCTCAACTTATCAGATCACTCAATTGCTATTGGCGTATCATAACCTATAAGAATTGCACTGAGAAGGGGATGCCATCACTTGGCTGGCAATCACATCTTTTTATCTAGGTCCTGATGTAGGTGCTAGTGTTGTGTAGAGAGTGGTAGCAAATGAGGCATAGGATTGATGTAATGTAATGTGTATACTTGTAAAGCGCACTGTTGCCAGCCGGCGTCCTGGCGCTGTGTACCGCTGGGGAACCAGTCCTGGCTTTCCCTGTGGGATGGTCCCTGCTGGGAATCCCCAAGGTGGAGCCAGGCATCCCCGGCGTTGAGGGGGCCGTTGTGGAGATTAGGCAAGCTAATGCCCAGGGTTGCAGAGTGGGACCCCTGGTTAGAGAAGGCACTGACGTGAGAATTATCGAGTCCGCTGACCCTGGTCCATGACCCTGCCGCGTCGGGAATCAAACCCTGGTCCCGGGCCGACTTCTGCTTTTGGGTCTGCCGCCTCTAACCAGTGAGCCATTGAGAGATGTACCCCAGGCTGAACATAAAAACTGAGAAAACATGAAAACTGAGATTCTAATTTTTAGTAGGGTGTGGATTTTCACAATATCCATAGTACTGATTATCAAGCCTTAGAAAATCTGTTTTTTATTGCTGTGCATTCGTTTGAAAATATTCAAGTTCTAATGCACTAACAGTGGAATTTTCCATCTGCAGAATATACTGAATGACCAGAGATGGCAGTGCTGCGGAAGAGAATTTGTCTGCATTGCTGAGACCAAAAAAGAAAAACAAGAAGCCATTTCTCAGCACTCTGCCTTCCTTCATCAATTTAAATGGTAAGTCAAACTCGAGTTAGTGGGGTCTTGGCATGATTATCTTTGTCAAGACTCTACCAAAATGGATGACGTTACGGTGATCATCATATTTTATCAGACTTTGTCTCCGAAGCTGAGAAAGCCTGCGTTAGATACCTGTGCTAACAATGTGTCATCAGAGGACATTACTGTCTTTAAGGCTGGAAAGAGTTTCCTTAATTTGGAGCGATGGCCTTACTTTCTCAAGGAGTGAAGCTCATTTGACCTGTTTCCCTGCACTCTGTGTGTGGGTCTCTGATACTCCAGATGGATAGCTGTTTAGGATACTCGGCGGTCTTGCAACTCCATCCAATTTTCAAAAGGAGCCCAATGCTTTCCCAGTATACTGCCTAGCTGCCTTGCAGTCCTAATTAGATATAGTTACCTAGTGCATAATTGCTGATTTCTCCTCCTCCTGTGTTTCCTCGTCACCCAGGGCGATTGGTCACGTGCTGTCCTGACATCATAAAGCTAGAGCAGGATGTCATCTGACATGAGGGACAATCAGTTGCCTAGCAAGCACTAAGATACATTTATCATGGTATTGAACTGGGTTGCAGGGTAAACAGGGCGCCCAGCTGAAGACCTAGATGGTGAGATGAATTAAACTGGCGCATTATTTGAGACTTGTGCATCTGTTTGAAGGTGCAGTTAATCACAATGTTCTCGACTTCTCTATAGCTTAACTGTGGTAGGATGTACTAAGATGAAGATGTTAAGATGTTGTTTATAGTTTTTATTATTCCCACTAACAGTAGCGTAAACCTTCCTCCCTCAACTTATCAGATCACTCAATTGCTATTGGCGTATCATAACCTATAAGAATTGCACTGAGAAGGGGATGCCATCACTTGGCTGGCAATCACATCTTTTTATCTAGGTCCTGATGTAGGTGGTAGTGTTGTTTAGAGAGTGGTAGCAAATGAGGCATAGGATTGATGTAATGTATTGTGTATACTTGTAAAGCGCACTGTTGCCAGCCGGCGTCCTGGCGCTGTATACCGCAGGGGAACCAGTCCTGGCTTTCCCTGTGGGATGGTCCCTGCTGGGAATCCCCAAGGTGGAGCCAGGCATCCCCGGCGTTGAGGGGGCCGTTGTGGAGATTAGGCAAGCTAATGCCCATAGTTGCAGAGTGGGACCCCTGGTTAGAGTAGGCACTGACGTGAGAATTATCGATTCCGCTGACCCTGGTCCATGACCCTGCCGCGTCGGGAATCGAACCCTGGTCTTGGGCCGACTTCTGCTTTTGGGTCTGCCGCCTCTAACCAGTGAGCCATTGAGAGATGTACCCTAGGCTGAACATGAAAACTGAGATTCTAATTTTTGGTAGGGTGTGGATTTTCACAATATCCATAGTACTGATTATCAAGCCTTAGAAAATCTGTTTTTTATTGCTGTGCATTCATTTGAAAATATTCAAGTTCTAATGCACTAACAGTGGACTTTTCCATCTGCAGAATATACTGAATGACCAGAGATGGCAGTGCTGCGGAAGAGAATTTGTCTGCATTGCTGAGACCAAAAAAAAAAACAAGAAGCCATTTCTCAGCACTCTGCCTTCCTTCATCAATTTAAATGGTAAGTCAAACTCGAGTTAGTGGGGTCTTGGCATGATTATCTTTGTCAAGACTCTACCAAAATGGATGACGTTACGGTGATCATCATATTTTATCAGACTTTGTCTCCGAAGCTGAGAAAGCCTGCGTTAGATACCTGTGCTAACAATGTGTCATCAGAGGACATTACTGTCTTTAAGGCTGGAAAGAGTTTCCTTAATTTGGAGCCATGGCCTTACTTTCTCAAGGAGTGAAGCTCATTTGACCTGTTTCCCTGCACTCTGTGTGTGGGTCTCTGATACTCCAGATGGATAGCTGTTTAGGATACTCGGCGGTCTTGCAACTCCATCCAATTTTCAAAAGGAGCCCAATGCTTTCCCAGTATACTGCCTAGCTGCCTTGCAGTCCTAATTACACAGTTACCTAGTGCATAATTGCTGATTTCTCCTCCTCCTGTGTTTCCTCGTCACCCAGGGCGATTGGTCACGTGCTGTCCTGACATCATAAAGCTAGAGCAGGATGTCATCTGACATGAGGGACAATCAGTTGCCTAGCAAGCACTAAGATACATTTATCATGGTATTGAACTGGGTTGCAGGGTAAACATGACGCCCAGCTGAAGACCTAGATGGTGAGATGAATGAAACTGGCGCATTATTTGAGACTTGTGCATCTGTTTGAAGGTGCAGTTAATCACAATGTTCTCGACTTCTCTATAGCTTAACTGATAAGGATGTACTAAGATGAAGATGTTAAGATGTTGTTTATAGTTTTTATTATTCCCACTAACAGTAGCGTAAACCTTCCTCCCTCAACTTATCAGATCACTCAATTGCTATTGGCCTATCATAACCTATAAGAATTGCACTGAGAAGGGGATGCCGTCACTTGGCTGGCAATCACATCTTTTTATCTAGGTCCTGATGTAGGTGCTAGTGTTGTGTGGAGAGTGGTAGCAAATGAGGCATAGGATTGATGTAATGTGTATACTTGTAAAGCGCACTGTTGCCAGCCGGCGTCCTGGCGCTGTGTACCGCTGGGGAACCAGTCCTGGCTTTCCCTGTGGGATGGTCCCTGCTGGGAATCCCCAAGGTGGAGCCAGGCATCCCCGGCGTTGAGGGGGCCGTTGTGGAGATTAGGCAAGCTAATGCCCAGGGTTGCAGAGTGGGACCCCTGGTTAGAGTAGGCACTGACGTGAGAATTATCGAGTCCGCTGACCCTGGTCCATGACCCTGCCGCGTCGGGAATCAAATCCTGGTCCCGGGCCGACTTCTGCTTTTGGGTCTGCCGCCTCTAACCAGTGAGCCATTGAGAGATGTACCCCAGGCTGAACATGAAAACTGAGAAAACATGAAAACTGAGATTCTAATTTTTAGTAGGGTGTGGATTTTCACAATATCCATAGTACTGATTATCAAGCCTTAGAAAATCTGTTTTTTATTGCTGTGCATTCATTTGAAAATATTCAAGTTCTAATGCACTAACAGTGGACTTTTCCATCTGCAGAATATACTGAATGACCAGAGATGGCAGTGCTGCGGAAGAGAATTTGTCTGCATTGCTGAGACCAAAAAAAAAAACAAGAAGCCATTTCTCAGCACTCTGCCTTCCTTCATCAATTTAAATGGTAAGTCAAACTCGAGTTAGTGGGGTCTTGGCATGATTATCTTTGTCAAGACTCTACCAAAATGGATGACGTTACGGTGATCATCATATTTTATCAGACTTTGTCTCCGAAGCTGAGAAAGCCTGCGTTAGATACCTGTGCTAACAATGTGTCATCAGAGGACATTACTGTCTTTAAGGCTGGAAAGAGTTTCCTTAATTTGGAGCCATGGCCTTACTTTCTCAAGGAGTGAAGCTCATTTGACCTGTTTCCCTGCACTCTGTGTGTGGGTCTCTGATACTCCAGATGGATAGCTGTTTAGGATACTCGGCGGTCTTGCAACTCCATCCAATTTTCAAAAGGAGCCCAATGCTTTCCCAGTATACTGCCTAGCTGCCTTGCAGTCCTAATTACACAGTTACCTAGTGCATAATTGCTGATTTCTCCTCCTCCTGTGTTTCCTCGTCACCCAGGGCGATTGGTCACGTGCTGTCCTGACATCATAAAGCTAGAGCAGGATGTCATCTGACATGAGGGACAATCAGTTGCCTAGCAAGCACTAAGATACATTTATCATGGTATTGAACTGGGTTGCAGGGTAAACATGGCGCCCAGCTGAAGACCTAGATGGTGAGATGAATGAAACTGGCGCATTATTTGAGACTTGTGCATCTGTTTGAAGGTGCAGTTAATCACAATGTTCTCGACTTCTCTATAGCTTAACTGATAAGGATGTACTAAGATGAAGATGTTAAGATGTTGTTTATAGTTTTTATTATTCCCACTAACAGTAGCGTAAACCTTCCTCCCTCAACTTATCAGATCACTCAATTGCTATTGGCCTATCATAACCTATAAGAATTGCACTGAGAAGGGGATGCCGTCACTTGGCTGGCAATCACATCTTTTTATCTAGGTCCTGATGTAGGTGCTAGTGTTGTGTGGAGAGTGGTAGCAAATGAGGCATAGGATTGATGTAATGTGTATACTTGTAAAGCGCACTGTTGCCAGCCGGCGTCCTGGCGCTGTATACCGCTGGGGAACCAGTCCTGGCTTTCCCTGTGGGATGGTCCCTGCTGGGAATCCCCAAGGTGGAGCCAGGCATCCCCGGCATTGAGGGGGCCGTTGTGGAGATTAGGCAAGCTAATGCCCAGAGTTGCAGAGTGGGACCCCTGGTTAGAGTAGGCACTGACGTGAGAATTATCGAGTCCGCTGACCCTGGTCCATGACCCTGCCGCGTCGGGAATCAAACCCTGGTCCCGGGCAGACTTCTGCTTTTGGGTCTGCCGCCTCTAACCAGTGAGCCATTGAGAGATGTACCCCAGGCTGAACATGAAAACTGAGAAAACATGAAAACTGAGATTCTAATTTTTAGTAGGGTGTGGATTTTCATAATATCCATAGTACTGATTATCAAGCCTTAGAAAATCTGTTTTTTATTGCTGTGCATTCGTTTGAAAATATTCAAGTTCTAATGCACTAACAGTGGACTTTTCCATCTGCAGAATATACTGAATGACCAGAGATGGCAGTGCTGCGGAAGAGAATTTGTCTGCATTGCTGAGACCAAAAAAAAAAAACAAGAAGCCATTTCTCAGCACTCTGCCTTCCTTCATCAATTTAAATGGTAAGTCAAACTCGAGTTAGTGGGGTCTTGGCATGATTATCTTTGTCAAGACTCTACCAAAATGGATGACGTTACGGTGATCATCATATTTTATCATACTTTGTCTCCGAAGCTGGGAAAGCCTGCGTTAGATACCTGTGCTAACAATGTGTCATCAGAGGACATTACTGTCTTTAAGGCTGGAAAGAGTTTCCTTAATTTGGAGCCATGGCCTTACTTTCTCAAGGAGTGAAGCTCATTTGACCTGTTTCCCTGCACTCTGTGTGTGGGTCTCTGATACTCCAGATGGATAGCTGTTTAGGATACTCTGCGGTCTTGCAACTCCATCCAATTTTCAAAAGGAGCCCAATGCTTTCCCAGTATACTGCCTAGCTGCCTTGCAGTCTTAATTACATATAGTTACCTAGTGCATAATTGCTGATGTCTCCTCCTCCTGTGTTTCCTCGTCACCCCGGGCGATTGGTCACGTGCTGTCCTGACATCATAAAGCTAGAGCAGGATGTCATCTGACATGAGGGACAATCAGTTGCCTAGCAAGCACTAAGATACATTTATCATGGTATTGAACTGGGTTGCAGGGTAAACAGGGCGCCCAGCTGAAGACCTAGATGGTGAGATGAATGAAACTGGCGCATTATTTGAGACTTGTGCATCTGTTTGAAGGTGCAGTTAATCACAATGTTCTCGACTTCTCTATAGCTTAACTGATAAGGATGTACTAAGATGAAGATGTTAAGATGTTGTTTATAGTTTTTATTATTCCCACTAACAGTAGCGTAAACCTTCCTCCCTCAACTTATCAGATCACTCAATTGCTATTGGCGTATCATAACCTATAAGAATTGCACTGAGAAGGGGATGCCATCACTTGGCTGGCAATCACATCTTTTTATCTAGGTCCTGATGTAGGTGCTAGTGTTGTGTAGAGAGTGGTAGCAAATGAGGCATAGGATTGATGTAATGTAATGTGTATACTTGTAAAGCGCACTGTTGCCAGCCGGCGTCCTGGCGCTGTGTACCGCTGGGGAACCAGTCCTGGCTTTCCCTGTGGGATGGTCCCTGCTGGGAATCCCCAAGGTGGAGCCAGGCATCCCCGGCGTTGAGGGGGCCGTTGTGGAGATTAGGCAAGCTAATGCCCAGGGTTGCAGAGTGGGACCCCTGGTTAGAGTAGGCACTGACGTGAGAATTATCGAGTCCGCTGACCCTGGTCCATGACCCTGCCGCGTCGGGAATCAAATCCTGGTCCCGGGCCGACTTCTGCTTTTGGGTCTGCCGCCTCTAACCAGTGAGCCATTGAGAGATGTACCCCAGGCTGAACATGAAAACTGAGAAAACATGAAAACTGAGATTCTAATTTTTAGTAGGGTGTGGATTTTCACAATATCCATAGTACTGATTATCAAGCCTTAGAAAATCTGTTTTTTATTGCTGTGCATTCGTTTGAAAATATTCAAGTTCTAATGCACTAACAGTGGAATTTTCCATCTGCAGAATATACTGAATGACCAGAGATGGCAGTGCTGCGGAAGAGAATTTGTCTGCATTGCTGAGACCAAAAAAGAAAAACAAGAAGCCATTTCTCAGCACTCTGCCTTCCTTCATCAATTTAAATGGTAAGTCAAACTCGAGTTAGTGGGGTCTTGGCATGATTATCTTTGTCAAGACTCTACCAAAATGGATGACGTTACGGTGATCATCATATTTTATCAGACTTTGTCTCCGAAGCTGAGAAAGCCTGCGTTAGATACCTGTGCTAACAATGTGTCATCAGAGGACATTACTGTCTTTAAGGCTGGAAAGAGTTTCCTTAATTTGGAGCGATGGCCTTACTTTCTCAAGGAGTGAAGCTCATTTGACCTGTTTCCCTGCACTCTGTGTGTGGGTCTCTGATACTCCAGATGGATAGCTGTTTAGGATACTCGGCGGTCTTGCAACTCCATCCAATTTTCAAAAGGAGCCCAATGCTTTCCCAGTATACTGCCTAGCTGCCTTGCAGTCCTAATTAGATATAGTTACCTAGTGCATAATTGCTGATTTCTCCTCCTCCTGTGTTTCCTCGTCACCCAGGGCGATTGGTCACGTGCTGTCCTGACATCATAAAGCTAGAGCAGGATGTCATCTGACATGAGGGACAATCAGTTGCCTAGCAAGCACTAAGATACATTTATCATGGTATTGAACTGGGTTGCAGGGTAAACAGGGCGCCCAGCTGAAGACCTAGATGGTGAGATGAATTAAACTGGCGCATTATTTGAGACTTGTGCATCTGTTTGAAGGTGCAGTTAATCACAATGTTCTCGACTTCTCTATAGCTTAACTGTGGTAGGATGTACTAAGATGAAGATGTTAAGATGTTGTTTATAGTTTTTATTATTCCCACTAACAGTAGCGTAAACCTTCCTCCCTCAACTTATCAGATCACTCAATTGCTATTGGCGTATCATAACCTATAAGAATTGCACTGAGAAGGGGATGCCATCACTTGGCTGGCAATCACATCTTTTTATCTAGGTCCTGATGTAGGTGGTAGTGTTGTTTAGAGAGTGGTAGCAAATGAGGCATAGGATTGATGTAATGTATTGTGTATACTTGTAAAGCGCACTGTTGCCAGCCGGCGTCCTGGCGCTGTATACCGCTGGGGAACCAGTCCTGGCTTTCCCTGTGGGATGGTCCCTGCTGGGAATCCCCAAGGTGGAGCCAGGCATCCCCGGCGTTGAGGGGGCCGTTGTGGAGATTAGGCAAGCTAATGCCCATAGTTGCAGAGTGGGACCCCTGGTTAGAGTAGGCACTGACGTGAGAATTATCGATTCCGCTGACCCTGGTCCATGACCCTGCCGCGTCGGGAATCGAACCCTGGTCTTGGGCCGACTTCTGCTTTTGGGTCTGCCGCCTCTAACCAGTGAGCCATTGAGAGATGTACCCTAGGCTGAACATGAAAACTGAGATTCTAATTTTTGGTAGGGTGTGGATTTTCACAATATCCATAGTACTGATTATCAAGCCTTAGAAAATCTGTTTTTTATTGCTGTGCATTCATTTGAAAATATTCAAGTTCTAATGCACTAACAGTGGACTTTTCCATCTGCAGAATATACTGAATGACCAGAGATGGCAGTGCTGCGGAAGAGAATTTGTCTGCATTGCTGAGACCAAAAAAAAAAACAAGAAGCCATTTCTCAGCACTCTGCCTTCCTTCATCAATTTAAATGGTAAGTCAAACTCGAGTTAGTGGGGTCTTGGCATGATTATCTTTGTCAAGACTCTACCAAAATGGATGACGTTACGGTGATCATCATATTTTATCAGACTTTGTCTCCGAAGCTGAGAAAGCCTGCGTTAGATACCTGTGCTAACAATGTGTCATCAGAGGACATTACTGTCTTTAAGGCTGGAAAGAGTTTCCTTAATTTGGAGCCATGGCCTTACTTTCTCAAGGAGTGAAGCTCATTTGACCTGTTTCCCTGCACTCTGTGTGTGGGTCTCTGATACTCCAGATGGATAGCTGTTTAGGATACTCGGCGGTCTTGCAACTCCATCCAATTTTCAAAAGGAGCCCAATGCTTTCCCAGTATACTGCCTAGCTGCCTTGCAGTCCTAATTACACAGTTACCTAGTGCATAATTGCTGATTTCTCCTCCTCCTGTGTTTCCTCGTCACCCAGGGCGATTGGTCACGTGCTGTCCTGACATCATAAAGCTAGAGCAGGATGTCATCTGACATGAGGGACAATCAGTTGCCTAGCAAGCACTAAGATACATTTATCATGGTATTGAACTGGGTTGCAGGGTAAACAGGGCGCCCAGCTGAAGACCTAGATGGTGAGATGAATGAAACTGGCGCATTATTTGAGACTTGTGCATCTGTTTGAAGGTGCAGTTAATCACAATGTTCTCGACTTCTCTATAGCTTAACTGATAAGGATGTACTAAGATGAAGATGTTAAGATGTTGTTTATAGTTTTTATTATTCCCACTAACAGTAGCGTAAACCTTCCTCCCTCAACTTATCAGATCACTCAATTGCTATTGGCGTATCATAACCTATAAGAATTGCACTGAGAAGGGGATGCCATCACTTGGCTGGCAATCACATCTTTTTATCTAGGTCCTGATGTAGGTGCTAGTGTTGTGTAGAGAGTGGTAGCAAATGAGGCATAGGATTGATGTAATGTAATGTGTATACTTGTAAAGCGCACTGTTGCCAGCCGGCGTCCTGGCGCTGTGTACCGCTGGGGAACCAGTCCTGGCTTTCCCTGTGGGATGGTCCCTGCTGGGAATCCCCAAGGTGGAGCCAGGCATCCCCGGCGTTGAGGGGGCCGTTGTGGAGATTAGGCAAGCTAATGCCCAGGGTTGCAGAGTGGGACCCCTGGTTAGAGTAGGCACTGACGTGAGAAATTATCGAGTCCGCTGACCCTGGTCCATGACCCTGCCGCGTCGGGAATCAAACCCTGGTCCCGGGCCGACTTCTGCTTTTGGGTCTGCCGCCTCTAACCAGTGAGCCATTGAGAGATGTACCCCAGGCTGAACATAAAAACTGAGAAAACATGAAAACTGAGATTCTAATTTTTAGTAGGGTGTGGATTTTCACAATATCCATAGTACTGATTATCAAGCCTTAGAAAATCTGTTTTTTATTGCTGTGCATTCGTTTGAAAATATTCAAGTTCTAATGCACTAACAGTGGAATTTTCCATCTGCAGAATATACTGAATGACCAGAGATGGCAGTGCTGCGGAAGAGAATTTGTCTGCATTGCTGAGACCAAAAAAAAAAACAAGAAGCCATTTCTCAGCACTTTGCCTTCCTTCATCAATTTAAATGGTAAGTCAAACTCGAGTTAGTGGGGTCTTGGCATGATTATCTTTGTCAAGACTCTACCAAAATGGATGACGTTACGATGATCATCATATTTTATCAGACTTTGTCTCCGAAGCTGAGAAAGCCTGCGTTAGATACCTGTGCTAATAATGTGTCATCAGAGGACATTACTGTCTTTAAGGCTGGAAAGAGTTTCCTTAATTTGGAGCCATGGCCTTACTTTCTCAAGGAGTGAAGCTCATTTGACCTGTTTCCCTGCACTCTGTGTGTGGGTCTCTGATACTCCAGATGGATAGCTGTTTAGGATACTCGGCGGTCTTGCAACTCCATCCAATTTTCAAAAGGAGCCCAATGCTTTCCCAGTATACTGCCTAGCTGCCTTGCAGTCCTAATTACATATAGTTACCTAGTGCATAATTGCTGATTTCTCCTCCTCCTGTGTTTCCTCGTCACCCAGGGCGATTGGTCACGTGCTGTCCTGACATCATAAAGCTAGAGCAGGATGTCATCTGACATGAGGGACAATCAGTTGCCTAGCAAGCACTAAAATACATTTATCATGGTATTGAACTGGGTTGCAGGGTAAACAGGGCGCCCAGCTGAAGACCTAGATGGTGAGATGAATGAAACTGGCGCATTATTTGAGACTTGTGCATCTGTTTGAAGGTGCAGTTAATCACAATGTTCTCGACTTCTCTATAGCTTAACTGATAAGGATGTACTAAGATGAAGATGTTAAGATGTTGTTTATAGTTTTTATTATTCCCACTAACAGTAGCGTAAACCTTCCTCCCTCAACTTATCAGATCACTCAATTGCTATTGGCGTATCATAACCTATAAGAATTGCACTGAGAAGGGGATGCCATCACTTGGCTGGCAATCACATCTTTTTATCTAGGTCCTGATGTAGGTGCTAGTGTTGTGTAGAGAGTGGTAGCAAATGAGGCATAGGATTGATGTAATGTAATGTGTATACTTGTAAAGCGCACTGTTGCCAGCCGGCGTCCTGGCGCTGTGTACCGCTGGGGAACCAGTCCTGGCTTTCCCTGTGGGATGGTCCCTGCTGGGAATCCCCAAGGTGGAGCCAGGCATCCCCGGCGTTGAGGGGGCCGTTGTGGAGATTAGGCAAGCTAATGCCCAGGGTTGCAGAGTGGGACCCCTGGTTAGAGAAGGCACTGACGTGAGAATTATCGAGTCCGCTGACCCTGGTCCATGACCCTGCCGCGTCGGGAATCAAACCCTGGTCCCGGGCCGACTTCTGCTTTTGGGTCTGCCGCCTCTAACCAGTGAGCCATTGAGAGATGTACCCCAGGCTGAACATAAAAACTGAGAAAACATGAAAACTGAGATTCTAATTTTTAGTAGGGTGTGGATTTTCACAATATCCATAGTACTGATTATCAAGCCTTAGAAAATCTGTTTTTTATTGCTGTGCATTCGTTTGAAAATATTCAAGTTCTAATGCACTAACAGTGGAATTTTCCATCTGCAGAATATACTGAATGACCAGAGATGGCAGTGCTGCGGAAGAGAATTTGTCTGCATTGCTGAGACCAAAAAAGAAAAACAAGAAGCCATTTCTCAGCACTCTGCCTTCCTTCATCAATTTAAATGGTAAGTCAAACTCGAGTTAGTGGGGTCTTGGCATGATTATCTTTGTCAAGACTCTACCAAAATGGATGACGTTACGGTGATCATCATATTTTATCATACTTTGTCTCCGAAGCTGGGAAAGCCTGCGTTAGATACCTGTGCTAACAATGTGTCATCAGAGGACATTACTGTCTTTAAGGCTGGAAAGAGTTTCCTTAATTTGGAGCCATGGCCTTACTTTCTCAAGGAGTGAAGCTCATTTGACCTGTTTCCCTGCACTCTGTGTGTGGGTCTCTGATACTCCAGATGGATAGCTGTTTAGGATACTCTGCGGTCTTGCAACTCCATCCAATTTTCAAAAGGAGCCCAATGCTTTCCCAGTATACTGCCTAGCTGCCTTGCAGTCTTAATTACATATAGTTACCTAGTGCATAATTGCTGATGTCTCCTCCTCCTGTGTTTCCTCGTCACCCCGGGCGATTGGTCACGTGCTGTCCTGACATCATAAAGCTAGAGCAGGATGTCATCTGACATGAGGGACAATCAGTTGCCTAGCAAGCACTAAGATACATTTATCATGGTATTGAACTGGGTTGCAGGGTAAACAGGGCGCCCAGCTGAAGACCTAGATGGTGAGATGAATGAAACTGGCGCATTATTTGAGACTTGTGCATCTGTTTGAAGGTGCAGTTAATCACAATGTTCTCGACTTCTCTATAGCTTAACTGATAAGGATGTACTAAGATGAAGATGTTAAGATGTTGTTTATAGTTTTTATTATTCCCACTAACAGTAGCGTAAACCTTCCTCCCTCAACTTATCAGATCACTCAATTGCTATTGGCGTATCATAACCTATAAGAATTGCACTGAGAAGGGGATGCCATCACTTGGCTGGCAATCACATCTTTTTATCTAGGTCCTGATGTAGGTGCTAGTGTTGTGTAGAGAGTGGTAGCAAATGAGGCATAGGATTGATGTAATGTAATGTGTATACTTGTAAAGCGCACTGTTGCCAGCCGGCGTCCTGGCGCTGTGTACCGCTGGGGAACCAGTCCTGGCTTTCCCTGTGGGATGGTCCCTGCTGGGAATCCCCAAGGTGGAGCCAGGCATCCCCGGCGTTGAGGGGGCCGTTGTGGAGATTAGGCAAGCTAATGCCCAGGGTTGCAGAGTGGGACCCCTGGTTAGAGTAGGCACTGACGTGAGAATTATCGAGTCCGCTGACCCTGGTCCATGACCCTGCCGCGTCGGGAATCAAATCCTGGTCCCGGGCCGACTTCTGCTTTTGGGTCTGCCGCCTCTAACCAGTGAGCCATTGAGAGATGTACCCCAGGCTGAACATGAAAACTGAGAAAACATGAAAACTGAGATTCTAATTTTTAGTAGGGTGTGGATTTTCACAATATCCATAGTACTGATTATCAAGCCTTAGAAAATCTGTTTTTTATTGCTGTGCATTCGTTTGAAAATATTCAAGTTCTAATGCACTAACAGTGGAATTTTCCATCTGCAGAATATACTGAATGACCAGAGATGGCAGTGCTGCGGAAGAGAATTTGTCTGCATTGCTGAGACCAAAAAGAAAAACAAGAAGCCATTTCTCAGCACTTTGCCTTCCTTCATCAATTTAAATGGTAAGTCAAACTCGAGTTAGTGGGGTCTTGGCATGATTATCTTTGTCAAGACTCTACCAAAATGGATGACGTTACGGTGATCATCATATTTTATCAGACTTTGTCTCCGAAGCTGAGAAAGCCTGCGTTAGATACCTGTGCTAACAATGTGTCATCAGAGGACATTACTGTCTTTAAGGCTGGAAAGAGTTTCCTTAATTTGGAGCCATGGCCTTACTTTCTCAAGGAGTGAAGCTCATTTGACCTGTTTCCCTGCACTCTGTGTGTGGGTCTCTGATACTCCAGATGGATAGCTGTTTAGGATACTCGGCGGTCTTGCAACTCCATCCAATTTTCAAAAGGAGCCCAATGCTTTCCCAGTATACTGCCTAGCTGCCTTGCAGTCCTAATTACATATAGTTACCTAGTGCATAATTGCTGATTTCTCCTCCTCCTGTGTTTCCTCGTCACCCAGGGCGATTGGTCACGTGCTGTCCTGACATCATAAAGCTAGAGCAGGATGTCATCTGACATGAGGGACAATCAGTTGCCTAGCAAGCACTAAGATACATTTATCATGGTATTGAACTGGGTTGCAGGGTAAACAGGGCGCCCAGCTGAAGACCTAGATGGTGAGATGAATGAAACTGGCGCATTATTTGAGACTTGTGCATCTGTTTGAAGGTGCAGTTAATCACAATGTTCTCGACTTCTCTATAGCTTAACTGATAAGGATGTACTAAGATGAAGATGTTAAGATGTTGTTTATAGTTTTTATTATTCCCACTAACAGTAGCGTAAACCTTCCTCCCTCAACTTATCAGATCACTCAATTGCTATTGGCGTATCATAACCTATAAGAATTGCACTGAGAAGGGGATGCCATCACTTGGCTGGCAATCACATCTTTTTATCTAGGTCCTGATGTAGGTGCTAGTGTTGTGTAGAGAGTGGTAGCAAATGAGGCATAGGATTGATGTAATGTAATGTGTATACTTGTAAAGCGCACTGTTGCCAGCCGGCATCCTGGCGCTGTGTACCGCTGGGGAACCAGTCCTGGCTTTCCCTGTGGGATGGTCCCTGCTGGGAATCCCCAAGGTGGAGCCAGGCATCCCCGGCGTTGAGGGGGCCGTTGTGGAGATTAGGCAAGCTAATGCCCAGGGTTGCAGAGTGGGACCCCTGGTTAGAGTAGGCACCGACGTCGGAATTATCGAGTCCGCTGACCCTGGTCCATGACCCTGCCGCGTCGGGAATCGAACCCTGGTCTTGGGCCGACTTCTGCTTTTGGGTCTGCCGCCTCTAACCAGTGAGCCATTGAGAGATGTACCCTAGGCTGAACATGAAAACTGAGATTCTAATTTTTAGTAGGGTGTGGATTTTCACAATATCCATAGTACTGATTATCAAGCCTTAGAAAATCTGTTTTTTATTGCTGTGCATTCGTTTGAAAATATTCAAGTTCTAATGCACTAACAGTGGAATTTTCCATCTGCAGAATATACTGAATGACCAGAGATGGCAGTGCTGCGGAAGAGAATTTGTCTGCATTGCTGAGACCAAAAAAGAAAAACAAGAAGCCATTTCTCAGCACTCTGCCTTCCTTCATCAATTTAAATGGTAAGTCAAACTCGAGTTAGTGGGGTCTTGGCATGATTATCTTTGTCAAGACTCTACCAAAATGGATGACGTTACGGTGATCATCATATTTTATCATACTTTGTCTCCGAAGCTGGGAAAGCCTGCGTTAGATACCTGTGCTAACAATGTGTCATCAGAGGACATTACTGTCTTTAAGGCTGGAAAGAGTTTCCTTAATTTGGAGCCATGGCCTTACTTTCTCAAGGAGTGAAGCTCATTTGACCTGTTTCCCTGCACTCTGTGTGTGGGTCTCTGATACTCCAGATGGATAGCTGTTTAGGATACTCTGCGGTCTTGCAACTCCATCCAATTTTCAAAAGGAGCCCAATGCTTTCCCAGTATACTGCCTAGCTGCCTTGCAGTCTTAATTACATATAGTTACCTAGTGCATAATTGCTGATGTCTCCTCCTCCTGTGTTTCCTCGTCACCCCGGGCGATTGGTCACGTGCTGTCCTGACATCATAAAGCTAGAGCAGGATGTCATCTGACATGAGGGACAATCAGTTGCCTAGCAAGCACTAAGATACATTTATCATGGTATTGAACTGGGTTGCAGGGTAAACAGGGCGCCCAGCTGAAGACCTAGATGGTGAGATGAATGAAACTGGCGCATTATTTGAGACTTGTGCATCTGTTTGAAGGTGCAGTTAATCACAATGTTCTCGACTTCTCTATAGCTTAACTGATAAGGATGTACTAAGATGAAGATGTTAAGATGTTGTTTATAGTTTTTATTATTCCCACTAACAGTAGCGTAAACCTTCCTCCCTCAACTTATCAGATCACTCAATTGCTATTGGCGTATCATAACCTATAAGAATTGCACTGAGAAGGGGATGCCATCACTTGGCTGGCAATCACATCTTTTTATCTAGGTCCTGATGTAGGTGCTAGTGTTGTGTAGAGAGTGGTAGCAAATGAGGCATAGGATTGATGTAATGTAATGTGTATACTTGTAAAGCGCACTGTTGCCAGCCGGCGTCCTGGCGCTGTGTACCGCTGGGGAACCAGTCCTGGCTTTCCCTGTGGGATGGTCCCTGCTGGGAATCCCCAAGGTGGAGCCAGGCATCCCCGGCGTTGAGGGGGCCGTTGTGGAGATTAGGCAAGCTAATGCCCAGGGTTGCAGAGTGGGACCCCTGGTTAGAGTAGGCACTGACGTGAGAATTATCGAGTCCGCTGACCCTGGTCCATGACCCTGCCGCGTCGGGAATCAAATCCTGGTCCCGGGCCGACTTCTGCTTTTGGGTCTGCCGCCTCTAACCAGTGAGCCATTGAGAGATGTACCCCAGGCTGAACATGAAAACTGAGAAAACATGAAAACTGAGATTCTAATTTTTAGTAGGGTGTGGATTTTCACAATATCCATAGTACTGATTATCAAGCCTTAGAAAATCTGTTTTTTATTGCTGTGCATTCGTTTGAAAATATTCAAGTTCTAATGCACTAACAGTGGAATTTTCCATCTGCAGAATATACTGAATGACCAGAGATGGCAGTGCTGCGGAAGAGAATTTGTCTGCATTGCTGAGACCAAAAAGAAAAACAAGAAGCCATTTCTCAGCACTTTGCCTTCCTTCATCAATTTAAATGGTAAGTCAAACTCGAGTTAGTGGGGTCTTGGCATGATTATCTTTGTCAAGACTCTACCAAAATGGATGACGTTACGGTGATCATCATATTTTATCAGACTTTGTCTCCGAAGCTGAGAAAGCCTGCGTTAGATACCTGTGCTAACAATGTGTCATCAGAGGACATTACTGTCTTTAAGGCTGGAAAGAGTTTCCTTAATTTGGAGCCATGGCCTTACTTTCTCAAGGAGTGAAGCTCATTTGACCTGTTTCCCTGCACTCTGTGTGTGGGTCTCTGATACTCCAGATGGATAGCTGTTTAGGATACTCGGCGGTCTTGCAACTCCATCCAATTTTCAAAAGGAGCCCAATGCTTTCCCAGTATACTGCCTAGCTGCCTTGCAGTCCTAATTACATATAGTTACCTAGTGCATAATTGCTGATTTCTCCTCCTCCTGTGTTTCCTCGTCACCCAGGGCGATTGGTCACGTGCTGTCCTGACATCATAAAGCTAGAGCAGGATGTCATCTGACATGAGGGACAATCAGTTGCCTAGCAAGCACTAAGATACATTTATCATGGTATTGAACTGGGTTGCAGGGTAAACAGGGCGCCCAGCTGAAGACCTAGATGGTGAGATGAATGAAACTGGCGCATTATTTGAGACTTGTGCATCTGTTTGAAGGTGCAGTTAATCACAATGTTCTCGACTTCTCTATAGCTTAACTGATAAGGATGTACTAAGATGAAGATGTTAAGATGTTGTTTATAGTTTTTATTATTCCCACTAACAGTAGCGTAAACCTTCCTCCCTCAACTTATCAGATCACTCAATTGCTATTGGCGTATCATAACCTATAAGAATTGCACTGAGAAGGGGATGCCATCACTTGGCTGGCAATCACATCTTTTTATCTAGGTCCTGATGTAGGTGCTAGTGTTGTGTAGAGAGTGGTAGCAAATGAGGCATAGGATTGATGTAATGTAATGTGTATACTTGTAAAGCGCACTGTTGCCAGCCGGCATCCTGGCGCTGTGTACCGCTGGGGAACCAGTCCTGGCTTTCCCTGTGGGATGGTCCCTGCTGGGAATCCCCAAGGTGGAGCCAGGCATCCCCGGCGTTGAGGGGGCCGTTGTGGAGATTAGGCAAGCTAATGCCCAGGGTTGCAGAGTGGGACCCCTGGTTAGAGTAGGCACCGACGTCGGAATTATCGAGTCCGCTGACCCTGGTCCATGACCCTGCCGCGTCGGGAATCGAACCCTGGTCTTGGGCCGACTTCTGCTTTTGGGTCTGCCGCCTCTAACCAGTGAGCCATTGAGAGATGTACCCTAGGCTGAACATGAAAACTGAGATTCTAATTTTTGGTAGGGTGTGGATTTTCACAATATCCATAGTACTGATTATCAAGCCTTAGAAAATCTGTTTTTTATTGCTGTGCATTCATTTGAAAATATTCAAGTTCTAATGCACTAACAGTGGACTTTTCCATCTGCAGAATATACTGAATGACCAGAGATGGCAGTGCTGCGGAAGAGAATTTGTCTGCATTGCTGAGACCAAAAAAAAAACAAGAAGCCATTTCTCAGCACTCTGCCTTCCTTCATCAATTTAAATGGTAAGTCAAACTCGAGTTAGTGGGGTCTTGGCATGATTATCTTTGTCAAGACTCTACCAAAATGGATGACGTTACGGTGATCATCATATTTTATCAGACTTTGTCTCCGAAGCTGAGAAAGCCTGCGTTAGATACCTGTGCTAACAATGTGTCATCAGAGGACATTACTGTCTTTAAGGCTGGAAAGAGTTTCCTTAATTTGGAGCCATGGCCTTACTTTCTCAAGGAGTGAAGCTCATTTGACCTGTTTCCCTGCACTCTGTGTGTGGGTCTCTGATACTCCAGATGGATAGCTGTTTAGGATACTCGGCGGTCTTGCAACTCCATCCAATTTTCAAAAGGAGCCCAATGCTTTCCCAGTATACTGCCTAGCTGCCTTGCAGTCCTAATTACACAGTTACCTAGTGCATAATTGCTGATTTCTCCTCCTCCTGTGTTTCCTCGTCACCCAGGGCGATTGGTCACGTGCTGTCCTGACATCATAAAGCTAGAGCAGGATGTCATCTGACATGAGGGACAATCAGTTGCCTAGCAAGCACTAAGATACATTTATCATGGTATTGAACTGGGTTGCAGGGTAAACATGGCGCCCAGCTGAAGACCTAGATGGTGAGATGAATGAAACTGGCGCATTATTTGAGACTTGTGCATCTGTTTGAAGGTGCAGTTAATCACAATGTTCTCGACTTCTCTATAGCTTAACTGATAAGGATGTACTAAGATGAAGATGTTAAGATGTTGTTTATAGTTTTTATTATTCCCACTAACAGTAGCGTAAACCTTCCTCCCTCAACTTATCAGATCACTCAATTGCTATTGGCCTATCATAACCTATAAGAATTGCACTGAGAAGGGGATGCCGTCACTTGGCTGGCAATCACATCTTTTTATCTAGGTCCTGATGTAGGTGCTAGTGTTGTTTAGAGAGTGGTAGCAAATGAGGCATAGGATTGATGTAATGTATTGTGTATACTTGTAAAGCGCACTGTTGCCAGCCGGCGTCCTGGCGCTGTATACCGCTGGGGAACCAGTCCTGGCTTTCCCTGTGGGATGGTCCCTGCTGGGAATCCCCAAGGTGGAGCCAGGCATCCCCGGCGTTGAGGGGGCCGTTGTGGAGATTAGGCAAGCTAATGCCCATAGTTGCAGAGTGGGACCCCTGGTTAGAGTAGGCACTGACGTGAGAATTATCGAGTCCGCTGACCCTGGTCCATGACCCTGCCGCGTCGGGAATCAAACCCTGGTCCCGGGCCGACTTCTGCTTTTGGGTCTGCCGCCTCTAACCAGTGAGCCATTGAGAGATGTACCCCAGTCGGAACATGAAAACTGAGAAAACATGAAAACTGAGATTCTAATTTTTAGTAGGGTGTGGATTTTCACAATATCCATAGTACTGATTATCAAGCCTTAGAAAATCTGTTTTTTATTGCTGTGCATTCGTATGAAAATATTCAAGTTCTAATGCACTAACAGTGGACTTTTCCATCTGCAGAATATACTGAATGACCAGAGATGGCAGTGCTGCGGAAGAGAATTTGTCTGCATTGCTGAGACCAAAAAAAAAAACAAGAAGCCATTTCTCAGCACTTTGCCTTCCTTCATCAATTTAAATGGTAAGTCAAACTCGAGTTAGTGGGGTCTTGGCATGATTATCTTTGTCAAGACTCTACCAAAATGGATGACGTTACGGTGATCATCATATTTTATCAGACTTTGTCTCCGAAGCTGGGAAAGCCTGCGTTAGATACCTGTGCTAACAATGTGTCATCAGAGGACATTACTGTCTTTAAGGCTGGAAAGAGTTTCCTTAATTTGGAGCCATGGCCTTACTTTCTCAAGGAGTGAAGCTCATTTGACCTGTTTCCTTGCACTCTGTGTGTGGGTCTCTGATACTCCAGATGGATAGCTGTTTAGGATACTCTGCGGTCTTGCAACTCCATCCAATTTTCAAAAGGAGCCCAATGCTTTCCCAGTATACTGCCTAGCTGCCTTGCAGTCCTAATTACATATAGTTACCTAGTGCATAATTGCTGATGTCTCCTCCTCCTGTGTTTCCTCGTCACCCAGGGCGATTGGTCACGTGCTGTCCTGACATCATAAAGCTAGAGCAGGATGTCATCTGACATGAGGGACAATCAGTTGCCTAGCAAGCACTAAGATACATTTATCATGGTATTGAACTGGGTTGCAGGGTAAACAGGGCGCCCAGCTGAAGACCTAGATGGTGAGATGAATGAAACTGGCGCATTATTTGAGACTTGTGCATCTGTTTGAAGGTGCAGTTAATCACAATGTTCTCGACTTCTCTATAGCTTAACTGATAAGGATGTACTAAGATGAAGATGTTAAGATGTTGTTTATAGTTTTTATTATTCCCACTAACAGTAGCGTAAACCTTCCTCCCTCAACTTATCAGATCACTCAATTGCTATTGAAATGAATGAAATGAAATGTTATTTATCTCCGCGCAACTATGCCCAATGGGCGTCAAGGCGCCTAACTCAAAAACTAGCTGACGGCAAACAGAAACCAGGAGCTCACTGGTAGGCTTTAATGAAGCACCAAGTTTTCAATGCCTTCCTGAAGAGATCCAGTGAAGGCTGTGATTTTATCTCTAAGGGGAGAGCATTCCACAGTTGTGGTGCAAGAATGGAGAAGGCTTTGCTCCCCCATCTCGCCATCCTGGCGCGCGGGACTACCAGTTGGTTGAGCTCGAGAGAGCGGAGGCATCTATTTGGGACATACCTAGTTAACAAAGACCCCAAAGCATCATTCGGGCCTGCCCTCAGGGCGCTGTAGGTAAGGCAAAGAAGCTTAAACGACACTCTGGAAGGGATGGGCAACCAGTGGAGACTCTTCCTTGCCAAGGTTGCAGAGGACCGCCACGGGAGGGCCAAAACAAAACGTGCCGCGGCGTTTTGAATCACCTGCAGGCGTTGTAGAATACCCTTGTTGGCCCCGGCATAGAGAGAGTTGCAATAATCAAGCCTTGAGCCAACAAGGGCAACCACAACCTGTTTGCGTGCCTGTGGGGACAGATAGTGAGCAATTCTTTTCAGAATTCCAATGACCCCCCAACAGGTGGCCACTGTCCTATTGAGCTGAAGCTCCATGGAGAGCCGAGTATCAAAAATGACGCCTAGGTTCCTAGCAGATTCGGTGGGTGTGGGGCAGATGCCTAACGATGAGGGCCACCACTCACCTGACCACATACCCTGGTCTTTGCCGAAGACCAGGACCTCCGTTTTGTCACCGTTCAACTTTAGTGAGTTGAAGACCATCCATTCTGCAACAAGTTGCATACAGGCTTTAAAGCTGGACGCGGTGACGTTCACGGAGTGGGTCAGGGACACCATAATCTGCGTGTCGTCGGCATACGACACTACCTCCATCCCCTGAGATCTTACTAGCCTTGCAAGGGGGGCCACATAGATATTGAACAGGGTCGGACTCAACGCCGACCCCTGTGGCACCCCACATTGCAAAGACTTAACAGGGGAGAGGTAGTCCCCAAGCATCACTCGCTGCTCTCTCTGATGTAAAAAGGAGTTCAGGAGACTCAGAGCCGGACCTGCTACCCCTGCCTCCCTTAACCTAGATGTTAACGTGGAGGGAGACAGGGTATCAAAAGCCGCTGTAAGATCCAGCAGGACTAGCACAGTGGTCTGCCCAAGGTCGACTTTCCGACGGATGTTATCTGCGACCTTAGTCAGGGCCGACTCCGTGCTGTGCAGCTTTCTGAACCCATGTTGGGACCCATCCAAAAACCCTGAGGCGTCCAAAAAATTGGACAGATGACAGTTCAGATGAGCCTCCAACATTTTGGCAGGCGCCGGCAGCAGAGAGATGGGCCTAAAGTTCTTCAATAGACCAGGGTCAAGGGTGGGCTTTTTAAGGAGGGGTTTTACAATAGCCCTCTTCCATGCCCCTGGGAAAACACCCTGCTCCAGAGCACCATTCATAATTTCCAACATTGGAGGAAGAATAGTAGCCCTACAGATCTTTAGTATTCTCAACGGGACCGGGTCCACAGGGGAAGCAGATTTTGTTTTATCTAATAGGCGATTAAGACCTTCCAGAGAAAGCATAGGAAATTGATTAAAGACTTGGGGGGCAGCCGCATCCCCAGATTCCAAAAATTGGACTCTAGAAAAGTCCTCCCCCCCAAGTGAGTTCCTCTGAGATTGAAGAGCCACATAGATATCATCTATTTTTTTATAGAAGAAATCTGAGATGTTATTGCATAGCTCCTGTGAAGTGGCCACAGGGTCGGGCAGCTGGAGTGAGCATAAGGAGTCAACGATCTTGAAAAGCTCTTTAGATGACGTAAGAGAACAGGTTAAGTTGGTGAAGTAGTCCTGTTTCTCCTTGATTACTCTGTTCTTATAATCTCGTAGCAAGCCCTTGTAGACCTCACGGTCTTTGGGATCCCATGATTTACGCCAGCATCGTTCCTTCCTTCTACATTTTTGTCTGAAGGATCTAAGTTCTTCCGTAAACCATGGGGCTGTCGGCTTATGCCGGGCCACATGTTTGAGTGAGGGGGGGGCCAGCTCATCAGCTGCTTTAGTGATGGAGTCTGCGAGTTCTTGGGACGATTCATCCACAATCCGCAAAGATGTGATATTCATACTTTGAATAAAAGGGGCCAGTGTTTCATTCGTAAGGTTCCTAAAGCTTCTTTTAAAACACTTCCTGTTTATACCCGGATTCGCCTCTAAACAGGAAGTATCCAGGGACAGTGGAACAGCAAAATGATCAGACCAGACTATCGGCACCGGCAGGCCGACCGTTAATCTGGAATCATTAGAGAATATCCCATCTAGGATGTGGCCAGCCTTATGGGTCGGATGGAGCACTCTTTGTATAAAGTCACAGGCTTCCAAGGGGTTAACTAGGGAGGATGTGTCCTTAGACTCCAGATTCTCTAAATGGAAATTCATATCTCCCAGAATGGTAAAATGCGATCTACCAAAATATGGTTCCAGAATTCTAAATAGCTCAGAACAAAAATTAGTTCTAGATCCTGGGGGCCTGTATATAAGAATTCCAGTGAAGGAGCTTGAGGGGGCATTCCCGATGCAAAAGTATAAAGCCTCACATGGGTCTGCGGGGACCGATAGAGATTTTATAGTACAGGAGAGTGCGGACTTAAAGATGATAGCCAGTCCACCCCCTCTGCAACGAACTCTATCAAGCCTCTGAAAGGCATATCCTTCTGGAATAGCCAACAGGAGGTCATGACCAGAAGTCTCCGAGGCCCAGGTCTCAGTAACAAAGACCCAGTCGGGTTGTCTTAAGGTCACAAAGTCGTGGAAGTCAATATTGTGTTTGACCAACGACCTCGCATTAATCAGAAAGCCATGTTTGGATTGGAAAGTGCGCGGGCCTAAGGGAAAAAGACCCGACTTTGGGACCGCCTGCGAAGATATATTCAGACAGGTTTTACACGAGGGACAGACCCGCGCCACGCAAAGGACCTCTGGAGGAAGCCGATGATGGCGTATCATAACCTATAAGAATTGCACTGAGAAGGGGATGCCATCACTTGGCTGGCAATCACATCTTTTTATCTAGGTCCTGATGTAGGTGCTAGTGTTGTGTAGAGAGTGGTAGCAAATGAGGCATAGGATTGATGTAATGTAATGTGTATACTTGTAAAGCACACTGTTGCCAGCTGGCGTCCTGGCGCTGTATACCGCTGGGGAACCAGTCCTGGCTTTCCCTGTGGGATGGTCCCTGCTGGGAATCCCCAAGGTGGAGCCAGGCATCCCCGGCGTTGAGGGGGCCGTTGTGGAGATTAGGCAAGCTAATGCCCAGAGTTGCAGAGTGGGACCCCTGGTTAGAGTAGGCACCCACGTGAGAATTATCGAGTCCGCTGACCCTGGTCCATGACCCTGCCGCGTCGGGAATCAAACCCTGGTCCCGGGCCGACTTCTGCTTTTGGGTCTGCCGCCTCTAACCAGTGAGCCATTGAGAGATGTACCCCAGTCGGAACATGAAAACTGAGAAAACATGAAAACTGAGATTCTAATTTTTAGTAGGGTGTGGATTTTCACAATATCCATAGTACTGATTATCAAGCCTTAGAAAATCTGTTTTTTATTGCTGTGCATTCGTTTGAAAATATTCAAGTTCTAATGCACTAACAGTGGACTTTTCCATCTGCAGAATATACTGAATGACCAGAGATGGCAGTGCTGCGGAAGAGAATTTGTCTGCATTGCTGAGACCCAAAAAAAAAAGAAGCCATTTCTCAGCACTCTGCCTTCCTTCATCAATTTAAATGGTAAGTCAAACTCGAGTTAGTGGGGTCTTGGCATGATTATCTTTGTCAAGACTCTACCAAAATGGATGACGTTACGGTGATCATCATATTTTATCAGACTTTGTCTCCGAAGCTGAGAAAGCCTGCGTTAGATACCTGTGCTAACAATGTGTCATCAGAGGACATTACTGTCTTTAAGGCTGGAAAGAGTTTCCTTAATTTGGAGCCATCGCCTTACTTTCTCAAGGAGTGAAGCTCATTTGACCTGTTTCCCTGCACTCTGTGTGTGGGTCTCTGATACTCCAGATGGATAGCTGTTAAGGATACTCGGCGGTCTTGCAACTCCATCCAATTTTCAAAAGGAGCCCAATGCTTTCCCAGTATACTGCCTAGCTGCCTTGCAGTCCTAATTACATATAGTTACCTAGTGCATAATTGCTGATGTCTCCTCCTCCTGTGTTTCCTCGTCACCGAGGGCGATTGGTCACGTGCTGTCCTGACATAAAGCTAGAGCAGGATGTCATCTGACATGAGGGACAATCAGTTGCCTAGCAAGCACTAAGATACATTTATCATGGTATTGAACTGGGTTGCAGGGTAAACAGGGCGCCCAGCTGAAGACCTAGATGGTGAGATGAATGAAACTGGCGCATTATTTGAGACTTGTGCATCTGTTTGAAGGTGCAGTTAATCACAATGTTCTCGACTTCTCTATAGCTTAACTGATAAGGATGTACTAAGATGAAGATGTTAAGATGTTGTTTATAGTTTTTATTATTCCCACTAACAGTAGCGTAAACCTTCCTCCCTCAACTTATCAGATCACTCAATTGCTATTGGCGTATCATAACCTATAAGAATTGCACTGAGAAGGGGATGCCATCACTTGGCTGGCAATCACATCTTTTTATCTAGGTCTTGATGTAGGTGGTAGTGTTGTTTAGAGAGTGGTAGCAAATGAGGCATAGGATTGATGTAATGTAATGTGTATACTTGTAAAGCGCACTGTTGCCAGCCGGCGTCCTGGCGCTGTATACCGCTGGGGAACCAGTCCTGGCTTTCCCTGTGGGATGGTCCCTGCTGGGAATCCCCAAGGTGGAGCCAGGCATCCCCGGCGTTGAGGGGGCTGTTGTGGAGATTAGGCAAGCTAACGCCCAGAGTTGCAGAGTGGGACCCCTGGTTAGAGTAGGCACTGACGTGAGAATTATCGAGTCCGCTGACCCTGGTCCATGACCCTGCCGCGTTGGGAATCAAACCCTGGTCCCGGGCCGACTTCTGCTTTTGGGTCTGCCGCCTCTAACCAGTGAGCCATTGAGAGATGTACCCCAGTCGGAACATGAAAACTGAGAAAACATGAAAACTGAGATTCTAATTTTTAGTAGGGTGTGGATTTTCACAATATCCATAGTACTGATTATCAAGCCTTAGAAAATCTGTTTTTCATTGCTGTGCATTCGTTTGAAAATATTCAAGTTCTAATGCACTAACAGTGGACTTTTCCATCTGCAGAATATACTGAATGACCAGAGATGGCAGTGCTGCGGAAGAGAATTTGTCTGCATTGCTGAGACCAAAAAAAAAAACAAGAAGCCATTTCTCAGCACTCTGCCTTCCTTCATCAATTTAAATGGTAAGTCAAACTCGAGTTAGTGGGGTCTTGGCATGATTATCTTTGTCAAGACTCTACCAAAATGGATGACGTTACGGTGATCATCATATTTTATCAGACTTTGTCTCCGAAGCTGAGAAAGCCTGCGTTAGATACCTGTGCTAACAATGTGTCATCAGAGGACATTACTGTCTTTAAGGCTGGAAAGAGTTTCCTTAATTTGGAGCCATGGCCTTACTTTCTCAAGGAGTGAAGCTCATTTGACCTGTTTCCCTGCACTCTGTGTGTGGGTCTCTGATACTCCAGATGGATAGCTGTTTAGGATACTCGGCGGTCTTGCAACTCCATCCAATTTTCAAAAGGAGCCCAATGCTTTCCCAGTATACTGCCTAGCTGCCTTGCAGTCCTAATTACACAGTTACCTAGTGCATAATTGCTGATTTCTCCTCCTCCTGTGTTTCCTCGTCACCCAGGGCGATTGGTCACGTGCTGTCCTGACATCATAAAGCTAGAGCAGGATGTCATCTGACATGAGGGACAATCAGTTGCCTAGCAAGCACTAAGATACATTTATCATGGTATTGAACTGGGTTGCAGGGTAAACATGGCGCCCAGCTGAAGACCTAGATGGTGAGATGAATGAAACTGGCGCATTATTTGAGACTTGTGCATCTGTTTGAAGGTGCAGTTAATCACAATGTTCTCGACTTCTCTATAGCTTAACTGATAAGGATGTACTAAGATGAAGATGTTAAGATGTTGTTTATAGTTTTTATTATTCCCACTAACAGTAGCGTAAACCTTCCTCCCTCAACTTATCAGATCACTCAATTGCTATTGGCCTATCATAACCTATAAGAATTGCACTGAGAAGGGGATGCCGTCACTTGGCTGGCAATCACATCTTTTTATCTAGGTCCTGATGTAGGTGCTAGTGTTGTGTGGAGAGTGGTAGCAAATGAGGCATAGGATTGATGTAATGTGTATACTTGTAAAGCGCACTGTTGCCAGCCGGCGTCCTGGCGCTGTATACCGCTGGGGAACCAGTCCTGGCTTTCCCTGTGGGATGGTCCCTGCTGGGAATCCCCAAGGTGGAGCCAGGCATCCCCGGCATTGAGGGGGCCGTTGTGGAGATTAGGCAAGCTAATGCCCAGAGTTGCAGAGTGGGACCCCTGGTTAGAGTAGGCACTGACGTGAGAATTATCAAGTCCGCTGACCCTGGTCCATGACCCTGCCGCGTCGGGAATCAAACCCTGGTCCCGGGCAGACTTCTGCTTTTGGGTCTGCCGCCTCTAACCAGTGAGCCATTGAGAGATGTACCCCAGGCTGAACATGAAAACTGAGAAAACATGAAAACTGAGATTCTAATTTTTAGTAGGGTGTGGATTTTCATAATATCCATAGTACTGATTATCAAGCCTTAGAAAATCTGTTTTTATTGCTGTGCATTCGTTTGAAAATATTCAAGTTCTAATGCACTAACAGTGGACTTTTCCATCTGCAGAATATACTGAATGACCAGAGATGGCAGTGCTGCGGAAGAGAATTTGTCTGCATTGCTGAGACCAAAAAAAAACCCAAGAAGCCATTTCTCAGCACTCTGCCTTCCTTCATCAATTTAAATGGTAAGTCAAACTCGAGTTAGTGGGGTCTTGGCATGATTATCTTTGTCAAGACTCTACCAAAATGGATGACGTTACGGTGATCATCATATTTTATCAGACTTTGTCTCCGAAGCTGAGAAAGCCTGCGTTGGATACCTGTGCTAACAATGTGTCATCAGAGGACATTACTGTCTTTAAGGCTGGAAAGAGTTTCCTTAATTTGGAGCCATCGCCTTACTTTCTCAAGGAGTGAAGCTCATTTGACCTGTTTCCCTGCACTCTGTGTGTGGGTCTCTGATACTCCAGATGGATAGCTGTTTAGGATACTCGGCGGTCTTACAACTCCATCCAATTTTCAAAAGGAGCCCAATGCTTTCCCAGTATACTGCCTAGCTGCCTTGCAGTCCTAATTAGATATAGTTACCTAGTGCATAATTGCTGATGTCTCCTCCTCCTGTGTTTCCTCGTCACCGAGGGCGATTGGTCACGTGCTGTCCTGACATCATAAAGCTAGAGCAGGATGTCATCTGACATGAGGGACAATCAGTTGCCTAGCAAGCACTAAGATACATTTATCATGGTATTGAACTGGGTTGCAGGGTAAACAGGGCGCCCAGCTGAAGACCTAGATGGTGAGATGAATGAAACTGGCGCATTATTTGAGACTTGTGCATCTGTTTGAAGGTGCAGTTAATCACAATGTTCTCGACTTCTCTATAGCTTAACTGATAAGGATGTACTAAGATGAAGATGTTAAGATGTTGTTTATAGTTTTTATTATTCCCACTAACAGTAGCGTAAACCTTCCTCCCTCAACTTATCAGATCACTCAATTGCTATTGGCGTATCATAACCTATAAGAATTGCACTGAGAAGGGGATGCCATCACTTGGCTGGCAATCACATCTTTTTATCTAGGTCCTGATGTAGGTGGTAGTGTTGTTTAGAGAGTGGTAGCAAATGAGGCATAGGATTGATGTAATGTATTGTGTATACTTGTAAAGCGCACTGTTGCCAGCCGGCGTCCTGGCGCTGTATACCGCTGGGGAACCAGTCCTGGCTTTCCCTGTGGGATGGTCCCTGCTGGGAATCCCCAAGGTGGAGCCAGGCATCCCCGGCGTTGAGGGGGCCGTTGTGGAGATTAGGCAAGCTAATGCCCATAGTTGCAGAGTGGGACCCCTGGTTAGAGTAGGCACTGACGTGAGAATTATCGAGTCCGCTGACCCTGGTCCATGACCCTGCCGCGTCGGGAATCAAACCCTGGTCCCGGGCCGACTTCTGCTTTTGGGTCTGCCGCCTCTAACCAGTGAGCCATTGAGAGATGTACCCCAGTCGGAACATGAAAACTGAGAAAACATGAAAACTGAGATTCTAATTTTTAGTAGGGTGTGGATTTTCACAATATCCATAGTACTGATTATCAAGCCTTAGAAAATCTGTTTTTTATTGCTGTGCATTCGTATGAAAATATTCAAGTTCTAATGCACTAACAGTGGACTTTTCCATCTGCAGAATATACTGAATGACCAGAGATGGCAGTGCTGCGGAAGAGAATTTGTCTGCATTGCTGAGACCAAAAAAAAAAACAAGAAGCCATTTCTCAGCACTTTGCCTTCCTTCATCAATTTAAATGGTAAGTCAAACTCGAGTTAGTGGGGTCTTGGCATGATTATCTTTGTCAAGACTCTACCAAAATGGATGACGTTACGGTGATCATCATATTTTATCAGACTTTGTCTCCGAAGCTGAGAAAGCCTGCGTTAGATACCTGTGCTAACAATGTGTCATCAGAGGACATTACTGTCTTTAAGGCTGGAAAGAGTTTCCTTAATTTGGAGCCATCGCCTTACTTTCTCAAGGAGTGAAGCTCATTTGACCTGTTTCCCTGCACTCTGTGTGTGGGTCTCTGATACTCCAGATGGATAGCTGTTAAGGATACTCGGCGGTCTTGCAACTCCATCCAATTTTCAAAAGGAGCCCAATGCTTTCCCAGTATACTGCCTAGCTGCCTTGCAGTCCTAATTACATATAGTTACCTAGTGCATAATTGCTGATGTCTCCTCCTCCTGTGTTTCCTCGTCACCGAGGGCGATTGGTCACGTGCTGTCCTGACATCATAAAGCTAGAGCAGGATGTCATCTGACATGAGGGACAATCAGTTGCCTAGCAAGCACTAAGATACATTTATCATGGTATTGAACTGGGTTGCAGGGTAAACAGGGCGCCCAGCTGAAGACCTAGATGGTGAGATGAATGAAACTGGCGCATTATTTGAGACTTGTGCATCTGTTTGAAGGTGCAGTTAATCACAATGTTCTCGACTTCTCTATAGCTTAACTGATAAGGATGTACTAAGATGAAGATGTTAAGATGTTGTTTATAGTTTTTATTATTCCCACTAACAGTAGCGTAAACCTTCCTCCCTCAACTTATCAGATCACTCAATTGCTATTGGCGTATCATAACCTATAAGAATTGCACTGAGAAGGGGATGCCATCACTTGGCTGGCAATCACATCTTTTTATCTAGGTCCTGATGCAGGTGCTAGTGTTGTGTAGAGAGTGGTAGCAAATGAGGCATAGGATTGATGTAATGTAATGTGTATACTTGTAAAGCACACTGTTGCCAGCTGGCGTCCTGGCGCTGTATACCGCTGGGGAACCAGTCCTGGCTTTCCCTGTGGGATGGTCCCTGCTGGGAATCCCCAAGGTGGAGCCAGGCATCCCCGGCGTTGAGGGGGCCGTTGTGGAGATTAGGCAAGCTAATGCCCAGAGTTGCAGAGTGGGACCCCTGGTTAGAGTAGGCACCCACGTGAGAATTATCGAGTCCGCTGACCCTGGTCCATGACCCTGCCGCGTCGGGAATCAAACCCTGGTCCCGGGCCGACTTCTGCTTTTGGGTCTGCCGCCTCTAACCAGTGAGCCATTGAGAGATGTACCCCAGTCGGAACATGAAAACTGAGAAAACATGAAAACTGAGATTCTAATTTTTAGTAGGGTGTGGATTTTCACAATATCCATAGTACTGATTATCAAGCCTTAGAAAATCTGTTTTTTATTGCTGTGCATTCGTTTGAAAATATTCAAGTTCTAATGCACTAACAGTGGACTTTTCCATCTGCAGAATATACTGAATGACCAGAGATGGCAGTGCTGCGGAAGAGAATTTGTCTGCATTGCTGAGACCAAAAAAAAAAAGAAGCCATTTCTCAGCACTCTGCCTTCCTTCATCAATTTAAATGGTAAGTCAAACTCGAGTTAGTGGGGTCTTGGCATGATTATCTTTGTCAAGACTCTACCAAAATGGATGACGTTACGGTGATCATCATATTTTATCAGACTTTGTCTCCGAAGCTGAGAAAGCCTGCGTTAGATACCTGTGCTAACAATGTGTCATCAGAGGACATTACTGTCTTTAAGGCTGGAAAGAGTTTCCTTAATTTGGAGCCATCGCCTTACTTTCTCAAGGAGTGAAGCTCATTTGACCTGTTTCCCTGCACTCTGTGTGTGGGTCTCTGATACTCCAGATGGATAGCTGTTAAGGATACTCGGCGGTCTTGCAACTCCATCCAATTTTCAAAAGGAGCCCAATGCTTTCCCAGTATACTGCCTAGCTGCCTTGCAGTCCTAATTACATATAGTTACCTAGTGCATAATTGCTGATGTCTCCTCCTCCTGTGTTTCCTCGTCACCGAGGGCGATTGGTCACGTGCTGTCCTGACATAAAGCTAGAGCAGGATGTCATCTGACATGAGGGACAATCAGTTGCCTAGCAAGCACTAAGATACATTTATCATGGTATTGAACTGGGTTGCAGGGTAAACAGGGCGCCCAGCTGAAGACCTAGATGGTGAGATGAATGAAACTGGCGCATTATTTGAGACTTGTGCATCTGTTTGAAGGTGCAGTTAATCACAATGTTCTCGACTTCTCTATAGCTTAACTGATAAGGATGTACTAAGATGAAGATGTTAAGATGTTGTTTATAGTTTTTATTATTCCCACTAACAGTAGCGTAAACCTTCCTCCCTCAACTTATCAGATCACTCAATTGCTATTGGCGTATCATAACCTATAAGAATTGCACTGAGAAGGGGATGCCATCACTTGGCTGGCAATCACATCTTTTTATCTAGGTCTTGATGTAGGTGGTAGTGTTGTTTAGAGAGTGGTAGCAAATGAGGCATAGGATTGATGTAATGTAATGTGTATACTTGTAAAGCGCACTGTTGCCAGCCGGCGTCCTGGCGCTGTATACCGCTGGGGAACCAGTCCTGGCTTTCCCTGTGGGATGGTCCCTGCTGGGAATCCCCAAGGTGGAGCCAGGCATCCCCGGCGTTGAGGGGGCTGTTGTGGAGATTAGGCAAGCTAACGCCCAGAGTTGCAGAGTGGGACCCCTGGTTAGAGTAGGCACTGACGTGAGAATTATCGAGACCGCTGACCCTGGTCCATGACCCTGCCGCGTCTGGAATCAAACCCTGGTCCCGGGCCGACTTCTGCTTTTCGGTCTGCCGCCTCTAACCAGTGAGCCATTGAGAGATGTACCCCAGTCGGAACATGAAAACTGAGAAAACATGAAAACTGAGATTCTAATTTTTAGTAGGGTGTGGATTTTCACAATATCCATAGTACTGATTATCAAGCCTTAGAAAATCTGTTTTTCATTGCTGTGCATTCGTTTGAAAATATTCAAGTTCTAATGCACTAACAGTGGACTTTTCCATCTGCAGAATATACTGAATGACCGGAGATGGCAGTGCTGCGGAAGAGAATTTGTCTGCATTGCTGAGACCAAAAAAAAAAAACAAGAAGCCATTTCTCAGCACTCTGCCTTCCTTCATCAATTTAAATGGTAAGTCAAACTCGAGTTAGTGGGGTCTTGGCATGATTATCTTTGTCAAGACTCTACCAAAATGGATGACGTTACGGTGATCATCATATTTTATCAGACTTTGTCTCCGAAGCTGAGAAAGCCTGCGTTAGATACCTGTGCTAACAATGTGTCATCAGAGGACATTACTGTCTTTAAGGCTGGAAAGAGTTTCCTTAATTTGGAGCGATGGCCTTACTTTCTCAAGGAGTGAAGCTCATTTGACCTGTTTCCCTGCACTCTATGTGTGGGTCTCTGATACTCCAGATGGATAGCTGTTTAGGATACTCTGCGGTCTTGCAACTCCATCCAATTTTCAAAAGGAGCCCAATGCTTTCCCAGTATACTGCCTAGCTGCCTTGCAGTCCTAATTACATATAGTTACCTAGTGCATAATTGCTGATTTCTCCTCCTCCTGTGTTTCCTCGTCACCCAGGGCGATTGGTCACGTGCTGTCCTGACATAAAGCTAGAGCAGGATGTCATCTGACATGAGGGACAATCAGTTGCCTAGCAAGCACTAAGATACATTTATCATGGTATTGAACTGGGTTGCAGGGTAAACAGGGCGCCCAGCTGAAGACCTAGATGGTGAGATGAATGAAACTGGCGCATTATTTGAGACTTGTGCATCTGTTTGAAGGTGCAGTTAATCACAATGTTCTCGACTTCTCTATAGCTTAACTGATAAGGATGTACTAAGATGAAGATGTTAAGATGTTGTTTATAGTTTTTATTATTCCCACTAACAGTAGCGTAAACCTTCCTCCCTCAACTTATCAGATCACTCAATAGCTATTGGCGTATCATAACCTATAAGAATTGCACTGAGAAGGGGATGCCATCACTTGGCTGGCAATCACATCTTTTTATCTAGGTCCTGATGTAGGTGCTAGTGTTGTGTAGAGAGTGGTAGCAAATGAGGCATAGGATTGATGTAATGTAATGTGTATACTTGTAAAGCGCACTGTTGCCTTCCGGCGTCCTGGCGCTGTATACCGCTGGGGAACCAGTCCTGGCTTTCCCTGTGGGATGGTCCCTGCTGGGAATCCCCAAGGTGGAGCCAGGCATCCCCGGCGTTGAGGGGGCCGTTGTGGAGATTAGGCAAGCTAATGCCCATAGTTGCAGAGTGGGACCCCTGGTTAGAGTAGGCACTGACGTGAGAATTATCAAGTCCGCTGACCCTGGTCCATGACCCTGCCGCGTCGGGAATTGAACCCTGGTCCTGGGCCGACTTCTGCTTTTGGGTCTGCCGCCTCTAACCAGTGAGCCATTGAGAGATGTACCCCAGGCTGAACATGAAAACTGAGAAAACATGAAAACTGAGATTCTAATTTTTAGTAGGGTGTGGATTTTCACAATATCCATAGTACTGATTATCAAGCCTTAGAAAATCTGTTTTTTATTGCTGTGCATTCGTTTGAAAATATTCAAGTTCTAATGCACTAACAGTGGACTTTTCCATCTGCAGAATATACTGAATGACCAGAGATGGCAGTGCTGCTGAAGAGAATTTGTCTGCATTGCTGAGACCAAAAAAAAAACCAAGAAGCCATTTCTCAGCACTCTGCCTTCCTTCATCAATTTAAATGGTAAGTCAAACTCGAGTTAGTGGGGTCTTGGCATGATTATCTTTGTCAAGACTCTACCAAAATGGATGACGTTACGGTGATCATCATATTTTATCAGACTTTGTCTCCGAAGCTGAGAAAGCCTGCGTTAGATACCTGTGCTAACAATGTGTCATCAGAGGACATTACTGTCTTTAAGGCTGGAAAGAGTTTCCTTAATTTGGAGCGATGGCCTTACTTTCTCAAGGAGTGAAGCTCATTTGACCTGTTTCCCTGCACTCTGTGTGTGGGTCTCTGATACTCCAGATGGATAGCTGTTTAGGATACTCTGCGGTCTTGCAACTCCATCCAATTTTCAAAAGGATCCCAATGCTTTCCCAGTATACTGCCTAGCTGCCTTGCAGTCCTAATTACATATAGTTACCTAGTGCATAATTGCTGATGTCTCCTCCTCCTGTGTTTCCTCGTCACCCAGGGCGATTGGTCACGTGCTGTCCTGACATCATAAAGCTAGAGCAGGATGTCATCTGACATGAGGGACAATCAGTTGCCTAGCAAGCACTAAGATACATTTATCATGGTATTGAACTGGGTTGCAGGGTAAACAGGGCGCCCAGCTGAAGACCTAGATGGTGAGATGAATGAAACTGGCGCATTATTTGAGACTTGTGCATCTGTTTGAAGGTGCAGTTAATCACAATGTTCTCGACTTCTCTATAGCTTAACTGATAAGGATGTACTAAGATGAAGATGTTAAGATGTTGTTTATAGTTTTTATTATTCCCACTAACAGTAGCGTAAACCTTTCTCCCTCAACTTATCAGATCACTCAATTGCTATTGGCGTATCATAACCTATAAGAATTGCACTGAGAAGGGGATGCCATCACTTGGCTGGCAATCACATCTTTTTATCTAGGTCCTGATGTAGGTGCTAGTGTTGTGTAGAGAGTGGTAGCAAATGAGGCATAGGATTGATGTAATGTAATGTGTATACTTGTAAAGCACACTGTTGCCAGCTGGCGTCCTGGCGCTGTATACCGCTGGGGAACCAGTCCTGGCTTTCCCTGTGGGATGGTCCCTGCTGGGAATCCCCAAGGTGGAGCCAGGCATCCCCGGCGTTGAGGGGGCCGTTGTGGAGATTAGGCAAGCTAATGCCCAGAGTTGCAGAGTGGGACCCCTGGTTAGAGTAGGCACCCACGTGAGAATTATCGAGTCCGCTGACCCTGGTCCATGACCCTGCCGCGTCGGGAATCAAACCCTGGTCCCGGGCCGACTTCTGCTTTTGGGTCTGCCGCCTCTAACCAGTGAGCCATTGAGAGATGTACCCCAGTCGGAACATGAAAACTGAGAAAACATGAAAACTGAGATTCTAATTTTTAGTAGGGTGTGGATTTTCACAATATCCATAGTACTGATTATCAAGCCTTAGAAAATCTGTTTTTCATTGCTGTGCATTCGTTTGAAAATATTCAAGTTCTAATGCACTAACAGTGGACTTTTCCATCTGCAGAATATACTGAATGACCGGAGATGGCAGTGCTGCGGAAGAGAATTTGTCTGCATTGCTGAGACCAAAAAAAAAAAACAAGAAGCCATTTCTCAGCACTCTGCCTTCCTTCATCAATTTAAATGGTAAGTCAAACTCGAGTTAGTGGGGTCTTGGCATGATTATCTTTGTCAAGACTCTACCAAAATGGATGACGTTACGGTGATCATCATATTTTATCAGACTTTGTCTCCGAAGCTGAGAAAGCCTGCGTTAGATACCTGTGCTAACAATGTGTCATCAGAGGACATTACTGTCTTTAAGGCTGGAAAGAGTTTCCTTAATTTGGAGCGATGGCCTTACTTTCTCAAGGAGTGAAGCTCATTTGACCTGTTTCCCTGCACTCTATGTGTGGGTCTCTGATACTCCAGATGGATAGCTGTTTAGGATACTCTGCGGTCTTGCAACTCCATCCAATTTTCAAAAGGAGCCCAATGCTTTCCCAGTATACTGCCTAGCTGCCTTGCAGTCCTAATTACATATAGTTACCTAGTGCATAATTGCTGATTTCTCCTCCTCCTGTGTTTCCTCGTCACCCAGGGCGATTGGTCACGTGCTGTCCTGACATAAAGCTAGAGCAGGATGTCATCTGACATGAGGGACAATCAGTTGCCTAGCAAGCACTAAGATACATTTATCATGGTATTGAACTGGGTTGCAGGGTAAACAGGGCGCCCAGCTGAAGACCTAGATGGTGAGATGAATGAAACTGGCGCATTATTTGAGACTTGTGCATCTGTTTGAAGGTGCAGTTAATCACAATGTTCTCGACTTCTCTATAGCTTAACTGATAAGGATGTACTAAGATGAAGATGTTAAGATGTTGTTTATAGTTTTTATTATTCCCACTAACAGTAGCGTAAACCTTCCTCCCTCAACTTATCAGATCACTCAATTGCTATTGGCGTATCATAACCTATAAGAATTGCACTGAGAAGGGGATGCCATCACTTGGCTGGCAATCACATCTTTTTATCTAGGTCCTGATGTAGGTGCTAGTGTTGTGTAGAGAGTGGTAGCAAATGAGGCATAGGATTGATGTAATGTAATGTGTATACTTGTAAAGCGCACTGTTGCCTTCCGGCGTCCTGGCGCTGTATACCGCTGGGGAACCAGTCCTGGCTTTCCCTGTGGGATGGTCCCTGCTGGGAATCCCCAAGGTGGAGCCAGGCATCCCCGGCGTTGAGGGGGCCGTTGTGGAGATTAGGCAAGCTAATGCCCATAGTTGCAGAGTGGGACCCCTGGTTAGAGTAGGCACTGACGTGAGAATTATCAAGTCCGCTGACCCTGGTCCATGACCCTGCCGCGTCGGGAATTGAACCCTGGTCCTGGGCCGACTTCTGCTTTTGGGTCTGCCGCCTCTAACCAGTGAGCCATTGAGAGATGTACCCCAGGCTGAACATGAAAACTGAGAAAACATGAAAACTGAGATTCTAATTTTTAGTAGGGTGTGGATTTTCACAATATCCATAGTACTGATTATCAAGCCTTAGAAAATCTGTTTTTTATTGCTGTGCATTCGTTTGAAAATATTCAAGTTCTAATGCACTAACAGTGGACTTTTCCATCTGCAGAATATACTGAATGACCAGAGATGGCAGTGCTGCTGAAGAGAATTTGTCTGCATTGCTGAGACCAAAAAAAAAACCAAGAAGCCATTTCTCAGCACTCTGCCTTCCTTCATCAATTTAAATGGTAAGTCAAACTCGAGTTAGTGGGGTCTTGGCATGATTATCTTTGTCAAGACTCTACCAAAATGGATGACGTTACGGTGATCATCATATTTTATCAGACTTTGTCTCCGAAGCTGAGAAAGCCTGCGTTAGATACCTGTGCTAACAATGTGTCATCAGAGGACATTACTGTCTTTAAGGCTGGAAAGAGTTTCCTTAATTTGGAGCGATGGCCTTACTTTCTCAAGGAGTGAAGCTCATTTGACCTGTTTCCCTGCACTCTGTGTGTGGGTCTCTGATACTCCAGATGGATAGCTGTTTAGGATACTCTGCGGTCTTGCAACTCCATCCAATTTTCAAAAGGATCCCAATGCTTTCCCAGTATACTGCCTAGCTGCCTTGCAGTCCTAATTACATATAGTTACCTAGTGCATAATTGCTGATGTCTCCTCCTCCTGTGTTTCCTCGTCACCCAGGGCGATTGGTCACGTGCTGTCCTGACATCATAAAGCTAGAGCAGGATGTCATCTGACATGAGGGACAATCAGTTGCCTAGCAAGCACTAAGATACATTTATCATGGTATTGAACTGGGTTGCAGGGTAAACAGGGCGCCCAGCTGAAGACCTAGATGGTGAGATGAATGAAACTGGCGCATTATTTGAGACTTGTGCATCTGTTTGAAGGTGCAGTTAATCACAATGTTCTCGACTTCTCTATAGCTTAACTGATAAGGATGTACTAAGATGAAGATGTTAAGATGTTGTTTATAGTTTTTATTATTCCCACTAACAGTAGCGTAAACCTTCCTCCCTCAACTTATCAGATCACTCAATTGCTATTGGCGTATCATAACCTATAAGAATTGCACTGAGAAGGGGATGCCATCACTTGGCTGGCAATCACATCTTTTTATCTAGGTCCTGATGTAGGTGCTAGTGTTGTGTAGAGAGTGGTAGCAAATGAGGCATAGGATTGATGTAATGTAATGTGTATACTTGTAAAGCACACTGTTGCCAGCTGGCGTCCTGGCGCTGTATACCGCTGGGGAACCAGTCCTGGCTTTCCCTGTGGGATGGTCCCTGCTGGGAATCCCCAAGGTGGAGCCAGGCATCCCCGGCGTTGAGGGGGCCGTTGTGGAGATTAGGCAAGCTAATGCCCAGAGTTGCAGAGTGGGACCCCTGGTTAGAGTAGGCACCCACGTGAGAATTATCGAGTCCGCTGACCCTGGTCCATGACCCTGCCGCGTCGGGAATCAAACCCTGGTCCCGGGCCGACTTCTGCTTTTGGGTCTGCCGCCTCTAACCAGTGAGCCATTGAGAGATGTACCCCAGTCGGAACATGAAAACTGAGAAAACATGAAAACTGAGATTCTAATTTTTAGTAGGGTGTGGATTTTCACAATATCCATAGTACTGATTATCAAGCCTTAGAAAATCTGTTTTTTATTGCTGTGCATTCGTTTGAAAATATTCAAGTTCTAATGCACTAACAGTGGACTTTTCCATCTGCAGAATATACTGAATGACCAGAGATGGCAGTGCTGCGGAAGAGAATTTGTCTGCATTGCTGAGACCAAAAAAAAAAAGAAGCCATTTCTCAGCACTCTGCCTTCCTTCATCAATTTAAATGGTAAGTCAAACTCGAGTTAGTGGGGTCTTGGCATGATTATCTTTGTCAAGACTCTACCAAAATGGATGACGTTACGGTGATCATCATATTTTATCAGACTTTGTCTCCGAAGCTGAGAAAGCCTGCGTTAGATACCTGTGCTAACAATGTGTCATCAGAGGACATTACTGTCTTTAAGGCTGGAAAGAGTTTCCTTAATTTGGAGCCATCGCCTTACTTTCTCAAGGAGTGAAGCTCATTTGACCTGTTTCCCTGCACTCTGTGTGTGGGTCTCTGATACTCCAGATGGATAGCTGTTAAGGATACTCGGCGGTCTTGCAACTCCATCCAATTTTCAAAAGGAGCCCAATGCTTTCCCAGTATACTGCCTAGCTGCCTTGCAGTCCTAATTACATATAGTTACCTAGTGCATAATTGCTGATGTCTCCTCCTCCTGTGTTTCCTCGTCACCCAGGGCGATTGGTCACGTGCTGTCCTGACATAAAGCTAGAGCAGGATGTCATCTGACATGAGGGACAATCAGTTGCCTAGCAAGCACTAAGATACATTTATCATGGTATTGAACTGGGTTGCAGGGTAAACAGGGCGCCCAGCTGAAGACCTAGATGGTGAGATGAATGAAACTGGCGCATTATTTGAGACTTGTGCATCTGTTTGAAGGTGCAGTTAATCACAATGTTCTCGACTTCTCTATAGCTTAACTGATAAGGATGTACTAAGATGAAGATGTTAAGATGTTGTTTATAGTTTTTATTATTCCCACTAACAGTAGCGTAAACCTTCCTCCCTCAACTTATCAGATCACTCAATTGCTATTGGCGTATCATAACCTATAAGAATTGCACTGAGAAGGGGATGCCATCACTTGGCTGGCAATCACATCTTTTTATCTAGGTCCTGATGTAGGTGCTAGTGTTGTGTAGAGAGTGGTAGCAAATGAGGCATAGGATTGATGTAATGTAATGTGTATACTTGTAAAGCGCACTGTTGCCTTCCGGCGTCCTGGCGCTGTATACCGCTGGGGAACCAGTCCTGGCTTTCCCTGTGGGATGGTCCCTGCTGGGAATCCCCAAGGTGGAGCCAGGCATCCCCGGCGTTGAGGGGGCCGTTGTGGAGATTAGGCAAGCTAATGCCCATAGTTGCAGAGTGGGACCCCTGGTTAGAGTAGGCACTGACGTGAGAATTATCAAGTCCGCTGACCCTGGTCCATGACCCTGCCGCGTCGGGAATTGAACCCTGGTCCTGGGCCGACTTCTGCTTTTGGGTCTGCCGCCTCTAACCAGTGAGCCATTGAGAGATGTACCCCAGGCTGAACATGAAAACTGAGAAAACATGAAAACTGAGATTCTAATTTTTAGTAGGGTGTGGATTTTCACAATATCCATAGTACTGATTATCAAGCCTTAGAAAATCTGTTTTTTATTGCTGTGCATTCGTTTGAAAATATTCAAGTTCTAATGCACTAACAGTGGACTTTTCCATCTGCAGAATATACTGAATGACCAGAGATGGCAGTGCTGCTGAAGAGAATTTGTCTGCATTGCTGAGACCAAAAAAAAAACCAAGAAGCCATTTCTCAGCACTCTGCCTTCCTTCATCAATTTAAATGGTAAGTCAAACTCGAGTTAGTGGGGTCTTGGCATGATTATCTTTGTCAAGACTCTACCAAAATGGATGACGTTACGGTGATCATCATATTTTATCAGACTTTGTCTCCGAAGCTGAGAAAGCCTGCGTTAGATACCTGTGCTAACAATGTGTCATCAGAGGACATTACTGTCTTTAAGGCTGGAAAGAGTTTCCTTAATTTGGAGCGATGGCCTTACTTTCTCAAGGAGTGAAGCTCATTTGACCTGTTTCCCTGCACTCTGTGTGTGGGTCTCTGATACTCCAGATGGATAGCTGTTTAGGATACTCTGCGGTCTTGCAACTCCATCCAATTTTCAAAAGGATCCCAATGCTTTCCCAGTATACTGCCTAGCTGCCTTGCAGTCCTAATTACATATAGTTACCTAGTGCATAATTGCTGATGTCTCCTCCTCCTGTGTTTCCTCGTCACCCAGGGCGATTGGTCACGTGCTGTCCTGACATCATAAAGCTAGAGCAGGATGTCATCTGACATGAGGGACAATCAGTTGCCTAGCAAGCACTAAGATACATTTATCATGGTATTGAACTGGGTTGCAGGGTAAACAGGGCGCCCAGCTGAAGACCTAGATGGTGAGATGAATGAAACTGGCGCATTATTTGAGACTTGTGCATCTGTTTGAAGGTGCAGTTAATCACAATGTTCTCGACTTCTCTATAGCTTAACTGATAAGGATGTACTAAGATGAAGATGTTAAGATGTTGTTTATAGTTTTTATTATTCCCACTAACAGTAGCGTAAACCTTCCTCCCTCAACTTATCAGATCACTCAATTGCTATTGGCGTATCATAACCTATAAGAATTGCACTGAGAAGGGGATGCCATCACTTGGCTGGCAATCACATCTTTTTATCTAGGTCCTGATGTAGGTGCTAGTGTTGTGTAGAGAGTGGTAGCAAATGAGGCATAGGATTGATGTAATGTAATGTGTATACTTGTAAAGCACACTGTTGCCAGCTGGCGTCCTGGCGCTGTATACCGCTGGGGAACCAGTCCTGGCTTTCCCTGTGGGATGGTCCCTGCTGGGAATCCCCAAGGTGGAGCCAGGCATCCCCGGCGTTGAGGGGGCCGTTGTGGAGATTAGGCAAGCTAATGCCCAGAGTTGCAGAGTGGGACCCCTGGTTAGAGTAGGCACCCACGTGAGAATTATCGAGTCCGCTGACCCTGGTCCATGACCCTGCCGCGTCGGGAATCAAACCCTGGTCCCGGGCCGACTTCTGCTTTTGGGTCTGCCGCCTCTAACCAGTGAGCCATTGAGAGATGTACCCCAGTCGGAACATGAAAACTGAGAAAACATGAAAACTGAGATTCTAATTTTTAGTAGGGTGTGGATTTTCACAATATCCATAGTACTGATTATCAAGCCTTAGAAAATCTGTTTTTTATTGCTGTGCATTCGTTTGAAAATATTCAAGTTCTAATGCACTAACAGTGGACTTTTCCATCTGCAGAATATACTGAATGACCAGAGATGGCAGTGCTGCGGAAGAGAATTTGTCTGCATTGCTGAGACCAAAAAAAAAAAGAAGCCATTTCTCAGCACTCTGCCTTCCTTCATCAATTTAAATGGTAAGTCAAACTCGAGTTAGTGGGGTCTTGGCATGATTATCTTTGTCAAGACTCTACCAAAATGGATGACGTTACGGTGATCATCATATTTTATCAGACTTTGTCTCCGAAGCTGAGAAAGCCTGCGTTAGATACCTGTGCTAACAATGTGTCATCAGAGGACATTACTGTCTTTAAGGCTGGAAAGAGTTTCCTTAATTTGGAGCCATCGCCTTACTTTCTCAAGGAGTGAAGCTCATTTGACCTGTTTCCCTGCACTCTGTGTGTGGGTCTCTGATACTCCAGATGGATAGCTGTTAAGGATACTCGGCGGTCTTGCAACTCCATCCAATTTTCAAAAGGAGCCCAATGCTTTCCCAGTATACTGCCTAGCTGCCTTGCAGTCCTAATTACATATAGTTACCTAGTGCATAATTGCTGATGTCTCCTCCTCCTGTGTTTCCTCGTCACCCAGGGCGATTGGTCACGTGCTGTCCTGACATAAAGCTAGAGCAGGATGTCATCTGACATGAGGGACAATCAGTTGCCTAGCAAGCACTAAGATACATTTATCATGGTATTGAACTGGGTTGCAGGGTAAACAGGGCGCCCAGCTGAAGACCTAGATGGTGAGATGAATGAAACTGGCGCATTATTTGAGACTTGTGCATCTGTTTGAAGGTGCAGTTAATCACAATGTTCTCGACTTCTCTATAGCTTAACTGATAAGGATGTACTAAGATGAAGATGTTAAGATGTTGTTTATAGTTTTTATTATTCCCACTAACAGTAGCGTAAACCTTCCTCCCTCAACTTATCAGATCACTCAATTGCTATTGGCGTATCATAACCTATAAGAATTGCACTGAGAAGGGGATGCCATCACTTGGCTGGCAATCACATCTTTTTATCTAGGTCCTGATGTAGGTGCTAGTGTTGTGTAGAGAGTGGTAGCAAATGAGGCATAGGATTGATGTAATGTAATGTGTATACTTGTAAAGCGCACTGTTGCCTTCCGGCGTCCTGGCGCTGTATACCGCTGGGGAACCAGTCCTGGCTTTCCCTGTGGGATGGTCCCTGCTGGGAATCCCCAAGGTGGAGCCAGGCATCCCCGGCGTTGAGGGGGCCGTTGTGGAGATTAGGCAAGCTAATGCCCATAGTTGCAGAGTGGGACCCCTGGTTAGAGTAGGCACTGACGTGAGAATTATCAAGTCCGCTGACCCTGGTCCATGACCCTGCCGCGTCGGGAATTGAACCCTGGTCCTGGGCCGACTTCTGCTTTTGGGTCTGCCGCCTCTAACCAGTGAGCCATTGAGAGATGTACCCCAGGCTGAACATGAAAACTGAGAAAACATGAAAACTGAGATTCTAATTTTTAGTAGGGTGTGGATTTTCACAATATCCATAGTACTGATTATCAAGCCTTAGAAAATCTGTTTTTTATTGCTGTGCATTCGTTTGAAAATATTCAAGTTCTAATGCACTAACAGTGGACTTTTCCATCTGCAGAATATACTGAATGACCAGAGATGGCAGTGCTGCTGAAGAGAATTTGTCTGCATTGCTGAGACCAAAAAAAAAACCAAGAAGCCATTTCTCAGCACTCTGCCTTCCTTCATCAATTTAAATGGTAAGTCAAACTCGAGTTAGTGGGGTCTTGGCATGATTATCTTTGTCAAGACTCTACCAAAATGGATGACGTTACGGTGATCATCATATTTTATCAGACTTTGTCTCCGAAGCTGAGAAAGCCTGCGTTAGATACCTGTGCTAACAATGTGTCATCAGAGGACATTACTGTCTTTAAGGCTGGAAAGAGTTTCCTTAATTTGGAGCGATGGCCTTACTTTCTCAAGGAGTGAAGCTCATTTGACCTGTTTCCCTGCACTCTGTGTGTGGGTCTCTGATACTCCAGATGGATAGCTGTTTAGGATACTCTGCGGTCTTGCAACTCCATCCAATTTTCAAAAGGATCCCAATGCTTTCCCAGTATACTGCCTAGCTGCCTTGCAGTCCTAATTACATATAGTTACCTAGTGCATAATTGCTGATGTCTCCTCCTCCTGTGTTTCCTCGTCACCCAGGGCGATTGGTCACGTGCTGTCCTGACATCATAAAGCTAGAGCAGGATGTCATCTGACATGAGGGACAATCAGTTGCCTAGCAAGCACTAAGATACATTTATCATGGTATTGAACTGGGTTGCAGGGTAAACAGGGCGCCCAGCTGAAGACCTAGATGGTGAGATGAATGAAACTGGCGCATTATTTGAGACTTGTGCATCTGTTTGAAGGTGCAGTTAATCACAATGTTCTCGACTTCTCTATAGCTTAACTGATAAGGATGTACTAAGATGAAGATGTTAAGATGTTGTTTATAGTTTTTATTATTCCCACTAACAGTAGCGTAAACCTTCCTCCCTCAACTTATCAGATCACTCAATTGCTATTGGCGTATCATAACCTATAAGAATTGCACTGAGAAGGGGATGCCATCACTTGGCTGGCAATCACATCTTTTTATCTAGGTCCTGATGTAGGTGCTAGTGTTGTGTAGAGAGTGGTAGCAAATGAGGCATAGGATTGATGTAATGTAATGTGTATACTTGTAAAGCACACTGTTGCCAGCTGGCGTCCTGGCGCTGTATACCGCTGGGGAACCAGTCCTGGCTTTCCCTGTGGGATGGTCCCTGCTGGGAATCCCCAAGGTGGAGCCAGGCATCCCCGGCGTTGAGGGGGCCGTTGTGGAGATTAGGCAAGCTAATGCCCAGAGTTGCAGAGTGGGACCCCTGGTTAGAGTAGGCACCCACGTGAGAATTATCGAGTCCGCTGACCCTGGTCCATGACCCTGCCGCGTCGGGAATCAAACCCTGGTCCCGGGCCGACTTCTGCTTTTGGGTCTGCCGCCTCTAACCAGTGAGCCATTGAGAGATGTACCCCAGTCGGAACATGAAAACTGAGAAAACATGAAAACTGAGATTCTAATTTTTAGTAGGGTGTGGATTTTCACAATATCCATAGTACTGATTATCAAGCCTTAGAAAATCTGTTTTTTATTGCTGTGCATTCGTTTGAAAATATTCAAGTTCTAATGCACTAACAGTGGACTTTTCCATCTGCAGAATATACTGAATGACCAGAGATGGCAGTGCTGCGGAAGAGAATTTGTCTGCATTGCTGAGACCAAAAAAAAAAAGAAGCCATTTCTCAGCACTCTGCCTTCCTTCATCAATTTAAATGGTAAGTCAAACTCGAGTTAGTGGGGTCTTGGCATGATTATCTTTGTCAAGACTCTACCAAAATGGATGACGTTACGGTGATCATCATATTTTATCAGACTTTGTCTCCGAAGCTGAGAAAGCCTGCGTTAGATACCTGTGCTAACAATGTGTCATCAGAGGACATTACTGTCTTTAAGGCTGGAAAGAGTTTCCTTAATTTGGAGCCATCGCCTTACTTTCTCAAGGAGTGAAGCTCATTTGACCTGTTTCCCTGCACTCTGTGTGTGGGTCTCTGATACTCCAGATGGATAGCTGTTTAGGATACTCTGCGGTCTTGCAACTTCATCCAATTTTCAAAAGGATCCCACTGCTTTCCCAGTATACTGCCTAGCTGCCTTGCAGTCCTAATTACATATAGTTACCTAGTGCATAATTGCTGATGTCTCCTCCTCCTGTGTTTCCTCGTCACCCAGGGCGATTGGTCACGTGCTGTCCTGACATCATAAAGCTAGAGCAGGATGTCATCTGACATGAGGGACAATCAGTTGCCTAGCAAGCACTAAGATACATTTATCATGGTATTGAACTGGGTTGCAGGGTAAACAGGGCGCCCAGCTGAAGACCTAGATGGTGAGATGAATGAAACTGGCGCATTATTTGAGACTTGTGCATCTGTTTGAAGGTGCAGTTAATCACAATGTTCTCGACTTCTCTATAGCTTAACTGATAAGGATGTACTAAGATGAAGATGTTAAGATGTTGTTTATAGTTTTTATTATTCCCACTAACAGTAGCGTAAACCTTCCTCCCTCAACTTATCAGATCACTCAATTGCTATTGGCGTATCATAACCTATAAGAATTGCACTGAGAAGGGGATGCCATCACTTGGCTGGCAATCACATCTTTTTATCTAGGTCCTGATGTAGGTGCTAGTGTTGTGTAGAGAGTGGTAGCAAATGAGGCATAGGATTGATGTAATGTAATGTGTATACTTGTAAAGCACACTGTTGCCAGCCGGCGTCCTGGCGCTGTATACCGCTGGGGAACCAGTCCTGGCTTTCCCTGTGGGATGGTCCCTGCTGGGAATCCCCAAGGTGGAGCCAGGCATCCCCGGCGTTGAGGGGGCCGTTGTGGAGATTAGGCAAGCTAATGCCCAGAGTTGCAGAGTGGGACCCCTGGTTAGAGTAGGCACCCACGTGAGAATTATCGAGTCCGCTGACCCTGGTCCATGACCCTGCCGCGTCGGGAATCAAACCCTGGTCCCGGGCCGACTTCTGCTTTTGGGTCTGCCGCCTCTAACCAGTGAGCCATTGAGAGATGTACCCCAGTCGGAACATGAAAACTGAGAAAACATGAAAACTGAGATTCTAATTTTTAGTAGGGTGTGGATTTTCACAATATCCATAGTACTGATTATCAAGCCTTAGAAAATCTGTTTTTTATTGCTGTGCATTCGTTTGAAAATATTCAAGTTCTAATGCACTAACAGTGGACTTTTCCATCTGCAGAATATACTGAATGACCAGAGATGGCAGTGCTGCGGAAGAGAATTTGTCTGCATTGCTGAGACCAAAAAAAAAACCAAGAAGCCATTCCTCAGCACTCTGCCTTCCTTCATCAATTTAAATGGTAAGTCAAACTCGAGTTAGTGGGGTCTTGGCATGATTATCTTTGTCAAGACTCTACCAAAATGGATGACGTTACGGTGATCATCATATTTTATCAGACTTTGTCTCCGAAGCTGAGAAAGCCTGCGTTAGATACCTGTGCTAACAATGTGTCATCAGAGGACATTACTGTCTTTAAGGCTGGAAAGAGTTTCCTTAATTTGGAGCGATGGCCTTACTTTCTCAAGGAGTGAAGCTCATTTGACCTGTTTCCCTGCACTCTGTGTGTGGGTCTCTGATACTCCAGATGGATAGCTGTTTAGGATACTCTGCGGTCTTGCAACTCCATCCAATTTTCAAAAGGATCCCAATGCTTTCCCAGTATACTGCCTAGCTGCCTTGCAGTCCTAATTACATATAGTTACCTAGTGCATAATTGCTGATGTCTCCTCCTCCTGTGTTTCCTCGTCACCCAGGGCGATTGGTCACGTGCTGTCCTGACATCATAAAGCTAGAGCAGGATGTCATCTGACATGAGGGACAATCAGTTGCCTAGCAAGCACTAAGATACATTTATCATGGTATTGAACTGGGTTGCAGGGTAAACAGGGCGCCCAGCTGAAGACCTAGATGGTGAGATGAATGAAACTGGCGCATTATTTGAGACTTGTGCATCTGTTTGAAGGTGCAGTTAATCACAATGTTCTCGACTTCTCTATAGCTTAACTGATAAGGATGTACTAAGATGAAGATGTTAAGATGTTGTTTATAGTTTTTATTATTCCCACTAACAGTAGCGTAAACCTTCCTCCCTCAACTTATCAGATCACTCAATTGCTATTGGCGTATCATAACCTATAAGAATTGCACTGAGAAGGGGATGCCATCACTTGGCTGGCAATCACATCTTTTTATCTAGGTCCTGATGTAGGTGCTAGTGTTGTGTAGAGAGTGGTAGCAAATGAGGCATAGGATTGATGTAATGTAATGTGTATACTTGTAAAGCACACTGTTGCCAGCTGGCGTCCTGGCGCTGTATACCGCTGGGGAACCAGTCCTGGCTTTCCCTGTGGGATGGTCCCTGCTGGGAATCCCCAAGGTGGAGCCAGGCATCCCCGGCGTTGAGGGGGCCGTTGTGGAGATTAGGCAAGCTAATGCCCAGAGTTGCAGAGTGGGACCCCTGGTTAGAGTAGGCACCCACGTGAGAATTATCGAGTCCGCTGACCCTGGTCCATGACCCTGCCGCGTCGGGAATCAAACCCTGGTCCCGGGCCGACTTCTGCTTTTGGGTCTGCCGCCTCTAACCAGTGAGCCATTGAGAGATGTACCCCAGTCGGAACATGAAAACTGAGAAAACATGAAAACTGAGATTCTAATTTTTAGTAGGGTGTGGATTTTCACAATATCCATAGTACTGATTATCAAGCCTTAGAAAATCTGTTTTTTATTGCTGTGCATTCGTTTGAAAATATTCAAGTTCTAATGCACTAACAGTGGACTTTTCCATCTGCAGAATATACTGAATGACCAGAGATGGCAGTGCTGCGGAAGAGAATTTGTCTGCATTGCTGAGACCAAAAAAAAAAAGAAGCCATTTCTCAGCACTCTGCCTTCCTTCATCAATTTAAATGGTAAGTCAAACTTGAGTTAGTGGGGTCTTGGCATGATTATCTTTGTCAAGACTCTACCAAAATGGATGACGTTACGGTGATCATCATATTTTATCAGACTTTGTCTCCGAAGCTGAGAAAGCCTGCGTTAGATACCTGTGCTAACAATGTGTCATCAGAGGACATTACTGTCTTTAAGGCTGGAAAGAGTTTCCTTAATTTGGAGCCATCGCCTTACTTTCTCAAGGAGTGAAGCTCATTTGACCTGTTTCCCTGCACTCTGTGTGTGGGTCTCTGATACTCCAGATGGATAGCTGTTAAGGATACTCGGCGGTCTTGCAACTCCATCCAATTTTCAAAAGGAGCCCAATGCTTTCCCAGTATACTGCCTAGCTGCCTTGCAGTCCTAATTACATATAGTTACCTAGTGCATAATTGCTGATGTCTCCTCCTCCTGTGTTTCCTCGTCACCGAGGGCGATTGGTCACGTGCTGTCCTGACATAAAGCTAGAGCAGGATGTCATCTGACATGAGGGACAATCAGTTGCCTAGCAAGCACTAAGATACATTTATCATGGTATTGAACTGGGTTGCAGGGTAAACAGGGCGCCCAGCTGAAGACCTAGATGGTGAGATGAATGAAACTGGCGCATTATTTGAGACTTGTGCATCTGTTTGAAGGTGCAGTTAATCACAATGTTCTCGACTTCTCTATAGCTTAACTGATAAGGATGTACTAAGATGAAGATGTTAAGATGTTGTTTATAGTTTTTATTATTCCCACTAACAGTAGCGTAAACCTTCCTCCCTCAACTTATCAGATCACTCAATTGCTATTGGCGTATCATAACCTATAAGAATTGCACTGAGAAGGGGATGCCATCACTTGGCTGGCAATCACATCTTTTTATCTAGGTCTTGATGTAGGTGGTAGTGTTGTTTAGAGAGTGGTAGCAAATGAGGCATAGGATTGATGTAATGTAATGTGTATACTTGTAAAGCGCACTGTTGCCAGCCGGCGTCCTGGCGCTGTATACCGCTGGGGAACCAGTCCTGGCTTTCCCTGTGGGATGGTCCCTGCTGGGAATCCCCAAGGTGGAGCCAGGCATCCCCGGCGTTGAGGGGGCTGTTGTGGAGATTAGGCAAGCTAACGCCCAGAGTTGCAGAGTGGGACCCCTGGTTAGAGTAGGCACTGACGTGAGAATTATCGAGTCCGCTGACCCTGGTCCATGACCCTGCCGCGTCGGGAATCAAACCCTGGTCCCGGGCCGACTTCTGCTTTTCGGTCTGCCGCCTCTAACCAGTGAGCCATTGAGAGATGTACCCCAGTCGGAACATGAAAACTGAGAAAACATGAAAACTGAGATTCTAATTTTTAGTAGGGTGTGGATTTTCACAATATCCATAGTACTGATTATCAAGCCTTAGAAAATCTGTTTTTCATTGCTGTGCATTCGTTTGAAAATATTCAAGTTCTAATGCACTAACAGTGGACTTTTCCATCTGCAGAATATACTGAATGACCGGAGATGGCAGTGCTGCGGAAGAGAATTTGTCTGCATTGCTGAGACCAAAAAAAAAAAACAAGAAGCCATTTCTCAGCACTCTGCCTTCCTTCATCAATTTAAATGGTAAGTCAAACTCGAGTTAGTGGGGTCTTGGCATGATTATCTTTGTCAAGACTCTACCAAAATGGATGACGTTACGGTGATCATCATATTTTATCAGACTTTGTCTCCGAAGCTGAGAAAGCCTGCGTTAGATACCTGTGCTAACAATGTGTCATCAGAGGACATTACTGTCTTTAAGGCTGGAAAGAGTTTCCTTAATTTGGAGCGATGGCCTTACTTTCTCAAGGAGTGAAGCTCATTTGACCTGTTTCCCTGCACTCTATGTGTGGGTCTCTGATACTCCAGATGGATAGCTGTTTAGGATACTCTGCGGTCTTGCAACTCCATCCAATTTTCAAAAGGAGCCCAATGCTTTCCCAGTATACTGCCTAGCTGCCTTGCAGTCCTAATTACATATAGTTACCTAGTGCATAATTGCTGATTTCTCCTCCTCCTGTGTTTCCTCGTCACCCAGGGCGATTGGTCACGTGCTGTCCTGACATAAAGCTAGAGCAGGATGTCATCTGACATGAGGGACAATCAGTTGCCTAGCAAGCACTAAGATACATTTATCATGGTATTGAACTGGGTTGCAGGGTAAACAGGGCGCCCAGCTGAAGACCTAGATGGTGAGATGAATGAAACTGGCGCATTATTTGAGACTTGTGCATCTGTTTGAAGGTGCAGTTAATCACAATGTTCTCGACTTCTCTATAGCTTAACTGATAAGGATGTACTAAGATGAAGATGTTAAGATGTTGTTTATAGTTTTTATTATTCCCACTAACAGTAGCGTAAACCTTCCTCCCTCAACTTATCAGATCACTCAATTGCTATTGGCGTATCATAACCTATAAGAATTGCACTGAGAAGGGGATGCCATCACTTGGCTGGCAATCACATCTTTTTATCTAGGTCCTGATGTAGGTGCTAGTGTTGTGTAGAGAGTGGTAGCAAATGAGGCATAGGATTGATGTAATGTAATGTGTATACTTGTAAAGCGCACTGTTGCCTTCCGGCGTCCTGGCGCTGTATACCGCTGGGGAACCAGTCCTGGCTTTCCCTGTGGGATGGTCCCTGCTGGGAATCCCCAAGGTGGAGCCAGGCATCCCCGGCGTTGAGGGGGCCGTTGTGGAGATTAGGCAAGCTAATGCCCATAGTTGCAGAGTGGGACCCCTGGTTAGAGTAGGCACTGACGTGAGAATTATCAAGTCCGCTGACCCTGGTCCATGACCCTGCCGCGTCGGGAATTGAACCCTGGTCCTGGGCCGACTTCTGCTTTTGGGTCTGCCGCCTCTAACCAGTGAGCCATTGAGAGATGTACCCCAGGCTGAACATGAAAACTGAGAAAACATGAAAACTGAGATTCTAATTTTTAGTAGGGTGTGGATTTTCACAATATCCATAGTACTGATTATCAAGCCTTAGAAAATCTGTTTTTTATTGCTGTGCATTCGTTTGAAAATATTCAAGTTCTAATGCACTAACAGTGGACTTTTCCATCTGCAGAATATACTGAATGACCAGAGATGGCAGTGCTGCTGAAGAGAATTTGTCTGCATTGCTGAGACCAAAAAAAAAACCAAGAAGCCATTTCTCAGCACTCTGCCTTCCTTCATCAATTTAAATGGTAAGTCAAACTCGAGTTAGTGGGGTCTTGGCATGATTATCTTTGTCAAGACTCTACCAAAATGGATGACGTTACGGTGATCATCATATTTTATCAGACTTTGTCTCCGAAGCTGAGAAAGCCTGCGTTAGATACCTGTGCTAACAATGTGTCATCAGAGGACATTACTGTCTTTAAGGCTGGAAAGAGTTTCCTTAATTTGGAGCGATGGCCTTACTTTCTCAAGGAGTGAAGCTCATTTGACCTGTTTCCCTGCACTCTGTGTGTGGGTCTCTGATACTCCAGATGGATAGCTGTTTAGGATACTCTGCGGTCTTGCAACTCCATCCAATTTTCAAAAGGATCCCAATGCTTTCCCAGTATACTGCCTAGCTGCCTTGCAGTCCTAATTACATATAGTTACCTAGTGCATAATTGCTGATGTCTCCTCCTCCTGTGTTTCCTCGTCACCCAGGGCGATTGGTCACGTGCTGTCCTGACATCATAAAGCTAGAGCAGGATGTCATCTGACATGAGGGACAATCAGTTGCCTAGCAAGCACTAAGATACATTTATCATGGTATTGAACTGGGTTGCAGGGTAAACAGGGCGCCCAGCTGAAGACCTAGATGGTGAGATGAATGAAACTGGCGCATTATTTGAGACTTGTGCATCTGTTTGAAGGTGCAGTTAATCACAATGTTCTCGACTTCTCTATAGCTTAACTGATAAGGATGTACTAAGATGAAGATGTTAAGATGTTGTTTATAGTTTTTATTATTCCCACTAACAGTAGCGTAAACCTTCCTCCCTCAACTTATCAGATCACTCAATTGCTATTGGCGTATCATAACCTATAAGAATTGCACTGAGAAGGGGATGCCATCACTTGGCTGGCAATCACATCTTTTTATCTAGGTCCTGATGTAGGTGCTAGTGTTGTGTAGAGAGTGGTAGCAAATGAGGCATAGGATTGATGTAATGTAATGTGTATACTTGTAAAGCACACTGTTGCCAGCTGGCGTCCTGGCGCTGTATACCGCTGGGGAACCAGTCCTGGCTTTCCCTGTGGGATGGTCCCTGCTGGGAATCCCCAAGGTGGAGCCAGGCATCCCCGGCGTTGAGGGGGCCGTTGTGGAGATTAGGCAAGCTAATGCCCAGAGTTGCAGAGTGGGACCCCTGGTTAGAGTAGGCACCCACGTGAGAATTATCGAGTCCGCTGACCCTGGTCCATGACCCTGCCGCGTCGGGAATCAAACCCTGGTCCCGGGCCGACTTCTGCTTTTGGGTCTGCCGCCTCTAACCAGTGAGCCATTGAGAGATGTACCCCAGTCGGAACATGAAAACTGAGAAAACATGAAAACTGAGATTCTAATTTTTAGTAGGGTGTGGATTTTCACAATATCCATAGTACTGATTATCAAGCCTTAGAAAATCTGTTTTTTATTGCTGTGCATTCGTTTGAAAATATTCAAGTTCTAATGCACTAACAGTGGACTTTTCCATCTGCAGAATATACTGAATGACCAGAGATGGCAGTGCTGCGGAAGAGAATTTGTCTGCATTGCTGAGACCAAAAAAAAAAAGAAGCCATTTCTCAGCACTCTGCCTTCCTTCATCAATTTAAATGGTAAGTCAAACTCGAGTTAGTGGGGTCTTGGCATGATTATCTTTGTCAAGACTCTACCAAAATGGATGACGTTACGGTGATCATCATATTTTATCAGACTTTGTCTCCGAAGCTGAGAAAGCCTGCGTTAGATACCTGTGCTAACAATGTGTCATCAGAGGACATTACTGTCTTTAAGGCTGGAAAGAGTTTCCTTAATTTGGAGCCATCGCCTTACTTTCTCAAGGAGTGAAGCTCATTTGACCTGTTTCCCTGCACTCTGTGTGTGGGTCTCTGATACTCCAGATGGATAGCTGTTTAGGATACTCTGCGGTCTTGCAACTTCATCCAATTTTCAAAAGGATCCCACTGCTTTCCCAGTATACTGCCTAGCTGCCTTGCAGTCCTAATTACATATAGTTACCTAGTGCATAATTGCTGATGTCTCCTCCTCCTGTGTTTCCTCGTCACCCAGGGCGATTGGTCACGTGCTGTCCTGACATCATAAAGCTAGAGCAGGATGTCATCTGACATGAGGGACAATCAGTTGCCTAGCAAGCACTAAGATACATTTATCATGGTATTGAACTGGGTTGCAGGGTAAACAGGGCGCCCAGCTGAAGACCTAGATGGTGAGATGAATGAAACTGGCGCATTATTTGAGACTTGTGCATCTGTTTGAAGGTGCAGTTAATCACAATGTTCTCGACTTCTCTATAGCTTAACTGATAAGGATGTACTAAGATGAAGATGTTAAGATGTTGTTTATAGTTTTTATTATTCCCACTAACAGTAGCGTAAACCTTCCTCCCTCAACTTATCAGATCACTCAATTGCTATTGGCGTATCATAACCTATAAGAATTGCACTGAGAAGGGGATGCCATCACTTGGCTGGCAATCACATCTTTTTATCTAGGTCCTGATGTAGGTGCTAGTGTTGTGTAGAGAGTGGTAGCAAATGAGGCATAGGATTGATGTAATGTAATGTGTATACTTGTAAAGCACACTGTTGCCAGCCGGCGTCCTGGCGCTGTATACCGCTGGGGAACCAGTCCTGGCTTTCCCTGTGGGATGGTCCCTGCTGGGAATCCCCAAGGTGGAGCCAGGCATCCCCGGCGTTGAGGGGGCCGTTGTGGAGATTAGGCAAGCTAATGCCCAGAGTTGCAGAGTGGGACCCCTGGTTAGAGTAGGCACCCACGTGAGAATTATCGAGTCCGCTGACCCTGGTCCATGACCCTGCCGCGTCGGGAATCAAACCCTGGTCCCGGGCCGACTTCTGCTTTTGGGTCTGCCGCCTCTAACCAGTGAGCCATTGAGAGATGTACCCCAGTCGGAACATGAAAACTGAGAAAACATGAAAACTGAGATTCTAATTTTTAGTAGGGTGTGGATTTTCACAATATCCATAGTACTGATTATCAAGCCTTAGAAAATCTGTTTTTTATTGCTGTGCATTCGTTTGAAAATATTCAAGTTCTAATGCACTAACAGTGGACTTTTCCATCTGCAGAATATACTGAATGACCAGAGATGGCAGTGCTGCGGAAGAGAATTTGTCTGCATTGCTGAGACCAAAAAAAAAACCAAGAAGCCATTCCTCAGCACTCTGCCTTCCTTCATCAATTTAAATGGTAAGTCAAACTCGAGTTAGTGGGGTCTTGGCATGATTATCTTTGTCAAGACTCTACCAAAATGGATGACGTTACGGTGATCATCATATTTTATCAGACTTTGTCTCCGAAGCTGAGAAAGCCTGCGTTAGATACCTGTGCTAACAATGTGTCATCAGAGGACATTACTGTCTTTAAGGCTGGAAAGAGTTTCCTTAATTTGGAGCGATGGCCTTACTTTCTCAAGGAGTGAAGCTCATTTGACCTGTTTCCCTGCACTCTGTGTGTGGGTCTCTGATACTCCAGATGGATAGCTGTTTAGGATACTCTGCGGTCTTGCAACTCCATCCAATTTTCAAAAGGATCCCAATGCTTTCCCAGTATACTGCCTAGCTGCCTTGCAGTCCTAATTACATATAGTTACCTAGTGCATAATTGCTGATATCTGAAAGAAACAGGTTAGTATTAGATTCCTTACCTTAGAATATCCCCAGGCGTCAGTCTGGATCCGGAAACTTTTGCGTAGCAGTACCCCTGCGCGTCGGTAGGCGTCGTCTGCAGGCGTCCCCTGCGGCTCCGCGTCGTCGGCGTCGTGCGCCGTGATGACGTCGCTGGAGTATATAGACGCCGCCTCCGCGCGCTGACGTCAGTTCTTCTTTTTTCCGCGCCAGTTAGCGCAGATCCGAAGAGCAGTACTCCGGTCTTTTGACCAAGTTTTTTGTTAACTGATTGATCCTTACGGTGCCGGTAGGATGCCCGGTTTCAAGAGTTGTGACGAGTGCGACCGCATGATGTCGGTCACCGACCACCATCGACTCTGCCTCCGGTGTCTGGGCGCGGACCACGACGTGGAGTCCTGCGTCGACTGTCGGGCCTTGACTGGAAAAGCTAGGCGGGAGCGGTCCCGCAAGCTTCTCGAACTCCGGTTGTCGGCCCCGCGTCGAGAGCGGTCCCGGTCCGGTCGGAGGTCGAGGGAGCGGTCGAGGGAGCGGTCGCGGAGCCGCCATGGGCGCTCCGGGAGTCGCCACCATTCCTCCGGCTCGTCAGGTAAGCACAAGAAGTCGGGGCGTCGCCATCGCACCCCCGACTCCCCCCGACGCCCGCGTGCTGCGGCCGGGGGCTCGGGTGACCCCACCCCCGCGGTCCCGCATGGGTCGCCGACGCCGTCTGCCCCACACCTGTCGGTCCCTGGGGAAGGCGCGTCGCGTGAGGAGATCGAGGCCTTCCTCATTGCTATGAGGGCGAGGTCTTCTCCGGCGGGGCCTTCGGCGCCTGCGGGCCCGTCGGTCCCGTCTGGGGGCCCGAGCGGTTCGGGTGCTCCTGCCCCGGCGCCGCCGGTGGCTCCGGCCCCGGCGCCGCTGGTTCCCTCTGGTTCGTCGCCGGCTGGTCTCCCGGCCTCTCCGGCGTCGGTTCCTGTGGGCCAGCCCATGGTACCGCCCCCGCGTGGTGCAGCGACTCCGCCGTCGGCTCCGGCCGGCGTCGGGTCCCCGGCACCGACGCCGCGCGGCGCCACCCCCCTTTCCTCCCCGACTCCGGACTCGGAGCCGGACCGGCGTCGGCCGACGCCGGACCCGACGCCGATGGGGCCTGTTGACCCCGATGTCTATATCGTCGACCCAGAATATGGGTATGACGAGGAGGAGTATGGAGAGGGTTGGGAGGGGTCTGAGGACCCTCTATCCCGTGCCTGCCAGTACGATGTGGACTGGGTAGGTGATCTGGGTGATGCCAGTGGCCTGGACGAGTCGCCCAACCCTGGGTTTGTCTCTCCGTCCCCTGTGGCGTCCGAGGCGGGTGCTGCCTATTCGGTGGTCCTGATGAGGGCTGCCAAGGCCTTACACCTTGAGCTCCCCGTTGCGAAGGTCAAACCGAATATCCTGACGGAAGTTTTTAAACCGCAGTCATGCCCCCAGGAGCCTCTGCTGCCGTTTAATGAGGCCCTGACGGATGTCCTTCTGGGCACCTGGTCCAGGCCCGCCTCTGGTGCGCCGGTTGACCGGAACGTTGCCAGGCGTCACCGTCCCTGCGCGGACGACCCTGCCTTCCTGTCCACCCATCCCTCCCCGGAGAGTCTGGTGATCCAGGCCTCCACTTCGCAGTCCGCATTTCCGTCGGCTCCGCCCGACCGGGAATCAAAGAGGTACGACCAATTCGGAAAGAAAGTGTTTTCCTCTTTGAGTGCTGGGCTGCGGTCTTGTAACACCGCGTGCCTCTTGGGCCGCTACACCCACTCCCTGTGGGATACGGTCGAGGAGTGTTTGCCGCAATGCCCCCAGGAAGTGCGGGACAAGCTCACCCGGGCCTTTGTTGAAGGCCGGGATGCGGCGCGGTACTCGATCCGTTGTGGTCTGGACACCACGGACTCACTGGGACGGGCCATGTCCACTACGGTGGCGATTCGTCGCCATGCCTGGCTGAGATCTGCCACCTTCTCACCAGACGTCCAAAATACGCTTATGGACATGCCATTTGATGGCAGTCGCCTATTTGGTGACAAAGCGGACCACGCGCTGGAGCGCTTCAAGGACTCCAGGGTCACGGCCAAGTCCTTGGGTCTCTCGACCCAGACCCAGCGCCAGCAGACGGGTTCGTTTCGGCCCTTTCGTGGCCAAGGGAGAGGAGGTCCCACACGTGCTGCCAGCCACGCGGCGCAGAGCGCTCCCCAGCGCGGTGGCGCCCGTGGTTTCCGCCGTGGTGGCGGTAGAGGCCAGCGTCGTGGTCAGTCCACGCCTCCCTCCGCTGCGGCATCCAAGCCTTCCTAGTCCGAGCTTTCGGGCTCACGTGACGCCAGTGGGTGGCAGGGTTCGCCATCACCACTCCCGCTGGCGCGCGATAACATCGGACAGGTGGGTGCTGCAGCTTGTCCGAAGGGGCTATGCCCTCCCCTTCGAGTCCACTCCTCCAGCCATGCCACCGCAGAACCACCGTGTGTCGGGGGACCACTTGACTCTTCTGCAGGAGGAAGTTACGGCCCTCTTGGCCAAGGGGGCCATCGAGCGCGTTCCTGGGCCAGAAGTAGGGTGTGGTTGCTACTCCCACTACTTTCTGGTACCCAAGAAGGACAAGGGAGGCCTGCGTCCTATCTTGGATCTACGGAACGTCAACGGCTTCCTCCGGAAGGAGAAGTTCAAGATGTTGACTTTGGCTCAGGTCTTGGCTGCTCTAGACCCACAAGACTGGATGGTAGCGTTGGACTTGCAGGATGCGTACTTTCACATCCCCGTCCTGCCGGCCCACCGGCGTTACCTGCGGTTCACGGTAGGCCACGAGCATTTTCAGTTTATCGTGCTCCCATTCGGCCTTACCAGCGCCCCACGGGTGTTCACGAAAGTGATGGCGGTGGTCGCAGCTCATCTGCGCCGGTTAGGGGTTTCAGTCTTCCCCTACCTCGACGACTGGCTGTTGAAGGCGGGCTCGCCCCAGACAGTCGTCCACCACCTTCAGATGGCGGCAGACCTCCTGCACGAGTTGGGGTTTTCCATCAATGTGCCGAAATCACACCTGTGTCCCTCTCAAAAGCTCCTTTTCATCGGAGCGGTTCTCGACTCGGCGCAGTTTCGGGTTTATCCCCCGGAACGGCGGGTCCGGGATATTCAGGCTCTGATTCCCATCTTTCAGCCGTTATCCCGGGTTTCGGTCAGGTTGACGCTGCGGCTTCTGGGGCTGATGGCCTCCTGCATCCTTCTGGTGCATCACGCCAGATGGCGGATGCGGGCTCTGCAGTGGGACCTGAAGTTTCAGTGGGCCCAGCATCAGGGCAACCTATCCGACCATGTCCTGATCTCGGAGGGCACTGCGAGACAGTTGCAGTGGTGGCTTACAGACCGCGATTGGGTCAGGGGCAGATCCCTCTCCCTTCCCCAGCCGGAGCACGTGGTTGTGACGGACGCGTCCCTCCAAGGCTGGGGTGGCCACTTGGGAGAGGCGGAGATCAGAGGCCTCTGGTCTCCGGCGGAGTCCCGGCTCCATATCAACATGTTGGAGCTGCGGGCGATTCGCCTGGCACTGAAGGCATTCCTCCCCTTTGTCAACGGGAGTGTAGTGCAGGTGTTCACGGACAACACCACCGCCATGTGGTACTGCAACAAACAGGGCGGTGTGGGGTCGTGGACCCTTTGCCAAGAGGCTCTGCGCCTCTGGCAATGGCTGGAACGTCAGGGCGTGACTCTGACGGTTCAACACCTGGCAGGTTCTCTGAACGCCAGGGCGGACGAACTCAGCCGTCGGTGCTCGGTGGATCACGAATGGCGTCTGAACTCGGATGTGGCGAGAGGCCTCTTTCAGCAATGGGGAGAGCCTTGGTTAGATCTATTCGCCACAGAAGAGAACGCGCAATGTCATCAGTTCTGCGCGTTGGAGTTTCCAAGACGGCACTCGCTCGGCGACGCTTTTCGGCGCGAGTGGAGTTGCGGTCTGTTGTACGCCTTTCCGCCTATACCACTTCTGCCCAGAGTGCTGAAGAAGATCAGGCGCGACCGGGCCCATGTTATCCTTGTGGCTCCGGACTGGGCTCGAAGGTACTGGTATCCCGAGCTACTCAGCATGACAGTCGGTCCCTCGATCCGCCTGCCCCTTCAGGAGGACCTTCTGTCGCAGCAGCAGGGGACGGTCCTCCACCCGAACCTGTCCAGTCTCCACCTCCATGCGTGGAGATTGAGCGGCGACAGTTGAGGCCATTTGACTTGCCTCCTGAAGTCTGTGATGTCATTCTGGCAGCCAGGCGTCCCTCCACAAAGTCGGTATACGCCTGCCGGTGGAACAGATTTGTGGCATGGTGCACAGCAAAGGCTGTGGATCCCCTTTCTGCCCCTCTATCTGAGGTTCTCCTCTTCCTCCTTTCCCTTGCCCAGCAGGGCTCTGCTCTGGGCACTATCAAGGGCTATCTTTCTGCCCTTTCCGCCTTCTTGAGGCTACCTGATCAGCCATCTTTGTTCAAGTCCCCTATTGTGTTAAGATTCTTAAAGGGCATCACGCACATGTATCCTCCAGCTCCGTTCGTGATGCCTCAGTGGGACTTGAACCTGGTTTTGACTTTCCTGATGTGCGCTCCCTTTGAGCCCCTTCATTCCTGTCCTCTCCGTCTTCTCACCTTAAAGACGGCCTTCCTGGTAGCCATCACCTCTGCCAGGAGAGTGAGTGAGCTCCAGGCTCTTTCTGTTCAACCTCCTTTCTTGTCTGTTCATCCTGATAAGGTGGTTCTTCGGACCAGACCTTCTTTCCTGCCCAAGGTAGTCTCTGCTTTTCACATTGGGCAGTCCATCACCTTGCCCTCCTTCTTCCCGCCTCCGCATCCTTCAAAGGATGAAGAGCGGCTCCATCGTCTGGACCCAAAACGTGCGCTTTCGTTCTATATGGATCGCACACGCCAGTTCCGGGTGGATGACCAACTGTTTGTTGGCTACGTGGGTGAGAAGAAGGGAAGGGCGGTACAGAAACGGACCATCTCTCGGTGGGTCGTCCTGTGCATCAAAGCATGCTACTCTTTGGCTCGGAAGGAGCCTCCTGTTGGGCTGAGGGCCCATTCCACTCGGGCCACGGCGGCTACTACTGCCCTGGGCCGGGGAGTCCCTTTGCAGGACATTTGCCAGGCGGCCACGTGGGCCTCGCTGCACACCTTTGCGAGGCACTACTGCCTGGACAGTCAAGTCCGGAGGGATGGCTTCTTTGGCCGTTCGGTCCTCCAGGACTTTCTGGTGTAGGTTGTATTGGTTCGCAGACCCACCACCGGGGTTGGTATTGCTGGGGTATCTATTCTAAGGTAAGGAATCTAATACTAACCTGTTTCTTTCAGATGAACAAGTTACTTACCTTCGGTAACGATATATCTGTAAGAAACAGTAGTTAGTATTAGATTCCTTACCGCCCCGCCCATCCTCCCCGTTCTGCGAACTGATGCCTAGGGTTAGGGACATCCCTTTCAGGGCCCTAGTTTCAAATGGCACCAGTGTTGGTTCTCACATGGCTCTGCGTGTTCTGGCGCGGAAAAGCTGTGTGCGAAGAACTGACGTCAGCGCGCGGAGGCGGCGTCTATATACTCCAGCGACGTCATCACGGCGCACGACGCCGACGACGCGGAGCCGCAGGGGACGCCTGCAGACGACGCCTACCGACGCGCAGGGGTACTGCTACGCAAAAGTTTCCGGATCCAGACTGACGCCTGGGGATATTCTAAGGTAAGGAATCTAATACTAACTACTGTTTCTTACAGATATATCGTTACCGAAGGTAAGTAACTTGTTCGTCTCCTCCTCCTGTGTTTCCTCGTCACCCAGGGCGATTGGTCACGTGCTGTCCTGACATCATAAAGCTAGAGCAGGATGTCATCTGACATGAGGGACAATCAGTTGCCTAGCAAGCACTAAGATACATTTATCATGGTATTGAACTGGGTTGCAGGGTAAACAGGGCGCCCAGCTGAAGACCTAGATGGTGAGATGAATGAAACTGGCGCATTATTTGAGACTTGTGCATCTGTTTGAAGGTGCAGTTAATCACAATGTTCTCGACTTCTCTATAGCTTAACTGATAAGGATGTACTAAGATGAAGATGTTAAGATGTTGTTTATAGTTTTTATTATTCCCACTAACAGTAGCGTAAACCTTCCTCCCTCAACTTATCAGATCACTCAATTGCTATTGGCGTATCATAACCTATAAGAATTGCACTGAGAAGGGGATGCCATCACTTGGCTGGCAATCACATCTTTTTATCTAGGTCCTGATGTAGGTGCTAGTGTTGTGTAGAGAGTGGTAGCAAATGAGGCATAGGATTGATGTAATGTAATGTGTATACTTGTAAAGCACACTGTTGCCAGCTGGCGTCCTGGCGCTGTATACCGCTGGGGAACCAGTCCTGGCTTTCCCTGTGGGATGGTCCCTGCTGGGAATCCCCAAGGTGGAGCCAGGCATCCCCGGCGTTGAGGGGGCCGTTGTGGAGATTAGGCAAGCTAATGCCCAGAGTTGCAGAGTGGGACCCCTGGTTAGAGTAGGCACCCACGTGAGAATTATCGAGTCCGCTGACCCTGGTCCATGACCCTGCCGCGTCGGGAATCAAACCCTGGTCCCGGGCCGACTTCTGCTTTTGGGTCTGCCGCCTCTAACCAGTGAGCCATTGAGAGATGTACCCCAGTCGGAACATGAAAACTGAGAAAACATGAAAACTGAGATTCTAATTTTTAGTAGGGTGTGGATTTTCACAATATCCATAGTACTGATTATCAAGCCTTAGAAAATCTGTTTTTTATTGCTGTGCATTCGTTTGAAAATATTCAAGTTCTAATGCACTAACAGTGGACTTTTCCATCTGCAGAATATACTGAATGACCAGAGATGGCAGTGCTGCGGAAGAGAATTTGTCTGCATTGCTGAGACCAAAAAAAAAAAGAAGCCATTTCTCAGCACTCTGCCTTCCTTCATCAATTTAAATGGTAAGTCAAACTTGAGTTAGTGGGGTCTTGGCATGATTATCTTTGTCAAGACTCTACCAAAATGGATGACGTTACGGTGATCATCATATTTTATCAGACTTTGTCTCCGAAGCTGAGAAAGCCTGCGTTAGATACCTGTGCTAACAATGTGTCATCAGAGGACATTACTGTCTTTAAGGCTGGAAAGAGTTTCCTTAATTTGGAGCCATCGCCTTACTTTCTCAAGGAGTGAAGCTCATTTGACCTGTTTCCCTGCACTCTGTGTGTGGGTCTCTGATACTCCAGATGGATAGCTGTTAAGGATACTCGGCGGTCTTGCAACTCCATCCAATTTTCAAAAGGAGCCCAATGCTTTCCCAGTATACTGCCTAGCTGCCTTGCAGTCCTAATTACATATAGTTACCTAGTGCATAATTGCTGATGTCTCCTCCTCCTGTGTTTCCTCGTCACCGAGGGCGATTGGTCACGTGCTGTCCTGACATAAAGCTAGAGCAGGATGTCATCTGACATGAGGGACAATCAGTTGCCTAGCAAGCACTAAGATACATTTATCATGGTATTGAACTGGGTTGCAGGGTAAACAGGGCGCCCAGCTGAAGACCTAGATGGTGAGATGAATGAAACTGGCGCATTATTTGAGACTTGTGCATCTGTTTGAAGGTGCAGTTAATCACAATGTTCTCGACTTCTCTATAGCTTAACTGATAAGGATGTACTAAGATGAAGATGTTAAGATGTTGTTTATAGTTTTTATTATTCCCACTAACAGTAGCGTAAACCTTCCTCCCTCAACTTATCAGATCACTCAATTGCTATTGGCGTATCATAACCTATAAGAATTGCACTGAGAAGGGGATGCCATCACTTGGCTGGCAATCACATCTTTTTATCTAGGTCTTGATGTAGGTGGTAGTGTTGTTTAGAGAGTGGTAGCAAATGAGGCATAGGATTGATGTAATGTAATGTGTATACTTGTAAAGCGCACTGTTGCCAGCCGGCGTCCTGGCGCTGTATACCGCTGGGGAACCAGTCCTGGCTTTCCCTGTGGGATGGTCCCTGCTGGGAATCCCCAAGGTGGAGCCAGGCATCCCCGGCGTTGAGGGGGCTGTTGTGGAGATTAGGCAAGCTAACGCCCAGAGTTGCAGAGTGGGACCCCTGGTTAGAGTAGGCACTGACGTGAGAATTATCGAGTCCGCTGACCCTGGTCCATGACCCTGCCGCGTCGGGAATCAAACCCTGGTCCCGGGCCGACTTCTGCTTTTCGGTCTGCCGCCTCTAACCAGTGAGCCATTGAGAGATGTACCCCAGTCGGAACATGAAAACTGAGAAAACATGAAAACTGAGATTCTAATTTTTAGTAGGGTGTGGATTTTCACAATATCCATAGTACTGATTATCAAGCCTTAGAAAATCTGTTTTTCATTGCTGTGCATTCGTTTGAAAATATTCAAGTTCTAATGCACTAACAGTGGACTTTTCCATCTGCAGAATATACTGAATGACCGGAGATGGCAGTGCTGCGGAAGAGAATTTGTCTGCATTGCTGAGACCAAAAAAAAAAAACAAGAAGCCATTTCTCAGCACTCTGCCTTCCTTCATCAATTTAAATGGTAAGTCAAACTCGAGTTAGTGGGGTCTTGGCATGATTATCTTTGTCAAGACTCTACCAAAATGGATGACGTTACGGTGATCATCATATTTTATCAGACTTTGTCTCCGAAGCTGAGAAAGCCTGCGTTAGATACCTGTGCTAACAATGTGTCATCAGAGGACATTACTGTCTTTAAGGCTGGAAAGAGTTTCCTTAATTTGGAGCGATGGCCTTACTTTCTCAAGGAGTGAAGCTCATTTGACCTGTTTCCCTGCACTCTATGTGTGGGTCTCTGATACTCCAGATGGATAGCTGTTTAGGATACTCTGCGGTCTTGCAACTCCATCCAATTTTCAAAAGGAGCCCAATGCTTTCCCAGTATACTGCCTAGCTGCCTTGCAGTCCTAATTACATATAGTTACCTAGTGCATAATTGCTGATTTCTCCTCCTCCTGTGTTTCCTCGTCACCCAGGGCGATTGGTCACGTGCTGTCCTGACATAAAGCTAGAGCAGGATGTCATCTGACATGAGGGACAATCAGTTGCCTAGCAAGCACTAAGATACATTTATCATGGTATTGAACTGGGTTGCAGGGTAAACAGGGCGCCCAGCTGAAGACCTAGATGGTGAGATGAATGAAACTGGCGCATTATTTGAGACTTGTGCATCTGTTTGAAGGTGCAGTTAATCACAATGTTCTCGACTTCTCTATAGCTTAACTGATAAGGATGTACTAAGATGAAGATGTTAAGATGTTGTTTATAGTTTTTATTATTCCCACTAACAGTAGCGTAAACCTTCCTCCCTCAACTTATCAGATCACTCAATTGCTATTGGCGTATCATAACCTATAAGAATTGCACTGAGAAGGGGATGCCATCACTTGGCTGGCAATCACATCTTTTTATCTAGGTCCTGATGTAGGTGCTAGTGTTGTGTAGAGAGTGGTAGCAAATGAGGCATAGGATTGATGTAATGTAATGTGTATACTTGTAAAGCGCACTGTTGCCTTCCGGCGTCCTGGCGCTGTATACCGCTGGGGAACCAGTCCTGGCTTTCCCTGTGGGATGGTCCCTGCTGGGAATCCCCAAGGTGGAGCCAGGCATCCCCGGCGTTGAGGGGGCCGTTGTGGAGATTAGGCAAGCTAATGCCCATAGTTGCAGAGTGGGACCCCTGGTTAGAGTAGGCACTGACGTGAGAATTATCAAGTCCGCTGACCCTGGTCCATGACCCTGCCGCGTCGGGAATTGAACCCTGGTCCTGGGCCGACTTCTGCTTTTGGGTCTGCCGCCTCTAACCAGTGAGCCATTGAGAGATGTACCCCAGGCTGAACATGAAAACTGAGAAAACATGAAAACTGAGATTCTAATTTTTAGTAGGGTGTGGATTTTCACAATATCCATAGTACTGATTATCAAGCCTTAGAAAATCTGTTTTTTATTGCTGTGCATTCGTTTGAAAATATTCAAGTTCTAATGCACTAACAGTGGACTTTTCCATCTGCAGAATATACTGAATGACCAGAGATGGCAGTGCTGCTGAAGAGAATTTGTCTGCATTGCTGAGACCAAAAAAAAAACCAAGAAGCCATTTCTCAGCACTCTGCCTTCCTTCATCAATTTAAATGGTAAGTCAAACTCGAGTTAGTGGGGTCTTGGCATGATTATCTTTGTCAAGACTCTACCAAAATGGATGACGTTACGGTGATCATCATATTTTATCAGACTTTGTCTCCGAAGCTGAGAAAGCCTGCGTTAGATACCTGTGCTAACAATGTGTCATCAGAGGACATTACTGTCTTTAAGGCTGGAAAGAGTTTCCTTAATTTGGAGCGATGGCCTTACTTTCTCAAGGAGTGAAGCTCATTTGACCTGTTTCCCTGCACTCTGTGTGTGGGTCTCTGATACTCCAGATGGATAGCTGTTTAGGATACTCTGCGGTCTTGCAACTCCATCCAATTTTCAAAAGGATCCCACTGCTTTCCCAGTATACTGCCTAGCTGCCTTGCAGTCCTAATTACATATAGTTACCTAGTGCATAATTGCTGATGTCTCCTCCTCCTGTGTTTCCTCGTCACCCAGGGCGATTGGTCACGTGCTGTCCTGACATCATAAAGCTAGAGCAGGATGTCATCTGACATGAGGGACAATCAGTTGCCTAGCAAGCACTAAGATACATTTATCATGGTATTGAACTGGGTTGCAGGGTAAACAGGGCGCCCAGCTGAAGACCTAGATGGTGAGATGAATGAAACTGGCGCATTATTTGAGACTTGTGCATCTGTTTGAAGGTGCAGTTAATCACAATGTTCTCGACTTCTCTATAGCTTAACTGATAAGGATGTACTAAGATGAAGATGTTAAGATGTTGTTTATAGTTTTTATTATTCCCACTAACAGTAGCGTAAACCTTCCTCCCTCAACTTATCAGATCACTCAATTGCTATTGGCGTATCATAACCTATAAGAATTGCACTGAGAAGGGGATGCCATCACTTGGCTGGCAATCACATCTTTTTATCTAGGTCCTGATGTAGGTGCTAGTGTTGTGTAGAGAGTGGTAGCAAATGAGGCATAGGATTGATGTAATGTAATGTGTATACTTGTAAAGCACACTGTTGCCAGCCGGCGTCCTGGCGCTGTATACCGCTGGGGAACCAGTCCTGGCTTTCCCTGTGGGATGGTCCCTGCTGGGAATCCCCAAGGTGGAGCCAGGCATCCCCGGCGTTGAGGGGGCCGTTGTGGAGATTAGGCAAGCTAATGCCCAGAGTTGCAGAGTGGGACCCCTGGTTAGAGTAGGCACCCACGTGAGAATTATCGAGTCCGCTGACCCTGGTCCATGACCCTGCCGCGTCGGGAATCAAACCCTGGTCCCGGGCCGACTTCTGCTTTTGGGTCTGCCGCCTCTAACCAGTGAGCCATTGAGAGATGTACCCCAGTCGGAACATGAAAACTGAGAAAACATGAAAACTGAGATTCTAATTTTTAGTAGGGTGTGGATTTTCACAATATCCATAGTACTGATTATCAAGCCTTAGAAAATCTGTTTTTTATTGCTGTGCATTCGTTTGAAAATATTCAAGTTCTAATGCACTAACAGTGGACTTTTCCATCTGCAGAATATACTGAATGACCAGAGATGGCAGTGCTGCGGAAGAGAATTTGTCTGCATTGCTGAGACCAAAAAAAAGAAAGAAGCCATTTCTCAGCACTCTGCCTTCCTTCATCAATTTAAATGGTAAGTCAAACTCGAGTTAGTGGGGTCTTGGCATGATTATCTTTGTCAAGACTCTACCAAAATGGATGACGTTACGGTGATCATCATATTTTATCAGACTTTGTCTCCGAAGCTGAGAAAGCCTGCGTTAGATACCTGTGCTAACAATGTGTCATCAGAGGACATTACTGTCTTTAAGGCTGGAAAGAGTTTCCTTAATTTGGAGCCATCGCCTTACTTTCTCAAGGAGTGAAGCTCATTTGACCTGTTTCCCTGCACTCTATGTGTGGGTCTCTGATACTCCAGATGGATAGCTGTTTAGGATACTCTGCGGTCTTGCAACTCCATCCAATTTTCAAAAGGAGCCCAATGCTTTCCCAGTATACTGCCTAGCTGCCTTGCAGTCCTAATTACATATAGTTACCTAGTGCATAATTGCTGATGTCTCCTCCTCCTGTGTTTCCTCGTCACCCAGGGCGATTGGTCACGTGCTGTCCTGACATAAAGCTAGAGCAGGATGTCATCTGACATGAGGGACAATCAGTTGCCTAGCAAGCACTAAGATACATTTATCATGGTATTGAACTGGGTTGCAGGGTAAACAGGGCGCCCAGCTGAAGACCTAGATGGTGAGATGAATGAAACTGGCGCATTATTTGAGACTTGTGCATCTGTTTGAAGGTGCAGTTAATCACAATGTTCTCGACTTCTCTATAGCTTAACTGATAAGGATGTACTAAGATGAAGATGTTAAGATGTTGTTTATAGTTTTTATTATTCCCACTAACAGTAGCGTAAACCTTCCTCCCTCAACTTATCAGATCACTCAATTGCTATTGGCGTATCATAACCTATAAGAATTGCACTGAGAAGGGGATGCCATCACTTGGCTGGCAATCACATCTTTTTATCTAGGTCCTGATGTAGGTGCTAGTGTTGTGTAGAGAGTGGTAGCAAATGAGGCATAGGATTGATGTAATGTAATGTGTATACTTGTAAAGCGCACTGTTGCCTTCCGGCGTCCTGGCGCTGTATACCGCTGGGGAACCAGTCCTGGCTTTCCCTGTGGGATGGTCCCTGCTGGGAATCCCCAAGGTGGAGCCAGGCATCCCCGGCGTTGAGGGGGCCGTTGTGGAGATTAGGCAAGCTAATGCCCATAGTTGCAGAGTGGGACCCCTGGTTAGAGTAGGCACTGACGTGAGAATTATCAAGTCCGCTGACCCTGGTCCATGACCCTGCCGCGTCGGGAATTGAACCCTGGTCCTGGGCCGACTTCTGCTTTTGGGTCTGCCGCCTCTAACCAGTGAGCCATTGAGAGATGTACCTCAGGCTGAACATGAAAACTGAGAAAACATGAAAACTGAGATTCTAATTTTTAGTAGGGTGTGGATTTTCACAATATCCATAGTACTGATTATCAAGCCTTAGAAAATCTGTTTTTTATTGCTGTGCATTCGTTTGAAAATATTCAAGTTCTAATGCACTAACAGTGGACTTTTCCATCTGCAGAATATACTGAATGACCAGAGATGGCAGTGCTGCTGAAGAGAATTTGTCTGCATTGCTGAGACCAAAAAAAAAACCAAGAAGCCATTTCTCAGCACTCTGCCTTCCTTCATCAATTTAAATGGTAAGTCAAACTCGAGTTAGTGGGGTCTTGGCATGATTATCTTTGTCAAGACTCTACCAAAATGGATGACGTTACGGTGATCATCATATTTTATCAGACTTTGTCTCCGAAGCTGAGAAAGCCTGCGTTAGATACCTGTGCTAACAATGTGTCATCAGAGGACATTACTGTCTTTAAGGCTGGAAAGAGTTTCCTTAATTTGGAGCCATGGCCTTACTTTCTCAAGGAGTGAAGCTCATTTGACCTGTTTCCCTGCACTCTGTGTGTGGGTCTCTGATACTCCAGATGGATAGCTGTTTAGGATACTCTGCGGTCTTGCAACTCCATCCAATTTTCAAAAGGATCCCACTGCTTTCCCAGTATACTGCCTAGCTGCCTTGCAGTCCTAATTACATATAGTTACCTAGTGCATAATTGCTGATGTCTCCTCCTCCTGTGTTTCCTCGTCACCCAGGGCGATTGGTCACGTGCTGTCCTGACATCATAAAGCTAGAGCAGGATGTCATCTGACATGAGGGACAATCAGTTGCCTAGCAAGCACTAAGATACATTTATCATGGTATTGAACTGGGTTGCAGGGTAAACAGGGCGCCCAGCTGAAGACCTAGATGGTGAGATGAATGAAACTGGCGCATTATTTGAGACTTGTGCATCTGTTTGAAGGTGCAGTTAATCACAATGTTCTCGACTTCTCTATAGCTTAACTGATAAGGATGTACTAAGATGAAGATGTTAAGATGTTGTTTATAGTTTTTATTATTCCCACTAACAGTAGCGTAAACCTTCCTCCCTCAACTTATCAGATCACTCAATTGCTATTGGCGTATCATAACCTATAAGAATTGCACTGAGAAGGGGATGCCATCACTTGGCTGGCAATCACATCTTTTTATCTAGGTCCTGATGTAGGTGCTAGTGTTGTGTAGAGAGTGGTAGCAAATGAGGCATAGGATTGATGTAATGTAATGTGTATACTTGTAAAGCACACTGTTGCCAGCCGGCGTCCTGGCGCTGTATACCGCTGGGGAACCAGTCCTGGCTTTCCCTGTGGGATGGTCCCTGCTGGGAATCCCCAAGGTGGAGCCAGGCATCCCCGGCGTTGAGGGGGCCGTTGTGGAGATTAGGCAAGCTAATGCCCAGAGTTGCAGAGTGGGACCCCTGGTTAGAGTAGGCACCCACGTGAGAATTATCGAGTCCGCTGACCCTGGTCCATGACCCTGCCGCGTCGGGAATCAAACCCTGGTCCCGGGCCGACTTCTGCTTTTGGGTCTGCCGCCTCTAACCAGTGAGCCATTGAGAGATGTACCCCAGTCGGAACATGAAAACTGAGAAAACATGAAAACTGAGATTCTAATTTTTAGTAGGGTGTGGATTTTCACAATATCCATAGTACTGATTATCAAGCCTTAGAAAATCTGTTTTTTATTGCTGTGCATTCGTTTGAAAATATTCAAGTTCTAATGCACTAACAGTGGACTTTTCCATCTGCAGAATATACTGAATGACCAGAGATGGCAGTGCTGCGGAAGAGAATTTGTCTGCATTGCTGAGACCAAAAAAAAAACCAAGAAGCCATTCCTCAGCACTCTGCCTTCCTTCATCAATTTAAATGGTAAGTCAAACTCGAGTTAGTGGGGTCTTGGCATGATTATCTTTGTCAAGACTCTACCAAAATGGATGACGTTACGGTGATCATCATATTTTATCAGACTTTGTCTCCGAAGCTGAGAAAGCCTGCGTTAGATACCTGTGCTAACAATGTGTCATCAGAGGACATTACTGTCTTTAAGGCTGGAAAGAGTTTCCTTAATTTGGAGCGATGGCCTTACTTTCTCAAGGAGTGAAGCTCATTTGACCTGTTTCCCTGCACTCTGTGTGTGGGTCTCTGATACTCCAGATGGATAGCTGTTTAGGATACTCTGCGGTCTTGCAACTCCATCCAATTTTCAAAAGGATCCCAATGCTTTCCCAGTATACTGCCTAGCTGCCTTGCAGTCCTAATTACATATAGTTACCTAGTGCATAATTGCTGATGTCTCCTCCTCCTGTGTTTCCTCGTCACCCAGGGCGATTGGTCACGTGCTGTCCTGACATCATAAAGCTAGAGCAGGATGTCATCTGACATGAGGGACAATCAGTTGCCTAGCAAGCACTAAGATACATTTATCATGGTATTGAACTGGGTTGCAGGGTAAACAGGGCGCCCAGCTGAAGACCTAGATGGTGAGATGAATGAAACTGGCGCATTATTTGAGACTTGTGCATCTGTTTGAAGGTGCAGTTAATCACAATGTTCTCGACTTCTCTATAGCTTAACTGATAAGGATGTACTAAGATGAAGATGTTAAGATGTTGTTTATAGTTTTTATTATTCCCACTAACAGTAGCGTAAACCTTCCTCCCTCAACTTATCAGATCACTCAATTGCTATTGGCGTATCATAACCTATAAGAATTGCACTGAGAAGGGGATGCCATCACTTGGCTGGCAATCACATCTTTTTATCTAGGTCCTGATGTAGGTGCTAGTGTTGTGTAGAGAGTGGTAGCAAATGAGGCATAGGATTGATGTAATGTAATGTGTATACTTGTAAAGCACACTGTTGCCAGCTGGCGTCCTGGCGCTGTATACCGCTGGGGAACCAGTCCTGGCTTTCCCTGTGGGATGGTCCCTGCTGGGAATCCCCAAGGTGGAGCCAGGCATCCCCGGCGTTGAGGGGGCCGTTGTGGAGATTAGGCAAGCTAATGCCCAGAGTTGCAGAGTGGGACCCCTGGTTAGAGTAGGCACCCACGTGAGAATTATCGAGTCCGCTGACCCTGGTCCATGACCCTGCCGCGTCGGGAATCAAACCCTGGTCCCGGGCCGACTTCTGCTTTTGGGTCTGCCGCCTCTAACCAGTGAGCCATTGAGAGATGTACCCCAGTCGGAACATGAAAACTGAGAAAACATGAAAACTGAGATTCTAATTTTTAGTAGGGTGTGGATTTTCACAATATCCATAGTACTGATTATCAAGCCTTAGAAAATCTGTTTTTTATTGCTGTGCATTCGTTTGAAAATATTCAAGTTCTAATGCACTAACAGTGGACTTTTCCATCTGCAGAATATACTGAATGACCAGAGATGGCAGTGCTGCGGAAGAGAATTTGTCTGCATTGCTGAGACCAAAAAAAAAAAGAAGCCATTTCTCAGCACTCTGCCTTCCTTCATCAATTTAAATGGTAAGTCAAACTTGAGTTAGTGGGGTCTTGGCATGATTATCTTTGTCAAGACTCTACCAAAATGGATGACGTTACGGTGATCATCATATTTTATCAGACTTTGTCTCCGAAGCTGAGAAAGCCTGCGTTAGATACCTGTGCTAACAATGTGTCATCAGAGGACATTACTGTCTTTAAGGCTGGAAAGAGTTTCCTTAATTTGGAGCCATCGCCTTACTTTCTCAAGGAGTGAAGCTCATTTGACCTGTTTCCCTGCACTCTGTGTGTGGGTCTCTGATACTCCAGATGGATAGCTGTTAAGGATACTCGGCGGTCTTGCAACTCCATCCAATTTTCAAAAGGAGCCCAATGCTTTCCCAGTATACTGCCTAGCTGCCTTGCAGTCCTAATTACATATAGTTACCTAGTGCATAATTGCTGATGTCTCCTCCTCCTGTGTTTCCTCGTCACCGAGGGCGATTGGTCACGTGCTGTCCTGACATAAAGCTAGAGCAGGATGTCATCTGACATGAGGGACAATCAGTTGCCTAGCAAGCACTAAGATACATTTATCATGGTATTGAACTGGGTTGCAGGGTAAACAGGGCGCCCAGCTGAAGACCTAGATGGTGAGATGAATGAAACTGGCGCATTATTTGAGACTTGTGCATCTGTTTGAAGGTGCAGTTAATCACAATGTTCTCGACTTCTCTATAGCTTAACTGATAAGGATGTACTAAGATGAAGATGTTAAGATGTTGTTTATAGTTTTTATTATTCCCACTAACAGTAGCGTAAACCTTCCTCCCTCAACTTATCAGATCACTCAATTGCTATTGGCGTATCATAACCTATAAGAATTGCACTGAGAAGGGGATGCCATCACTTGGCTGGCAATCACATCTTTTTATCTAGGTCTTGATGTAGGTGGTAGTGTTGTTTAGAGAGTGGTAGCAAATGAGGCATAGGATTGATGTAATGTAATGTGTATACTTGTAAAGCGCACTGTTGCCAGCCGGCGTCCTGGCGCTGTATACCGCTGGGGAACCAGTCCTGGCTTTCCCTGTGGGATGGTCCCTGCTGGGAATCCCCAAGGTGGAGCCAGGCATCCCCGGCGTTGAGGGGGCTGTTGTGGAGATTAGGCAAGCTAACGCCCAGAGTTGCAGAGTGGGACCCCTGGTTAGAGTAGGCACTGACGTGAGAATTATCGAGTCCGCTGACCCTGGTCCATGACCCTGCCGCGTCGGGAATCAAACCCTGGTCCCGGGCCGACTTCTGCTTTTCGGTCTGCCGCCTCTAACCAGTGAGCCATTGAGAGATGTACCCCAGTCGGAACATGAAAACTGAGAAAACATGAAAACTGAGATTCTAATTTTTAGTAGGGTGTGGATTTTCACAATATCCATAGTACTGATTATCAAGCCTTAGAAAATCTGTTTTTCATTGCTGTGCATTCGTTTGAAAATATTCAAGTTCTAATGCACTAACAGTGGACTTTTCCATCTGCAGAATATACTGAATGACCGGAGATGGCAGTGCTGCGGAAGAGAATTTGTCTGCATTGCTGAGACCAAAAAAAAAAAACAAGAAGCCATTTCTCAGCACTCTGCCTTCCTTCATCAATTTAAATGGTAAGTCAAACTCGAGTTAGTGGGGTCTTGGCATGATTATCTTTGTCAAGACTCTACCAAAATGGATGACGTTACGGTGATCATCATATTTTATCAGACTTTGTCTCCGAAGCTGAGAAAGCCTGCGTTAGATACCTGTGCTAACAATGTGTCATCAGAGGACATTACTGTCTTTAAGGCTGGAAAGAGTTTCCTTAATTTGGAGCGATGGCCTTACTTTCTCAAGGAGTGAAGCTCATTTGACCTGTTTCCCTGCACTCTATGTGTGGGTCTCTGATACTCCAGATGGATAGCTGTTTAGGATACTCTGCGGTCTTGCAACTCCATCCAATTTTCAAAAGGAGCCCAATGCTTTCCCAGTATACTGCCTAGCTGCCTTGCAGTCCTAATTACATATAGTTACCTAGTGCATAATTGCTGATTTCTCCTCCTCCTGTGTTTCCTCGTCACCCAGGGCGATTGGTCACGTGCTGTCCTGACATAAAGCTAGAGCAGGATGTCATCTGACATGAGGGACAATCAGTTGCCTAGCAAGCACTAAGATACATTTATCATGGTATTGAACTGGGTTGCAGGGTAAACAGGGCGCCCAGCTGAAGACCTAGATGGTGAGATGAATGAAACTGGCGCATTATTTGAGACTTGTGCATCTGTTTGAAGGTGCAGTTAATCACAATGTTCTCGACTTCTCTATAGCTTAACTGATAAGGATGTACTAAGATGAAGATGTTAAGATGTTGTTTATAGTTTTTATTATTCCCACTAACAGTAGCGTAAACCTTCCTCCCTCAACTTATCAGATCACTCAATTGCTATTGGCGTATCATAACCTATAAGAATTGCACTGAGAAGGGGATGCCATCACTTGGCTGGCAATCACATCTTTTTATCTAGGTCCTGATGTAGGTGCTAGTGTTGTGTAGAGAGTGGTAGCAAATGAGGCATAGGATTGATGTAATGTAATGTGTATACTTGTAAAGCGCACTGTTGCCTTCCGGCGTCCTGGCGCTGTATACCGCTGGGGAACCAGTCCTGGCTTTCCCTGTGGGATGGTCCCTGCTGGGAATCCCCAAGGTGGAGCCAGGCATCCCCGGCGTTGAGGGGGCCGTTGTGGAGATTAGGCAAGCTAATGCCCATAGTTGCAGAGTGGGACCCCTGGTTAGAGTAGGCACTGACGTGAGAATTATCAAGTCCGCTGACCCTGGTCCATGACCCTGCCGCGTCGGGAATTGAACCCTGGTCCTGGGCCGACTTCTGCTTTTGGGTCTGCCGCCTCTAACCAGTGAGCCATTGAGAGATGTACCCCAGGCTGAACATGAAAACTGAGAAAACATGAAAACTGAGATTCTAATTTTTAGTAGGGTGTGGATTTTCACAATATCCATAGTACTGATTATCAAGCCTTAGAAAATCTGTTTTTTATTGCTGTGCATTCGTTTGAAAATATTCAAGTTCTAATGCACTAACAGTGGACTTTTCCATCTGCAGAATATACTGAATGACCAGAGATGGCAGTGCTGCTGAAGAGAATTTGTCTGCATTGCTGAGACCAAAAAAAAAACCAAGAAGCCATTTCTCAGCACTCTGCCTTCCTTCATCAATTTAAATGGTAAGTCAAACTCGAGTTAGTGGGGTCTTGGCATGATTATCTTTGTCAAGACTCTACCAAAATGGATGACGTTACGGTGATCATCATATTTTATCAGACTTTGTCTCCGAAGCTGAGAAAGCCTGCGTTAGATACCTGTGCTAACAATGTGTCATCAGAGGACATTACTGTCTTTAAGGCTGGAAAGAGTTTCCTTAATTTGGAGCGATGGCCTTACTTTCTCAAGGAGTGAAGCTCATTTGACCTGTTTCCCTGCACTCTGTGTGTGGGTCTCTGATACTCCAGATGGATAGCTGTTTAGGATACTCTGCGGTCTTGCAACTCCATCCAATTTTCAAAAGGATCCCACTGCTTTCCCAGTATACTGCCTAGCTGCCTTGCAGTCCTAATTACATATAGTTACCTAGTGCATAATTGCTGATGTCTCCTCCTCCTGTGTTTCCTCGTCACCCAGGGCGATTGGTCACGTGCTGTCCTGACATCATAAAGCTAGAGCAGGATGTCATCTGACATGAGGGACAATCAGTTGCCTAGCAAGCACTAAGATACATTTATCATGGTATTGAACTGGGTTGCAGGGTAAACAGGGCGCCCAGCTGAAGACCTAGATGGTGAGATGAATGAAACTGGCGCATTATTTGAGACTTGTGCATCTGTTTGAAGGTGCAGTTAATCACAATGTTCTCGACTTCTCTATAGCTTAACTGATAAGGATGTACTAAGATGAAGATGTTAAGATGTTGTTTATAGTTTTTATTATTCCCACTAACAGTAGCGTAAACCTTCCTCCCTCAACTTATCAGATCACTCAATTGCTATTGGCGTATCATAACCTATAAGAATTGCACTGAGAAGGGGATGCCATCACTTGGCTGGCAATCACATCTTTTTATCTAGGTCCTGATGTAGGTGCTAGTGTTGTGTAGAGAGTGGTAGCAAATGAGGCATAGGATTGATGTAATGTAATGTGTATACTTGTAAAGCACACTGTTGCCAGCCGGCGTCCTGGCGCTGTATACCGCTGGGGAACCAGTCCTGGCTTTCCCTGTGGGATGGTCCCTGCTGGGAATCCCCAAGGTGGAGCCAGGCATCCCCGGCGTTGAGGGGGCCGTTGTGGAGATTAGGCAAGCTAATGCCCAGAGTTGCAGAGTGGGACCCCTGGTTAGAGTAGGCACCCACGTGAGAATTATCGAGTCCGCTGACCCTGGTCCATGACCCTGCCGCGTCGGGAATCAAACCCTGGTCCCGGGCCGACTTCTGCTTTTGGGTCTGCCGCCTCTAACCAGTGAGCCATTGAGAGATGTACCCCAGTCGGAACATGAAAACTGAGAAAACATGAAAACTGAGATTCTAATTTTTAGTAGGGTGTGGATTTTCACAATATCCATAGTACTGATTATCAAGCCTTAGAAAATCTGTTTTTTATTGCTGTGCATTCGTTTGAAAATATTCAAGTTCTAATGCACTAACAGTGGACTTTTCCATCTGCAGAATATACTGAATGACCAGAGATGGCAGTGCTGCGGAAGAGAATTTGTCTGCATTGCTGAGACCAAAAAAAAGAAAGAAGCCATTTCTCAGCACTCTGCCTTCCTTCATCAATTTAAATGGTAAGTCAAACTCGAGTTAGTGGGGTCTTGGCATGATTATCTTTGTCAAGACTCTACCAAAATGGATGACGTTACGGTGATCATCATATTTTATCAGACTTTGTCTCCGAAGCTGAGAAAGCCTGCGTTAGATACCTGTGCTAACAATGTGTCATCAGAGGACATTACTGTCTTTAAGGCTGGAAAGAGTTTCCTTAATTTGGAGCCATCGCCTTACTTTCTCAAGGAGTGAAGCTCATTTGACCTGTTTCCCTGCACTCTATGTGTGGGTCTCTGATACTCCAGATGGATAGCTGTTTAGGATACTCTGCGGTCTTGCAACTCCATCCAATTTTCAAAAGGAGCCCAATGCTTTCCCAGTATACTGCCTAGCTGCCTTGCAGTCCTAATTACATATAGTTACCTAGTGCATAATTGCTGATGTCTCCTCCTCCTGTGTTTCCTCGTCACCCAGGGCGATTGGTCACGTGCTGTCCTGACATAAAGCTAGAGCAGGATGTCATCTGACATGAGGGACAATCAGTTGCCTAGCAAGCACTAAGATACATTTATCATGGTATTGAACTGGGTTGCAGGGTAAACAGGGCGCCCAGCTGAAGACCTAGATGGTGAGATGAATGAAACTGGCGCATTATTTGAGACTTGTGCATCTGTTTGAAGGTGCAGTTAATCACAATGTTCTCGACTTCTCTATAGCTTAACTGATAAGGATGTACTAAGATGAAGATGTTAAGATGTTGTTTATAGTTTTTATTATTCCCACTAACAGTAGCGTAAACCTTCCTCCCTCAACTTATCAGATCACTCAATTGCTATTGGCGTATCATAACCTATAAGAATTGCACTGAGAAGGGGATGCCATCACTTGGCTGGCAATCACATCTTTTTATCTAGGTCCTGATGTAGGTGCTAGTGTTGTGTAGAGAGTGGTAGCAAATGAGGCATAGGATTGATGTAATGTAATGTGTATACTTGTAAAGCGCACTGTTGCCTTCCGGCGTCCTGGCGCTGTATACCGCTGGGGAACCAGTCCTGGCTTTCCCTGTGGGATGGTCCCTGCTGGGAATCCCCAAGGTGGAGCCAGGCATCCCCGGCGTTGAGGGGGCCGTTGTGGAGATTAGGCAAGCTAATGCCCATAGTTGCAGAGTGGGACCCCTGGTTAGAGTAGGCACTGACGTGAGAATTATCAAGTCCGCTGACCCTGGTCCATGACCCTGCCGCGTCGGGAATTGAACCCTGGTCCTGGGCCGACTTCTGCTTTTGGGTCTGCCGCCTCTAACCAGTGAGCCATTGAGAGATGTACCTCAGGCTGAACATGAAAACTGAGAAAACATGAAAACTGAGATTCTAATTTTTAGTAGGGTGTGGATTTTCACAATATCCATAGTACTGATTATCAAGCCTTAGAAAATCTGTTTTTTATTGCTGTGCATTCGTTTGAAAATATTCAAGTTCTAATGCACTAACAGTGGACTTTTCCATCTGCAGAATATACTGAATGACCAGAGATGGCAGTGCTGCTGAAGAGAATTTGTCTGCATTGCTGAGACCAAAAAAAAAACCAAGAAGCCATTTCTCAGCACTCTGCCTTCCTTCATCAATTTAAATGGTAAGTCAAACTCGAGTTAGTGGGGTCTTGGCATGATTATCTTTGTCAAGACTCTACCAAAATGGATGACGTTACGGTGATCATCATATTTTATCAGACTTTGTCTCCGAAGCTGAGAAAGCCTGCGTTAGATACCTGTGCTAACAATGTGTCATCAGAGGACATTACTGTCTTTAAGGCTGGAAAGAGTTTCCTTAATTTGGAGCCATGGCCTTACTTTCTCAAGGAGTGAAGCTCATTTGACCTGTTTCCCTGCACTCTGTGTGTGGGTCTCTGATACTCCAGATGGATAGCTGTTTAGGATACTCTGCGGTCTTGCAACTCCATCCAATTTTCAAAAGGATCCCACTGCTTTCCCAGTATACTGCCTAGCTGCCTTGCAGTCCTAATTACATATAGTTACCTAGTGCATAATTGCTGATGTCTCCTCCTCCTGTGTTTCCTCGTCACCCAGGGCGATTGGTCACGTGCTGTCCTGACATCATAAAGCTAGAGCAGGATGTCATCTGACATGAGGGACAATCAGTTGCCTAGCAAGCACTAAGATACATTTATCATGGTATTGAACTGGGTTGCAGGGTAAACAGGGCGCCCAGCTGAAGACCTAGATGGTGAGATGAATGAAACTGGCGCATTATTTGAGACTTGTGCATCTGTTTGAAGGTGCAGTTAATCACAATGTTCTCGACTTCTCTATAGCTTAACTGATAAGGATGTACTAAGATGAAGATGTTAAGATGTTGTTTATAGTTTTTATTATTCCCACTAACAGTAGCGTAAACCTTCCTCCCTCAACTTATCAGATCACTCAATTGCTATTGGCGTATCATAACCTATAAGAATTGCACTGAGAAGGGGATGCCATCACTTGGCTGGCAATCACATCTTTTTATCTAGGTCCTGATGTAGGTGCTAGTGTTGTGTAGAGAGTGGTAGCAAATGAGGCATAGGATTGATGTAATGTAATGTGTATACTTGTAAAGCACACTGTTGCCAGCCGGCGTCCTGGCGCTGTATACCGCTGGGGAACCAGTCCTGGCTTTCCCTGTGGGATGGTCCCTGCTGGGAATCCCCAAGGTGGAGCCAGGCATCCCCGGCGTTGAGGGGGCCGTTGTGGAGATTAGGCAAGCTAATGCCCAGAGTTGCAGAGTGGGACCCCTGGTTAGAGTAGGCACCCACGTGAGAATTATCGAGTCCGCTGACCCTGGTCCATGACCCTGCCGCGTCGGGAATCAAACCCTGGTCCCGGGCCGACTTCTGCTTTTGGGTCTGCCGCCTCTAACCAGTGAGCCATTGAGAGATGTACCCCAGTCGGAACATGAAAACTGAGAAAACATGAAAACTGAGATTCTAATTTTTAGTAGGGTGTGGATTTTCACAATATCCATAGTACTGATTATCAAGCCTTAGAAAATCTGTTTTTTATTGCTGTGCATTCGTTTGAAAATATTCAAGTTCTAATGCACTAACAGTGGACTTTTCCATCTGCAGAATATACTGAATGACCAGAGATGGCAGTGCTGCGGAAGAGAATTTGTCTGCATTGCTGAGACCAAAAAAAAAACCAAGAAGCCATTCCTCAGCACTCTGCCTTCCTTCATCAATTTAAATGGTAAGTCAAACTCGAGTTAGTGGGGTCTTGGCATGATTATCTTTGTCAAGACTCTACCAAAATGGATGACGTTACGGTGATCATCATATTTTATCAGACTTTGTCTCCGAAGCTGAGAAAGCCTGCGTTAGATACCTGTGCTAACAATGTGTCATCAGAGGACATTACTGTCTTTAAGGCTGGAAAGAGTTTCCTTAATTTGGAGCCATCGCCTTACTTTCTCAAGGAGTGAAGCTCATTTGACCTGTTTCCCTGCACTCTGTGTGTGGGTCTCTGATACTCCAGATGGATAGCTGTTAAGGATACTCGGCGGTCTTGCAACTCCATCCAATTTTCAAAAGGAGCCCAATGCTTTCCCAGTATACTGCCTAGCTGCCTTGCAGTCCTAATTACATATAGTTACCTAGTGCATAATTGCTGATGTCTCCTCCTCCTGTGTTTCCTCGTCACCGAGGGCGATTGGTCACGTGCTGTCCTGACATAAAGCTAGAGCAGGATGTCATCTGACATGAGGGACAATCAGTTGCCTAGCAAGCACTAAGATACATTTATCATGGTATTGAACTGGGTTGCAGGGTAAACAGGGCGCCCAGCTGAAGACCTAGATGGTGAGATGAATGAAACTGGCGCATTATTTGAGACTTGTGCATCTGTTTGAAGGTGCAGTTAATCACAATGTTCTCGACTTCTCTATAGCTTAACTGATAAGGATGTACTAAGATGAAGATGTTAAGATGTTGTTTATAGTTTTTATTATTCCCACTAACAGTAGCGTAAACCTTCCTCCCTCAACTTATCAGATCACTCAATTGCTATTGGCGTATCATAACCTATAAGAATTGCACTGAGAAGGGGATGCCATCACTTGGCTGGCAATCGCATCTTTTTATCTAGGTCTTGATGTAGGTGGTAGTGTTGTTTAGAGAGTGGTAGCAAATGAGGCATAGGATTGATGTAATGTAATGTGTATACTTGTAAAGCGCACTGTTGCCAGCCGGCGTCCTGGCGCTGTATACCGCTGGGGAACCAGTCCTGGCTTTCCCTGTGGGATGGTCCCTGCTGGGAATCCCCAAGGTGGAGCCAGGCATCCCCGGCGTTGAGGGGGCTGTTGTGGAGATTAGGCAAGCTAACGCCCAGAGTTGCAGAGTGGGACCCCTGGTTAGAGTAGGCACTGACGTGAGAATTATCGAGTCCGCTGACCCTGGTCCATGACCCTGCCGCGTCGGGAATCAAACCCTGGTCCCGGGCCGACTTCTGCTTTTCGGTCTGCCGCCTCTAACCAGTGAGCCATTGAGAGATGTACCCCAGTCGGAACATGAAAACTGAGAAAACATGAAAACTGAGATTCTAATTTTTAGTAGGGTGTGGATTTTCACAATATCCATAGTACTGATTATCAAGCCTTAGAAAATCTGTTTTTCATTGCTGTGCATTCGTTTGAAAATATTCAAGTTCTAATGCACTAACAGTGGACTTTTCCATCTGCAGAATATACTGAATGACCGGAGATGGCAGTGCTGCGGAAGAGAATTTGTCTGCATTGCTGAGACCAAAAAAAAAAAACAAGAAGCCATTTCTCAGCACTCTGCCTTCCTTCATCAATTTAAATGGTAAGTCAAACTCGAGTTAGTGGGGTCTTGGCATGATTATCTTTGTCAAGACTCTACCAAAATGGATGACGTTACGGTGATCATCATATTTTATCAGACTTTGTCTCCGAAGCTGAGAAAGCCTGCGTTAGATACCTGTGCTAACAATGTGTCATCAGAGGACATTACTGTCTTTAAGGCTGGAAAGAGTTTCCTTAATTTGGAGCGATGGCCTTACTTTCTCAAGGAGTGAAGCTCATTTGACCTGTTTCCCTGCACTCTATGTGTGGGTCTCTGATACTCCAGATGGATAGCTGTTTAGGATACTCTGCGGTCTTGCAACTCCATCCAATTTTCAAAAGGAGCCCAATGCTTTCCCAGTATACTGCCTAGCTGCCTTGCAGTCCTAATTACATATAGTTACCTAGTGCATAATTGCTGATTTCTCCTCCTCCTGTGTTTCCTCGTCACCCAGGGCGATTGGTCACGTGCTGTCCTGACATAAAGCTAGAGCAGGATGTCATCTGACATGAGGGACAATCAGTTGCCTAGCAAGCACTAAGATACATTTATCATGGTATTGAACTGGGTTGCAGGGTAAACAGGGCGCCCAGCTGAAGACCTAGATGGTGAGATGAATGAAACTGGCGCATTATTTGAGACTTGTGCATCTGTTTGAAGGTGCAGTTAATCACAATGTTCTCGACTTCTCTATAGCTTAACTGATAAGGATGTACTAAGATGAAGATGTTAAGATGTTGTTTATAGTTTTTATTATTCCCACTAACAGTAGCGTAAACCTTCCTCCCTCAACTTATCAGATCACTCAATTGCTATTGGCGTATCATAACCTATAAGAATTGCACTGAGAAGGGGATGCCATCACTTGGCTGGCAATCACATCTTTTTATCTAGGTCCTGATGTAGGTGCTAGTGTTGTGTAGAGAGTGGTAGCAAATGAGGCATAGGATTGATGTAATGTAATGTGTATACTTGTAAAGCGCACTGTTGCCTTCCGGCGTCCTGGCGCTGTATACCACTGGGGAACCAGTCCTGGCTTTCCCTGTGGGATGGTCCCTGCTGGGAATCCCCAAGGTGGAGCCAGGCATCCCCGGCGTTGAGGGGGCCGTTGTGGAGATTAGGCAAGCTAATGCCCATAGTTGCAGAGTGGGACCCCTGGTTAGAGTAGGCACTGACGTGAGAATTATCAAGTCCGCTGACCCTGGTCCATGACCCTGCCGCGTCGGGAATTGAACCCTGGTCCTGGGCCAAATTCTGCTTTTGGGTCTGCCGCCTCTAACCAGTGAGCCATTGAGAGATGTACCCCAGTCGGAACATGAAAACTGAGAAAACATGAAAACTGAGATTCTAATTTTTAGTAGGGTGTGGATTTTCACAATATCCATAGTACTGATTATCAAGCCTTAGAAAATCTGTTTTTTATTGCTGTGCATTCGTTTGAAAATATTCAAGTTCTAATGCACTAACAGTGGACTTTTCCATCTGCAGAATATACTGAATGACCAGAGATGGCAGTGCTGCGGAAGAGAATTTGTCTGCATTGCTGAGACCAAAAAAAAAAACAAGAAGCCATTTCTCAGCACTCTGCCTTCCTTCATCAATTTAAATAGTAAGTCAAACTCGAGTTAGTGGGGTCTTGGCATGATTATCTTTGTCAAGACTCTACCAAAATGGATGACGTTCCGGTGATCATCATATTTTATCAGACTTTGTCTCCGAAGCTGAGAAAGCCTGCGTTAGATACCTGTGCTAACAATGTGTCATCAGAGGACATTACTGTCTTTAAGGCTGGAAAGAGTTTCCTTAATTTGGAGCGATGGCCTTACTTTCTCAAGGAGTGAAGCTCATTTGACCTGTTTCCCTGCACTCTGTGTTTGGGTCTCTGATACTCCAGATGGATAGCTGTTTAGGATACTCTGCGGTCTTGCAACTCCATCCAATTTTCAAAAGGATCCCAATGCTTTCCCAGTATACTGCCTAGCTGCCTTGCAGTCCTAATTACATATAGTTACCTAGTGCATAATTGCTGATGTCTCCTCCTCCTGTGTTTCCTCGTCACCCAGGGCGATTGGTCACGTGCTGTCCTGACATCATAAAGCTAGAGCAGGATGTCATCTGACATGAGGGACAATCAGTTGCCTAGCAAGCACTAAGATACATTTATCATGGTATTGAACTGGGTTGCAGGGTAAACAGGGCGCCCAGCTGAAGACCTAGATGGTGAGATGAATGAAACTGGCGCATTATTTGAGACTTGTGCATCTGTTTGAAGGTGCAGTTAATCACAATGTTCTCGACTTCTCTATAGCTTAACTGATAAGGATGTACTAAGATGAAGATGTTAAGATGTTGTTTATAGTTTTTATTATTCCCACTAACAGTAGCGTAAACCTTCCTCCCTCAACTTATCAGATCACTCAATTGCTATTGGCGTATCATAACCTATAAGAATTGCACTGAGAAGGGGATGCCATCACTTGGCTGGCAATCACATCTTTTTATCTAGGTCCTGATGTAGGTGCTAGTGTTGTGTAGAGAGTGGTAGCAAATGAGGCATAGGATTGATGTAATGTAATGTGTATACTTGTAAAGCACACTGTTGCCAGCTGGCGTCCTGGCGCTGTATACCGCTGGGGAACCAGTCCTGGCTTTCCCTGTGGGATGGTCCCTGCTGGGAATCCCCAAGGTGGAGCCAGGCATCCCCGGCGTTGAGGGGGCCGTTGTGGAGATTAGGCAAGCTAATGCCCAGAGTTGCAGAGTGGGACCCCTGGTTAGAGTAGGCACCCACGTGAGAATTATCGAGTCCGCTGACCCTGGTCCATGACCCTGCCGCGTCGGGAATCAAACCCTGGTCCCGGGCCGACTTCTGCTTTTGGGTCTGCCGCCTCTAACCAGTGAGCCATTGAGAGATGTACCCCAGTCGGAACATGAAAACTGAGAAAACATGAAAACTGAGATTCTAATTTTTAGTAGGGTGTGGATTTTCACAATATCCATAGTACTGATTATCAAGCCTTAGAAAATCTGTTTTTTATTGCTGTGCATTCGTTTGAAAATATTCAAGTTCTAATGCACTAACAGTGGACTTTTCCATCTGCAGAATATACTGAATGACCAGAGATGGCAGTGCTGCGGAAGAGAATTTGTCTGCATTGCTGAGACCAAAAAAAAAACCAAGAAGCCATTTCTCAGCACTCTGCCTTCCTTCATCAATTTAAATGGTAAGTCAAACTCGAGTTAGTGGGGTCTTGGCATGATTATCTTTGTCAAGACTCTACCAAAATGGATGACGTTACGGTGATCATCATATTTTATCAGACTTTGTCTCCGAAGCTGAGAAAGCCTGCGTTAGATACCTGTGCTAACAATGTGTCATCAGAGGACATTACTGTCTTTAAGGCTGGAAAGAGTTTCCTTAATTTGGAGCGATGGCCTTACTTTCTCAAGGAGTGAAGCTCATTTGACCTTTTTCCCTGCACTCTGTGTGTGGGTCTCTGATACTCCAGATGGATAGCTGTTTAGGATACTCTGCGGTCTTGCAACTCCATCCAATTTTCAAAAGGATCCCAATGCTTTCCCAGTATACTGCCTAGCTGCCTTGCAGTCCTAATTACATATAGTTACCTAGTGCATAATTGCTGATGTCTCCTCCTCCTGTGTTTCCTCGTCACCCAGGGCGATTGGTCACGTGCTGTCCTGACATCATAAAGCTAGAGCAGGATGTCATCTGACATGAGGGACAATCAGTTGCCTAGCAAGCACTAAGATACATTTATCATGGTATTGAACTGGGTTGCAGGGTAAACAGGGCGCCCAGCTGAAGACCTAGATGGTGAGATGAATGAAACTGGCGCATTATTTGAGACTTGTGCATCTGTTTGAAGGTGCAGTTAATCACAATGTTCTCGACTTCTCTATAGCTTAACTGATAAGGATGTACTAAGATGAAGATGTTAAGATGTTGTTTATAGTTTTTATTATTCCCACTAACAGTAGCGTAAACCTTCCTCCCTCAACTTATCAGATCACTCAATTGCTATTGGCGTATCATAACCTATAAGAATTGCACTGAGAAGGGGATGCCATCACTTGGCTGGCAATCACATCTTTTTATCTAGGTCCTGATGTAGGTGCTAGTGTTGTGTAGAGAGTGGTAGCAAATGAGGCATAGGATTGATGTAATGTAATGTGTATACTTGTAAAGCACACTGTTGCCAGCTGGCGTCCTGGCGCTGTATACCGCTGGGGAACCAGTCCTGGCTTTCCCTGTGGGATGGTCCCTGCTGGGAATCCCCAAGGTGGAGCCAGGCATCCCCGGCGTTGAGGGGGCCGTTGTGGAGATTAGGCAAGCTAATGCCCAGAGTTGCAGAGTGGGACCCCTGGTTAGAGTAGGCACCCACGTGAGAATTATCGAGTCCGCTGACCCTGGTCCATGACCCTGCCGCGTCGGGAATCAAACCCTGGTCCCGGGCCGACTTCTGCTTTTCGGTCTGCCGCCTCTAACCAGTGAGCCATTGAGAGATGTACCCCAGTCGGAACATGAAAACTGAGAAAACATGAAAACTGAGATTCTAATTTTTAGTAGGGTGTGGATTTTCACAATATCCATAGTACTGATTATCAAGCCTTAGAAAATCTGTTTTTCATTGCTGTGCATTCGTTTGAAAATATTCAAGTTCTAATGCACTAACAGTGGACTTTTCCATCTGCAGAATATACTGAATGACCGGAGATGGCAGTGCTGCGGAAGAGAATTTGTCTGCATTGCTGAGACCAAAAAAAAAAAACAAGAAGCCATTTCTCAGCACTCTGCCTTCCTTCATCAATTTAAATGGTAAGTCAAACTCGAGTTAGTGGGGTCTTGGCATGATTATCTTTGTCAAGACTCTACCAAAATGGATGACGTTACGGTGATCATCATATTTTATCAGACTTTGTCTCCGAAGCTGAGAAAGCCTGCGTTAGATACCTGTGCTAACAATGTGTCATCAGAGGACATTACTGTCTTTAAGGCTGGAAAGAGTTTCCTTAATTTGGAGCGATGGCCTTACTTTCTCAAGGAGTGAAGCTCATTTGACCTGTTTCCCTGCACTCTATGTGTGGGTCTCTGATACTCCAGATGGATAGCTGTTTAGGATACTCTGCGGTCTTGCAACTCCATCCAATTTTCAAAAGGAGCCCAATGCTTTCCCAGTATACTGCCTAGCTGCCTTGCAGTCCTAATTACATATAGTTACCTAGTGCATAATTGCTGATTTCTCCTCCTCCTGTGTTTCCTCGTCACCCAGGGCGATTGGTCACGTGCTGTCCTGACATAAAGCTAGAGCAGGATGTCATCTGACATGAGGGACAATCAGTTGCCTAGCAAGCACTAAGATACATTTATCATGGTATTGAACTGGGTTGCAGGGTAAACAGGGCGCCCAGCTGAAGACCTAGATGGTGAGATGAATGAAACTGGCGCATTATTTGAGACTTGTGCATCTGTTTGAAGGTGCAGTTAATCACAATGTTCTCGACTTCTCTATAGCTTAACTGATAAGGATGTACTAAGATGAAGATGTTAAGATGTTGTTTATAGTTTTTATTATTCCCACTAACAGTAGCGTAAACCTTCCTCCCTCAACTTATCAGATCACTCAATTGCTATTGGCGTATCATAACCTATAAGAATTGCACTGAGAAGGGGATGCCATCACTTGGCTGGCAATCACATCTTTTTATCTAGGTCCTGATGTAGGTGCTAGTGTTGTGTAGAGAGTGGTAGCAAATGAGGCATAGGATTGATGTAATGTAATGTGTATACTTGTAAAGCGCACTGTTGCCTTCCGGCGTCCTGGCGCTGTATACCGCTGGGGAACCAGTCCTGGCTTTCCCTGTGGGATGGTCCCTGCTGGGAATCCCCAAGGTGGAGCCAGGCATCCCCGGCGTTGAGGGGGCCGTTGTGGAGATTAGGCAAGCTAATGCCCATAGTTGCAGAGTGGGACCCCTGGTTAGAGTAGGCACTGACGTGAGAATTATCAAGTCCGCTGACCCTGGTCCATGACCCTGCCGCGTCGGGAATTGAACCCTGGTCCTGGGCCGACTTCTGCTTTTGGGTCTGCCGCCTCTAACCAGTGAGCCATTGAGAGATGTACCCCAGGCTGAACATGAAAACTGAGAAAACATGAAAACTGAGATTCTAATTTTTAGTAGGGTGTGGATTTTCACAATATCCATAGTACTGATTATCAAGCCTTAGAAAATCTGTTTTTTATTGCTGTGCATTCGTTTGAAAATATTCAAGTTCTAATGCACTAACAGTGGACTTTTCCATCTGCAGAATATACTGAATGACCAGAGATGGCAGTGCTGCTGAAGAGAATTTGTCTGCATTGCTGAGACCAAAAAAAAAACCAAGAAGCCATTTCTCAGCACTCTGCCTTCCTTCATCAATTTAAATGGTAAGTCAAACTCGAGTTAGTGGGGTCTTGGCATGATTATCTTTGTCAAGACTCTACCAAAATGGATGACGTTACGGTGATCATCATATTTTATCAGACTTTGTCTCCGAAGCTGAGAAAGCCTGCGTTAGATACCTGTGCTAACAATGTGTCATCAGAGGACATTACTGTCTTTAAGGCTGGAAAGAGTTTCCTTAATTTGGAGCGATGGCCTTACTTTCTCAAGGAGTGAAGCTCATTTGACCTGTTTCCCTGCACTCTGTGTGTGGGTCTCTGATACTCCAGATGGATAGCTGTTTAGGATACTCTGCGGTCTTGCAACTCCATCCAATTTTCAAAAGGATCCCACTGCTTTCCCAGTATACTGCCTAGCTGCCTTGCAGTCCTAATTACATATAGTTACCTAGTGCATAATTGCTGATGTCTCCTCCTCCTGTGTTTCCTCGTCACCCAGGGCGATTGGTCACGTGCTGTCCTGACATCATAAAGCTAGAGCAGGATGTCATCTGACATGAGGGACAATCAGTTGCCTAGCAAGCACTAAGATACATTTATCATGGTATTGAACTGGGTTGCAGGGTAAACAGGGCGCCCAGCTGAAGACCTAGATGGTGAGATGAATGAAACTGGCGCATTATTTGAGACTTGTGCATCTGTTTGAAGGTGCAGTTAATCACAATGTTCTCGACTTCTCTATAGCTTAACTGATAAGGATGTACTAAGATGAAGATGTTAAGATGTTGTTTATAGTTTTTATTATTCCCACTAACAGTAGCGTAAACCTTCCTCCCTCAACTTATCAGATCACTCAATTGCTATTGGCGTATCATAACCTATAAGAATTGCACTGAGAAGGGGATGCCATCACTTGGCTGGCAATCACATCTTTTTATCTAGGTCCTGATGTAGGTGCTAGTGTTGTGTAGAGAGTGGTAGCAAATGAGGCATAGGATTGATGTAATGTAATGTGTATACTTGTAAAGCACACTGTTGCCAGCCGGCGTCCTGGCACTGTATACCGCTGGGGAACCAGTCCTGGCTTTCCCTGTGGGATGGTCCCTGCTGGGAATCCCCAAGGTGGAGCCAGGCATCCCCGGCGTTGAGGGGGCCGTTGTGGAGATTAGGCAAGCTAATGCCCAGAGTTGCAGAGTGGGACCCCTGGTTAGAGTAGGCACCCACGTGAGAATTATCGAGTCCGCTGACCCTGGTCCATGACCCTGCCGCGTCGGGAATCAAACCCTGGTCCCGGGCCGACTTCTGCTTTTGGGTCTGCCGCCTCTAACCAGTGAGCCATTGAGAGATGTACCCCAGTCGGAACATGAAAACTGAGAAAACATGAAAACTGAGATTCTAATTTTTAGTAGGGTGTGGATTTTCACAATATCCATAGTACTGATTATCAAGCCTTAGAAAATCTGTTTTTTATTGCTGTGCATTCGTTTGAAAATATTCAAGTTCTAATGCACTAACAGTGGACTTTTCCATCTGCAGAATATACTGAATGACCAGAGATGGCAGTGCTGCGGAAGAGAATTTGTCTGCATTGCTGAGACCAAAAAAAAAAAGAAGCCATTTCTCAGCACTCTGCCTTCCTTCATCAATTTAAATGGTAAGTCAAACTCGAGTTAGTGGGGTCTTGGCATGATTATCTTTGTCAAGACTCTACCAAAATGGATGACGTTACGGTGATCATCATATTTTATCAGACTTTGTCTCCGAAGCTGAGAAAGCCTGCGTTAGATACCTGTGCTAACAATGTGTCATCAGAGGACATTACTGTCTTTAAGGCTGGAAAGAGTTTCCTTAATTTGGAGCCATCGCCTTACTTTCTCAAGGAGTGAAGCTCATTTGACCTGTTTCCCTGCACTCTGTGTGTGGGTCTCTGATACTCCAGATGGATAGCTGTTAAGGATACTCGGCGGTCTTGCAACTCCATCCAATTTTCAAAAGGAGCCCAATGCTTTCCCAGTATACTGCCTAGCTGCCTTGCAGTCCTAATTACATATAGTTACCTAGTGCATAATTGCTGATGTCTCCTCCTCCTGTGTTTCCTCGTCACCGAGGGCGATTGGTCACGTGCTGTCCTGACATAAAGCTAGAGCAGGATGTCATCTGACATGAGGGACAATCAGTTGCCTAGCAAGCACTAAGATACATTTATCATGGTATTGAACTGGGTTGCAGGGTAAACAGGGCGCCCAGCTGAAGACCTAGATGGTGAGATGAATGAAACTGGCGCATTATTTGAGACTTGTGCATCTGTTTGAAGGTGCAGTTAATCACAATGTTCTCGACTTCTCTATAGCTTAACTGATAAGGATGTACTAAGATGAAGATGTTAAGATGTTGTTTATAGTTTTTATTATTCCCACTAACAGTAGCGTAAACCTTCCTCCCTCAACTTATCAGATCACTCAATTGCTATTGGCGTATCATAACCTATAAGAATTGCACTGAGAAGGGGATGCCATCACTTGGCTGGCAATCACATCTTTTTATCTAGGTCTTGATGTAGGTGGTAGTGTTGTTTAGAGAGTGGTAGCAAATGAGGCATAGGATTGATGTAATGTAATGTGTATACTTGTAAAGCGCACTGTTGCCAGCCGGCGTCCTGGCGCTGTATACCGCTGGGGAACCAGTCCTGGCTTTCCCTGTGGGATGGTCCCTGCTGGGAATCCCCAAGGTGGAGCCAGGCATCCCCGGCGTTGAGGGGGCTGTTGTGGAGATTAGGCAAGCTAACGCCCAGAGTTGCAGAGTGGGACCCCTGGTTAGAGTAGGCACTGACGTGAGAATTATCGAGTCCGCTGACCCTAGTCCATGACCCTGCCGCGTCGGGAATCAAACCCTGGTCCCGGGCCGACTTCTGCTTTTGGGTCTGCCGCCTCTAACCAGTGAGCCATTGAGAGATGTACCCCAGTCGGAACATGAAAACTGAGAAAACATGAAAACTGAGATTCTAATTTTTAGTAGGGTGTGGATTTTCACAATATCCATAGTACTGATTATCAAGCCTTAGAAAATCTGTTTTTTATTGCTGTGCATTCGTTTGAAAATATTCAAGTTCTAATGCAATAACAGTGGACTTTTCCATCTGCAGAATATACTGAATGACCAGAGATGGCAGTGCTGCGGAAGAGAATTTGTCTGCATTGCTGAGACCAAAAAAAAAAACAAGAAGCCATTTCTCAGCACTCTGCCTTCCTTCATCAATTTAAATGGTAAGTCAAACTCGAGTTAGTGGGGTCTTGGCATGATTATCTTTGTCAAGACTCTACCAAAATGGATGACGTTCCGGTGATCATCATATTTTATCAGACTTTGTCTCCGAAGCTGAGAAAGCCTGCGTTAGATACCTGTGCTAACAATGTGTCATCAGAGGACATTACTGTCTTTAAGGCTGGAAAGAGTTTCCTTAATTTGGAGCGATGGCCTTACTTTCTCAAGGAGTGAAGCTCATTTGACCTGTTTCCCTGCACTCTGTGTTTGGGTCTCTGATACTCCAGATGGATAGCTGTTTAGGATACTCTGCGGTCTTGCAACTCCATCCAATTTTCAAAAGGATCCCAATGCTTTCCCAGTATACTGCCTAGCTGCCTTGCAGTCCTAATTACATATAGTTACCTAGTGCATAATTGCTGATGTCTCCTCCTCCTGTGTTTCCTCGTCACCCAGGGCGATTGGTCACGTGCTGTCCTGACATCATAAAGCTAGAGCAGGATGTCATCTGACATGAGGGACAATCAGTTGCCTAGCAAGCACTAAGATACATTTATCATGGTATTGAACTGGGTTGCAGGGTAAACAGGGCGCCCAGCTGAAGACCTAGATGGTGAGATGAATGAAACTGGCGCATTATTTGAGACTTGTGCATCTGTTTGAAGGTGCAGTTAATCACAATGTTCTCGACTTCTCTATAGCTTAACTGATAAGGATGTACTAAGATGAAGATGTTAAGATGTTGTTTATAGTTTTTATTATTCCCACTAACAGTAGCGTAAACCTTCCTCCCTCAACTTATCAGATCACTCAATTGCTATTGGCGTATCATAACCTATAAGAATTGCACTGAGAAGGGGATGCCATCACTTGGCTGGCAATCACATCTTTTTATCTAGGTCCTGATGTAGGTGCTAGTGTTGTGTAGAGAGTGGTAGCAAATGAGGCATAGGATTGATGTAATGTAATGTGTATACTTGTAAAGCACACTGTTGCCAGCTGGCGTCCTGGCGCTGTATACCGCTGGGGAACCAGTCCTGGCTTTCCCTGTGGGATGGTCCCTGCTGGGAATCCCCAAGGTGGAGCCAGGCATCCCCGGCGTTGAGGGGGCCGTTGTGGAGATTAGGCAAGCTAATGCCCAGAGTTGCAGAGTGGGACCCCTGGTTAGAGTAGGCACCCACGTGAGAATTATCGAGTCCGCTGACCCTGGTCCATGACCCTGCCGCGTCGGGAATCAAACCCTGGTCCCGGGCCGACTTCTGCTTTTGGGTCTGCCGCCTCTAACCAGTGAGCCATTGAGAGATGTACCCCAGTCGGAACATGAAAACTGAGAAAACATGAAAACTGAGATTCTAATTTTTAGTAGGGTGTGGATTTTCACAATATCCATAGTACTGATTATCAAGCCTTAGAAAATCTGTTTTTTATTGCTGTGCATTCGTTTGAAAATATTCAAGTTCTAATGCACTAACAGTGGACTTTTCCATCTGCAGAATATACTGAATGACCAGAGATGGCAGTGCTGCGGAAGAGAATTTGTCTGCATTGCTGAGACCAAAAAAAAAAAACAAGAAGCCATTTCTCAGCACTCTGCCTTCCTTCATCAATTTAAATGGTAAGTCAAACTCGAGTTAGTGGGGTCTTGGCATGATTATCTTTGTCAAGACTCTACCAAAATGGATGACGTTACGGTGATCATCATATTTTATCAGACTTTGTCTCCGAAGCTGAGAAAGCCTGCGTTAGATACCTGTGCTAACAATGTGTCATCAGAGGACATTACTGTCTTTAAGGCTGGAAAGAGTTTCCTTAATTTGGAGCCATCGCCTTACTTTCTCAAGGAGTGAAGCTCATTTGACCTGTTTCCCTGCACTCTGTGTGTGGGTCTCTGATACTCCAGATGGATAGCTGTTTAGGATACTCTGCGGTCTTGCAACTCCATCCAATTTTCAAAAGGAGCCCAATGCTTTCCCAGTATACTGCCTAGCTGCCTTGCAGTCCTAATTACATATAGTTACCTAGTGCATAATTGCTGATGTCTCCTCCTCCTGTGTTTCCTCGTCACCCAGGGCGATTGGTCACGTGCTGTCCTGACATCATAAAGCTAGAGCAGGATGTCATCTGACATGAGGGACAATCAGTTGCCTAGCAAGCACTAAGATACATTTATCATGGTATTGAACTGGGTTGCAGGGTAAACAGGGCGCCCAGCTGAAGACCTAGATGGTGAGATTAATGAAACTGTCGCATTATTTGAGACTTGTGCATCTGTTTGAAGGTGCAGTTAATCACAATGTTCTCGACTTCTCTATAGCTTAACTGATAAGGATGTACTAAGATGAAGATGTTAAGATGTTGTTTATAGTTTTTATTATTCCCACTAACAGTAGCGTAAACCTTCCTCCCTCAACTTATCAGATCACTCAATTGCTATTGGCGTATCATAACCTATAAGAATTGCACTGAGAAGGGAATGCCATCACTTGGCTGGCAATCACATCTTTTTATCTAGGTCCTGATGTAGGTGCTAGTGTTGTGTAGAGAGTGGTAGCAAATGAGGCATAGGATTGATGTAATGTAATGTGTATACTTGTAAAGCGCACTGTTGCCAGCCGGCGTCCTGGCGCTGTATACCGCTGGGGAACCAGTCCTGGCTTTCCCTGTGGGATGGTCCCTGCTGGGAATCCCCAAGGTGGAGCCAGGCATCCCCGGCGTTGAGGGGGCCGTTGTGGAGATTAGGCAAGCTAATGCCCAGAGTTGCAGAGTGGGACCCCTGGTTAGAGTAGGCACCCACGTGAGAATTATCGAGTCCGCTGACCCTGGTCCATGACCCTGCCGCGTCGGGAATCGAACCCTGGTCCCGGGCCGACTTCTGCTTTTGGGTCTGCTGCCTCTAACCAGTGAGCCATTGAGAGATGTACCCCAGGCTGAACATGAAAACTGAGAAAACATGAAAACTGAGATTCTAATTTTTAGTAGGGTGTGGATTTTCACAATATCCATAGTACTGATTATCAAGCCTTAGAAAATCTGTTTTTATTGCTGTGCATGCGTTTGAAAATATTCAAGTTCTAATGCACTAACAGTGGACTTTTCCATCTGCAGAATATACTGAATGACCAGAGATGGCAGTGCTGCGGAAGAGAATTTGTCTGCATTGCTGAGACCAAAAAAAAAAAAACAAGAAGCCATTTCTCAGCACTCTGCCTTCCTTCATCAATTTAAATGGTAAGCCAAACTCGAGTTAGTGGGGTCTTGGCATGATTATCTTTGTCAAGACTCTACCAAAATGGATGACGTTACGGTGATCATCATATTTTATCAGACTTTGTCTCCGAAGCTGAGAAAGCCTGCGTTAGATACCTGTGCTAACAATGTGTCATCAGAGGACATTACTGTCTTTAAGGCTGGAAAGAGTTTCCTTAATTTGGAGCCATGGCCTTACTTTCTCAAGGAGTGAAGCTCATTTGACCTGTTTCCCTGCACTCTGTGTGTGGGTCTCTGATACTCCAGATGGATAGCTGTTTAGGATACTCGGCGGTCTTGCAACTCCATCCAATTTTCAAAAGGAGCCCAATGCTTTCCCAGTATACTGCCTAGCTGCCTTGCAGTCCTAATTACATATAGTTACCTAGTGCATAATTGCTGATGTCTCCTCCTCCTGTGTTTCCTCGTCACCGAGGGCGATTGGTCACGTGCTGTCCTGACATCATAAAGCTAGAGCAGGATGTCATCTGACATGAGGGACAATCAGTTGCCTAGCAAGCACTAAGATACATTTATCATGGTATTGAACTGGGTTGCAGGGTAAACAGGGCGCCCAGCTGAAGACCTAGATGGTGAGATGAATGAAACTGTCGCATTATTTGAGACTTGTGCATCTGTTTGAAGGTGCAGTTAATCACAATGTTCTCGACTTCTCTATAGCTTAACTGATAAGGATGTACTAAGATGAAGATGTTAAGATGTTGTTTATAGTTTTTATTATTCCCACTAACAGTAGCGTAAACCTTCCTCCCTCAACTTATCAGATCACTCAATTGCTATTGGCGTATCATAACCTATAAGAATTGCACTGAGAAGGGGATGCCATCACTTGGCTGGCAATCACATCTTTTTATCTAGGTCCTGATGTAGGTGCTAGTGTTGTGTAGAGAGTGGTAGCAAATGAGGCATAGGATTGATGTAATGTAATGTGTATACTTGTAAAGCGCACTGTTGCCAGCCGGCGTCCTGGCCCTGTATACCGCTGGGGAACCAGTCCTGGCTTTCCCTGTGGGATGGTCCCTGCTGGGAATCCCCAAGGTGGAGCCAGGCATCCCCGGCGTTGAGGGGGCCGTTGTGGAGATTAGGCAAGCTAATGCCCAGAGTTGCAGAGTGGGACCCCTGGTTAGAGTAGGCACCCACGTGAGAATTATCGAGTCCGCTGACCCTGGTCCATGACCCTGCCGCGTCGGGAATCAAACCCTGGTCCCGGGCCGACTTCTGCTTTTGGGTCTGCTGCCTCTAACCAGTGAGCCATTGAGAGATGTACCCCAGGCTGAACATGAAAACTGAGAAAACATGAAAACTGAGATTCTAATTTTTAGTAGGGTGTGGATTTTCACAATATCCATAGTACTGATTATCAAGCCTTAGAAAATCTGTTTTTTATTGCTGTGCATTCGTTTGAGAATATTCAAGTTCTAATGCACTAACAGTGGACTTTTCCATCTGCAGAATATACTGAATGACCAGAGATGGCAGTGCTGCGGAAGAGAATTTGTCTGCATTGCTGAGACCAAAAAAAAAAACAAGAAGCCATTTCTCAGCACTCTGCCTTCCTTCATCAATTTAAATGGTAAGTCAAACTCGAGCTAGTGGGGTCTTGGCATGATTATCTTTGTCAAGACTCTACCAAAATGGATGACGTTACGGTGATCATCATATTTTATCAGACTTTGTCTCCGAAGCTGAGAAAGCCTGCGTTAGATACCTGTGCTAACAATGTGTCATCAGAGGACATTACTGTCTTTAAGGCTGGAAAGAGTTTCCTTAATTTGGAGCCATGGCCTTACTTTCTCAAGAAGTGAAGCTCATTTGACCTGTTTCCCTGCACTCTGTGTGTGGGTCTCTGATACTCCAGATGGATAGCTGTTTAGGATACTCGGCGGTCTTGCAACTCCATCCAATTTTCAAAAGGAGCCCAATGCTTTCCCAGTATACTGCCTAGCTGCCTTGCAGTCCTAATTACATATAGTTACCTAGTGCATAATTGCTGATGTCTCCTCCTCCTGTGTTTCCTCGTCACCGAGGGCGATTGGTCACGTGCTGTCCTGACATCATAAAGCTAGAGCATGATGTCATCTGACATGAGGGACAATCAGTTGACTAGCAAGCACTAAGATACATTTATCATGGTATTGAACTGGGTTGCAGGGTAAACAGGGCGCCCAGCTGAAGACCTAGATGGTGAGATGAATGAAACTGGCGCATTATTTGAGACTTGTGCATCTGTTTGAAGGTGCAGTTAATCACAATGTTCTCGACTTCTCTATAGCTTAACTGATAAGGATGTACTAAGATGAAGATGTTAAGATGTTTATAGTTTTTATTATTCCCACTAACAGTAGCGTAAACCTTCCTCCCTCAACTTATCAGATCACTCAATTGCTATTGGCGTATCATAACCTATAAGAATTGCACTGAGAAGGGGATGCCATCACTTGGCTGGCAATCACATCTTTTTATCTAGGTCCTGATGTAGGTGCTAGTGTTGTGTAGGGAGTGGTAGAAATGAGGCATAGGATTGATGTAATGCAATGTGTATACTTGTAAAGCGCACTGTTGCCAGCCAGCGTCCTGGCGCTGTATACCGCTGGGGAACCAGTCCTGGCTTTCCCTGTGGGATGGTCCCTGCTGGGAATCCCCAAGGTGGAGCCAGGCATCCCCGGCGTTGAGGGGGCCGTTGTGGAGATTAGGCAAGCTAATGCCCAGAGTTGCAGAGTGGGACCCCTGGTTAGAGTAGGCACCCACGTGAGAATTATCGAGTCCGCTGACCCTGGTCCATGACCCTGCCGCGTCGGGAATCGAACCCTGGTCCCGGGCCGACTTCTGCTTTTGGGTCTGCTGCCTCTAACCAGTGAGCCATTGAGAGATGTACCCCAGGCTGAACATGAAAAATGAGAAAACATGAAAACTGAGATTCTAATTTTTAGTAGGGTGTGGATTTTCACAATATCCATAGTACTGATTATCAAGCCTTAGAAAATCTGTTTTTTATTGCTGTGCATTCGTTTGAAAATATTCAAGTTCTAATGCACTAACAGTGGACTTTTCCATCTGCAGAATATACTGAATGACCAGAGATGGCAGTGCTGCGGAAGAGAATTTGTCTGCATTGCTGAGACCAAAAAAAAAACCATGAAGCCATTTCTCAGCACTCTGCCTTCCTTCATCAATTTAAATGGTAAGTCAAACTCGAGTTAGTGGGGTCTTGGCATGATTATCTTTGTCAAGACTCTCCCAAAATGGATGATGTTACGGTGATCATCATATTTTATCAGACTTTGTCTCCGAAGCTGAGAAAGCCTGCGTTAGATACCTGTGCTAACAATGTGCCATCAGAGGACATTACTGTCTTTAAGGCTGGAAAGAGTTTCCTTAATTTGGAGCCATGGCCTTACTTTCTCAAGAAGTGAAGCTCATTTGACCTGTTTCCCTGCACTCTGTGTGTGGGTCTCTGATACTCCAGATGGATAGCTGTTTAGGATACTCGGCGGTCTTGCAACTCCATCCAATTTTCAAAAGGATCCCAATGCTTTCCCAGTATACTGCCTAGCTGCCTTGCAGTCCTAATTACATATAGTTACCTAGTGCATAATTGCTGATGTCTCCTCCTCCTGTGTTTCCTCGTCACCCAGGGCGATTGGTCACGTGCTGTCCTGACATCATAAAGCTAGAGCAGGATGTCATCTGACATGAGGGACAATCAGTTGCCTAGCAAGCACTAAGATACATTTATCATGGTATTGAACTGGGTTGCAGGGTAAACAGGGCGCCCAGCTGAAGACCTAGATGGTGAGATGAATGAAACTGGCGCATTATTTGAGACTTGTGCATCTGTTTGAAGGTGCAGTTAATCACAATGTTCTCGACTTCTCTATAGCTTAACTGATAAGGATGTACTAAGATGAAGATGTTAAGATGTTGTTTATAGTTTTTATTATTCCCACTAACAGTAGCGTAAACCTTCCTCCCTCAACTTATCAGATCACTCAATTGCTATTGGCGTATCATAACCTATAAGAATTGCACTGAGAAGGGGATGCCATCACTTGGCTGGCAATCACATCTTTTTATCTAGGTCCTGATGTAGGTGCTAGTGTTGTGTAGAGAGTGGTAGCAAATGAGGCATAGGATTGATGTAATGTAATGTGTATACTTGTAAAGCACACTGTTGCCAGCTGGGGTCCTGGCGCTGTATACCGCTGGGGAACCAGTCCTGGCTTTCCCTGTGGGATGGTCCCTGCTGGGAATCCCCAAGGTGGAGCCAGGCATCCCCGGCGTTGAGGGGGCCGTTGTGGAGATTAGGCAAGCTAATGCCCAGAGTTGCAGAGTGGGACCCCTGGTTAGAGTAGGCACCCACGTGAGAATTATCGAGTCCGCTGACCCTGGTCCATGACCCTGCCGCGTCGGGAATCAAACCCTGGTCCCGGGCCGACTTCTGCTTTTGGGTCTGCCGCCTCTAACCAGTGAGCCATTGAGAGATGTACCCCAGTCGGAACATGAAAACTGAGAAAACATGAAAACTGAGATTCTAATTTTTAGTAGGGTGTGGATTTTCACAATATCCATAGTACTGATTATCAAGCCTTAGAAAATCTGTTTTTTATTGCTGTGCATTCGTTTGAAAATATTCAAGTTCTAATGCACTAACAGTGGACTTTTCCATCTGCAGAATATACTGAATGACCAGAGATGGCAGTGCTGCGGAAGAGAATTTGTCTGCATTGCTGAGACCAAAAAAAAAAAGAAGCCATTTCTCAGCACTCTGCCTTCCTTCATCAATTTAAATGGTAAGTCAAACTCGAGTTAGTGGGGTCTTGGCATGATTATCTTTGTCAAGACTCTACCAAAATGGATGACGTTACGGTGATCATCATATTTTATCAGACTTTGTCTCCGAAGCTGAGAAAGCCTGCGTTAGATACCTGTGCTAACAATGTGTCATCAGAGGACATTACTGTCTTTAAGGCTGGAAAGAGTTTCCTTAATTTGGAGCCATGGCCTTACTTTCTCAAGGAGTGAAGCTCATTTGACCTGTTTCCCTGCACTCTGTGTGTGGGTCTCTGATACTCCAGATGGATAGCTGTTTAGGATACTCGGCGGTCTTGCAACTCCATCCAATTTTCAAAAGGATCCCAATGCTTTCCCAGTATACTGCCTAGCTGCCTTGCAGTCCTAATTACATATAGTTACCTAGTGCATAATTGCTGATGTCTCCTCCTCCTGTGTTTCCTCGTCACCCAGGGCGATTGGTCACGTGCTGTCCTGACATCATAAAGCTAGAGCAGGATGTCATCTGACATGAGGGACAATCAGTTGCCTAGCAAGCACTAAGATACATTTATCATGGTATTGAACTGGGTTGCAGGGTAAACAGGGCGCCCAGCTGAAGACCTAGATGGTGAGATTAATGAAACTGTCGCATTATTTGAGACTTGTGCATCTGTTTGAAGGTGCAGTTAATCACAATGTTCTCGACTTCTCTATAGCTTAACTGATAAGGATGTACTAAGATGAAGATGTTAAGATGTTGTTTATAGTTTTTATTATTCCCACTAACAGTAGCGTAAACCTTCCTCCCTCAACTTATCAGATCACTCAATTGCTATTGGCGTATCATAACCTATAAGAATTGCACTGAGAAGGGGATGCCATCACTTGGCTGGCAATCACATCTTTTTATCTAGGTCCTGATGTAGGTGCTAGTGTTGTGTAGAGAGTGGTAGCAAATGAGGCATAGGATTGATGTAATGTAATGTGTATACTTGTAAAGCGCACTGTTGCCAGCCGGCGTCCTGGCGCTGTATACCGCTGGGGAACCAGTCCTGGCTTTCCCTGTGGGATGGTCCCTGCTGGGAATCCCCAAGGTGGAGCCAGGCATCCCCGGCGTTGAGGGGGCCGTTGTGGAGATTAGGCAAGCTAATGCCCAGAGTTGCAGAGTGGGACCCCTGGTTAGAGTAGGCACCCACGTGAGAATTATCGAGTCCGCTGACCCTGGTCCATGACCCTGCCGCGTCGGGAATCGAACCCTGGTCCCGGGCCGACTTCTGCTTTTGGGTCTGCTGCCTCTAACCAGTGAGCCATTGAGAGATGTACCCCAGGCTGAACATGAAAACTGAGAAAACATGAAAACTGAGATTCTAATTTTTAGTAGGGTGTGGATTTTCACAATATCCATAGTACTGATTATCAAGCCTTAGAAAATCTGTTTTTATTGCTGTGCATTCGTTTGAAAATATTCAAGTTCTAATGCACTAACAGTGGACTTTTCCATCTGCAGAATATACTGAATGACCAGAGATGGCAGTGCTGCGGAAGAGAATTTGTCTGCATTGCTGAGACCAAAAAAAAAAAACAAGAAGCCATTTCTCAGCACTCTGCCTTCCTTCATCAATTTAAATGGTAAGCCAAACTCGAGTTAGTGGGGTCTTGGCATGATTATCTTTGTCAAGACTCTACCAAAATGGATGACGTTACGGTGATCATCATATTTTATCAGACTTTGTCTCCGAAGCTGAGAAAGCCTGCGTTAGATACCTGTGCTAACAATGTGTCATCAGAGGACATTACTGTCTTTAAGGCTGGAAAGAGTTTCCTTAATTTGGAGCCATGGCCTTACTTTCTCAAGGAGTGAAGCTCATTTGACCTGTTTCCCTGCACTCTGTGTGTGGGTCTCTGATACTCCAGATGGATAGCTGTTTAGGATACTCGGCGGTCTTGCAACTCCATCCAATTTTCAAAAGGAGCCCAATGCTTTCCCAGTATACTGCCTAGCTGCCTTGCAGTCCTAATTACATATAGTTACCTAGTGCATAATTGCTGATGTCTCCTCCTCCTGTGTTTCCTCGTCACCGAGGGCGATTGGTCACGTGCTGTCCTGACATCATAAAGCTAGAGCAGGATGTCATCTGACATGAGGGACAATCAGTTGCCTAGCAAGCACTAAGATACATTTATCATGGTATTGAACTGGGTTGCAGGGTAAACAGGGCGCCCAGCTGAAGACCTAGATGGTGAGATGAATGAAACTGGCGCATTATTTGAGACTTGTGCATCTGTTTGAAGGTGCAGTTAATCACAATGTTCTCGACTTCTCTTTAGCTTAACTGATAAGGATGTACTAAGATGAAGATGTTAAGATGTTGTTTATAGTTTTTATTATTCCCACTAACAGTAGCGTAAACCTTCCTCCCTCAACTTATCAGATCACTCAATTGCTATTGGCGTATCATAACCTATAAGAATTGCACTGAGAAGGGGATGCCATCACTTGGCTGGCAATCACATCTTTTTATCTAGGTCCTGATGTAGGTGCTAGTGTTGTGTAGAGAGTGGTAGCAAATGAGGCATAGGATTGATGTAATGTAATGTGTATACTTGTAAAGCGCACTGTTGCCAGCCGGCGTCCTGGCGCTGTATACCGCTGGGGAACCAGTCCTGGCTTTCCCTGTGGGATGGTCCCTGCTGGGAATCCCCAAGGTGGAGCCAGGCATCCCCGGCGTTGAGGGGGCCGTTGTGGAGATTAGGCAAGCTAATGCCCAGAGTTGCAGAGTGGGACCCCTGGTTAGAGTAGGCACCCACGTGAGAATTATCGAGTCCGCTGACCCTGGTCCATGACCCTGCCGCGTCGGGAATCAAACCCTGGTCCCGGGCCGACTTCTGCTTTTGGGTCTGCTGCCTCTAACCAGTGAGCCATTGAGAGATGTACCCCAGGCTGAACATGAAAACTGAGAAAACATGAAAACTGAGATTCTAATTTTTAGTAGGGTGTGGATTTTCACAATATCCATAGAACTGATTATCAAGCCTTAGAAAATCTGTTTTTTATTGCTGTGCATTCGTTTGAGAATATTCAAGCTCTAATGCACTAACAGTGGACTTTTCCATCTGCAGAATATACTGAATGACCAGAGATGGCAGTGCTGCGGAAGAGAATTTGTCTGCATTGCTGAGACCAAAAAAAAAAACAAGAAGCCATTTCTCAGCACTCTGCCTTCCTTCATCAATTTAAATGGTAAGTCAAACTCGAGCTAGTGGGGTCTTGGCATGATTATCTTTGTCAAGACTCTACCAAAATGGATGACGTTACGGTGATCATCATATTTTATCAGACTTTGTCTCCGAAGCTGAGAAAGCCTGCGTTAGATACCTGTGCTAACAATGTGTCATCAGAGGACATTACTGTCTTTAAGGCTGGAAAGAGTTTCCTTAATTTGGAGCCATGGCCTTACTTTCTCAAGAAGTGAAGCTCATTTGACCTGTTTCCCTGCACTCTGTGTGTGGGTCTCTGATACTCCAGATGGATAGCTGTTTAGGATACTCGGCGGTCTTGCAACTCCATCCAATTTTCAAAAGGAGCCCAATGCTTTCCCAGTATACTGCCTAGCTGCCTTGCAGTCCTAATTACATATAGTTACCTAGTGCATAATTGCTGATGTCTCCTCCTCCTGTGTTTCCTCGTCACCGAGGGCGATTGGTCACGTGCTGTCCTGACATCATAAAGCTAGAGCATGATGTCATCTGACATGAGGGACAATCAGTTGCCTAGCAAGCACTAAGATACATTTATCATGGTATTGAACTGGGTTGCAGGGTAAACAGGGCGCCCAGCTGAAGACCTAGATGGTGAGATGAATGAAACTGGCGCATTATTTGAGACTTGTGCATCTGTTTGAAGGTGCAGTTAATCACAATGTTCTCGACTTCTCTATAGCTTAACTGATAAGGATGTACTAAGATGAAGATGTTAAGATGTTTATAGTTTTTATTATTCCCACTAACAGTAGCGTAAACCTTCCTCCCTCAACTTATCAGATCACTCAATTGCTATTGGCGTATCATAACCTATAAGAATTGCACTGAGAAGGGGATGCCATCACTTGGCTGGCAATCACATCTTTTTATCTAGGTCCTGATGTAGGTGCTAGTGTTGTGTAGAGAGTGGTAGAAATGAGGCATAGGATTGATGTAATGCAATGTGTATACTTGTAAAGCGCACTGTTGCCAGCCAGCATCCTGGCGCTGTATACCGCTGGGGAACCAGTCCTGGCTTTCCCTGTGGGATGGTCCCTGCTGGGAATCCCCAAGGTGGAGCCAGGCATCCCCGGCGTTGAGGGGGCCGTTGTGGAGATTAGGCAAGCTAATGCCCAGAGTTGCAGAGTGGGACCCCTGGTTAGAGTAGGCACCCACGTGAGAATTATCGAGTCCGCTGACCCTGGTCCATGACCCTGCCGCGTCGGGAATCGAACCCTGGTCCTGGGCCGACTTCTGCTTTTGGGTCTGCCGCCTCTAACCAGTGAGCCATTGAGAGATGTACCCCAGGCTGAACATGAAAACTGAGAAAACATGAAAACTGAGATTCTAATTTTTAGTAGGGTGTGGATTTTCACAATATCCATAGTACTGATTATCAAGCCTTAGAAAATTTGTTTTTTATTGCTGTGCATTCGTTTGAAAATATTCAAGTACTAATGCACTAACAGTGGACTTTTCCATCTGCAGAATATACTGAATGACCAGAGATGGCAGTGCTGCGGAAGAGAATTTGTCTGCATTGCTGAGACCAAAAAAAAAAACAAGAAGCCATTTCTCAGCACTCTGCCTTCCTTCATCAATTTAAATGGTAAGTCAAACTCGAGTTAGTGGGGTCTTGGCATGATTATCTTTGTCAAGACTCTACCAAAATGGATGACGTTACGGTGATCATCATATTTTATCAGACTTTGTCTCCGAAGCTGAGAAAGCCTGCGTTAGATACCTGTGCTAACAATGTGTCATCAGAGGACATTACTGTCTTTAAGGCTGGAAAGAGTTTCCTTAATTTGGAGCCATGGCCTTACTTTCTCAAGGAGTGAAGCTCATTTGACCTGTTTCCCTGCACTCTGTGTGTGGGTCTCTGATACTCCAGATGGATAGCTGTTTAGGATACTCGGCGGTCTTGCAACTCCATCCAATTTTCAAAAGGAGCCCAATGCTTTCCCAGTATACTGCCTAGCTGCCTTGCAGTCCTCATTACATATAGTTACCTAGTGCATAATTGCTGATTTCTCCTCCTCCTGTGTTTCCTCGTCACCCAGGGCGATTGGTCACGTGCTGTCCTAACATCATAAAGCTAGAGCAGGATGTCATCTGACATGAGGGACAATCAGTTGCCTAGCAAGCACTAAGATACATTTATCATGGTATTGAACTGGGTTGCAGGGTAAACAGGGCGCCCAGCTGAAGACCTAGATGGTGAGATGAATGAAACTGGCGCATTATTTGAGACTTGTGCATCTGTTTGAAGGTGCAGTTAATCACAATGTTCTCGACTTCTCTTTAGCTTAACTGATAAGGATGTACTAAGATGAAGATGTTAAGATGTTGTTTATAGTTTTTATTATTCCCACTAACAGTAGCGTAAACCTTCCTCCCTCAACTTATCAGATCACTCAATTGCTATTGGCGTATCATAACCTATAAGAATTGCACTGAGAAGGGGATGCCATCACTTGGCTGGCAATCACATCTTTTTATCTAGGTCCTGATGTAGGTGCTAGTGTTGTGTAGAGAGTGGTAGAAATGAGGCATAGGATTGATGTAATGTAATGTGTATACTTGTAAAGCGCACTGTTGCCAGCCGGCGTCCTGGCGCTGTATACCGCTGGGGAACCAGTCCTGGCTTTCCCTGTGGGATGGTCCCTGCTGGGAATCCCCAAGGTGGAGCCAGGCATCCCCGGCCTTGAGGGGGCCGTTGTGGAGATTAGGCAAGCTAATGCCCAGAGTTGCAGAGTGGGACCCCTGGTTAAAGTAGGCACTGACGTGAGAATTATCGAGTCCGCTGACCCTGGTCCATGACCCTGCCGGGTCGGGAATCAAACCCTGGTCCCGGGCCGACTTCTGCTTTTGGGTCTGCTGCCTCTAACCAGTGAGCCATTGAGAGATGTACCCCAGGCTGAACATGAAAACTGAGAAAACATGAAAACTGAGATTCTAATTTTTAGTAGGGTGTGGATTTTCACAATATCCATAGTACTGATTATCAAGCCTTAGAAAATCTGTTTTTTATTGCTGTGCATTCGTTTGAGAATATTCAAGTTCTAATGCACTAACAGTGGACTTTTCCATCTGCAGAATATACTGAATGACCAGAGATGGCAGTGCTGCGGAAGAGAATTTGTCTGCATTGCTGAGACCAAAAAAAAAACCAAGAAGCCATTTCTCAGCACTCTGCCTTCCTTCATCAATTTAAATGGTAAGTCAAACTCGAGTTAGTGGGGTCTTGGCATGATTATCTTTGTCAAGACTCTACCAAAATGGATGACGTTACGGTGATCATCATATTTTATCAGACTTTGTCTCCGAAGCTGAGAAAGCCTGCGTTAGATACCTGTGCTAACAATGTGTCATCAGAGGACATTACTGTCTTTAAGGCTGGAAAGAGTTTCCTTAATTTGGAGCCATGGCCTTACTTTCTCAAGGAGTGAAGCTCATTTGACCTGTTTCCCTGCACTCTGTGTGTGGGTCTCTGATACTCCAGATGGATAGCCGTTTAGGATACTCAGCGGTCTTGCAACTCCATCCAATTTTCAAAAGGAGCCCAATGCTTTCCCAGTATACTGCCTAGCTGCCTTGCAGTCCTAATTACATATAGTTACCTAGTGCATAATTGCTGATGTCTCCTCCTCCTGTGTTTCCTCGTCACCGAGGGCGAATGGTCACGTGCTGTCCTGACATCATAAAGCTAGAGCAGGATGTCATCTGACATGAGGGACAATCAGTTGCCTAGCAAGCACTAAGATACATTTATCATGGTATTGAACTGGGTTGCAGGGTAAACAGGGCGCCCAGCTGAAGACCTAGATGGTGAGATGAATGAAACTGTCGCATTATTTGAGACTTGTGCATCTGTTTGAAGGTGCAGTTAATCACAATGTTCTCGACTTCTCTATAGCTTAACTGATAAGGATGTACTAAGATGAAGATGTTAAGATGTTGTTTATAGTTTTTATTATTCCCACTAACAGTAGCGTAAACCTTCCTCCCTCAACTTATCAGATCACTCAATTGCTATTGGCGTATCATAACCTATAAGAATTGCACTGAGAAGGGGATGCCATCACTTGGCTGGCAATCACATCTTTTTATCTAGGTCCTGATGTAGGTGCTAGTGTTGTGTAGAGAGTGGTAGCAAATGAGGCATAGGATTGATGTAATGTAATGTGTATACTTGTAAAGCGCACTGTTGCCAGCCGGCGTCCTGGCGCTGTATACCGCTGGGGAACCAGTCCTGGCTTTCCCTGTGGGATGGTCCCTGCGTGGAATCCCCAAGGTGGAGCCAGGCATCCCCGGCGTTGAGGGGGCCGTTGTGGAGATTAGGCAAGCTAATGCCCAGAGTTGCAGAGTGGGACCCCTGGTTAGAGTAGGCACCCACGTGAGAATTATCGAGTCCGCTGGTCCATGACCCTGCCGCGTCGGGAATCGAACCCTGGTCCCGGGCCGACTTCTGCTTTTGGGTCTGCTGCCTCTAACCAGTGAGCCATTGAGAGATGTACCCCAGGCTGAACATGAAAACTGAGAAAACATGAAAACTGAGATTCTAATTTTTAGTAGGGTGTGGATTTTCACAATATCCATAGTACTGATTATCAAGCCTTAGAAAATCTGTTTTTATTGCTGTGCATTCGTTTGAAAATATTCAAGTTCTAATGCACTAACAGTGGACTTTTCCATCTGCAGAATATACTGAATGACCAGAGATGGCAGTGCTGCGGAAGAGAATTTGTCTGCATTGCTGAGACCAAAAAAAAAGAAACAAGAAGCCATTTCTCAGCACTCTGCCTTCCTTCATCAATTTAAATGGTAAGTCAAACTCGAGTTAGTGGGGTCTTGGCATGATTATCTTTGTCAAGACTCTACCAAAATGGATGATGCTACGGTGATCATCATATTTTATCAGACTTTGTCTCCGAAGCTGAGAAAGCCTGCGTTAGATACCTGTGCTAACAATGTGTCATCAGAGGACATTACTGTCTTTAAGGCTGGAAAGAGTTTCCTTAATTTGGAGCGATGGCCTTACTTTCTCAAGCAGTGAAGCTCATTTTACCTGTTTCCCTGCACTCTGTGTGTGGGTCTCTGATACTCCAGATGGATAGCTGTTTAGGATACTCGGCGGTCTTGCAACTCCATCCAATTTTCAAAAGGAGCCCAATGCTTTCCCAGTATACTGCCTAGCTGCCTTGCAGTCCTCATTACATATAGTTACCTAGTGCATAATTGCTGATTTCTCCTCCTCCTGTGTTTCCTCGTCACCCAGGGCGATTGGTCACGTGCTGTCCTAACATCATAAAGCTAGAGCAGGATGTCATCTGACATGAGGGACAATCAGTTGCCTAGCAAGCACTAAGATACATTTATCATGGTATTGAACTGGGTTGCAGGGTAAACAGGGCGCCCAGCTGAAGACCTAGATGGTGAGATGAATGAACCTGGCGCATTATTTGAGACTTGTGCATCTGTTTGAAGGTGCAGTTAATCACAATGTTCTCGACTTCTCTATAGCTTAACTGATAAGGATGTACTAAGATGAAGATGTTAAGATGTTGTTTATAGTTTTTATTATTCCCACTAACAGTAGCGTAAACCTTCCTCCCTCAACTTATCAGATCACTCAATTGCTATTGGCGTATCATAACCTATAAGAATTGCACTGAGAAGGGGATGCCATCACTTGGCTGGCAATCACATCTTTTTATCTAGGTCCTGATGTAGGTGCTAGTGTTGTGTAGAGAGTGGTAGCAAATGAGGCATAGGATTGATGTAATGTAATGTGTATACTTGTAAAGCGCACTGTTGCCAGCCCGCGTCCTGGCCCTGTATACCGCTGGGGAACCAGTCCTGGCTTTCCCTGTGGGATGGTCCCTGCTGGGAATCCCCAAGGTGGAGCCAGGCATCCCCGGCGTTGAGGGGGCCGTTGTGGAGATTAGGCAAGCTAATGCCCAGAGTTGCAGAGTGGGACCCCTGGTTAGAGTAGGCACTGACGTGAGAATTATCGAGTCCGCTGACCCTGGTCCATGACCCTGCCGCGTCGGGAATCGAACCCTGGTCCTGGGCCGACTTCTGCTTTTGGGTCTGCCGCCTCTAACCAGTGAGCCATTGAGAGATGTACCCCAGGCTGAACATGAAAACTGAGAAAACATGAAAACTGAGATTCTAATTTTTAGTAGGGTGTGGATTTTCACAATATCCATAGTACTGATTATCAAGCCTTAGAAAATTTGTTTTTTATTGCTGTGCATTCGTTTGAAAATATTCAAGTACTAATGCACTAACAGTGGACTTTTCCATCTGCAGAATATACTGAATGACCAGAGATGGCAGTGCTGCGGAAGAGAATTTGTCTGCATTGCTGAGACCAAAAAAAAAAACAAGAAGCCATTTCTCAGCACTCTGCCTTCCTTCATCAATTTAAATGGTAAGTCAAACTCGAGTTAGTGGGGTCTTGGCATGATTATCTTTGTCAAGACTCTACCAAAATGGATGATGTTACGGTGATCATCATATTTTATCAGACTTTGTCTCCGAAGCTGAGAAAGCCTGCGTTAGATACCTGTGCTAACAATGTGTCATCAGAGGACATTACTGTCTTTAAGGCTGGAAAGAGTTTCCTTAATTTGGAGCGATGGCCTTACTTTCTCAAGCAGTGAAGCTCATTTTACCTGTTTCCCTGCACTCTGTGTGTGGGTCTCTGATACTCCAGATGGATAGCTGTTTAGGATACTCGGCGGTCTTGCAACTCCATCCAATTTTCAAAAGGAGCCCAATGCTTTCCCAGTATACTGCCTAGCTGCCTTGCAGTCCTCATTACATATAGTTACCTAGTGCATAATTGCTGATTTCTCCTCCTCCTGTGTTTCCTCGTCACCCAGGGCGATTGGTCACGTGCTGTCCTAACATCATAAAGCTAGAGCAGGATGTCATCTGACATGAGGGACAATCAGTTGCCTAGCAAGCACTAAGATACATTTATCATGGTATTGAACTGGGTTGCAGGGTAAACAGGGCGCCCAGCTGAAGACCTAGATGGTGAGATGAATGAACCTGGCGCATTATTTGAGACTTGTGCATCTGTTTGAAGGTGCAGTTAATCACAATGTTCTCGACTTCTCTATAGCTTAACTGATAAGGATGTACTAAGATGAAGATGTTAAGATGTTGTTTATAGTTTTTATTATTCCCACTAACAGTAGCGTAAACCTTCCTCCCTCAACTTATCAGATCACTCAATTGCTATTGGCGTATCATAACCTATAAGAATTGCACTGAGAAGGGGATGCCATCACTTGGCTGGCAATCACATCTTTTTATCTAGGTCCTGATGTAGGTGCTAGTGTTGTGTAGAGAGTGGTAGCAAATGAGGCATAGGATTGATGTAATGTAATGTGTATACTTGTAAAGCGCACTGTTGCCAGCCCGCGTCCTGGCCCTGTATACCGCTGGGGAACCAGTCCTGGCTTTCCCTGTGGGATGGTCCCTGCTGGGAATCCCCAAGGTGGAGCCAGGCATCCCCGGCGTTGAGGGGGCCGTTGTGGAGATTAGGCAAGCTAATGCCCAGAGTTGCAGAGTGGGACCCCTGGTTAGAGTAGGCACTGACGTGAGAATTATCGAGTCCGCTGACCCTGGTCCATGACCCTGCCGCGTCGGGAATCGAACCCTGGTCCTGGGCCGACTTCTGCTTTTGGGTCTGCCGCCTCTAACCAGTGAGCCATTGAGAGATGTACCCCAGGCTGAACATGAAAACTGAGAAAACATGAAAACTGAGATTCTAATTTTTAGTAGGGTGTGGATTTTCACAATATCCATAGTACTGATTATCAAGCCTTAGAAAATTTGTTTTTTATTGCTGTGCATTCGTTTGAAAATATTCAAGTACTAATGCACTAACAGTGGACTTTTCCATCTGCAGAATATACTGAATGACCAGAGATGGCAGTGCTGCGGAAGAGAATTTGTCTGCATTGCTGAGACCAAAAAAAAAAACAAGAAGCCATTTCTCAGCACTCTGCCTTCCTTCATCAATTTAAATGGTAAGTCAAACTCGAGTTAGTGGGGTCTTGGCATGATTATCTTTGTCAAGACTCTACCAAAATGGATGACGTTACGGTGATCATCATATTTTATCAGACTTTGTCTCCGAAGCTGAGAAAGCCTGCGTTAGATACCTGTGCTAACAATGTGTCATCAGAGGACATTACTGTCTTTAAGGCTGGAAAGAGTTTCCTTAATTTGGAGCCATGGCCTTACTTTCTCAAGGAGTGAAGCTCATTTGACCTGTTTCCCTGCACTCTGTGTGTGGGTCTCTGATACTCCAGATGGATAGCTGTTTAGGATACTCGGCGGTCTTGCAACTCCATCCAATTTTCAAAAGGAGCCCAATGCTTTCCCAGTATACTGCCTAGCTGCCTTGCAGTCCTCATTACATATAGTTACCTAGTGCATAATTGCTGATTTCTCCTCCTCCTGTGTTTCCTCGTCACCCAGGGCGATTGGTCACGTGCTGTCCTAACATCATAAAGCTAGAGCAGGATGTCATCTGACATGAGGGACAATCAGTTGCCTAGCAAGCACTAAGATACATTTATCATGGTATTGAACTGGGTTGCAGGGTAAACAGGGCGCCCAGCTGAAGACCTAGATGGTGAGATGAATGAAACTGGCGCATTATTTGAGACTTGTGCATCTGTTTGAAGGTGCAGTTAATCACAATGTTCTCGACTTCTCTTTAGCTTAACTGATAAGGATGTACTAAGATGAAGATGTTAAGATGTTGTTTATAGTTTTTATTATTCCCACTAACAGTAGCGTAAACCTTCCTCCCTCAACTTATCAGATCACTCAATTGCTATTGGCGTATCATAACCTATAAGAATTGCACTGAGAAGGGGATGCCATCACTTGGCTGGCAATCACATCTTTTTATCTAGGTCCTGATGTAGGTGCTAGTGTTGTGTAGAGAGTGGTAGAAATGAGGCATAGGATTGATGTAATGTAATGTGTATACTTGTAAAGCGCACTGTTGCCAGCCGGCGTCCTGGCGCTGTATACCGCTGGGGAACCAGTCCTGGCTTTCCCTGTGGGATGGTCCCTGCTGGGAATCCCCAAGGTGGAGCCAGGCATCCCCGGCCTTGAGGGGGCCGTTGTGGAGATTAGGCAAGCTAATGCCCAGAGTTGCAGAGTGGGACCCCTGGTTAAAGTAGGCACTGACGTGAGAATTATCGAGTCCGCTGACCCTGGTCCATGACCCTGCCGGGTCGGGAATCAAACCCTGGTCCCGGGCCGACTTCTGCTTTTGGGTCTGCTGCCTCTAACCAGTGAGCCATTGAGAGATGTACCCCAGGCTGAACATGAAAACTGAGAAAACATGAAAACTGAGATTCTAATTTTTAGTAGGGTGTGGATTTTCACAATATCCATAGTACTGATTATCAAGCCTTAGAAAATCTGTTTTTTATTGCTGTGCATTCGTTTGAGAATATTCAAGTTCTAATGCACTAACAGTGGACTTTTCCATCTGCAGAATATACTGAATGACCAGAGATGGCAGTGCTGCGGAAGAGAATTTGTCTGCATTGCTGAGACCAAAAAAAAAACCAAGAAGCCATTTCTCAGCACTCTGCCTTCCTTCATCAATTTAAATGGTAAGTCAAACTCGAGTTAGTGGGGTCTTGGCATGATTATCTTTGTCAAGACTCTACCAAAATGGATGACGTTACGGTGATCATCATATTTTATCAGACTTTGTCTCCGAAGCTGAGAAAGCCTGCGTTAGATACCTGTGCTAACAATGTGTCATCAGAGGACATTACTGTCTTTAAGGCTGGAAAGAGTTTCCTTAATTTGGAGCCATGGCCTTACTTTCTCAAGGAGTGAAGCTCATTTGACCTGTTTCCCTGCACTCTGTGTGTGGGTCTCTGATACTCCAGATGGATAGCCGTTTAGGATACTCAGCGGTCTTGCAACTCCATCCAATTTTCAAAAGGAGCCCAATGCTTTCCCAGTATACTGCCTAGCTGCCTTGCAGTCCTAATTACATATAGTTACCTAGTGCATAATTGCTGATGTCTCCTCCTCCTGTGTTTCCTCGTCACCGAGGGCGAATGGTCACGTGCTGTCCTGACATCATAAAGCTAGAGCAGGATGTCATCTGACATGAGGGACAATCAGTTGCCTAGCAAGCACTAAGATACATTTATCATGGTATTGAACTGGGTTGCAGGGTAAACAGGGCGCCCAGCTGAAGACCTAGATGGTGAGATGAATGAAACTGTCGCATTATTTGAGACTTGTGCATCTGTTTGAAGGTGCAGTTAATCACAATGTTCTCGACTTCTCTATAGCTTAACTGATAAGGATGTACTAAGATGAAGATGTTAAGATGTTGTTTATAGTTTTTATTATTCCCACTAACAGTAGCGTAAACCTTCCTCCCTCAACTTATCAGATCACTCAATTGCTATTGGCGTATCATAACCTATAAGAATTGCACTGAGAAGGGGATGCCATCACTTGGCTGGCAATCACATCTTTTTATCTAGGTCCTGATGTAGGTGCTAGTGTTGTGTAGAGAGTGGTAGCAAATGAGGCATAGGATTGATGTAATGTAATGTGTATACTTGTAAAGCGCACTGTTGCCAGCCGGCGTCCTGGCGCTGTATACCGCTGGGGAACCAGTCCTGGCTTTCCCTGTGGGATGGTCCCTGCTGGGAATCCCCAAGGTGGAGCCAGGCATCCCCGGCGTTGAGGGGGCCGTTGTGGAGATTAGGCAAGCTAATGCCCAGAGTTGCAGAGTGGGACCCCTGGTTAGAGTAGGCACCCACGTGAGAATTATCGAGTCCGCTGGTCCATGACCCTGCCGCGTCGGGAATCGAACCCTGGTCCCGGGCCGACTTCTGCTTTTGGGTCTGCTGCCTCTAACCAGTGAGCCATTGAGAGATGTACCCCAGGCTGAACATGAAAACTGAGAAAACATGAAAACTGAGATTCTAATTTTTAGTAGGGTGTGGATTTTCACAATATCCATAGTACTGATTATCAAGCCTTAGAAAATCTGTTTTTATTGCTGTGCATTCGTTTGAAAATATTCAAGTTCTAATGCACTAACAGTGGACTTTTCCATCTGCAGAATATACTGAATGACCAGAGATGGCAGTGCTGCGGAAGAGAATTTGTCTGCATTGCTGAGACCAAAAAAAAAGAAACAAGAAGCCATTTCTCAGCACTCTGCCTTCCTTCATCAATTTAAATGGTAAGTCAAACTCGAGTTAGTGGGGTCTTGGCATGATTATCTTTGTCAAGACTCTACCAAAATGGATGATGCTACGGTGATCATCATATTTTATCAGACTTTGTCTCCGAAGCTGAGAAAGCCTGCGTTAGATACCTGTGCTAACAATGTGTCATCAGAGGACATTACTGTCTTTAAGGCTGGAAAGAGTTTCCTTAATTTGGAGCGATGGCCTTACTTTCTCAAGCAGTGAAGCTCATTTTACCTGTTTCCCTGCACTCTGTGTGTGGGTCTCTGATACTCCAGATGGATAGCTGTTTAGGATACTCGGCGGTCTTGCAACTCCATCCAATTTTCAAAAGGAGCCCAATGCTTTCCCAGTATACTGCCTAGCTGCCTTGCAGTCCTCATTACATATAGTTACCTAGTGCATAATTGCTGATTTCTCCTCCTCCTGTGTTTCCTCGTCACCCAGGGCGATTGGTCACGTGCTGTCCTAACATCATAAAGCTAGAGCAGGATGTCATCTGACATGAGGGACAATCAGTTGCCTAGCAAGCACTAAGATACATTTATCATGGTATTGAACTGGGTTGCAGGGTAAACAGGGCGCCCAGCTGAAGACCTAGATGGTGAGATGAATGAACCTGGCGCATTATTTGAGACTTGTGCATCTGTTTGAAGGTGCAGTTAATCACAATGTTCTCGACTTCTCTATAGCTTAACTGATAAGGATGTACTAAGATGAAGATGTTAAGATGTTGTTTATAGTTTTTATTATTCCCACTAACAGTAGCGTAAACCTTCCTCCCTCAACTTATCAGATCACTCAATTGCTATTGGCGTATCATAACCTATAAGAATTGCACTGAGAAGGGGATGCCATCACTTGGCTGGCAATCACATCTTTTTATCTAGGTCCTGATGTAGGTGCTAGTGTTGTGTAGAGAGTGGTAGCAAATGAGGCATAGGATTGATGTAATGTAATGTGTATACTTGTAAAGCGCACTGTTGCCAGCCCGCGTCCTGGCCCTGTATACCGCTGGGGAACCAGTCCTGGCTTTCCCTGTGGGATGGTCCCTGCTGGGAATCCCCAAGGTGGAGCCAGGCATCCCCGGCGTTGAGGGGGCCGTTGTGGAGATTAGGCAAGCTAATGCCCAGAGTTGCAGAGTGGGACCCCTGGTTAGAGTAGGCACTGACGTGAGAATTATCGAGTCCGCTGACCCTGGTCCATGACCCTGCCGCGTCGGGAATCGAACCCTGGTCCTGGGCCGACTTCTGCTTTTGGGTCTGCCGCCTCTAACCAGTGAGCCATTGAGAGATGTACCCCAGGCTAAACATGAAAACTGAGAAAACATGAAAACTGAGATTCTAATTTTTAGTAGGGTGTGGATTTTCACAATATCCATAGTACTGATTATCAAGCCTTAGAAAATTTGTTTTTTATTGCTGTGCATTCGTTTGAAAATATTCAAGTACTAATGCACTAACAGTGGACTTTTCCATCTGCAGAATATACTGAATGACCAGAGATGGCAGTGCTGCGGAAGAGAATTTGTCTGCATTGCTGAGACCAAAAAAAAAAACAAGAAGCCATTTCTCAGCACTCTGCCTTCCTTCATCAATTTAAATGGTAAGTCAAACTCGAGTTAGTGGGGTCTTGGCATGATTATCTTTGTCAAGACTCTACCAAAATGGATGATGTTACGGTGATCATCATATTTTATCAGACTTTGTCTCCGAAGCTGAGAAAGCCTGCGTTAGATACCTGTGCTAACAATGTGTCATCAGAGGACATTACTGTCTTTAAGGCTGGAAAGAGTTTCCTTAATTTGGAGCGATGGCCTTACTTTCTCAAGCAGTGAAGCTCATTTTACCTGTTTCCCTGCACTCTGTGTGTGGGTCTCTGATACTCCAGATGGATAGCTGTTTAGGATACTCGGCGGTCTTGCAACTCCATCCAATTTTCAAAAGGAGCCCAATGCTTTCCCAGTATACTGCCTAGCTGCCTTGCAGTCCTCATTACATATAGTTACCTAGTGCATAATTGCTGATTTCTCCTCCTCCTGTGTTTCCTCGTCACCCAGGGCGATTGGTCACGTGCTGTCCTAACATCATAAAGCTAGAGCAGGATGTCATCTGACATGAGGGACAATCAGTTGCCTAGCAAGCACTAAGATACATTTATCATGGTATTGAACTGGGTTGCAGGGTAAACAGGGCGCCCAGCTGAAGACCTAGATGGTGAGATGAATGAACCTGGCGCATTATTTGAGACTTGTGCATCTGTTTGAAGGTGCAGTTAATCACAATGTTCTCGACTTCTCTATAGCTTAACTGATAAGGATGTACTAAGATGAAGATGTTAAGATGTTGTTTATAGTTTTTATTATTCCCACTAACAGTAGCGTAAACCTTCCTCCCTCAACTTATCAGATCACTCAATTGCTATTGGCGTATCATAACCTATAAGAATTGCACTGAGAAGGGGATGCCATCACTTGGCTGGCAATCACATCTTTTTATCTAGGTCCTGATGTAGGTGCTAGTGTTGTGTAGAGAGTGGTAGCAAATGAGGCATAGGATTGATGTAATGTAATGTGTATACTTGTAAAGCGCACTGTTGCCAGCCCGCGTCCTGGCCCTGTATACCGCTGGGGAACCAGTCCTGGCTTTCCCTGTGGGATGGTCCCTGCTGGGAATCCCCAAGGTGGAGCCAGGCATCCCCGGCGTTGAGGGGGCCGTTGTGGAGATTAGGCAAGCTAATGCCCAGAGTTGCAGAGTGGGACCCCTGGTTAGAGTAGGCACTGACGTGAGAATTATCGAGTCCGCTGACCCTGGTCCATGACCCTGCCGCGTCGGGAATCGAACCCTGGTCCTGGGCCGACTTCTGCTTTTGGGTCTGCCGCCTCTAACCAGTGAGCCATTGAGAGATGTACCCCAGGCTGAACATGAAAACTGAGAAAACATGAAAACTGAGATTCTAATTTTTAGTAGGGTGTGGATTTTCACAATATCCATAGTACTGATTATCAAGCCTTAGAAAATTTGTTTTTTATTGCTGTGCATTCGTTTGAAAATATTCAAGTACTAATGCACTAACAGTGGACTTTTCCATCTGCAGAATATACTGAATGACCAGAGATGGCAGTGCTGCGGAAGAGAATTTGTCTGCATTGCTGAGACCAAAAAAAAAAACAAGAAGCCATTTCTCAGCACTCTGCCTTCCTTCATCAATTTAAATGGTAAGTCAAACTCGAGTTAGTGGGGTCTTGGCATGATTATCTTTGTCAAGACTCTACCAAAATGGATGATGTTACGGTGATCATCATATTTTATCAGACTTTGTCTCCGAAGCTGAGAAAGCCTGCGTTAGATACCTGTGCTAACAATGTGTCATCAGAGGACATTACTGTCTTTAAGGCTGGAAAGAGTTTCCTTAATTTGGAGCGATGGCCTTACTTTCTCAAGCAGTGAAGCTCATTTTACCTGTTTCCCTGCACTCTGTGTGTGGGTCTCTGATACTCCAGATGGATAGCTGTTTAGGATACTCGGCGGTCTTGCAACTCCATCCAATTTTCAAAAGGATCCCAATGCTTTCCCAGTATACTGCCTAGCTGCCTTGCAGTCCTCATTACATATAGTTACCTAGTGCATAATTGCTGATTTCTCCTCCTCCTGTGTTTCCTCGTCACCCAGGGCGATTGGTCACGTGCTGTCCTAACATCATAAAGCTAGAGCAGGATGTCATCTGACATGAGGGACAATCAGTTGCCTAGCAAGCACTAAGATACATTTATCATGGTATTGAACTGGGTTGCAGGGTAAACAGGGCGCCCAGCTGAAGACCTAGATGGTGAGATGAATGAAACTGGCGCATTATTTGAGACTTGTGCATCTGTTTGAAGGTGCAGTTAATCACAATGTTCTCGACTTCTCTATAGCTTAACTGATAAGGATGTACTAAGATGAAGATGTTAAGATGTTGTTTATAGTTTTTATTATTCCCACTAACAGTAGCGTAAACCTTCCTCCCTCAACTTATCAGATCACTCAATTGCTATTGGCGTATCATAACCTATAAGAATTGCACTGAGAAGGGGATGCCATCACTTGGCTGGCAATCACATCTTTTTATCTAGGTCCTGATGTAGGTGCTAGTGTTGTGTAGAGAGTGGTAGAAATGAGGCATAGGATTGATGTAATGTAATGTGTATACTTGTAAAGCGCACTGTTGCCAGCCAGCGTCCTGGCGCTGTATACCGCTGGGGAACCAGTCCTGGCTTTCCCTGTGGGATGGTCCCTGCTGGGAATCCCCAAGGTGGAGCCAGGCATCCCCGGCGTTGAGGGGGCCGTTGTGGAGATTAGGCAAGCTAATGCCCAGAGTTGCAGAGTGGGACCCCTGGTTAAAGTAGGCACTGACGTGAGAATTATCGAGTCCGCTGACCCTGGTCCATGACCCTGCCGGGTCGGGAATCAAACCCTGGTCCCGGGCCGACTTCTGCTTTTGGGTCTGCTGCCTCTAACCAGTGAGCCATTGAGAGATGTACCCCAGGCTGAACATGAAAAATGAGAAAACATGAAAACTGAGATTCTAATTTTTAGTAGGGTGTGGATTTTCACAATATCCATAGTACTGATTATCAAGCCTTAGAAAATCTGTTTTTATTGCTGTGCATTCGTTTGAAAATATTCAAGTTCTAATGCACTAACAGTGGACTTTTCCATCTGCAGAATATACTGAATGAGCAGAGATGGCAGTGCTGCGGAAGAGAATTTGTCTGCATTGCTGAGACCAAAAAAAAAACCAAGAAGCCATTTCTCAGCACTCTGCCTTCCTTCATCAATTTAAATGGTAAGTCAAACTCGAGTTAGTGGGGTCTTGGCATGATTATCTTTGTCAAGACTCTACCAAAATGGATGACGTTACGGTGATCATCATATTTTATCAGACTTTGTCTCCGAAGCTGAGAAAGCCTGCGTTAGATACCTGTGCTAACAATGTGTCATCAGAGGACATTACTGTCTTTAAGGCTGGAAAGAGTTTCCTTAATTTGGAGCCATGGCCTTACTTTCTCAAGGAGTGAAGCTCATTTGACCTGTTTCCCTGCACTCTGTGTGTCGGTCTCTGATACTCCAGATGGATAGCTGTTTAGGATACTCGGCGGTCTTGCAACTCCATCCAATTTTCAAAAGGAGCCCAATGCTTTCCCAGTATACTGCCTAGCTGCCTTGCAGTCCTAATTACATATAGTTACCTAGTGCATAATTGCTGATTTCTCCTCCTCCTGTGTTTCCTCATCACCCAGGGCGATTGGTCACGTGCTGTCCTGACATCATAAAGCTAGAGCAGGATGTCATCTGACATGAGGGACAATCAGTTGCCTAGCAAGCACTAAGATACATTTATCATGGTATTGAACTGGGTTGCAGGGTAAACAGGGCGCCCAGCTGAAGACCTAGATGGTGAGATGAATGAAACTGGCGCATTATTTGAGACTTGTGCATCTGTTTGAAGGTGCAGTTAATCACAATGTTCTCGACTTCTCTATAGCTTAACTGATAAGGATGTACTAAGATGAAGATGTTAAGATGTTGTTTATAGTTTTTATTATTCCCACTAACAGTAGTGTAAACCTTCCTCCCTCAACTTATCAGATCACTCAATTGCTATTGGCGTATCATAACCTATAAGAATTGCACTGAGAAGGGGATGCCATCACTTGGCTGGCAATCACATCTTTTTATCTAGGTCCTGATGTAGGTGCTAGTGTTGTGTAGAGAGTGGTAGCAAATGAGGCATAGGATTGATGTAATGTAATGTGTATACTTGTAAAGCGCACTGTTGCCAGCCGGCGTCCTGGCGCTGTATACCGCTGGGGAACCAGTCCTGGCTTTCCCTGTGGGATGGTCACTGCTGGGAATCCCCAAGGTGGAGCCAGGCATCCCCGGCGTTGAGGGGGCCGTTGTGGAGATTAGGCAAGCTAATGCCCAGAGTTGCAGAGTGGGACCCCTGGTTAGAGTAGGCACTGACGTGAGAATTATCGAGTCCGCTGACCCTGGTCCATGACCCTGCCGCGTCGGGAATCGAACCCTGGTCCCGGGCCGACTTCTGCTTTTGGGTCTGCTGCCTCTAACCAGTGAGCCATTGAGAGATGTACCCCAGGCTGAACATGAAAACTGAGAAAACATGAAAACTGAGATTCTAATTTTTAGTAGGGTGTGGATTTTCACAATATCCATAGTAATGATTATCAAGCCTTAGAAAATCTGTTTTTTATTGCTGTGCATTCGTTTGAAAATCTTCAAGTTCTAATGCACTAAGAGTGGACTTTTCCATCTGCAGAATATACTGAATGACCAGAGATGGCAGTGCTGCGGAAGAGAATTTGTCTGCATTGCTGAGACCAAAAAAAAAACCAAGAAGCCATTTCTCAGCACTCTGCCTTCCTTCATCAATTTAAATGGTAAGTCAAACTCGAGTTAGTGGGGTCTTGGCATGATTATCTTTGTCAAGACTCTACCAAAATGGATGACGTTACGGTGATCATCATATTTTATCAGACTTTGTCTCCGAAGCTGAGAAAGCCTGCGTTAGATACCTGTGCTAACAATGTGTCATCAGAGGACATTACTGTCTTTAAGGCTGGAAAGAGTTTCCTTAATTTATAGCGATGGCCTTACTTTCTCAAGGAGTGAAGCTCATTTGACCTGTTTCCCTGCACTCTGTGTGTGGGTCTCTGATACTCCAGATGGATAGCTGTTTAGGATACTCTGCGGTCTTGCAACTCCATCCAATTTTCAAAAGGAGCCCAATGCTTTCCCAGTATACTACCTAGCTGCCTTGCAGTCCTAATTACATATAGTTACCTAGTGCATAATTGCTGATGTCTCCTCCTCCTGTGTTTCCTCGTCACCGAGGGCGATTGGTCACGTGCTGTCCTGACATCATAAAGCTAGAGCAGGATATCATCTGACATGAGGGACAATCAGTTGCCTAGCAAGCACTAAGATACATTTATCATGGTATTGAACTGGGTTGCAGGGTAAACAGGGCGCCCAGCTGAAGACCTAGATGGTGAGATGAATGAAACAGGCGCATTATTTGAGACTTGTGCATCTGTTTGAAGGTGCAGTTAATCACAATGTTCTCGACTTCTCTATAGCTTAACTGATAAGGATGTACTAAGATGAAGATGTTAAGATGTTGTTTATAGTTTTTATTATTCCCACTAACAGTAGCGTAAACCTTCCTCCCTCAACTTATCAGATCACTCAATTGCTATTGGCGTATCATAACCTATAAGAATTGCACTGAGAAGGGGATGCCATCACTTGGCTGGCAATCACATCTTTTTATCTAGGTCCTGATGTAGGTGCTAGTGTTGTGTAGAGAGTGGTAGCAAATGAGGCATAGGATTGATGTAATGTAATGTGTATACTTGTAAAGCGCACTGTTGCCAGCCGGCGTCCTGGCGCTGTATACCGCTGGGGAACCAGTCCTGGCTTTCCCTGTGGGATGGTCCCTGCTGGGAATCCCCAAGGTGGAGCCAGGCATACCCGGCGTTGAGGGGGCCGTTGTGGAGATTAGGCAAGCTAATGCCCAGAGTTGCAGAGTGGGACCCCTGGTTAGAGTAGGCACTGACGTGAGAATTATCGAGTCCGCTGACCCTGGTCCATGACCCTGCCGCGTCGGGAATCAAACCCTGGTCCCGGGCCGACTTCTGCTTTTGGGTCTGCCGCCTCTAACCAGTGAGCCATTGAGAGATGTACCCCAGTCGGAACATGAAAACTGAGAAAACATGAAAACTGAGATTCTAATTTTTAGTAGGGTGTGGATTTTCACAATATCCATAGTACTGATTATCAAGCCTTAGAAAATCTGTTTTTTATTGCTGTGCATTCGTTTGAGAATATTCAAGTTCTAATGCACTAAAAGTGGACTTTTCCATCTGCAGAATATACTGAATGACCAGAGATGGCAGTGCTGCGGAAGAGAATTTGTCTGCATTGCTGAGACCAAAAAAAAAACCAAGAAGCCATTTCTCAGCACTCTGCCTTCCTTCATCAATTTAAATGGTAAGTCAAACTCGAGTTAGTGGGGTCTTGGCATGATTATCTTTGTCAAGACTCTACCAAAATGGATGATGTTACGGTGATCATCATATTTTATCAGACTTTGTCTCCGAAGCTGAGAAAGCCTGCGTTAGATACCTGTGCTATTAATGTGTCATCAGAGGACATTACTGTCTTTAAGGCTGGAAAGAGTTTCCTTAATTTGGAGCGATGGCCTTACTTTCTCAAGCAGTGAAGCTCATTTTACCTGTTTCCCTGCACTCTGTGTGTGGGTCTCTGATACTCCAGATGGATAGCTGTTTAGGATACTCGGCGGTCTTGCAACTCCATCCAATTTTCAAAAGGATCCCAATGCTTTCCCAGTATACTGCCTAGCTGCCTTGCAGTCCTCATTACATATAGTTACCTAGTGCATAATTGCTGATTTCTCCTCCTCCTGTGTTTCCTCGTCACCCAGGGCGATTGGTCACGTGCTGTCCTAACATCATAAAGCTAGAGCAGGATGTCATCTGACATGAGGGACAATCAGTTGCCTAGCAAGCACTAAGATACATTTATCATGGTATTGAACTGGGTTGCAGGGTAAACAGGGCGCCCAGCTGAAGACCTAGATGGTGAGATGAATGAAACTGGCGCATTATTTGAGACTTGTGCATCTGTTTGAAGGTGCAGTTAATCACAATGTTCTCGACTTCTCTATAGCTTAACTGATAAGGATGTACTAAGATGAAGATGTTAAGATGTTGTTTATAGTTTTTATTATTCCCACTAACAGTAGCGTAAACCTTCCTCCCTCAACTTATCAGATCACTCAATTGCTATTGGCGTATCATAACCTATAAGAATTGCACTGAGAAGGGGATGCCATCACTTGGCTGGCAATCACATCTTTTTATCTAGGTCCTGATGTAGGTGCTAGTGTTGTGTAGAGAGTGGTAGAAATGAGGCATAGGATTGATGTAATGTAATGTGTATACTTGTAAAGCGCACTGTTGCCAGCCAGCGTCCTGGCGCTGTATACCGCTGGGGAACCAGTCCTGGCTTTCCCTGTGGGATGGTCCCTGCTGGGAATCCCCAAGGTGGAGCCAGGCATCCCCGGCGTTGAGGGGGCCGTTGTGGAGATTAGGCAAGCTAATGCCCAGAGTTGCAGAGTGGGACCCCTGGTTAAAGTAGGCACTGACGTGAGAATTATCGAGTCCGCTGACCCTGTCCATGACCCTGCCGGGTCGGGAATCAAACCCTGGTCCCGGGCCGACTTCTGCTTTTGGGTCTGCTGCCTCTAACCAGTGAGCCATTGAGAGATGTACCCCAGGCTGAACATGAAAAATGAGAAAACATGAAAACTGAGATTCTAATTTTTAGTAGGGTGTGGATTTTCACAATATCCATAGTACTGATTATCAAGCCTTAGAAAATCTGTTTTTATTGCTGTGCATTCGTTTGAAAATATTCAAGTTCTAATGCACTAACAGTGGACTTTTCCATCTGCAGAATATACTGAATGAGCAGAGATGGCAGTGCTGCGGAAGAGAATTTGTCTGCATTGCTGAGACCAAAAAAAAAACCAAGAAGCCATTTCTCAGCACTCTGCCTTCCTTCATCAATTTAAATGGTAAGTCAAACTCGAGTTAGTGGGGTCTTGGCATGATTATCTTTGTCAAGACTCTACCAAAATGGATGACGTTACGGTGATCATCATATTTTATCAGACTTTGTCTCCGAAGCTGAGAAAGCCTGCGTTAGATACCTGTGCTAACAATGTGTCATCAGAGGACATTACTGTCTTTAAGGCTGGAAAGAGTTTCCTTAATTTGGAGCCATGGCCTTACTTTCTCAAGGAGTGAAGCTCATTTGACCTGTTTCCCTGCACTCTGTGTGTGGGTCTCTGATACTCCAGATGGATAGCCGTTTAGGATACTCGGCGGTCTTGCAACTCCATCCAATTTTCAAAAGGAGCCCAATGCTTTCCCAGTATACTGCCTAGCTGCCTTGCAGTCCTAATTACATATAGTTACCTAGTGCATAATTGCTGATGTCTCCTCCTCCTGTGTTTCCTCGTCACCGAGGGCGATTGGTCACGTGCTGTCCTGACATCATAAAGCTAGAGCAGGATGTCATCTGACATGAGGGACAATCAGTTGCCTAGCAAGCACTAAGATACATTTATCATGGTATTGAACTGGGTTGCAGGGTAAACAGGGCGCCCAGCTGAAGACCTAGATGGTGAGATGAATGAAACTGTCGCATTATTTGAGACTTGTGCATCTGTTTGAAGGTGCAGTTAATCACAATGTTCTCGACTTCTCTATAGCTTAACTGATAAGGATGTACTAAGATGAAGATGTTAAGATGTTGTTTATAGTTTTTATTATTCCCACTAACAGTAGCGTAAACCTTCCTCCCTCAACTTATCAGATCACTCAATTGCTATTGGCGTATCATAACCTATAAGAATTGCACTGAGAAGGGGATGCCATCACTTGGCTGGCAATCACATCTTTTTATCTAGGTCCTGATGTAGGTGCTAGTGTTGTGTAGAGAGTGGTAGAAATGAGGCATAGGATTGATGTAATGTAATGTGTATACTTGTAAAGCGCACTGTTGCCAGCCGGCGTCCTGGCGCTGTATACCGCTGGGGAACCAGTCCTGGCTTTCCCTGTGGGATGGTCCCTGCTGGGAATCCCCAAGGTGGAGCCAGGCATCCCCGGCGTTGAGGGGGCCGTTGTGGAGATTAGGCAAGCTAATGCCCAGAGTTGCAGAGTGGGACCCCTGGTTAGAGTAGGCACTGACGTGAGAATTATCGAGTCCGCTGACCCTGGTCCATGACCCTGCCGCGTCGGGAATCAAACCCTGGTCCCGGGCCGACTTCTGCTTTTGGGTCTGCCGCCTCTAACCAGTGAGCCATTGAGAGATGTACCCCAGTCGGAACATGAAAACTGAGAAAACATGAAAACTGAGATTCTAATTTTTAGTAGGGTGTGGATTTTCACAATATCCATAGTACTGATTATCAAGCCTTAGAAAATCTGTTTTTTATTGCTGTGCATTCGTTTGAGAATATTCAAGTTCTAATGCACTAAAAGTGGACTTTTCCATCTGCAGAATATACTGAATGACCAGAGATGGCAGTGCTGCGGAAGAGAATTTGTCTGCATTGCTGAGACCAAAAAAAAAACCAAGAAGCCATTTCTCAGCACTCTGCCTTCCTTCATCAATTTAAATGGTAAGTCAAACTCGAGTTAGTGGGGTCTTGGCATGATTATCTTTGTCAAGACTCTACCAAAATGGATGATGTTACGGTGATCATCATATTTTATCAGACTTTGTCTCCGAAGCTGAGAAAGCCTGCGTTAGATACCTGTGCTAACAATGTGTCATCAGAGGACATTACTGTCTTTAAGGCTGGAAAGAGTTTCCTTAATTTGGAGCGATGGCCTTACTTTCTCAAGCAGTGAAGCTCATTTTACCTGTTTCCCTGCACTCTGTGTGTGGGTCTCTGATACTCCAGATGGATAGCTGTTTAGGATACTCGGCGGTCTTGCAACTCCATCCAATTTTCAAAAGGAGCCCAATGCTTTCCCAGTATACTGCCTAGCTGCCTTGCAGTCCTAATTACATATAGTTACCTAGTGCATAATTGCTGATGTCTCCTCCTCCTGTGTTTCCTCGTCACCGAGGGCGATTGGTCACGTGCTGTCCTGACATCATAAAGCTAGAGCAGGATGTCATCTGACATGAGGGACAATCAGTTGCCTAGCCAGCACTAAGATACATTTATCATGGTATTGAACTGGGTTGCAGGGTAAACAGGGCGCCCAGCTGAAGACCTAGATGGTGAGATGAATGAAACTGGCGCATTATTTGAGACTTGTGCATCTGTTTGAAGGTGCAGTTAATCACAATGTTCTCGACTTCTCTATAGCTTAACTGATAAGGATGTACTAAGATGAAGATGTTAAGATGTTGTTTATAGTTTTTATTATTCCCACTAACAGTAGCGTAAACCTTCCTCCCTCAACTTATCAGATCACTCAATTGCTATTGGCGTATCATAACCTATAAGAATTGCACTGAGAAGGGGATGCCATCACTTGGCTGGCAATCACATCTTTTTATCTAGGTCCTGATGTAGGTGCTAGTGTTGTGTAGAGAGTGGTAGAAATGAGGCATAGGATTGATGTAATGTAATGTGTATACTTGTAAAGCGCACTGTTGCCAGCCGGCGTCCTGGCGCTGTATACCGCTGGGGAACCAGTCCTGGCTTTCCCTGTGGGATGGTCCCTGCTGGGAATCCCCAAGGTGGAGCCAGGCATCCCCGGCGTTGAGGGGGCCGTTGTGGAGATTAGGCAAGCTAATGCCCAGAGTTGCAGAGTGGGACCCCTGGTTAGAGTAGGCACTGACGTGAGAATTATCGAGTCCGCTGACCCTGGTCCATGACCCTGCCGCGTCGGGAATCAAACCCTGGTCCCGGGCCGACTTCTGCTTTTGGGTCTGCCGCCTCTAACCAGTGAGCCATTGAGAGATGTACCCCAGTCGGAACATGAAAACTGAGAAAACATGAAAACTGAGATTCTAAATTTTAGTAGGGTGTGGATTTTCACAATATCCATAGTACTGATTATCAAGCCTTAGAAAATCTGTTTTTTATTGCTGTGCATTCGTTTGAGAATATTCAAGTTCTAATGCACTAAAAGTGGACTTTTCCATCTGCAGAATATACTGAATGACCAGAGATGGCAGTGCTGCGGAAGAGAATTTGTCTGCATTGCTGAGACCAAAAAAAAAACCAAGAAGCCATTTCTCAGCACTCTGCCTTCCTTCATCAATTTAAATGGTAAGTCAAACTCGAGTTAGTGGGGTCTTGGCATGATTATCTTTGTCAAGACTCTACCAAAATGGATGATGTTACGGTGATCATCATATTTTATCAGACTTTGTCTCCGAAGCTGAGAAAGCCTGCGTTAGATACCTGTGCTAACAATGTGTCATCAGAGGACATTACTGTCTTTAAGGCTGGAAAGAGTTTCCTTAATTTGGAGCGATGGCCTTACTTTCTCAAGCAGTGAAGCTCATTTTACCTGTTTCCCTGCACTCTGTGTGTGGGTCTCTGATACTCCAGATGGATAGCTGTTTAGGATACTCGGCGGTCTTGCAACTCCATCCAATTTTCAAAAGGAGCCCAATGCTTTCCCAGTATACTGCCTAGCTGCCTTGCAGTCCTCATTACATATAGTTACCTAGTGCATAATTGCTGATTTCTCCTCCTCCTGTGTTTCCTCGTCACCCAGGGCGATTGGTCACGTGCTGTCCTAACATCATAAAGCTAGAGCAGGATGTCATCTGACATGAGGGACAATCAGTTGCCTAGCAAGCACTAAGATACATTTATCATGGTATTGAACTGGGTTGCAGGGTAAACAGGGCGCCCAGCTGAAGACCTAGATGGTGAGATGAATGAAACTGGCGCATTATTTGAGACTTGTGCATCTGTTTGAAGGTGCAGTTAATCACAATGTTCTCGACTTCTCTATAGCTTAACTGATAAGGATGTACTAAGATGAAGATGTTAAGATGTTGTTTATAGTTTTTATTATTCCCACTAACAGTAGCGTAAACCTTCCTCCCTCAACTTATCAGATCACTCAATTGCTATTGGCGTATCATAACCTATAAGAATTGCACTGAGAAGGGGATGCCATCACTTGGCTGGCAATCACATCTTTTTATCTAGGTCCTGATGTAGGCGCTAGTGTTGTGTAGAGAGTGGTAGAAATGAGGCATAGGATTGATGTAATGTAATGTGTATACTTGTAAAGCGCACTGTTGCCAGCCAGCGTCCTGGCGCTGTAAACCGCTGGGGAACCAGTCCTGGCTTTCCCTGTGGGATGGTCCCTGCTGGGAATCCCCAAGGTGGAGCCAGGCATCCCCGGCGTTGAGGGGGCCGTTGTGGAGATTAGGCAAGCTAATGCCCAGAGTTGCAGAGTGGGACCCCTGGTTAAAGTAGGCACTGACGTGAGAATTATCGAGTCCGCTGACCCTGGTCCATGACCCTGCCGGGTCGGGAATCAAACCCTGGTCCCGGGCCGACTTCTGCTTTTGGGTCTGCTGCCTCTAACCAGTGAGCCATTGAGAGATGTACCCCAGGCTGAACATGAAAAATGAGAAAACATGAAAACTGAGATTCTAATTTTTAGTAGGGTGTGGATTTTCACAATATCCATAGTACTGATTATCAAGCCTTAGAAAATCTGTTTTTTATTGCTGTGCATTCGTTTGAAAATATTCAAGTACTAATGCACTAACAGTGGACTTTTCCATCTGCAGAATATACTGAATGACCAGAGATGGCAGTGCTGCGGAAGAGAATTTGTCTGCATTGCTGAGACCAAAAAAAAAAACAAGAAGCCATTTCTCAGCACTCTGCCTTCCTTCATCAATTTAAATGGTAAGTCAAACTCGAGTTAGTGGGGTCTTGGCATGATTATCTTTGTCAAGACTCTACCAAAATGGATGACGTTACGGTGATCATCATATTTTATCAGACTTTGTCTCCGAAGCTGAGAAAGCCTGCGTTAGATACCTGTGCTAACAATGTGTCATCAGAGGACATTACTGTCTTTAAGGCTGGAAAGAGTTTCCTTAATTTGGAGCCATGGCCTTACTTTCTCAAGGAGTGAAGCTCATTTGACCTGTTTCCCTGCACTCTGTGTGTGGGTCTCTGATACTCCAGATGGATAGCCGTTTAGGATACTCGGCGGTCTTGCAACTCCATCCAATTTTCAAAAGGAACCCAATGCTTTCCCAGTATACTGCCTAGCTGCCTTGCAGTCCTAATTACATATAGTTACCTAGTGCATAATTGCTGATGTCTCCTCCTCCTGTGTTTCCTCGTCACCGAGGGCGATTGGTCACGTGCTGTCCTGACATCATAAAGCTAGAGCAGGATGTCATCTGACATGAGGGACAATCAGTTGCCTAGCAAGCACTAAGATACATTTATCATGGTATTGAACTGGGTTGCAGGGTAAACAGGGCGCCCAGCTGAAGACCTAGATGGTGAGATGAATGAAACTGTCGCATTATTTGAGACTTGTGCATCTGTTTGAAGGTGCAGTTAATCACAATGTTCTCGACTTCTCTTTAGCTTAACTGATAAGGATGTACTAAGATGAAGATGTTAAGATGTTGTTTATAGTTTTTATTATTCCCACTAACAGTAGTGTAAACCTTCCTCCCTCAACTTATCAGATCACTCAATTGCTATTGGCGTATCATAACCTATAAGAATTGCACTGAGAAGGGGATGCCATCACTTGGCTGGCAATCACATCTTTTTATCTAGGTCCTGATGTAGGTGCTAGTGTTGTGTAGAGAGTGGTAGCAAATGAGGCATAGGATTGATGTAATGTAATGTGTATACTTGTAAAGCGCACTGTTGCCAGCCGGCGTCCTGGCGCTGTATACCGCTGGGGAACCAGTCCTGGCTTTCCCTGTGGGATGGTCACTGCTGGGAATCCCCAAGGTGGAGCCAGGCATCCCCGGCGTTGAGGGGGCCGTTGTGGAGATTAGGCAAGCTAATGCCCAGAGTTGCAGAGTGGGACCCCTGGTTAGAGTAGGCACCCACGTGAGAATTATCGAGTCCGCTGACCCTGGTCCATGACCCTGCCGCGTCGGGAATCGAACCCTGGTCCCGGGCCGACTTCTGCTTTTGGGTCTGCTGCCTCTAACCAGTGAGCCATTGAGAGATGTACCCCAGGCTGAACATGAAAACTGAGAAAACATGAAAACTGAGATTCTAATTTTTAGTAGGGTGTGGATTTTCACAATATCCATAGTAATGATTATCAAGCCTTAGAAAATCTGTTTTTTATTGCTGTGCATTCGTTTGAAAATATTCAAGTTCTAATGCACTAAGAGTGGACTTTTCCATCTGCAGAATATACTGAATGACCAGAGATGGCAGTGCTGCGGAAGAGAATTTGTCTGCATTGCTGAGACCAAAAAAAAAACCAAGAAGCCATTTCTCAGCACTCTGCCTTCCTTCATCAATTTAAATGGTAAGTCAAACTCGAGTTAGTGGGGTCTTGGCATGATTATCTTTGTCAAGACTCTACCAAAATGGATGACGTTACGGTGATCATCATATTTTATCAGACTTTGTCTCCGAAGCTGAGAAAGCCTGCGTTAGATACCTGTGCTAACAATGTGTCATCAGAGGACATTACTGTCTTTAAGGCTGGAAAGAGTTTCCTTAATTTGGAGCCATGGCCTTACTTTCTCAAGGAGTGAAGCTCATTTGACCTGTTTCCCTGCACTCTGTGTGTCGGTCTCTGATACTCCAGATGGATAGCTGTTTAGGATACTCGGCGGTCTTGCAACTCCATCCAATTTTCAAAAGGAGCCCAATGCTTTCCCAGTATACTGCCTAGCTGCCTTGCAGTCCTAATTACATATAGTTACCTAGTGCATAATTGCTGATTTCTCCTCCTCCTGTGTTTCCTCATCACCCAGGGCGATTGGTCACGTGCTGTCCTGACATCATAAAGCTAGAGCAGGATGTCATCTGACATGAGGGACAATCAGTTGCCTAGCAAGCACTAAGATACATTTATCATGGTATTGAACTGGGTTGCAGGGTAAACAGGGCGCCCAGCTGAAGACCTAGATGGTGAGATGAATGAAACTGGCGCATTATTTGAGACTTGTGCATCTGTTTGAAGGTGCAGTTAATCACAATGTTCTCGACTTCTCTATAGCTTAACTGATAAGGATGTACTAAGATGAAGATGTTAAGATGTTGTTTATAGTTTTTATTATTCCCACTAACAGTAGCGTAAACCTTCCTCCCTCAACTTATCAGATCACTCAATTGCTATTGGCGTATCATAACCTATAAGAATTGCACTGAGAAGGGGATGCCATCACTTGGCTGGCAATCACATCTTTTTATCTAGGTCCTGATGTAGGTGCTAGTGTTGTGTAGAGAGTGGTAGAAATGAGGCATAGGATTGATGTAATGTAATGTGTATACTTGTAAAGCGCACTGTTGCCAGCCGGCGTCCTGGCGCTGTATACCGCTGGGGAACCAGTCCTGGCTTTCCCTGTGGGATGGTCCCTGCTGGGAATCCCCAAGGTGGAGCCAGGCATCCCCGGCGTTGAGGGGGCCGTTGTGGAGATTAGGCAAGCTAATGCCCAGAGTTGCAGAGTGGGACCCCTGGTTAGAGTAGGCACTGATGTGAGAATTATCGAGTCCGCTGACCCTGGTCCATGACCCTGCCGCGTCGGGAATCAAACCCTGGTCCCGGGCCGACTTCTGCTTTTGGGTCTGCCGCCTCTAACCAGTGAGCCATTGAGAGATGTACCCCAGTCGGAACATGAAAACTGAGAAAACATGAAAACTGAGATTCTAATTTTTAGTAGGGTGTGGATTTTAACAATATCCATAGTACTGATTATCAAGCCTTAGAAAATCTGTTTTTTATTGCTGTGCATTCGTTTGAGGATATTCAAGTTCTAATGCACTAAAAGTGGACTTTTCCATCTGCAGAATATACTGAATGACCAGAGATGGCAGTGCTGCGGAAGAGAATTTGTCTGCATTGCTGAGACCCAAAAAAAAACCAAGAAGCCATTTCTCAGCACTCTGCCTTCCTTCATCAATTTAAATGGTAAGTCAAACTCGAGTTAGTGGGGTCTTGGCATGATTATCTTTGTCAAGACTCTACCAAAATGGATGATGTTACGGTGATCATCATATTTTATCAGACTTTGTCTCCGAAGCTGAGAAAGCCTGCGTTAGATACCTGTGCTAACAATGTGTCATCAGAGGACATTACTGTCTTTAAGGCTGGAAAGAGTTTCCTTAATTTGGAGCGATGGCCTTACTTTCTCAAGCAGTGAAGCTCATTTTACCTGTTTCCCTGCACTCTGTGTGTGGGTCTCTGATACTCCAGATGGATAGCTGTTTAGGATACTCGGCGGTCTTGCAACTCCATCCAATTTTCAAAAGGAGCCCAATGCTTTCCCAGTATACTGCCTAGCTGCCTTGCAGTCCTCATTACATATAGTTACCTAGTGCATAATTGCTGATTTCTCCTCCTCCTGTGTTTCCGCGTCACCCAGGGCGATTGGTCACGTGCTGTCCTAACATCATAAAGCTAGAGCAGGATGTCATCTGACATGAGGGACAATCAGTTGCCTAGCAAGCACTAAGATACATTTATCATGGTATTGAACTGGGTTGCAGGGTAAACAGGGCGCCCAGCTGAAGACCTAGATGGTGAGATGAATGAAACTGGCGCATTATTTGAGACTTGTGCATCTGTTTGAAGGTGCAGTTAATCACAATGTTCTCGACTTCTCTATAGCTTAACTGATAAGGATGTACTAAGATGAAGATGTTAAGATGTTGTTTATAGTTTTTATTATTCCCACTAACAGTAGCGTAAACCTTCCTCCCTCAACTTATCAGATCACTCAATTGCTATTGGCGTATCATAACCTATAAGAATTGCACTGAGAAGGGGATGCCATCACTTGGCTGGCAATCACATCTTTTTATCTAGGTCCTGATGTAGGTGCTAGTGTTGTGTAGAGAGTGGTAGAAATGAGGCATAGGATTGATGTAATGTAATGTGTATACTTGTAAAGCGCACTGTTGCCAGCCAGCGTCCTGGCGCTGTAAACCGCTGGGGAACCAGTCCTGGCTTTCCCTGTGGGATGGTCCCTGCTGGGAATCCCCAAGGTGGAGCCAGGCATCCCCGGCGTTGAGGGGGCCGTTGTGGAGATTAGGCAAGCTAATGCCCAGAGTTGCAGAGTGGGACCCCTGGTTAAAGTAGGCACTGACGTGAGAATTATCGAGTCCGCTGACCCTGGTCCATGACCCTGCCGGGTCGGGAATCAAACCCTGGTCCCGGGCCGACTTCTGCTTTTGGGTCTGCTGCCTCTAACCAGTGAGCCATTGAGAGATGTACCCCAGGCTGAACATGAAAAATGAGAAAACATGAAAACTGAGATTCTAATTTTTAGTAGGGTGTGGATTTTCACAATATCCATAGTACTGATTATCAAGCCTTAGAAAATCTGTTTTTTATTGCTGTGCATTCGTTTGAAAATATTCAAGTACTAATGCACTAACAGTGGACTTTTCCATCTGCAGAATATACTGAATGACCAGAGATGGCAGTGCTGCGGAAGAGAATTTGTCTGCATTGCTGAGACCAAAAAAAAAACCAAGAAGCCATTTCTCAGCACTCTGCCTTCCTTCATCAATTTAAATGGTAAGTCAAACTCGAGTTAGTGGGGTCTTGGCATGATTATCTTTGTCAAGACTCTACCAAAATGGATGACGTTACGGTGATCATCATATTTTATCAGACTTTGTCTCCGAAGCTGAGAAAGCCTGCGTTAGATACCTGTGCTAACAATGTGTCATCAGAGGACATTACTGTCTTTAAGGCTGGAAAGAGTTTCCTTAATTTGGAGCCATGGCCTTACTTTCTCAAGGAGTGAAGCTCATTTGACCTGTTTCCCTGCACTCTGTGTGTGGGTCTCTGATACTCCAGATGGATAGCCGTTTAGGATACTCGGCGGTCTTGCAACTCCATCCAATTTTCAAAAGGAACCCAATGCTTTCCCAGTATACTGCCTAGCTGCCTTGCAGTCCTAATTACATATAGTTACCTAGTGCATAATTGCTGATGTCTCCTCCTCCTGTGTTTCCTCGTCACCGAGGGCGATTGGTCACGTGCTGTCCTGACATCATAAAGCTAGAGCAGGATGTCATCTGACATGAGGGACAATCAGTTGCCTAGCAAGCCCTAAGATACATTTATCATGGTATTGAACTGGGTTGCAGGGTAAACAGGGCGCCCAGCTGAAGACCTAGATGGTGAGATGAATGAAACTGTCGCATTATTTGCGACTTGTGCATCTGTTTGAAGGTGCAGTTAATCACAATGTTCTCGACTTCTCTATAGCTTAACTGATAAGGATGTACTAAGATGAAGATGTTAAGATGTTGTTTATAGTTTTTATTATTCCCACTAACAGTAGCGTAAACCTTCCTCCCTCAACTTATCAGATCACTCAATTGCTATTGGCGTATCATAACCTATAAGAATTGCACTGAGAAGGGGATGCCATCACTTGGCTGGCAATCACATCTTTTTATCTAGGTCCTGATGTAGGTGCTAGTGTTGTGTAGAGAGTGGTAGCAAATGAGGCATAGGATTGATGTAATGTAATGTGTATACTTGTAAAGCGCACTGTTGCCAGCCGGCGTCCTGGCGCTGTATACCGCTGGGGAACCAGTCCTGGCTTTCCCTGTGGGATGGTCCCTGCTGGGAATCCCCAAGGTGGAGCCAGGCATCCCCGGCGTTGAGGGGGCCGTTGTGGAGATTAGGCAAGCTAATGCCCAGAGTTGCAGAGTGGGACCCCTGGTTAGAGTAGGCACCCACGTGAGAATTATCGAGTCCGCTGACCCTGGTCCATGACCCTGCCGCGTCGGGAATCGAACCCTGGTCCCGGGCCGACTTCTGCTTTTGGGTCTGCTGCCTCTAACCAGTGAGCCATTGAGAGATGTACCCCAGGCTGAACATGAAAACTGAGAAAACATGAAAACTGAGATTCTAATTTTTAGTAGGGTGTGGATTTTCACAATATCCATAGTACTGATTATCAAGCCTTAGAAAATCTGTTTTTATTGCTGTGCATTCGTTTGAAAATATTCAAGTTCTAATGCACTAACAGTGGACTTTTCCATCTGCAGAATATACTGAATGACCAGAGATGGCAGTGCTGCGGAAGAGAATTTGTCTGCATTGCTGAGACCAAAAAAAAAAAACAAGAAGCCATTTCTCAGCACTCTGCCTTCCTTCATCAATTTAAATGGTAAGCCAAACTCGAGTTAGTGGGGTCTTGGCATGATTATCTTTGTCAAGACTCTACCAAAATGGATGACGTTACGGTGATCATCATATTTTATCAGACTTTGTCTCCGAAGCTGAGAAAGCCTGCGTTAGATACCTGTGCTAACAATGTGTCATCAGAGGACATTACTGTCTTTAAGGCTGGAAAGAGTTTCCTTAATTTGGAGCCATGGCCTTACTTTCTCAAGGAGTGAAGCTCATTTGACCTGTTTCCCTGCACTCTGTGTGTGGGTCTCTGATACTCCAGATGGATAGCCGTTTAGGATACTCGGCGGTCTTGCAACTCCATCCAATTTTCAAAAGGAGCCCAATGCTTTCCCAGTATACTGCCTAGCTGCCTTGCAGTCCTAATTACATATAGTTACCTAGTGCATAATTGCTGATGTCTCCTCCTCCTGTGTTTCCTCGTCACCGAGGGCGATTGGTCACGTGCTGTCCTGACATCATAAAGCTAGAGCAGGATGTCATCTGACATGAGGGACAATCAGTTGCCTAGCAAGCACTAAGATACATTTATCATGGTATTGAACTGGGTTGCAGGGTAAACAGGGCGCCCAGCTGAAGACCTAGATGGTGAGATGAATGAAACTGTCGCATTATTTGAGACTTGTGCATCTGTTTGAAGGTGCAGTTAATCACAATGTTCTCGACTTCTCTATAGCTTAACTGATAAGGATGTACTAAGATGAAGATGTTAAGATGTTGTTTATAGTTTTTATTATTCCCACTAACAGTAGCGTAAACCTTCCTCCCTCAACTTATCAGATCACTCAATTGCTATTGGCGTATCATAACCTATAAGAATTGCACTGAGAAGGGGATGCCATCACTTGGCTGGCAATCACATCTTTTTATCTAGGTCCTGATGTAGGTGCTAGTGTTGTGTAGAGAGTGGTAGCAAATGAGGCATAGGATTGAAGTAATGTAATGTGTATACTTGTAAAGCGCACTGTTGCCAGCCGGCGTCCTGGCGCTGTATACCGCTGGGGAACCAGTCCTGGCTTTCCCTGTGGGATGGTCCCTGCTGGGAATCCCCAAGGTGGAGCCAGGCATCCCCGGCGTTGAGGGGGCCGTTGTGGAGATTAGGCAAGCTAATGCCCAGAGTTGCAGAGTGGGACCCCTGGTTAGAGTAGGCACCCACGTGAGAATTATCGAGTCCGCTGACCCTGGTCCATGACCCTGCCGCGTCGGGAATCAAACCCTGGTCCCGGGCCGACTTCTGCTTTTGGGTCTGCTGCCTCTAACCAGTGAGCCATTGAGAGATGTACCCCAGGCTGAACATGAAAACTGAGAAAACATGAAAACTGAGATTCTAATTTTTAGTAGGGTGTGGATTTTCACAATATCCATAGTACTGATTATCAAGCCTTAGAAAATTTGTTTTTTATTGCTGTGCATTCGTTTGAAAATATTCAAGTACTAATGCACTAACAGTGGACTTTTCCATCTGCAGAATATACTGAATGACCAGAGATGGCAGTGCTGCGGAAGAGAATTTGTCTGCATTGCTGAGACCAAAAAAAAAACAAGAAGCCATTTCTCAGCACTCTGCCTTCCTTCATCAATTTAAATGGTAAGTCAAACTCGAGTTAGTGGGGTCTTGGCATGATTATCTTTGTCAAGACTCTACCAAAATGGATGACGTTACGGTGATCATCATATTTTATCAGACTTTGTCTCCGAAGCTGAGAAAGCCTGCGTTAGATACCTGTGCTAACAATGTGTCATCAGAGGACATTACTGTCTTTAAGGCTGGAAAGAGTTTCCTTAATTTGGAGCCATGGCCTTACTTTCTCAAGGAGTGAAGCTCATTTGACCTGTTTCCCTGCACTCTGTGTGTCGGTCTCTGATACTCCAGATGGATAGCTGTTTAGGATACTCGGCGGTCTTGCAACTCCATCCAATTTTCAAAAGGAGCCCAATGCTTTCCCAGTATACTGCCTAGCTGCCTTGCAGTCCTAATTACATATAGTTACCTAGTGCATAATTGCTGATTTCTCCTCCTCCTGTGTTTCCTCATCACCCAGGGCGATTGGTCACGTGCTGTCCTGACATCATAAAGCTAGAGCAGGATGTCATCTGACATGAGGGACAATCAGTTGCCTAGCAAGCACTAAGATACATTTATCATGGTATTGAACTGGGTTGCAGGGTAAACAGGGCGCCCAGCTGAAGACCTAGATGGTGAGATGAATGAAACTGGCGCATTATTTGAGACTTGTGCATCTGTTTGAAGGTGCAGTTAATCACAATGTTCTCGACTTCTCTATAGCTTAACTGATAAGGATGTACTAAGATGAAGATGTTAAGATGTTGTTTATAGTTTTTATTATTCCCACTAACAGTAGCGTAAACCTTCCTCCCTCAACTTATCAGATCACTCAATTGCTATTGGCGTATCATAACCTATAAGAATTGCACTGAGAAGGGGATGCCATCACTTGGCTGGCAATCACATCTTTTTATCTAGGTCCTGATGTAGGTGCTAGTGTTGTGTAGAGAGTGGTAGAAATGAGGCATAGGATTGATGTAATGTAATGTGTATACTTGTAAAGCGCACTGTTGCCAGCCGGCGTCCTGGCGCTGTATACCGCTGGGGAACCAGTCCTGGCTTTCCCTGTGGGATGGTCCCTGCTGGGAATCCCCAAGGTGGAGCCAGGCATACCCGGCGTTGAGGGGGCCGTTGTGGAGATTAGGCAAGCTAATGCCCAGAGTTGCAGAGTGGGACCCCTGGTTAGAGTAGGCACTGACGTGAGAATTATCGAGTCCGCTGACCCTGGTCCATGACCCTGCCGCGTCGGGAATCAAACCCTGGTCCCGGGCCGACTTCTGCTTTTGGGTCTGCCGCCTCTAACCAGTGAGCCATTGAGAGATGTACCCCAGTCGGAACATGAAAACTGAGAAAACATGAAAACTGAGATTCTAATTTTTAGTAGGGTGTGGATTTTCACAATATCCATAGTACTGATTATCAAGCCTTAGAAAATCTGTTTTTTATTGCTGTGCATTCGTTTGAGAATATTCAAGTTCTAATGCACTAAAAGTGGACTTTTCCATCTGCAGAATATACTGAATGACCAGAGATGGCAGTGCTGCGGAAGAGAATTTGTCTGCATTGCTGAGACCAAAAAAAAAACCAAGAAGCCATTTCTCAGCACTCTGCCTTCCTTCATCAATTTAAATGGTAAGTCAAACTCGAGTTAGTGGGGTCTTGGCATGATTATCTTTGTCAAGACTCTACCAAAATGGATGATGTTACGGTGATCATCATATTTTATCAGACTTTGTCTCCGAAGCTGAGAAAGCCTGCGTTAGATACCTGTGCTAACAATGTGTCATCAGAGGACATTACTGTCTTTAAGGCTGGAAAGAGTTTCCTTAATTTGGAGCGATGGCCTTACTTTCTCAAGCAGTGAAGCTCATTTTACCTGTTTCCCTGCACTCTGTGTGTGGGTCTCTGATACTCCAGATGGATAGCTGTTTAGGATACTCGGCGGTCTTGCAACTCCATCCAATTTTCAAAAGGAGCCCAATGCTTTCCCAGTATACTGCCTAGCTGCCTTGCAGTCCTCATTACATATAGTTACCTAGTGCATAATTGCTGATTTCTCCTCCTCCTGTGTTTCCTCGTCACCCAGGGCGATTGGTCACGTGCTGTCCTAACATCATAAAGCTAGAGCAGGATGTCATCTGACATGAGGGACAATCAGTTGCCTAGCAAGCACTAAGATACATTTATCATGGTATTGAACTGGGTTGCAGGGTAAACAGGGCGCCCAGCTGAAGACCTAGATGGTGAGATGAATGAAACTGGCGCATTATTTGAGACTTGTGCATCTGTTTGAAGGTGCAGTTAATCACAATGTTCTCGACTTCTCTATAGCTTAACTGATAAGGATGTACTAAGATGAAGATGTTAAGATGTTGTTTATAGTTTTTATTATTCCCACTAACAGTAGCGTAAACCTTCCTCCCTCAACTTATCAGATCACTCAATTGCTATTGGCGTATCATAACCTATAAGAATTGCACTGAGAAGGGGATGCCATCACTTGGCTGGCAATCACATCTTTTTATCTAGGTCCTGATGTAGGTGCTAGTGTTGTGTAGAGAGTGGTAGAAATGAGGCATAGGATTGATGTAATGTAATGTGTATACTTGTAAAGCGCACTGTTGCCAGCCGGCGTCCTGGCGCTGTATACCGCTGGGGAACCAGTCCTGGCTTTCCCTGTGGGATGGTCCCTGCTGGGAATCCCCAAGGTGGAGCCAGGCATCCCCGGCTTTGAGGGGGCCGTTGTGGAGATTAGGCAAGCTAATGCCCAGAGTTGCAGAGTGGGACCCCTGGTTAGAGTAGGCACCCACGTGAGAATTATCGAGTCCGCTGACCCTGGTCCATGACCCTGCCGCGTCGGGAATCGAACCCTGGTCCCGGGCCGACTTCTGCTTTTGGGTCTGCTGCCTCTAACCAGTGAGCCATTGAGAGATGTACCCCAGGCTGAACATGAAAACTGAGAAAACATGAAAACTGAGATTCTAATTTTTAGTAGGGTGTGGATTTTCACAATATCCATAGTACTGATTATCAAGCCTTAGAAAATCTGTTTTTATTGCTGTGCATTCGTTTGAAAATATTCAAGTTCTAATGCACTAACAGTGGACTTTTCCATCTGCAGAATATACTGAATGACCAGAGATGGCAGTGCTGCGGAAGAGAATTTGTCTGCATTGCTGAGACCAAAAAAAAAAAACAAGAAGCCATTTCTCAGCACTTTGCCTTCCTTCATCAATTTAAATGGTAAGCCAAACTCGAGTTAGTGGGGTCTTGGCATGATTATCTTTGTCAAGACTCTACCAAAATGGATGACGTTACGGTGATCATCATATTTTATCAGACTTTGTCTCCGAAGCTGAGAAAGCCTGCGTTAGATACCTGTGCTAACAATGTGTCATCAGAGGACATTACTGTCTTTAAGGCTGGAAAGAGTTTCCTTAATTTGGAGCCATGGCCTTACTTTCTCAAGGAGTGAAGCTCATTTGACCTGTTTCCCTGCACTCTGTGTGTGGGTCTCTGATACTCCAGATGGATAGCTGTTTAGGATACTCGGCGGTCTTGCAACTCCATCCAATTTTCAAAAGGAGCCCAATGCTTTCCCAGTATACTGCCTAGCTGCCTTGCAGTCCTAATTACATATAGTTACCTAGTGCATAATTGCTGATGTCTCCTCCTCCTGTGTTTCCTCGTCACCGAGGGCGATTGGTCACGTGCTGTCCTGACATCATAAAGCTAGAGCAGGATGTCATCTGACATGAGGGACAATCAGTTGCCTAGCAAGCACTAAGATACATTTATCATGGTATTGAACTGGGTTGCAGGGTAAACAGGGCGCCCAGCTGAAGACCTAGATGGTGAGATGAATGAAACTGTCGCATTATTTGAGACTTGTGCATCTGTTTGAAGGTGCAGTTAATCACAATGTTCTCGACTTCTCTATAGCTTAACTGATAAGGATGTACTAAGATGAAGATGTTAAGATGTTGTTTATAGTTTTTATTATTCCCACTAACAGTAGCGTAAACCTTCCTCCCTCAACTTATCAGATCACTCAATTGCTATTGGCGTATCATAACCTATAAGAATTGCACTGAGAAGGGGATGCCATCACTTGGCTGGCAATCACATCTTTTTATCTAGGTCCTGATGTAGGTGCTAGTGTTGTGTAGAGAGTGGTAGCAAATGAGGCATAGGATTGATGTAATGTAATGTGTATACTTGTAAAGCGCACTGTTGCCAGCCGGCGTCCTGGCGCTGTATACCGCTGGGGAACCAGTCCTGGCTTTCCCTGTGGGATGGTCCCTGCTGGGAATCCCCAAGGTGGAGCCAGGCATCCCCGGCGTTGAGGGGGCCGTTGTGGAGATTAGGCAAGCTAATGCCCAGAGTTGCAGAGTGGGACCCCTGGTTAGAGTAGGCACCCACGTGAGAATTATCGAGTCCGCTGACCCTGGTCCATGACCCTGCCGCGTCGGGAATCGAACCCTGGTCCCGGGCCGACTTCTGCTTTTGGGTCTGCTGCCTCTAACCAGTGAGCCATTGAGAGATGTACCCCAGGCTGAACATGAAAACTGAGAAAACATGAAAACTGAGATTCTAATTTTTAGTAGGGTGTGGATTTTCACAATATCCATAGTACTGATTATCAAGCCTTAGAAAATCTGTTTTTATTGCTGTGCATTCGTTTGAAAATATTCAAGTTCTAATGCACTAACAGTGGACTTTTCCATCTGCAGAATATACTGAATGACCAGAGATGGCAGTGCTGCGGAAGAGAATTTGTCTGCATTGCTGAGACCAAAAAAAAAAACAAGAAGCCATTTCTCAGCACTCTGCCTTCCTTCATCAATTTAAATGGTAAGTCAAACTCGAGCTAGTGGGGTCTTGGCATGATTATCTTTGTCAAGACTCTACCAAAATGGATGACGTTACGGTGATCATCATATTTTATCAGACTTTGTCTCCGAAGCTGAGAAAGCCTGCGTTAGATACCTGTGCTAACAATGTGTCATCAGAGGACATTACTGTCTTTAAGGCTGGAAAGAGTTTCCTTAATTTGGAGCCATGGCCTTACTTTCTCAAGAAGTGAAGCTCATTTGACCTGTTTCCCTGCACTCTGTGTGTGGGTCTCTGATACTCCAGATGGATAGCTGTTTAGGATACTCGGCGGTCTTGCAACTCCATCCAATTTTCAAAAGGAGCCCAATGCTTTCCCAGTATACTGCCTAGCTGCCTTGCAGTCCTAATTACATATAGTTACCTAGTGCATAATTGCTGATGTCTCCTCCTCCTGTGTTTCCTCGTCACCGAGGGCGATTGGTCACGTGCTGTCCTGACATCATAAAGCTAGAGCATGATGTCATCTGACATGAGGGACAATCAGTTGCCTAGCAAGCACTAAGATACATTTATCATGGTATTGAACTGGGTTGCAGGGTAAACAGGGCGCCCAGCTGAAGACCTAGATGGTGAGATGAATGAAACTGGCGCATTATTTGAGACTTGTGCATCTGTTTGAAGGTGCAGTTAATCACAATGTTCTCGACTTCTCTATAGCTTAACTGATAAGGATGTACTAAGATGAAGATGTTAAGATGTTGTTTATAGTTTTTATTATTCCCACTAACAGTAGCGTAAACCTTCCTCCCTCAACTTATCAGATCACTCAATTGCTATTGGCGTATCATAACCTATAAGAATTGCACTGAGAAGGGGATGCCATCACTTGGCTGGCAATCACATCTTTTTATCTAGGTCCTGATGTAGGTGCTAGTGTTGTGTAGAGAGTGGTAGCAAATGAGGCATAGGATTGATGTAATGTAATGTGTATACTTGTAAAGCGCACTGTTGCCAGCCGGCGTCCTGGCCCTGTATACCGCTGGGGAACCAGTCCTGGCTTTCCCTGTGGGATGGTCCCTGCTGGGAATCCCCAAGGTGGAGCCAGGCATCCCCGGCGTTGAGGGGGCCGTTGTGGAGATTAGGCAAGCTAATGCCCAGAGTTGCAGAGTGGGACCCCTGGTTAGAGTAGGCACTGACGTGAGAATTATCGAGTCCGATGACCCTGGTCCATGACCCTGCCGCGTCGGGAATCGAACCCTGGTCCTGGGCCGACTTCTGCTTTTGGGTCTGCCGCCTCTAACCAGTGAGCCATTGAGAGATGTACCCCAGTCGGAACATGAAAACTGAGAAAACATGAAAACTGAGATTCTAATTTTTAGTAGGGTGTGGATTTTCACAATATCCATAGTACTGATTATCAAGCCTTAGAAAATCTGTTTTTTATTGCTGTGCATTCGTTTGAGAATATTCAAGTTCTAATGCACTAAAAGTGGACTTTTCCATCTGCAGAATATACTGAATGACCAGAGATGGCAGTGCTGCGGAAGAGAATTTGTCTGCATTGCTGAGACCAAAAAAAAAACCAAGAAGCCATTTCTCAGCACTCTGCCTTCCTTCATCAATTTAAATGGTAAGTCAAACTCGAGTTAGTGGGGTCTTGGCATGATTATCTTTGTCAAGACTCTACCAAAATGGATGATGTTACGGTGATCATCATATTTTATCAGACTTTGTCTCCGAAGCTGAGAAAGCCTGCGTTAGATACCTGTGCTAACAATGTGTCATCAGAGGACATTACTGTCTTTAAGGCTGGAAAGAGTTTCCTTAATTTGGAGCGATGGCCTTACTTTCTCAAGCAGTGAAGCTCATTTTACCTGTTTCCCTGCACTCTGTGTGTGGGTCTCTGATACTCCAGATGGATAGCTGTTTAGGATACTCGGCGGTCTTGCAACTCCATCCAATTTTCAAAAGGAGCCCAATGCTTTCCCAGTATACTGCCTAGCTGCCTTGCAGTCCTCATTACATATAGTTACCTAGTGCATAATTGCTGATTTCTCCTCCTCCTGTGTTTCCTCGTCACCCAGGGCGATTGGTCACGTGCTGTCCTAACATCATAAAGCTAGAGCAGGATGTCATCTGACATGAGGGACAATCAGTTGCCTAGCAAGCACTAAGATACATTTATCATGGTATTGAACTGGGTTGCAGGGTAAACAGGGCGCCCAGCTGAAGACCTAGATGGTGAGATGAATGAAACTGGCGCATTATTTGAGACTTGTGCATCTGTTTGAAGGTGCAGTTAATCACAATGTTCTCGACTTCTCTATAGCTTAACTGATAAGGATGTACTAAGATGAAGATGTTAAGATGTTGTTTATAGTTTTTATTATTCCCACTAACAGTAGCGTAAACCTTCCTCCCTCAACTTATCAGATCACTCAATTGCTATTGGCGTATCATAACCTATAAGAATTGCACTGAGAAGGGGATGCCATCACTTGGCTGGCAATCACATCTTTTTATCTAGGTCCTGATGTAGGTGCTAGTGTTGTGTAGAGAGTGGTAGAAATGAGGCATAGGATTGATGTAATGTAATGTGTATACTTGTAAAGCGCACTGTTGCCAGCCAGCGTCCTGGCGCTGTATACCGCTGGGGAACCAGTCCTGGCTTTCCCTGTGGGATGGTCCCTGCTGGGAATCCCCAAGGTGGAGCCAGGCATCCCCGGCGTTGAGGGGGCCGTTGTGGAGATTAGGCAAGCTAATGCCCAGAGTTGCAGAGTGGGACCCCTGGTTAAAGTAGGCACTGACGTGAGAATTATCGAGTCCGCTGACCCTGGTCCATGACCCTGCCGCGTCGGGAATCGAACCCTGGTCCCGGGCCGACTTCTGCTTTTGGGTCTGCTGCCTCTAACCAGTGAGCCATTGAGAGATGTACCCCAGGCTGAACATGAAAACTGAGAAAACATGAAAACTGAGATTCTAATTTTTAGTAGGGTGTGGATTTTCACAATATCCATAGTACTGATTATCAAGCCTTAGAAAATCTGTTTTTATTGCTGTGCATTCGTTTGAAAATATTCAAGTTCTAATGCACTAACAGTGGACTTTTCCATCTGCAGAATATACTGAATGACCAGAGATGGCAGTGCTGCGGAAGAGAATTTGTCTGCATTGCTGAGACCAAAAAAAAAAAACAAGAAGCCATTTCTCAGCACTTTGCCTTCCTTCATCAATTTAAATGGTAAGCCAAACTCGAGTTAGTGGGGTCTTGGCATGATTATCTTTGTCAAGACTCTACCAAAATGGATGACGTTACGGTGATCATCATATTTTATCAGACTTTGTCTCCGAAGCTGAGAAAGCCTGCGTTAGATACCTGTGCTAACAATGTGTCATCAGAGGACATTACTGTCTTTAAGGCTGGAAAGAGTTTCCTTAATTTGGAGCCATGGCCTTACTTTCTCAAGGAGTGAAGCTCATTTGACCTGTTTCCCTGCACTCTGTGTGTGGGTCTCTGATACTCCAGATGGATAGCTGTTTAGGATACTCGGCGGTCTTGCAACTCCATCCAATTTTCAAAAGGAGCCCAATGCTTTCCCAGTATACTGCCTAGCTGCCTTGCAGTCCTAATTACATATAGTTACCTAGTGCATAATTGCTGATGTCTCCTCCTCCTGTGTTTCCTCGTCACCGAGGGCGATTGGTCACGTGCTGTCCTGACATCATAAAGCTAGAGCAGGATGTCATCTGACATGAGGGACAATCAGTTGCCTAGCAAGCACTAAGATACATTTATCATGGTATTGAACTGGGTTGCAGGGTAAACAGGGCGCCCAGCTGAAGACCTAGATGGTGAGATGAATGAAACTGTCGCATTATTTGAGACTTGTGCATCTGTTTGAAGGTGCAGTTAATCACAATGTTCTCGACTTCTCTATAGCTTAACTGATAAGGATGTACTAAGATGAAGATGTTAAGATGTTGTTTATAGTTTTTATTATTCCCACTAACAGTAGCGTAAACCTTCCTCCCTCAACTTATCAGATCACTCAATTGCTATTGGCGTATCATAACCTATAAGAATTGCACTGAGAAGGGGATGCCATCACTTGGCTGGCAATCACATCTTTTTATCTAGGTCCTGATGTAGGTGCTAGTGTTGTGTAGAGAGTGGTAGCAAATGAGGCATAGGATTGATGTAATGTAATGTGTATACTTGTAAAGCGCACTGTTGCCAGCCGGCGTCCTGGCGCTGTATACCGCTGGGGAACCAGTCCTGGCTTTCCCTGTGGGATGGTCCCTGCTGGGAATCCCCAAGGTGGAGCCAGGCATCCCCGGCGTTGAGGGGGCCGTTGTGGAGATTAGGCAAGCTAATGCCCAGAGTTGCAGAGTGGGACCCCTGGTTAGAGTAGGCACCCACGTGAGAATTATCGAGTCCGCTGACCCTGGTCCATGACCCTGCCGCGTCGGGAATCGAACCCTGGTCCCGGGCCGACTTCTGCTTTTGGGTCTGCTGCCTCTAACCAGTGAGCCATTGAGAGATGTACCCCAGGCTGAACATGAAAACTGAGAAAACATGAAAACTGAGATTCTAATTTTTAGTAGGGTGTGGATTTTCACAATATCCATAGTACTGATTATCAAGCCTTAGAAAATCTGTTTTTATTGCTGTGCATTCGTTTGAAAATATTCAAGTTCTAATGCACTAACAGTGGACTTTTCCATCTGCAGAATATACTGAATGACCAGAGATGGCAGTGCTGCGGAAGAGAATTTGTCTGCATTGCTGAGACCAAAAAAAAAAACAAGAAGCCATTTCTCAGCACTCTGCCTTCCTTCATCAATTTAAATGGTAAGTCAAACTCGAGCTAGTGGGGTCTTGGCATGATTATCTTTGTCAAGACTCTACCAAAATGGATGACGTTACGGTGATCATCATATTTTATCAGACTTTGTCTCCGAAGCTGAGAAAGCCTGCGTTAGATACCTGTGCTAACAATGTGTCATCAGAGGACATTACTGTCTTTAAGGCTGGAAAGAGTTTCCTTAATTTGGAGCCATGGCCTTACTTTCTCAAGAAGTGAAGCTCATTTGACCTGTTTCCCTGCACTCTGTGTGTGGGTCTCTGATACTCCAGATGGATAGCTGTTTAGGATACTCGGCGGTCTTGCAACTCCATCCAATTTTCAAAAGGAGCCCAATGCTTTCCCAGTATACTGCCTAGCTGCCTTGCAGTCCTAATTACATATAGTTACCTAGTGCATAATTGCTGATGTCTCCTCCTCCTGTGTTTCCTCGTCACCGAGGGCGATTGGTCACGTGCTGTCCTGACATCATAAAGCTAGAGCATGATGTCATCTGACATGAGGGACAATCAGTTGCCTAGCAAGCACTAAGATACATTTATCATGGTATTGAACTGGGTTGCAGGGTAAACAGGGCGCCCAGCTGAAGACCTAGATGGTGAGATGAATGAAACTGGCGCATTATTTGAGACTTGTGCATCTGTTTGAAGGTGCAGTTAATCACAATGTTCTCGACTTCTCTATAGCTTAACTGATAAGGATGTACTAAGATGAAGATGTTAAGATGTTGTTTATAGTTTTTATTATTCCCACTAACAGTAGCGTAAACCTTCCTCCCTCAACTTATCAGATCACTCAATTGCTATTGGCGTATCATAACCTATAAGAATTGCACTGAGAAGGGGATGCCATCACTTGGCTGGCAATCACATCTTTTTATCTAGGTCCTGATGTAGGTGCTAGTGTTGTGTAGAGAGTGGTAGCAAATGAGGCATAGGATTGATGTAATGTAATGTGTATACTTGTAAAGCGCACTGTTGCCAGCCGGCGTCCTGGCCCTGTATACCGCTGGGGAACCAGTCCTGGCTTTCCCTGTGGGATGGTCCCTGCTGGGAATCCCCAAGGTGGAGCCAGGCATCCCCGGCGTTGAGGGGGCCGTTGTGGAGATTAGGCAAGCTAATGCCCAGAGTTGCAGAGTGGGACCCCTGGTTAGAGTAGGCACTGACGTGAGAATTATCGAGTCCGATGACCCTGGTCCATGACCCTGCCGCGTCGGGAATCGAACCCTGGTCCTGGGCCGACTTCTGCTTTTGGGTCTGCCGCCTCTAACCAGTGAGCCATTGAGAGATGTACCCCAGTCGGAACATGAAAACTGAGAAAACATGAAAACTGAGATTCTAATTTTTAGTAGGGTGTGGATTTTCACAATATCCATAGTACTGATTATCAAGCCTTAGAAAATCTGTTTTTTATTGCTGTGCATTCGTTTGAGAATATTCAAGTTCTAATGCACTAAAAGTGGACTTTTCCATCTGCAGAATATACTGAATGACCAGAGATGGCAGTGCTGCGGAAGAGAATTTGTCTGCATTGCTGAGACCAAAAAAAAAACCAAGAAGCCATTTCTCAGCACTCTGCCTTCCTTCATCAATTTAAATGGTAAGTCAAACTCGAGTTAGTGGGGTCTTGGCATGATTATCTTTGTCAAGACTCTACCAAAATGGATGATGTTACGGTGATCATCATATTTTATCAGACTTTGTCTCCGAAGCTGAGAAAGCCTGCGTTAGATACCTGTGCTAACAATGTGTCATCAGAGGACATTACTGTCTTTAAGGCTGGAAAGAGTTTCCTTAATTTGGAGCGATGGCCTTACTTTCTCAAGCAGTGAAGCTCATTTTACCTGTTTCCCTGCACTCTGTGTGTGGGTCTCTGATACTCCAGATGGATAGCTGTTTAGGATACTCGGCGGTCTTGCAACTCCATCCAATTTTCAAAAGGAGCCCAATGCTTTCCCAGTATACTGCCTAGCTGCCTTGCAGTCCTCATTACATATAGTTACCTAGTGCATAATTGCTGATTTCTCCTCCTCCTGTGTTTCCTCGTCACCCAGGGCGATTGGTCACGTGCTGTCCTAACATCATAAAGCTAGAGCAGGATGTCATCTGACATGAGGGACAATCAGTTGCCTAGCAAGCACTAAGATACATTTATCATGGTATTGAACTGGGTTGCAGGGTAAACAGGGCGCCCAGCTGAAGACCTAGATGGTGAGATGAATGAAACTGGCGCATTATTTGAGACTTGTGCATCTGTTTGAAGGTGCAGTTAATCACAATGTTCTCGACTTCTCTATAGCTTAACTGATAAGGATGTACTAAGATGAAGATGTTAAGATGTTGTTTATAGTTTTTATTATTCCCACTAACAGTAGCGTAAACCTTCCTCCCTCAACTTATCAGATCACTCAATTGCTATTGGCGTATCATAACCTATAAGAATTGCACTGAGAAGGGGATGCCATCACTTGGCTGGCAATCACATCTTTTTATCTAGGTCCTGATGTAGGTGCTAGTGTTGTGTAGAGAGTGGTAGAAATGAGGCATAGGATTGATGTAATGTAATGTGTATACTTGTAAAGCGCACTGTTGCCAGCCAGCGTCCTGGCGCTGTATACCGCTGGGGAACCAGTCCTGGCTTTCCCTGTGGGATGGTCCCTGCTGGGAATCCCCAAGGTGGAGCCAGGCATCCCCGGCGTTGAGGGGGCCGTTGTGGAGATTAGGCAAGCTAATGCCCAGAGTTGCAGAGTGGGACCCCTGGTTAAAGTAGGCACTGACGTGAGAATTATCGAGTCCGCTGACCCTGGTCCATGACCCTGCCGGGTCGGGAATCAAACCCTGGTCCCGGGCCGACTTCTGCTTTTGGGTCTGCTGCCTCTAACCAGTGAGCCATTGAGAGATGTACCCCAGGCTGAACATGAAAAATGAGAAAACATGAAAACTGAGATTCTAATTTTTAGTAGGGTGTGGATTTTCACAATATCCATAGTACTGATTATCAAGCCTTAGAAAATCTGTTTTTTATTGCTGTGCATTCGTTTGAAAATATTCAAGTACTAATGCACTAACAGTGGACTTTTCCATCTGCAGAATATACTGAATGACCAGAGATGGCAGTGCTGCGGAAGAGAATTTGTCTGCATTGCTGAGACCAAAAAAAAAACCAAGAAGCCATTTCTCAGCACTCTGCCTTCCTTCATCAATTTAAATGGTAAGTCAAACTCGAGTTAGTGGGGTCTTGGCATGATTATCTTTGTCAAGACTCTACCAAAATGGATGACGTTACGGTGATCATCATATTTTATCAGACTTTGTCTCCGAAGCTGAGAAAGCCTGCATTAGATACCTGTGCTAACAATGTGTCATCAGAGGACATTACTGTCTTTAAGGCTGGAAAGAGTTTCCTTAATTTGGAGCCATGGCCTTACTTTCTCAAGGAGTGAAGCTCATTTGACCTGTTTCCCTGCACTCTGTGTGTGGGTCTCTGATACTCCAGATGGATAGCCGTTTAGGATACTCGGCGGTCTTGAAACTCCATCCAATTTTCAAAAGGAGCCCAATGCTTTCCCAGTATACTGCCTAGCTGCCTTGCAGTCCTAATTACATATAGTTACCTAGTGCATAATTGCTGATGTCTCCTCCTCCTGTGTTTCCTCGTCACCGAGGGCGATTGGTCACGTGCTGTCCTGACATCATAAAGCTAGAGCAGGATGTCATCTGACATGAGGGACAATCAGTTGCCTAGCAAGCACTAAGATACATTTATCATGGTATTGAACTGGGTTGCAGGGTAAACAGGGCGCCCAGCTGAAGACCTAGATGGTGAGATGAATGAAACTGGCGCATTATTTGAGACTTGTGCATCTGTTTGAAGGTGCAGTTAATCACAATGTTCTCGACTTCTCTATAGCTTAACTGATAAGGATGTACTAAGATGAAGATGTTAAGATGTTGTTTATAGTTTTTATTATTCCCACTAACAGTAGCGTAAACCTTCCTCCCTCAACTTATCAGATCACTCAATTGCTATTGGCGTATCATAACCTATAAGAATTGCACTGAGAAGGGGATGCCATCACTTGGCTGGCAATCACATCTTTTTATCTAGGTCCTGATGTAGGTGCTAGTGTTGTGTAGAGAGTGGTAGAAATGAGGCATAGGATTGATGTAATGCAATGTGTATACTTGTAAAGCGCACTGTTGCCAGCCAGCGTCCTGGCGCTGTATACCGCTGGGGAACCAGTCCTGGCTTTCCCTGTGGGATGGTCCCTGCTGGGAATCCCCAAGGTGGAGCCAGGCATCCCCGGCGTTGAGGGGGCCGTTGTGGAGATTAGGCAAGCTAATGCCCAGAGTTGCAGAGTGGGACCCCTGGTTAGAGTAGGCACCCACGTGAGAATTATCGAGTCCGCTGACCCTGGTCCATGACCCTGCCGCGTCGGGAATCGAACCCTGGTCCCGGGCCGACTTCTGCTTTTGGGTCTGCTGCCTCTAACCAGTGAGCCATTAAAGATGTACCCCAGGCTGAACATGAAAACTGAGAAAACATGAAAACTGAGATTCTAATTTTTAGTAGGGTGTGGATTTTCACAATATCCATAGTACTGATTATCAAGCCTTAGAAAATCTGTTTTTTATTGCTGTGCATTCATTTGAAAATATTCAAGTTCTAATGAACTAACAGTGGACTTTTCCATCTGCAGAATATACTGAATGACCAGAGATGGCAGTGCTGCGGAAGAGAATTTGTCTGCATTGCTGAGACCAAAAAAAAAAACAAGAAGCCATTTCTCAGCACTCTGCCTTCCTTCATCAATTTAAATGGTAAGTCAAACTCGAGTTAGTGGGGTCTTGGCATGATTATCTTTGTCAAGACTCTACCAAAATGGATGACGTTACGGTGATCATCATATTTTATCAGACTTTGTCTCCGAAGCTGAGAAAGCCTGCGTTAGATACCTGTGCTAACAATGTGTCATCAGAGGACATTACTGTCTTTAAGGCTGGAAAGAGTTTCCTTAATTTGGAGCCATGGCCTTACTTTCTCAAGGAGTGAAGCTCATTTGACCTGTTTCCCTGCACTCTGTGTGTCGGTCTCTGATACTCCAGATGGATAGCTGTTTAGGATACTCGGCGGTCTTGCAACTCCATCCAATTTTCAAAAGGAGCCCAATGCTTTCCCAGTATACTGCCTAGCTGCCTTGCAGTCCTAATTACATATAGTTACCTAGTGCATAATTGCTGATTTCTCCTCCTCCTGTGTTTCCTCATCACCCAGGGCGATTGGTCACGTGCTGTCCTGACATCATAAAGCTAGAGCAGGATGTCATCTGACATGAGGGACAATCAGTTGCCTAGCAAGCACTAAGATATATTTATCATGGTATTGAACTGGGTTGCAGGGTAAACAGGGCGCCCAGCTGAAGACCTAGATGGTGAGATGAATGAAACTGGCGCATTATTTGAGACTTGTGCATCTGTTTGAAGGTGCAGTTAATCACAATGTTCTCGACTTCTCTATAGCTTAACTGATAAGGATGTACTAAGATGAAGATGTTAAGATGTTGTTTATAGTTTTTATTATTCCCACTAACAGTAGCGTAAACCTTCCTCCCTCAACTTATCAGATCACTCAATTGCTATTGGCGTATCATAACCTATAAGAATTGCACTGAGAAGGGGATGCCATCACTTGGCTGGCAATCACATCTTTTTATCTAGGTCCTGATGTAGGTGCTAGTGTTGTGTAGAGAGTGGTAGAAATGAGGCATAGGATTGATGTAATGTAATGTGTATACTTGTAAAGCGCACTGTTGCCAGCCGGCGTCCTGGCGCTGTATACCGCTGGGGAACCAGTCCTGGCTTTCCCTGTGGGATGGTCCCTGCTGGGAATCCCCAAGGTGGAGCCAGGCATACCCGGCGTTGAGGGGGCCGTTGTGGAGATTAGGCAAGCTAATGCCCAGAGTTGCAGAGTGGGACCCCTGGTTAGAGTAGGCACTGACGTGAGAATTATCGAGTCCGCTGACCCTGGTCCATGACCCTGCCGCGTCGGGAATCAAACCCTGGTCCCGGGCCGACTTCTGCTTTTGGGTCTGCCGCCTCTAACCAGTGAGCCATTGAGAGATGTACCCCAGTCGGAACATGAAAACTGAGAAAACATGAAAACTGAGATTCTAATTTTTAGTAGGGTGTGGATTTTCACAATATCCATAGTACTGATTATCAAGCCTTAGAAAATCTGTTTTTTATTGCTGTGCATTCGTTTGAGAATATTCAAGTTCTAATGCACTAAAAGTGGACTTTTCCATCTGCAGAATATACTGAATGACCAGAGATGGCAGTGCTGCGGAAGAGAATTTGTCTGCATTGCTGAGACCAAAAAAAAAACCAAGAAGCCATTTCTCAGCACTCTGCCTTCCTTCATCAATTTAAATGGTAAGTCAAACTCGAGTTAGTGGGGTCTTGGCATGATTATCTTTGTCAAGACTCTACCAAAATGGATGATGTTACGGTGATCATCATATTTTATCAGACTTTGTCTCCGAAGCTGAGAAAGCCTGCGTTAGATACCTGTGCTAACAATGTGTCATCAGAGGACATTACTGTCTTTAAGGCTGGAAAGAGTTTCCTTAATTTGGAGCCATGGCCTTACTTTCTCAAGGAGTGAAGCTCATTTGACCTGTTTCCCTGCACTCTGTGTGTGGGTCTCTGATACTCCAGATGGATAGCCGTTTAGGATACTCGGCGGTCTTGCAACTCCATCCAATTTTCAAAAGGAGCCCAATGCTTTCCCAGTATACTGCCTAGCTGCCTTGCAGTCCTAATTACATATAGTTACCTAGTGCATAATTGCTGATGTCTCCTCCTCCTGTGTTTCCTCGTCACCGAGGGCGATTGGTCACGTGCTGTCCTGACATCATAAAGCTAGAGCAGGATGTCATCTGACATGAGGGACAATCAGTTGCCTAGCAAGCACTAAGATACATTTATCATGGTATTGAACTGGGTTGCAGGGTAAACAGGGCGCCCAGCTGAAGACCTAGATGGTGAGATGAATGAAACTGTCGCATTATTTGAGACTTGTGCATCTGTTTGAAGGTGCAGTTAATCACAATGTTCTCGACTTCTCTATAGCTTAACTGATAAGGATGTACTAAGATGAAGATGTTAAGATGTTGTTTATAGTTTTTATTATTCCCACTAACAGTAGCGTAAACCTTCCTCCCTCAACTTATCAGATCACTCAATTGCTATTGGCGTATCATAACCTATAAGAATTGCACTGAGAAGGGGATGCCATCACTTGGCTGGCAATCACATCTTTTTATCTAGGTCCTGATGTAGGTGCTAGTGTTGTGTAGAGAGTGGTAGAAATGAGGCATAGGATTGATGTAATGTAATGTGTATACTTGTAAAGCGCACTGTTGCCAGCCGGCGTCCTGGCGCTGTATACCGCTGGGGAACCAGTCCTGGCTTTCCCTGTGGGATGGTCCCTGCTGGGAATCCCCAAGGTGGAGCCAGGCATCCCCGGCGTTGAGGGGGCCGTTGTGGAGATTAGGCAAGCTAATGCCCAGAGTTGCAGAGTGGGACCCCTGGTTAGAGTAGGCACCCACGTGAGAATTATCGAGTCCGCTGACCCTGGTCCATGACCCTGCCGCGTCGGGAATCGAACCCTGGTCCCGGGCCGACTTCTGCTTTTGGGTCTGCTGCCTCTAACCAGTGAGCCATTGAGAGATGTACCCCAGGCTGAACATGAAAACTGAGAAAACATGAAAACTGAGATTCTAATTTTTAGTAGGGTGTGGATTTTCACAATATCCATAGTACTGATTATCAAGCCTTAGAAAATCTGTTTTTATTGCTGTGCATTCGTTTGAAAATATTCAAGTTCTAATGCACTAACAGTGGACTTTTCCATCTGCAGAATATACTGAATGACCAGAGATGGCAGTGCTGCGGAAGAGAATTTGTCTGCATTGCTGAGACCAAAAAAAAAAACAAGAAGCCATTTCTCAGCACTCTGCCTTCCTTCATCAATTTAAATGGTAAGTCAAACTCGAGTTAGTGGGGTCTTGGCATGATTATCTTTGTCAAGACTCTACCAAAATGGATGATGTTACGGTGATCATCATATTTTATCAGACTTTGTCTCCGAAGCTGAGAAAGCCTGCGTTAGATACCTGTGCTAACAATGTGTCATCAGAGGACATTACTGTCTTTAAGGCTGGAAAGAGTTTCCTTAATTTGGAGCCATGGCCTTACTTTCTCAAGGAGTGAAGCTCATTTGACCTGTTTCTCTGCACTCTGTGTGTGGGTCTCTGATACTCCAGATGGATAGCTGTTTAGGATACTCGGCGGTCTTGCAACTCCATCCAATTTTCAAAAGGAGCCCAATGCTTTCCCAGTATACTACCTAGCTGCCTTGCAGTCCTAATTACATATAGTTACCTAGTGCATAATTGCTGATGTCTCCTCCTCCTGTGTTTCCTCGTCACCGAGGGCGATTGGTCACGTGCTGTCCTGACATCATAAAGCTAGAGCAGGATATCATCTGACATGAGGGACAATCAGTTGCCTAGCAAGCACTAAGATACATTTATCATGGTATTGAACTGGGTTGCAGGGTAAACAGGGCGCCCAGCTGAAGACCTAGATGGTGAGATGAATGAAACTGGCGCATTATTTGAGACTTGTGCATCTGTTTGAAGGTGCAGTTAATCACAATGTTCTCGACTTCTCTATAGCTTAACTGATAAGGATGTACTAAGATGAAGATGTTAAGATGTTGTTTATAGTTTTTATTATTCCCACTAACAGTAGCGTAAACCTTCCTCCCTCAACTTATCAGATCACTCAATTGCTATTGGCGTATCATAACCTATAAGAATTGCACTGAGAAGGGGATGCCATCACTTGGCTGGCAATCACATCTTTTTATCTAGGTCCTGATGTAGGTGCTAGTGTTGTGTAGAGAGTGGTAGAAATGAGGCATAGGATTGATGTAATGTAATGTGTATACTTGTAAAGCGCACTGTTGCCAGCCAGCGTCCTGGCGCTGTATACCGCTGGGGAACCAGTCCTGGCTTTCCCTGTGGGATGGTCCCTGCTGGGAATCCCCAAGGTGGAGCCAGGCATCCCCGGCGTTGAGGGGGCCGTTGTGGAGATTAGGCAAGCTAATGCCCAGAGTTGCAGAGTGGGACCCCTGGTTAAAGTAGGCACTGACGTGAGAATTATCGAGTCCGCTGACCCTGGTCCATGACCCTGCCGGGTCGGGAATCAAACCCTGGTCCCGGGCCGACTTCTGCTTTTGGGTCTGCTGCCTCTAACCAGTGAGCCATTGAGAGATGTACCCCAGGCTGAACATGAAAAATGAGAAAACATGAAAACTGAGATTCTAATTTTTAGTAGGGTGTGGATTTTCACAATATCCATAGTACTGATTATCAAGCCTTAGAAAATCTGTTTTTTATTGCTGTGCATTCGTTTGAAAATATTCAAGTACTAATGCACTAACAGTGGACTTTTCCATCTGCAGAATATACTGAATGACCAGAGATGGCAGTGCTGCGGAAGAGAATTTGTCTGCATTGCTGAGACCAAAAAAAAAACCAAGAAGCCATTTCTCAGCACTCTGCCTTCCTTCATCAATTTAAATGGTAAGTCAAACTCGAGTTAGTGGGGTCTTGGCATGATTATCTTTGTCAAGACTCTACCAAAATGGATGACGTTACGGTGATCATCATATTTTATCAGACTTTGTCTCCGAAGCTGAGAAAGCCTGCATTAGATACCTGTGCTAACAATGTGTCATCAGAGGACATTACTGTCTTTAAGGCTGGAAAGAGTTTCCTTAATTTGGAGCCATGGCCTTACTTTCTCAAGGAGTGAAGCTCATTTGACCTGTTTCCCTGCACTCTGTGTGTGGGTCTCTGATACTCCAGATGGATAGCCGTTTAGGATACTCGGCGGTCTTGAAACTCCATCCAATTTTCAAAAGGAGCCCAATGCTTTCCCAGTATACTGCCTAGCTGCCTTGCAGTCCTAATTACATATAGTTACCTAGTGCATAATTGCTGATGTCTCCTCCTCCTGTGTTTCCTCGTCACCGAGGGCGATTGGTCACGTGCTGTCCTGACATCATAAAGCTAGAGCAGGATGTCATCTGACATGAGGGACAATCAGTTGCCTAGCAAGCACTAAGATACATTTATCATGGTATTGAACTGGGTTGCAGGGTAAACAGGGCGCCCAGCTGAAGACCTAGATGGTGAGATGAATGAAACTGGCGCATTATTTGAGACTTGTGCATCTGTTTGAAGGTGCAGTTAATCACAATGTTCTCGACTTCTCTATAGCTTAACTGATAAGGATGTACTAAGATGAAGATGTTAAGATGTTGTTTATAGTTTTTATTATTCCCACTAACAGTAGCGTAAACCTTCCTCCCTCAACTTATCAGATCACTCAATTGCTATTGGCGTATCATAACCTATAAGAATTGCACTGAGAAGGGGATGCCATCACTTGGCTGGCAATCACATCTTTTTATCTAGGTCCTGATGTAGGTGCTAGTGTTGTGTAGAGAGTGGTAGAAATGAGGCATAGGATTGATGTAATGCAATGTGTATACTTGTAAAGCGCACTGTTGCCAGCCAGCGTCCTGGCGCTGTATACCGCTGGGGAACCAGTCCTGGCTTTCCCTGTGGGATGGTCCCTGCTGGGAATCCCCAAGGTGGAGCCAGGCATCCCCGGCGTTGAGGGGGCCGTTGTGGAGATTAGGCAAGCTAATGCCCAGAGTTGCAGAGTGGGACCCCTGGTTAGAGTAGGCACCCACGTGAGAATTATCGAGTCCGCTGACCCTGGTCCATGACCCTGCCGCGTCGGGAATCGAACCCTGGTCCCGGGCCGACTTCTGCTTTTGGGTCTGCTGCCTCTAACCAGTGAGCCATTAAAGATGTACCCCAGGCTGAACATGAAAACTGAGAAAACATGAAAACTGAGATTCTAATTTTTAGTAGGGTGTGGATTTTCACAATATCCATAGTACTGATTATCAAGCCTTAGAAAATCTGTTTTTTATTGCTGTGCATTCATTTGAAAATATTCAAGTTCTAATGAACTAACAGTGGACTTTTCCATCTGCAGAATATACTGAATGACCAGAGATGGCAGTGCTGCGGAAGAGAATTTGTCTGCATTGCTGAGACCAAAAAAAAAAACAAGAAGCCATTTCTCAGCACTCTGCCTTCCTTCATCAATTTAAATGGTAAGTCAAACTCGAGTTAGTGGGGTCTTGGCATGATTATCTTTGTCAAGACTCTACCAAAATGGATGACGTTACGGTGATCATCATATTTTATCAGACTTTGTCTCCGAAGCTGAGAAAGCCTGCGTTAGATACCTGTGCTAACAATGTGTCATCAGAGGACATTACTGTCTTTAAGGCTGGAAAGAGTTTCCTTAATTTGGAGCCATGGCCTTACTTTCTCAAGGAGTGAAGCTCATTTGACCTGTTTCCCTGCACTCTGTGTGTCGGTCTCTGATACTCCAGATGGATAGCTGTTTAGGATACTCGGCGGTCTTGCAACTCCATCCAATTTTCAAAAGGAGCCCAATGCTTTCCCAGTATACTGCCTAGCTGCCTTGCAGTCCTAATTACATATAGTTACCTAGTGCATAATTGCTGATTTCTCCTCCTCCTGTGTTTCCTCATCACCCAGGGCGATTGGTCACGTGCTGTCCTGACATCATAAAGCTAGAGCAGGATGTCATCTGACATGAGGGACAATCAGTTGCCTAGCAAGCACTAAGATATATTTATCATGGTATTGAACTGGGTTGCAGGGTAAACAGGGCGCCCAGCTGAAGACCTAGATGGTGAGATGAATGAAACTGGCGCATTATTTGAGACTTGTGCATCTGTTTGAAGGTGCAGTTAATCACAATGTTCTCGACTTCTCTATAGCTTAACTGATAAGGATGTACTAAGATGAAGATGTTAAGATGTTGTTTATAGTTTTTATTATTCCCACTAACAGTAGCGTAAACCTTCCTCCCTCAACTTATCAGATCACTCAATTGCTATTGGCGTATCATAACCTATAAGAATTGCACTGAGAAGGGGATGCCATCACTTGGCTGGCAATCACATCTTTTTATCTAGGTCCTGATGTAGGTGCTAGTGTTGTGTAGAGAGTGGTAGAAATGAGGCATAGGATTGATGTAATGTAATGTGTATACTTGTAAAGCGCACTGTTGCCAGCCGGCGTCCTGGCGCTGTATACCGCTGGGGAACCAGTCCTGGCTTTCCCTGTGGGATGGTCCCTGCTGGGAATCCCCAAGGTGGAGCCAGGCATACCCGGCGTTGAGGGGGCCGTTGTGGAGATTAGGCAAGCTAATGCCCAGAGTTGCAGAGTGGGACCCCTGGTTAGAGTAGGCACTGACGTGAGAATTATCGAGTCCGCTGACCCTGGTCCATGACCCTGCCGCGTCGGGAATCAAACCCTGGTCCCGGGCCGACTTCTGCTTTTGGGTCTGCCGCCTCTAACCAGTGAGCCATTGAGAGATGTACCCCAGTCGGAACATGAAAACTGAGAAAACATGAAAACTGAGATTCTAATTTTTAGTAGGGTGTGGATTTTCACAATATCCATAGTACTGATTATCAAGCCTTAGAAAATCTGTTTTTTATTGCTGTGCATTCGTTTGAGAATATTCAAGTTCTAATGCACTAAAAGTGGACTTTTCCATCTGCAGAATATACTGAATGACCAGAGATGGCAGTGCTGCGGAAGAGAATTTGTCTGCATTGCTGAGACCAAAAAAAAAACCAAGAAGCCATTTCTCAGCACTCTGCCTTCCTTCATCAATTTAAATGGTAAGTCAAACTCGAGTTAGTGGGGTCTTGGCATGATTATCTTTGTCAAGACTCTACCAAAATGGATGATGTTACGGTGATCATCATATTTTATCAGACTTTGTCTCCGAAGCTGAGAAAGCCTGCGTTAGATACCTGTGCTAACAATGTGTCATCAGAGGACATTACTGTCTTTAAGGCTGGAAAGAGTTTCCTTAATTTGGAGCCATGGCCTTACTTTCTCAAGGAGTGAAGCTCATTTGACCTGTTTCCCTGCACTCTGTGTGTGGGTCTCTGATACTCCAGATGGATAGCCGTTTAGGATACTCGGCGGTCTTGCAACTCCATCCAATTTTCAAAAGGAGCCCAATGCTTTCCCAGTATACTGCCTAGCTGCCTTGCAGTCCTAATTACATATAGTTACCTAGTGCATAATTGCTGATGTCTCCTCCTCCTGTGTTTCCTCGTCACCGAGGGCGATTGGTCACGTGCTGTCCTGACATCATAAAGCTAGAGCAGGATGTCATCTGACATGAGGGACAATCAGTTGCCTAGCAAGCACTAAGATACATTTATCATGGTATTGAACTGGGTTGCAGGGTAAACAGGGCGCCCAGCTGAAGACCTAGATGGTGAGATGAATGAAACTGTCGCATTATTTGAGACTTGTGCATCTGTTTGAAGGTGCAGTTAATCACAATGTTCTCGACTTCTCTATAGCTTAACTGATAAGGATGTACTAAGATGAAGATGTTAAGATGTTGTTTATAGTTTTTATTATTCCCACTAACAGTAGCGTAAACCTTCCTCCCTCAACTTATCAGATCACTCAATTGCTATTGGCGTATCATAACCTATAAGAATTGCACTGAGAAGGGGATGCCATCACTTGGCTGGCAATCACATCTTTTTATCTAGGTCCTGATGTAGGTGCTAGTGTTGTGTAGAGAGTGGTAGAAATGAGGCATAGGATTGATGTAATGTAATGTGTATACTTGTAAAGCGCACTGTTGCCAGCCGGCGTCCTGGCGCTGTATACCGCTGGGGAACCAGTCCTGGCTTTCCCTGTGGGATGGTCCCTGCTGGGAATCCCCAAGGTGGAGCCAGGCATCCCCGGCGTTGAGGGGGCCGTTGTGGAGATTAGGCAAGCTAATGCCCAGAGTTGCAGAGTGGGACCCCTGGTTAGAGTAGGCACCCACGTGAGAATTATCGAGTCCGCTGACCCTGGTCCATGACCCTGCCGCGTCGGGAATCGAACCCTGGTCCCGGGCCGACTTCTGCTTTTGGGTCTGCTGCCTCTAACCAGTGAGCCATTGAGAGATGTACCCCAGGCTGAACATGAAAACTGAGAAAACATGAAAACTGAGATTCTAATTTTTAGTAGGGTGTGGATTTTCACAATATCCATAGTACTGATTATCAAGCCTTAGAAAATCTGTTTTTATTGCTGTGCATTCGTTTGAAAATATTCAAGTTCTAATGCACTAACAGTGGACTTTTCCATCTGCAGAATATACTGAATGACCAGAGATGGCAGTGCTGCGGAAGAGAATTTGTCTGCATTGCTGAGACCAAAAAAAAAAACAAGAAGCCATTTCTCAGCACTCTGCCTTCCTTCATCAATTTAAATGGTAAGTCAAACTCGAGTTAGTGGGGTCTTGGCATGATTATCTTTGTCAAGACTCTACCAAAATGGATGATGTTACGGTGATCATCATATTTTATCAGACTTTGTCTCCGAAGCTGAGAAAGCCTGCGTTAGATACCTGTGCTAACAATGTGTCATCAGAGGACATTACTGTCTTTAAGGCTGGAAAGAGTTTCCTTAATTTGGAGCCATGGCCTTACTTTCTCAAGGAGTGAAGCTCATTTGACCTGTTTCTCTGCACTCTGTGTGTGGGTCTCTGATACTCCAGATGGATAGCTGTTTAGGATACTCGGCGGTCTTGCAACTCCATCCAATTTTCAAAAGGAGCCCAATGCTTTCCCAGTATACTACCTAGCTGCCTTGCAGTCCTAATTACATATAGTTACCTAGTGCATAATTGCTGATGTCTCCTCCTCCTGTGTTTCCTCGTCACCGAGGGCGATTGGTCACGTGCTGTCCTGACATCATAAAGCTAGAGCAGGATATCATCTGACATGAGGGACAATCAGTTGCCTAGCAAGCACTAAGATACATTTATCATGGTATTGAACTGGGTTGCAGGGTAAACAGGGCGCCCAGCTGAAGACCTAGATGGTGAGATGAATGAAACTGGCGCATTATTTGAGACTTGTGCATCTGTTTGAAGGTGCAGTTAATCACAATGTTCTCGACTTCTCTATAGCTTAACTGATAAGGATGTACTAAGATGAAGATGTTAAGATGTTGTTTATAGTTTTTATTATTCCCACTAACAGTAGCGTAAACCTTCCTCCCTCAACTTATCAGATCACTCAATTGCTATTGGCGTATCATAACCTATAAGAATTGCACTGAGAAGGGGATGCCATCACTTGGCTGGCAATCACATCTTTTTATCTAGGTCCTGATGTAGGTGCTAGTGTTGTGTAGAGAGTGGTAGCAAATGAGGCATAGGATTGATGTAATGTAATGTGTATACTTGTAAAGCGCACTGTTGCCAGCCGGCGTCCTGGCCCTGTATACCGCTGGGGAACCAGTCCTGGCTTTCCCTGTGGGATGGTCCCTGCTGGGAATCCCCAAGGTGGAGCCAGGCATCCCCGGCGTTGAGGGGGCCGTTGTGGAGATTAGGCAAGCTAATGCCCAGAGTTGCAGAGTGGGACCCCTGGTTAGAGTAGGCACTGACGTGAGAATTATCGAGTCCGATGACCCTGGTCCATGACCCTGCCGCGTCGGGAATCGAACCCTGGTCCTGGGCCGACTTCTGCTTTTGGGTCTGCCGCCTCTAACCAGTGAGCCATTGAGAGATGTACCCCAGTCGGAACATGAAAACTGAGAAAACATGAAAACTGAGATTCTAATTTTTAGTAGGGTGTGGATTTTCACAATATCCATAGTACTGATTATCAAGCCTTAGAAAATCTGTCTTTTATTGCTGTGCATTCGTTTGAGAATATTCAAGTTCTAATGCACTAAAAGTGGACTTTTCCATCTGCAGAATATACTGAATGACCAGAGATGGCAGTGCTGCGGAAGAGAATTTGTCTGCATTGCTGAGACCAAAAAAAAAACCAAGAAGCCATTTCTCAGCACTCTGCCTTCCTTCATCAATTTAAATGGTAAGTCAAACTCGAGTTAGTGGGGTCTTGGCATGATTATCTTTGTCAAGACTCTACCAAAATGGATGATGTTACGGTGATCATCATATTTTATCAGACTTTGTCTCCGAAGCTGAGAAAGCCTGCGTTAGATACCTGTGCTAACAATGTGTCATCAGAGGACATTACTGTCTTTAAGGCTGGAAAGAGTTTCCTTAATTTGGAGCGATGGCCTTACTTTCTCAAGCAGTGAAGCTCATTTTACCTGTTTCCCTGCACTCTGTGTGTGGGTCTCTGATACTCCAGATGGATAGCTGTTTAGGATACTCGGCGGTCTTGCAACTCCATCCAATTTTCAAAAGGAGCCCAATGCTTTCCCAGTATACTGCCTAGCTGCCTTGCAGTCCTCATTACATATAGTTACCTAGTGCATAATTGCTGATTTCTCCTCCTCCTGTGTTTCCTCGTCACCCAGGGCGATTGGTCACGTGCTGTCCTAACATCATAAAGCTAGAGCAGGATGTCATCTGACATGAGGGACAATCAGTTGCCTAGCAAGCACTAAGATACATTTATCATGGTATTGAACTGGGTTGCAGGGTAAACAGGGCGCCCAGCTGAAGACCTAGATGGTGAGATGAATGAAACTGGCGCATTATTTGAGACTTGTGCATCTGTTTGAAGGTGCAGTTAATCACAATGTTCTCGACTTCTCTATAGCTTAACTGATAAGGATGTACTAAGATGAAGATGTTAAGATGTTGTTTATAGTTTTTATTATTCCCACTAACAGTAGCGTAAACCTTCCTCCCTCAACTTATCAGATCACTCAATTGCTATTGGCGTATCATAACCTATAAGAATTGCACTGAGAAGGGGATTCCATCACTTGGCTGGCAATCACATCTTTTTATCTAGGTCCTGATGTAGGTGCTAGTGTTGTGTAGAGAGTGGTAGCAAATGAGGCATAGGATTGATGTAATGTAATGTGTATACTTGTAAAGCGCACTGTTGCCAGCCGGCGTCCTGGCGCTGTATACCGCTGGGGAACCAGTCCTGGCTTTCCCTGTGGGATGGTCCCTGCTGGGAATCCCCAAGGTGGAGCCAGGCATCCCCGGCGTTGAGGGGGCCGTTGTGGAGATTAGGCAAGCTAATGCCCAGAGTTGCAGAGTGGGACCCCTGGTTAAAGTAGGCACTGACGTGAGAATTATCGAGTCCGCTGACCCTGGTCCATGACCCTGCCGGGTCGGGAATCAAACCCTGGTCCCGGGCCGACTTCTGCTTTTGGGTCTGCTGCCTCTAACCAGTGAGCCATTGAGAGATGTACCCCAGGCTGAACATGAAAAATGAGAAAACATGAAAACTGAGATTCTAATTTTTAGTAGGGTGTGGATTTTCACAATATCCATAGTACTGATTATCAAGCCTTAGAAAATCTGTTTTTTATTGCTGTGCATTCGTTTGAAAATATTCAAGTACTAATGCACTAACAGTGGACTTTTCCATCTGCAGAATATACTGAATGACCAGAGATGGCAGTGCTGCGGAAGAGAATTTGTCTGCATTGCTGAGACCAAAAAAAAAACCAAGAAGCCATTTCTCAGCACTCTGCCTTCCTTCATCAATTTAAATGGTAAGTCAAACTCGAGTTAGTGGGGTCTTGGCATGATTATCTTTGTCAAGACTCTACCAAAATGGATGACGTTACGGTGATCATCATATTTTATCAGACTTTGTCTCCGAAGCTGAGAAAGCCTGCGTTAGATACCTGTGCTAACAATGTGTCATCAGAGGACATTACTGTCTTTAAGGCTGGAAAGAGTTTCCTTAATTTGGAGCCATGGCCTTACTTTCTCAAGGAGTGAAGCTCATTTGACCTGTTTCCCTGCACTCTGTGTGTGGGTCTCTGATACTCCAGATGGATAGCCGTTTAGGATACTCGGCGGTCTTGAAACTCCATCCAATTTTCAAAAGGAGCCCAATGCTTTCCCAGTATACTGCCTAGCTGCCTTGCAGTCCTAATTACATATAGTTACCTAGTGCATAATTGCTGATGTCTCCTCCTCCTGTGTTTCCTCGTCACCGAGGGCGATTGGTCACGTGCTGTCCTGACATCATAAAGCTAGAGCAGGATGTCATCTGACATGAGGGACAATCAGTTGCCTAGCAAGCACTAAGATACATTTATCATGGTATTGAACTGGGTTGCAGGGTAAACAGGGCGCCCAGCTGAAGACCTAGATGGTGAGATGAATGAAACTGGCGCATTATTTGAGACTTGTGCATCTGTTTGAAGGTGCAGTTAATCACAATGTTCTCGACTTCTCTATAGCTTAACTGATAAGGATGTACTAAGATGAAGATGTTAAGATGTTGTTTATAGTTTTTATTATTCCCACTAACAGTAGCGTAAACCTTCCTCCCTCAACTTATCAGATCACTCAATTGCTATTGGCGTATCATAACCTATAAGAATTGCACTGAGAAGGGGATGCCATCACTTGGCTGGCAATCACATCTTTTTATCTAGGTCCTGATGTAGGTGCTAGTGTTGTGTAGAGAGTGGTAGAAATGAGGCATAGGATTGATGTAATGCAATGTGTATACTTGTAAAGCGCACTGTTGCCAGCCAGCGTCCTGGCGCTGTATACCGCTGGGGAACCAGTCCTGGCTTTCCCTGTGGGATGGTCCCTGCTGGGAATCCCCAAGGTGGAGCCAGGCATCCCCGGCGTTGAGGGGGCCGTTGTGGAGATTAGGCAAGCTAATATCCAGAGTTGCAGAGTGGGACCCCTGGTTAGAGTAGGCACCCACGTGAGAATTATCGAGTCCGCTGACCCTGGTCCATGACCCTGCCGCGTCTGGAATCGAACCCTGGTCCCGGGCCGACTTCTGCTTTTGGGTCTGCTGCCTCTAACCAGTGAGCCATTGAGAGATGTACCCCAGGCTGAACATGAAAACTGAGAAAACATGAAAACTGAGATTCTAATTTTTAGTAGGGTGTGGATTTTCACAATATCCATAGTACTGATTATCAAGCCTTAGAAAATCTGTTTTTTATTGCTGTGCATTCGTTTGAAAATATTCAAGTTCTAATGCACTAACAGTGGACTTTTCCATCTGCAGAATATACTGAATGACCAGAGATGGCAGTGCTGCGGAAGAGAATTTGTCTGCATTGCTGAGACCCAAAAAAAAAAACAAGAAGCCATTTCTCAGCACTCTGCCTTCCTTCATCAATTTAAATGGTAAGCCAAACTCGAGCTAGTGGGGTCTTGGCATGATTATCTTTGTCAAGACTCTACCAAAATGGATGACGTTACGGTGATCATCATATTTTATCAGACTTTGTCTCCGAAGCTGAGAAAGCCTGCGTTAGATACCTGTGCTAACAATGTGTCATCAGAGGACATTACTGTCTTTAAGGCTGGAAAGAGTTTCCTTAATTTGGAGCCATGGCCTTACTTTCTCAAGGAGTGAAGCTCATTTGACCTGTTTCCCTGCACTCTGTGTGTGGGTCTCTGATACTCCAGATGGATAGCTGTTGAGGATACTCGGCGGTCTTGCAACTCCATCCAATTTTCAAAAGGAGCCCAATGCTTTCCCAGTATACTGCCTAGCTGCCTTGCAGTCCTAATTACATATAGTTACCTAGTGCATAATTGCTGATGTCTCCTCCTCCTGTGTTTCCTCGTCACCGAGGGCGATTGGTCACGTGCTGTCCTGACATCATAAAGCTAGAGCAGGATGTCATCTGACATGAGGGACAATCAGTTGCCTAGCAAGCACTAAGATACATTTATCATGGTATTGAACTGGGTTGCAGGGTAAACAGGGCGCCCAGCTGAAGACCTAGATGGTGAGATGAATGAAACTGGCGCAATATTTGAGACTTGTGCATCTGTTTGAAGGTGCAGTTAATCACAATGTTCTCGACTTCTCTATAGCTTAACTGATAAGGATGTACTAAGATGAAGATGTTAAGATGTTGTTTATAGTTTTTATTATTCCCACTAACAGTAGCGTAAACCTTCCTCCCTCAACTTATCAGATCACTCAATTGCTATTGGCGTATCATAACCTATAAGAATTGCACTGAGAAGGGGATGCCGTCACTTGGCTGGCAATCACATCTTTTTATCTAGGTCCTGATGTAGGTGCTAGTGTTGTGTAGAGAGTGGTAGCAAATGAGGCATAGGATTGATGTAATGTAATGTGTATACTTGTAAAGCGCACTGTTGCCAGCCGGCGTCCTGGCGCTGTATACCGCTGGGGAACCAGTCCTGGCTTTCCCTGTGGGATGGCCCCTGCTGGGAATCCCCAAGGTGGAGCCAGGCATCCCCGGCGTTGAGGGGGCCGTTGTGGAGATTAGGCAAGCTAATGCCCAGAGTTGCAGAGTGGGACCCCTGGTTAGAGTAGGCACTGACGTGAGAATTATCGAGTCAGCTGACCCTGGTCCATGACCCTGCCGCGTCGGGAATCAAACCCTGGTCCCGGGCAGACTTCTGCTTTTGGGTCTGCCGCCTCTAACCAGTGAGCCATTGAGAGATGTACCCCAGGCTGAACATGAAAACTGAGAAAACATGAAAACTGAGATTCTAATTTTTAGTAGGGTGTGGATTTTCACAATATCCATACTACTGATTATCAAGCCTTAGAAAATCTGTTTTTTATTGCTGTGCATTCATTTGAAAATATTCAAGTTCTAATGAACTAACAGTGGACTTTTCCATCTGCAGAATATACTGAATGACCAGAGATGGCAGTGCTGCGGAAGAGAATTTGTCTGCATTGCTGAGACCCAAAAAAAAACCAAGAAGCCATTTCTCAGCACTCTGCCTTCCTTCATCAATTTAAATGGTAAGTCAAACTCGAGTTAGTGGGGTCTTGGCATGATTATCTTTGTCAAGACTCTACCAAAATGGATGACGTTACAGTGATCATCATATTTTATCAGACTTTGTCTCCGAAGCTGAGAAAGCCTGCGTTAGATACCTGTGCTAACAATGTGTCATCAGAGGACATTACTGTCTTTAAGGCTGGAAAGAGTTTCCTTAATTTGGAGCCATGGCCTTACTTTCTCAAGGAGTGAAGCTCATTTGACCTGTTTCCCTGCACTCTGTGTGTGGGTCTCTGATACTCCAGATGGATAGCTGTTTAGGATACTCGGCGGTCTTGCAACTCCATCCAATTTTCAAAAGGAGCCCAATGCTTTCCCAGTATACTGCCTAGCTGCCTTGCAGTCCTAATTACATATAGTTACCTAGTGCATAATTGCTGATGTCTCCTCCTCCTGTGTTTCCTCGTCACCGAGGGCGATTGGTCACGTGCTGTCCTGACATCATAAAGCTAGAGCAGGATGTCATCTGACATGAGGGACAATCAGTTGCCTAGCAAGCACTAAGATACATTTATCATGGTATTGAACTGGGTTGCAGGGTAAACAGGGCGCCCAGCTGAAGACCTAGATGGTGAGATGAATGAAACTGGCGCATTATTTGAGACTTGTGCATCTGTTTGAAGGTGCAGTTAATCACAATGTTCTCGACTTCTCTATAGCTTAACTGATAAGGATGTACTAAGATGAAGATGTTAAGATGTTGTTTATAGTTTTTATTATTCCCACTAACAGTAGCGTAAACCTTCCTCCCTCAACTTATCAGATCACTCAATTGCTATTGGCGTATCATAACCTATAAGAATTGCACTGAGAAGGGGATGCCGTCACTTGGCTGGCAATCACATCTTTTTATCTAGGTCCTGATGTAGGTGCTAGTGTTGTGTAGAGAGTGGTAGAAATGAGGCATAGGATTGATGTAATGTAATGTGTATACTTGTAAAGCGCACTGTTGCCAGCCAGCGTCCTGGCGCTGTATACCGCTGGGGAACCAGTCCTGGCTTTCCCTGTGGGATGGTCCCTGCTGGGAATCCCCAAGGTGGAGCCAGGCATCCCCGGCGTTGAGGGGGCCGTTGTGGAGATTAGGCAAGCTAATGCCCAGAGTTGCAGAGTGGGACCCCTGGTTAAAGTAGGCACTGACGTGAGAATTATCGAGTCCGCTGACCCTGGTCCATGACCCTGCCGGGTCGGGAATCGAACCCTGGTCCCGGGCCGACTTCTGCTTTTGGGTCTGGCGCCTCTAACCAGTGAGCCATTGAGAGATGTACCCCAGGCTGAACATGAAAACTGAGAAAACATGAAAACTGAGATTCTAATTTTTAGTAGGGTGTGGATTTTCACAATATCCATAGTACTGATTATCAAGCCTTAGAAAATCTGTTTTTTATTGCTGTGCATTCGTTTGAAAATATTCAAGTACTAATGCACTAACAGTGGACTTTTCCATCTGCAGAATATACTGAATGACCAGAGATGGCAGTGCTGCGGAAGAGAATTTGTCTGCATTGCTGAGACCAAAAAAAAAACCAAGAAGCCATTTCTCAGCACTCTGCCTTCCTTCATCAATTTAAATGGTAAGTCAAACTCGAGTTAGTGGGGTCTTGGCATGATTATCTTTGTCAAGACTCTACCAAAATGGATGACGTTACGGTGATCATCATATTTTATCAGACTTTGTCTCCGAAGCTGAGAAAGCCTGCGTTAGATACCTGTGCTAACAATGTGTAATCAGAGGACATTACTGTCTTTAAGGCTGGAAAGAGTTTCCTTAATTTGGAGCCATGGCCTTACTTTCTCAAGGAGTGAAGCTCATTTGACCTGTTTCCCTGCACTCTGTGTGTCGGTCTCTGATACTCCAGATGGATAGCTGTTTAGGATACTCGGCGGTCTTGCAACTCCATCCAATTTTCAAAAGGAGCCCAATGCTTTCCCAGTATACTGCCTAGCTGCCTTGCAGTCCTAATTACATATAGTTACCTAGTGCATAATTGCTGATTTCTCCTCCTCCTGTGTTTCCTCATCACCCAGGGCGATTGGTCACGTGCTGTCCTGACATCATAAAGCTAGAGCAGGATGTCATCTGACATGAGGGACAATCAGTTGCCTAGCAAGCACTAAGATACATTTATCATGGTATTGAACTGGGTTGCAGGGTAAACAGGGCGCCCAGCTGAAGACCTAGATGGTGAGATGAATGAAACTGGCGCATTATTTGAGACTTGTGCATCTGTTTGAAGGTGCAGTTAATCACAATGTTCTCGACTTCTCTATAGCTTAACTGATAAGGATGTACTAAGATGAAGATGTTAAGATGTTGTTTATAGTTTTTATTATTCCCACTAACAGTAGCGTAAACCTTCCTCCCTCAACTTATCAGATCACTCAATTGCTATTGGCGTATCATAACCTATAAGAATTGCACTGAGAAGGGGATGCCATCACTTGGCTGGCAATCACATCTTTTTATCTAGGTCCTGATGTAGGTGCTAGTGTTGTGTAGAGAGTGGTAGAAATGAGGCATAGGATTGATGTAATGTAATGTGTATACTTGTAAAGCGCACTGTTGCCAGCCGGCGTCCTGGCGCTGTATACCGCTGGGGAACCAGTCCTGGCTTTCCCTGTGGGATGGTCCTTGCTGGGAATCCCCAAGGTGGAGCCAGGCATACCCGGCGTTGAGGGGGCCGTTGTGGAGATTAGGCAAGCTAATGCCCAGAGTTGCAGAGTGGGACCCCTGGTTAGAGTAGGCACTGACGTGAGAATTATCGAGTCCGCTGACCCTGGTCCATGACCCTGCCGCGTCGGGAATCAAACCCTGGTCCCGGGCCGACTTCTGCTTTTGGGTCTGCCGCCTCTAACCAGTGAGCCATTGAGAGATGTACCCCAGTCGGAACATGAAAACTGAGAAAACATGAAAACTGAGATTCTAATTTTTAGTAGGGTGTGGATTTTCACAATATCCATAGTACTGATTATCAAGCCTTAGAAAATCTGTTTTTTATTGCTGTGCATTCGTTTGAGAATATTCAAGTTCTAATGCACTAAAAGTGGACTTTTCCATCTGCAGAATATACTGAATGACCAGAGATGGCAGTGCTGCGGAAGAGAATTTGTCTGCATTGCTGAGACCAAAAAAAAAACCAAGAAGCCATTTCTCAGCACTCTGCCTTCCTTCATCAATTTAAATGGTAAGTCAAACTCGAGTTAGTGGGGTCTTGGCATGATTATCTTTGTCAAGACTCTACCAAAATGGATGATGTTACGGTGATCATCATATTTTATCAGACTTTGTCTCCGAAGCTGAGAAAGCCTGCGTTAGATACCTGTGCTAACAATGTGTAATCAGAGGACATTACTGTCTTTAAGGCTGGAAAGAGTTTCCTTAATTTGGAGCCATGGCCTTACTTTCTCAAGGAGTGAAGCTCATTTGACCTGTTTCCCTGCACTCTGTGTGTGGGTCTCTGATACTCCAGATGGATAGCCGTTTAGGATACTCGGCGGTCTTGCAACTCCATCCAATTTTCAAAAGGAGCCCAATGCTTTCCCAGTATACTGCCTAGCTGCCTTGCAGTCCTAATTACATATAGTTACCTAGTGCATAATTGCTGATGTCTCCTCCTCCTGTGTTTCCTCGTCACCGAGGGCGATTGGTCACGTGCTGTCCTGACATCATAAAGCTAGAGCAGGATGTCATCTGACATGAGGGACAATCAGTTGCCTAGCAAGCACTAAGATACATTTATCATGGTATTGAACTGGGTTGCAGGGTAAACAGGGCGCCCAGCTGAAGACCTAGATGGTGAGATGAATGAAACTGTCGCATTATTTGAGACTTGTGCATCTGATGGAAGGTGCAGTTAATCACAATGTTCTCGACTTCTCTATAGCTTAACTGATAAGGATGTACTAAGATGAAGATGTTAAGATGTTGTTTATAGTTTTTATTATTCCCACTAACAGTAGCGTAAACCTTCCTCCCTCAACTTATCAGATCACTCAATTGCTATTGGCGTATCATAACCTATAAGAATTGCACTGAGAAGGGGATTCCATCACTTGGCTGGCAATCACATCTTTTTATCTAGGTCCTGATGTAGGTGCTAGTGTTGTGTAGAGAGTGGTAGCAAATGAGGCATAGGATTGATGTAATGTAATGTGTATACTTGTAAAGCGCACTGTTGCCAGCCGGCGTCCTGGCGCTGTATACCGCTGGGGAACCAGTCCTGGCTTTCCCTGTGGGATGGTCCCTGCTGGGAATCCCCAAGGTGGAGCCAGGCATCCCCGGCGTTGAGGGGGCCGTTGTGGAGATTAGGCAAGCTAATGCCCAGAGTTGCAGAGTGGGACCGAGAATTATCGAGTCCGCTGACCCTGGTCCATGACCCTGCCGCGTCGGGAATCGAACCCTGGTCCCGGGCCGACTTCTGCTTTTGGGTCTGCTGCCTCTAACCAGTGAGCCATTGAGAGATGTACCCCAGGCTGAACATGAAAACTGAGAAAACATGAAAACTGAGATTCTAATTTTTAGTAGGGTGTGGATTTTCACAATATCCATAGTACTGATTATCAAGCCTTAGAAAATCTGTTTTTTATTGCTGTGCATTCGTTTGAAAATATTCAAGTACTAATGCACTAACAGTGGACTTTTCCATCTGCAGAATATACTGAATGACCAGAGATGGCAGTGCTGCGGAAGAGAATTTGTCTGCATTGCTGAGACCAAAAAAAAAACCAAGAAGCCATTTCTCAGCACTCTGCCTTCCTTCATCAATTTAAATGGTAAGTCAAACTCGAGTTAGTGGGGTCTTGGCATGATTATCTTTGTCAAGACTCTACCAAAATGGATGACGTTACGGTGATCATCATATTTTATCAGACTTTGTCTCCGAAGCTGAGAAAGCCTGCGTTAGATACCTGTGCTAACAATGTGTAATCAGAGGACATTACTGTCTTTAAGGCTGGAAAGAGTTTCCTTAATTTGGAGCCATGGCCTTACTTTCTCAAGGAGTGAAGCTCATTTGACCTGTTTCCCTGCACTCTGTGTGTGGGTCTCTGATACTCCAGATGGATAGCCGTTTAGGATACTCGGCGGTCTTGCAACTCCATCCAATTTTCAAAAGGAGCCCAATGCTTTCCCAGTATACTGCCTAGCTGCCTTGCAGTCCTAATTACATATAGTTACCTAGTGCATAATTGCTGATGTCTCCTCCTCCTGTGTTTCCTCGTCACCGAGGGCGATTGGTCACGTGCTGTCCTGACATCATAAAGCTAGAGCAGGATGTCATCTGACATGAGGGACAATCAGTTGCCTAGCAAGCACTAAGATACATTTATCATGGTATTGAACTGGGTTGCAGGGTAAACAGGGCGCCCAGCTGAAGACCTAGATGGTGAGATGAATGAAACTGTCGCATTATTTGAGACTTGTGCATCTGTTTGAAGGTGCAGTTAATCACAATGTTCTCGACTTCTCTATAGCTTAACTGATAAGGATGTACTAAGATGAAGATGTTAAGATGTTGTTTATAGTTTTTATTATTCCCACTAACAGTAGCGTAAACCTTCCTCCCTCAACTTATCAGATCACTCAATTGCTATTGGCGTATCATAACCTATAAGAATTGCACTGAGAAGGGGATGCCATCACTTGGCTGGCAATCACATCTTTTTATCTAGGTCCTGATGTAGGTGCTAGTGTTGTGTAGAGAGTGGTAGCAAATGAGGCATAGGATTGATGTAATGTAATGTGTATACTTGTAAAGCGCACTGTTGCCAGCCGGCGTCCTGGCGCTGTATACCGCTGGGGAACCAGTCCTGGCTTTCCCTGTGGGATGGTCCCTGCTGGGAATCCCCAAGGTGGAGCCAGGCATCCCCGGCGTTGAGGGGGCCGTTGTGGAGATTAGGCAAGCTAATGCCCAGAGTTGCAGAGTGGGACCCCTGGTTAGAGTAGGCACTGACGTGAGAATTATCGAGTCCGCTGACCCTGGTCCATGACCCTGCCGCGTCGGGAATCAAACCCTGGTCCCGGGCCGACTTCTGCTTTTGGGTCTGCCGCCTCTAACCAGTGAGCCATTGAGAGATGTACCCCAGTCGGAACATGAAAACTGAGAAAACATGAAAACTGAGATTCTAATTTTTAGTAGGGTGTGGATTTTCACAATATCCATAGTACTGATTATCAAGCCTTAGAAAATCTGTTTTTTATTGCTGTGCATTCGTTTGAGAATATTCAAGTTCTAATGCACTAAAAGTGGACTTTTCCATCTGCAGAATATACTGAATGACCAGAGATGGCAGTGCTGCGGAAGAGAATTTGTCTGCATTGCTGAGACCAAAAAAAAAACCAAGAAGCCATTTCTCAGCACTCTGCCTTCCTTCATCAATTTAAATGGTAAGTCAAACTCGAGTTAGTGGGGTCTTGGCATGATTATCTTTGTCAAGACTCTACCAAAATGGATGATGTTACGGTGATCATCATATTTTATCAGACTTTGTCTCCGAAGCTGAGAAAGCCTGCGTTAGATACCTGTGCTAACAATGTGTCATCAGAGGACATTACTGTCTTTAAGGCTGGAAAGAGTTTCCTTAATTTGGAGCCATGGCCTTACTTTCTCAAGGAGTGAAGCTCATTTGACCTGTTTCCCTGCACTCTGTGTGTGGGTCTCTGATACTCCAGATGGATAGCCGTTTAGGATACTCGGCGGTCTTGCAACTCCATCCAATTTTCAAAAGGAGGCCAATGCTTTCCCAGTATACTGCCTAGCTGCCTTGCAGTCCTAATTACATATAGTTACCTAGTGCATAATTGCTGATGTCTCCTCCTCCTGTGTTTCCTCGTCACCGAGGGCGATTGGTCACGTGCTGTCCTGACATCATAAAGCTAGAGCAGGATGTCATCTGACATGAGGGACAATCAGTTGCCTAGCAAGCACTAAGATACATTTATCATGGTATTGAACTGGGTTGCAGGGTAAACAGGGCGCCCAGCTGAAGACCTAGATGGTGAGATGAATGAAACTGTCGCATTATTTGAGACTTGTGCATCTGTTTGAAGGTGCAGTTAATCACAATGTTCTCGACTTCTCTATAGCTTAACTGATAAGGATGTACTAAGATGAAGATGTTAAGATGTTGTTTATAGTTTTTATTATTCCCACTAACAGTAGCGTAAACCTTCCTCCCTCAACTTATCAGATCACTCAATTGCTATTGGCGTATCATAACCTATAAGAATTGCACTGAGAAGGGGATGCCATCACTTGGCTGGCAATCACATCTTTTTATCTAGGTCCTGATGTAGGTGCTAGTGTTGTGTAGAGAGTGGTAGCAAATGAGGCATAGGATTGATGTAATGTAATGTGTATACTTGTAAAGCGCACTGTTGCCAGCCGGCGTCCTGGCGCTGTATACCGCTGGGGAACCAGTCCTGGCTTTCCCTGTGGGATGGTCCCTGCTGGGAATCCCCAAGGTGGAGCCAGGCATCCCCGGCGTTGAGGGGGCCGTTGTGGAGATTAGGCAAGCTAATGCCCAGAGTTGCAGAGTGGGACCCCTGGTTAGAGTAGGCACCCACGTGAGAATTATCGAGTCCGCTGACCCTGGTCCATGACCCTGCCGCGTCGGGAATCGAACCCTGGTCCCGAGCCGACTTCTGCTTTTGGGTCTGCTGCCTCTAACCAGTGAGCCATTGAGAGATGTACCCCAGGCTGAACATGAAAACTGAGAAAACATGAAAACTGAGATTCTAATTTTTAGTAGGGTGTGGATTTTCACAATATCCATAGTACTGATTATCAAGCCTTAGAAAATCTGTTTTTATTGCTGTGCATTCGTTTGAAAATATTCAAGTACTAATGCACTAACAGTGGACTTTTCCATCTGCAGAATATACTGAATGACCAGAGATGGCAGTGCTGCGGAAGAGAATTTGTCTGCATTGCTGAGACCAAAAAAAAAACCAAGAAGCCATTTCTCAGCACTCTGCCTTCCTTCATCAATTTAAATGGTAAGTCAAACTCGAGTTAGTGGGGTCTTGGCATGATTATCTTTGTCAAGACTCTACCAAAATGGATGACGTTACGGTGATCATCATATTTTATCAGACTTTGTCTCCGAAGCTGAGAAAGCCTGCGTTAGATACCTGTGCTAACAATGTGTAATCAGAGGACATTACTGTCTTTAAGGCTGGAAAGAGTTTCCTTAATTTGGAGCCATGGCCTTACTTTCTCAAGGAGTGAAGCTCATTTGACCTGTTTCCCTGCACTCTGTGTGTGGGTCTCTGATACTCCAGATGGATAGCCGTTTAGGATACTCGGCGGTCTTGCAACTCCATCCAATTTTCAAAAGGAGCCCAATGCTTTCCCAGTATACTGCCTAGCTGCCTTGCAGTCCTAATTACATATAGTTACCTAGTGCATAATTGCTGATTTCTCCTCCTCCTGTGTTTCCTCATCACCCAGGGCGATTGGTCACGTGCTGTCCTGACATCATAAAGCTAGAGCAGGATGTCATCTGACATGAGGGACAATCAGTTGCCTAGCAAGCACTAAGATACATTTATCATGGTATTGAACTGGGTTGCAGGGTAAACAGGGCGCCCAGCTGAAGACCTAGATGGTGAGATGAATGAAACTGGCGCATTATTTGAGACTTGTGCATCTGTTTGAAGGTGCAGTTAATCACAATGTTCTCGACTTCTCTATAGCTTAACTGATAAGGATGTACTAAGATGAAGATGTTAAGATGTTGTTTATAGTTTTTATTATTCCCACTAACAGTAGCGTAAACCTTCCTCCCTCAACTTATCAGATCACTCAATTGCTATTGGCGTATCATAACCTATAAGAATTGCACTGAGAAGGGGATGCCATCACTTGGCTGGCAATCACATCTTTTTATCTAGGTCCTGATGTAGGTGCTAGTGTTGTGTAGAGAGTGGTAGAAATGAGGCATAGGATTGATGTAATGTAATGTGTATACTTGTAAAGCGCACTGTTGCCAGCCGGCGTCCTGGCGCTGTATACCGCTGGGGAACCAGTCCTGGCTTTCCCTGTGGGATGGTCCCTGCTGGGAATCCCCAAGGTGGAGCCAGGCATACCCGGCGTTGAGGGGGCCGTTGTGGAGATTAGGCAAGCTAATGCCCAGAGTTGCAGAGTGGGACCCCTGGTTAGAGTAGGCACTGACGTGAGAATTATCGAGTCCGCTGACCCTGGTCCATGACCCTGCCACGTCGGGAATCGAACCCTGGTCCCGGGCCGACTTCTGCTTTTGGGTCTGCTGCCTCTAACCAGTGAGCCATTGAGAGATGTACCCCAGGCTGAACATGAAAACTGAGAAAACATGAAAACTGAGATTCTAATTTTTAGTAGGGTGTGGATTTTCACAATATCCATAGTACTGATTATCAAGCCTTAGAAAATCTGTTTTTATTGCTGTGCATTCGTTTGAAAATATTCAAGTTCTAATGCACTAACAGTGGACTTTTCCATCTGCAGAATATACTGAATGACCAGAGATGGCAGTGCTGCGGAAGAGAATTTGTCTGCATTGCTGAGACCAAAAAAAAAAACAAGAAGCCATTTCTCAGCACTCTGCCTTCCTTCATCAATTTAAATGGTAAGTCAAACTCGAGTTAGTGGGGTCTTGGCATGATTATCTTTGTCAAGACTCTACCAAAATGGATGATGTTACGGTGATCATCATATTTTATCAGACTTTGTCTCCGAAGCTGAGAAAGCCTGCGTTAGATACCTGTGCTAACAATGTGTCATCAGAGGACATTACTGTCTTTAAGGCTGGAAAGAGTTTCCTTAATTTGGAGCCATGGCCTTACTTTCTCCAGAAGTGAAGCTCATTTGACTTGTTTCCCTGCACTCTGTGTGTGGGTCTCTGATACTCCAGATGGATAGCTGTTTAGGATACTCGGCGGTCTTGCAACTCCATCCAATTTTCAAAAGGAGCCCAATGCTTTCCCAGTATACTGCCTAGCTGCCTTGCAGTCCTAATTACATATAGTTACCTAGTGCATAATTGCTGATGTCTCCTCCTCCTGTGTTTCCTCGTCACCGAGGGCGATTGGTCACGTGCTGTCCTGACATCATAAAGCTAGAGCATGATGTCATCTGACATGAGGGACAATCAGTTGCCTAGCAAGCACTAAGATACATTTATCATGGTATTGAACTGGGTTGCAGGGTAAACAGGGCGCCCAGCTGAAGACCTAGATGGTGAGATGAATGAAACTGTCGCATTATTTGAGACTTGTGCATCTGTTTGAAGGTGCAGTTAATCACAATGTTCTCGACTTCTCTATAGCTTAACTGATAAGGATGTACTAAGATGAAGATGTTAAGATGTTGTTTATAGTTTTTATTATTCCCACTAACAGTAGCGTAAACCTTCCTCCCTCAACTTATCAGATCACTCAATTGCTATTGGCGTATCATAACCTATAAGAATTGCACTGAGAAGGGGATGCCATCACTTGGCTGGCAATCACATCTTTTTATCTAGGTCCTGATGTAGGTGCTAGTGTTGTGTAGAGAGTGGTAGCAAATGAGGCATAGGATTGATGTAATGTAATGTGTATACTTGTAAAGCGCACTGTTGCCAGCCGGCGTCCTGGCGCTGTATACCGCTGGGGAACCAGTCCTGGCTTTCCCTGTGGGATGGTCACTGCTGGGAATCCCCAAGGTGGAGCCAGGCATCCCCGGCGTTGAGGGGGCCGTTGTGGAGATTAGGCAAGCTAATGCCCAGAGTTGCAGAGTGGGACCCCTGGTTAGAGTAGGCACCCATGTGAGAATTATCGAGTCCGCTGACCCTGGTCCATGACCCTGCCGCGTCGGGAATCGAACCCTGGTCCCGGGCCGACTTCTGCTTTTGGGTCTGCTGCCTCTAACCAGTGAGCCATTGAGAGATGTACCCCAGGCTGAACATGAAAACTGAGAAAACATGAAAACTGAGATTCTAATTTTTAGTAGGGTGTGGATTTTCACAATATCCATAGTACTGATTATCAAGCCTTAGAAAATCTGTTTTTTATTGCTGTGCATTCGTTTGAAAATATTCAAGTACTAATGCACTAACAGTGGACTTTTCCATCTGCAGAATATACTGAATGACCAGAGATGGCAGTGCTGCGGAAGAGAATTTGTCTGCATTGCTGAGACCAAAAAAAAAACCAAGAAGCCATTTCTCAGCACTCTGCCTTCCTTCATCAATTTAAATGGTAAGTCAAACTCGAGTTAGTGGGGTCTTGGCATGATTATCTTTGTCAAGACTCTACCAAAATGGATGACGTTACGGTGATCATCATATTTTATCAGACTTTGTCTCCGAAGCTGAGAAAGCCTGCGTTAGATACCTGTGCTAACAATGTGTAATCAGAGGACATTACTGTCTTTAAGGCTGGAAAGAGTTTCCTTAATTTGGAGCCATGGCCTTACTTTCTCAAGGAGTGAAGCTCATTTGACCTGTTTCCCTGCACTCTGTGTGTGGGTCTCTGATACTCCAGATGGATAGCCGTTTAGGATACTCGGCGGTCTTGCAACTCCATCCAATTTTCAAAAGGAGCCCAATGCTTTCCCAGTATACTGCCTAGCTGCCTTGCAGTCCTAATTACATATAGTTACCTAGTGCATAATTGCTGATTTCTCCTCCTCCTGTGTTTCCTCATCACCCAGGGCGATTGGTCACGTGCTGTCCTGACATCATAAAGCTAGAGCAGGATGTCATCTGACATGAGGGACAATCAGTTGCCTAGCAAGCACTAAGATACATTTATCATGGTATTGAACTGGGTTGCAGGGTAAACAGGGCGCCCAGCTGAAGACCTAGATGGTGAGATGAATGAAACTGGCGCATTATTTGAGACTTGTGCATCTGTTTGAAGGTGCAGTTAATCACAATGTTCTCGACTTCTCTATAGCTTAACTGATAAGGATGTACTAAGATGAAGATGTTAAGATGTTGTTTATAGTTTTTATTATTCCCACTAACAGTAGCGTAAACCTTCCTCCCTCAACTTATCAGATCACTCAATTGCTATTGGCGTATCATAACCTATAAGAATTGCACTGAGAAGGGGATGCCATCACTTGGCTGGCAATCACATCTTTTTATCTAGGTCCTGATGTAGGTGCTAGTGTTGTGTAGAGAGTGGTAGAAATGAGGCATAGGATTGATGTAATGTAATGTGTATACTTGTAAAGCGCACTGTTGCCAGCCAGCGTCCTGGCGCTGTATACCGCTGGGGAACCAGTCCTGGCTTTCCCTGTGGGATGGTCCCTGCTGGGAATCCCCAAGGTGGAGCCAGGCATCCCCGGCGTTGAGGGGGCCGTTGTGGAGATTAGGCAAGCTAATGCCCAGAGTTGCAGAGTGGGACCCCTGGTTAAAGTAGGCACTGACGTGAGAATTATCGAGTCCGCTGACCCTGGTCCATGACCCTGCCGCGTCGGGAATCGAACCCTGGTCCCGGGCCGACTTCTGCTTTTGGGTCTGCTGCCTCTAACCAGTGAGCCATTGAGAGATGTACCCCAGGCTGAACATGAAAACTGAGAAAACATGAAAACTGAGATTCTAATTTTTAGTAGGGTGTGGATTTTCACAATATCCATAGTACTGATTATCAAGCCTTAGAAAATCTGTTTTTATTGCTGTGCATTCGTTTGAAAATATTCAAGTTCTAATGCACTAACAGTGGACTTTTCCATCTGCAGAATATACTGAATGACCAGAGATGGCAGTGCTGCGGAAGAGAATTTGTCTGCATTGCTGAGACCAAAAAAAAAAACAAGAAGCCATTTCTCAGCACTCTGCCTTCCTTCATCAATTTAAATGGTAAGCCAAACTCGAGTTAGTGGGGTCTTGGCATGATTATCTTTGTCAAGACTCTACCAAAATGGATGACGTTACGGTGATCATCATATTTTATCAGACTTTGTCTCCGAAGCTGAGAAAGCCTGCGTTAGATACCTGTGCTAACAATGTGTCATCAGAGGACATTACTGTCTTTAAGGCTGGAAAGAGTTTCCTTAATTTGGAGCCATGGCCTTACTTTCTCAAGGAGTGAAGCTCATTTGACCTGTTTCCCTGCACTCTGTGTGTGGGTCTCTGATACTCCAGATGGATAGCTGTTTAGGATACTCGGCGGTCTTGCAACTCCATCCAATTTTCAAAAGGAGCCCAATGCTTTCCCAGTATACTGCCTAGCTGCCTTGCAGTCCTAATTACATATAGTTACCTAGTGCATAATTGCTGATGTCTCCTCCTCCTGTGTTTCCTCGTCACCGAGGGCGATTGGTCACGTGCTGTCCTGACATCATAAAGCTAGAGCAGGATGTCATCTGACATGAGGGACAATCAGTTGCCTAGCAAGCACTAAGATACATTTATCATGGTATTGAACTGGGTTGCAGGGTAAACAGGGCGCCCAGCTGAAGACCTAGATGGTGAGATGAATGAAACTGTCGCATTATTTGAGACTTGTGCATCTGTTTGAAGGTGCAGTTAATCACAATGTTCTCGACTTCTCTATAGCTTAACTGATAAGGATGTACTAAGATGAAGATGTTAAGATGTTGTTTATAGTTTTTATTATTCCCACTAACAGTAGCGTAAACCTTCCTCCCTCAACTTATCAGATCACTCAATTGCTATTGGCGTATCATAACCTATAAGAATTGCACTGAGAAGGGGATGCCATCACTTGGCTGGCAATCACATCTTTTTATCTAGGTCCTGATGTAGGTGCTAGTGTTGTGTAGAGAGTGGTAGCAAATGAGGCATAGGATTGATGTAATGTAATGTGTATACTTGTAAAGCGCACTGTTGCCAGCCGGCGTCCTGGCGCTGTATACCGCTGGGGAACCAGTCCTGGCTTTCCCTGTGGGATGGTCCCTGCTGGGAATCCCCAAGGTGGAGCCAGGCATCCCCGGCGTTGAGGGGGCCGTTGTGGAGATTAGGCAAGCTAATGCCCAGAGTTGCAGAGTGGGACCCCTGGTTAGAGTAGGCACCCACGTGAGAATTATCGAGTCCGCTGACCCTGGTCCATGACCCTGCCGCGTCGGGAATCGAACCCTGGTCCCGAGCCGACTTCTGCTTTTGGGTCTGCTGCCTCTAACCAGTGAGCCATTGAGAGATGTACCCCAGGCTGAACATGAAAACTGAGAAAACATGAAAACTGAGATTCTAATTTTTAGTAGGGTGTGGATTTTCACAATATCCATAGTACTGATTATCAAGCCTTAGAAAATCTGTTTTTATTGCTGTGCATTCGTTTGAAAATATTCAAGTACTAATGCACTAACAGTGGACTTTTCCATCTGCAGAATATACTGAATGACCAGAGATGGCAGTGCTGCGGAAGAGAATTTGTCTGCATTGCTGAGACCAAAAAAAAAACCAAGAAGCCATTTCTCAGCACTCTGCCTTCCTTCATCAATTTAAATGGTAAGTCAAACTCGAGTTAGTGGGGTCTTGGCATGATTATCTTTGTCAAGACTCTACCAAAATGGATGACGTTACGGTGATCATCATATTTTATCAGACTTTGTCTCCGAAGCTGAGAAAGCCTGCGTTAGATACCTGTGCTAACAATGTGTAATCAGAGGACATTACTGTCTTTAAGGCTGGAAAGAGTTTCCTTAATTTGGAGCCATGGCCTTACTTTCTCAAGGAGTGAAGCTCATTTGACCTGTTTCCCTGCACTCTGTGTGTGGGTCTCTGATACTCCAGATGGATAGCCGTTTAGGATACTCGGCGGTCTTGCAACTCCATCCAATTTTCAAAAGGAGCCCAATGCTTTCCCAGTATACTGCCTAGCTGCCTTGCAGTCCTAATTACATATAGTTACCTAGTGCATAATTGCTGATTTCTCCTCCTCCTGTGTTTCCTCATCACCCAGGGCGATTGGTCACGTGCTGTCCTGACATCATAAAGCTAGAGCAGGATGTCATCTGACATGAGGGACAATCAGTTGCCTAGCAAGCACTAAGATACATTTATCATGGTATTGAACTGGGTTGCAGGGTAAACAGGGCGCCCAGCTGAAGACCTAGATGGTGAGATGAATGAAACTGGCGCATTATTTGAGACTTGTGCATCTGTTTGAAGGTGCAGTTAATCACAATGTTCTCGACTTCTCTATAGCTTAACTGATAAGGATGTACTAAGATGAAGATGTTAAGATGTTGTTTATAGTTTTTATTATTCCCACTAACAGTAGCGTAAACCTTCCTCCCTCAACTTATCAGATCACTCAATTGCTATTGGCGTATCATAACCTATAAGAATTGCACTGAGAAGGGGATGCCATCACTTGGCTGGCAATCACATCTTTTTATCTAGGTCCTGATGTAGGTGCTAGTGTTGTGTAGAGAGTGGTAGAAATGAGGCATAGGATTGATGTAATGTAATGTGTATACTTGTAAAGCGCACTGTTGCCAGCCGGCGTCCTGGCGCTGTATACCGCTGGGGAACCAGTCCTGGCTTTCCCTGTGGGATGGTCCCTGCTGGGAATCCCCAAGGTGGAGCCAGGCATACCCGGCGTTGAGGGGGCCGTTGTGGAGATTAGGCAAGCTAATGCCCAGAGTTGCAGAGTGGGACCCCTGGTTAGAGTAGGCACTGACGTGAGAATTATCGAGTCCGCTGACCCTGGTCCATGACCCTGCCGCGTCGGGAATCGAACCCTGGTCCCGGGCCGACTTCTGCTTTTGGGTCTGCTGCCTCTAACCAGTGAGCCATTGAGAGATGTACCCCAGGCTGAACATGAAAACTGAGAAAACATGAAAACTGAGATTCTAATTTTTAGTAGGGTGTGGATTTTCACAATATCCATAGTACTGATTATCAAGCCTTAGAAAATCTGTTTTTATTGCTGTGCATTCGTTTGAAAATATTCAAGTTCTAATGCACTAACAGTGGACTTTTCCATCTGCAGAATATACTGAATGACCAGAGATGGCAGTGCTGCGGAAGAGAATTTGTCTGCATTGCTGAGACCAAAAAAAAAAACAAGAAGCCATTTCTCAGCACTCTGCCTTCCTTCATCAATTTAAATGGTAAGTCAAACTCGAGTTAGTGGGGTCTTGGCATGATTATCTTTGTCAAGACTCTACCAAAATGGATGATGTTACGGTGATCATCATATTTTATCAGACTTTGTCTCCGAAGCTGAGAAAGCCTGCGTTAGATACCTGTGCTAACAATGTGTCATCAGAGGACATTACTGTCTTTAAGGCTGGAAAGAGTTTCCTTAATTTGGAGCCATGGCCTTACTTTCTCAAGAAGTGAAGCTCATTTGACCTGTTTCCCTGCACTCTGTGTGTGGGTCTCTGATACTCCAGATGGATAGCTGTTTAGGATACTCGGCGGTCTTGCAACTCCATCCAATTTTCAAAAGGAGCCCAATGCTTTCCCAGTATACTGCCTAGCTGCCTTGCAGTCCTAATTACATATAGTTACCTAGTGCATAATTGCTGATGTCTCCTCCTCCTGTGTTTCCTCGTCACCGAGGGCGATTGGTCACGTGCTGTCCTGACATCATAAAGCTAGAGCATGATGTCATCTGACATGAGGGACAATCAGTTGCCTAGCAAGCACTAAGATACATTTATCATGGTATTGAACTGGGTTGCAGGGTAAACAGGGCGCCCAGCTGAAGACCTAGATGGTGAGATGAATGAAACTGTCGCATTATTTGAGACTTGTGCATCTGTTTGAAGGTGCAGTTAATCACAATGTTCTCGACTTCTCTATAGCTTAACTGATAAGGATGTACTAAGATGAAGATGTTAAGATGTTGTTTATAGTTTTTATTATTCCCACTAACAGTAGCGTAAACCTTCCTCCCTCAACTTATCAGATCACTCAATTGCTATTGGCGTATCATAACCTATAAGAATTGCACTGAGAAGGGGATGCCATCACTTGGCTGGCAATCACATCTTTTTATCTAGGTCCTGATGTAGGTGCTAGTGTTGTGTAGAGAGTGGTAGCAAATGAGGCATAGGATTGATGTAATGTAATGTGTATACTTGTAAAGCGCACTGTTGCCAGCCGGCGTCCTGGCGCTGTATACCGCTGGGGAACCAGTCCTGGCTTTCCCTGTGGGATGGTCACTGCTGGGAATCCCCAAGGTGGAGCCAGGCATCCCCGGCGTTGAGGGGGCCGTTGTGGAGATTAGGCAAGCTAATGCCCAGAGTTGCAGAGTGGGACCCCTGGTTAGAGTAGGCACCCATGTGAGAATTATCGAGTCCGCTGACCCTGGTCCATGACCCTGCCGCGTCGGGAATCGAACCCTGGTCCCGGGCCGACTTCTGCTTTTGGGTCTGCTGCCTCTAACCAGTGAGCCATTGAGAGATGTACCCCAGGCTGAACATGAAAACTGAGAAAACATGAAAACTGAGATTCTAATTTTTAGTAGGGTGTGGATTTTCACAATATCCATAGTACTGATTATCAAGCCTTAGAAAATCTGTTTTTTATTGCTGTGCATTCGTTTGAAAATATTCAAGTACTAATGCACTAACAGTGGACTTTTCCATCTGCAGAATATACTGAATGACCAGAGATGGCAGTGCTGCGGAAGAGAATTTGTCTGCATTGCTGAGACCAAAAAAAAAACCAAGAAGCCATTTCTCAGCACTCTGCCTTCCTTCATCAATTTAAATGGTAAGTCAAACTCGAGTTAGTGGGGTCTTGGCATGATTATCTTTGTCAAGACTCTACCAAAATGGATGACGTTACGGTGATCATCATATTTTATCAGACTTTGTCTCCGAAGCTGAGAAAGCCTGCGTTAGATACCTGTGCTAACAATGTGTAATCAGAGGACATTACTGTCTTTAAGGCTGGAAAGAGTTTCCTTAATTTGGAGCCATGGCCTTACTTTCTCAAGGAGTGAAGCTCATTTGACCTGTTTCCCTGCACTCTGTGTGTGGGTCTCTGATACTCCAGATGGATAGCCGTTTAGGATACTCGGCGGTCTTGCAACTCCATCCAATTTTCAAAAGGAGCCCAATGCTTTCCCAGTATACTGCCTAGCTGCCTTGCAGTCCTAATTACATATAGTTACCTAGTGCATAATTGCTGATTTCTCCTCCTCCTGTGTTTCCTCATCACCCAGGGCGATTGGTCACGTGCTGTCCTGACATCATAAAGCTAGAGCAGGATGTCATCTGACATGAGGGACAATCAGTTGCCTAGCAAGCACTAAGATACATTTATCATGGTATTGAACTGGGTTGCAGGGTAAACAGGGCGCCCAGCTGAAGACCTAGATGGTGAGATGAATGAAACTGGCGCATTATTTGAGACTTGTGCATCTGTTTGAAGGTGCAGTTAATCACAATGTTCTCGACTTCTCTATAGCTTAACTGATAAGGATGTACTAAGATGAAGATGTTAAGATGTTGTTTATAGTTTTTATTATTCCCACTAACAGTAGCGTAAACCTTCCTCCCTCAACTTATCAGATCACTCAATTGCTATTGGCGTATCATAACCTATAAGAATTGCACTGAGAAGGGGATGCCATCACTTGGCTGGCAATCACATCTTTTTATCTAGGTCCTGATGTAGGTGCTAGTGTTGTGTAGAGAGTGGTAGAAATGAGGCATAGGATTGATGTAATGTAATGTGTATACTTGTAAAGCGCACTGTTGCCAGCCAGCGTCCTGGCGCTGTATACCGCTGGGGAACCAGTCCTGGCTTTCCCTGTGGGATGGTCCCTGCTGGGAATCCCCAAGGTGGAGCCAGGCATCCCCGGCGTTGAGGGGGCCGTTGTGGAGATTAGGCAAGCTAATGCCCAGAGTTGCAGAGTGGGACCCCTGGTTAAAGTAGGCACTGACGTGAGAATTATCGAGTCCGCTGACCCTGGTCCATGACCCTGCCGCGTCGGGAATCGAACCCTGGTCCCGGGCCGACTTCTGCTTTTGGGTCTGCTGCCTCTAACCAGTGAGCCATTGAGAGATGTACCCCAGGCTGAACATGAAAACTGAGAAAACATGAAAACTGAGATTCTAATTTTTAGTAGGGTGTGGATTTTCACAATATCCATAGTACTGATTATCAAGCCTTAGAAAATCTGTTTTTATTGCTGTGCATTCGTTTGAAAATATTCAAGTTCTAATGCACTAACAGTGGACTTTTCCATCTGCAGAATATACTGAATGACCAGAGATGGCAGTGCTGCGGAAGAGAATTTGTCTGCATTGCTGAGACCAAAAAAAAAAACAAGAAGCCATTTCTCAGCACTCTGCCTTCCTTCATCAATTTAAATGGTAAGCCAAACTCGAGTTAGTGGGGTCTTGGCATGATTATCTTTGTCAAGACTCTACCAAAATGGATGACGTTACGGTGATCATCATATTTTATCAGACTTTGTCTCCGAAGCTGAGAAAGCCTGCGTTAGATACCTGTGCTAACAATGTGTCATCAGAGGACATTACTGTCTTTAAGGCTGGAAAGAGTTTCCTTAATTTGGAGCCATGGCCTTACTTTCTCAAGGAGTGAAGCTCATTTGACCTGTTTCCCTGCACTCTGTGTGTGGGTCTCTGATACTCCAGATGGATAGCTGTTTAGGATACTCGGCGGTCTTGCAACTCCATCCAATTTTCAAAAGGAGCCCAATGCTTTCCCAGTATACTGCCTAGCTGCCTTGCAGTCCTAATTACATATAGTTACCTAGTGCATAATTGCTGATGTCTCCTCCTCCTGTGTTTCCTCGTCACCGAGGGCGATTGGTCACGTGCTGTCCTGACATCATAAAGCTAGAGCAGGATGTCATCTGACATGAGGGACAATCAGTTGCCTAGCAAGCACTAAGATACATTTATCATGGTATTGAACTGGGTTGCAGGGTAAACAGGGCGCCCAGCTGAAGACCTAGATGGTGAGATGAATGAAACTGTCGCATTATTTGAGACTTGTGCATCTGTTTGAAGGTGCAGTTAATCACAATGTTCTCGACTTCTCTATAGCTTAACTGATAAGGATGTACTAAGATGAAGATGTTAAGATGTTGTTTATAGTTTTTATTATTCCCACTAACAGTAGCGTAAACCTTCCTCCCTCAACTTATCAGATCACTCAATTGCTATTGGCGTATCATAACCTATAAGAATTGCACTGAGAAGGGGATGCCATCACTTGGCTGGCAATCACATCTTTTTATCTAGGTCCTGATGTAGGTGCTAGTGTTGTGTAGAGAGTGGTAGCAAATGAGGCATAGGATTGATGTAATGTAATGTGTATACTTGTAAAGCGCACTGTTGCCAGCCGGCGTCCTGGCGCTGTATACCGCTGGGGAACCAGTCCTGGCTTTCCCTGTGGGATGGTCACTGCTGGGAATCCCCAAGGTGGAGCCAGGCATCCCCGGCATTGAGGGGGCCGTTTTGGAGATTAGGCAAGCTAATGCCCAGAGTTGCAGAGTGGGACCCCTGGTTAGAGTAGGCACCCACGTGAGAATTATCGAGTCCGCTGACCCTGGTCCATGACCCTGCCGCGTCGGGAATCGAACCCTGGTCCCGGGCCGACTTCTGCTTTTGGGTCTGCTGCCTCTAACCAGTGAGCCATTGAGAGATGTACCCCAGGCTGAACATGAAAACTGAGAAAACATGAAAACTGAGATTCTAATTTTTAGTAGGGTGTGGATTTTCACAATATCCATAGTACTGATTATCAAGCCTTAGAAAATCTGTTTTTTATTGCTGTGCATTCGTTTGAAAATATTCAAGTTCTAATGCATTAACAGTGGACTTTTCCATCTGCAGAATATACTGAATGACCAGAGATGGCAGTGCTGCGGAAGAGAATTTGTCTGCATTGCTGAGACCAAAAAAAAAACCATGAAGCCATTTCTCAGCACTCTCCCTTCCTTCATCAATTTAAATGGTAAGTCAAACTCGAGTTAGTGGGGTCTTGGCATGATTATCTTTGTCAAGACTCTACCAAAATGGATGATGTTACGGTGATCATCATATTTTATCAGACTTTGTCTCCGAAGCTGAGAAAGCCTGCGTTAGATACCTGTGCTAACAATGTGTCATCAGAGGACATTACTGTCTTTAAGGCTGGAAAGAGTTTCCTTAATTTGGAGCCATGGCCTTACTTTCTCAAGAAGTGAAGCTCATTTGACCTGTTTCCCTGCACTCTGTGTGTGGGTCTCTGATACTCCAGATGGATAGCTGTTTAGGATACTCGGCGGTCTTGCAACTCCATCCAATTTTCAAAAGGAGCCCAATGCTTTCCCAGTATACTGCCTAGCTGCCTTGCAGTCCTAATTACATATAGTTACCTAGTGCATAATTGCTGATGTCTCCTCCTCCTGTGTTTCCTCGTCACCGAGGGCGATTGGTCACGTGCTGTCCTGACATCATAAAGCTAGAGCATGATGTCATCTGACATGAGGGACAATCAGTTGCCTAGCAAGCACTAAGATACATTTATCATGGTATTGAACTGGGTTGCAGGGTAAACAGGGCGCCCAGCTGAAGACCTAGATGGTGAGATGAATGAAACTGTCGCATTATTTGAGACTTGTGCATCTGTTTGAAGGTGCAGTTAATCACAATGTTCTCGACTTCTCTATAGCTTAACTGATAAGGATGTACTAAGATGAAGATGTTAAGATGTTGTTTATAGTTTTTATTATTCCCACTAACAGTAGCGTAAACCTTCCTCCCTCAACTTATCAGATCACTCAATTGCTATTGGCGTATCATAACCTATAAGAATTGCACTGAGAAGGGGATGCCATCACTTGGCTGGCAATCACATCTTTTTATCTAGGTCCTGATGTAGGTGCTAGTGTTGTGTAGAGAGTGGTAGCAAATGAGGCATAGGATTGATGTAATGTAATGTGTATACTTGTAAAGCGCACTGTTGCCAGCCGGCGTCCTGGCGCTGTATACCGCTGGGGAACCAGTCCTGGCTTTCCCTGTGGGATGGTCACTGCTGGGAATCCCCAAGGTGGAGCCAGGCATCCCCGGCGTTGAGGGGGCCGTTGTGGAGATTAGGCAAGCTAATGCCCAGAGTTGCAGAGTGGGACCCCTGGTTAGAGTAGGCACCCATGTGAGAATTATCGAGTCCGCTGACCCTGGTCCATGACCCTGCCGCGTCGGGAATCGAACCCTGGTCCCGGGCCGACTTCTGCTTTTGGGTCTGCTGCCTCTAACCAGTGAGCCATTGAGAGATGTACCCCAGGCTGAACATGAAAACTGAGAAAACATGAAAACTGAGATTCTAATTTTTAGTAGGGTGTGGATTTTCACAATATCCATAGTACTGATTATCAAGCCTTAGAAAATCTGTTTTTTATTGCTGTGCATTCGTTTGAAAATATTCAAGTACTAATGCACTAACAGTGGACTTTTCCATCTGCAGAATATACTGAATGACCAGAGATGGCAGTGCTGCGGAAGAGAATTTGTCTGCATTGCTGAGACCAAAAAAAAAACCAAGAAGCCATTTCTCAGCACTCTGCCTTCCTTCATCAATTTAAATGGTAAGTCAAACTCGAGTTAGTGGGGTCTTGGCATGATTATCTTTGTCAAGACTCTACCAAAATGGATGACGTTACGGTGATCATCATATTTTATCAGACTTTGTCTCCGAAGCTGAGAAAGCCTGCGTTAGATACCTGTGCTAACAATGTGTAATCAGAGGACATTACTGTCTTTAAGGCTGGAAAGAGTTTCCTTAATTTGGAGCCATGGCCTTACTTTCTCAAGGAGTGAAGCTCATTTGACCTGTTTCCCTGCACTCTGTGTGTGGGTCTCTGATACTCCAGATGGATAGCCGTTTAGGATACTCGGCGGTCTTGCAACTCCATCCAATTTTCAAAAGGAGCCCAATGCTTTCCCAGTATACTGCCTAGCTGCCTTGCAGTCCTAATTACATATAGTTACCTAGTGCATAATTGCTGATTTCTCCTCCTCCTGTGTTTCCTCATCACCCAGGGCGATTGGTCACGTGCTGTCCTGACATCATAAAGCTAGAGCAGGATGTCATCTGACATGAGGGACAATCAGTTGCCTAGCAAGCACTAAGATACATTTATCATGGTATTGAACTGGGTTGCAGGGTAAACAGGGCGCCCAGCTGAAGACCTAGATGGTGAGATGAATGAAACTGTCGCATTATTTGAGACTTGTGCATCTGTTTGAAGGTGCAGTTAATCACAATGTTCTCGACTTCTCTATAGCTTAACTGATAAGGATGTACTAAGATGAAGATGTTAAGATGTTGTTTATAGTTTTTATTATTCCCACTAACAGTAGCGTAAACCTTCCTCCCTCAACTTATCAGATCACTCAATTGCTATTGGCGTATCATAACCTATAAGAATTGCACTGAGAAGGGGATGCCATCACTTGGCTGGCAATCACATCTTTTTATCTAGGTCCTGATGTAGGTGCTAGTGTTGTGTAGAGAGTGGTAGAAATGAGGCATAGGATTGATGTAATGTAATGTGTATACTTGTAAAGCGCACTGTTGCCAGCCAGCGTCCTGGCGCTGTATACCGCTGGGGAACCAGTCCTGGCTTTCCCTGTGGGATGGTCCCTGCTGGGAATCCCCAAGGTGGAGCCAGGCATCCCCGGCGTTGAGGGGGCCGTTGTGGAGATTAGGCAAGCTAATGCCCAGAGTTGCAGAGTGGGACCCCTGGTTAAAGTAGGCACTGACGTGAGAATTATCGAGTCCGCTGACCCTGGTCCATGACCCTGCCGGGTCGGGAATCAAACCCTGGTCCCGGGCCGACTTCTGCTTTTGGGTCTGCTGCCTCTAACCAGTGAGCCATTGAGAGATGTACCCCAGGCTGAACATGAAAAATGAGAAAACATGAAAACTGAGATTCTAATTTTTAGTAGGGTGTGGATTTTCACAATATCCATAGTACTGATTATCAAGCCTTAGAAAATCTGTTTTTTATTGCTGTGCATTCGTTTGAAAATATTCAAGTACTAATGCACTAACAGTGGACTTTTCCATCTGCAGAATATACTGAATGACCAGAGATGGCAGTGCTGCGGAAGAGAATTTGTCTGCATTGCTGAGACCAAAAAAAAAACCAAGAAGCCATTTCTCAGCACTCTGCCTTCCTTCATCAATTTAAATGGTAAGTCAAACTCGAGTTAGTGGGGTCTTGGCATGATTATCTTTGTCAAGACTCTACCAAAATGGATGATGTTACGGTGATCATCATATTTTATCAGACTTTGTCTCCGAAGCTGAGAAAGCCTGCGTTAGATACCTGTGCTAACAATGTGTCATCAGAGGACATTACTGTCTTTAAGGCTGGAAAGAGTTTCCTTAATTTGGAGCCATGGCCTTACTTTCTCAAGGAGTGAAGCTCATTTGACCTGTTTCCCTGCACTCTGTGTGTCGGTCTCTGATACTCCAGATGGATAGCTGTTTAGGATACTCGGCGGTCTTGCAACTCCATCCAATTTTCAAAAGGAGCCCAATGCTTTCCCAGTATACTGCCTAGCTGCCTTGCAGTCCTAATTACATATAGTTACCTAGTGCATAATTGCTGATTTCTCCTCCTCCTGTGTTTCCTCATCACCCAGGGCGATTGGTCACGTGCTGTCCTGACATCATAAAGCTAGAGCAGGATGTCATCTGACATGAGGGACAATCAGTTGCCTAGCAAGCACTAAGATATATTTATCATGGTATTGAACTGGGTTGCAGGGTAAACAGGGCGCCCAGCTGAAGACCTAGATGGTGAGATGAATGAAACTGGCGCATTATTTGAGACTTGTGCATCTGTTTGAAGGTGAGTTAATCACAATGTTCTCGACTTCTCTATAGCTTAACTGATAAGGATGTACTAAGATGAAGATGTTAAGATGTTGTATATAGTTTTTATTATTCCCACTAACAGTAGCGTAAACCTTCCTCCCTCAACTTATCAGATCACTCAATTGCTATTGGCGTATCATAACCTATAAGAATTGCACTGAGAAGGGGATGCCATCACTTGGCTGGCAATCACATCTTTTTATCTAGGTCCTGATGTAGGTGCTAGTGTTGTGTAGAGAGTGGTAGCAAATGAGGCATAGGATTGATGTAATGTAATGTGTATACTTGTAAAGCGCACTGTTGCCAGCCGGCGTCCTGGCGCTGTATACCGCTGGGGAACCAGTCCTGGCTTTCCCTGTGGGATGGTCACTGCTGGGAATCCCCAAGGTGGAGCCAGGCATCCCCGGCGTTGAGGGGGCCGTTGTGGAGATTAGGCAAGCTAATGCCCAGAGTTGCAGAGTGGGACCCCTGGTTAGAGTAGGCACCCATGTGAGAATTATCGAGTCCGCTGACCCTGCCGCGTCGGGAATCGAACCCTGGTCCCGGGCCGACTTCTGCTTTTGGGTCTGCTGCCTCTAACCAGTGAGCCATTGAGAGATGTACCCCAGGCTGAACATGAAAACTGAGAAAACATGAAAACTGAGATTCTAATTTTTAGTAGGGTGTGGATTTTCACAATATCCATAGTACTGATTATCAAGCCTTAGAAAATCTGTTTTTTATTGCTGTGCATTCGTTTGAAAATATTCAAGTTCTAATGCATTAACAGTGGACTTTTCCATCTGCAGAATATACTGAATGACCAGAGATGGCAGTGCTGCGGAAGAGAATTTGTCTGCATTGCTGAGACCAAAAAAAAAACCATGAAGCCATTTCTCAGCACTCTGCCTTCCTTCATCAATTTAAATGGTAAGTCAAACTCGAGTTAGTGGGGTCTTGGCATGATTATCTTTGTCAAGACTCTACCAAAATGGATGATGTTACGGTGATCATCATATTTTATCAGACTTTGTCTCCGAAGCTGAGAAAGCCTGCGTTAGATACCTGTGCTAACAATGTGTCATCAGAGGACATTACTGTCTTTAAGGCTGGAAAGAGTTTCCTTAATTTGGAGCCATGGCCTTACTTTCTCAAGAAGTGAAGCTCATTTGACCTGTTTCCCTGCACTCTGTGTGTGGGTCTCTGATACTCCAGATGGATAGCTGTTTAGGATACTCGGCGGTCTTGCAACTCCATCCAATTTTCAAAAGGAGCCCAATGCTTTCCCAGTATACTGCCTAGCTGCCTTGCAGTCCTAATTACATATAGTTACCTAGTGCATAATTGCTGATGTCTCCTCCTCCTGTGTTTCCTCGTCACCGAGGGCGATTGGTCACGTGCTGTCCTGACATCATAAAGCTAGAGCATGATGTCATCTGACATGAGGGACAATCAGTTGCCTAGCAAGCACTAAGATACATTTATCATGGTATTGAACTGGGTTGCAGGGTAAACAGGGCGCCCAGCTGAAGACCTAGATGGTGAGATGAATGAAACTGTCGCATTATTTGAGACTTGTGCATCTGTTTGAAGGTGCAGTTAATCACAATGTTCTCGACTTCTCTATAGCTTAACTGATAAGGATGTACTAAGATGAAGATGTTAAGATGTTGTTTATAGTTTTTATTATTCCCACTAACAGTAGCGTAAACCTTCCTCCCTCAACTTATCAGATCACTCAATTGCTATTGGCGTATCATAACCTATAAGAATTGCACTGAGAAGGGGATGCCATCACTTGGCTGGCAATCACATCTTTTTATCTAGGTCCTGATGTAGGTGCTAGTGTTGTGTAGAGAGTGGTAGCAAATGAGGCATAGGATTGATGTAATGTAATGTGTATACTTGTAAAGCGCACTGTTGCCAGCCGGCGTCCTGGCGCTGTATACCGCTGGGGAACCAGTCCTGGCTTTCCCTGTGGGATGGTCACTGCTGGGAATCCCCAAGGTGGAGCCAGGCATCCCCGGCGTTGAGGGGGCCGTTGTGGAGATTAGGCAAGCTAATGCCCAGAGTTGCAGAGTGGGACCCCTGGTTAGAGTAGGCACCCATGTGAGAATTATCGAGTCCGCTGACCCTGGTCCATGACCCTGCCGCGTCGGGAATCGAACCCTGGTCCCGGGCCGACTTCTGCTTTTGGGTCTGCTGCCTCTAACCAGTGAGCCATTGAGAGATGTACCCCAGGCTGAACATGAAAACTGAGAAAACATGAAAACTGAGATTCTAATTTTTAGTAGGGTGTGGATTTTCACAATATCCATAGTACTGATTATCAAGCCTTAGAAAATCTGTTTTTTATTGCTGTGCATTCGTTTGAAAATATTCAAGTACTAATGCACTAACAGTGGACTTTTCCATCTGCAGAATATACTGAATGACCAGAGATGGCAGTGCTGCGGAAGAGAATTTGTCTGCATTGCTGAGACCAAAAAAAAAACCAAGAAGCCATTTCTCAGCACTCTGCCTTCCTTCATCAATTTAAATGGTAAGTCAAACTCGAGTTAGTGGGGTCTTGGCATGATTATCTTTGTCAAGACTCTACCAAAATGGATGACGTTACGGTGATCATCATATTTTATCAGACTTTGTCTCCGAAGCTGAGAAAGCCTGCGTTAGATACCTGTGCTAACAATGTGTAATCAGAGGACATTACTGTCTTTAAGGCTGGAAAGAGTTTCCTTAATTTGGAGCCATGGCCTTACTTTCTCAAGGAGTGAAGCTCATTTGACCTGTTTCCCTGCACTCTGTGTGTGGGTCTCTGATACTCCAGATGGATAGCCGTTTAGGATACTCGGCGGTCTTGCAACTCCATCCAATTTTCAAAAGGAGCCCAATGCTTTCCCAGTATACTGCCTAGCTGCCTTGCAGTCCTAATTACATATAGTTACCTAGTGCATAATTGCTGATTTCTCCTCCTCCTGTGTTTCCTCATCACCCAGGGCGATTGGTCACGTGCTGTCCTGACATCATAAAGCTAGAGCAGGATGTCATCTGACATGAGGGACAATCAGTTGCCTAGCAAGCACTAAGATACATTTATCATGGTATTGAACTGGGTTGCAGGGTAAACAGGGCGCCCAGCTGAAGACCTAGATGGTGAGATGAATGAAACTGTCGCATTATTTGAGACTTGTGCATCTGTTTGAAGGTGCAGTTAATCACAATGTTCTCGACTTCTCTATAGCTTAACTGATAAGGATGTACTAAGATGAAGATGTTAAGATGTTGTTTATAGTTTTTATTATTCCCACTAACAGTAGCGTAAACCTTCCTCCCTCAACTTATCAGATCACTCAATTGCTATTGGCGTATCATAACCTATAAGAATTGCACTGAGAAGGGGATGCCATCACTTGGCTGGCAATCGCATCTTTTTATCTAGGTCCTGATGTAGGTGCTAGTGTTGTGTAGAGAGTGGTAGAAATGAGGCATAGGATTGATGTAATGTAATGTGTATACTTGTAAAGCGCACTGTTGCCAGCCAGCGTCCTGGCGCTGTATACCGCTGGGGAACCAGTCCTGGCTTTCCCTGTGGGATGGTCCCTGCTGGGAATCCCCAAGGTGGAGCCAGGCATCCCCGGCGTTGAGGGGGCCGTTGTGGAGATTAGGCAAGCTAATGCCCAGAGTTGCAGAGTGGGACCCCTGGTTAAAGTAGGCACTGACGTGAGAATTATCGAGTCCGCTGACCCTGGTCCATGACCCTGCCGGGTCGGGAATCAAACCCTGGTCCCGGGCCGACTTCTGCTTTTGGGTCTGCTGCCTCTAACCAGTGAGCCATTGAGAGATGTACCCCAGGCTGAACATGAAAAATGAGAAAACATGAAAACTGAGATTCTAATTTTTAGTAGGGTGTGGATTTTCACAATATCCATAGTACTGATTATCAAGCCTTAGAAAATCTGTTTTTTATTGCTGTGCATTCGTTTGAAAATATTCAAGTACTAATGCACTAACAGTGGACTTTTCCATCTGCAGAATATACTGAATGACCAGAGATGGCAGTGCTGCGGAAGAGAATTTGTCTGCATTGCTGAGACCAAAAAAAAAACCAAGAAGCCATTTCTCAGCACTCTGCCTTCCTTCATCAATTTAAATGGTAAGTCAAACTCGAGTTAGTGGGGTCTTGGCATGATTATCTTTGTCAAGACTCTACCAAAATGGATGATGTTACGGTGATCATCATATTTTATCAGACTTTGTCTCCGAAGCTGAGAAAGCCTGCGTTAGATACCTGTGCTAACAATGTGTCATCAGAGGACATTACTGTCTTTAAGGCTGGAAAGAGTTTCCTTAATTTGGAGCCATGGCCTTACTTTCTCAAGGAGTGAAGCTCATTTGACCTGTTTCCCTGCACTCTGTGTGTCGGTCTCTGATACTCCAGATGGATAGCTGTTTAGGATACTCGGCGGTCTTGCAACTCCATCCAATTTTCAAAAGGAGCCCAATGCTTTCCCAGTATACTGCCTAGCTGCCTTGCAGTCCTAATTACATATAGTTACCTAGTGCATAATTGCTGATTTCTCCTCCTCCTGTGTTTCCTCATCACCCAGGGCGATTGGTCACGTGCTGTCCTGACATCATAAAGCTAGAGCAGGATGTCATCTGACATGAGGGACAATCAGTTGCCTAGCAAGCACTAAGATATATTTATCATGGTATTGAACTGGGTTGCAGGGTAAACAGGGCGCCCAGCTGAAGACCTAGATGGTGAGATGAATGAAACTGGCGCATTATTTGAGACTTGTGCATCTGTTTGAAGGTGAGTTAATCACAATGTTCTCGACTTCTCTATAGCTTAACTGATAAGGATGTACTAAGATGAAGATGTTAAGATGTTGTTTATAGTTTTTATTATTCCCACTAACAGTAGCGTAAACCTTCCTCCCTCAACTTATCAGATCACTCAATTGCTATTGGCGTATCATAACCTATAAGAATTGCACTGAGAAGGGGATGCCATCACTTGGCTGGCAATCACATCTTTTTATCTAGGTCCTGATGTAGGTGCTAGTGTTGTGTAGAGAGTGGTAGCAAATGAGGCATAGGATTGATGTAATGTAATGTGTATACTTGTAAAGCGCACTGTTGCCAGCCGGCGTCCTGGCGCTGTATACCGCTGGGGAACCAGTCCTGGCTTTCCCTGTGGGATGGTCACTGCTGGGAATCCCCAAGGTGGAGCCAGGCATCCCCGGCGTTGAGGGGGCCGTTGTGGAGATTAGGCAAGCTAATGCCCAGAGTTGCAGAGTGGGACCCCTGGTTAGAGTAGGCACCCATGTGAGAATTATCGAGTCCGCTGACCCTGCCGCGTCGGGAATCGAACCCTGGTCCCGGGCCGACTTCTGCTTTTGGGTCTGCTGCCTCTAACCAGTGAGCCATTGAGAGATGTACCCCAGGCTGAACATGAAAACTGAGAAAACATGAAAACTGAGATTCTAATTTTTAGTAGGGTGTGGATTTTCACAATATCCATAGTACTGATTATCAAGCCTTAGAAAATCTGTTTTTTATTGCTGTGCATTCGTTTGAAAATATTCAAGTACTAATGCACTAACAGTGGACTTTTCCATCTGCAGAATATACTGAATGACCAGAGATGGCAGTGCTGCGGAAGAGAATTTGTCTGCATTGCTGAGACCAAAAAAAAAACCAAGAAGCCATTTCTCAGCACTCTGCCTTCCTTCATCAATTTAAATGGTAAGTCAAACTCGAGTTAGTGGGGTCTTGGCATGATTATCTTTGTCAAGACTCTACCAAAATGGATGACGTTACGGTGATCATCATATTTTATCAGACTTTGTCTCCGAAGCTGAGAAAGCCTGCGTTAGATACCTGTGCTAACAATGTGTAATCAGAGGACATTACTGTCTTTAAGGCTGGAAAGAGTTTCCTTAATTTGGAGCCATGGCCTTACTTTCTCAAGGAGTGAAGCTCATTTGACCTGTTTCCCTGCACTCTGTGTGTGGGTCTCTGATACTCCAGATGGATAGCCGTTTAGGATACTCGGCGGTCTTGCAACTCCATCCAATTTTCAAAAGGAGCCCAATGCTTTCCCAGTATACTGCCTAGCTGCCTTGCAGTCCTAATTACATATAGTTACCTAGTGCATAATTGCTGATTTCTCCTCCTCCTGTGTTTCCTCATCACCCAGGGCGATTGGTCACGTGCTGTCCTGACATCATAAAGCTAGAGCAGGATGTCATCTGACATGAGGGACAATCAGTTGCCTAGCAAGCACTAAGATACATTTATCATGGTATTGAACTGGGTTGCAGGGTAAACAGGGCGCCCAGCTGAAGACCTAGATGGTGAGATGAATGAAACTGGCGCATTATTTGAGACTTGTGCATCTGTTTGAAGGTGCAGTTAATCACAATGTTCTCGACTTCTCTATAGCTTAACTGATAAGGATGTACTAAGATGAAGATGTTAAGATGTTGTTTATAGTTTTTATTATTCCCACTAACAGTAGCGTAAACCTTCCTCCCTCAACTTATCAGATCACTCAATTGCTATTGGCGTATCATAACCTATAAGAATTGCACTGAGAAGGGGATGCCATCACTTGGCTGGCAATCACATCTTTTTATCTAGGTCCTGATGTAGGTGCTAGTGTTGTGTAGAGAGTGGTAGAAATGAGGCATAGGATTGATGTAATGTAATGTGTATACTTGTAAAGCGCACTGTTGCCAGCCAGCGTCCTGGCGCTGTATACCGCTGGGGAACCAGTCCTGGCTTTCCCTGTGGGATGGTCCCTGCTGGGAATCCCCAAGGTGGAGCCAGGCATCCCCGGCGTTGAGGGGGCCGTTGTGGAGATTAGGCAAGCTAATGCCCAGAGTTGCAGAGTGGGACCCCTGGTTAAAGTAGGCACTGACGTGAGAATTATCGAGTCCGCTGACCCTGGTCCATGACCCTGCCGCGTCGGGAATCGAACCCTGGTCCCGGGCCGACTTCTGCTTTTGGGTCTGCTGCCTCTAACCAGTGAGCCATTGAGAGATGTACCCCAGGCTGAACATGAAAACTGAGAAAACATGAAAACTGAGATTCTAATTTTTAGTAGGGTGTGGATTTTCACAATATCCATAGTACTGATTATCAAGCCTTAGAAAATCTGTTTTTATTGCTGTGCATTCGTTTGAAAATATTCAAGTTCTAATGCACTAACAGTGGACTTTTCCATCTGCAGAATATACTGAATGACCAGAGATGGCAGTGCTGCGGAAGAGAATTTGTCTGCATTGCTGAGACCAAAAAAAAAAACAAGAAGCCATTTCTCAGCACTCTGCCTTCCTTCATCAATTTAAATGGTAAGCCAAACTCGAGTTAGTGGGGTCTTGGCATGATTATCTTTGTCAAGACTCTACCAAAATGGATGACGTTACGGTGATCATCATATTTTATCAGACTTTGTCTCCGAAGCTGAGAAAGCCTGCGTTAGATACCTGTGCTAACAATGTGTCATCAGAGGACATTACTGTCTTTAAGGCTGGAAAGAGTTTCCTTAATTTGGAGCCATGGCCTTACTTTCTCAAGGAGTGAAGCTCATTTGACCTGTTTCCCTGCACTCTGTGTGTGGGTCTCTGATACTCCAGATGGATAGCTGTTTAGGATACTCGGCGGTCTTGCAACTCCATCCAATTTTCAAAAGGAGCCCAATGCTTTCCCAGTATACTGCCTAGCTGCCTTGCAGTCCTAATTACATATAGTTACCTAGTGCATAATTGCTGATGTCTCCTCCTCCTGTGTTTCCTCGTCACCGAGGGCGATTGGTCACGTGCTGTCCTGACATCATAAAGCTAGAGCAGGATGTCATCTGACATGAGGGACAATCAGTTGCCTAGCAAGCACTAAGATACATTTATCATGGTATTGAACTGGGTTGCAGGGTAAACAGGGCGCCCAGCTGAAGACCTAGATGGTGAGATGAATGAAACTGTCGCATTATTTGAGACTTGTGCATCTGTTTGAAGGTGCAGTTAATCACAATGTTCTCGACTTCTCTATAGCTTAACTGATAAGGATGTACTAAGATGAAGATGTTAAGATGTTGTTTATAGTTTTTATTATTCCCACTAACAGTAGCGTAAACCTTCCTCCCTCAACTTATCAGATCACTCAATTGCTATTGGCGTATCATAACCTATAAGAATTGCACTGAGAAGGGGATGCCATCACTTGGCTGGCAATCACATCTTTTTATCTAGGTCCTGATGTAGGTGCTAGTGTTGTGTAGAGAGTGGTAGCAAATGAGGCATAGGATTGATGTAATGTAATGTGTATACTTGTAAAGCGCACTGTTGCCAGCCGGCGTCCTGGCGCTGTATACCGCTGGGGAACCAGTCCTGGCTTTCCCTGTGGGATGGTCACTGCTGGGAATCCCCAAGGTGGAGCCAGGCATCCCCGGCGTTGAGGGGGCCGTTTTGGAGATTAGGCAAGCTAATGCCCAGAGTTGCAGAGTGGGACCCCTGGTTAGAGTAGGCACCCACGTGAGAATTATCGAGTCCGCTGACCCTGGTCCATGACCCTGCCGCGTCGGGAATCGAACCCTGGTCCCGGGCCGACTTCTGCTTTTGGGTCTGCTGCCTCTAACCAGTGAGCCATTGAGAGATGTACCCCAGGCTGAACATGAAAACTGAGAAAACATGAAAACTGAGATTCTAATTTTTAGTAGGGTGTGGATTTTCACAATATCCATAGTACTGATTATCAAGCCTTAGAAAATCTGTTTTTTATTGCTGTGCATTCGTTTGAAAATATTCAAGTTCTAATGCATTAACAGTGGACTTTTCCATCTGCAGAATATACTGAATGACCAGAGATGGCAGTGCTGCGGAAGAGAATTTGTCTGCATTGCTGAGACCAAAAAAAAAACCATGAAGCCATTTCTCAGCACTCTGCCTTCCTTCATCAATTTAAATGGTAAGTCAAACTCGAGTTAGTGGGGTCTTGGCATGATTATCTTTGTCAAGACTCTACCAAAATGGATGATGTTACGGTGATCATCATATTTTATCAGACTTTGTCTCCGAAGCTGAGAAAGCCTGCGTTAGATACCTGTGCTAACAATGTGTCATCAGAGGACATTACTGTCTTTAAGGCTGGAAGGAGTTTCCTTAATTTGGAGCCATGGCCTTACTTTCTCAAGAAGTGAAGCTCATTTGACCTGTTTCCCTGCACTCTGTGTGTGGGTCTCTGATACTCCAGATGGATAGCTGTTTAGGATACTCGGCGGTCTTGCAACTCCATCCAATTTTCAAAAGGAGCCCAATGCTTTCCCAGTATACTGCCTAGCTGCCTTGCAGTCCTAATTACATATAGTTACCTAGTGCATAATTGCTGATGTCTCCTCCTCCTGTGTTTCCTCGTCACCGAGGGCGATTGGTCACGTGCTGTCCTGACATCATAAAGCTAGAGCATGATGTCATCTGACATGAGGGACAATCAGTTGCCTAGCAAGCACTAAGATACATTTATCATGGTATTGAACTGGGTTGCAGGGTAAACAGGGCGCCCAGCTGAAGACCTAGATGGTGAGATGAATGAAACTGTCGCATTATTTGAGACTTGTGCATCTGTTTGAAGGTGCAGTTAATCACAATGTTCTCGACTTCTCTATAGCTTAACTGATAAGGATGTACTAAGATGAAGATGTTAAGATGTTGTTTATAGTTTTTATTATTCCCACTAACAGTAGCGTAAACCTTCCTCCCTCAACTTATCAGATCACTCAATTGCTATTGGCGTATCATAACCTATAAGAATTGCACTGAGAAGGGGATGCCATCACTTGGCTGGCAATCACATCTTTTTATCTAGGTCCTGATGTAGGTGCTAGTGTTGTGTAGAGAGTGGTAGCAAATGAGGCATAGGATTGATGTAATGTAATGTGTATACTTGTAAAGCGCACTGTTGCCAGCCGGCGTCCTGGCGCTGTATACCGCTGGGGAACCAGTCCTGGCTTTCCCTGTGGGATGGTCACTGCTGGGAATCCCCAAGGTGGAGCCAGGCATCCCCGGCGTTGAGGGGGCCGTTGTGGAGATTAGGCAAGCTAATGCCCAGAGTTGCAGAGTGGGACCCCTGGTTAGAGTAGGCACCCATGTGAGAATTATCGAGTCCGCTGACCCTGGTCCATGACCCTGCCGCGTCGGGAATCGAACCCTGGTCCCGGGCCGACTTCTGCTTTTGGGTCTGCTGCCTCTAACCAGTGAGCCATTGAGAGATGTACCCCAGGCTGAACATGAAAACTGAGAAAACATGAAAACTGAGATTCTAATTTTTAGTAGGGTGTGGATTTTCACAATATCCATAGTACTGATTATCAAGCCTTAGAAAATCTGTTTTTTATTGCTGTGCATTCGTTTGAAAATATTCAAGTACTAATGCACTAACAGTGGACTTTTCCATCTGCAGAATATACTGAATGACCAGAGATGGCAGTGCTGCGGAAGAGAATTTGTCTGCATTGCTGAGACCAAAAAAAAAACCAAGAAGCCATTTCTCAGCACTCTGCCTTCCTTCATCAATTTAAATGGTAAGTCAAACTCGAGTTAGTGGGGTCTTGGCATGATTATCTTTGTCAAGACTCTACCAAAATGGATGACGTTACGGTGATCATCATATTTTATCAGACTTTGTCTCCGAAGCTGAGAAAGCCTGCGTTAGATACCTGTGCTAACAATGTGTAATCAGAGGACATTACTGTCTTTAAGGCTGGAAAGAGTTTCCTTAATTTGGAGCCATGGCCTTACTTTCTCAAGGAGTGAAGCTCATTTGACCTGTTTCCCTGCACTCTGTGTGTGGGTCTCTGATACTCCAGATGGATAGCCGTTTAGGATACTCGGCGGTCTTGCAACTCCATCCAATTTTCAAAAGGAGCCCAATGCTTTCCCAGTATACTGCCTAGCTGCCTTGCAGTCCTAATTACATATAGTTACCTAGTGCATAATTGCTGATTTCTCCTCCTCCTGTGTTTCCTCATCACCCAGGGCGATTGGTCACGTGCTGTCCTGACATCATAAAGCTAGAGCAGGATGTCATCTGACATGAGGGACAATCAGTTGCCTAGCAAGCACTAAGATACATTTATCATGGTATTGAACTGGGTTGCAGGGTAAACAGGGCGCCCAGCTGAAGACCTAGATGGTGAGATGAATGAAACTGTCGCATTATTTGAGACTTGTGCATCTGTTTGAAGGTGCAGTTAATCACAATGTTCTCGACTTCTCTATAGCTTAACTGATAAGGATGTACTAAGATGAAGATGTTAAGATGTTGTTTATAGTTTTTATTATTCCCACTAACAGTAGCGTAAACCTTCCTCCCTCAACTTATCAGATCACTCAATTGCTATTGGCGTATTATAACCTATAAGAATTGCACTGAGAAGGGGATGCCATCACTTGGCTGGCAATCGCATCTTTTTATCTAGGTCCTGATGTAGGTGCTAGTGTTGTGTAGAGAGTGGTAGAAATGAGGCATAGGATTGATGTAATGTAATGTGTATACTTGTAAAGCGCACTGTTGCCAGCCAGCGTCCTGGCGCTGTATACCGCTGGGGAACCAGTCCTGGCTTTCCCTGTGGGATGGTCCCTGCTGGGAATCCCCAAGGTGGAGCCAGGCATCCCCGGCGTTGAGGGGGCCGTTGTGGAGATTAGGCAAGCTAATGCCCAGAGTTGCAGAGTGGGACCCCTGGTTAAAGTAGGCACTGACGTGAGAATTATCGAGTCCGCTGACCCTGGTCCATGACCCTGCCGGGTCGGGAATCAAACCCTGGTCCCGGGCCGACTTCTGCTTTTGGGTCTGCTGCCTCTAACCAGTGAGCCATTGAGAGATGTACCCCAGGCTGAACATGAAAAATGAGAAAACATGAAAACTGAGATTCTAATTTTTAGTAGGGTGTGGATTTTCACAATATCCATAGTACTGATTATCAAGCCTTAGAAAATCTGTTTTTTATTGCTGTGCATTCGTTTGAAAATATTCAAGTACTAATGCACTAACAGTGGACTTTTCCATCTGCAGAATATACTGAATGACCAGAGATGGCAGTGCTGCGGAAGAGAATTTGTCTGCATTGCTGAGACCAAAAAAAAAACCAAGAAGCCATTTCTCAGCACTCTGCCTTCCTTCATCAATTTAAATGGTAAGTCAAACTCGAGTTAGTGGGGTCTTGGCATGATTATCTTTGTCAAGACTCTACCAAAATGGATGATGTTACGGTGATCATCATATTTTATCAGACTTTGTCTCCGAAGCTGAGAAAGCCTGCGTTAGATACCTGTGCTAACAATGTGTCATCAGAGGACATTACTGTCTTTAAGGCTGGAAAGAGTTTCCTTAATTTGGAGCCATGGCCTTACTTTCTCAAGGAGTGAAGCTCATTTGACCTGTTTCCCTGCACTCTGTGTGTCGGTCTCTGATACTCCAGATGGATAGCTGTTTAGGATACTCGGCGGTCTTGCAACTCCATCCAATTTTCAAAAGGAGCCCAATGCTTTCCCAGTATACTGCCTAGCTGCCTTGCAGTCCTAATTACATATAGTTACCTAGTGCATAATTGCTGATTTCTCCTCCTCCTGTGTTTCCTCATCACCCAGGGCGATTGGTCACGTGCTGTCCTGACATCATAAAGCTAGAGCAGGATGTCATCTGACATGAGGGACAATCAGTTGCCTAGCAAGCACTAAGATATATTTATCATGGTATTGAACTGGGTTGCAGGGTAAACAGGGCGCCCAGCTGAAGACCTAGATGGTGAGATGAATGAAACTGGCGCATTATTTGAGACTTGTGCATCTGTTTGAAGGTGAGTTAATCACAATGTTCTCGACTTCTCTATAGCTTAACTGATAAGGATGTACTAAGATGAAGATGTTAAGATGTTGTTTATAGTTTTTATTATTCCCACTAACAGTAGCGTAAACCTTCCTCCCTCAACTTATCAGATCACTCAATTGCTATTGGCGTATCATAACCTATAAGAATTGCACTGAGAAGGGGATGCCATCACTTGGCTGGCAATCACATCTTTTTATCTAGGTCCTGATGTAGGTGCTAGTGTTGTGTAGAGAGTGGTAGCAAATGAGGCATAGGATTGATGTAATGTAATGTGTATACTTGTAAAGCGCACTGTTGCCAGCCGGCGTCCTGGCGCTGTATACCGCTGGGGAACCAGTCCTGGCTTTCCCTGTGGGATGGTCACTGCTGGGAATCCCCAAGGTGGAGCCAGGCATCCCCGGCGTTGAGGGGGCCGTTGTGGAGATTAGGCAAGCTAATGCCCAGAGTTGCAGAGTGGGACCCCTGGTTAGAGTAGGCACCCATGTGAGAATTATCGAGTCCGCTGACCCTGCCGCGTCGGGAATCGAACCCTGGTCCCGGGCCGACTTCTGCTTTTGGGTCTGCTGCCTCTAACCAGTGAGCCATTGAGAGATGTACCCCAGGCTGAACATGAAAACTGAGAAAACATGAAAACTGAGATTCTAATTTTTAGTAGGGTGTGGATTTTCACAATATCCATAGTACTGATTATCAAGCCTTAGAAAATCTGTTTTTTATTGCTGTGCATTCGTTTGAAAATATTCAAGTACTAATGCACTAACAGTGGACTTTTCCATCTGCAGAATATACTGAATGACCAGAGATGGCAGTGCTGCGGAAGAGAATTTGTCTGCATTGCTGAGACCAAAAAAAAAACCAAGAAGCCATTTCTCAGCACTCTGCCTTCCTTCATCAATTTAAATGGTAAGTCAAACTCGAGTTAGTGGGGTCTTGGCATGATTATCTTTGTCAAGACTCTACCAAAATGGATGACGTTACGGTGATCATCATATTTTATCAGACTTTGTCTCCGAAGCTGAGAAAGCCTGCGTTAGATACCTGTGCTAACAATGTGTAATCAGAGGACATTACTGTCTTTAAGGCTGGAAAGAGTTTCCTTAATTTGGAGCCATGGCCTTACTTTCTCAAGGAGTGAAGCTCATTTGACCTGTTTCCCTGCACTCTGTGTGTGGGTCTCTGATACTCCAGATGGATAGCCGTTTAGGATACTCGGCGGTCTTGCAACTCCATCCAATTTTCAAAAGGAGCCCAATGCTTTCCCAGTATACTGCCTAGCTGCCTTGCAGTCCTAATTACATATAGTTACCTAGTGCATAATTGCTGATTTCTCCTCCTCCTGTGTTTCCTCATCACCCAGGGCGATTGGTCACGTGCTGTCCTGACATCATAAAGCTAGAGCAGGATGTCATCTGACATGAGGGACAATCAGTTGCCTAGCAAGCACTAAGATACATTTATCATGGTATTGAACTGGGTTGCAGGGTAAACAGGGCGCCCAGCTGAAGACCTAGATGGTGAGATGAATGAAACTGGCGCATTATTTGAGACTTGTGCATCTGTTTGAAGGTGCAGTTAATCACAATGTTCTCGACTTCTCTATAGCTTAACTGATAAGGATGTACTAAGATGAAGATGTTAAGATGTTGTTTATAGTTTTTATTATTCCCACTAACAGTAGCGTAAACCTTCCTCCCTCAACTTATCAGATCACTCAATTGCTATTGGCGTATCATAACCTATAAGAATTGCACTGAGAAGGGGATGCCATCACTTGGCTGGCAATCACATCTTTTTATCTAGGTCCTGATGTAGGTGCTAGTGTTGTGTAGAGAGTGGTAGAAATGAGGCATAGGATTGATGTAATGTAATGTGTATACTTGTAAAGCGCACTGTTGCCAGCCAGCGTCCTGGCGCTGTATACCGCTGGGGAACCAGTCCTGGCTTTCCCTGTGGGATGGTCCCTGCTGGGAATCCCCAAGGTGGAGCCAGGCATCCCCGGCGTTGAGGGGGCCGTTGTGGAGATTAGGCAAGCTAATGCCCAGAGTTGCAGAGTGGGACCCCTGGTTAAAGTAGGCACTGACGTGAGAATTATCGAGTCCGCTGACCCTGGTCCATGACCCTGCCGCGTCGGGAATCGAACCCTGGTCCCGGGCCGACTTCTGCTTTTGGGTCTGCTGCCTCTAACCAGTGAGCCATTGAGAGATGTACCCCAGGCTGAACATGAAAACTGAGAAAACATGAAAACTGAGATTCTAATTTTTAGTAGGGTGTGGATTTTCACAATATCCATAGTACTGATTATCAAGCCTTAGAAAATCTGTTTTTATTGCTGTGCATTCGTTTGAAAATATTCAAGTTCTAATGCACTAACAGTGGACTTTTCCATCTGCAGAATATACTGAATGACCAGAGATGGCAGTGCTGCGGAAGAGAATTTGTCTGCATTGCTGAGACCAAAAAAAAAAACAAGAAGCCATTTCTCAGCACTCTGCCTTCCTTCATCAATTTAAATGGTAAGCCAAACTCGAGTTAGTGGGGTCTTGGCATGATTATCTTTGTCAAGACTCTACCAAAATGGATGACGTTACGGTGATCATCATATTTTATCAGACTTTGTCTCCGAAGCTGAGAAAGCCTGCGTTAGATACCTGTGCTAACAATGTGTCATCAGAGGACATTACTGTCTTTAAGGCTGGAAAGAGTTTCCTTAATTTGGAGCCATGGCCTTACTTTCTCAAGGAGTGAAGCTCATTTGACCTGTTTCCCTGCACTCTGTGTGTGGGTCTCTGATACTCCAGATGGATAGCTGTTTAGGATACTCGGCGGTCTTGCAACTCCATCCAATTTTCAAAAGGAGCCCAATGCTTTCCCAGTATACTGCCTAGCTGCCTTGCAGTCCTAATTACATATAGTTACCTAGTGCATAATTGCTGATGTCTCCTCCTCCTGTGTTTCCTCGTCACCGAGGGCGATTGGTCACGTGCTGTCCTGACATCATAAAGCTAGAGCAGGATGTCATCTGACATGAGGGACAATCAGTTGCCTAGCAAGCACTAAGATACATTTATCATGGTATTGAACTGGGTTGCAGGGTAAACAGGGCGCCCAGCTGAAGACCTAGATGGTGAGATGAATGAAACTGTCGCATTATTTGAGACTTGTGCATCTGTTTGAAGGTGCAGTTAATCACAATGTTCTCGACTTCTCTATAGCTTAACTGATAAGGATGTACTAAGATGAAGATGTTAAGATGTTGTTTATAGTTTTTATTATTCCCACTAACAGTAGCGTAAACCTTCCTCCCTCAACTTATCAGATCACTCAATTGCTATTGGCGTATCATAACCTATAAGAATTGCACTGAGAAGGGGATGCCATCACTTGGCTGGCAATCACATCTTTTTATCTAGGTCCTGATGTAGGTGCTAGTGTTGTGTAGAGAGTGGTAGCAAATGAGGCATAGGATTGATGTAATGTAATGTGTATACTTGTAAAGCGCACTGTTGCCAGCCGGCGTCCTGGCGCTGTATACCGCTGGGGAACCAGTCCTGGCTTTCCCTGTGGGATGGTCACTGCTGGGAATCCCCAAGGTGGAGCCAGGCATCCCCGGCGTTGAGGGGGCCGTTTTGGAGATTAGGCAAGCTAATGCCCAGAGTTGCAGAGTGGGACCCCTGGTTAGAGTAGGCACCCACGTGAGAATTATCGAGTCCGCTGACCCTGGTCCATGACCCTGCCACGTCGGGAATCGAACCCTGGTCCCGGGCCGACTTCTGCTTTTGGGTCTGCTGCCTCTAACCAGTGAGCCATTGAGAGATGTACCCCAGGCTGAACATGAAAACTGAGAAAACATGAAAACTGAGATTCTAATTTTTAGTAGGGTGTGGATTTTCACAATATCCATAGTACTGATTATCAAGCCTTAGAAAATCTGTTTTTTATTGCTGTGCATTCGTTTGAAAATATTCAAGTTCTAATGCATTAACAGTGGACTTTTCCATCTGCAGAATATACTGAATGACCAGAGATGGCAGTGCTGCGGAAGAGAATTTGTCTGCATTGCTGAGACCAAAAAAAAAACCATGAAGCCATTTCTCAGCACTCTGCCTTCCTTCATCAATTTAAATGGTAAGTCAAACTCGAGTTAGTGGGGTCTTGGCATGATTATCTTTGTCAAGACTCTACCAAAATGGATGATGTTACGGTGATCATCATATTTTATCAGACTTTGTCTCCGAAGCTGAGAAAGCCTGCGTTAGATACCTGTGCTAACAATGTGTCATCAGAGGACATTACTGTCTTTAAGGCTGGAAGGAGTTTCCTTAATTTGGAGCCATGGCCTTACTTTCTCAAGAAGTGAAGCTCATTTGACCTGTTTCCCTGCACTCTGTGTGTGGGTCTCTGATACTCCAGATGGATAGCCGTTTAGGATACTCGGCGGTCTTGCAACTCCATCCAATTTTCAAAAGGAGCCCAATGCTTTCCCAGTATACTGCCTAGCTGCCTTGCAGTCCTAATTACATATAGTTACCTAGTGCATAATTGCTGATTTCTCCTCCTCCTGTGTTTCCTCATCACCCAGGGCGATTGGTCACGTGCTGTCCTGACATCATAAAGCTAGAGCAGGATGTCATCTGACATGAGGGACAATCAGTTGCCTAGCAAGCACTAAGATACATTTATCATGGTATTGAACTGGGTTGCAGGGTAAACAGGGCGCCCAGCTGAAGACCTAGATGGTGAGATGAATGAAACTGGCGCATTATTTGAGACTTGTGCATCTGTTTGAAGGTGCAGTTAATCACAATGTTCTCGACTTCTCTATAGCTTAACTGATAAGGATGTACTAAGATGAAGATGTTAAGATGTTGTTTATAGTTTTTATTATTCCCACTAACAGTAGCGTAAACCTTCCTCCCTCAACTTATCAGATCACTCAATTGCTATTGGCGTATCATAACCTATAAGAATTGCACTGAGAAGGGGATGCCATCACTTGGCTGGCAATCACATCTTTTTATCTAGGTCCTGATGTAGGTGCTAGTGTTGTGTAGAGAGTGGTAGAAATGAGGCATAGGATTGATGTAATGTAATGTGTATACTTGTAAAGCGCACTGTTGCCAGCCAGCGTCCTGGCGCTGTATACCGCTGGGGAACCAGTCCTGGCTTTCCCTGTGGGATGGTCCCTGCTGGGAATCCCCAAGGTGGAGCCAGGCATCCCCGGCGTTGAGGGGGCCGTTGTGGAGATTAGGCAAGCTAATGCCCAGAGTTGCAGAGTGGGACCCCTGGTTAAAGTAGGCACTGACGTGAGAATTATCGAGTCCGCTGACCCTGGTCCATGACCCTGCCGGGTCGGGAATCAAACCCTGGTCCCGGGCCGACTTCTGCTTTTGGGTCTGCTGCCTCTAACCAGTGAGCCATTGAGAGATGTACCCCAGGCTGAACATGAAAAATGAGAAAACATGAAAACTGAGATTCTAATTTTTAGTAGGGTGTGGATTTTCACAATATCCATAGTACTGATTATCAAGCCTTAGAAAATCTGTTTTTTATTGCTGTGCATTCGTTTGAAAATATTCAAGTACTAATGCACTAACAGTGGACTTTTCCATCTGCAGAATATACTGAATGACCAGAGATGGCAGTGCTGCGGAAGAGAATTTGTCTGCATTGCTGAGACCAAAAAAAAAACCAAGAAGCCATTTCTCAGCACTCTGCCTTCCTTCATCAATTTAAATGGTAAGTCAAACTCGAGTTAGTGGGGTCTTGGCATGATTATCTTTGTCAAGACTCTACCAAAATGGATGATGTTACGGTGATCATCATATTTTATCAGACTTTGTCTCCGAAGCTGAGAAAGCCTGCGTTAGATACCTGTGCTAACAATGTGTCATCAGAGGACATTACTGTCTTTAAGGCTGGAAAGAGTTTCCTTAATTTGGAGCCATGGCCTTACTTTCTCAAGGAGTGAAGCTCATTTGACCTGTTTCCCTGCACTCTGTGTGTCGGTCTCTGATACTCCAGATGGATAGCTGTTTAGGATACTCGGCGGTCTTGCAACTCCATCCAATTTTCAAAAGGAGCCCAATGCTTTCCCAGTATACTGCCTAGCTGCCTTGCAGTCCTAATTACATATAGTTACCTAGTGCATAATTGCTGATTTCTCCTCATCCTGTGTTTCCTCATCACCCAGGGCGATTGGTCACGTGCTGTCCTGACATCATAAAGCTAGAGCAGGATGTCATCTGACATGAGGGACAATCAGTTGCCTAGCAAGCACTAAGATATATTTATCATGGTATTGAACTGGGTTGCAGGGTAAACAGGGCGCCCAGCTGAAGACCTAGATGGTGAGATGAATGAAACTGGCGCATTATTTGAGACTTGTGCATCTGTTTGAAGGTGAGTTAATCACAATGTTCTCGACTTCTCTATAGCTTAACTGATAAGGATGTACTAAGATGAAGATGTTAAGATGTTGTTTATAGTTTTTATTATTCCCACTAACAGTAGCGTAAACCTTCCTCCCTCAACTTATCAGATCACTCAATTGCTATTGGCGTATCATAACCTATAAGAATTGCACTGAGAAGGGGATGCCATCACTTGGCTGGCAATCACATCTTTTTATCTAGGTCCTGATGTAGGTGCTAGTGTTGTGTAGAGAGTGGTAGCAAATGAGGCATAGGATTGATGTAATGTAATGTGTATACTTGTAAAGCGCACTGTTGCCAGCCGGCGTCCTGGCGCTGTATACCGCTGGGGAACCAGTCCTGGCTTTCCCTGTGGGATGGTCACTGCTGGGAATCCCCAAGGTGGAGCCAGGCATCCCCGGCGTTGAGGGGGCCGTTGTGGAGATTAGGCAAGCTAATGCCCAGAGTTGCAGAGTGGGACCCCTGGTTAGAGTAGGCACCCATGTGAGAATTATCGAGTCCGCTGACCCTGGTCCATGACCCTGCCGCGTCGGGAATCGAACCCTGGACCCGGGCCGACTTCTGCTTTTGGGTCTGCTGCCTCTAACCAGTGAGCCATTGAGAGATGTACCCCAGGCTGAACATGAAAACTGAGAAAACATGAAAACTGAGATTCTAATTTTTAGTAGGGTGTGGATTTTCACAATATCCATAGTACTGATTATCAAGCCTTAGAAAATCTGTTTTTTATTGCTGTGCATTCGTTTGAAAATATTCAAGTACTAATGCACTAACAGTGGACTTTTCCATCTGCAGAATATACTGAATGACCAGAGATGGCAGTGCTGCGGAAGAGAATTTGTCTGCATTGCTGAGACCAAAAAAAAAACCAAGAAGCCATTTCTCAGCACTCTGCCTTCCTTCATCAATTTAAATGGTAAGTCAAACTCGAGTTAGTGGGGTCTTGGCATGATTATCTTTGTCAAGACTCTACCAAAATGGATGACGTTACGGTGATCATCATATTTTATCAGACTTTGTCTCCGAAGCTGAGAAAGCCTGCGTTAGATACCTGTGCTAACAATGTGTAATCAGAGGACATTACTGTCTTTAAGGCTGGAAAGAGTTTCCTTAATTTGGAGCCATGGCCTTACTTTCTCAAGGAGTGAAGCTCATTTGACCTGTTTCCCTGCACTCTGTGTGTGGGTCTCTGATACTCCAGATGGATAGCCGTTTAGGATACTCGGCGGTCTTGCAACTCCATCCAATTTTCAAAAGGAGCCCAATGCTTTCCCAGTATACTGCCTAGCTGCCTTGCAGTCCTAATTACATATAGTTACCTAGTGCATAATTGCTGATTTCTCCTCCTCCTGTGTTTCCTCATCACCCAGGGCGATTGGTCACGTGCTGTCCTGACATCATAAAGCTAGAGCAGGATGTCATCTGACATGAGGGACAATCAGTTGCCTAGCAAGCACTAAGATACATTTATCATGGTATTGAACTGGGTTGCAGGGTAAACAGGGCGCCCAGCTGAAGACCTAGATGGTGAGATGAATGAAACTGGCGCATTATTTGAGACTTGTGCATCTGTTTGAAGGTGCAGTTAATCACAATGTTCTCGACTTCTCTATAGCTTAACTGATAAGGATGTACTAAGATGAAGATGTTAAGATGTTGTTTATAGTTTTTATTATTCCCACTAACAGTAGCGTAAACCTTCCTCCCTCAACTTATCAGATCACTCAATTGCTATTGGCGTATCATAACCTATAAGAATTGCACTGAGAAGGGGATGCCATCACTTGGCTGGCAATCACATCTTTTTATCTAGGTCCTGATGTAGGTGCTAGTGTTGTGTAGAGAGTGGTAGAAATGAGGCATAGGATTGATGTAATGTAATGTGTATACTTGTAAAGCGCACTGTTGCCAGCCAGCGTCCTGGCGCTGTATACCGCTGGGGAACCAGTCCTGGCTTTCCCTGTGGGATGGTCCCTGCTGGGAATCCCCAAGGTGGAGCCAGGCATCCCCGGCGTTGAGGGGGCCGTTGTGGAGATTAGGCAAGCTAATGCCCAGAGTTGCAGAGTGGGACCCCTGGTTAAAGTAGGCACTGACGTGAGAATTATCGAGTCCGCTGACCCTGGTCCATGACCCTGCCGCGTCGGGAATCGAACCCTGGTCCCGGGCCGACTTCTGCTTTTGGGTCTGCTGCCTCTAACCAGTGAGCCATTGAGAGATGTACCCCAGGCTGAACATGAAAACTGAGAAAACATGAAAACTGAGATTCTAATTTTTAGTAGGGTGTGGATTTTCACAATATCCATAGTACTGATTATCAAGCCTTAGAAAATCTGTTTTTATTGCTGTGCATTCGTTTGAAAATATTCAAGTTCTAATGCACTAACAGTGGACTTTTCCATCTGCAGAATATACTGAATGACCAGAGATGGCAGTGCTGCGGAAGAGAATTTGTCTGCATTGCTGAGACCAAAAAAAAAAACAAGAAGCCATTTCTCAGCACTCTGCCTTCCTTCATCAATTTAAATGGTAAGCCAAACTCGAGTTAGTGGGGTCTTGGCATGATTATCTTTGTCAAGACTCTACCAAAATGGATGACGTTACGGTGATCATCATATTTTATCAGACTTTGTCTCCGAAGCTGAGAAAGCCTGCGTTAGATACCTGTGCTAACAATGTGTCATCAGAGGACATTACTGTCTTTAAGGCTGGAAAGAGTTTCCTTAATTTGGAGCCATGGCCTTACTTTCTCAAGGAGTGAAGCTCATTTGACCTGTTTCCCTGCACTCTGTGTGTGGGTCTCTGATACTCCAGATGGATAGCTGTTTAGGATACTCGGCGGTCTTGCAACTCCATCCAATTTTCAAAAGGAGCCCAATGCTTTCCCAGTATACTGCCTAGCTGCCTTGCAGTCCTAATTACATATAGTTACCTAGTGCATAATTGCTGATGTCTCCTCCTCCTGTGTTTCCTCGTCACCGAGGGCGATTGGTCACGTGCTGTCCTGACATCATAAAGCTAGAGCAGGATGTCATCTGACATGAGGGACAATCAGTTGCCTAGCAAGCACTAAGATACATTTATCATGGTATTGAACTGGGTTGCAGGGTAAACAGGGCGCCCAGCTGAAGACCTAGATGGTGAGATGAATGAAACTGTCGCATTATTTGAGACTTGTGCATCTGTTTGAAGGTGCAGTTAATCACAATGTTCTCGACTTCTCTATAGCTTAACTGATAAGGATGTACTAAGATGAAGATGTTAAGATGTTGTTTATAGTTTTTATTATTCCCATTAACAGTAGCGTAAACCTTCCTCCCTCAACTTATCAGATCACTCAATTGCTATTGGCGTATCATAACCTATAAGAATTGCACTGAGAAGGGGATGCCATCACTTGGCTGGCAATCACATCTTTTTATCTAGGTCCTGATGTAGGTGCTAGTGTTGTGTAGAGAGTGGTAGCAAATGAGGCATAGGATTGATGTAATGTAATGTGTATACTTGTAAAGCGCACTGTTGCCAGCCGGCGTCCTGGCGCTGTATACCGCTGGGGAACCAGTCCTGGCTTTCCCTGTGGGATGGTCACTGCTGGGAATCCCCAAGGTGGAGCCAGGCATCCCCGGCGTTGAGGGGGCCGTTTTGGAGATTAGGCAAGCTAATGCCCAGAGTTGCAGAGTGGGACCCCTGGTTAGAGTAGGCACCCACGTGAGAATTATCGAGTCCGCTGACCCTGGTCCATGACCCTGCCGCGTCGGGAATCGAACCCTGGTCCCGGGCCGACTTCTGCTTTTGGGTCTGCTGCCTCTAACCAGTGAGCCATTGAGAGATGTACCCCAGGCTGAACATGAAAACTGAGAAAACATGAAAACTGAGATTCTAATTTTTAGTAGGGTGTGGATTTTCACAATATCCATAGTACTGATTATCAAGCCTTAGAAAATCTGTTTTTTATTGCTGTGCATTCGTTTGAAAATATTCAAGTTCTAATGCATTAACAGTGGACTTTTCCATCTGCAGAATATACTGAATGACCAGAGATGGCAGTGCTGCGGAAGAGAATTTGTCTGCATTGCTGAGACCAAAAAAAAAACCATGAAGCCATTTCTCAGCACTCTGCCTTCCTTCATCAATTTAAATGGTAAGTCAAACTCGAGTTAGTGGGGTCTTGGCATGATTATCTTTGTCAAGACTCTACCAAAATGGATGATGTTACGGTGATCATCATATTTTATCAGACTTTGTCTCCGAAGCTGAGAAAGCCTGCGTTAGATACCTGTGCTAACAATGTGTCATCAGAGGACATTACTGTCTTTAAGGCTGGAAAGAGTTTCCTTAATTTGGAGCCATGGCCTTACTTTCTCAAGAAGTGAAGCTCATTTGACCTGTTTCCCTGCACTCTGTGTGTGGGTCTCTGATACTCCAGATGGATAGCTGTTTAGGATACTCGGCGGTCTTGCAACTCCATCCAATTTTCAAAAGGAGCCCAATGCTTTCCCAGTATACTGTCTAGCTGCCTTGCAGTCCTAATTACATATAGTTACCTAGTGCATAATTGCTGATGTCTCCTCCTCCTGTGTTTCCTCGTCACCGAGGGCGATTGGTCACGTGCTGTCCTGACATCATAAAGCTAGAGCATGATGTCATCTGACATGAGGGACAATCAGTTGCCTAGCAAGCACTAAGATACATTTATCATGGTATTGAACTGGGTTGCAGGGTAAACAGGGCGCCCAGCTGAAGACCTAGATGGTGAGATGAATGAAACTGTCGCATTATTTGAGACTTGTGCATCTGTTTGAAGGTGCAGTTAATCACAATGTTCTCGACTTCTCTATAGCTTAACTGATAAGGATGTACTAAGATGAAGATGTTAAGATGTTGTTTATAGTTTTTATTATTCCCACTAACAGTAGCGTAAACCTTCCTCCCTCAACTTATCAGATCACTCAATTGCTATTGGCGTATCATAACCTATAAGAATTGCACTGAGAAGGGGATGCCATCACTTGGCTGGCAATCACATCTTTTTATCTAGGTCCTGATGTAGGTGCTAGTGTTGTGTAGAGAGTGGTAGCAAATGAGGCATAGGATTGATGTAATGTAATGTGTATACTTGTAAAGCGCACTGTTGCCAGCCGGCGTCCTGGCGCTGTATACCGCTGGGGAACCAGTCCTGGCTTTCCCTGTGGGATGGTCACTGCTGGGAATCCCCAAGGTGGAGCCAGGCATCCCCGGCGTTGAGGGGGCCGTTGTGGAGATTAGGCAAGCTAATGCCCAGAGTTGCAGAGTGGGACCCCTGGTTAGAGTAGGCACCCATGTGAGAATTATCGAGTCTGCTGACCCTGGTCCATGACCCTGCCGCGTCGGGAATTGAACCCTGGTCCCGGGCCGACTTCTGCTTTTGGGTCTGCTGCCTCTAACCAGTGAGCCATTGAGAGATGTACCCCAGGCTGAACATGAAAACTGAGAAAACATGAAAACTGAGATTCTAATTTTTAGTAGGGTGTGGATTTTCACAATATCCATAGTACTGATTATCAAGCCTTAGAAAATCTGTTTTTTATTGCTGTGCATTCGTTTGAAAATATTCAAGTACTAATGCACTAACAGTGGACTTTTCCATCTGCAGAATATACTGAATGACCAGAGATGGCAGTGCTGCGGAAGAGAATTTGTCTGCATTGCTGAGACCAAAAAAAAAACCAAGAAGCCATTTCTCAGCACTCTGCCTTCCTTCATCAATTTAAATGGTAAGTCAAACTCGAGTTAGTGGGGTCTTGGCATGATTATCTTTGTCAAGACTCTACCAAAATGGATGACGTTACGGTGATCATATTTTATCAGACTTTGTCTCCGCAGCTGAGAAAGCCTGCGTTAGATACCTGTGCTAACAATGTGTCATCAGAGGACATTACTGTCTTTAAGGCTGGAAAGAGTTTCCTTAATTTGGAGCCATGGCCTTACTTTCTCAAGGAGTGAAGCTCATTTGACCTGTTTCTCTGCACTCTGTGTGTGGGTCTCTGATACTCCAGATGGATAGCCGTTTAGGATACTCGGCGGTCTTGCAACTCCATCCAATTTTCAAAAGGAGCCCAATGCTTTCCCAGTATACTGCCTAGCTGCCTTGCAGTCCTAATTACATATAGTTACCTAGTGCATAATTGCTGATTTCTCCTCCTCCTGTGTTTCCTCATCACCCAGGGCGATTGGTCACGTGCTGTCCTGACATCATAAAGCTAGAGCAGGATGTCATCTGACATGAGGGACAATCAGTTGCCTAGCAAGCACTAAGATACATTTATCATGGTATTGAACTGGGTTGCAGGGTAAACAGGGCGCCCAGCTGAAGACCTAGATGGTGAGATGAATGAAACTGGCGCATTATTTGAGACTTGTGCATCTGTTTGAAGGTGCAGTTAATCACAATGTTCTCGACTTCTCTATAGCTTAACTGATAAGGATGTACTAAGATGAAGATGTTAAGATGTTGTTTATAGTTTTTATTATTCCCACTAACAGTAGCGTAAACCTTCCTCCCTCAACTTATCAGATCACTCAATTGCTATTGGCGTATCATAACCTATAAGAATTGCACTGAGAAGGGGATGCCATCACTTGGCTGGCAATCACATCTTTTTATCTAGGTCCTGATGTAGGTGCTAGTGTTGTGTAGAGAGTGGTAGAAATGAGGCATAGGATTGATGTAATGTAATGTGTATACTTGTAAAGCGCACTGTTGCCAGCCAGCGTCCTGGCGCTGTATACCGCTGGGGAACCAGTCCTGGCTTTCCCTGTGGGATGGTCCCTGCTGGGAATCCCCAAGGTGGAGCCAGGCATCCCCGGCGTTGAGGGGGCCGTTGTGGAGATTAGGCAAGCTAATGCCCAGAGTTGCAGAGTGGGACCCCTGGTTAAAGTAGGCACTGACGTGAGAATTATCGAGTCCGCTGACCCTGGTCCATGACCCTGCCGGGTCGGGAATCAAACCCTGGTCCCGGGCCGACTTCTGCTTTTGGGTCTGCTGCCTCTAACCAGTGAGCCATTGAGAGATGTACCCCAGGCTGAACATGAAAAATGAGAAAACATGAAAACTGAGATTCTAATTTTTAGTAGGGTGTGGATTTTCACAATATCCATAGTACTGATTATCAAGCCTTAGAAAATCTGTTTTTTATTGCTGTGCATTCGTTTGAAAATATTCAAGTACTAATGCACTAACAGTGGACTTTTCCATCTGCAGAATATACTGAATGACCAGAGATGGCAGTGCTGCGGAAGAGAATTTGTCTGCATTGCTGAGACCAAAAAAAAAAACAAGAAGCCATTTCTCAGCACTCTGCCTTCCTTCATCAATTTAAATGGTAAGTCAAACTCGAGTTAGTGGGGTCTTGGCATGATTATCTTTGTCAAGACTCTACCAAAATGGATGACGTTACGGTGATCATCATATTTTATCAGACTTTGTCTCCGAAGCTGAGAAAGCCTGCGTTAGATACCTGTGCTAACAATGTGTCATCAGAGGACATTACTGTCTTTAAGGCTGGAAAGAGTTTCCTTAATTTGGAGCCATGGCCTTACTTTCTCAAGGAGTGAAGCTCATTTGACCTGTTTCCCTGCACTCTGTGTGTCGGTCTCTGATACTCCAGATGGATAGCTGTTTAGGATACTCGGCGGTCTTGCAACTCCATCCAATTTTCAAAAGGAGCCCAATGCTTTCCCAGTATACTGCCTAGCTGCCTTGCAGTCCTAATTACATATAGTTACCTAGTGCATAATTGCTGATTTCTCCTCCTCCTGTGTTTCCTCATCACCCAGGGCGATTGGTCACGTGCTGTCCTGACATCATAAAGCTAGAGCAGGATGTCATCTGACATGAGGGACAATCAGTTGCCTAGCAAGCACTAAGATATATTTATCATGGTATTGAACTGGGTTGCAGGGTAAACAGGGCGCCCAGCTGAAGACCTAGATGGTGAGATGAATGAAACTGGCGCATTATTTGAGACTTGTGCATCTGTTTGAAGGTGAGTTAATCACAATGTTCTCGACTTCTCTATAGCTTAACTGATAAGGATGTACTAAGATGAAGATGTTAAGATGTTGTTTATAGTTTTTATTATTCCCACTAACAGTAGCGTAAACCTTCCTCCCTCAACTTATTAGATCACTCAATTGCTATTGGCGTATCATAACCTATAAGAATTGCACTGAGAAGGGGATGCCATCACTTGGCTGCCAATCACATCTTTTTATCTAGGTCCTGATGTAGGTGCTAGTGTTGTGTAGAGAGTGGTAGAAATGAGGCATAGGATTGATGTAATGTAATGTGTATACTTGTAAAGCGCACTGTTGCCAGCCGGCGTCCTGGCGCTGTATACCGCTGGGGAACCAGTCCTGGCTTTCCCTGTGGGATGGTCCCTGCTGGGAATCCCCAAGGTGGAGCCAGGCATCCCCGGCGTTGAGGGGGCCGTTGTGGAGATTAGGCAAGCTAATGCCCAGAGTTGCAGAGTGGGACCCCTGGTTAGAGTAGGCACTGACGTGAGAATTATCGAGTCAGCTGACCCTGGTCCATGACCCTGCCGCGTCGGGAATCAAACCCTGGTCCCGGGCCGACTTCTGCTTTTGGGTCTGCCGCCTCTAACCAGTGAGCCATTGAGAGATGTACCCCAGGCTGAACATGAAAACTGAGAAAACATGAAAACTGAGATTCTAATTTTTAGTAGGGTGTGGATTTTCACAATATCCATACTACTGATTATCAAGCCTTAGAAAATCTGTTTTTTATTGCTGTGCATTCATTTGAAAATATTCAAGTTCTAATGAACTAACAGTGGACTTTTCCATCTGCAGAATATACTGAATGACCAGAGATGGCAGTGCTGCGGAAGAGAATTTGTCTGCATTGCTGAGACCAAAAAAAAAAACAAGAAGCCATTTCTCAGCACTCTGCCTTCCTTCATCAATTTAAATGGTAAGTCAAACTCGAGTTAGTGGGGTCTTGGCATGATTATCTTTGTCAAGACTCTACCAAAATGGATGACGTTACGGTGATCATCATATTTTATCAGACTTTGTCTCCGAAGCTGAGAAAGCCTGCGTTAGATACCTGTGCTAACAATGTGTCATCAGAGGACATTACTGTCTTTAAGGCTGGAAAGAGTTTCCTTAATTTGGAGCCATGGCCTTACTTTCTCAAGGAGTAAAGCTCATTTTACCTGTTTCCCTGCACTCTGTGTGTCGGTCTCTGATACTCCAGATGGATAGCTGTTTAGGATACTCGGCGGTCTTGCAACTCCATCCAATTTTCAAAAGGAGCCCAATGCTTTCCCAGTATACTGCCTAGCTGCCTTGCAGTCCTAATTACATATAGTTACCTAGTGCATAATTGCTGATGTCTCCTCCTCCTGTGTTTCCTCGTCACCGAGGGCGATTGGTCACGTGCTGTCCTGACATCATAAAGCTAGAGCAGGATGTCATCTGACATGAGGGACAATCAGTTGCCTAGCAAGCACTAAGATACATTTATCATGGTATTGAACTGGGTTGCAGGGTAAACAGGGCGCCCAGCTGAAGACCTAGATGATGAGATGAATGAAACTGGCGCATTATTTGAGACTTGTGCATCTGTTTGAAGGTGCAGTTAATCACAATGTTCTCGACTTCTTTATAGCTTAACTGATAAGGATGTACTAAGATGAAGATGTTAAGATGTTGTTTATAGTTTTTATTATTCCCACTAACAGTAGCGTAAACCTTCCTCCCTCAACTTATCAGATCACTCAATTGCTATTGGCGTATCATAACCTATAAGAATTGCACTGAGAAGGGGATGCCATCACTTGGCTGGCAATCCCATCTTTTTATCTAGGTCCTGATGTAGGTGCTAGTGTTGTGTAGAGAGTGGTAGAAATGAGGCATAGGATTGATGTAATGCAATGTGTATATTTGTAAAGCGCACTGTTGCCAGCCAGCGTCCTGGCGCTGTATACCGCTGGGGAACCAGTCCTGGCTTTCCCTGTGGGATGGTCCCTGCTGGGAATCCCCAAGGTGGAGCCAGGCATCCCCGGCGTTGAGGGGGCCGTTGTGGAGATTAGGCAAGCTAATGCCCAGAGTTGCAGAGTGGGACCCCTGGTTAGAGTAGGCACTGACGTGAGAATTATCGAGTCCGCTGACCCTGGTCCATGACCCTGCCGCGTCGGGAATCAAACCCTGGTCCCGGGCCGACTTCTGCTTTTGGGTCTGCCGCCTCTAACCAGTGAGCCATTGAGAGATGTACCCCAGGCTGAACATGAAAACTGAGAAAACATGAAAACTGAGATTCTAATTTTTAGTAGGGTGTGGATTTTCACAATATCCATAGTACTGATTATCAAGCCTTAGAAAATCTGTTTTTTATTGCTGTGCATTCGTTTGAAAATATTCAAGTTCTAATGCACTAACAGTGGACTTTTCCATCTGCAGAATATACTGAATGACCAGAGATGGCAGTGCTGCGGAAGAGAATTTGTCTGCATTGCTGAGACCAAAAAAAAAAACAAGAAGCCATTTATCAGCACTCTGCCTTCCTTCATCAATTTAAATGGTAAGTCAAACTCGAGCTAGTGGGGTCTTGGCATGATTATCTTTGTCAAGACTCTACCAAAATGGATGACGTTACGGTGATCATCATATTTTATCAGACTTTGTCTCCGAAGCTGAGAAAGCCTGCGTTAGATACCTGTGCTAACAATGTGTCATCAGAGGACATTACTGTCTTTAAGGCTGGAAAGAGTTTCCTTAATTTGGAGCCATGGCCTTACTTTCTCAAGGAGTGAAGCTCATTTGACCTGTTTCTCTGCACTCTGTGTGTGGGTCTCTGATACTCCAGATGGATAGCTGTTTAGGATACTCGGCGGTCTTGCAACTTCATCCAATTTTCAAAAGGAGCCCAATGCTTTCCCAGTATACTGCCTAGCTGCCTTGCAGTCCTAATTACATATAGTTACCTAGTGCATAATTGCTGATGTCTCCTCCTCCTGTGTTTCCTCGTCACCGAGGGCGATTGGTCACGTGCTGTCCTGACATCATAAAGCTAGAGCAGGATGTCATCTGACATGAGGGACAATCAGTTGCCTAGCAAGCACTAAGATACATTTATCATGGTATTGAACTGGGTTGCAGGGTAAACAGGGCGCCCAGCTGAAGACCTAGATGGTGAGATGAATGAAACTGGCGCATTATTTGAGACTTTTGCATCTGTTTGAAGGTGCAGTTAATCACAATGTTCTCGACTTCTCTATAGCTTAACTGATAAGGATGTACTAAGATGAAGATGTTAAGATGTTGTTTATAGTTTTTATTATTCCCACTAACAGTAGCGTAAACCTTCCTCCCTCAACTTGTCAGATCACTCAATTGCTATTGGCGTATCATAACCTATAAGAATTGCACTGAGAAGGGGATGCCGTCACTTGGCTGGCAATCACATCTTTTTATCTAGGTCCTGATGTAGGTGCTAGTGTTGTGTAGAGAGTGGTAGCAAATGAGGCATAGGATTGATGTAATGTAATGTGTATACTTGTAAAGCGCACTGTTGCCAGCCGGCGTCCTGGCGCTGTATACCGCTGGGGAACCAGTCCTGGCTTGCCCTGTGGGATGGCCCCTGCTGGGAATCCCCAAGGTGGAGCCAGGCATCCCCGGCGTTGTGGGGGCAGTTGTGGAGATTAGGCAAGCTAATGCCCAGAGTTGCAGAGTGGGACCCCTGGTTAGAGTAGGCACTGACGTGAGAATTATCGAGTCCGCTGACCCTGGTCCATGACCCTGCCGCGTCGGGAATCAAACCCTGGTCCCGGGCCGACTTCTGCTTTTGGGTCTGCCGCCTCTAACCAGTGAGCCATTGAGAGATGTACCCCAGGCTGAACATGAAAACTGAGAAAACATGAAAACTGAGATTCTAATTTTTAGTAGGGTGTGGATTTTCACAATATCCATAGTACTGATTATCAAGCCTTAGAAAATCTGTTTTTTATTGCTGTGCATTCGTTTGAAAATATTCAAGTTCTATTGCACTAACAGTGGACTTTTCCATCTGCAGAATATACTGAATGACCAGAGATGGCAGTGCTGCGGAAGAGAATTTGTCTGCATTGCTGAGACCAAAAAAAAAAACAAGAAGCCATTTCTCAGCACTCTGCCTTCCTTCATCAATTTAAATGGTAAGTCAAACTCGAGCTAGTGGGGTCTTGGCATGATTATCTTTGTCAAGACTCTACCAAAATGGATGACGTTACGGTGATCATCATATTTTATCAGACTTTGTCTCCGAAGCTGAGAAAGCCTGCGTTAGATACCTGTGCTAACAATGTGTCATCAGAGGACATTACTGTCTTTAAGGCTGGAAAGAGTTTCCTTAATTTGGAGCCATGGCCTTACTTTCTCAAGAAGTGAAGCTCATTTGACCTGTTTCCCTGCACTCTGTGTGTGGGTCTCTGATACTCCAGATGGATAGCTGTTTAGGATACTCGGCGGTCTTGCAACTCCATCCAATTTTCAAAAGGAGCCCAATGCTTTCCCAGTATACTGCCTAGCTGCCTTGCAGTCCTAATTACATATAGTTACCTAGTGCATAATTGCTGATGTCTCCTCCTCCTGTGTTTCCTCGTCACCGAGGGCGATTGGTCACATGCTGTCCTGACATCATAAAGCTAGAGCAGGATGTCATCTGACATGAGGGACAATCAGTTGCCTAGCAAGCACTAAGATACATTTATCATGGTATTGAACTGGGTTGCAGGGTAAACAGGGCGCCCAGCTGAAGACCTAGATGGTGAGATGAATGAAACTGGCGCATTATTTGAGACTTGTGCATCTGTTTGAAGGTGCAGTTAATCACAATGTTCTCGACTTCTCTATAGCTTAACTGATAAGGATGTACTAAGATGAAGATGTTAAGATGTTGTTTATAGTTTTTATTATTCCCACTAACAGTAGCGTAAACCTTCCTCCCTCAACTTATCAGATCACTCAATTGCTATTGGCGTATCATAACCTATAAGAATTGCACTGAGAAGGGGATGCCATCACTTGGCTGGCAATCACATCTTTTTATCTAGGTCCTGATGTAGGTGCTAGTGTTGTGTAGAGAGTGGTAGAAATGAGGCATAGGATTGATGTAATGCAATGTGTATACTTGTAAAGCGCACTGTTGCCAGCCGGCGTCCTGGCGCTGTATACCGCTGGGGAACCAGTCCTGGCTTTCCCTGTGGGATGGTCACTGCTGGGAATCCCCAAGGTGGAGCCAGGCATCCCCGGCGTTGAGGGGGCCGTTTTGGAGATTAGGCAAGCTAATGCCCAGAGTTGCAGAGTGGGACCCCTGGTTAGAGTAGGCACCCACGTGAGAATTATCGAGTCCGCTGACCCTGGTCCATGACCCTGCCGCGTCGGGAATCGAACCCTGGTCCCGGGCCGACTTCTGCTTTTGGGTCTGCTGCCTCTAACCAGTGAGCCATTGAGAGATGTACCCCAGGCTGAACATGAAAACTGAGAAAACATGAAAACTGAGATTCTAATTTTTAGTAGGGTGTGGATTTTCACAATATCCATAGTACTGATTATCAAGCCTTAGAAAATCTGTTTTTTATTGCTGTGCATTCGTTTGAAAATATTCAAGTTCTAATGCATTAACAGTGGACTTTTCCATCTGCAGAATATACTGAATGACCAGAGATGGCAGTGCTGCGGAAGAGAATTTGTCTGCATTGCTGAGACCAAAAAAAAAACCATGAAGCCATTTCTCAGCACTCTGCCTTCCTTCATCAATTTAAATGGTAAGTCAAACTCGAGTTAGTGGGGTCTTGGCATGATTATCTTTGTCAAGACTCTACCAAAATGGATGATGTTACGGTGATCATCATATTTTATCAGACTTTGTCTCCGAAGCTGAGAAAGCCTGCGTTAGATACCTGTGCTAACAATGTGTCATCAGAGGACATTACTGTCTTTAAGGCTGGAAAGAGTTTCCTTAATTTGGAGCCATGGCCTTACTTTCTCAAGAAGTGAAGCTCATTTGACCTGTTTCCCTGCACTCTGTGTGTGGGTCTCTGATACTCCAGATGGATAGCTGTTTAGGATACTCGGCGGTCTTGCAACTCCATCCAATTTTCAAAAGGAGCCCAATGCTTTCCCAGTATACTGCCTAGCTGCCTTGCAGTCCTAATTACATATAGTTACCTAGTGCATAATTGCTGATGTCTCCTCCTCCTGTGTTTCCTCGTCACCGAGGGCGATTGGTCACATGCTGTCCTGACATCATAAAGCTAGAGCAGGATGTCATCTGACATGAGGGACAATCAGTTGCCTAGCAAGCACTAAGATACATTTATCATGGTATTGAACTGGGTTGCAGGGTAAACAGGGCGCCCAGCTGAAGACCTAGATGGTGAGATGAATGAAACTGGCGCATTATTTGAGACTTGTGCATCTGTTTGAAGGTGCAGTTAATCACAATGTTCTCGACTTCTCTATAGCTTAACTGATAAGGATGTACTAAGATGAAGATGTTAAGATGTTGTTTATAGTTTTTATTATTCCCACTAACAGTAGCGTAAACCTTCCTCCCTCAACTTATCAGATCACTCAATTGCTATTGGCGTATCATAACCTATAAGAATTGCACTGAGAAGGGGATGCCATCACTTGGCTGGCAATCACATCTTTTTATCTAGGTCCTGATGTAGGTGCTAGTGTTGTGTAGAGAGTGGTAGAAATGAGGCATAGGATTGATGTAATGCAATGTGTATACTTGTAAAGCGCACTGTTGCCAGCCGGCGTCCTGGCGCTGTATACCGCTGGGGAACCAGTCCTGGCTTTCCCTGTGGGATGGTCACTGCTGGGAATCCCCAAGGTGGAGCCAGGCATCCCCGGCGTTGAGGGGGCCGTTTTGGAGATTAGGCAAGCTAATGCCCAGAGTTGCAGAGTGGGACCCCTGGTTAGAGTAGGCACCCACGTGAGAATTATCGAGTCCGCTGACCCTGGTCCATGACCCTGCCGCGTCGGGAATCGAACCCTGGTCCCGGGCCGACTTCTGCTTTTGGGTCTGCTGCCTCTAACCAGTGAGCCATTGAGAGATGTACCCCAGGCTGAACATGAAAACTGAGAAAACATGAAAACTGAGATTCTAATTTTTAGTAGGGTGTGGATTTTCACAATATCCATAGTACTGATTATCAAGCCTTAGAAAATCTGTTTTTTATTGCTGTGCATTCGTTTGAAAATATTCAAGTTCTAATGCATTAACAGTGGACTTTTCCATCTGCAGAATATACTGAATGACCAGAGATGGCAGTGCTGCGGAAGAGAATTTGTCTGCATTGCTGAGACCAAAAAAAAAACCATGAAGCCATTTCTCAGCACTCTGCCTTCCTTCATCAATTTAAATGGTAAGTCAAACTCGAGTTAGTGGGGTCTTGGCATGATTATCTTTGTCAAGACTCTACCAAAATGGATGATGTTACGGTGATCATCATATTTTATCAGACTTTGTCTCCGAAGCTGAGAAAGCCTGCGTTAGATACCTGTGCTAACAATGTGTCATCAGAGGACATTACTGTCTTTAAGGCTGGAAAGAGTTTCCTTAATTTGGAGCCATGGCCTTACTTTCTCAAGAAGTGAAGCTCATTTGACCTGTTTCCCTGCACTCTGTGTGTGGGTCTCTGATACTCCAGATGGATAGCTGTTTAGGATACTCGGCGGTCTTGCAACTCCATCCAATTTTCAAAAGGAGCCCAATGCTTTCCCAGTATACTGTCTAGCTGCCTTGCAGTCCTAATTACATATAGTTACCTAGTGCATAATTGCTGATGTCTCCTCCTCCTGTGTTTCCTCGTCACCGAGGGCGATTGGTCACGTGCTGTCCTGACATCATAAAGCTAGAGCATGATGTCATCTGACATGAGGGACAATCAGTTGCCTAGCAAGCACTAAGATACATTTATCATGGTATTGAACTGGGTTGCAGGGTAAACAGGGCGCCCAGCTGAAGACCTAGATGGTGAGATGAATGAAACTGTCGCATTATTTGAGACTTGTGCATCTGTTTGAAGGTGCAGTTAATCACAATGTTCTCGACTTCTCTATAGCTTAACTGATAAGGATGTACTAAGATGAAGATGTTAAGATGTTGTTTATAGTTTTTATTATTCCCACTAACAGTAGCGTAAACCTTCCTCCCTCAACTTATCAGATCACTCAATTGCTATTGGCGTATCATAACCTATAAGAATTGCACTGAGAAGGGGATGCCATCACTTGGCTGGCAATCACATCTTTTTATCTAGGTCCTGATGTAGGTGCTAGTGTTGTGTAGAGAGTGGTAGCAAATGAGGCATAGGATTGATGTAATGTAATGTGTATACTTGTAAAGCGCACTGTTGCCAGCCGGCGTCCTGGCGCTGTATACCGCTGGGGAACCAGTCCTGGCTTTCCCTGTGGGATGGTCACTGCTGGGAATCCCCAAGGTGGAGCCAGGCATCCCCGGCGTTGAGGGGGCCGTTGTGGAGATTAGGCAAGCTAATGCCCAGAGTTGCAGAGTGGGACCCCTGGTTAGAGTAGGCACCCATGTGAGAATTATCGAGTCTGCTGACCCTGGTCCATGACCCTGCCGCGTCGGGAATTGAACCCTGGTCCCGGGCCGACTTCTGCTTTTGGGTCTGCTGCCTCTAACCAGTGAGCCATTGAGAGATGTACCCCAGGCTGAACATGAAAACTGAGAAAACATGAAAACTGAGATTCTAATTTTTAGTAGGGTGTGGATTTTCACAATATCCATAGTACTGATTATCAAGCCTTAGAAAATCTGTTTTTTATTGCTGTGCATTCGTTTGAAAATATTCAAGTACTAATGCACTAACAGTGGACTTTTCCATCTGCAGAATATACTGAATGACCAGAGATGGCAGTGCTGCGGAAGAGAATTTGTCTGCATTGCTGAGACCAAAAAAAAAACCAAGAAGCCATTTCTCAGCACTCTGCCTTCCTTCATCAATTTAAATGGTAAGTCAAACTCGAGTTAGTGGGGTCTTGGCATGATTATCTTTGTCAAGACTCTACCAAAATGGATGACGTTACGGTGATCATATTTTATCAGACTTTGTCTCCGCAGCTGAGAAAGCCTGCGTTAGATACCTGTGCTAACAATGTGTAATCAGAGGACATTACTGTCTTTAAGGCTGGAAAGAGTTTCCTTAATTTGGAGCCATGGCCTTACTTTCTCAAGGAGTGAAGCTCATTTGACCTGTTTCCCTGCACTCTGTGTGTGGGTCTCTGATACTCCAGATGGATAGCCGTTTAGGATACTCGGCGGTCTTGCAACTCCATCCAATTTTCAAAAGGAGCCCAATGCTTTCCCAGTATACTGCCTAGCTGCCTTGCAGTCCTAATTACATATAGTTACCTAGTGCATAATTGCTGATTTCTCCTCCTCCTGTGTTTCCTCATCACCCAGGGCGATTGGTCACGTGCTGTCCTGACATCATAAAGCTAGAGCAGGATGTCATCTGACATGAGGGACAATCAGTTGCCTAGCAAGCACTAAGATACATTTATCATGGTATTGAACTGGGTTGCAGGGTAAACAGGGCGCCCAGCTGAAGACCTAGATGGTGAGATGAATGAAACTGGCGCATTATTTGAGACTTGTGCATCTGTTTGAAGGTGCAGTTAATCACAATGTTCTCGACTTCTCTATAGCTTAACTGATAAGGATGTACTAAGATGAAGATGTTAAGATGTTGTTTATAGTTTTTATTATTCCCACTAACAGTAGCGTAAACCTTCCTCCCTCAACTTATCAGATCACTCAATTGCTATTGGCGTATCATAACCTATAAGAATTGCACTGAGAAGGGGATGCCATCACTTGGCTGGCAATCACATCTTTTTATCTAGGTCCTGATGTAGGTGCTAGTGTTGTGTAGAGAGTGGTAGAAATGAGGCATAGGATTGATGTAATGTAATGTGTATACTTGTAAAGCGCACTGTTGCCAGCCAGCGTCCTGGCGCTGTATACCGCTGGGGAACCAGTCCTGGCTTTCCCTGTGGGATGGTCCCTGCTGGGAATCCCCAAGGTGGAGCCAGGCATCCCCGGCGTTGAGGGGGCCGTTGTGGAGATTAGGCAAGCTAATGCCCAGAGTTGCAGAGTGGGACCCCTGGTTAAAGTAGGCACTGACGTGAGAATTATCGAGTCCGCTGACCCTGGTCCATGACCCTGCCGGGTCGGGAATCAAACCCTGGTCCCGGGCCGACTTCTGCTTTTGGGTCTGCTGCCTCTAACCAGTGAGCCATTGAGAGATGTACCCCAGGCTGAACATGAAAAATGAGAAAACATGAAAACTGAGATTCTAATTTTTAGTAGGGTGTGGATTTTCACAATATCCATAGTACTGATTATCAAGCCTTAGAAAATCTGTTTTTTATTGCTGTGCATTCGTTTGAAAATATTCAAGTACTAATGCACTAACAGTGGACTTTTCCATCTGCAGAATATACTGAATGACCAGAGATGGCAGTGCTGCGGAAGAGAATTTGTCTGCATTGCTGAGACCAAAAAAAAAAACAAGAAGCCATTTCTCAGCACTCTGCCTTCCTTCATCAATTTAAATGGTAAGTCAAACTCGAGTTAGTGGGGTCTTGGCATGATTATCTTTGTCAAGACTCTACCAAAATGGATGACGTTACGGTGATCATCATATTTTATCAGACTTTGTCTCCGAAGCTGAGAAAGCCTGCGTTAGATACCTGTGCTAACAATTTGTCATCAGAGGACATTACTGTCTTTAAGGCTGGAAAGAGTTTCCTTAATTTGGAGCCATGGCCTTACTTTCTCAAGGAGTGAAGCTCATTTGACCTGTTTCCCTGCACTCTGTGTGTCGGTCTCTGATACTCCAGATGGATAGCTGTTTAGGATACTCGGCGGTCTTGCAACTCCATCCAATTTTCAAAAGGAGCCCAATGCTTTCCCAGTATACTGCCTAGCTGCCTTGCAGTCCTAATTACATATAGTTACCTAGTGCATAATTGCTGATTTCTCCTCCTCCTGTGTTTCCTCATCACCCAGGGCGATTGGTCACGTGCTGTCCTGACATCATAAAGCTAGAGCAGGATGTCATCTGACATGAGGGACAATCAGTTGCCTAGCAAGCACTAAGATATATTTATCATGGTATTGAACTGGGTTGCAGGGTAAACAGGGCGCCCAGCTGAAGACCTAGATGGTGAGATGAATGAAACTGGCGCATTATTTGAGACTTGTGCATCTGTTTGAAGGTGAGTTAATCACAATGTTCTCGACTTCTCTATAGCTTAACTGATAAGGATGTACTAAGATGAAGATGTTAAGATGTTGTTTATAGTTTTTATTATTCCCACTAACAGTAGCGTAAACCTTCCTCCCTCAACTTATTAGATCACTCAATTGCTATTGGCGTATCATAACCTATAAGAATTGCACTGAGAAGGGGATGCCATCACTTGGCTGCCAATCACATCTTTTTATCTAGGTCCTGATGTAGGTGCTAGTGTTGTGTAGAGAGTGGTAGAAATGAGGCATAGGATTGATGTAATGTAATGTGTATACTTGTAAAGCGCACTGTTGCCAGCCGGCGTCCTGGCGCTGTATACCGCTGGGGAACCAGTCCTGGCTTTCCCTGTGGGATGGTCCCTGCTGGGAATCCCCAAGGTGGAGCCAGGCATACCCGGCGTTGAGGGGGCCGTTGTGGAGATTAGGCAAGCTAATGCCCAGAGTTGCAGAGTGGGACCCCTGGTTAGAATAGGCACCCACGTGAGAATTATCGAGTCCGCTGACCCTGGTCCATGACCCTGCCGCGTCGGGAATCGAACCCTGGTCCCGGGCCGACTTCTGCTTTTGGGTCTGCTGCCTCTAACCAGTGAGCCATTGAGAGATGTACCCCAGGCTGAACATGAAAACTGAGAAAACATGAAAACTGAGATTCTAATTTTTAGTAGGGTGTGGATTTTCACAATATCCATAGTACTGATTATCAAGCCTTAGAAAATCTGTTTTTATTGCTGTGCATTCGTTTGAAAATATTCAAGTTCTAATGCACTAACAGTGGACTTTTCCATCTGCAGAATATACTGAATGACCAGAGATGGCAGTGCTGCGGAAGAGAATTTGTCTGCATTGCTGAGACCAAAAAAAAAAAACAAGAAGCCATTTCTCAGCACTCTGCCTTCCTTCATCAATTTAAATGGTAAGCCAAACTCGAGTTAGTGGGGTCTTGGCATGATTATCTTTGTCAAGACTCTACCAAAATGGATGACGTTACGGTGATCATCATATTTTATCAGACTTTGTCTCCGAAGCTGAGAAAGCCTGCGTTAGATACCTGTGCTAACAATGTGTCATCAGAGGACATTACTGTCTTTAAGGCTGGAAAGAGTTTCCTTAATTTGGAGCCATGGCCTTACTTTCTCAAGAAGTGAAGCTCATTTGACCTGTTTCCCTGCACTCTGTGTGTGGGTCTCTGATACTCCAGATGGATAGCTGTTTAGGATACTCGGCGGTCTTGCAACTCCATCCAATTTTCAAAAGGAGCCCAATGCTTTCCCAGTATACTGCCTAGCTGCCTTGCAGTCCTAATTACATATAGTTACCTAGTGCATAATTGCTGATGTCTCCTCCTCCTGTGTTTCCTCGTCACCGAGGGCGATTGGTCACGTGCTGTCCTGACATCATAAAGCTAGAGCATGATGTCATCTGACATGAGGGACAATCAGTTGCCTAGCAAGCACTAAGATACATTTATCATGGTATTGAACTGGGTTGCAGGGTAAACAGGGCGCCCAGCTGAAGACCTAGATGGTGAGATGAATGAAACTGTCGCATTATTTGAGACTTGTGCATCTGTTTGAAGGTGCAGTTAATCACAATGTTCTCGACTTCTCTATAGCTTAACTGATAAGGATGTACTAAGATGAAGATGTTAAGATGTTGTTTATAGTTTTTATTATTCCCACTAACAGTAGCGTAAACCTTCCTCCCTCAACTTATCAGATCACTCAATTGCTATTGGCGTATCATAACCTATAAGAATTGCACTGAGAAGGGGATGCCATCACTTGGCTGGCAATCACATCTTTTTATCTAGGTCCTGATGTAGGTGCTAGTGTTGTGTAGAGAGTGGTAGCAAATGAGGCATAGGATTGATGTAATATAATGTGTATACTTGTAAAGCGCACTGTTGCCAGCCGGCGTCCTGGCGCTGTATACCGCTGGGGAACCAGTCCTGGCTTTCCCTGTGGGATGGTCACTGCTGGGAATCCCCAAGGTGGAGCCAGGCATCCCCGGCGTTGAGGGGGCCGTTGTGGAGATTAGGCAAGCTAATGCCCAGAGTTGCAGAGTGGGACCCCTGGTTAGAGTAGGCACCCATGTGAGAATTATCGAGTCCGCTGACCCTGGTCCATGACCCTGCCGCGTCGGGAATCGAACCCTGGTCCCGGGCCGACTTCTGCTTTTGGGTCTGCTGCCTCTAACCAGTGAGCCATTGAGAGATGTACCCCAGGCTGAACATGAAAACTGAGAAAACATGAAAACTGAGATTCTAATTTTTAGTAGGGTGTGGATTTTCACAATATCCATAGTACTGATTATCAAGCCTTAGAAAATCTGTTTTTTATTGCTGTGCATTCGTTTGAAAATATTCAAGTTCTAATGCACTAACAGTGGACTTTTCCATCTGCAGAATATACTGAATGACCAGAGATGGCAGTGCTGCGGAAGAGAATTTGTCTGCATTGCTGAGACCAAAAAAAAAACCATGAAGCCATTTCTCAGCACTCTGCCTTCCTTCATCAATTTAAATGGTAAGTCAAACTCGAGTTAGTGGGGTCTTGGCATGATTATCTTTGTCAAGACTCTACCAAAATGGATGATGTTACGGTGATCATCATATTTTATCAGACTTTGTCTCCGAAGCTGAGAAAGCCTGCGTTAGATACCTGTGCTAACATTGTGTCATCAGAGGACATTACTGTCTTTAAGGCTGGAAAGAGTTTCCTTAATTTGGAGCCATGGCCTTACTTTCTCAAGGAGTGAAGCTCATTTGACCTGTTTCTCTGCACTCTGTGTGTGGGTCTCTGATACTCCAGATGGATAGCTGTTTAGGATACTCGGCGGTCTTGCAACTCCATCCAATTTTCAAAAGGAGCCCAATGCTTTCCCAGTATACTGCCTAGCTGCCTTGCAGTCCTAATTACATATAGTTACCTAGTGCATAATTGCTGATGTCTCCTCCTCCTGTGTTTCCTCGTCACCGAGGACGATTGGTCACGTGCTGTCCTGACATCATAAAGCTAGAGCAGGATGTCATCTGACATGAGGGACAATCAGTTGCCTAGCAAGCACTAAGATACATTTATCATGGTATTGAACTGGGTTGCAGGGTAAACAGGGCGCCCAGCTGAAGACCTAGATGGTGAGATGAATGAAACTGGCGCATTATTTGAGACTTGTGCATCTGTTTGAAGGTGCAGTTAATCGCAATGTTCTCGACTTCTCTATAGCTTAACTGATAAGGATGTACTAAGATGAAGATGTTAACATGTTGTTTATAGTTTTTATTATTCCCACTAACAGTAGCGTAAACCTTCCTCCCTCAACTTATCAGATCACTCAATTGCTATTGGCGTATCATAACCTATAAGAATTGCACTGAGAAGGGGATGCCATCACTTGGCTGGCAATCACATCTTTTTATCTAGGTCCTGATGTAGGTGCTAGTGTTGTGTAGAGAGTGGTAGCAAATGAGGCATAGGATTGATGTAATGTAATGTGTATACTTGTAAAGCGCACTGTTGCCAGCCGGCGTCCTGGCGCTGTATACCGCTGTGGAACCAGTCCTGGCTTTCCCTGTGGGATGGTCCCTGCTGGGAATCCCCAAGGTGGAGCCAGGCATCCCCGGCGTTGAGGGGGCCGTTGTGGAGATTAGGCAAGCTAATGCCCAGAGTTGCAGAGTGGGACCCCTGGTTAGAGTAGGCACTGACGTGAGAATTATCGAGTCAGCTGACCCTGGTCCATGACCCTGCCGCGTCGGGAATCAAACCCTGGTCCCGGGCCGACTTCTGCTTTTGGGTCTGCCGCCTCTAACCAGTGAGCCATTGAGAGATGTACCCCAGGCTGAACATGAAAACTGAGAAAACATGAAAACTGAGATTCTAATTTTTAGTAGGGTGTGGATTTTCACAATATCCATACTACTGATTATCAAGCCTTAGAAAATCTGTTTTTTATTGCTGTGCATTCATTTGAAAATATTCAAGTTCTAATGAACTAACAGTGGACTTTTCCATCTGCAGAATATACTGAATGACCAGAGATGGCAGTGCTGCGGAAGAGAATTTGTCTGCATTGCTGAGACCAAAAAAAAAAACAAGAAGCCATTTCTCAGCACTCTGCCTTCCTTCATCAATTTAAATGGTAAGTCAAACTCGAGTTAGTGGGGTCTTGGCATGATTATCTTTGTCAAGACTCTACCAAAATGGATGACGTTACGGTGATCATCATATTTTATCAGACTTTGTCTCCGAAGCTGAGAAAGCCTGCGTTAGATACCTGTGCTAACAATGTGTCATCAGAGGACATTACTGTCTTTAAGGCTGGAAAGAGTTTCCTTAATTTGGAGCCATGGCCTTACTTTCTCAAGGAGTAAAGCTCATTTTACCTGTTTCCCTGCACTCTGTGTGTCGGTCTCTGATACTCCAGATGGATAGCTGTTTAGGATACTCGGCGGTCTTGCAACTCCATCCAATTTTCAAAAGGAGCCCAATGCTTTCCCAGTATACTGCCTAGCTGCCTTGCAGTCCTAATTACATATAGTTACCTAGTGCATAATTGCTGATGTCTCCTCCTCCTGTGTTTCCTCGTCACCGAGGGCGATTGGTCACGTGCTGTCCTGACATCATAAAGCTAGAGCAGGATGTCATCTGACATGAGGGACAATCAGTTGCCTAGCAAGCACTAAGATACATTTATCATGGTATTGAACTGGGTTGCAGGGTAAACAGGGCGCCCAGCTGAAGACCTAGATGATGAGATGAATGAAACTGGCGCATTATTTGAGACTTTTGCATCTGTTTGAAGGTGCAGTTAATCACAATGTTCTCGACTTCTCTATAGCTTAACTGATAAGGATGTACTAAGATGAAGATGTTAAGATGTTGTTTATAGTTTTTATTATTCCCACTAACAGTAGCGTAAACCTTCCTCCCTCAACTTGTCAGATCACTCAATTGCTATTGGCGTATCATAACCTATAAGAATTGCACTGAGAAGGGGATGCCGTCACTTGGCTGGCAATCACATCTTTTTATCTAGGTCCTGATGTAGGTGCTAGTGTTGTGTAGAGAGTGGTAGCAAATGAGGCATAGGATTGATGTAATGTAATGTGTATACTTGTAAAGCGCACTGTTGCCAGCCGGCGTCCTGGCGCTGTATACCGCTGGGGAACCAGTCCTGGCTTGCCCTGTGGGATGGCCCCTGCTGGGAATCCCCAAGGTGGAGCCAGGCATCCCCGGCGTTGTGGGGGCAGTTGTGGAGATTAGGCAAGCTAATGCCCAGAGTTGCAGAGTGGGACCCCTGGTTAGAGTAGGCACTGACGTGAGAATTATCGAGTCCGCTGACCCTGGTCCATGACCCTGCCGCGTCGGGAATCAAACCCTGGTCCCGGGCCGACTTCTGCTTTTGGGTCTGCCGCCTCTAACCAGTGAGCCATTGAGAGATGTACCCCAGGCTGAACATGAAAACTGAGAAAACATGAAAACTGAGATTCTAATTTTTAGTAGGGTGTGGATTTTCACAATATCCATAGTACTGATTATCAAGCCTTAGAAAATCTGTTTTTTATTGCTGTGCATTCGTTTGAAAATATTCAAGTTCTATTGCACTAACAGTGGACTTTTCCATCTGCAGAATATACTGAATGACCAGAGATGGCAGTGCTGCGGAAGAGAATTTGTCTGCATTGCTGAGACCAAAAAAAAAAACAAGAAGCCATTTCTCAGCACTCTGCCTTCCTTCATCAATTTAAATGGTAAGTCAAACTCGAGCTAGTGGGGTCTTGGCATGATTATCTTTGTCAAGACTCTACCAAAATGGATGACGTTACGGTGATCATCATATTTTATCAGACTTTGTCTCCGAAGCTGAGAAAGCCTGCGTTTGATACCTGTGCTAACAATGTGTCATCAGAGGACATTACTGTCTTTAAGGCTGGAAAGAGTTTCCTTAATTTGGAGCCATGGCCTTACTTTCTCAAGAAGTGAAGCTCATTTGACCTGTTTCCCTGCACTCTGTGTGTGGGTCTCTGATACTCCAGATGGATAGCTGTTTAGGATACTCGGCGGTCTTGCAACTCCATCCAATTTTCAAAAGGAGCCCAATGCTTTCCCAGTATACTGCCTAGCTGCCTTGCAGTCCTAATTACATATAGTTACCTAGTGCATAATTGCTGATGTCTCCTCCTCCTGTGTTTCCTCGTCACCGAGGGCGATTGGTCACATGCTGTCCTGACATCATAAAGCTAGAGCAGGATGTCATCTGACATGAGGGACAATCAGTTGCCTAGCAAGCACTAAGATACATTTATCATGGTATTGAACTGGGTTGCAGGGTAAACAGGGCGCCCAGCTGAAGACCTAGATGGTGAGATGAATGAAACTGGCGCATTATTTGAGACTTGTGCATCTGTTTGAAGGTGCAGTTAATCACAATGTTCTCGACTTCTCTATAGCTTAACTGATAAGGATGTACTAAGATGAAGATGTTAAGATGTTGTTTATAGTTTTTATTATTCCCACTAACAGTAGCGTAAACCTTCCTCCCTCAACTTATCAGATCACTCAATTGCTATTGGCGTATCATAACCTATAAGAATTGCACTGAGAAGGGGATGCCATCACTTGGCTGGCAATCACATCTTTTTATCTAGGTCCTGATGTAGGTGCTAGTGTTGTGTAGAGAGTGGTAGAAATGAGGCATAGGATTGATGTAATGCAATGTGTATATTTGTAAAGCGCACTGTTGCCAGCCAGCGTCCTAGCGCTGTATACCGCTGGGGAACCAGTCCTGGCTTTCCCTGTGGGATGGTCCCTGCTGGGAATCCCCAAGGTGGAGCCAGGCATCCCCGGCGTTGAGGGGGCCGTTGTGGAGATTAGGCAAGCTAATGCCCAGAGTTGCAGAGTGGGACCCCTGGTTAGAGTAGGCACTGACGTGAGAATTATCGAGTCCGCTGACCCTGGTCCATGACCCTGCCGTGTCGGGAATCAAACCCTGGTCCCGGGCCGACTTCTGCTTTTGGGTCTGCTGCCTCTAACCAGTGAGCCATTGAGAGATGTACCCCAGGCTGAACATGAAAACTGAGAAAACATGAAAACTGAGATTCTAATTTTTAGTAGGGTGTGGATTTTCACAATATCCATAGTACTGATTATCAAGCCTTAGAAAATCTGTTTTTTATTGCTGTGCATTCGTTTGAAAATATTCAAGTTCTAATGCACTAACAGTGGACTTTTCCATCTGCAGAATATACTGAATGACCAGAGATGGCAGTGCTGCGGAAGAGAATTTGTCTGCATTGCTGAGACCAAAAAAAAAAACAAGAAGCCATTTCTCAGCACTCTGCCTTCCTTCATCAATTTAAATGGTAAGTCAAACTCGAGTTAGTGGGGTCTTGGCATGATTATCTTTGTCAAGACTCTACCAAAATGGATGACGTTACGGTGATCATCATATTTTATCAGACTTTGTCTCCGAAGCTGAGAAAGCCTGCGTTCGATACCTGTGCTAACAATGTGTCATCAGAGGACATTACTGTCTTTAAGGCTGGAAAGAGTTTCCTTAATTTGGAGCCATGGCCTTACTTTCTCAAGGAGTGAAGCTCATTTGACCTGTTTCTCTGCACTCTGTGTGTGGGTCTCTGATACTCCAGATGGATAGCTGTTTAGGATACTCGGCGGTCTTGCAACTCCATCCAATTTTCAAAAGGAGCCCAATGCTTTCCCAGTATACTGCCTAGCTGCCTTGCAGTCCTAATTACATATAGTTACCTAGTGCATAATTGCTGATTTCTCCTCCTCCTGTGTTTCCTCGTCACCGAGGGCGATTGGTCACGTGCTGTCCTGACATCATAAAGCTAGAGCAGGATGTCATCTGACATGAGGGACAATCAGTTGCCTAGCAAGCACTAAGATACATTTATCATGGTATTGAACTGGGTTGCAGGGTAAACAGGGCGCCCAGCTGAAGACCTAGATGGTGAGATGAATGAAACAGGCGCATTATTTGAGACTTGTGCATCTGTTTGAAGGTGCAGTTAATCACAATGTTCTCGACTTCTCTATAGCTTAACTGATAAGGATGTACTAAGATGAAGATGTTAAGATGTTGTTTATAGTTTTTATTATTCCCACTAACAGTAGCGTAAACCTTCCTCCCTCAACTTATCAGATCACTCAATTGCTATTGGCGTATCATAACCTATAAGAATTGCACTGAGAAGGGGATGCCGTCACTTGGCTGGCAATCACATCTTTTTATCTAGGTCCTGATGTAGGTGCTAGTGTTGTGTAGAGAGTGGTAGCAAATGAGGCATAGGATTGATGTAATGTAATGTGTATACTTGTAAAGCGCACTGTTGCCAGCCGGCGTCCTGGCGCTGTATACCGCTGGGGAACCAGTCCTGGCTTGCCCTGTGGGATGGCCCCTGCTGGGAATCCCCAAGGTGGAGCCAGGCATCCCCGGCGTTGAGGGGGCCGTTGTGGAGATTAGGCAAGCTAATGCCCAGAGTTGCAGAGTGGGACCCCTGGTTAGAGTAGGCACCCACGTGAGAATTATCGAGTCCGCTGACCCTGGTCCATGACCCTGCCGCGTCGGGAATCGAACCCTGGTCCCGGGCCGACTTCTGCTTTTGGGTCTGCTGCCTCTAACCAGTGAGCCATTGAGAGATGTACCCCAGGCTGAACATGAAAACTGAGAAAACATGAAAACTGAGATTCTAATTTTTAGTAGGGTGTGGATTTTCACAATATCCATACTACTGATTATCAAGCCTTAGAAAATCTGTTTTTTATTGCTGTGCATTCATTTGAAAATATTCAAGTTCTAATGAACTAACAGTGGACTTTTCCATCTGCAGAATATACTGAATGACCAGAGATGGCAGTGCTGCGGAAGAGAATTTGTCTGCATTGCTGAGACCAAAAAAAAAAACAAGAAGCCATTTCTCAGCACTCTGCCTTCCTTCATCAATTTAAATGGTAAGTCAAACTCGAGTTAGTGGGGTCTTGGCATGATTATCTTTGTCAAGACTCTACCAAAATGGATGACGTTACGGTGATCATCATATTTTATCAGACTTTGTCTCCGAAGCTGAGAAAGCCTGCGTTAGATACCTGTGCTAACAATGTGTCATCAGAGGACATTACTGTCTTTAAGGCTGGAAAGAGTTTCCTTAATTTGGAGCCATGGCCTTACTTTCTCAAGGAGTAAAGCTCATTTTACCTGTTTCCCTGCACTCTGTGTGTCGGTCTCTGATACTCCAGATGGATAGCTGTTTAGGATACTCGGCGGTCTTGCAACTCCATCCAATTTTCAAAAGGAGCCCAATGCTTTCCCAGTATACTGCCTAGCTGCCTTGCAGTCCTAATTACATATAGTTACCTAGTGCATAATTGCTGATGTCTCCTCCTCCTGTGTTTCCTCGTCACCGAGGGCGATTGGTCACGTGCTGTCCTGACATCATAAAGCTAGAGCAGGATGTCATCTGACATGAGGGACAATCAGTTGCCTAGCAAGCACTAAGATACATTTATCATGGTATTGAACTGGGTTGCAGGGTAAACAGGGCGCCCAGCTGAAGACCTAGATGATGAGATGAATGAAACTGGCGCATTATTTGAGACTTGTGCATCTGTTTGAAGGTGCAGTTAATCACAATGTTCTCGACTTCTTTATAGCTTAACTGATAAGGATGTACTAAGATGAAGATGTTAAGATGTTGTTTATAGTTTTTATTATTCCCACTAACAGTAGCGTAAACCTTCCTCCCTCAACTTATCAGATCACTCAATTGCTATTGGCGTATCATAACCTATAAGAATTGCACTGAGAAGGGGATGCCATCACTTGGCTGGCAATCACATCTTTTTATCTAGGTCCTGATGTAGGTGCTAGTGTTGTGTAGAGAGTGGTAGAAATGAGGCATAGGATTGATGTAATGCAATGTGTATATTTGTAAAGCGCACTGTTGCCAGCCAGCGTCCTGGCGCTGTATACCGCTGGGGAACCAGTCCTGGCTTTCCCTGTGGGATGGTCCCTGCTGGGAATCCCCAAGGTGGAGCCAGGCATCCCCGGCGTTGAGGGGGCTGTTGTGGAGATTAGGCAAGCTAATGCCCAGAGTTGCAGAGTGGGACCCCTGGTTAGAGTAGGCACTGATGTGAGAATTATCGAGTCCGCTGACCCTGGTCCATGACCCTGCCGTGTCGGGAATCAAACCCTGGTCCCGGGCCGACTTCTGCTTTTGGGTCTGCTGCCTCTAACCAGTGAGCCATTGAGAGATGTACCCCAGGCAGAACATGAAAACTGAGAAAACATGAAAACTGAGATTCTAATTTTTAGTAGGGTGTGGATTTTCACAATATCCATAGTACTGATTATCAAGCCTTAGAAAATCTGTTTTTTATTGCTGTGCATTCGTTTGAGAATATTCAAGTTCTAATGCACTAACAGTGGACTTTTCCATCTGCAGAATATACTGAATGACCAGAGATGGCAGTGCTGCGGAAGAGAATTTGTCTGCATTGCTGAGACCAAAAAAAAAAACAAGAAGCCATTTCTCAGCACTCTGCCTTCCTTCATCAATTTAAATGGTAAGTCAAACTCGAGTTAGTGGGGTCTTGGCATGATTATCTTTGTCAAGACTCTACCAAAATGGATGACGTTACGGTGATCATATTTTATCAGACTTTGTCTCCGCAGCTGAGAAAGCCTGCGTTAGATACCTGTGCTAACAATGTGTCATCAGATTACATTACTGTCTTTAAGGCTGGAAAGAGTTTCCTTAATTTGGAGCCATGGCCTTACTTTCTCAAGGAGTGAAGCTCATTTGACCTGTTTCTCTGCACTCTGTGTGTGGGTCTCTGATACTCCAGATGGATAGCTGTTTAGGATACTCGGCGGTCTTGCAACTCCATCCAATTTTCAAAAGGAGCCCAATGCTTTCCCAGTATACTGCCTAGCTGCCTTGCAGTCCTAATTACATATAGTTACCTAGTGCATAATTGCTGATGTCTCCTCCTCCTGTGTTTCCTCGTCACCGAGGGCGATTGGTCACGTGCTGTCCTGACATCATAAAGCTAGAGCAGGATGTCATCTGACATGAGGGACAATCAGTTGCCTAGCAAGCACTAAGATACATTTATCATGGTATTGAACTGGGTTGCAGGGTAAACAGGGCGCCCAGCTGAAGACCTAGATGGTGAGATGAATGAAACAGGCGCATTATTTGAGACTTGTGCATCTGTTTGAAGGTGCAGTTAATCACAATGTTCTCGACTTCTCTATAGCTTAACTGATAAGGATGTACTAAGATGAAGATGTTAAGATGTTGTTTATAGTTTTTATTATTCCCACTAACAGTAGCGTAAACCTTCCTCCCTCAACTTATCAGATCACTCAATTGCTATTGGCGTATCATAACCTATAAGAATTGCACTGAGAAGGGGATGCCGTCACTTGGCTGGCAATCACATCTTTTTATCTAGGTCCTGATGTAGGTGCTAGTGTTGTGTAGAGAGTGGTAGCAAATGAGGCATAGGGTTGATGTAATGTAATGTGTATACTTGTAAAGCGCACTGTTGCCAGCCGGCGTCCTGGCGCTGTATACCGCTGGGGAACCAGTCCTGGCTTGCCCTGTGGGATGGCCCCTGCTGGGAATCCCCAAGGTGGAGCCAGGCATCCCCGGCGTTGAGGGGGCCGTTGTGGAGATTAGGCAAGCTAATGCCCAGAGTTGCAGAGTGGGACCCCTGGTTAGAGTAGGCACTGACGTGAGAATTATCGAGTCCGCTGACCCTGGTCCATGACCCTGCCGCGTCGGGAATCAAACCCTGGTCCCGGGCCGACTTCTGCTTTTGGGTCTGCCGCCTCTAACCAGTGAGCCATTGAGAGATGTACCCCAGGCTGAACATGAAAACTGAGAAAACATGAAAACTGAGATTCTAATTTTTAGTAGGGTGTGGATTTTCACAATATCCATAGTACTGATTATCAAGCCTTAGAAAATCTGTTTTTTATTGCTGTGCATTCGTTTGAAAATATTCAAGTTCTAATGCACTAACAGTGGACTTTTCCATCTGCAGAATATACTGAATGACCAGAGATGGCAGTGCTGCGGAAGAGAATTTGTCTGCATTGCTGAGACCAAAAAAAAAAACAAGAAGCCATTTCTCAGCACTCTGCCTTCCTTCATCAATTTAAATGGTAAGTCAAACTCGAGCTAGTGGGGTCTTGGCATGATTATCTTTGTCAAGACTCTACCAAAATGGATGACGTTACGGTGATCATCATATTTTATCAGACTTTGTCTCCGAAGCTGAGAAAGCCTGCGTTAGATACCTGTGCTAACAATGTGTCATCAGAGGACATTACTGTCTTTAAGGCTGGAAAGAGTTTCCTTAATTTGGAGCCATGGCCTTACTTTCTCAAGGAGTGAAGCTCATTTGACCTGTTTCTCTGCACTCTGTGTGTGGGTCTCTGATACTCCAGATGGATAGCTGTTTAGGATACTCGGCGGTCTTGCAACTCCATCCAATTTTCAAAAGGAGCCCAATGCTTTCCCAGTATACTGCCTAGCTGCCTTGCAGTCCTAATTACATATAGTTACCTAGTGCATAATTGCTGATGTCTCCTCCTCCTGTGTTTCCTCGTCACCCAGGGCGATTGGTCACGTGCTGTCCTGACATAAAGCTAGAGCAGGATGTCATCTGACATGAGGGACAATCAGTTGCCTAGCAAGCACTAAGATACATTTATCATGGTATTGAACTGGGTTGCAGGGTAAACAGGGCGCCCAGCTGAAGACCTAGATGGTGAGATGAATGAAACTGGCGCATTATTTGAGACTTGTGCATCTGTTTGAAGGTGCAGTTAATCACAATGTTCTCGACTTCTCTATAGCTTAACTGATAAGGATGTACTAAGATGAAGATGTTAAGATGTTGTTTATAGTTTTTATTATTCCCACTAACAGTAGCGTAAACCTTCCTCCCTCAACTTGTCAGATCACTCAATTGCTATTGGCGTATCATAACCTATAAGAATTGCACTGAGAAGGGGATGCCATCACTTGGCTGGCAATCACATCTTTTTATCTATGTCCTGATGTAGGTGCTAGTGTTGTGTAGAGAGTGGTAGAAATGAGGCATAGGATTGATGTAATGCAATGTGTATATTTGTAAAGCGCACTGTTGCCAGCCAGCGTCCTAGCGCTGTATACCGCTGGGGAACCAGTCCTGGCTTTCCCTGTGGGATGGTCCCTGCTGGGAATCCCCAAGGTGGAGCCAGGCATCCCCGGCGTTGAGGGGGCCGTTGTGGAGATTAGGCAAGCTAATGCCCAGAGTTGCAGAGTGGGACCCCTGGTTAGAGTAGGCACTGACGTGAGAATTATCGAGTCCGCTGACCCTGGTCCATGACCCTGCCGTGTCGGGAATCAAACCCTGGTCCCGGGCCGACTTCTGCTTTTGGGTCTGCTGCCTCTAACCAGTGAGCCATTGAGAGATGTACCCCAGGCTGAACATGAAAACTGAGAAAACATGAAAACTGAGATTCTAATTTTTAGTAGGGTGTGGATTTTCACAATATCCATAGTACTGATTATCAAGCCTTAGAAAATCTGTTTTTTATTGCTGTGCATTCGTTTGAAAATATTCAAGTTCTAATGCACTAACAGTGGACTTTTCCATCTGCAGAATATACTGAATGACCAGAGATGGCAGTGCTGCGGAAGAGAATTTGTCTGCATTGCTGAGACCAAAAAAAAAAACAAGAAGCCATTTCTCAGCACTCTGCCTTCCTTCATCAATTTAAATGGTAAGTCAAACTCGAGTTAGTGGGGTCTTGGCATGATTATCTTTGTCAAGACTCTACCAAAATGGATGACGTTACGGTGATCATCATATTTTATCAGACTTTGTCTCCGAAGCTGAGAAAGCCTGCGTTCGATACCTGTGCTAACAATGTGTCATCAGAGGACATTACTGTCTTTAAGGCTGGAAAGAGTTTCCTTAATTTGGAGCGATGGCCTTACTTTCTCAAGGAGTGAAGCTCATTTGACCTGTTTCTCTGCACTCTGTGTGTGGGTCTCTGATACTCCAGATGGATAGCTGTTTAGGATACTCGGCGGTCTTGCAACTCCATCCAATTTTCAAAAGGAGCCCAATGCTTTCCCAGTATACTGCCTAGCTGCCTTGCAGTCCTAATTACATATAGTTACCTAGTGCATAATTGCTGATTTCTCCTCCTCCTGTGTTTCCTCGTCACCGAGGGCGATTGGTCACGTGCTGTCCTGACATCATAAAGCTAGAGCAGGATGTCATCTGACATGAGGGACAATCAGTTGCCTAGCAAGCACTAAGATACATTTATCATGGTATTGAACTGGGTTGCAGGGTAAACAGGGCGCCCAGCTGAAGACCTAGATGGTGAGATGAATGAAACAGGCGCATTATTTGAGACTTGTGCATCTGTTTGAAGGTGCAGTTAATCACAATGTTCTCGACTTCTCTATAGCTTAACTGATAAGGATGTACTAAGATGAAGATGTTAAGATGTTGTTTATAGTTTTTATTATTCCCACTAACAGTAGCGTAAACCTTCCTCCCTCAACTTATCAGATCACTCAATTGCTATTGGCGTATCATAACCTATAAGAATTGCACTGAGAAGGGGATGCCGTCACTTGGCTGGCAATCACATCTTTTTATCTAGGTCCTGATGTAGGTGCTAGTGTTGTGTAGAGAGTGGTAGCAAATGAGGCATAGGATTGATGTAATGTAATGTGTATACTTGTAAAGCGCACTGTTGCCAGCCGGCGTCCTGGCGCTGTATACCGCTGGGGAACCAGTCCTGGCTTGCCCTGTGGGATGGCCCCTGCTGGGAATCCCCAAGGTGGAGCCAGGCATCCCCGGCGTTGAGGGGGCCGTTGTGGAGATTAGGCAAGCTAATGCCCAGAGTTGCAGAGTGGGACCCCTGGTTAGAGTAGGCACCCACGTGAGAATTATCGAGTCCGCTGACCCTGGTCCATGACCCTGCCGCGTCGGGAATCGAACCCTGGTCCCGGGCCGACTTCTGCTTTTGGGTCTGCTGCCTCTAACCAGTGAGCCATTGAGAGATGTACCCCAGGCTGAACATGAAAACTGAGAAAACATGAAAACTGAGATTCTAATTTTTAGTAGGGTGTGGATTTTCACAATATCCATAGTACTGATTATCAAGCCTTAGAAAATCTGTTTTTATTGCTGTGCATTCGTTTGAAAATATTCAAGTTCTAATGCACTAACAGTGGACTTTTCCATCTGCAGAATATACTGAATGACCAGAGATGGCAGTGCTGCGGAAGAGAATTTGTCTGCATTGCTGAGACCAAAAAAAAAAAACAAGAAGCCATTTCTCAGCACTCTGCCTTCCTTCATCAATTTAAATGGTAAGCCAAACTCGAGTTAGTGGGGTCTTGGCATGATTATCTTTGTCAAGACTCTACCAAAATGGATGACGTTACGGTGATCATCATATTTTATCAGACTTTGTCTCCGAAGCTGAGAAAGCCTGCGTTAGATACCTGTGCTAACAATGTGTCATCAGAGGACATTACTGTCTTTAAGGCTGGAAAGAGTTTCCTTAATTTGGAGCCATGGCCTTACTTTCTCAAGAAGTGAAGCTCATTTGACCTGTTTCCCTGCACTCTGTGTGTGGGTCTCTGATACTCCAGATGGATAGCTGTTTAGGATACTCGGCGGTCTTGCAACTCCATCCAATTTTCAAAAGGAGCCCAATGCTTTCCCAGTATACTGCCTAGCTGCCTTGCAGTCCTAATTACATATAGTTACCTAGTGCATAATTGCTGATGTCTCCTCCTCCTGTGTTTCCTCGTCACCGAGGGCGATTGGTCACGTGCTGTCCTGACATCATAAAGCTAGAGCATGATGTCATCTGACATGAGGGACAATCAGTTGCCTAGCAAGCACTAAGATACATTTATCATGGTATTGAACTGGGTTGCAGGGTAAACAGGGCGCCCAGCTGAAGACCTAGATGGTGAGATGAATGAAACTGTCGCATTATTTGAGACTTGTGCATCTGTTTGAAGGTGCAGTTAATCACAATGTTCTCGACTTCTCTATAGCTTAACTGATAAGGATGTACTAAGATGAAGATGTTAAGATGTTGTTTATAGTTTTTATTATTCCCACTAACAGTAGCGTAAACCTTCCTCCCTCAACTTATCAGATCACTCAATTGCTATTGGCGTATCATAACCTATAAGAATTGCACTGAGAAGGGGATGCCATCACTTGGCTGGCAATCACATCTTTTTATCTAGGTCCTGATGTAGGTGCTAGTGTTGTGTAGAGAGTGGTAGCAAATGAGGCATAGGATTGATGTAATATAATGTGTATACTTGTAAAGCGCACTGTTGCCAGCCGGCGTCCTGGCGCTGTATACCGCTGGGGAACCAGTCCTGGCTTTCCCTGTGGGATGGTCACTGCTGGGAATCCCCAAGGTGGAGCCAGGCATCCCCGGCGTTGAGGGGGCCGTTGTGGAGATTAGGCAAGCTAATGCCCAGAGTTGCAGAGTGGGACCCCTGGTTAGAGTAGGCACTGACGTGAGAATTATCGAGTCAGCTGACCCTGGTCCATGACCCTGCCGCGTCGGGAATCAAACCCTGGTCCCGGGCCGACTTCTGCTTTTGGGTCTGCCGCCTCTAACCAGTGAGCCATTGAGAGATGTACCCCAGGCTGAACATGAAAACTGAGAAAACATGAAAACTGAGATTCTAATTTTTAGTAGGGTGTGGATTTTCACAATATCCATACTACTGATTATCAAGCCTTAGAAAATCTGTTTTTTATTGCTGTGCATTCATTTGAAAATATTCAAGTTCTAATGAACTAACAGTGGACTTTTCCATCTGCAGAATATACTGAATGACCAGAGATGGCAGTGCTGCGGAAGAGAATTTGTCTGCATTGCTGAGACCAAAAAAAAAAACAAGAAGCCATTTCTCAGCACTCTGCCTTCCTTCATCAATTTAAATGGTAAGTCAAACTCGAGTTAGTGGGGTCTTGGCATGATTATCTTTGTCAAGACTCTACCAAAATGGATGACGTTACGGTGATCATCATATTTTATCAGACTTTGTCTCCGAAGCTGAGAAAGCCTGCGTTAGATACCTGTGCTAACAATGTGTCATCAGAGGACATTACTGTCTTTAAGGCTGGAAAGAGTTTCCTTAATTTGGAGCCATGGCCTTACTTTCTCAAGGAGTAAAGCTCATTTTACCTGTTTCCCTGCACTCTGTGTGTCGGTCTCTGATACTCCAGATGGATAGCTGTTTAGGATACTCGGCGGTCTTGCAACTCCATCCAATTTTCAAAAGGAGCCCAATGCTTTCCCAGTATACTGCCTAGCTGCCTTGCAGTCCTAATTACATATAGTTACCTAGTGCATAATTGCTGATGTCTCCTCCTCCTGTGTTTCCTCGTCACCGAGGGCGATTGGTCACGTGCTGTCCTGACATCATAAAGCTAGAGCAGGATGTCATCTGACATGAGGGACAATCAGTTGCCTAGCAAGCACTAAGATACATTTATCATGGTATTGAACTGGGTTGCAGGGTAAACAGGGCGCCCAGCTGAAGACCTAGATGATGAGATGAATGAAACTGGCGCATTATTTGAGACTTGTGCATCTGTTTGAAGGTGCAGTTAATCACAATGTTCTCGACTTCTTTATAGCTTAACTGATAAGGATGTACTAAGATGAAGATGTTAAGATGTTGTTTATAGTTTTTATTATTCCCACTAACAGTAGCGTAAACCTTCCTCCCTCAACTTATCAGATCACTCAATTGCTATTGGCGTATCATAACCTATAAGAATTGCACTGAGAAGGGGATGCCGTCACTTGGCTGGCAATCACATCTTTTTATCTAGGTCCTGATGTAGGTGCTAGTGTTGTGTAGAGAGTGGTAGCAAATGAGGCATAGGATTGATGTAATGTAATGTGTATACTTGTAAAGCGCACTGTTGCCAGCCGGCGTCCTGGCGCTGTATACCGCTGGGGAACCAGTCCTGGCTTGCCCTGTGGGATGGCCCCTGCTGGGAATCCCCAAGGTGGAGCCAGGCATCCCCGGCGTTGAGGGGGCCGTTGTGGAGATTAGGCAAGCTAATGCCCAGAGTTGCAGAGTGGAACCCCTGGTTGGAGTAGGCACTGACGTGAGAATTATCGAGTCCGCTGACCCTGGTCCATGACCCTGCCGCGTCGGGAATCAAACCCTGGTCCCGGGCCGACTTCTGCTTTTGGGTCTGCCGCCTCTAACCAGTGAGCCATTGAGAGATGTACCCCAGGCTGAACATGAAAACTGAGAAAACATGAAAACTGAGATTCTAATTTTTAGTAGGGTGTGGATGTTCACAATATCCATAGTACTGATTATCAAGCCTTAGAAAATCTGTTTTTTATTGCTGTGCATTCGTTTGAAAATATTCAAGTTCTAATGCACTAACAGTGGACTTTTCCATCTGCAGAATATACTGAATGACCAGAGATGGCAGTGCTGCGGAAGAGAATTTGTCTGCATTGCTGAGACCAAAAAAAAAAACAAGAAGCCATTTCTCAGCACTCTGCCTTCCTTCATCAATTTAAATGGTAAGTCAAACTCGAGCTAGTGGGGTCTTGGCATGATTATCTTTGTCAAGACTCTACCAAAATGGATGACGTTACGGTGATCATCATATTTTATCAGACTTTGTCTCCGAAGCTGAGAAAGCCTGCGTTCGATACCTGTGCTAACAATGTGTCATCAGAGGACATTACTGTCTTTAAGGCTGGAAAGAGTTTCCTTAATTTGGAGCCATGGCCTTACTTTCTCAAGGAGTGAAGCTCATTTGACCTGTTTCTCTGCACTCTGTGTGTGGGTCTCTGATACTCCAGATGGATAGCTGTTTAGGATACTCGGCGGTCTTGCAACTCCATCCAATTTTCAAAAGGAGCCCAATGCTTTCCCAGTATACTGCCTAGCTGCCTTGCAGTCCTAATTACATATAGTTACCTAGTGCATAATTGCTGATTTCTCCTCCTCCTGTGTTTCCTCGTCACCGAGGGCGATTGGTCACGTGCTGTCCTGACATCATAAAGCTAGAGCAGGATGTCATCTGACATGAGGGACAATCAGTTGCCTAGCAAGCACTAAGATACATTTATCATGGTATTGAACTGGGTTGCAGGGTAAACAGGGCGCCCAGCTGAAGACCTAGATGGTGAGATGAATGAAACAGGCGCATTATTTGAGACTTGTGCATCTGTTTGAAGGTGCAGTTAATCACAATGTTCTCGACTTCTCTATAGCTTAACTGATAAGGATGTACTAAGATGAAGATGTTAAGATGTTGTTTATAGTTTTTATTATTCCCACTAACAGTAGCGTAAACCTTCCTCCCTCAACTTATCAGATCACTCAATTGCTATTGGCGTATCATAACCTATAAGAATTGCACTGAGAAGGGGATGCCGTCACTTGGCTGGCAATCACATCTTTTTATCTAGGTCCTGATGTAGGTGCTAGTGTTGTGTAGAGAGTGGTAGCAAATGAGGCATAGGATTGATGTAATGTAATGTGTATACTTGTAAAGCGCACTGTTGCCAGCCGGCGTCCTGGCGCTGTATACCGCTGGGGAACCAGTCCTGGCTTGCCCTGTGGGATGGCCCCTGCTGGGAATCCCCAAGGTGGAGCCAGGCATCCCCGGCGTTGAGGGGGCCGTTGTGGAGATTAGGCAAGCTAATGCCCAGAGTTGCAGAGTGGGACCCCTGGTTGGAGTAGGCACTGACGTGAGAATTATCGAGTCCGCTGACCCTGGTCCATGACCCTGCCGCGTCGGGAATCAAACCCTGGTCCCGGGCCGACTTCTGCTTTTGGGTCTGCCGCCTCTAACCAGTGAGCCATTGAGAGATGTACCCCAGGCTGAACATGAAAACTGAGAAAACATGAAAACTGAGATTCTAATTTTTAGTAGGGTGTGGATGTTCACAATATCCATAGTACTGATTATCAAGCCTTAGAAAATCTGTTTTTTATTGCTGTGCATTCGTTTGAAAATATTCAAGTTCTAATGCACTAACAGTGGACTTTTCCATCTGCAGAATATACTGAATGACCAGAGATGGCAGTGCTGCGGAAGAGAATTTGTCTGCATTGCTGAGACCAAAAAAAAAAACAAGAAGCCATTTCTCAGCACTCTGCCTTCCTTCATCAATTTAAATGGTAAGTCAAACTCGAGCTAGTGGGGTCTTGGCATGATTATCTTTGTCAAGACTCTACCAAAATGGATGACGTTACGGTGATCATCATATTTTATCAGACTTTGTCTCCGAAGCTGAGAAAGCCTGCGTTAGATACCTGTGCTAACAATGTGTCATCAGAGGACATTACTGTCTTTAAGGCTGGAAAGAGTTTCCTTAATTTGGAGCCATGGCCTTACTTTCTCAAGGAGTGAAGCTCATTTGACCTGTTTCTCTGCACTCTGTGTGTGGGTCTCTGATACTCCAGATGGATAGCTGTTTAGGATACTCGGCGGTCTTGCAACTCCATCCAATTTTCAAAAGGAGCCCAATGCTTTCCCAGTATACTGCCTAGCTGCCTTGCAGTCCTAATTACATATAGTTACCTAGTGCATAATTGCTGATGTCTCCTCCTCCTGTGTTTCCTCGTCACCGAGGGCGATTGGTCACGTGCTGTCCTGACATCATAAAGCTAGAGCAGGATGTCATCTGACATGAGGGACAATCAGTTGCCTAGCAAGCACTAAGATACATTTATCATGGTATTGAACTGGGTTGCAGGGTAAACAGGGCGCCCAGCTGAAGACCTAGATGGTGAGATGAATGAAACTGGCGCATTATTTGAGACTTGTGCATCTGTTTGAAGGTGCAGTTAATCACAATGTTCTCGACTTCTCTATAGCTTAACTGATAAGGATGTACTAAGATGAAGATGTTAAGATGTTGTTTATAGTTTTTATTATTCCCACTAACAGTAGCGTAAACCTTCCTCCCTCAACTTATCAGATCACTCAATTGCTATTGGCGTATCATAACCTATAAGAATTGCACTGAGAAGGGGATGCCGTCACTTGGCTGGCAATCACATCTTTTTATCTAGGTCCTGATGTAGGTGCTAGTGTTGTGTAGAGAGTGGTAGAAATGAGGCATAGGATTGATGTAATGCAATGTGTATATTTGTAAAGCGCACTGTTGCCAGCCAGCGTCCTAGCGCTGTATACCGCTGGGGAACCAGTCCTGGCTTTCCCTGTGGGATGGTCCCTGCTGGGAATCCCCAAGGTGGAGCCAGGCATCCCCGGCGTTGAGGGGGCCGTTGTGGAGATTAGGCAAGCTAATGCCCAGAGTTGCAGAGTGGGACCCCTGGTTGGAGTAGGCACTGACGTGAGAATTATCGAGTCCGCTGACCCTGGTCCATGACCCTGCCGCGTCGGGAATCAAACCCTGGTCCCGGGCCGACTTCTGCTTTTGGGTCTGCCGCCTCTAACCAGTGAGCCATTGAGAGATGTACCCCAGGCTGAACATGAAAACTGAGAAAACATGAAAACTGAGATTCTAATTTTTAGTAGGGTGTGGATGTTCACAATATCCATAGTACTGATTATCAAGCCTTAGAAAATCTGTTTTTTATTGCTGTGCATTCGTTTGAAAATATTCAAGTTCTAATGCACTAACAGTGGACTTTTCCATCTGCAGAATATACTGAATGACCAGAGATGGCAGTGCTGCGGAAGAGAATTTGTCTGCATTGCTGAGACCAAAAAAAAAAACAAGAAGCCATTTCTCAGCACTCTGCCTTCCTTCATCAATTTAAATGGTAAGTCAAACTCGAGCTAGTGGGGTCTTGGCATGATTATCTTTGTCAAGACTCTACCAAAATGGATGACGTTACGGTGATCATCATATTTTATCAGACTTTGTCTCCGAAGCTGAGAAAGCCTGCGTTAGATACCTGTGCTAACAATGTGTCATCAGAGGACATTACTGTCTTTAAGGCTGGAAAGAGTTTCCTTAATTTGGAGCCATGGCCTTACTTTCTCAAGGAGTGAAGCTCATTTGACCTGTTTCTCTGCACTCTGTGTGTGGGTCTCTGATACTCCAGATGGATAGCTGTTTAGGATACTCGGCGGTCTTGCAACTCCATCCAATTTTCAAAAGGAGCCCAATGCTTTCCCAGTATACTGCCTAGCTGCCTTGCAGTCCTAATTACATATAGTTACCTAGTGCATAATTGCTGATGTCTCCTCCTCCTGTGTTTCCTCGTCACCGAGGGCGATTGGTCACGTGCTGTCCTGACATCATAAAGCTAGAGCAGGATGTCATCTGACATGAGGGACAATCAGTTGCCTAGCAAGCACTAAGATACATTTATCATGGTATTGAACTGGGTTGCAGGGTAAACAGGGCGCCCAGCTGAAGACCTAGATGGTGAGATGAATGAAACAGGCGCATTATTTGAGACTTGTGCATCTGTTTGAAGGTGCAGTTAATCACAATGTTCTCGACTTCTCTATAGCTTAACTGATAAGGATGTACTAAGATGAAGATGTTAAGATGTTGTTTATAGTTTTTATTATTCCCACTAACAGTAGCGTAAACCTTCCTCCCTCAACTTATCAGATCACTCAATTGCTATTGGCGTATCATAACCTATAAGAATTGCACTGAGAAGGGGATGCCGTCACTTGGCTGGCAATCACATCTTTTTATCTAGGTCCTGATGTAGGTGCTAGTGTTGTGTAGAGAGTGGTAGCAAATGAGGCATAGGATTGATGTAATGTAATGTGTATACTTGTAAAGCGCACTGTTGCCAGCCGGCGTCCTGGCGCTGTATACCGCTGGGGAACCAGTCCTGGCTTGCCCTGTGGGATGGCCCCTGCTGGGAATCCCCAAGGTGGAGCCAGGCATCCCCGGCGTTGAGGGGGCCGTTGTGGAGATTAGGCAAGCTAATGCCCAGAGTTGCAGAGTGGGACCCCTGGTTGGAGTAGGCACTGACGTGAGAATTATCGAGTCCGCTGACCCTGGTCCATGACCCTGCCGCGTCGGGAATCAAACCCTGGTCCCGGGCCGACTTCTGCTTTTGGGTCTGCCGCCTCTAACCAGTGAGCCATTGAGAGATGTACCCCAGGCTGAACATGAAAACTGAGAAAACATGAAAACTGAGATTCTAATTTTTAGTAGGGTGTGGATGTTCACAATATCCATAGTACTGATTATCAAGCCTTAGAAAATCTGTTTTTTATTGCTGTGCATTCGTTTGAAAATATTCAAGTTCTAATGCACTAACAGTGGACTTTTCCATCTGCAGAATATACTGAATGACCAGAGATGGCAGTGCTGCGGAAGAGAATTTGTCTGCATTGCTGAGACCAAAAAAAAAAACAAGAAGCCATTTCTCAGCACTCTGCCTTCCTTCATCAATTTAAATGGTAAGTCAAACTCGAGCTAGTGGGGTCTTGGCATGATTATCTTTGTCAAGACTCTACCAAAATGGATGACGTTACGGTGATCATCATATTTTATCAGACTTTGTCTCCGAAGCTGAGAAAGCCTGCGTTAGATACCTGTGCTAACAATGTGTCATCAGAGGACATTACTGTCTTTAAGGCTGGAAAGAGTTTCCTTAATTTGGAGCCATGGCCTTACTTTCTCAAGGAGTGAAGCTCATTTGACCTGTTTCTCTGCACTCTGTGTGTGGGTCTCTGATACTCCAGATGGATAGCTGTTTAGGATACTCGGCGGTCTTGCAACTTCATCCAATTTTCAAAAGGAGCCCAATGCTTTCCCAGTATACTGCCTAGCTGCCTTGCAGTCCTAATTACATATAGTTACCTAGTGCATAATTGCTGATGTCTCCTCCTCCTGTGTTTCCTCGTCACCGAGGGCGATTGGTCACGTGCTGTCCTGACATCATAAAGCTAGAGCAGGATGTCATCTGACATGAGGGACAATCAGTTGCCTAGCAAGCACTAAGATACATTTATCATGGTATTGAACTGGGTTGCAGGGTAAACAGGGCGCCCAGCTGAAGACCTAGATGGTGAGATGAATGAAACTGGCGCATTATTTGAGACTTGTGCATCTGTTTGAAGGTGCAGTTAATCACAATGTTCTCGACTTCTCTATAGCTTAACTGATAAGGATGTACTAAGATGAAGATGTTAAGATGTTGTTTATAGTTTTTATTATTCCCACTAACAGTAGCGTAAACCTTCCTCCCTCAACTTGTCAGATCACTCAATTGCTATTGGCGTATCATAACCTATAAGAATTGCACTGAGAAGGGGATGCCGTCACTTGGCTGGCAATCACATCTTTTTATCTAGGTCCTGATGTAGGTGCTAGTGTTGTGTAGAGAGTGGTAGCAAATGAGGCATAGGATTGATGTAATGTAATGTGTATACTTGTAAAGCGCACTGTTGCCAGCCGGCGTCCTGGCGCTGTATACCGCTGGGGAACCAGTCCTGGCTTGCCCTGTGGGATGGCCCCTGCTGGGAATCCCCAAGGTGGAGCCAGGCATCCCCGGCGTTGTGGGGGCAGTTGTGGAGATTAGGCAAGCTAATGCCCAGAGTTGCAGAGTGGGACCCCTGGTTAGAGTAGGCACTGACGTGAGAATTATCGAGTCCGCTGACCCTGGTCCATGACCCTGCCGCGTCGGGAATCAAACCCTGGTCCCGGGCCGACTTCTGCTTTTGGGTCTGCCGCCTCTAACCAGTGAGCCATTGAGAGATGTACCCCAGGCTGAACATGAAAACTGAGAAAACATGAAAACTGAGATTCTAATTTTTAGTAGGGTGTGGATTTTCACAATATCCATAGTACTGATTATCAAGCCTTAGAAAATCTGTTTTTTATTGCTGTGCATTCGTTTGAAAATATTCAAGTTCTATTGCACTAACAGTGGACTTTTCCATCTGCAGAATATACTGAATGACCAGAGATGGCAGTGCTGCGGAAGAGAATTTGTCTGCATTGCTGAGACCAAAAAAAAAAACAAGAAGCCATTTCTCAGCACTCTGCCTTCCTTCATCAATTTAAATGGTAAGTCAAACTCGAGCTAGTGGGGTCTTGGCATGATTATCTTTGTCAAGACTCTACCAAAATGGATGACGTTACGGTGATCATCATATTTTATCAGACTTTGTCTCCGAAGCTGAGAAAGCCTGCGTTAGATACCTGTGCTAACAATGTGTCATCAGAGGACATTACTGTCTTTAAGGCTGGAAAGAGTTTCCTTAATTTGGAGCCATGGCCTTACTTTCTCAAGGAGTGAAGCTCATTTGACCTGTTTCTCTGCACTCTGTGTGTGGGTCTCTGATACTCCAGATGGATAGCTGTTTAGGATACTCGGCGGTCTTGCAACTCCATCCAATTTTCAAAAGGAGCCCAATGCTTTCCCAGTATACTGCCTAGCTGCCTTGCAGTCCTAATTACATATAGTTACCTAGTGCATAATTGCTGATGTCTCCTCCTCCTGTGTTTCCTCGTCACCGAGGGCGATTGGTCACGTGCTGTCCTGACATCATAAAGCTAGAGCAGGATGTCATCTGACATGAGGGACAATCAGTTGCCTAGCAAGCACTAAGATACATTTATCATGGTATTGAACTGGGTTGCAGGGTAAACAGGGCGCCCAGCTGAAGACCTAGATGGTGAGATGAATGAAACTGGCGCATTATTTGAGACTTGTGCATCTGTTTGAAGGTGCAGTTAATCACAATGTTCTCGACTTCTCTATAGCTTAACTGATAAGGATGTACTAAGATGAAGATGTTAAGATGTTGTTTATAGTTTTTATTATTCCCACTAACAGTAGCGTAAACCTTCCTCCCTCAACTTATCAGATCACTCAATTGCTATTGGCGTATCATAACCTATAAGAATTGCACTGAGAAGGGGATGCCATCACTTGGCTGGCAATCACATCTTTTTATCTAGGTCCTGATGTAGGTGCTAGTGTTGTGTAGAGAGTGGTAGAAATGAGGCATAGGATTGATGTAATGCAATGTGTATATTTGTAAAGCGCACTGTTGCCAGCCAGCGTCCTAGCGCTGTATACCGCTGGGGAACCAGTCCTGGCTTTCCCTGTGGGATGGTCCCTGCTGGGAATCCCCAAGGTGGAGCCAGGCATCCCCGGCGTTGAGGGGGCCGTTGTGGAGATTAGGCAAGCTAATGCCCAGAGTTGCAGAGTGGGACCCCTGGTTAGAGTAGGCACTGACGTGAGAATTATCGAGTCCGCTGACCCTGGTCCATGACCCTGCCGTGTCGGGAATCAAACCCTGGTCCCGGGCCGACTTCTGCTTTTGGGTCTGCTGCCTCTAACCAGTGAGCCATTGAGAGATGTACCCCAGGCTGAACATGAAAACTGAGAAAACATGAAAACTGAGATTCTAATTTTTAGTAGGGTGTGGATTTTCACAATATCCATAGTACTGATTATCAAGCCTTAGAAAATCTGTTTTTTATTGCTGTGCATTCGTTTGAAAATATTCAAGTTCTAATGCACTAACAGTGGACTTTTCCATCTGCAGAATATACTGAATGACCAGAGATGGCAGTGCTGCGGAAGAGAATTTGTCTGCATTGCTGAGACCAAAAAAAAAAACAAGAAGCCATTTCTCAGCACTCTGCCTTCCTTCATCAATTTAAATGGTAAGTCAAACTCGAGCTAGTGGGGTCTTGGCATGATTATCTTTGTCAAGACTCTACCAAAATGGATGACGTTACGGTGATCATCATATTTTATCAGACTTTGTCTCCGAAGCTGAGAAAGCCTGCGTTAGATACCTGTGCTAACAATGTGTCATCAGAGGACATTACTGTCTTTAAGGCTGGAAAGAGTTTCCTTAATTTGGAGCCATGGCCTTACTTTCTCAAGGAGTGAAGCTCATTTGACCTGTTTCTCTGCACTCTGTGTGTGGGTCTCTGATACTCCAGATGGATAGCTGTTTAGGATACTCGGCGGTCTTGCAACTTCATCCAATTTTCAAAAGGAGCCCAATGCTTTCCCAGTATACTGCCTAGCTGCCTTGCAGTCCTAATTACATATAGTTACCTAGTGCATAATTGCTGATGTCTCCTCCTCCTGTGTTTCCTCGTCACCGAGGGCGATTGGTCACGTGCTGTCCTGACATCATAAAGCTAGAGCAGGATGTCATCTGACATGAGGGACAATCAGTTGCCTAGCAAGCACTAAGATACATTTATCATGGTATTGAACTGGGTTGCAGGGTAAACAGGGCGCCCAGCTGAAGACCTAGATGGTGAGATGAATGAAACTGGCGCATTATTTGAGACTTGTGCATCTGTTTGAAGGTGCAGTTAATCACAATGTTCTCGACTTCTCTATAGCTTAACTGATAAGGATGTACTAAGATGAAGATGTTAAGATGTTGTTTATAGTTTTTATTATTCCCACTAACAGTAGCGTAAACCTTCCTCCCTCAACTTGTCAGATCACTCAATTGCTATTGGCGTATCATAACCTATAAGAATTGCACTGAGAAGGGGATGCCGTCACTTGGCTGGCAATCACATCTTTTTATCTAGGTCCTGATGTAGGTGCTAGTGTTGTGTAGAGAGTGGTAGCAAATGAGGCATAGGATTGATGTAATGTAATGTGTATACTTGTAAAGCGCACTGTTGCCAGCCGGCGTCCTGGCGCTGTATACCGCTGGGGAACCAGTCCTGGCTTGCCCTGTGGGATGGCCCCTGCTGGGAATCCCCAAGGTGGAGCCAGGCATCCCCGGCGTTGTGGGGGCAGTTGTGGAGATTAGGCAAGCTAATGCCCAGAGTTGCAGAGTGGGACCCCTGGTTAGAGTAGGCACTGACGTGAGAATTATCGAGTCCGCTGACCCTGGTCCATGACCCTGCCGCGTCGGGAATCAAACCCTGGTCCCGGGCCGACTTCTGCTTTTGGGTCTGCCGCCTCTAACCAGTGAGCCATTGAGAGATGTACCCCAGGCTGAACATGAAAACTGAGAAAACATGAAAACTGAGATTCTAATTTTTAGTAGGGTGTGGATTTTCACAATATCCATAGTACTGATTATCAAGCCTTAGAAAATCTGTTTTTTATTGCTGTGCATTCGTTTGAAAATATTCAAGTTCTATTGCACTAACAGTGGACTTTTCCATCTGCAGAATATACTGAATGACCAGAGATGGCAGTGCTGCGGAAGAGAATTTGTCTGCATTGCTGAGACCAAAAAAAAAAACAAGAAGCCATTTCTCAGCACTCTGCCTTCCTTCATCAATTTAAATGGTAAGTCAAACTCGAGCTAGTGGGGTCTTGGCATGATTATCTTTGTCAAGACTCTACCAAAATGGATGACGTTACGGTGATCATCATATTTTATCAGACTTTGTCTCCGAAGCTGAGAAAGCCTGCGTTCGATACCTGTGCTAACAATGTGTCATCAGAGGACATTACTGTCTTTAAGGCTGGAAAGAGTTTCCTTAATTTGGAGCCATGGCCTTACTTTCTCAAGGAGTGAAGCTCATTTGACCTGTTTCTCTGCACTCTGTGTGTGGGTCTCTGATACTCCAGATGGATAGCTGTTTAGGATACTCGGCGGTCTTGCAACTCCATCCAATTTTCAAAAGGAGCCCAATGCTTTCCCAGTATACTGCCTAGCTGCCTTGCAGTCCTAATTACATATAGTTACCTAGTGCATAATTGCTGATTTCTCCTCCTCCTGTGTTTCCTCGTCACCGAGGGCGATTGGTCACGTGCTGTCCTGACATCATAAAGCTAGAGCAGGATGTCATCTGACATGAGGGACAATCAGTTGCCTAGCAAGCACTAAGATACATTTATCATGGTATTGAACTGGGTTGCAGGGTAAACAGGGCGCCCAGCTGAAGACCTAGATGGTGAGATGAATGAAACAGGCGCATTATTTGAGACTTGTGCATCTGTTTGAAGGTGCAGTTAATCACAATGTTCTCGACTTCTCTATAGCTTAACTGATAAGGATGTACTAAGATGAAGATGTTAAGATGTTGTTTATAGTTTTTATTATTCCCACTAACAGTAGCGTAAACCTTCCTCCCTCAACTTATCAGATCACTCAATTGCTATTGGCGTATCATAACCTATAAGAATTGCACTGAGAAGGGGATGCCGTCACTTGGCTGGCAATCACATCTTTTTATCTAGGTCCTGATGTAGGTGCTAGTGTTGTGTAGAGAGTGGTAGCAAATGAGGCATAGGATTGATGTAATGTAATGTGTATACTTGTAAAGCGCACTGTTGCCAGCTGGCGTCCTGGCGCTGTATACCGCTGGGGAACCAGTCCTGGCTTGCCCTGTGGGATGGCCCCTGCTGGGAATCCCCAAGGTGGAGCCAGGCATCCCCGGCGTTGAGGGGGCCGTTGTGGAGATTAGGCAAGCTAATGCCCAGAGTTGCAGAGTGGGACCCCTGGTTAGAGTAGGCACTGACGTGAGAATTATCGAGTCCGCTGACCCTGGTCCATGACCCTGCCGCGTCGGGAATCAAACCCTGGTCCCGGGCCGACTTCTGCTTTTGGGTCTGCCGCCTCTAACCAGTGAGCCATTGAGAGATGTACCCCAGGCTGAACATGAAAACTGAGAAAACATGAAAACTGAGATTCTAATTTTTAGTAGGGTGTGGATGTTCACAATATCCATAGTACTGATTATCAAGCCTTAGAAAATCTGTTTTTTATTGCTGTGCATTCGTTTGAAAATATTCAAGTTCTAATGCACTAACAGTGGACTTTTCCATCTGCAGAATATACTGAATGACCAGAGATGGCAGTGCTGCGGAAGAGAATTTGTCTGCATTGCTGAGACCAAAAAAAAAAACAAGAAGCCATTTCTTAGCACTCTGCCTTCCTTCATCAATTTAAATGGTAAGTCAAACTCGAGCTAGTGGGGTCTTGGCATGATTATCTTTGTCAAGACTCTACCAAAATGGATGACGTTACGGTGATCATCATATTTTATCAGACTTTGTCTCCGAAGCTGAGAAAGCCTGCGTTAGATACCTGTGCTAACAATGTGTCATCAGAGGACATTACTGTCTTTAAGGCTGGAAAGAGTTTCCTTAATTTGGAGCCATGGCCTTACTTTCTCAAGGAGTGAAGCTCATTTGACCTGTTTCTCTGCACTCTATGTGTGGGTCTCTGATACTCCAGATGGATAGCTGTTTAGGATACTCGGCGGTCTTGCAACTCCATCCAATTTTCAAAAGGAGCCCAATGCTTTCCCAGTATACTGCCTAGCTGCCTTGCAGTCCTAATTACATATAGTTACCTAGTGCATAATTGCTGATGTCTCCTCCTCCTGTGTTTCCTCGTCACCGAGGGCGATTGGTCACGTGCTGTCCTGACATCATAAAGCTAGAGCAGGATGTCATCTGACATGAGGGACAATCAGTTGCCTAGCAAGCACTAAGATACATTTATCATGGTATTGAACTGGGTTGCAGGGTAAACAGGGCGCCCAGCTGAAGACCTAGATGGTGAGATGAATGAAACTGGCGCATTATTTGAGACTTGTGCATCTGTTTGAAGGTGCAGTTAATCACAATGTTCTCGACTTCTCTATAGCTTAACTGATAAGGATGTACTAAGATGAAGATGTTAAGATGTTGTTTATAGTTTTTATTATTCCCACTAACAGTAGCGTAAACCTTCCTCCCTCAACTTATCAGATCACTCAATTGCTATTGGCGTATCATAACCTATAAGAATTGCACTGAGAAGGGGATGCCATCACTTGGCTGGCAATCACATCTTTTTATCTAGGTCCTGATGTAGGTGCTAGTGTTGTGTAGAGAGTGGTAGAAATGAGGCATAGGATTGATGTAATGCAATGTGTATATTTGTAAAGCGCACTGTTGCCAGCCAGCGTCCTAGCGCTGTATACCGCTGGGGAACCAGTCCTGGCTTTCCCTGTGGGATGGTCCCTGCTGGGAATCCCCAAGGTGGAGCCAGGCATCCCCGGCGTTGAGGGGGCCGTTGTGGAGATTAGGCAAGCTAATGCCCAGAGTTGCAGAGTGGGACCCCTGGTTAGAGTAGGCACTGACGTGAGAATTATCGAGTCCGCTGACCCTGGTCCATGACCCTGCCGTGTCGGGAATCAAACCCTGGTCCCGGGCCGACTTCTGCTTTTGGGTCTGCTGCCTCTAACCAGTGAGCCATTGAGAGATGTACCCCAGGCTGAACATGAAAACTGAGAAAACATGAAAACTGAGATTCTAATTTTTAGTAGGGTGTGGATTTTCACAATATCCATAGTACTGATTATCAAGCCTTAGAAAATCTGTTTTTTATTGCTGTGCATTCGTTTGAAAATATTCAAGTTCTAATGCACTAACAGTGGACTTTTCCATCTGCAGAATATACTGAATGACCAGAGATGGCAGTGCTGCGGAAGAGAATTTGTCTGCATTGCTGAGACCAAAAAAAAAGAACAAGAAGCCATTTCTCAGCACTCTGCCTTCCTTCATCAATTTAAATGGTAAGTCAAACTCGAGCTAGTGGGGTCTTGGCATGATTATCTTTGTCAAGACTCTACCAAAATGGATGACGTTACGGTGATCATCATATTTTATCAGACTTTGTCTCCGAAGCTGAGAAAGCCTGCGTTAGATACCTGTGCTAACAATGTGTCATCAGAGGACATTACTGTCTTTAAGGCTGGAAAGAGTTTCCTTAATTTGGAGCCATGGCCTTACTTTCTCAAGGAGTGAAGCTCATTTGACCTGTTTCTCTGCACTCTGTGTGTGGGTCTCTGATACTCCAGATGGATAGCTGTTTAGGATACTCGGCGGTCTTGCAACTCCATCCAATTTTCAAAAGGAGCCCAATGCTTTCCCAGTATACTGCCTAGCTGCCTTGCAGTCCTAATTACATATAGTTACCTAGTGCATAATTGCTGATTTCTCCTCCTCCTGTGTTTCCTCGTCACCGAGGGCGATTGGTCACGTGCTGTCCTGACATCATAAAGCTAGAGCAGGATGTCATCTGACATGAGGGACAATCAGTTGCCTAGCAAGCACTAAGATACATTTATCATGGTATTGAACTGGGTTGCAGGGTAAACAGGGCGCCCAGCTGAAGACCTAGATGGTGAGATGAATGAAACAGGCGCATTATTTGAGACTTGTGCATCTGTTTGAAGGTGCAGTTAATCACAATGTTCTCGACTTCTCTATAGCTTAACTGATAAGGATGTACTAAGATGAAGATGTTAAGATGTTGTTTATAGTTTTTATTATTCCCACTAACAGTAGCGTAAACCTTCCTCCCTCAACTTATCAGATCACTCAATTGCTATTGGCGTATCATAACCTATAAGAATTGCACTGAGAAGGGGATGCCGTCACTTGGCTGGCAATCACATCTTTTTATCTAGGTCCTGATGTAGGTGCTAGTGTTGTGTAGAGAGTGGTAGCAAATGAGGCATAGGATTGATGTAATGTAATGTGTATACTTGTAAAGCGCACTGTTGCCAGCCGGCGTCCTGGCGCTGTATACCGCTGGGGAACCAGTCCTGGCTTGCCCTGTGGGATGGCCCCTGCTGGGAATCCCCAAGGTGGAGCCAGGCATCCCCGGCGTTGAGGGGGCCGTTGTGGAGATTAGGCAAGCTAATGCCCAGAGTTGCAGAGTGGGACCCCTGGTTGGAGTAGGCACTGACGTGAGAATTATCGAGTCCGCTGACCCTGGTCCATGACCCTGCCGCGTCGGGAATCAAACCCTGGTCCCGGGCCGACTTCTGCTTTTGGGTCTGCCGCCTCTAACCAGTGAGCCATTGAGAGATGTACCCCAGGCTGAACATGAAAACTGAGAAAACATGAAAACTGAGATTCTAATTTTTAGTAGGGTGTGGATGTTCACAATATCCATAGTACTGATTATCAAGCCTTAGAAAATCTGTTTTTTATTGCTGTGCATTCGTTTGAAAATATTCAAGTTCTAATGCACTAACAGTGGACTTTTCCATCTGCAGAATATACTGAATGATCAGAGATGGCAGTGCTGCGGAAGAGAATTTGTCTGCATTGCTGAGACCAAAAAAAAAAACAAGAAGCCATTTCTCAGCACTCTGCCTTCCTTCATCAATTTAAATGGTAAGTCAAACTCGAGCTAGTGGGGTCTTGGCATGATTATCTTTGTCAAGACTCTACCAAAATGGATGACGTTACGGTGATCATCATATTTTATCAGACTTTGTCTCCGAAGCTGAGAAAGCCTGCGTTAGATACCTGTGCTAACAATGTGTCATCAGAGGACATTACTGTCTTTAAGGCTGGAAAGAGTTTCCTTAATTTGGAGCCATGGCCTTACTTTCTCAAGGAGTGAAGCTCATTTGACCTGTTTCTCTGCACTCTGTGTGTGGGTCTCTGATACTCCAGATGGATAGCTGTTTAGGATACTCGGCGGTCTTGCAACTCCATCCAATTTTCAAAAGGAGCCCAATGCTTTCCCAGTATACTGCCTAGCTGCCTTGCAGTCCTAATTACATATAGTTACCTAGTGCATAATTGCTGATGTCTCCTCCTCCTGTGTTTCCTCGTCACCGAGGGCGATTGGTCACGTGCTGTCCTGACATCATAAAGCTAGAGCAGGATGTCATCTGACATGAGGGACAATCAGTTGCCTAGCAAGCACTAAGATACATTTATCATGGTATTGAACTGGGTTGCAGGGTAAACAGGGCGCCCAGCTGAAGACCTAGATGGTGAGATGAATGAAACTGGCGCATTATTTGAGACTTGTGCATCTGTTTGAAGGTGCAGTTAATCACAATGTTCTCGACTTCTCTATAGCTTAACTGATAAGGATGTACTAAGATGAAGATGTTAAGATGTTGTTTATAGTTTTTATTATTCCCACTAACAGTAGCGTAAACCTTCCTCCCTCAACTTATCAGATCACTCAATTGCTATTGGCGTATCATAACCTATAAGAATTGCACTGAGAAGGGGATGCCGTCACTTGGCTGGCAATCACATCTTTTTATCTAGGTCCTGATGTAGGTGCTAGTGTTGTGTAGAGAGTGGTAGCAAATGAGGCATAGGATTGATGTAATGTAATGTGTATACTTGTAAAGCGCACTGTTGCCAGCCGGCGTCCTGGCGCTGTATACCGCTGGGGAACCAGTCCTGGCTTGCCCTGTGGGATGGCCCCTGCTGGGAATCCCCAAGGTGGAGCCAGGCATCCCCGGCGTTGAGGGGGCCGTTGTGGAGATTAGGCAAGCTAATGCCCAGAGTTGTAGAGTGGGACCCCTGGTTAGAGTAGGCACTGACGTGAGAATTATCGAGTCCGCTGACCCTGGTCCATGACCCTGCCGCGTCGGGAATCAAACCCTGGTCCCGGGCCGACTTCTGCTTTTGGGTCTGCCGCCTCTAACCAGTGAGCCATTGAGAGATGTACCCCAGGCTGAACATGAAAACTGAGAAAACATGAAAACTGAGATTCTAATTTTTAGTAGGGTGTGGATTTTCACAATATCCATAGTACTGATTATCAAGCCTTAGAAAATCTGTTTTTTATTGCTGTGCATTCGTTTGAAAATATTCAAGTTCTAATGCACTAACAGTGGACTTTTCCATCTGCAGAATATACTGAATGACCAGAGATGGCAGTGCTGCGGAAGAGAATTTGTCTGCATTGCTGAGACCAAAAAAAAAAACAAGAAGCCATTTCTCAGCACTCTGCCTTCCTTCATCAATTTAAATGGTAAGTCAAACTCGAGCTAGTGGGGTCTTGGCATGATTATCTTTGTCAAGACTCTACCAAAATGGATGACGTTACGGTGATCATCATATTTTATCAGACTTTGTCTCCGAAGCTGAGAAAGCCTGCGTTAGATACCTGTGCTAACAATGTGTCATCAGAGGACATTACTGTCTTTAAGGCTGGAAAGAGTTTCCTTAATTTGGAGCCATGGCCTTACTTTCTCAAGGAGTGAAGCTCATTTGACCTGTTTCTCTGCACTCTGTGTGTGGGTCTCTGATACTCCAGATGGATAGCTGTTTAGGATACTCGGCGGTCTTGCAACTCCATCCAATTTTCAAAAGGAGCCCAATGCTTTCCCAGTATACTGCCTAGCTGCCTTGCAGTCCTAATTACATATAGTTACCTAGTGCATAATTGCTGATTTCTCCTCCTCCTGTGTTTCCTCGTCACCGAGGGCGATTGGTCACGTGCTGTCCTGACATCATAAAGCTAGAGCAGGATGTCATCTGACATGAGGGACAATCAGTTGCCTAGCAAGCACTAAGATACATTTATCATGGTATTGAACTGGGTTGCAGGGTAAACAGGGCGCCCAGCTGAAGACCTAGATGGTGAGATGAATGAAACAGGCGCATTATTTGAGACTTGTGCATCTGTTTGAAGGTGCAGTTAATCACAATGTTCTCGACTTCTCTATAGCTTAACTGATAAGGATGTACTAAGATGAAGATGTTAAGATGTTGTTTATAGTTTTTATTATTCCCACTAACAGTAGCGTAAACCTTCCTCCCTCAACTTATCAGATCACTCAATTGCTATTGGCGTATCATAACCTATAAGAATTGCACTGAGAAGGGGATGCCGTCACTTGGCTGGCAATCACATCTTTTTATCTAGGTCCTGATGTAGGTGCTAGTGTTGTGTAGAGAGTGGTAGCAAATGAGGCATAGGATTGATGTAATGTAATGTGTATACTTGTAAAGCGCACTGTTGCCAGCCGGCGTCCTGGCGCTGTATACCGCTGGGGAACCAGTCCTGGCTTGCCCTGTGGGATGGCCCCTGCTGGGAATCCCCAAGGTGGAGCCAGGCATCCCCGGCGTTGAGGGGGCCGTTGTGGAGATTAGGCAAGCTAATGCCCAGAGTTGCAGAGTGGGACCCCTGGTTAGAGTAGGCACTGACGTGAGAATTATCGAGTCCGCTGACCCTGGTCCATGACCCTGCCGCGTCGGGAATCAAACCCTGGTCCCGGGCCGACTTCTGCTTTTGGGTCTGCCGCCTCTAACCAGTGAGCCATTGAGAGATGTACCCCAGGCTGAACATGAAAACTGAGAAAACATGAAAACTGAGATTCTAATTTTTAGTAGGGTGTGGATGTTCACAATATCCATAGTACTGATTATCAAGCCTTAGAAAATCTGTTTTTTATTGCTGTGCATTCGTTTGAAAATATTCAAGTTCTAATGCACTAACAGTGGACTTTTCCATCTGCAGAATATACTGAATGACCAGAGATGGCAGTGCTGCGGAAGAGAATTTGTCTGCATTGCTGAGACCAAAAAAAAAAACAAGAAGCCATTTCTTAGCACTCTGCCTTCCTTCATCAATTTAAATGGTAAGTCAAACTCGAGCTAGTGGGGTCTTGGCATGATTATCTTTGTCAAGACTCTACCAAAATGGATGACGTTACGGTGATCATCATATTTTATCAGACTTTGTCTCCGAAGCTGAGAAAGCCTGCGTTAGATACCTGTGCTAACAATGTGTCATCAGAGGACATTACTGTCTTTAAGGCTGGAAAGAGTTTCCTTAATTTGGAGCCATGGCCTTACTTTCTCAAGGAGTGAAGCTCATTTGACCTGTTTCTCTGCACTCTGTGTGTGGGTCTCTGATACTCCAGATGGATAGCTGTTTAGGATACTCGGCGGTCTTGCAACTCCATCCAATTTTCAAAAGGAGCCCAATGCTTTCCCAGTATACTGCCTAGCTGCCTTGCAGTCCTAATTACATATAGTTACCTAGTGCATAATTGCTGATGTCTCCTCCTCCTGTGTTTCCTCGTCACCGAGGGCGATTGGTCACGTGCTGTCCTGACATCATAAAGCTAGAGCAGGATGTCATCTGACATGAGGGACAATCAGTTGCCTAGCAAGCACTAAGATACATTTATCATGGTATTGAACTGGGTTGCAGGGTAAACAGGGCGCCCAGCTGAAGACCTAGATGGTGAGATGAATGAAACTGGCGCATTATTTGAGACTTGTGCATCTGTTTGAAGGTGCAGTTAATCACAATGTTCTCGACTTCTCTATAGCTTAACTGATAAGGATGTACTAAGATGAAGATGTTAAGATGTTGTTTATAGTTTTTATTATTCCCACTAACAGTAGCGTAAACCTTCCTCCCTCAACTTATCAGATCACTCAATTGCTATTGGCGTATCATAACCTATAAGAATTGCACTGAGAAGGGGATGCCATCACTTGGCTGGCAATCACATCTTTTTATCTAGGTCCTGATGTAGGTGCTAGTGTTGTGTAGAGAGTGGTAGAAATGAGGCATAGGATTGATGTAATGCAATGTGTATATTTGTAAAGCGCACTGTTGCCAGCCAGCGTCCTAGCGCTGTATACCGCTGGGGAACCAGTCCTGGCTTTCCCTGTGGGATGGTCCCTGCTGGGAATCCCCAAGGTGGAGCCAGGCATCCCCGGCGTTGAGGGGGCCGTTGTGGAGATTAGGCAAGCTAATGCCCAGAGTTGCAGAGTGGGACCCCTGGTTAGAGTAGGCACTGACGTGAGAATTATCGAGTCCGCTGACCCTGGTCCATGACCCTGCCGTGTCGGGAATCAAACCCTGGTCCCGGGCCGACTTCTGCTTTTGGGTCTGCTGCCTCTAACCAGTGAGCCATTGAGAGATGTACCCCAGGCTGAACATGAAAACTGAGAAAACATGAAAACTGAGATTCTAATTTTTAGTAGGGTGTGGATTTTCACAATATCCATAGTACTGATTATCAAGCCTTAGAAAATCTGTTTTTTATTGCTGTGCATTCGTTTGAAAATATTCAAGTTCTAATGCACTAACAGTGGACTTTTCCATCTGCAGAATATACTGAATGACCAGAGATGGCAGTGCTGCGGAAGAGAATTTGTCTGCATTGCTGAGACCAAAAAAAAAGAACAAGAAGCCATTTCTCAGCACTCTGCCTTCCTTCATCAATTTAAATGGTAAGTCAAACTCGAGCTAGTGGGGTCTTGGCATGATTATCTTTGTCAAGACTCTACCAAAATGGATGACGTTACGGTGATCATCATATTTTATCAGACTTTGTCTCCGAAGCTGAGAAAGCCTGCGTTAGATACCTGTGCTAACAATGTGTCATCAGAGGACATTACTGTCTTTAAGGCTGGAAAGAGTTTCCTTAATTTGGAGCCATGGCCTTACTTTCTCAAGGAGTGAAGCTCATTTGACCTGTTTCTCTGCACTCTGTGTGTGGGTCTCTGATACTCCAGATGGATAGCTGTTTAGGATACTCGGCGGTCTTGCAACTCCATCCAATTTTCAAAAGGAGCCCAATGCTTTCCCAGTATACTGCCTAGCTGCCTTGCAGTCCTAATTACATATAGTTACCTAGTGCATAATTGCTGATTTCTCCTCCTCCTGTGTTTCCTCGTCACCGAGGGCGATTGGTCACGTGCTGTCCTGACATCATAAAGCTAGAGCAGGATGTCATCTGACATGAGGGACAATCAGTTGCCTAGCAAGCACTAAGATACATTTATCATGGTATTGAACTGGGTTGCAGGGTAAACAGGGCGCCCAGCTGAAGACCTAGATGGTGAGATGAATGAAACAGGCGCATTATTTGAGACTTGTGCATCTGTTTGAAGGTGCAGTTAATCACAATGTTCTCGACTTCTCTATAGCTTAACTGATAAGGATGTACTAAGATGAAGATGTTAAGATGTTGTTTATAGTTTTTATTATTCCCACTAACAGTAGCGTAAACCTTCCTCCCTCAACTTATCAGATCACTCAATTGCTATTGGCGTATCATAACCTATAAGAATTGCACTGAGAAGGGGATGCCGTCACTTGGCTGGCAATCACATCTTTTTATCTAGGTCCTGATGTAGGTGCTAGTGTTGTGTAGAGAGTGGTAGCAAATGAGGCATAGGATTGATGTAATGTAATGTGTATACTTGTAAAGCGCACTGTTGCCAGCCGGCGTCCTGGCGCTGTATACCGCTGGGGAACCAGTCCTGGCTTGCCCTGTGGGATGGCCCCTGCTGGGAATCCCCAAGGTGGAGCCAGGCATCCCCGGCGTTGAGGGGGCCGTTGTGGAGATTAGGCAAGCTAATGCCCAGAGTTGCAGAGTGGGACCCCTGGTTGGAGTAGGCACTGACGTGAGAATTATCGAGTCCGCTGACCCTGGTCCATGACCCTGCCGCGTCGGGAATCAAACCCTGGTCCCGGGCCGACTTCTGCTTTTGGGTCTGCCGCCTCTAACCAGTGAGCCATTGAGAGATGTACCCCAGGCTGAACATGAAAACTGAGAAAACATGAAAACTGAGATTCTAATTTTTAGTAGGGTGTGGATGTTCACAATATCCATAGTACTGATTATCAAGCCTTAGAAAATCTGTTTTTTATTGCTGTGCATTCGTTTGAAAATATTCAAGTTCTAATGCACTAACAGTGGACTTTTCCATCTGCAGAATATACTGAATGATCAGAGATGGCAGTGCTGCGGAAGAGAATTTGTCTGCATTGCTGAGACCAAAAAAAAAAACAAGAAGCCATTTCTCAGCACTCTGCCTTCCTTCATCAATTTAAATGGTAAGTCAAACTCGAGCTAGTGGGGTCTTGGCATGATTATCTTTGTCAAGACTCTACCAAAATGGATGACGTTACGGTGATCATCATATTTTATCAGACTTTGTCTCCGAAGCTGAGAAAGCCTGCGTTAGATACCTGTGCTAACAATGTGTCATCAGAGGACATTACTGTCTTTAAGGCTGGAAAGAGTTTCCTTAATTTGGAGCCATGGCCTTACTTTCTCAAGGAGTGAAGCTCATTTGACCTGTTTCTCTGCACTCTGTGTGTGGGTCTCTGATACTCCAGATGGATAGCTGTTTAGGATACTCGGCGGTCTTGCAACTCCATCCAATTTTCAAAAGGAGCCCAATGCTTTCCCAGTATACTGCCTAGCTGCCTTGCAGTCCTAATTACATATAGTTACCTAGTGCATAATTGCTGATGTCTCCTCCTCCTGTGTTTCCTCGTCACCGAGGGCGATTGGTCACGTGCTGTCCTGACATCATAAAGCTAGAGCAGGATGTCATCTGACATGAGGGACAATCAGTTGCCTAGCAAGCACTAAGATACATTTATCATGGTATTGAACTGGGTTGCAGGGTAAACAGGGCGCCCAGCTGAAGACCTAGATGGTGAGATGAATGAAACTGGCGCATTATTTGAGACTTGTGCATCTGTTTGAAGGTGCAGTTAATCACAATGTTCTCGACTTCTCTATAGCTTAACTGATAAGGATGTACTAAGATGAAGATGTTAAGATGTTGTTTATAGTTTTTATTATTCCCACTAACAGTAGCGTAAACCTTCCTCCCTCAACTTATCAGATCACTCAATTGCTATTGGCGTATCATAACCTATAAGAATTGCACTGAGAAGGGGATGCCGTCACTTGGCTGGCAATCACATCTTTTTATCTAGGTCCTGATGTAGGTGCTAGTGTTGTGTAGAGAGTGGTAGCAAATGAGGCATAGGATTGATGTAATGTAATGTGTATACTTGTAAAGCGCACTGTTGCCAGCCGGCGTCCTGGCGCTGTATACCGCTGGGGAACCAGTCCTGGCTTGCCCTGTGGGATGGCCCCTGCTGGGAATCCCCAAGGTGGAGCCAGGCATCCCCGGCGTTGAGGGGGCCGTTGTGGAGATTAGGCAAGCTAATGCCCAGAGTTGCAGAGTGGGACCCCTGGTTAGAGTAGGCACTGACGTGAGAATTATCGAGTCCGCTGACCCTGGTCCATGACCCTGCCGCGTCGGGAATCAAACCCTGGTCCCGGGCCGACTTCTGCTTTTGGGTCTGCCGCCTCTAACCAGTGAGCCATTGAGAGATGTACCCCAGGCTGAACATGAAAACTGAGAAAACATGAAAACTGAGATTCTAATTTTTAGTAGGGTGTGGATGTTCACAATATCCATAGTACTGATTATCAAGCCTTAGAAAATCTGTTTTTTATTGCTGTGCATTCGTTTGAAAATATTCAAGTTCTAATGCACTAACAGTGGACTTTTCCATCTGCAGAATATACTGAATGATCAGAGATGGCAGTGCTGCGGAAGAGAATTTGTCTGCATTGCTGAGACCAAAAAAAAAAACAAGAAGCCATTTCTCAGCACTCTGCCTTCCTTCATCAATTTAAATGGTAAGTCAAACTCGAGCTAGTGGGGTCTTGGCATGATTATCTTTGTCAAGACTCTACCAAAATGGATGACGTTACGGTGATCATCATATTTTATCAGACTTTGTCTCCGAAGCTGAGAAAGCCTGCGTTAGATACCTGTGCTAACAATGTGTCATCAGAGGACATTACTGTCTTTAAGGCTGGAAAGAGTTTCCTTAATTTGGAGCCATGGCCTTACTTTCTCAAGGAGTGAAGCTCATTTGACCTGTTTCTCTGCACTCTGTGTGTGGGTCTCTGATACTCCAGATGGATAGCTGTTTAGGATACTCGGCGGTCTTGCAACTCCATCCAATTTTCAAAAGGAGCCCAATGCTTTCCCAGTATACTGCCTAGCTGCCTTGCAGTCCTAATTACATATAGTTACCTAGTGCATAATTGCTGATGTCTCCTCCTCCTGTGTTTCCTCGTCACCGAGGGCGATTGGTCACGTGCTGTCCTGACATCATAAAGCTAGAGCAGGATGTCATCTGACATGAGGGACAATCAGTTGCCTAGCAAGCACTAAGATACATTTATCATGGTATTGAACTGGGTTGCAGGGTAAACAGGGCGCCCAGCTGAAGACCTAGATGGTGAGATGAATGAAACTGGCGCATTATTTGAGACTTGTGCATCTGTTTGAAGGTGCAGTTAATCACAATGTTCTCGACTTCTCTATAGCTTAACTGATAAGGATGTACTAAGATGAAGATGTTAAGATGTTGTTTATAGTTTTTATTATTCCCACTAACAGTAGCGTAAACCTTCCTCCCTCAACTTATCAGATCACTCAATTGCTATTGGCGTATCATAACCTATAAGAATTGCACTGAGAAGGGGATGCCGTCACTTGGCTGGCAATCACATCTTTTTATCTAGGTCCTGATGTAGGTGCTAGTGTTGTGTAGAGAGTGGTAGCAAATGAGGCATAGGATTGATGTAATGTAATGTGTATACTTGTAAAGCGCACTGTTGCCAGCCGGCGTCCTGGCGCTGTATACCGCTGGGGAACCAGTCCTGGCTTGCCCTGTGGGATGGCCCCTGCTGGGAATCCCCAAGGTGGAGCCAGGCATCCCCGGCGTTGAGGGGGCCGTTGTGGAGATTAGGCAAGCTAATGCCCAGAGTTGCAGAGTGGGACCCCTGGTTAGAGTAGGCACTGACGTGAGAATTATCGAGTCCGCTGACCCTGGTCCATGACCCTGCCGCGTCGGGAATCAAACCCTGGTCCCGGGCCGACTTCTGCTTTTGGGTCTGCCGCCTCTAACCAGTGAGCCATTGAGAGATGTACCCCAGGCTGAACATGAAAACTGAGAAAACATGAAAACTGAGATTCTAATTTTTAGTAGGGTGTGGATTTTCACAATATCCATAGTACTGATTATCAAGCCTTAGAAAATCTGTTTTTTATTGCTGTGCATTCGTTTGAAAATATTCAAGTTCTAATGCACTAACAGTGGACTTTTCCATCTGCAGAATATACTGAATGACCAGAGATGGCAGTGCTGCGGAAGAGAATTTGTCTGCATTGCTGAGACCAAAAAAAAAAACAAGAAGCCATTTCTCAGCACTCTGCCTTCCTTCATCAATTTAAATGGTAAGTCAAACTCGAGCTAGTGGGGTCTTGGCATGATTATCTTTGTCAAGACTCTACCAAAATGGATGACGTTACGGTGATCATCATATTTTATCAGACTTTGTCTCCGAAGCTGAGAAAGCCTGCGTTAGATACCTGTGCTAACAATGTGTCATCAGAGGACATTACTGTCTTTAAGGCTGGAAAGAGTTTCCTTAATTTGGAGCCATGGCCTTACTTTCTCAAGGAGTGAAGCTCATTTGACCTGTTTCTCTGCACTCTGTGTGTGGGTCTCTGATACTCCAGATGGATAGCTGTTTAGGATACTCGGCGGTCTTGCAACTTCATCCAATTTTCAAAAGGAGCCCAATGCTTTCCCAGTATACTGCCTAGCTGCCTTGCAGTCCTAATTACATATAGTTACCTAGTGCATAATTGCTGATGTCTCCTCCTCCTGTGTTTCCTCGTCACCGAGGGCGATTGGTCACGTGCTGTCCTGACATCATAAAGCTAGAGCAGGATGTCATCTGACATGAGGGACAATCAGTTGCCTAGCAAGCACTAAGATACATTTATCATGGTATTGAACTGGGTTGCAGGGTAAACAGGGCGCCCAGCTGAAGACCTAGATGGTGAGATGAATGAAACTGGCGCATTATTTGAGACTTGTGCATCTGTTTGAAGGTGCAGTTAATCACAATGTTCTCGACTTCTCTATAGCTTAACTGATAAGGATGTACTAAGATGAAGATGTTAAGATGTTGTTTATAGTTTTTATTATTCCCACTAACAGTAGCGTAAACCTTCCTCCCTCAACTTGTCAGATCACTCAATTGCTATTGGCGTATCATAACCTATAAGAATTGCACTGAGAAGGGGATGCCGTCACTTGGCTGGCAATCACATCTTTTTATCTAGGTCCTGATGTAGGTGCTAGTGTTGTGTAGAGAGTGGTAGCAAATGAGGCATAGGATTGATGTAATGTAATGTGTATACTTGTAAAGCGCACTGTTGCCAGCCGGCGTCCTGGCGCTGTATACCGCTGGGGAACCAGTCCTGGCTTGCCCTGTGGGATGGCCCCTGCTGGGAATCCCCAAGGTGGAGCCAGGCATCCCCGGCGTTGTGGGGGCAGTTGTGGAGATTAGGCAAGCTAATGCCCAGAGTTGCAGAGTGGGACCCCTGGTTAGAGTAGGCACTGACGTGAGAATTATCGAGTCCGCTGACCCTGGTCCATGACCCTGCTGCGTCGGGAATCAAACCCTGGTCCCGGGCCGACTTCTGCTTTTGGGTCTGCCGCCTCTAACCAGTGAGCCATTGAGAGATGTACCCCAGGCTGAACATGAAAACTGAGAAAACATGAAAACTGAGATTCTAATTTTTAGTAGGGTGTGGATTTTCACAATATCCATAGTACTGATTATCAAGCCTTAGAAAATCTGTTTTTTATTGCTGTGCATTCGTTTGAAAATATTCAAGTTCTATTGCACTAACAGTGGACTTTTCCATCTGCAGAATATACTGAATGACCAGAGATGGCAGTGCTGCGGAAGAGAATTTGTCTGCATTGCTGAGACCAAAAAAAAAAACAAGAAGCCATTTCTCAGCACTCTGCCTTCCTTCATCAATTTAAATGGTAAGTCAAACTCGAGCTAGTGGGGTCTTGGCATGATTATCTTTGTCAAGACTCTACCAAAATGGATGACGTTACGGTGATCATCATATTTTATCAGACTTTGTCTCCGAAGCTGAGAAAGCCTGCGTTAGATACCTGTGCTAACAATGTGTCATCAGAGGACATTACTGTCTTTAAGGCTGGAAAGAGTTTCCTTAATTTGGAGCCATGGCCTTACTTTCTCAAGAAGTGAAGCTCATTTGACCTGTTTCCCTGCACTCTGTGTGTGGGTCTCTGATACTCCAGATGGATAGCTGTTTAGGATACTCGGCGGTCTTGCAACTCCATCCAATTTTCAAAAGGAGCCCAATGCTTTCCCAGTATACTGCCTAGCTGCCTTGCAGTCCTAATTACATATAGTTACCTAGTGCATAATTGCTGATGTCTCCTCCTCCTGTGTTTCCTCGTCACCGAGGGCGATTGGTCACGTGCTGTCCTGACATCATAAAGCTAGAGCAGGATGTCATCTGACATGAGGGACAATCAGTTGCCTAGCAAGCACTAAGATACATTTATCATGGTATTGAACTGGGTTGCAGGGTAAACAGGGCGCCCAGCTGAAGACCTAGATGGTGAGATGAATGAAACTGGCGCATTATTTGAGACTTGTGCATCTGTTTGAAGGTGCAGTTAATCACAATGTTCTCGACTTCTCTATAGCTTAACTGATAAGGATGTACTAAGATGAAGATGTTAAGATGTTGTTTATAGTTTTTATTATTCCCACTAACAGTAGCGTAAACCTTCCTCCCTCAACTTATCAGATCACTCAATTGCTATTGGCGTATCATAACCTATAAGAATTGCACTGAGAAGGGGATGCCATCACTTGGCTGGCAATCACATCTTTTTATCTAGGTCCTGATGTAGGTGCTAGTGTTGTGTAGAGAGTGGTAGAAATGAGGCATAGGATTGATGTAATGCAATGTGTATATTTGTAAAGCGCACTGTTGCCAGCCAGCGTCCTAGCGCTGTATACCGCTGGGGAACCAGTCCTGGCTTTCCCTGTGGGATGGTCCCTGCTGGGAATCCCCAAGGTGGAGCCAGGCATCCCCGGCGTTGAGGGGGCCGTTGTGGAGATTAGGCAAGCTAATGCCCAGAGTTGCAGAGTGGGACCCCTGGTTAGAGTAGGCACTGACGTGAGAATTATCGAGTCCGCTGACCCTGGTCCATGACCCTGCCGTGTCGGGAATCAAACCCTGGTCCCGGGCCGACTTCTGCTTTTGGGTCTGCTGCCTCTAACCAGTGAGCCATTGAGAGATGTACCCCAGGCTGAACATGAAAACTGAGAAAACATGAAAACTGAGATTCTAATTTTTAGTAGGGTGTGGATTTTCACAATATCCATAGTACTGATTATCAAGCCTTAGAAAATCTGTTTTTTATTGCTGTGCATTCGTTTGAAAATATTCAAGTTCTAATGCACTAACAGTGGACTTTTCCATCTGCAGAATATACTGAATGACCAGAGATGGCAGTGCTGCGGAAGAGAATTTGTCTGCATTGCTGAGACCAAAAAAAAAAACAAGAAGCCATTTCTCAGCACTCTGCCTTCCTTCATCAATTTAAATGGTAAGTCAAACTCGAGCTAGTGGGGTCTTGGCATGATTATCTTTGTCAAGACTCTACCAAAATGGATGACGTTACGGTGATCATCATATTTTATCAGACTTTGTCTCCGAAGCTGAGAAAGCCTGCGTTAGATACCTGTGCTAACAATGTGTCATCAGAGGACATTACTGTCTTTAAGGCTGGAAAGAGTTTCCTTAATTTGGAGCCATGGCCTTACTTTCTCAAGGAGTGAAGCTCATTTGACCTGTTTCTCTGCACTCTGTGTGTGGGTCTCTGATACTCCAGATGGATAGCTGTTTAGGATACTCGGCGGTCTTGCAACTTCATCCAATTTTCAAAAGGAGCCCAATGCTTTCCCAGTATACTGCCTAGCTGCCTTGCAGTCCTAATTACATATAGTTACCTAGTGCATAATTGCTGATGTCTCCTCCTCCTGTGTTTCCTCGTCACCGAGGGCGATTGGTCACGTGCTGTCCTGACATCATAAAGCTAGAGCAGGATGTCATCTGACATGAGGGACAATCAGTTGCCTAGCAAGCACTAAGATACATTTATCATGGTATTGAACTGGGTTGCAGGGTAAACAGGGCGCCCAGCTGAAGACCTAGATGGTGAGATGAATGAAACAGGCGCATTATTTGAGACTTGTGCATCTGTTTGAAGGTGCAGTTAATCACAATGTTCTCGACTTCTCTATAGCTTAACTGATAAGGATGTACTAAGATGAAGATGTTAAGATGTTGTTTATAGTTTTTATTATTCCCACTAACAGTAGCGTAAACCTTCCTCCCTCAACTTATCAGATCACTCAATTGCTATTGGCGTATCATAACCTATAAGAATTGCACTGAGAAGGGGATGCCGTCACTTGGCTGGCAATCACATCTTTTTATCTAGGTCCTGATGTAGGTGCTAGTGTTGTGTAGAGAGTGGTAGCAAATGAGGCATAGGATTGATGTAATGTAATGTGTATACTTGTAAAGCGCACTGTTGCCAGCCGGCGTCCTGGCGCTGTATACCGCTGGGGAACCAGTCCTGGCTTGCCCTGTGGGATGGCCCCTGCTGGGAATCCCCAAGGTGGAGCCAGGCATCCCCGGCGTTGAGGGGGCCGTTGTGGAGATTAGGCAAGCTAATGCCCAGAGTTGCAGAGTGGGACCCCTGGTTAGAGTAGGCACTGACGTGAGAATTATCGAGTCCGCTGACCCTGGTCCATGACCCTGCCGCGTCGGGAATCAAACCCTGGTCCCGGGCCGACTTCTGCTTTTGGGTCTGCCGCCTCTAACCAGTGAGCCATTGAGAGATGTACCCCAGGCTGAACATGAAAACTGAGAAAACATGAAAACTGAGATTCTAATTTTTAGTAGGGTGTGGATTTTCACAATATCCATAGTACTGATTATCAAGCCTTAGAAAATCTGTTTTTTATTGCTGTGCATTCGTTTGAAAATATTCAAGTTCTAATGCACTAACAGTGGACTTTTCCATCTGCAGAATATACTGAATGACCAGAGATGGCAGTGCTGCGGAAGAGAATTTGTCTGCATTGCTGAGACCAAAAAAAAAAACAAGAAGCCATTTCTCAGCACTCTGCCTTCCTTCATCAATTTAAATGGTAAGTCAAACTCGAGCTAGTGGGGTCTTGGCATGATTATCTTTGTCAAGACTCTACCAAAATGGATGACGTTACGGTGATCATCATATTTTATCAGACTTTGTCTCCGAAGCTGAGAAAGCCTGCGTTAGATACCTGTGCTAACAATGTGTCATCAGAGGACATTACTGTCTTTAAGGCTGGAAAGAGTTTCCTTAATTTGGAGCCATGGCCTTACTTTCTCAAGGAGTGAAGCTCATTTGACCTGTTTCTCTGCACTCTGTGTGTGGGTCTCTGATACTCCAGATGGATAGCTGTTTAGGATACTCGGCGGTCTTGCAACTTCATCCAATTTTCAAAAGGAGCCCAATGCTTTCCCAGTATACTGCCTAGCTGCCTTGCAGTCCTAATTACATATAGTTACCTAGTGCATAATTGCTGATGTCTCCTCCTCCTGTGTTTCCTCGTCACCGAGGGCGATTGGTCACGTGCTGTCCTGACATCATAAAGCTAGAGCAGGATGTCATCTGACATGAGGGACAATCAGTTGCCTAGCAAGCACTAAGATACATTTATCATGGTATTGAACTGGGTTGCAGGGTAAACAGGGCGCCCAGCTGAAGACCTAGATGGTGAGATGAATGAAACTGGCGCATTATTTGAGACTTGTGCATCTGTTTGAAGGTGCAGTTAATCACAATGTTCTCGACTTCTCTATAGCTTAACTGATAAGGATGTACTAAGATGAAGATGTTAAGATGTTGTTTATAGTTTTTATTATTCCCACTAACAGTAGCGTAAACCTTCCTCCCTCAACTTGTCAGATCACTCAATTGCTATTGGCGTATCATAACCTATAAGAATTGCACTGAGAAGGGGATGCCGTCACTTGGCTGGCAATCACATCTTTTTATCTAGGTCCTGATGTAGGTGCTAGTGTTGTGTAGAGAGTGGTAGCAAATGAGGCATAGGATTGATGTAATGTAATGTGTATACTTGTAAAGCGCACTGTTGCCAGCCGGCGCCCTGGCGCTGTATACCGCTGGGGAACCAGTCCTGGCTTGCCCTGTGGGATGGCCCCTGCTGGGAATCCCCAAGGTGGAGCCAGGCATCCCCGGCGTTGTGGGGGCAGTTGTGGAGATTAGGCAAGCTAATGCCCAGAGTTGCAGAGTGGGACCCCTGGTTAGAGTAGGCACTGACGTGAGAATTATCGAGTCCGCTGACCCTGGTCCATGACCCTGCCGCGTCGGGAATCAAACCCTGGTCCCGGGCCGACTTCTGCTTTTGGGTCTGCCGCCTCTAACCAGTGAGCCCCATTGAGAGATGTACCCCAGGCTGAACATGAAAACTGAGAAAACATGAAAACTGAGATTCTAATTTTTAGTAGGGTGTGGATTTTCACAATATCCATAGTACTGATTATCAAGCCTTAGAAAATCTGTTTTTTATTGCTGTGCATTCGTTTGAAAATATTCAAGTTCTATTGCACTAACAGTGGACTTTTCCATCTGCAGAATATACTGAATGACCAGAGATGGCAGTGCTGCGGAAGAGAATTTGTCTGCATTGCTGAGACCAAAAAAAAAAAACAAGAAGCCATTTCTCAGCACTCTGCCTTCCTTCATCAATTTAAATGGTAAGTCAAACTCGAGCTAGTGGGGTCTTGGCATGATTATCTTTGTCAAGACTCTACCAAAATGGATGACGTTACGGTGATCATCATATTTTATCAGACTTTGTCTCCGAAGCTGAGAAAGCCTGCGTTCGATACCTGTGCTAACAATGTGTCATCAGAGGACATTACTGTCTTTAAGGCTGGAAAGAGTTTCCTTAATTTGGAGCCATGGCCTTACTTTCTCAAGGAGTGAAGCTCATTTGACCTGTTTCTCTGCACTCTGTGTGTGGGTCTCTGATACTCCAGATGGATAGCTGTTTAGGATACTCGGCGGTCTTGCAACTCCATCCAATTTTCAAAAGGAGCCCAATGCTTTCCCAGTATACTGCCTAGCTGCCTTGCAGTCCTAATTACATATAGTTACCTAGTGCATAATTGCTGATTTCTCCTCCTCCTGTGTTTCCTCGTCACCGAGGGCGATTGGTCACGTGCTGTCCTGACATCATAAAGCTAGAGCAGGATGTCATCTGACATGAGGGACAATCAGTTGCCTAGCAAGCACTAAGATACATTTATCATGGTATTGAACTGGGTTGCAGGGTAAACAGGGCGCCCAGCTGAAGACCTAGATGGTGAGATGAATGAAACAGGCGCATTATTTGAGACTTGTGCATCTGTTTGAAGGTGCAGTTAATCACAATGTTCTCGACTTCTCTATAGCTTAACTGATAAGGATGTACTAAGATGAAGATGTTAAGATGTTGTTTATAGTTTTTATTATTCCCACTAACAGTAGCGTAAACCTTCCTCCCTCAACTTATCAGATCACTCAATTGCTATTGGCGTATCATAACCTATAAGAATTGCACTGAGAAGGGGATGCCGTCACTTGGCTGGCAATCACATCTTTTTATCTAGGTCCTGATGTAGGTGCTAGTGTTGTGTAGAGAGTGGTAGCAAATGAGGCATAGGATTGATGTAATGTAATGTGTATACTTGTAAAGCGCACTGTTGCCAGCCGGCGTCCTGGCGCTGTATACCGCTGGGGAACCAGTCCTGGCTTGCCCTGTGGGATGGCCCCTGCTGGGAATCCCCAAGGTGGAGCCAGGCATCCCCGGCGTTGAGGGGGCCGTTGTGGAGATTAGGCAAGCTAATGCCCAGAGTTGCAGAGTGGGACCCCTGGTTAGAGTAGGCACTGACGTGAGAATTATCGAGTCCGCTGACCCTGGTCCATGACCCTGCCGCGTCGGGAATCAAACCCTGGTCCCGGGCCGACTTCTGCTTTTGGGTCTGCCGCCTCTAACCAGTGAGCCATTGAGAGATGTACCCCAGGCTGAACATGAAAACTGAGAAAACATGAAAACTGAGATTCTAATTTTTAGTAGGGTGTGGATGTTCACAATATCCATAGTACTGATTATCAAGCCTTAGAAAATCTGTTTTTTATTGCTGTGCATTCGTTTGAAAATATTCAAGTTCTAATGCACTAACAGTGGACTTTTCCATCTGCAGAATATACTGAATGACCAGAGATGGCAGTGCTGCGGAAGAGAATTTGTCTGCATTGCTGAGACCAAAAAAAAAAACAAGAAGCCATTTCTTAGCACTCTGCCTTCCTTCATCAATTTAAATGGTAAGTCAAACTCGAGCTAGTGGGGTCTTGGCATGATTATCTTTGTCAAGACTCTACCAAAATGGATGACGTTACGGTGATCATCATATTTTATCAGACTTTGTCTCCGAAGCTGAGAAAGCCTGCGTTAGATACCTGTGCTAACAATGTGTCATCAGAGGACATTACTGTCTTTAAGGCTGGAAAGAGTTTCCTTAATTTGGAGCCATGGCCTTACTTTCTCAAGGAGTGAAGCTCATTTGACCTGTTTCTCTGCACTCTGTGTGTGGGTCTCTGATACTCCAGATGGATAGCTGTTTAGGATACTCGGCGGTCTTGCAACTCCATCCAATTTTCAAAAGGAGCCCAATGCTTTCCCAGTATACTGCCTAGCTGCCTTGCAGTCCTAATTACATATAGTTACCTAGTGCATAATTGCTGATGTCTCCTCCTCCTGTGTTTCCTCGTCACCGAGGGCGATTGGTCACGTGCTGTCCTGACATCATAAAGCTAGAGCAGGATGTCATCTGACATGAGGGACAATCAGTTGCCTAGCAAGCACTAAGATACATTTATCATGGTATTGAACTGGGTTGCAGGGTAAACAGGGCGCCCAGCTGAAGACCTAGATGGTGAGATGAATGAAACTGGCGCATTATTTGAGACTTGTGCATCTGTTTGAAGGTGCAGTTAATCACAATGTTCTCGACTTCTCTATAGCTTAACTGATAAGGATGTACTAAGATGAAGATGTTAAGATGTTGTTTATAGTTTTTATTATTCCCACTAACAGTAGCGTAAACCTTCCTCCCTCAACTTGTCAGATCACTCAATTGCTATTGGCGTATCATAACCTATAAGAATTGCACTGAGAAGGGGATGCCGTCACTTGGCTGGCAATCACATCTTTTTATCTAGGTCCTGATGTAGGTGCTAGTGTTGTGTAGAGAGTGGTAGCAAATGAGGCATAGGATTGATGTAATGTAATGTGTATACTTGTAAAGCGCACTGTTGCCAGCCGGCGTCCTGGCGCTGTATACCGCTGGGGAACCAGTCCTGGCTTGCCCTGTGGGATGGCCCCTGCTGGGAATCCCCAAGGTGGAGCCAGGCATCCCCGGCGTTGTGGGGGCAGTTGTGGAGATTAGGCAAGCTAATGCCCAGAGTTGCAGAGTGGGACCCCTGGTTAGAGTAGGCACTGACGTGAGAATTATCGAGTCCGCTGACCCTGGTCCATGACCCTGCCGCGTCGGGAATCAAACCCTGGTCCCGGGCCGACTTCTGCTTTTGGGTCTGCCGCCTCTAACCAGTGAGCCATTGAGAGATGTACCCCAGGCTGAACATGAAAACTGAGAAAACATGAAAACTGAGATTCTAATTTTTAGTAGGGTGTGGATTTTCACAATATCCATAGTACTGATTATCAAGCCTTAGAAAATCTGTTTTTTATTGCTGTGCATTCGTTTGAAAATATTCAAGTTCTATTGCACTAACAGTGGACTTTTCCATCTGCAGAATATACTGAATGACCAGAGATGGCAGTGCTGCGGAAGAGAATTTGTCTGCATTGCTGAGACCAAAAAAAAAACAAGAAGCTATTTCTCAGCACTCTGCCTTCCTTCATCAATTTAAATGGTAAGTCAAACTCGAGCTAGTGGGGTTTTGGCATGATTATCTTTGTCAAGACTCTACCAAAATGGATGACGTTACGGTGATCATCATATTTTATCAGACTTTGTCTCCGAAGCTGAGAAAGCCTGCGTTCGATACCTGTGCTAACAATGTGTCATCAGAGGACATTACTGTCTTTAAGGCTGGAAAGAGTTTCCTTAATTTGGAGCCATGGCCTTACGTTCTCAAGGAGTGAAGCTCATTTGACCTGTTTCTCTGCACTCTGTGTGTGGGTCTCTGATACTCCAGATGGATAGCTGTTTAGGATACTCGGCGGTCTTGCAACTCCATCCAATTTTCAAAAGGAGCCCAATGCTTTCCCAGTATACTGCCTAGCTGCCTTGCAGTCCTAATTACATATAGTTACCTAGTGCATAATTGCTGATTTCTCCTCCTCCTGTGTTTCCTCGTCACCGAGGGCGATTGGTCACGTGCTGTCCTGACATCATAAAGCTAGAGCAGGATGTCATCTGACATGAGGGACAATCAGTTGCCTAGCAAGCACTAAGATACATTTATCATGGTATTGAACTGGGTTGCAGGGTAAACAGGGCGCCCAGCTGAAGACCTAGATGGTGAGATGAATGAAACAGGCGCATTATTTGAGACTTGTGCATCTGTTTGAAGGTGCAGTTAATCACAATGTTCTCGACTTCTCTATAGCTTAACTGATAAGGATGTACTAAGATGAAGATGTTAAGATGTTGTTTATAGTTTTTATTATTCCCACTAACAGTAGCGTAAACCTTCCTCCCTCAACTTATCAGATCACTCAATTGCTATTGGCGTATCATAACCTATAAGAATTGCACTGAGAAGGGGATGCCGTCACTTGGCTGGCAATCACATCTTTTTATCTAGGTCCTGATGTAGGTGCTAGTGTTGTGTAGAGAGTGGTAGCAAATGAGGCATAGGATTGATGTAATGTAATGTGTATACTTGTAAAGCGCACTGTTGCCAGCCGGCGTCCTGGCGCTGTATACCGCTGGGGAACCAGTCCTGGCTTGCCCTGTGGGATGGCCCCTGCTGGGAATCCCCAAGGTGGAGCCAGGCATCCCCGGCGTTGAGGGGGCCGTTGTGGAGATTAGGCAAGCTAATGCCCAGAGTTGCAGAGTGGGACCCCTGGTTAGAGTAGGCACTGACGTGAGAATTATCGAGTCCGCTGACCCTGGTCCATGACCCTGCCGCGTCGGGAATCAAACCCTGGTCCCGGGCCGACTTCTGCTTTTGGGTCTGCCGCCTCTAACCAGTGAGCCATTGAGAGATGTACCCCAGGCTGAACATGAAAACTGAGAAAACATGAAAACTGAGATTCTAATTTTTAGTAGGGTGTGGATGTTCACAATATCCATAGTACTGATTATCAAGCCTTAGAAAATCTGTTTTTTATTGCTGTGCATTCGTTTGAAAATATTCAAGTTCTAATGCACTAACAGTGGACTTTTCCATCTGCAGAATATACTGAATGACCAGAGATGGCAGTGCTGCGGAAGAGAATTTGTCTGCATTGCTGAGACCAAAAAAAAAAACAAGAAGCCATTTCTTAGCACTCTGCCTTCCTTCATCAATTTAAATGGTAAGTCAAACTCGAGCTAGTGGGGTCTTGGCATGATTATCTTTGTCAAGACTCTACCAAAATGGATGACGTTACGGTGATCATCATATTTTATCAGACTTTGTCTCCGAAGCTGAGAAAGCCTGCGTTAGATACCTGTGCTAACAATGTGTCATCAGAGGACATTACTGTCTTTAAGGCTGGAAAGAGTTTCCTTAATTTGGAGCCATGGCCTTACTTTCTCAAGGAGTGAAGCTCATTTGACCTGTTTCTCTGCACTCTGTGTGTGGGTCTCTGATACTCCAGATGGATAGCTGTTTAGGATACTCGGCGGTCTTGCAACTCCATCCAATTTTCAAAAGGAGCCCAATGCTTTCCCAGTATACTGCCTAGCTGCCTTGCAGTCCTAATTACATATAGTTACCTAGTGCATAATTGCTGATGTCTCCTCCTCCTGTGTTTCCTCGTCACCGAGGGCGATTGGTCACGTGCTGTCCTGACATCATAAAGCTAGAGCAGGATGTCATCTGACATGAGGGACAATCAGTTGCCTAGCAAGCACTAAGATACATTTATCATGGTATTGAACTGGGTTGCAGGGTAAACAGGGCGCCCAGCTGAAGACCTAGATGGTGAGATGAATGAAACTGGCGCATTATTTGAGACTTGTGCATCTGTTTGAAGGTGCAGTTAATCACAATGTTCTCGACTTCTCTATAGCTTAACTGATAAGGATGTACTAAGATGAAGATGTTAAGATGTTGTTTATAGTTTTTATTATTCCCACTAACAGTAGCGTAAACCTTCCTCCCTCAACTTATCAGATCACTCAATTGCTATTGGCGTATCATAACCTATAAGAATTGCACTGAGAAGGGGATGCCGTCACTTGGCTGGCAATCGAATCTTTTTATCTAGGTCCTGATGTAGGTGCTAGTGTTGTGTAGAGAGTGGTAGCAAATGAGGCATAGGATTGATGTAATGTAATGTGTATACTTGTAAAGCGCACTGTTGCCAGCCGGCGTCCTGGCGCTGTATACCGCTGGGGAACCAGTCCTGGCTTGCCCTGTGGGATGGCCCCTGCTGGGAATCCCCAAGGTGGAGCCAGGCATCCCCGGAGTTGAGGGGGCCGTTGTGGAGATTAGGCAAGCTAATGCCCAGAGTTGCAGAGTGGGACCCCTGGTTAGAGTAGGCACTGACGTGAGAATTATCGAGTCCGCTGACCCTGGTCCATGACCCTGCCGCGTCGGGAATCAAACCCTGGTCCCGGGCCGACTTCTGCTTTTGGGTCTGCCGCCTCTAACCAGTGAGCCATTGAGAGATGTACCCCAGGCTGAACATGAAAACTGAGAAAACATGAAAACTGAGATTCTAATTTTTAGTAGGGTGTGGATTTTCACAATATCCATAGTACTGATTATCAAGCCTTAGAAAATCTGTTTTTTATTGCTGTGCATTCGTTTGAAAATATTCAAGTTCTAATGCACTAACAGTGGACTTTTCCATCTGCAGAATATACTGAATGACCAGAGATGGCAGTGCTGCGGAAGAGAATTTGTCTGCATTGCTGAGACCAAAAAAAAAAACAAGAAGCCATTTCTTAGCACTCTGCCTTCCTTCATCAATTTAAATGGTAAGTCAAACTCGAGCTAGTGGGGTCTTGGCATGATTATCTTTGTCAAGACTCTACCAAAATGGATGACGTTACGGTGATCATCATATTTTATCAGACTTTGTCTCCGAAGCTGAGAAAGCCTGCGTTAGATACCTGTGCTAACAATGTGTCATCAGAGGACATTACTGTCTTTAAGGCTGGAAAGAGTTTCCTTAATTTGGAGCCATGGCCTTACTTTCTCAAGGAGTGAAGCTCATTTGACCTGTTTCTCTGCACTCTGTGTGTGGGTCTCTGATACTCCAGATGGATAGCTGTTTAGGATACTCGGCGGTCTTGCAACTTCATCCAATTTTCAAAAGGAGCCCAATGCTTTCCCAGTATACTGCCTAGCTGCCTTGCAGTCCTAATTACATATAGTTACCTAGTGCATAATTGCTGATGTCTCCTCCTCCTGTGTTTCCTCGTCACCGAGGGCGATTGGTCACGTGCTGTCCTGACATCATAAAGCTAGAGCAGGATGTCATCTGACATGAGGGACAATCAGTTGCCTAGCAAGCACTAAGATACATTTATCATGGTATTGAACTGGGTTGCAGGGTAAACAGGGCGCCCAGCTGAAGACCTAGATGGTGAGATGAATGAAACTGGCGCATTATTTGAGACTTGTGCATCTGTTTGAAGGTGCAGTTAATCACAATGTTCTCGACTTCTCTATAGCTTAACTGATAAGGATGTACTAAGATGAAGATGTTAAGATGTTGTTTATAGTTTTTATTATTCCCACTAACAGTAGCGTAAACCTTCCTCCCTCAACTTGTCAGATCACTCAATTGCTATTGGCGTATCATAACCTATAAGAATTGCACTGAGAAGGGGATGCCGTCACTTGGCTGGCAATCACATCTTTTTATCTAGGTCCTGATGTAGGTGCTAGTGTTGTGTAGAGAGTGGTAGCAAATGAGGCATAGGATTGATGTAATGTAATGTGTATACTTGTAAAGCGCACTGTTGCCAGCCGGCGTCCTGGCGCTGTATACCGCTGGGGAACCAGTCCTGGCTTGCCCTGTGGGATGGCCCCTGCTGGGAATCCCCAAGGTGGAGCCAGGCATCCCCGGCGTTGAGGGGGCCGTTGTGGAGATTAGGCAAGCTAATGCCCAGAGTTGCAGAGTGGGACCCCTGGTTAGAGTAGGCACTGACGTGAGAATTATCGAGTCCGCTGACCCTGGTCCATGACCCTGCCGCGTCGGGAATCAAACCCTGGTCCCGGGCCGACTTCTGCTTTTGGGTCTGCCGCCTCTAACCAGTGAGCCATTGAGAGATGTACCCCAGGCTGAACATGAAAACTGAGAAAACATGAAAACTGAGATTCTAATTTTTAGTAGGGTGTGGATGTTCACAATATCCATAGTACTGATTATCAAGCCTTAGAAAATCTGTTTTTTATTGCTGTGCATTCGTTTGAAAATATTCAAGTTCTAATGCACTAACAGTGGACTTTTCCATCTGCAGAATATACTGAATGACCAGAGATGGCAGTGCTGCGGAAGAGAATTTGTCTGCATTGCTGAGACCAAAAAAAAAAACAAGAAGCCATTTCTTAGCACTCTGCCTTCCTTCATCAATTTAAATGGTAAGTCAAACTCGAGCTAGTGGGGTCTTGGCATGATTATCTTTGTCAAGACTCTACCAAAATGGATGACGTTACGGTGATCATCATATTTTATCAGACTTTGTCTCCGAAGCTGAGAAAGCCTGCGTTAGATACCTGTGCTAACAATGTGTCATCAGAGGACATTACTGTCTTTAAGGCTGGAAAGAGTTTCCTTAATTTGGAGCCATGGCCTTACTTTCTCAAGGAGTGAAGCTCATTTGACCTGTTTCTCTGCACTCTGTGTGTGGGTCTCTGATACTCCAGATGGATAGCTGTTTAGGATACTCGGCGGTCTTGCAACTCCATCCAATTTTCAAAAGGAGCCCAATGCTTTCCCAGTATACTGCCTAGCTGCCTTGCAGTCCTAATTACATATAGTTACCTAGTGCATAATTGCTGATGTCTCCTCCTCCTGTGTTTCCTCGTCACCGAGGGCGATTGGTCACGTGCTGTCCTGACATCATAAAGCTAGAGCAGGATGTCATCTGACATGAGGGACAATCAGTTGCCTAGCAAGCACTAAGATACATTTATCATGGTATTGAACTGGGTTGCAGGGTAAACAGGGCGCCCAGCTGAAGACCTAGATGGTGAGATGAATGAAACTGGCGCATTATTTGAGACTTGTGCATCTGTTTGAAGGTGCAGTTAATCACAATGTTCTCGACTTCTCTATAGCTTAACTGATAAGGATGTACTAAGATGAAGATGTTAAGATGTTGTTTATAGTTTTTATTATTCCCACTAACAGTAGCGTAAACCTTCCTCCCTCAACTTATCAGATCACTCAATTGCTATTGGCGTATCATAACCTATAAGAATTGCACTGAGAAGGGGATGCCGTCACTTGGCTGGCAATCACATCTTTTTATCTAGGTCCTGATGTAGGTGCTAGTGTTGTGTAGAGAGTGGTAGCAAATGAGGCATAGGATTGATGTAATGTAATGTGTATACTTGTAAAGCGCACTGTTGCCAGCCGGCGTCCTGGCGCTGTATACCGCTGGGGAACCAGTCCTGGCTTGCCCTGTGGGATGGCCCCTGCTGGGAATCCCCAAGGTGGAGCCAGGCATCCCCGGCGTTGAGGGGGCCGTTGTGGAGATTAGGCAAGCTAATGCCCAGAGTTGCAGAGTGGGACCCCTGGTTAGAGTAGGCACTGACGTGAGAATTATCGAGTCCGCTGACCCTGGTCCATGACCCTGCCGCGTCGGGAATCAAACCCTGGTCCCGGGCCGACTTCTGCTTTTGGGTCTGCTGCCTCTAACCAGTGAGCCATTGAGAGATGTACCCCAGGCTGAACATGAAAACTGAGAAAACATGAAAACTGAGATTCTAATTTTTAGTAGGGTGTGGATTTTCACAATATCCATAGTACTGATTATCAAGCCTTAGAAAATCTGTTTTTTATTGCTGTGCATTCGTTTGAAAATATTCAAGTTCTAATGCACTAACAGTGGACTTTTCCATCTGCAGAATATACTGAATGACCAGAGATGGCAGTGCTGCGGAAGAGAATTTGTCTGCATTGCTGAGACCAAAAAAAAAAACAAGAAGCCATTTCTCAGCACTCTGCCTTCCTTCATCAATTTAAATGGTAAGTCAAACTCGAGCTAGTGGGGTCTTGGCATGATTATCTTTGTCAAGACTCTACCAAAATGGATGACGTTACGGTGATCATCATATTTTATCAGACTTTGTCTCCGAAGCTGAGAAAGCCTGCGTTAGATACCTGTGCTAACAATGTGTCATCAGAGGACATTACTGTCTTTAAGGCTGGAAAGAGTTTCCTTAATTTGGAGCCATGGCCTTACTTTCTCAAGAAGTGAAGCTCATTTGACCTGTTTCTCTGCACTCTGTGTGTGGGTCTCTGATACTCCAGATGGATAGCTGTTTAGGATACTCGGCGGTCTTGCAACTTCATCCAATTTTCAAAAGGAGCCCAATGCTTTCCCAGTATACTGCCTAGCTGCCTTGCAGTCCTAATTACATATAGTTACCTAGTGCATAATTGCTGATGTCTCCTCCTCCTGTGTTTCCTCGTCACCGAGGGCGATTGGTCACGTGCTGTCCTGACATCATAAAGCTAGAGCAGGATGTCATCTGACATGAGGGACAATCAGTTGCCTAGCAAGCACTAAGATACATTTATCATGGTATTGAACTGGGTTGCAGGGTAAACAGGGCGCCCAGCTGAAGACCTAGATGGTGAGATGAATGAAACTGGCGCATTATTTGAGACTTGTGCATCTGTTTGAAGGTGCAGTTAATCACAATGTTCTCGACTTCTCTATAGCTTAACTGATAAGGATGTACTAAGATGAAGATGTTAAGATGTTGTTTATAGTTTTTATTATTCCCACTAACAGTAGCGTAAACCTTCCTCCCTCAACTTGTCAGATCACTCAATTGCTATTGGCGTATCATAACCTATAAGAATTGCACTGAGAAGGGGATGCCGTCACTTGGCTGGCAATCACATCTTTTTATCTAGGTCCTGATGTAGGTGCTAGTGTTGTGTAGAGAGTGGTAGCAAATGAGGCATAGGATTGATGTAATGTAATGTGTATACTTGTAAAGCGCACTGTTGCCAGCCGGCGTCCTGGCGCTGTATACCGCTGGGGAACCAGTCCTGGCTTGCCCTGTGGGATGGCCCCTGCTGGGAATCCCCAAGGTGGAGCCAGGCATCCCCGGCGTTGTGGGGGCAGTTGTGGAGATTAGGCAAGCTAATGCCCAGAGTTGCAGAGTGGGACCCCTGGTTAGAGTAGGCACTGACGTGAGAATTATCGAGTCCGCTGACCCTGGTCCATGACCCTGCCGCGTCGGGAATCAAACCCTGGTCCCGGGCCGACTTCTGCTTTTGGGTCTGCCGCCTCTAACCAGTGAGCCATTGAGAGATGTACCCCAGGCTGAACATGAAAACTGAGAAAACATGAAAACTGAGATTCTAATTTTTAGTAGGGTGTGGATTTTCACAATATCCATAGTACTGATTATCAAGCCTTAGAAAATCTGTTTTTTATTGCTGTGCATTCGTTTGAAAATATTCAAGTTCTAATGCACTAACAGTGGACTTTTCCATCTGCAGAATATACTGAATGACCAGAGATGGCAGTGCTGCGGAAGAGAATTTGTCTGCATTGCTGAGACCAAAAAAAAAAACAAGAAGCCATTTCTCAGCACTCTGCCTTCCTTCATCAATTTAAATGGTAAGTCAAACTCGAGCTAGTGGGGTCTTGGCATGATTATCTTTGTCAAGACTCTACCAAAATGGATGACGTTACGGTGATCATCATATTTTATCAGACTTTGTCTCCGAAGCTGAGAAAGCCTGCGTTAGATACCTGTGCTAACAATGTGTCATCAGAGGACATTACTGTCTTTAAGGCTGGAAAGAGTTTCCTTAATTTGGAGCCATGGCCTTACTTTCTCAAGGAGTGAAGCTCATTTGACCTGTTTCTCTGCACTCTGTGTGTGGGTCTCTGATACTCCAGATGGATAGCTGTTTAGGATACTCGGCGGTCTTGCAACTTCATCCAATTTTCAAAAGGAGCCCAATGCTTTCCCAGTATACTGCCTAGCTGCCTTGCAGTCCTAATTACATATAGTTACCTAGTGCATAATTGCTGATGTCTCCTCCTCCTGTGTTTCCTCGTCACCGAGGGCGATTGGTCACGTGCTGTCCTGACATCATAAAGCTAGAGCAGGATGTCATCTGACATGAGGGACAATCAGTTGCCTAGCAAGCACTAAGATACATTTATCATGGTATTGAACTGGGTTGCAGGGTAAACAGGGCGCCCAGCTGAAGACCTAGATGGTGAGATGAATGAAACTGGCGCATTATTTGAGACTTGTGCATCTGTTTGAAGGTGCAGTTAATCACAATGTTCTCGACTTCTCTATAGCTTAACTGATAAGGATGTACTAAGATGAAGATGTTAAGATGTTGTTTATAGTTTTTATTATTCCCACTAACAGTAGCGTAAACCTTCCTCCCTCAACTTGTCAGATCACTCAATTGCTATTGGCGTATCATAACCTATAAGAATTGCACTGAGAAGGGGATGCCGTCACTTGGCTGGCAATCACATCTTTTTATCTAGGTCCTGATGTAGGTGCTAGTGTTGTGTAGAGAGTGGTAGCAAATGAGGCATAGGATTGATGTAATGTAATGTGTATACTTGTAAAGCGCACTGTTGCCAGCCGGCGCCCTGGCGCTGTATACCGCTGGGGAACCAGTCCTGGCTTGCCCTGTGGGATGGCCCCTGCTGGGAATCCCCAAGGTGGAGCCAGGCATCCCCGGCGTTGTGGGGGCAGTTGTGGAGATTAGGCAAGCTAATGCCCAGAGTTGCAGAGTGGGACCCCTGGTTAGAGTAGGCACTGACGTGAGAATTATCGAGTCCGCTGACCCTGGTCCATGACCCTGCCGCGTCGGGAATCAAACCCTGGTCCCGGGCCGACTTCTGCTTTTGGGTCTGCCGCCTCTAACCAGTGAGCCCCATTGAGAGATGTACCCCAGGCTGAACATGAAAACTGAGAAAACATGAAAACTGAGATTCTAATTTTTAGTAGGGTGTGGATTTTCACAATATCCATAGTACTGATTATCAAGCCTTAGAAAATCTGTTTTTTATTGCTGTGCATTCGTTTGAAAATATTCAAGTTCTATTGCACTAACAGTGGACTTTTCCATCTGCAGAATATACTGAATGACCAGAGATGGCAGTGCTGCGGAAGAGAATTTGTCTGCATTGCTGAGACCAAAAAAAAAAAACAAGAAGCCATTTCTCAGCACTCTGCCTTCCTTCATCAATTTAAATGGTAAGTCAAACTCGAGCTAGTGGGGTCTTGGCATGATTATCTTTGTCAAGACTCTACCAAAATGGATGACGTTACGGTGATCATCATATTTTATCAGACTTTGTCTCCGAAGCTGAGAAAGCCTGCGTTCGATACCTGTGCTAACAATGTGTCATCAGAGGACATTACTGTCTTTAAGGCTGGAAAGAGTTTCCTTAATTTGGAGCCATGGCCTTACTTTCTCAAGGAGTGAAGCTCATTTGACCTGTTTCTCTGCACTCTGTGTGTGGGTCTCTGATACTCCAGATGGATAGCTGTTTAGGATACTCGGCGGTCTTGCAACTCCATCCAATTTTCAAAAGGAGCCCAATGCTTTCCCAGTATACTGCCTAGCTGCCTTGCAGTCCTAATTACATATAGTTACCTAGTGCATAATTGCTGATTTCTCCTCCTCCTGTGTTTCCTCGTCACCGAGGGCGATTGGTCACGTGCTGTCCTGACATCATAAAGCTAGAGCAGGATGTCATCTGACATGAGGGACAATCAGTTGCCTAGCAAGCACTAAGATACATTTATCATGGTATTGAACTGGGTTGCAGGGTAAACAGGGCGCCCAGCTGAAGACCTAGATGGTGAGATGAATGAAACAGGCGCATTATTTGAGACTTGTGCATCTGTTTGAAGGTGCAGTTAATCACAATGTTCTCGACTTCTCTATAGCTTAACTGATAAGGATGTACTAAGATGAAGATGTTAAGATGTTGTTTATAGTTTTTATTATTCCCACTAACAGTAGCGTAAACCTTCCTCCCTCAACTTATCAGATCACTCAATTGCTATTGGCGTATCATAACCTATAAGAATTGCACTGAGAAGGGGATGCCGTCACTTGGCTGGCAATCACATCTTTTTATCTAGGTCCTGATGTAGGTGCTAGTGTTGTGTAGAGAGTGGTAGCAAATGAGGCATAGGATTGATGTAATGTAATGTGTATACTTGTAAAGCGCACTGTTGCCAGCCGGCGTCCTGGCGCTGTATACCGCTGGGGAACCAGTCCTGGCTTGCCCTGTGGGATGGCCCCTGCTGGGAATCCCCAAGGTGGAGCCAGGCATCCCCGGCGTTGAGGGGGCCGTTGTGGAGATTAGGCAAGCTAATGCCCAGAGTTGCAGAGTGGGACCCCTGGTTAGAGTAGGCACTGACGTGAGAATTATCGAGTCCGCTGACCCTGGTCCATGACCCTGCCGCGTCGGGAATCAAACCCTGGTCCCGGGCCGACTTCTGCTTTTGGGTCTGCCGCCTCTAACCAGTGAGCCATTGAGAGATGTACCCCAGGCTGAACATGAAAACTGAGAAAACATGAAAACTGAGATTCTAATTTTTAGTAGGGTGTGGATGTTCACAATATCCATAGTACTGATTATCAAGCCTTAGAAAATCTGTTTTTTATTGCTGTGCATTCGTTTGAAAATATTCAAGTTCTAATGCACTAACAGTGGACTTTTCCATCTGCAGAATATACTGAATGACCAGAGATGGCAGTGCTGCGGAAGAGAATTTGTCTGCATTGCTGAGACCAAAAAAAAAAACAAGAAGCCATTTCTTAGCACTCTGCCTTCCTTCATCAATTTAAATGGTAAGTCAAACTCGAGCTAGTGGGGTCTTGGCATGATTATCTTTGTCAAGACTCTACCAAAATGGATGACGTTACGGTGATCATCATATTTTATCAGACTTTGTCTCCGAAGCTGAGAAAGCCTGCGTTAGATACCTGTGCTAACAATGTGTCATCAGAGGACATTACTGTCTTTAAGGCTGGAAAGAGTTTCCTTAATTTGGAGCCATGGCCTTACTTTCTCAAGGAGTGAAGCTCATTTGACCTGTTTCTCTGCACTCTGTGTGTGGGTCTCTGATACTCCAGATGGATAGCTGTTTAGGATACTCGGCGGTCTTGCAACTCCATCCAATTTTCAAAAGGAGCCCAATGCTTTCCCAGTATACTGCCTAGCTGCCTTGCAGTCCTAATTACATATAGTTACCTAGTGCATAATTGCTGATGTCTCCTCCTCCTGTGTTTCCTCGTCACCGAGGGCGATTGGTCACGTGCTGTCCTGACATCATAAAGCTAGAGCAGGATGTCATCTGACATGAGGGACAATCAGTTGCCTAGCAAGCACTAAGATACATTTATCATGGTATTGAACTGGGTTGCAGGGTAAACAGGGCGCCCAGCTGAAGACCTAGATGGTGAGATGAATGAAACTGGCGCATTATTTGAGACTTGTGCATCTGTTTGAAGGTGCAGTTAATCACAATGTTCTCGACTTCTCTATAGCTTAACTGATAAGGATGTACTAAGATGAAGATGTTAAGATGTTGTTTATAGTTTTTATTATTCCCACTAACAGTAGCGTAAACCTTCCTCCCTCAACTTGTCAGATCACTCAATTGCTATTGGCGTATCATAACCTATAAGAATTGCACTGAGAAGGGGATGCCGTCACTTGGCTGGCAATCACATCTTTTTATCTAGGTCCTGATGTAGGTGCTAGTGTTGTGTAGAGAGTGGTAGCAAATGAGGCATAGGATTGATGTAATGTAATGTGTATACTTGTAAAGCGCACTGTTGCCAGCCGGCGTCCTGGCGCTGTATACCGCTGGGGAACCAGTCCTGGCTTGCCCTGTGGGATGGCCCCTGCTGGGAATCCCCAAGGTGGAGCCAGGCATCCCCGGCGTTGTGGGGGCAGTTGTGGAGATTAGGCAAGCTAATGCCCAGAGTTGCAGAGTGGGACCCCTGGTTAGAGTAGGCACTGACGTGAGAATTATCGAGTCCGCTGACCCTGGTCCATGACCCTGCCGCGTCGGGAATCAAACCCTGGTCCCGGGCCGACTTCTGCTTTTGGGTCTGCCGCCTCTAACCAGTGAGCCATTGAGAGATGTACCCCAGGCTGAACATGAAAACTGAGAAAACATGAAAACTGAGATTCTAATTTTTAGTAGGGTGTGGATTTTCACAATATCCATAGTACTGATTATCAAGCCTTAGAAAATCTGTTTTTTATTGCTGTGCATTCGTTTGAAAATATTCAAGTTCTATTGCACTAACAGTGGACTTTTCCATCTGCAGAATATACTGAATGACCAGAGATGGCAGTGCTGCGGAAGAGAATTTGTCTGCATTGCTGAGACCAAAAAAAAAACAAGAAGCTATTTCTCAGCACTCTGCCTTCCTTCATCAATTTAAATGGTAAGTCAAACTCGAGCTAGTGGGGTTTTGGCATGATTATCTTTGTCAAGACTCTACCAAAATGGATGACGTTACGGTGATCATCATATTTTATCAGACTTTGTCTCCGAAGCTGAGAAAGCCTGCGTTCGATACCTGTGCTAACAATGTGTCATCAGAGGACATTACTGTCTTTAAGGCTGGAAAGAGTTTCCTTAATTTGGAGCCATGGCCTTACGTTCTCAAGGAGTGAAGCTCATTTGACCTGTTTCTCTGCACTCTGTGTGTGGGTCTCTGATACTCCAGATGGATAGCTGTTTAGGATACTCGGCGGTCTTGCAACTCCATCCAATTTTCAAAAGGAGCCCAATGCTTTCCCAGTATACTGCCTAGCTGCCTTGCAGTCCTAATTACATATAGTTACCTAGTGCATAATTGCTGATTTCTCCTCCTCCTGTGTTTCCTCGTCACCGAGGGCGATTGGTCACGTGCTGTCCTGACATCATAAAGCTAGAGCAGGATGTCATCTGACATGAGGGACAATCAGTTGCCTAGCAAGCACTAAGATACATTTATCATGGTATTGAACTGGGTTGCAGGGTAAACAGGGCGCCCAGCTGAAGACCTAGATGGTGAGATGAATGAAACAGGCGCATTATTTGAGACTTGTGCATCTGTTTGAAGGTGCAGTTAATCACAATGTTCTCGACTTCTCTATAGCTTAACTGATAAGGATGTACTAAGATGAAGATGTTAAGATGTTGTTTATAGTTTTTATTATTCCCACTAACAGTAGCGTAAACCTTCCTCCCTCAACTTATCAGATCACTCAATTGCTATTGGCGTATCATAACCTATAAGAATTGCACTGAGAAGGGGATGCCGTCACTTGGCTGGCAATCACATCTTTTTATCTAGGTCCTGATGTAGGTGCTAGTGTTGTGTAGAGAGTGGTAGCAAATGAGGCATAGGATTGATGTAATGTAATGTGTATACTTGTAAAGCGCACTGTTGCCAGCCGGCGTCCTGGCGCTGTATACCGCTGGGGAACCAGTCCTGGCTTGCCCTGTGGGATGGCCCCTGCTGGGAATCCCCAAGGTGGAGCCAGGCATCCCCGGCGTTGAGGGGGCCGTTGTGGAGATTAGGCAAGCTAATGCCCAGAGTTGCAGAGTGGGACCCCTGGTTAGAGTAGGCACTGACGTGAGAATTATCGAGTCCGCTGACCCTGGTCCATGACCCTGCCGCGTCGGGAATCAAACCCTGGTCCCGGGCCGACTTCTGCTTTTGGGTCTGCCGCCTCTAACCAGTGAGCCATTGAGAGATGTACCCCAGGCTGAACATGAAAACTGAGAAAACATGAAAACTGAGATTCTAATTTTTAGTAGGGTGTGGATGTTCACAATATCCATAGTACTGATTATCAAGCCTTAGAAAATCTGTTTTTTATTGCTGTGCATTCGTTTGAAAATATTCAAGTTCTAATGCACTAACAGTGGACTTTTCCATCTGCAGAATATACTGAATGACCAGAGATGGCAGTGCTGCGGAAGAGAATTTGTCTGCATTGCTGAGACCAAAAAAAAAAACAAGAAGCCATTTCTTAGCACTCTGCCTTCCTTCATCAATTTAAATGGTAAGTCAAACTCGAGCTAGTGGGGTCTTGGCATGATTATCTTTGTCAAGACTCTACCAAAATGGATGACGTTACGGTGATCATCATATTTTATCAGACTTTGTCTCCGAAGCTGAGAAAGCCTGCGTTAGATACCTGTGCTAACAATGTGTCATCAGAGGACATTACTGTCTTTAAGGCTGGAAAGAGTTTCCTTAATTTGGAGCCATGGCCTTACTTTCTCAAGGAGTGAAGCTCATTTGACCTGTTTCTCTGCACTCTGTGTGTGGGTCTCTGATACTCCAGATGGATAGCTGTTTAGGATACTCGGCGGTCTTGCAACTCCATCCAATTTTCAAAAGGAGCCCAATGCTTTCCCAGTATACTGCCTAGCTGCCTTGCAGTCCTAATTACATATAGTTACCTAGTGCATAATTGCTGATGTCTCCTCCTCCTGTGTTTCCTCGTCACCGAGGGCGATTGGTCACGTGCTGTCCTGACATCATAAAGCTAGAGCAGGATGTCATCTGACATGAGGGACAATCAGTTGCCTAGCAAGCACTAAGATACATTTATCATGGTATTGAACTGGGTTGCAGGGTAAACAGGGCGCCCAGCTGAAGACCTAGATGGTGAGATGAATGAAACTGGCGCATTATTTGAGACTTGTGCATCTGTTTGAAGGTGCAGTTAATCACAATGTTCTCGACTTCTCTATAGCTTAACTGATAAGGATGTACTAAGATGAAGATGTTAAGATGTTGTTTATAGTTTTTATTATTCCCACTAACAGTAGCGTAAACCTTCCTCCCTCAACTTATCAGATCACTCAATTGCTATTGGCGTATCATAACCTATAAGAATTGCACTGAGAAGGGGATGCCGTCACTTGGCTGGCAATCGAATCTTTTTATCTAGGTCCTGATGTAGGTGCTAGTGTTGTGTAGAGAGTGGTAGCAAATGAGGCATAGGATTGATGTAATGTAATGTGTATACTTGTAAAGCGCACTGTTGCCAGCCGGCGTCCTGGCGCTGTATACCGCTGGGGAACCAGTCCTGGCTTGCCCTGTGGGATGGCCCCTGCTGGGAATCCCCAAGGTGGAGCCAGGCATCCCCGGAGTTGAGGGGGCCGTTGTGGAGATTAGGCAAGCTAATGCCCAGAGTTGCAGAGTGGGACCCCTGGTTAGAGTAGGCACTGACGTGAGAATTATCGAGTCCGCTGACCCTGGTCCATGACCCTGCCGCGTCGGGAATCAAACCCTGGTCCCGGGCCGACTTCTGCTTTTGGGTCTGCCGCCTCTAACCAGTGAGCCATTGAGAGATGTACCCCAGGCTGAACATGAAAACTGAGAAAACATGAAAACTGAGATTCTAATTTTTAGTAGGGTGTGGATTTTCACAATATCCATAGTACTGATTATCAAGCCTTAGAAAATCTGTTTTTTATTGCTGTGCATTCGTTTGAAAATATTCAAGTTCTAATGCACTAACAGTGGACTTTTCCATCTGCAGAATATACTGAATGACCAGAGATGGCAGTGCTGCGGAAGAGAATTTGTCTGCATTGCTGAGACCAAAAAAAAAAACAAGAAGCCATTTCTCAGCACTCTGCCTTCCTTCATCAATTTAAATGGTAAGTCAAACTCGAGCTAGTGGGGTCTTGGCATGATTATCTTTGTCAAGACTCTACCAAAATGGATGACGTTACGGTGATCATCATATTTTATCAGACTTTGTCTCCGAAGCTGAGAAAGCCTGCGTTAGATACCTGTGCTAACAATGTGTCATCAGAGGACATTACTGTCTTTAAGGCTGGAAAGAGTTTCCTTAATTTGGAGCCATGGCCTTACTTTCTCAAGGAGTGAAGCTCATTTGACCTGTTTCTCTGCACTCTGTGTGTGGGTCTCTGATACTCCAGATGGATAGCTGTTTAGGATACTCGGCGGTCTTGCAACTTCATCCAATTTTCAAAAGGAGCCCAATGCTTTCCCAGTATACTGCCTAGCTGCCTTGCAGTCCTAATTACATATAGTTACCTAGTGCATAATTGCTGATGTCTCCTCCTCCTGTGTTTCCTCGTCACCGAGGGCGATTGGTCACGTGCTGTCCTGACATCATAAAGCTAGAGCAGGATGTCATCTGACATGAGGGACAATCAGTTGCCTAGCAAGCACTAAGATACATTTATCATGGTATTGAACTGGGTTGCAGGGTAAACAGGGCGCCCAGCTGAAGACCTAGATGGTGAGATGAATGAAACTGGCGCATTATTTGAGACTTGTGCATCTGTTTGAAGGTGCAGTTAATCACAATGTTCTCGACTTCTCTATAGCTTAACTGATAAGGATGTACTAAGATGAAGATGTTAAGATGTTGTTTATAGTTTTTATTATTCCCACTAACAGTAGCGTAAACCTTCCTCCCTCAACTTGTCAGATCACTCAATTGCTATTGGCGTATCATAACCTATAAGAATTGCACTGAGAAGGGGATGCCGTCACTTGGCTGGCAATCACATCTTTTTATCTAGGTCCTGATGTAGGTGCTAGTGTTGTGTAGAGAGTGGTAGCAAATGAGGCATAGGATTGATGTAATGTAATGTGTATACTTGTAAAGCGCACTGTTGCCAGCCGGCGTCCTGGCGCTGTATACCGCTGGGGAACCAGTCCTGGCTTGCCCTGTGGGATGGCCCCTGCTGGGAATCCCCAAGGTGGAGCCAGGCATCCCCGGCGTTGAGGGGGCCGTTGTGGAGATTAGGCAAGCTAATGCCCAGAGTTGCAGAGTGGGACCCCTGGTTAGAGTAGGCACTGACGTGAGAATTATCGAGTCCGCTGACCCTGGTCCATGACCCTGCCGCGTCGGGAATCAAACCCTGGTCCCGGGCCGACTTCTGCTTTTGGGTCTGCCGCCTCTAACCAGTGAGCCATTGAGAGATGTACCCCAGGCTGAACATGAAAACTGAGAAAACATGAAAACTGAGATTCTAATTTTTAGTAGGGTGTGGATGTTCACAATATCCATAGTACTGATTATCAAGCCTTAGAAAATCTGTTTTTTATTGCTGTGCATTCGTTTGAAAATATTCAAGTTCTAATGCACTAACAGTGGACTTTTCCATCTGCAGAATATACTGAATGACCAGAGATGGCAGTGCTGCGGAAGAGAATTTGTCTGCATTGCTGAGACCAAAAAAAAAAACAAGAAGCCATTTCTTAGCACTCTGCCTTCCTTCATCAATTTAAATGGTAAGTCAAACTCGAGCTAGTGGGGTCTTGGCATGATTATCTTTGTCAAGACTCTACCAAAATGGATGACGTTACGGTGATCATCATATTTTATCAGACTTTGTCTCCGAAGCTGAGAAAGCCTGCGTTAGATACCTGTGCTAACAATGTGTCATCAGAGGACATTACTGTCTTTAAGGCTGGAAAGAGTTTCCTTAATTTGGAGCCATGGCCTTACTTTCTCAAGGAGTGAAGCTCATTTGACCTGTTTCTCTGCACTCTGTGTGTGGGTCTCTGATACTCCAGATGGATAGCTGTTTAGGATACTCGGCGGTCTTGCAACTCCATCCAATTTTCAAAAGGAGCCCAATGCTTTCCCAGTATACTGCCTAGCTGCCTTGCAGTCCTAATTACATATAGTTACCTAGTGCATAATTGCTGATGTCTCCTCCTCCTGTGTTTCCTCGTCACCGAGGGCGATTGGTCACGTGCTGTCCTGACATCATAAAGCTAGAGCAGGATGTCATCTGACATGAGGGACAATCAGTTGCCTAGCAAGCACTAAGATACATTTATCATGGTATTGAACTGGGTTGCAGGGTAAACAGGGCGCCCAGCTGAAGACCTAGATGGTGAGATGAATGAAACTGGCGCATTATTTGAGACTTGTGCATCTGTTTGAAGGTGCAGTTAATCACAATGTTCTCGACTTCTCTATAGCTTAACTGATAAGGATGTACTAAGATGAAGATGTTAAGATGTTGTTTATAGTTTTTATTATTCCCACTAACAGTAGCGTAAACCTTCCTCCCTCAACTTATCAGATCACTCAATTGCTATTGGCGTATCATAACCTATAAGAATTGCACTGAGAAGGGGATGCCGTCACTTGGCTGGCAATCACATCTTTTTATCTAGGTCCTGATGTAGGTGCTAGTGTTGTGTAGAGAGTGGTAGCAAATGAGGCATAGGATTGATGTAATGTAATGTGTATACTTGTAAAGCGCACTGTTGCCAGCCGGCGTCCTGGCGCTGTATACCGCTGGGGAACCAGTCCTGGCTTGCCCTGTGGGATGGCCCCTGCTGGGAATCCCCAAGGTGGAGCCAGGCATCCCCGGCGTTGAGGGGGCCGTTGTGGAGATTAGGCAAGCTAATGCCCAGAGTTGCAGAGTGGGACCCCTGGTTAGAGTAGGCACTGACGTGAGAATTATCGAGTCCGCTGACCCTGGTCCATGACCCTGCCGCGTCGGGAATCAAACCCTGGTCCCGGGCCGACTTCTGCTTTTGGGTCTGCCGCCTCTAACCAGTGAGCCATTGAGAGATGTACCCCAGGCTGAACATGAAAACTGAGAAAACATGAAAACTGAGATTCTAATTTTTAGTAGGGTGTGGATTTTCACAATATCCATAGTACTGATTATCAAGCCTTAGAAAATCTGTTTTTTATTGCTGTGCATTCGTTTGAAAATATTCAAGTTCTAATGCACTAACAGTGGACTTTTCCATCTGCAGAATATACTGAATGACCAGAGATGGCAGTGCTGCGGAAGAGAATTTGTCTGCATTGCTGAGACCAAAAAAAAAAACAAGAAGCCATTTCTCAGCACTCTGCCTTCCTTCATCAATTTAAATGGTAAGTCAAACTCGAGCTAGTGGGGTCTTGGCATGATTATCTTTGTCAAGACTCTACCAAAATGGATGACGTTACGGTGATCATCATATTTTATCAGACTTTGTCTCCGAAGCTGAGAAAGCCTGCGTTAGATACCTGTGCTAACAATGTGTCATCAGAGGACATTACTGTCTTTAAGGCTGGAAAGAGTTTCCTTAATTTGGAGCCATGGCCTTACTTTCTCAAGAAGTGAAGCTCATTTGACCTGTTTCTCTGCACTCTGTGTGTGGGTCTCTGATACTCCAGATGGATAGCTGTTTAGGATACTCGGCGGTCTTGCAACTTCATCCAATTTTCAAAAGGAGCCCAATGCTTTCCCAGTATACTGCCTAGCTGCCTTGCAGTCCTAATTACATATAGTTACCTAGTGCATAATTGCTGATGTCTCCTCCTCCTGTGTTTCCTCGTCACCGAGGGCGATTGGTCACGTGCTGTCCTGACATCATAAAGCTAGAGCAGGATGTCATCTGACATGAGGGACAATCAGTTGCCTAGCAAGCACTAAGATACATTTATCATGGTATTGAACTGGGTTGCAGGGTAAACAGGGCGCCCAGCTGAAGACCTAGATGGTGAGATGAATGAAACTGGCGCATTATTTGAGACTTGTGCATCTGTTTGAAGGTGCAGTTAATCACAATGTTCTCGACTTCTCTATAGCTTAACTGATAAGGATGTACTAAGATGAAGATGTTAAGATGTTGTTTATAGTTTTTATTATTCCCACTAACAGTAGCGTAAACCTTCCTCCCTCAACTTGTCAGATCACTCAATTGCTATTGGCGTATCATAACCTATAAGAATTGCACTGAGAAGGGGATGCCGTCACTTGGCTGGCAATCACATCTTTTTATCTAGGTCCTGATGTAGGTGCTAGTGTTGTGTAGAGAGTGGTAGCAAATGAGGCATAGGATTGATGTAATGTAATGTGTATACTTGTAAAGCGCACTGTTGCCAGCCGGCGTCCTGGCGCTGTATACCGCTGGGGAACCAGTCCTGGCTTGCCCTGTGGGATGGCCCCTGCTGGGAATCCCCAAGGTGGAGCCAGGCATCCCCGGCGTTGTGGGGGCAGTTGTGGAGATTAGGCAAGCTAATGCCCAGAGTTGCAGAGTGGGACCCCTGGTTAGAGTAGGCACTGACGTGAGAATTATCGAGTCCGCTGACCCTGGTCCATGACCCTGCCGCGTCGGGAATCAAACCCTGGTCCCGGGCCGACTTCTGCTTTTGGGTCTGCCGCCTCTAACCAGTGAGCCATTGAGAGATGTACCCCAGGCTGAACATGAAAACTGAGAAAACATGAAAACTGAGATTCTAATTTTTAGTAGGGTGTGGATTTTCACAATATCCATAGTACTGATTATCAAGCCTTAGAAAATCTGTTTTTTATTGCTGTGCATTCGTTTGAAAATATTCAAGTTCTATTGCACTAACAGTGGACTTTTCCATCTGCAGAATATACTGAATGACCAGAGATGGCAGTGCTGCGGAAGAGAATTTGTCTGCATTGCTGAGACCAAAAAAAAAAACAAGAAGCTATTTCTCAGCACTCTGCCTTCCTTCATCAATTTAAATGGTAAGTCAAACTCGAGCTAGTGGGGTCTTGGCATGATTATCTTTGTCAAGACTCTACCAAAATGGATGACGTTACGGTGATCATCATATTTTATCAGACTTTGTCTCCGAAGCTGAGAAAGCCTGCGTTAGATACCTGTGCTAACAATGTGTCATCAGAGGACATTACTGTCTTTAAGGCTGGAAAGAGTTTCCTTAATTTGGAGCCATGGCCTTACTTTCTCAAGAAGTGAAGCTCATTTGACCTGTTTCCCTGCACTCTGTGTGTGGGTCTCTGATACTCCAGATGGATAGCTGTTTAGGATACTCGGCGGTCTTGCAACTCCATCCAATTTTCAAAAGGAGCCCAATGCTTTCCCAGTATACTGCCTAGCTGCCTTGCAGTCCTAATTACATATAGTTACCTAGTGCATAATTGCTGATGTCTCCTCCTCCTGTGTTTCCTCGTCACCGAGGGCGATTGGTCACGTGCTGTCCTGACATAAAGCTAGAGCAGGATGTCATCTGACATGAGGGACAATCAGTTGCCTAGCAAGCACTAAGATACATTTATCATGGTATTGAACTGGGTTGCAGGGTAAACAGGGCGCCCAGCTGAAGACCTAGATGGTGAGATGAATGAAACTGGCGCATTATTTGAGACTTGTGCATCTGTTTGAAGGTGCAGTTAATCACAATGTTCTCGACTTCTCTATAGCTTAACTGATAAGGATGTACTAAGATGAAGATGTTAAGATGTTGTTTATAGTTTTTATTATTCCCACTAACAGTAGCGTAAACCTTCCTCCCTCAACTTGTCAGATCACTCAATTGCTATTGGCGTATCATAACCTATAAGAATTGCACTGAGAAGGGGATGCCGTCACTTGGCTGGCAATCACATCTTTTTATCTAGGTCCTGATGTAGGTGCTAGTGTTGTGTAGAGAGTGGTAGCAAATGAGGCATAGGATTGATGTAATGTAATGTGTATACTTGTAAAGCGCACTGTTGCCAGCCGGCGTCCTGGCGCTGTATACCGCTGGGGAACCAGTCCTGGCTTGCCCTGTGGGATGGCCCCTGCTGGGAATCCCCAAGGTGGAGCCAGGCATCCCCGGCGTTGTGGGGGCAGTTGTGGAGATTAGGCAAGCTAATGCCCAGAGTTGCAGAGTGGGACCCCTGGTTAGAGTAGGCACTGACGTGAGAATTATCGAGTCCGCTGACCCTGGTCCATGACCCTGCCGCGTCGGGAATCAAACCCTGGTCCCGGGCCGACTTCTGCTTTTGGGTCTGCCGCCTCTAACCAGTGAGCCATTGAGAGATGTACCCCAGGCTGAACATGAAAACTGAGAAAACATGAAAACTGAGATTCTAATTTTTAGTAGGGTGTGGATTTTCACAATATCCATAGTACTGATTATCAAGCCTTAGAAAATCTGTTTTTTATTGCTGTGCATTCGTTTGAAAATATTCAAGTTCTATTGCACTAACAGTGGACTTTTCCATCTGCAGAATATACTGAATGACCAGAGATGGCAGTGCTGCGGAAGAGAATTTGTCTGCATTGCTGAGACCAAAAAAAAAAACAAGAAGCTATTTCTCAGCACTCTGCCTTCCTTCATCAATTTAAATGGTAAGTCAAACTCGAGCTAGTGGGGTCTTGGCATGATTATCTTTGTCAAGACTCTACCAAAATGGATGACGTTACGGTGATCATCATATTTTATCAGACTTTGTCTCCGAAGCTGAGAAAGCCTGCGTTAGATACCTGTGCTAACAATGTGTCATCAGAGGACATTACTGTCTTTAAGGCTGGAAAGAGTTTCCTTAATTTGGAGCCATGGCCTTACTTTCTCAAGAAGTGAAGCTCATTTGACCTGTTTCCCTGCACTCTGTGTGTGGGTCTCTGATACTCCAGATGGATAGCTGTTTAGGATACTCGGCGGTCTTGCAACTCCATCCAATTTTCAAAAGGAGCCCAATGCTTTCCCAGTATACTGCCTAGCTGCCTTGCAGTCCTAATTACATATAGTTACCTAGTGCATAATTGCTGATGTCTCCTCCTCCTGTGTTTCCTCGTCACCGAGGGCGATTGGTCACGTGCTGTCCTGACATAAAGCTAGAGCAGGATGTCATCTGACATGAGGGACAATCAGTTGCCTAGCAAGCACTAAGATACATTTATCATGGTATTGAACTGGGTTGCAGGGTAAACAGGGCGCCCAGCTGAAGACCTAGATGGTGAGATTAATGAAACTGGCGCATTATTTGAGACTTGTGCATCTGTTTGAAGGTGCAGTTAATCACAATGTTCTCGACTTCTCTATAGCTTAACTGATAAGGATGTACTAAGATGAAGATGTTAAGATGTTGTTTATAGTTTTTATTATTCCCACTAACAGTAGCGTAAACCTTCCTCCCTCAACTTATCAGATCACTCAATTGCTATTGGCGTATCATAACCTATAAGAATTGCACTGAGAAGGGGATGCCGTCACTTGGCTGGCAATCGAATCTTTTTATCTAGGTCCTGATGTAGGTGCTAGTGTTGTGTAGAGAGTGGTAGCAAATGAGGCATAGGATTGATGTAATGTAATGTGTATACTTGTAAAGCGCACTGTTGCCAGCCGGCGTCCTGGCGCTGTATACCGCTGGGGAACCAGTCCTGGCTTGCCCTGTGGGATGGCCCCTGCTGGGAATCCCCAAGGTGGAGCCAGGCATCCCCGGCGTTGAGGGGGCCGTTGTGGAGATTAGGCAAGCTAATGCCCAGAGTTGCAGAGTGGGACCCCTGGTTAGAGTAGGCACTGACGTGAGAATTATCGAGTCCGCTGACCCTGGTCCATGACCCTGCCGCGTCGGGAATCAAACCCTGGTCCCGGGCCGACTTCTGCTTTTGGGTCTGCCGCCTCTAACCAGTGAGCCATTGAGAGATGTACCCCAGGCTGAACATGAAAACTGAGAAAACATGAAAACTGAGATTCTAATTTTTAGTAGGGTGTGGATGTTCACAATATCCATAGTACTGATTATCAAGCCTTAGAAAATCTGTTTTTTATTGCTGTGCATTCGTTTGAAAATATTCAAGTTCTAATGCACTAACAGTGGACTTTTCCATCTGCAGAATATACTGAATGACCAGAGATGGCAGTGCTGCGGAAGAGAATTTGTCTGCATTGCTGAGACCAAAAAAAAAAACAAGAAGCCATTTCTTAGCACTCTGCCTTCCTTCATCAATTTAAATGGTAAGTCAAACTCGAGCTAGTGGGGTCTTGGCATGATTATCTTTGTCAAGACTCTACCAAAATGGATGACGTTACGGTGATCATCATATTTTATCAGACTTTGTCTCCGAAGCTGAGAAAGCCTGCGTTAGATACCTGTGCTAACAATGTGTCATCAGAGGACATTACTGTCTTTAAGGCTGGAAAGAGTTTCCTTAATTTGGAGCCATGGCCTTACTTTCTCAAGGAGTGAAGCTCATTTGACCTGTTTCTCTGCACTCTGTGTGTGGGTCTCTGATACTCCAGATGGATAGCTGTTTAGGATACTCGGCGGTCTTGCAACTCCATCCAATTTTCAAAAGGAGCCCAATGCTTTCCCAGTATACTGCCTAGCTGCCTTGCAGTCCTAATTACATATAGTTACCTAGTGCATAATTGCTGATGTCTCCTCCTCCTGTGTTTCCTCGTCACCGAGGGCGATTGGTCACGTGCTGTCCTGACATCATAAAGCTAGAGCAGGATGTCATCTGACATGAGGGACAATCAGTTGCCTAGCAAGCACTAAGATACATTTATCATGGTATTGAACTGGGTTGCAGGGTAAACAGGGCGCCCAGCTGAAGACCTAGATGGTGAGATGAATGAAACTGGCGCATTATTTGAGACTTGTGCATCTGTTTGAAGGTGCAGTTAATCACAATGTTCTCGACTTCTCTATAGCTTAACTGATAAGGATGTACTAAGATGAAGATGTTAAGATGTTGTTTATAGTTTTTATTATTCCCACTAACAGTAGCGTAAACCTTCCTCCCTCAACTTATCAGATCACTCAATTGCTATTGGCGTATCATAACCTATAAGAATTGCACTGAGAAGGGGATGCCGTCACTTGGCTGGCAATCACATCTTTTTATCTAGGTCCTGATGTAGGTGCTAGTGTTGTGTAGAGAGTGGTAGCAAATGAGGCATAGGATTGATGTAATGTAATGTGTATACTTGTAAAGCGCACTGTTGCCAGCCGGCGTCCTGGCGCTGTATACCGCTGGGGAACCAGTCCTGGCTTGCCCTGTGGGATGGCCCCTGCTGGGAATCCCCAAGGTGGAGCCAGGCATCCCCGGCGTTGAGGGGGCCGTTGTGGAGATTAGGCAAGCTAATGCCCAGAGTTGCAGAGTGGGACCCCTGGTTAGAGTAGGCACTGACGTGAGAATTATCGAGTCCGCTGACCCTGGTCCATGACCCTGCCGCGTCGGGAATCAAACCCTGGTCCCGGGCCGACTTCTGCTTTTGGGTCTGCCGCCTCTAACCAGTGAGCCATTGAGAGATGTACCCCAGGCTGAACATGAAAACTGAGAAAACATGAAAACTGAGATTCTAATTTTTAGTAGGGTGTGGATTTTCACAATATCCATAGTACTGATTATCAAGCCTTAGAAAATCTGTTTTTTATTGCTGTGCATTCGTTTGAAAATATTCAAGTTCTAATGCACTAACAGTGGACTTTTCCATCTGCAGAATATACTGAATGACCAGAGATGGCAGTGCTGCGGAAGAGAATTTGTCTGCATTGCTGAGACCAAAAAAAAAAACAAGAAGCCATTTCTCAGCACTCTGCCTTCCTTCATCAATTTAAATGGTAAGTCAAACTCGAGCTAGTGGGGTCTTGGCATGATTATCTTTGTCAAGACTCTACCAAAATGGATGACGTTACGGTGATCATCATATTTTATCAGACTTTGTCTCCGAAGCTGAGAAAGCCTGCGTTAGATACCTGTGCTAACAATGTGTCATCAGAGGACATTACTGTCTTTAAGGCTGGAAAGAGTTTCCTTAATTTGGAGCCATGGCCTTACTTTCTCAAGAAGTGAAGCTCATTTGACCTGTTTCTCTGCACTCTGTGTGTGGGTCTCTGATACTCCAGATGGATAGCTGTTTAGGATACTCGGCGGTCTTGCAACTTCATCCAATTTTCAAAAGGAGCCCAATGCTTTCCCAGTATACTGCCTAGCTGCCTTGCAGTCCTAATTACATATAGTTACCTAGTGCATAATTGCTGATGTCTCCTCCTCCTGTGTTTCCTCGTCACCGAGGGCGATTGGTCACGTGCTGTCCTGACATCATAAAGCTAGAGCAGGATGTCATCTGACATGAGGGACAATCAGTTGCCTAGCAAGCACTAAGATACATTTATCATGGTATTGAACTGGGTTGCAGGGTAAACAGGGAGCCCAGCTGAAGACCTAGATGGTGAGATGAATGAAACTGGCGCATTATTTGAGACTTGTGCATCTGTTTGAAGGTGCAGTTAATCACAATGTTCTCGACTTCTCTATAGCTTAACTGATAAGGATGTACTAAGATGAAGATGTTAAGATGTTGTTTATAGTTTTTATTATTCCCACTAACAGTAGCGTAAACCTTCCTCCCTCAACTTGTCAGATCACTCAATTGCTATTGGCGTATCATAACCTATAAGAATTGCACTGAGAAGGGGATGCCGTCACTTGGCTGGCAATCACATCTTTTTATCTAGGTCCTGATGTAGGTGCTAGTGTTGTGTAGAGAGTGGTAGCAAATGAGGCATAGGATTGATGTAATGTAATGTGTATACTTGTAAAGCGCACTGTTGCCAGCCGGCGTCCTGGCGCTGTATACCGCTGGGGAACCAGTCCTGGCTTGCCCTGTGGGATGGCCCCTGCTGGGAATCCCCAAGGTGGAGCCAGGCATCCCCGGCGTTGTGGGGGCAGTTGTGGAGATTAGGCAAGCTAATGCCCAGAGTTGCAGAGTGGGACCCCTGGTTAGAGTAGGCACTGACGTGAGAATTATCGAGTCCGCTGACCCTGGTCCATGACCCTGCCGCGTCGGGAATCAAACCCTGGTCCCGGGCCGACTTCTGCTTTTGGGTCTGCCGCCTCTAACCAGTGAGCCATTGAGAGATGTACCCCAGGCTGAACATGAAAACTGAGAAAACATGAAAACTGAGATTCTAATTTTTAGTAGGGTGTGGATTTTCACAATATCCATAGTACTGATTATCAAGCCTTAGAAAATCTGTTTTTTATTGCTGTGCATTCGTTTGAAAATATTCAAGTTCTATTGCACTAACAGTGGACTTTTCCATCTGCAGAATATACTGAATGACCAGAGATGGCAGTGCTGCGGAAGAGAATTTGTCTGCATTGCTGAGACCAAAAAAAAAAACAAGAAGCTATTTCTCAGCACTCTGCCTTCCTTCATCAATTTAAATGGTAAGTCAAACTCGAGCTAGTGGGGTCTTGGCATGATTATCTTTGTCAAGACTCTACCAAAATGGATGACGTTACGGTGATCATCATATTTTATCAGACTTTGTCTCCGAAGCTGAGAAAGCCTGCGTTAGATACCTGTGCTAACAATGTGTCATCAGAGGACATTACTGTCTTTAAGGCTGGAAAGAGTTTCCTTAATTTGGAGCCATGGCCTTACTTTCTCAAGAAGTGAAGCTCATTTGACCTGTTTCCCTGCACTCTGTGTGTGGGTCTCTGATACTCCAGATGGATAGCTGTTTAGGATACTCGGCGGTCTTGCAACTCCATCCAATTTTCAAAAGGAGCCCAATGCTTTCCCAGTATACTGCCTAGCTGCCTTGCAGTCCTAATTACATATAGTTACCTAGTGCATAATTGCTGATGTCTCCTCCTCCTGTGTTTCCTCGTCACCGAGGGCGATTGGTCACGTGCTGTCCTGACATAAAGCTAGAGCAGGATGTCATCTGACATGAGGGACAATCAGTTGCCTAGCAAGCACTAAGATACATTTATCATGGTATTGAACTGGGTTGCAGGGTAAACAGGGCGCCCAGCTGAAGACCTAGATGGTGAGATGAATGAAACTGGCGCATTATTTGAGACTTGTGCATCTGTTTGAAGGTGCAGTTAATCACAATGTTCTCGACTTCTCTATAGCTTAACTGATAAGGATGTACTAAGATGAAGATGTTAAGATGTTGTTTATAGTTTTTATTATTCCCACTAACAGTAGCGTAAACCTTCCTCCCTCAACTTATCAGATCACTCAATTGCTATTGGCGTATCATAACCTATAAGAATTGCACTGAGAAGGGGATGCCGTCACTTGGCTGGCAATCGAATCTTTTTATCTAGGTCCTGATGTAGGTGCTAGTGTTGTGTAGAGAGTGGTAGCAAATGAGGCATAGGATTGATGTAATGTAATGTGTATACTTGTAAAGCGCACTGTTGCCAGCCGGCGTCCTGGCGCTGTATACCGCTGGGGAACCAGTCCTGGCTTGCCCTGTGGGATGGCCCCTGCTGGGAATCCCCAAGGTGGAGCCAGGCATCCCCGGCGTTGAGGGGGCCGTTGTGGAGATTAGGCAAGCTAATGCCCAGAGTTGCAGAGTGGGACCCCTGGTTAGAGTAGGCACTGACGTGAGAATTATCGAGTCCGCTGACCCTGGTCCATGACCCTGCCGCGTCGGGAATCAAACCCTGGTCCCGGGCCGACTTCTGCTTTTGGGTCTGCCGCCTCTAACCAGTGAGCCATTGAGAGATGTACCCCAGGCTGAACATGAAAACTGAGAAAACATGAAAACTGAGATTCTAATTTTTAGTAGGGTGTGGATGTTCACAATATCCATAGTACTGATTATCAAGCCTTAGAAAATCTGTTTTTTATTGCTGTGCATTCGTTTGAAAATATTCAAGTTCTAATGCACTAACAGTGGACTTTTCCATCTGCAGAATATACTGAATGACCAGAGATGGCAGTGCTGCGGAAGAGAATTTGTCTGCATTGCTGAGACCAAAAAAAAAAACAAGAAGCCATTTCTTAGCACTCTGCCTTCCTTCATCAATTTAAATGGTAAGTCAAACTCGAGCTAGTGGGGTCTTGGCATGATTATCTTTGTCAAGACTCTACCAAAATGGATGACGTTACGGTGATCATCATATTTTATCAGACTTTGTCTCCGAAGCTGAGAAAGCCTGCGTTAGATACCTGTGCTAACAATGTGTCATCAGAGGACATTACTGTCTTTAAGGCTGGAAAGAGTTTCCTTAATTTGGAGCCATGGCCTTACTTTCTCAAGGAGTGAAGCTCATTTGACCTGTTTCTCTGCACTCTGTGTGTGGGTCTCTGATACTCCAGATGGATAGCTGTTTAGGATACTCGGCGGTCTTGCAACTCCATCCAATTTTCAAAAGGAGCCCAATGCTTTCCCAGTATACTGCCTAGCTGCCTTGCAGTCCTAATTACATATAGTTACCTAGTGCATAATTGCTGATGTCTCCTCCTCCTGTGTTTCCTCGTCACCGAGGGCGATTGGTCACGTGCTGTCCTGACATCATAAAGCTAGAGCAGGATGTCATCTGACATGAGGGACAATCAGTTGCCTAGCAAGCACTAAGATACATTTATCATGGTATTGAACTGGGTTGCAGGGTAAACAGGGCGCCCAGCTGAAGACCTAGATGGTGAGATGAATGAAACTGGCGCATTATTTGAGACTTGTGCATCTGTTTGAAGGTGCAGTTAATCACAATGTTCTCGACTTCTCTATAGCTTAACTGATAAGGATGTACTAAGATGAAGATGTTAAGATGTTGTTTATAGTTTTTATTATTCCCACTAACAGTAGCGTAAACCTTCCTCCCTCAACTTATCAGATCACTCAATTGCTATTGGCGTATCATAACCTATAAGAATTGCACTGAGAAGGGGATGCCGTCACTTGGCTGGCAATCACATCTTTTTATCTAGGTCCTGATGTAGGTGCTAGTGTTGTGTAGAGAGTGGTAGCAAATGAGGCATAGGATTGATGTAATGTAATGTGTATACTTGTAAAGCGCACTGTTGCCAGCCGGCGTCCTGGCGCTGTATACCGCTGGGGAACCAGTCCTGGCTTGCCCTGTGGGATGGCCCCTGCTGGGAATCCCCAAGGTGGAGCCAGGCATCCCCGGCGTTGAGGGGGCCGTTGTGGAGATTAGGCAAGCTAATGCCCAGAGTTGCAGAGTGGGACCCCTGGTTAGAGTAGGCACTGACGTGAGAATTATCGAGTCCGCTGACCCTGGTCCATGACCCTGCCGCGTCGGGAATCAAACCCTGGTCCCGGGCCGACTTCTGCTTTTGGGTCTGCCGCCTCTAACCAGTGAGCCATTGAGAGATGTACCCCAGGCTGAACATGAAAACTGAGAAAACATGAAAACTGAGATTCTAATTTTTAGTAGGGTGTGGATTTTCACAATATCCATAGTACTGATTATCAAGCCTTAGAAAATCTGTTTTTTATTGCTGTGCATTCGTTTGAAAATATTCAAGTTCTAATGCACTAACAGTGGACTTTTCCATCTGCAGAATATACTGAATGACCAGAGATGGCAGTGCTGCGGAAGAGAATTTGTCTGCATTGCTGAGACCAAAAAAAAAAACAAGAAGCCATTTCTCAGCACTCTGCCTTCCTTCATCAATTTAAATGGTAAGTCAAACTCGAGCTAGTGGGGTCTTGGCATGATTATCTTTGTCAAGACTCTACCAAAATGGATGACGTTACGGTGATCATCATATTTTATCAGACTTTGTCTCCGAAGCTGAGAAAGCCTGCGTTAGATACCTGTGCTAACAATGTGTCATCAGAGGACATTACTGTCTTTAAGGCTGGAAAGAGTTTCCTTAATTTGGAGCCATGGCCTTACTTTCTCAAGAAGTGAAGCTCATTTGACCTGTTTCTCTGCACTCTGTGTGTGGGTCTCTGATACTCCAGATGGATAGCTGTTTAGGATACTCGGCGGTCTTGCAACTTCATCCAATTTTCAAAAGGAGCCCAATGCTTTCCCAGTATACTGCCTAGCTGCCTTGCAGTCCTAATTACATATAGTTACCTAGTGCATAATTGCTGATGTCTCCTCCTCCTGTGTTTCCTCGTCACCGAGGGCGATTGGTCACGTGCTGTCCTGACATCATAAAGCTAGAGCAGGATGTCATCTGACATGAGGGACAATCAGTTGCCTAGCAAGCACTAAGATACATTTATCATGGTATTGAACTGGGTTGCAGGGTAAACAGGGCGCCCAGCTGAAGACCTAGATGGTGAGATGAATGAAACTGGCGCATTATTTGAGACTTGTGCATCTGTTTGAAGGTGCAGTTAATCACAATGTTCTCGACTTCTCTATAGCTTAACTGATAAGGATGTACTAAGATGAAGATGTTAAGATGTTGTTTATAGTTTTTATTATTCCCACTAACAGTAGCGTAAACCTTCCTCCCTCAACTTGTCAGATCACTCAATTGCTATTGGCGTATCATAACCTATAAGAATTGCACTGAGAAGGGGATGCCGTCACTTGGCTGGCAATCACATCTTTTTATCTAGGTCCTGATGTAGGTGCTAGTGTTGTGTAGAGAGTGGTAGCAAATGAGGCATAGGATTGATGTAATGTAATGTGTATACTTGTAAAGCGCACTGTTGCCAGCCGGCGTCCTGGCGCTGTATACCGCTGGGGAACCAGTCCTGGCTTGCCCTGTGGGATGGCCCCTGCTGGGAATCCCCAAGGTGGAGCCAGGCATCCCCGGCGTTGTGGGGGCAGTTGTGGAGATTAGGCAAGCTAATGCCCAGAGTTGCAGAGTGGGACCCCTGGTTAGAGTAGGCACTGACGTGAGAATTATCGAGTCCGCTGACCCTGGTCCATGACCCTGCCGCGTCGGGAATCAAACCCTGGTCCCGGGCCGACTTCTGCTTTTGGGTCTGCCGCCTCTAACCAGTGAGCCATTGAGAGATGTACCCCAGGCTGAACATGAAAACTGAGAAAACATGAAAACTGAGATTCTAATTTTTAGTAGGGTGTGGATTTTCACAATATCCATAGTACTGATTATCAAGCCTTAGAAAATCTGTTTTTTATTGCTGTGCATTCGTTTGAAAATATTCAAGTTCTATTGCACTAACAGTGGACTTTTCCATCTGCAGAATATACTGAATGACCAGAGATGGCAGTGCTGCGGAAGAGAATTTGTCTGCATTGCTGAGACCAAAAAAAAAAACAAGAAGCTATTTCTCAGCACTCTGCCTTCCTTCATCAATTTAAATGGTAAGTCAAACTCGAGCTAGTGGGGTCTTGGCATGATTATCTTTGTCAAGACTCTACCAAAATGGATGACGTTACGGTGATCATCATATTTTATCAGACTTTGTCTCCGAAGCTGAGAAAGCCTGCGTTAGATACCTGTGCTAACAATGTGTCATCAGAGGACATTACTGTCTTTAAGGCTGGAAAGAGTTTCCTTAATTTGGAGCCATGGCCTTACTTTCTCAAGAAGTGAAGCTCATTTGACCTGTTTCCCTGCACTCTGTGTGTGGGTCTCTGATACTCCAGATGGATAGCTGTTTAGGATACTCGGCGGTCTTGCAACTCCATCCAATTTTCAAAAGGAGCCCAATGCTTTCCCAGTATACTGCCTAGCTGCCTTGCAGTCCTAATTACATATAGTTACCTAGTGCATAATTGCTGATGTCTCCTCCTCCTGTGTTTCCTCGTCACCGAGGGCGATTGGTCACGTGCTGTCCTGACATCATAAAGCTAGAGCAGGATGTCATCTGACATGAGGGACAATCAGTTGCCTAGCAAGCACTAAGATACATTTATCATGGTATTGAACTGGGTTGCAGGGTAAACAGGGCGCCCAGCTGAAGACCTAGATGGTGAGATGAATGAAACTGGCGCATTATTTGAGACTTGTGCATCTGTTTGAAGGTGCAGTTAATCACAATGTTCTCGACTTCTCTATAGCTTAACTGATAAGGATGTACTAAGATGAAGATGTTAAGATGTTGTTTATAGTTTTTATTATTCCCACTAACAGTAGCGTAAACCTTCCTCCCTCAACTTATCAGATCACTCAATTGCTATTGGCGTATCATAACCTATAAGAATTGCACTGAGAAGGGGATGCCGTCACTTGGCTGGCAATCGAATCTTTTTATCTAGGTCCTGATGTAGGTGCTAGTGTTGTGTAGAGAGTGGTAGCAAATGAGGCATAGGATTGATGTAATGTAATGTGTATACTTGTAAAGCGCACTGTTGCCAGCCGGCGTCCTGGCGCTGTATACCGCTGGGGAACCAGTCCTGGCTTGCCCTGTGGGATGGCCCCTGCTGGGAATCCCCAAGGTGGAGCCAGGCATCCCCGGCGTTGAGGGGGCCGTTGTGGAGATTAGGCAAGCTAATGCCCAGAGTTGCAGAGTGGGACCCCTGGTTAGAGTAGGCACTGACGTGAGAATTATCGAGTCCGCTGACCCTGGTCCATGACCCTGCCGCGTCGGGAATCAAACCCTGGTCCCGGGCCGACTTCTGCTTTTGGGTCTGCCGCCTCTAACCAGTGAGCCATTGAGAGATGTACCCCAGGCTGAACATGAAAACTGAGAAAACATGAAAACTGAGATTCTAATTTTTAGTAGGGTGTGGATGTTCACAATATCCATAGTACTGATTATCAAGCCTTAGAAAATCTGTTTTTTATTGCTGTGCATTCGTTTGAAAATATTCAAGTTCTAATGCACTAACAGTGGACTTTTCCATCTGCAGAATATACTGAATGACCAGAGATGGCAGTGCTGCGGAAGAGAATTTGTCTGCATTGCTGAGACCAAAAAAAAAAACAAGAAGCCATTTCTTAGCACTCTGCCTTCCTTCATCAATTTAAATGGTAAGTCAAACTCGAGCTAGTGGGGTCTTGGCATGATTATCTTTGTCAAGACTCTACCAAAATGGATGACGTTACGGTGATCATCATATTTTATCAGACTTTGTCTCCGAAGCTGAGAAAGCCTGCGTTAGATACCTGTGCTAACAATGTGTCATCAGAGGACATTACTGTCTTTAAGGCTGGAAAGAGTTTCCTTAATTTGGAGCCATGGCCTTACTTTCTCAAGGAGTGAAGCTCATTTGACCTGTTTCTCTGCACTCTGTGTGTGGGTCTCTGATACTCCAGATGGATAGCTGTTTAGGATACTCGGCGGTCTTGCAACTCCATCCAATTTTCAAAAGGAGCCCAATGCTTTCCCAGTATACTGCCTAGCTGCCTTGCAGTCCTAATTACATATAGTTACCTAGTGCATAATTGCTGATGTCTCCTCCTCCTGTGTTTCCTCGTCACCGAGGGCGATTGGTCACGTGCTGTCCTGACATCATAAAGCTAGAGCAGGATGTCATCTGACATGAGGGACAATCAGTTGCCTAGCAAGCACTAAGATACATTTATCATGGTATTGAACTGGGTTGCAGGGTAAACAGGGCGCCCAGCTGAAGACCTAGATGGTGAGATGAATGAAACTGGCGCATTATTTGAGACTTGTGCATCTGTTTGAAGGTGCAGTTAATCACAATGTTCTCGACTTCTCTATAGCTTAACTGATAAGGATGTACTAAGATGAAGATGTTAAGATGTTGTTTATAGTTTTTATTATTCCCACTAACAGTAGCGTAAACCTTCCTCCCTCAACTTATCAGATCACTCAATTGCTATTGGCGTATCATAACCTATAAGAATTGCACTGAGAAGGGGATGCCGTCACTTGGCTGGCAATCACATCTTTTTATCTAGGTCCTGATGTAGGTGCTAGTGTTGTGTAGAGAGTGGTAGCAAATGAGACATAGGATTGATGTAATGTAATGTGTATACTTGTAAAGCGCACTGTTGCCAGCCGGCGTCCTGGCGCTGTATACCGCTGGGGAACCAGTCCTGGCTTGCCCTGTGGGATGGCCCCTGCTGGGAATCCCCAAGGTGGAGCCAGGCATCCCCGGCGTTGAGGGGGCCGTTGTGGAGATTAGGCAAGCTAATGCCCAGAGTTGCAGAGTGGGACCCCTGGTTAGAGTAGGCACTGACGTGAGAATTATCGAGTCCGCTGACCCTGGTCCATGACCCTGCCGCGTCGGGAATCAAACCCTGGTCCCGGGCCGACTTCTGCTTTTGGGTCTGCCGCCTCTAACCAGTGAGCCATTGAGAGATGTACCCCAGGCTGAACATGAAAACTGAGAAAACATGAAAACTGAGATTCTAATTTTTAGTAGGGTGTGGATTTTCACAATATCCATAGTACTGATTATCAAGCCTTAGAAAATCTGTTTTTTATTGCTGTGCATTCGTTTGAAAATATTCAAGTTCTAATGCACTAACAGTGGACTTTTCCATCTGCAGAATATACTGAATGACCAGAGATGGCAGTGCTGCGGAAGAGAATTTGTCTGCATTGCTGAGACCCAAAAAAAAAACAAGAAGCCATTTCTCAGCACTCTGCCTTCCTTCATCAATTTAAATGGTAAGTCAAACTCGAGCTAGTGGGGTCTTGGCATGATTATCTTTGTCAAGACTCTACCAAAATGGATGACGTTACGGTGATCATCATATTTTATCAGACTTTGTCTCCGAAGCTGAGAAAGCCTGCGTTAGATACCTGTGCTAACAATGTGTCATCAGAGGACATTACTGTCTTTAAGGCTGGAAAGAGTTTCCTTAATTTGGAGCCATGGCCTTACTTTCTCAAGAAGTGAAGCTCATTTGACCTGTTTCTCTGCACTCTGTGTGTGGGTCTCTGATACTCCAGATGGATAGCTGTTTAGGATACTCGGCGGTCTTGCAACTTCATCCAATTTTCAAAAGGAGCCCAATGCTTTCCCAGTATACTGCCTAGCTGCCTTGCAGTCCTAATTACATATAGTTACCTAGTGCATAATTGCTGATGTCTCCTCCTCCTGTGTTTCCTCGTCACCGAGGGCGATTGGTCACGTGCTGTCCTGACATCATAAAGCTAGAGCAGGATGTCATCTGACATGAGGGACAATCAGTTGCCTAGCAAGCACTAAGATACATTTATCATGGTATTGAACTGGGTTGCAGGGTAAACAGGGCGCCCAGCTGAAGACCTAGATGGTGAGATGAATGAAACTGGCGCATTATTTGAGACTTGTGCATCTGTTTGAAGGTGCAGTTAATCACAATGTTCTCGACTTCTCTATAGCTTAACTGATAAGGATGTACTAAGATGAAGATGTTAAGATGTTGTTTATAGTTTTTATTATTCCCACTAACAGTAGCGTAAACCTTCCTCCCTCAACTTGTCAGATCACTCAATTGCTATTGGCGTATCATAACCTATAAGAATTGCACTGAGAAGGGGATGCCGTCACTTGGCTGGCAATCACATCTTTTTATCTAGGTCCTGATGTAGGTGCTAGTGTTGTGTAGAGAGTGGTAGCAAATGAGGCATAGGATTGATGTAATGTAATGTGTATACTTGTAAAGCGCACTGTTGCCAGCCGGCGTCCTGGCGCTGTATACCGCTGGGGAACCAGTCCTGGCTTGCCCTGTGGGATGGCCCCTGCTGGGAATCCCCAAGGTGGAGCCAGGCATCCCCGGCGTTGTGGGGGCAGTTGTGGAGATTAGGCAAGCTAATGCCCAGAGTTGCAGAGTGGGACCCCTGGTTAGAGTAGGCACTGACGTGAGAATTATCGAGTCCGCTGACCCTGGTCCATGACCCTGCCGCGTCGGGAATCAAACCCTGGTCCCGGGCCGACTTCTGCTTTTGGGTCTGCCGCCTCTAACCAGTGAGCCATTGAGAGATGTACCCCAGGCTGAACATGAAAACTGAGAAAACATGAAAACTGAGATTCTAATTTTTAGTAGGGTGTGGATTTTCACAATATCCATAGTACTGATTATCAAGCCTTAGAAAATCTGTTTTTTATTGCTGTGCATTCGTTTGAAAATATTCAAGTTCTATTGCACTAACAGTGGACTTTTCCATCTGCAGAATATACTGAATGACCAGAGATGGCAGTGCTGCGGAAGAGAATTTGTCTGCATTGCTGAGACCAAAAAAAAAAACAAGAAGCTATTTCTCAGCACTCTGCCTTCCTTCATCAATTTAAATGGTAAGTCAAACTCGAGCTAGTGGGGTCTTGGCATGATTATCTTTGTCAAGACTCTACCAAAATGGATGACGTTACGGTGATCATCATATTTTATCAGACTTTGTCTCCGAAGCTGAGAAAGCCTGCGTTAGATACCTGTGCTAACAATGTGTCATCAGAGGACATTACTGTCTTTAAGGCTGGAAAGAGTTTCCTTAATTTGGAGCCATGGCCTTACTTTCTCAAGAAGTGAAGCTCATTTGACCTGTTTCCCTGCACTCTGTGTGTGGGTCTCTGATACTCCAGATGGATAGCTGTTTAGGATACTCGGCGGTCTTGCAACTCCATCCAATTTTCAAAAGGAGCCCAATGCTTTCCCAGTATACTGCCTAGCTGCCTTGCAGTCCTAATTACATATAGTTACCTAGTGCATAATTGCTGATGTCTCCTCCTCCTGTGTTTCCTCGTCACCGAGGGCGATTGGTCACGTGCTGTCCTGACATAAAGCTAGAGCAGGATGTCATCTGACATGAGGGACAATCAGTTGCCTAGCAAGCACTAAGATACATTTATCATGGTATTGAACTGGGTTGCAGGGTAAACAGGGCGCCCAGCTGAAGACCTAGATGGTGAGATGAATGAAACTGGCGCATTATTTGAGACTTGTGCATCTGTTTGAAGGTGCAGTTAATCACAATGTTCTCGACTTCTCTATAGCTTAACTGATAAGGATGTACTAAGATGAAGATGTTAAGATGTTGTTTATAGTTTTTATTATTCCCACTAACAGTAGCGTAAACCTTCCTCCCTCAACTTGTCAGATCACTCAATTGCTATTGGCGTATCATAACCTATAAGAATTGCACTGAGAAGGGGATGCCGTCACTTGGCTGGCAATCACATCTTTTTATCTAGGTCCTGATGTAGGTGCTAGTGTTGTGTAGAGAGTGGTAGCAAATGAGGCATAGGATTGATGTAATGTAATGTGTATACTTGTAAAGCGCACTGTTGCCAGCCGGCGTCCTGGCGCTGTATACCGCTGGGGAACCAGTCCTGGCTTGCCCTGTGGGATGGCCCCTGCTGGGAATCCCCAAGGTGGAGCCAGGCATCCCCGGCGTTGTGGGGGCAGTTGTGGAGATTAGGCAAGCTAATGCCCAGAGTTGCAGAGTGGGACCCCTGGTTAGAGTAGGCACTGACGTGAGAATTATCGAGTCCGCTGACCCTGGTCCATGACCCTGCCGCGTCGGGAATCAAACCCTGGTCCCGGGCCGACTTCTGCTTTTGGGTCTGCCGCCTCTAACCAGTGAGCCATTGAGAGATGTACCCCAGGCTGAACATGAAAACTGAGAAAACATGAAAACTGAGATTCTAATTTTTAGTAGGGTGTGGATTTTCACAATATCCATAGTACTGATTATCAAGCCTTAGAAAATCTGTTTTTTATTGCTGTGCATTCGTTTGAAAATATTCAAGTTCTATTGCACTAACAGTGGACTTTTCCATCTGCAGAATATACTGAATGACCAGAGATGGCAGTGCTGCGGAAGAGAATTTGTCTGCATTGCTGAGACCAAAAAAAAAAACAAGAAGCTATTTCTCAGCACTCTGCCTTCCTTCATCAATTTAAATGGTAAGTCAAACTCGAGCTAGTGGGGTCTTGGCATGATTATCTTTGTCAAGACTCTACCAAAATGGATGACGTTACGGTGATCATCATATTTTATCAGACTTTGTCTCCGAAGCTGAGAAAGCCTGCGTTAGATACCTGTGCTAACAATGTGTCATCAGAGGACATTACTGTCTTTAAGGCTGGAAAGAGTTTCCTTAATTTGGAGCCATGGCCTTACTTTCTCAAGAAGTGAAGCTCATTTGACCTGTTTCCCTGCACTCTGTGTGTGGGTCTCTGATACTCCAGATGGATAGCTGTTTAGGATACTCGGCGGTCTTGCAACTCCATCCAATTTTCAAAAGGAGCCCAATGCTTTCCCAGTATACTGCCTAGCTGCCTTGCAGTCCTAATTACATATAGTTACCTAGTGCATAATTGCTGATGTCTCCTCCTCCTGTGTTTCCTCGTCACCGAGGGCGATTGGTCACGTGCTGTCCTGACATAAAGCTAGAGCAGGATGTCATCTGACATGAGGGACAATCAGTTGCCTAGCAAGCACTAAGATACATTTATCATGGTATTGAACTGGGTTGCAGGGTAAACAGGGCGCCCAGCTGAAGACCTAGATGGTGAGATGAATGAAACTGGCGCATTATTTGAGACTTGTGCATCTGTTTGAAGGTGCAGTTAATCACAATGTTCTCGACTTCTCTATAGCTTAACTGATAAGGATGTACTAAGATGAAGATGTTAAGATGTTGTTTATAGTTTTTATTATTCCCACTAACAGTAGCGTAAACCTTCCTCCCTCAACTTATCAGATCACTCAATTGCTATTGGCGTATCATAACCTATAAGAATTGCACTGAGAAGGGGATGCCGTCACTTGGCTGGCAATCGAATCTTTTTATCTAGGTCCTGATGTAGGTGCTAGTGTTGTGTAGAGAGTGGTAGCAAATGAGGCATAGGATTGATGTAATGTAATGTGTATACTTGTAAAGCGCACTGTTGCCAGCCGGCGTCCTGGCGCTGTATACCGCTGGGGAACCAGTCCTGGCTTGCCCTGTGGGATGGCCCCTGCTGGGAATCCCCAAGGTGGAGCCAGGCATCCCCGGCGTTGAGGGGGCCGTTGTGGAGATTAGGCAAGCTAATGCCCAGAGTTGCAGAGTGGGACCCCTGGTTAGAGTAGGCACTGACGTGAGAATTATCGAGTCCGCTGACCCTGGTCCATGACCCTGCCGCGTCGGGAATCAAACCCTGGTCCCGGGCCGACTTCTGCTTTTGGGTCTGCCGCCTCTAACCAGTGAGCCATTGAGAGATGTACCCCAGGCTGAACATGAAAACTGAGAAAACATGAAAACTGAGATTCTAATTTTTAGTAGGGTGTGGATGTTCACAATATCCATAGTACTGATTATCAAGCCTTAGAAAATCTGTTTTTTATTGCTGTGCATTCGTTTGAAAATATTCAAGTTCTAATGCACTAACAGTGGACTTTTCCATCTGCAGAATATACTGAATGACCAGAGATGGCAGTGCTGCGGAAGAGAATTTGTCTGCATTGCTGAGACCAAAAAAAAAAACAAGAAGCCATTTCTTAGCACTCTGCCTTCCTTCATCAATTTAAATGGTAAGTCAAACTCGAGCTAGTGGGGTCTTGGCATGATTATCTTTGTCAAGACTCTACCAAAATGGATGACGTTACGGTGATCATCATATTTTATCAGACTTTGTCTCCGAAGCTGAGAAAGCCTGCGTTAGATACCTGTGCTAACAATGTGTCATCAGAGGACATTACTGTCTTTAAGGCTGGAAAGAGTTTCCTTAATTTGGAGCCATGGCCTTACTTTCTCAAGGAGTGAAGCTCATTTGACCTGTTTCTCTGCACTCTGTGTGTGGGTCTCTGATACTCCAGATGGATAGCTGTTTAGGATACTCGGCGGTCTTGCAACTCCATCCAATTTTCAAAAGGAGCCCAATGCTTTCCCAGTATACTGCCTAGCTGCCTTGCAGTCCTAATTACATATAGTTACCTAGTGCATAATTGCTGATGTCTCCTCCTCCTGTGTTTCCTCGTCACCGAGGGCGATTGGTCACGTGCTGTCCTGACATCATAAAGCTAGAGCAGGATGTCATCTGACATGAGGGACAATCAGTTGCCTAGCAAGCACTAAGATACATTTATCATGGTATTGAACTGGGTTGCAGGGTAAACAGGGCGCCCAGCTGAAGACCTAGATGGTGAGATGAATGAAACTGGCGCATTATTTGAGACTTGTGCATCTGTTTGAAGGTGCAGTTAATCACAATGTTCTCGACTTCTCTATAGCTTAACTGATAAGGATGTACTAAGATGAAGATGTTAAGATGTTGTTTATAGTTTTTATTATTCCCACTAACAGTAGCGTAAACCTTCCTCCCTCAACTTATCAGATCACTCAATTGCTATTGGCGTATCATAACCTATAAGAATTGCACTGAGAAGGGGATGCCGTCACTTGGCTGGCAATCACATCTTTTTATCTAGGTCCTGATGTAGGTGCTAGTGTTGTGTAGAGAGTGGTAGCAAATGAGGCATAGGATTGATGTAATGTAATGTGTATACTTGTAAAGCGCACTGTTGCCAGCCGGCGTCCTGGCGCTGTATACCGCTGGGGAACCAGTCCTGGCTTGCCCTGTGGGATGGCCCCTGCTGGGAATCCCCAAGGTGGAGCCAGGCATCCCCGGCGTTGAGGGGGCCGTTGTGGAGATTAGGCAAGCTAATGCCCAGAGTTGCAGAGTGGGACCCCTGGTTAGAGTAGGCACTGACGTGAGAATTATCGAGTCCGCTGACCCTGGTCCATGACCCTGCCGCGTCGGGAATCAAACCCTGGTCCCGGGCCGACTTCTGCTTTTGGGTCTGCCGCCTCTAACCAGTGAGCCATTGAGAGATGTACCCCAGGCTGAACATGAAAACTGAGAAAACATGAAAACTGAGATTCTAATTTTTAGTAGGGTGTGGATTTTCACAATATCCATAGTACTGATTATCAAGCCTTAGAAAATCTGTTTTTTATTGCTGTGCATTCGTTTGAAAATATTCAAGTTCTAATGCACTAACAGTGGACTTTTCCATCTGCAGAATATACTGAATGACCAGAGATGGCAGTGCTGCGGAAGAGAATTTGTCTGCATTGCTGAGACCAAAAAAAAAAACAAGAAGGCATTTCTCAGCACTCTGCCTTCCTTCATCAATTTAAATGGTAAGTCAAACTCGAGCTAGTGGGGTCTTGGCATGATTATCTTTGTCAAGACTCTACCAAAATGGATGACGTTACGGTGATCATCATATTTTATCAGACTTTGTCTCCGAAGCTGAGAAAGCCTGCGTTAGATACCTGTGCTAACAATGTGTCATCAGAGGACATTACTGTCTTTAAGGCTGGAAAGAGTTTCCTTAATTTGGAGCCATGGCCTTACTTTCTCAAGAAGTGAAGCTCATTTGACCTGTTTCTCTGCACTCTGTGTGTGGGTCTCTGATACTCCAGATGGATAGCTGTTTAGGATACTCGGCGGTCTTGCAACTTCATCCAATTTTCAAAAGGAGCCCAATGCTTTCCCAGTATACTGCCTAGCTGCCTTGCAGTCCTAATTACATATAGTTACCTAGTGCATAATTGCTGATGTCTCCTCCTCCTGTGTTTCCTCGTCACCGAGGGCGATTGGTCACGTGCTGTCCTGACATCATAAAGCTAGAGCAGGATGTCATCTGACATGAGGGACAATCAGTTGCCTAGCAAGCACTAAGATACATTTATCATGGTATTGAACTGGGTTGCAGGGTAAACAGGGCGCCCAGCTGAAGACCTAGATGGTGAGATGAATGAAACTGGCGCATTATTTGAGACTTGTGCATCTGTTTGAAGGTGCAGTTAATCACAATGTTCTCGACTTCTCTATAGCTTAACTGATAAGGATGTACTAAGATGAAGATGTTAAGATGTTGTTTATAGTTTTTATTATTCCCACTAACAGTAGCGTAAACCTTCCTCCCTCAACTTGTCAGATCACTCAATTGCTATTGGCGTATCATAACCTATAAGAATTGCACTGAGAAGGGGATGCCGTCACTTGGCTGGCAATCACATCTTTTTATCTAGGTCCTGATGTAGGTGCTAGTGTTGTGTAGAGAGTGGTAGCAAATGAGGCATAGGATTGATGTAATGTAATGTGTATACTTGTAAAGCGCACTGTTGCCAGCCGGCGTCCTGGCGCTGTATACCGCTGGGGAACCAGTCCTGGCTTGCCCTGTGGGATGGCCCCTGCTGGGAATCCCCAAGGTGGAGCCAGGCATCCCCGGCGTTGTGGGGGCAGTTGTGGAGATTAGGCAAGCTAATGCCCAGAGTTGCAGAGTGGGACCCCTGGTTAGAGTAGGCACTGACGTGAGAATTATCGAGTCCGCTGACCCTGGTCCATGACCCTGCCGCGTCGGGAATCAAACCCTGGTCCCGGGCCGACTTCTGCTTTTGGGTCTGCCGCCTCTAACCAGTGAGCCATTGAGAGATGTACCCCAGGCTGAACATGAAAACTGAGAAAACATGAAAACTGAGATTCTAATTTTTAGTAGGGTGTGGATTTTCACAATATCCATAGTACTGATTATCAAGCCTTAGAAAATCTGTTTTTTATTGCTGTGCATTCGTTTGAAAATATTCAAGTTCTATTGCACTAACAGTGGACTTTTCCATCTGCAGAATATACTGAATGACCAGAGATGGCAGTGCTGCGGAAGAGAATTTGTCTGCATTGCTGAGACCAAAAAAAAAAACAAGAAGCTATTTCTCAGCACTCTGCCTTCCTTCATCAATTTAAATGGTAAGTCAAACTCGAGCTAGTGGGGTCTTGGCATGATTATCTTTGTCAAGACTCTACCAAAATGGATGACGTTACGGTGATCATCATATTTTATCAGACTTTGTCTCCGAAGCTGAGAAAGCCTGCGTTAGATACCTGTGCTAACAATGTGTCATCAGAGGACATTACTGTCTTTAAGGCTGGAAAGAGTTTCCTTAATTTGGAGCCATGGCCTTACTTTCTCAAGAAGTGAAGCTCATTTGACCTGTTTCCCTGCACTCTGTGTGTGGGTCTCTGATACTCCAGATGGATAGCTGTTTAGGATACTCGGCGGTCTTGCAACTCCATCCAATTTTCAAAAGGAGCCCAATGCTTTCCCAGTATACTGCCTAGCTGCCTTGCAGTCCTAATTACATATAGTTACCTAGTGCATAATTGCTGATGTCTCCTCCTCCTGTGTTTCCTCGTCACCGAGGGCGATTGGTCACGTGCTGTCCTGACATCATAAAGCTAGAGCAGGATGTCATCTGACATGAGGGACAATCAGTTGCCTAGCAAGCACTAAGATACATTTATCATGGTATTGAACTGGGTTGCAGGGTAAACAGGGCGCCCAGCTGAAGACCTAGATGGTGAGATGAATGAAACTGGCGCATTATTTGAGACTTGTGCATCTGTTTGAAGGTGCAGTTAATCACAATGTTCTCGACTTCTCTATAGCTTAACTGATAAGGATGTACTAAGATGAAGATGTTAAGATGTTGTTTATAGTTTTTATTATTCCCACTAACAGTAGCGTAAACCTTCCTCCCTCAACTTATCAGATCACTCAATTGCTATTGGCGTATCATAACCTATAAGAATTGCACTGAGAAGGGGATGCCGTCACTTGGCTGGCAATCGAATCTTTTTATCTAGGTCCTGATGTAGGTGCTAGTGTTGTGTAGAGAGTGGTAGCAAATGAGGCATAGGATTGATGTAATGTAATGTGTATACTTGTAAAGCGCACTGTTGCCAGCCGGCGTCCTGGCGCTGTATACCGCTGGGGAACCAGTCCTGGCTTGCCCTGTGGGATGGCCCCTGCTGGGAATCCCCAAGGTGGAGCCAGGCATCCCCGGCGTTGAGGGGGCCGTTGTGGAGATTAGGCAAGCTAATGCCCAGAGTTGCAGAGTGGGACCCCTGGTTAGAGTAGGCACTGACGTGAGAATTATCGAGTCCGCTGACCCTGGTCCATGACCCTGCCGCGTCGGGAATCAAACCCTGGTCCCGGGCCGACTTCTGCTTTTGGGTCTGCCGCCTCTAACCAGTGAGCCATTGAGAGATGTACCCCAGGCTGAACATGAAAACTGAGAAAACATGAAAACTGAGATTCTAATTTTTAGTAGGGTGTGGATTTTCACAATATCCATAGTACTGATTATCAAGCCTTAGAAAATCTGTTTTTTATTGCTGTGCATTCGTTTGAAAATATTCAAGTTCTAATGCACTAACAGTGGACTTTTCCATCTGCAGAATATACTGAATGACCAGAGATGGCAGTGCTGCGGAAGAGAATTTGTCTGCATTGCTGAGACCAAAAAAAAAAACAAGAAGCCATTTCTCAGCACTCTGCCTTCCTTCATCAATTTAAATGGTAAGTCAAACTCGAGCTAGTGGGGTCTTGGCATGATTATCTTTGTCAAGACTCTACCAAAATGGATGACGTTACGGTGATCATCATATTTTATCAGACTTTGTCTCCGAAGCTGAGAAAGCCTGCGTTAGATACCTGTGCTAACAATGTGTCATCAGAGGACATTACTGTCTTTAAGGCTGGAAAGAGTTTCCTTAATTTGGAGCCATGGCCTTACTTTCTCAAGGAGTGAAGCTCATTTGACCTGTTTCTCTGCACTCTGTGTGTGGGTCTCTGATACTCCAGATGGATAGCTGTTTAGGATACTCGGCGGTCTTGCAACTCCATCCAATTTTCAAAAGGAGCCCAATGCTTTCCCAGTATACTGCCTAGCTGCCTTGCAGTCCTAATTACATATAGTTACCTAGTGCATAATTGCTGATGTCTCCTCCTCCTGTGTTTCCTTGTCACCGAGGGCGATTGGTCACGTGCTGTCCTGACATCATAAAGCTAGAGCAGGATGTCATCTGACATGAGGGACAATCAGTTGCCTAGCAAGCACTAAGATACATTTATCATGGTATTGAACTGGGTTGCAGGGTAAACAGGGCGCCCAGCTGAAGACCTAGATGGTGAGATGAATGAAACTGGCGCATTATTTGAGACTTGTGCATCTGTTTGAAGGTGCAGTTAATCACAATGTTCTCGACTTCTCTATAGCTTAACTGATAAGGATGTACTAAGATGAAGATGTTAAGATGTTGTTTATAGTTTTTATTATTCCCACTAACAGTAGCGTAAACCTTCCTCCCTCAACTTATCAGATCACTCAATTGCTATTGGCGTATCATAACCTATAAGAATTGCACTGAGAAGGGGATGCCGTCACTTGGCTGGCAATCACATCTTTTTATCTAGGTCCTGATGTAGGTGCTAGTGTTGTGTAGAGAGTGGTAGCAAATGAGGCATAGGATTGATGTAATGTAATGTGTATACTTGTAAAGCGCACTGTTGCCAGCCGGCGTCCTGGCGCTGTATACCGCTGGGGAACCAGTCCTGGCTTGCCCTGTGGGATGGCCCCTGCTGGGAATCCCCAAGGTGGAGCCAGGCATCCCCGGCGTTGAGGGGGCCGTTGTGGAGATTAGGCAAGCTAATGCCCAGAGTTGCAGAGTGGGACCCCTGGTTAGAGTAGGCACTGACGTGAGAATTATCGAGTCCGCTGACCCTGGTCCATGACCCTGCCGCGTCGGGAATCAAACCCTGGTCCCGGGCCGACTTCTGCTTTTGGGTCTGCCGCCTCTAACCAGTGAGCCATTGAGAGATGTACCCCAGGCTGAACATGAAAACTGAGAAAACATGAAAACTGAGATTCTAATTTTTAGTAGGGTGTGGATTTTCACAATATCCATAGTACTGATTATCAAGCCTTAGAAAATCTGTTTTTTATTGCTGTGCATTCGTTTGAAAATATTCAAGTTCTAATGCACTAACAGTGGACTTTTCCATCTGCAGAATATACTGAATGACCAGAGATGGCAGTGCTGCGGAAGAGAATTTGTCTGCATTGCTGAGACCAAAAAAAAAAACAAGAAGCCATTTCTCAGCACTCTGCCTTCCTTCATCAATTTAAATGGTAAGTCAAACTCGAGCTAGTGGGGTCTTGGCATGATTATCTTTGTCAAGACTCTACCAAAATGGATGACGTTACGGTGATCATCATATTTTATCAGACTTTGTCTCCGAAGCTGAGAAAGCCTGCGTTCGATACCTGTGCTAACAATGTGTCATCAGAGGACATTACTGTCTTTAAGGCTGGAAAGAGTTTCCTTAATTTGGAGCCATGGCCTTACTTTCTCAAGGAGTGAAGCTCATTTGACCTGTTTCTCTGCACTCTGTGTGTGGGTCTCTGATACTCCAGATGGATAGCTGTTTAGGATACTCGGCGGTCTTGCAACTCCATCCAATTTTCAAAAGGAGCCCAATGCTTTCCCAGTATACTGCCTAGCTGCCTTGCAGTCCTAATTACATATAGTTACCTAGTGCATAATTGCTGATTTCTCCTCCTCCTGTGTTTCCTCGTCACCGAGGGCGATTGGTCACGTGCTGTCCTGACATCATAAAGCTAGAGCAGGATGTCATCTGACATGAGGGACAATCAGTTGCCTAGCAAGCACTAAGATACATTTATCATGGTATTGAACTGGGTTGCAGGGTAAACAGGGCGCCCAGCTGAAGACCTAGATGGTGAGATGAATGAAACAGGCGCATTATTTGAGACTTGTGCATCTGTTTGAAGGTGCAGTTAATCACAATGTTCTCGACTTCTCTATAGCTTAACTGATAAGGATGTACTAAGATGAAGATGTTAAGATGTTGTTTATAGTTTTTATTATTCCCACTAACAGTAGCGTAAACCTTCCTCCCTCAACTTATCAGATCACTCAATTGCTATTGGCGTATCATAACCTATAAGAATTGCACTGAGAAGGGGATGCCGTCACTTGGCTGGCAATCACATCTTTTTATCTAGGTCCTGATGTAGGTGCTAGTGTTGTGTAGAGAGTGGTAGCAAATGAGGCATAGGATTGATGTAATGTAATGTGTATACTTGTAAAGCGCACTGTTGCCAGCCGGCGTCCTGGCGCTGTATACCGCTGGGGAACCAGTCCTGGCTTGCCCTGTGGGATGGCCCCTGCTGGGAATCCCCAAGGTGGAGCCAGGCATCCCCGGCGTTGAGGGGGCCGTTGTGGAGATTAGGCAAGCTAATGCCCAGAGTTGCAGAGTGGGACCCCTGGTTAGAGTAGGCACTGACGTGAGAATTATCGAGTCCGCTGACCCTGGTCCATGACCCTGCCGCGTCGGGAATCAAACCCTGGTCCCGGGCCGACTTCTGCTTTTGGGTCTGCCGCCTCTAACCAGTGAGCCATTGAGAGATGTACCCCAGGCTGAACATGAAAACTGAGAAAACATGAAAACTGAGATTCTAATTTTTAGTAGGGTGTGGATTTTCACAATATCCATAGTACTGATTATCAAGCCTTAGAAAATCTGTTTTTTATTGCTGTGCATTCGTTTGAAAATATTCAAGTTCTAATGCACTAACAGTGGACTTTTCCATCTGCAGAATATACTGAATGACCAGAGATGGCAGTGCTGCGGAAGAGAATTTGTCTGCATTGCTGAGACCAAAAAAAAAAACAAGAAGCCATTTCTCAGCACTCTGCCTTCCTTCATCAATTTAAATGGTAAGTCAAACTCGAGCTAGTGGGGTCTTGGCATGATTATCTTTGTCAAGACTCTACCAAAATGGATGACGTTACGGTGATCATCATATTTTATCAGACTTTGTCTCCGAAGCTGAGAAAGCCTGCGTTCGATACCTGTGCTAACAATGTGTCATCAGAGGACATTACTGTCTTTAAGGCTGGAAAGAGTTTCCTTAATTTGGAGCCATGGCCTTACTTTCTCAAGGAGTGAAGCTCATTTGACCTGTTTCTCTGCACTCTGTGTGTGGGTCTCTGATACTCCAGATGGATAGCTGTTTAGGATACTCGGCGGTCTTGCAACTCCATCCAATTTTCAAAAGGAGCCCAATGCTTTCCCAGTATACTGCCTAGCTGCCTTGCAGTCCTAATTACATATAGTTACCTAGTGCATAATTGCTGATTTCTCCTCCTCCTGTGTTTCCTCGTCACCGAGGGCGATTGGTCACGTGCTGTCCTGACATCATAAAGCTAGAGCAGGATGTCATCTGACATGAGGGACAATCAGTTGCCTAGCAAGCACTAAGATACATTTATCATGGTATTGAACTGGGTTGCAGGGTAAACAGGGCGCCCAGCTGAAGACCTAGATGGTGAGATGAATGAAACAGGCGCATTATTTGAGACTTGTGCATCTGTTTGAAGGTGCAGTTAATCACAATGTTCTCGACTTCTCTATAGCTTAACTGATAAGGATGTACTAAGATGAAGATGTTAAGATGTTGTTTATAGTTTTTATTATTCCCACTAACAGTAGCGTAAACCTTCCTCCCTCAACTTATCAGATCACTCAATTGCTATTGGCGTATCATAACCTATAAGAATTGCACTGAGAAGGGGATGCCGTCACTTGGCTGGCAATCACATCTTTTTATCTAGGTCCTGATGTAGGTGCTAGTGTTGTGTAGAGAGTGGTAGCAAATGAGGCATAGGATTGATGTAATGTAATGTGTATACTTGTAAAGCGCACTGTTGCCAGCCGGCGTCCTGGCGCTGTATACCGCTGGGGAACCAGTCCTGGCTTGCCCTGTGAAATGGCCCCTGCTGGGAATCCCCAAGGTGGAGCCAGGCATCCCCGGCGTTGAGGGGGCCGTTGTGGAGATTAGGCAAGCTAATGCCCAGAGTTGCAGAGTGGGACCCCTGGTTAGAGTAGGCACTGACGTGAGAATTATCGAGTCCGCTGACCCTGGTCCATGACCCTGCCGCGTCGGGAATCAAACCCTGGTCCCGGGCCGACTTCTGCTTTTGGGTCTGCCGCCTCTAACCAGTGAGCCATTGAGAGATGTACCCCAGGCTGAACATGAAAACTGAGAAAACATGAAAACTGAGATTCTAATTTTTAGTAGGGTGTGGATGTTCACAATATCCATAGTACTGATTATCAAGCCTTAGAAAATCTGTTTTTTATTGCTGTGCATTCGTTTGAAAATATTCAAGTTCTAATGCACTAACAGTGGACTTTTCCATCTGCAGAATATACTGAATGACCAGAGATGGCAGTGCTGCGGAAGAGAATTTGTCTGCATTGCTGAGACCAAAAAAAAAAACAAGAAGCCATTTCTCAGCACTCTGCCTTCCTTCATCAATTTAAATGGTAAGTCAAACTCGAGCTAGTGGGGTCTTGGCATGATTATCTTTGTCAAGACTCTACCAAAATGGATGACGTTACGGTGATCATCATATTTTATCAGACTTTGTCTCCGAAGCTGAGAAAGCCTGCGTTAGATACCTGTGCTAACAATGTGTCATCAGAGGACATTACTGTCTTTAAGGCTGGAAAGAGTTTCCTTAATTTGGAGCCATGGCCTTACTTTCTCAAGGAGTGAAGCTCATTTGACCTGTTTCTCTGCACTCTGTGTGTGGGTCTCTGATACTCCAGATGGATAGCTGTTTAGGATACTCGGCGGTCTTGCAACTCCATCCAATTTTCAAAAGGAGCCCAATGCTTTCCCAGTATACTGCCTAGCTGCCTTGCAGTCCTAATTACATATAGTTACCTAGTGCATATTTGCTGATGTCTCCTCCTCCTGTGTTTCCTCGTCACCGAGGGCGATTGGTCACGTGCTGTCCTGACATCTTAAAGCTAGAGCAGGATGTCATCTGACATGAGGGACAATCAGTTGCCTAGCAAGCACTAAGATACATTTATCATGGTATTGAACTGGGTTGCAGGGTAAACAGGGCGCCCAGCTGAAGACCTAGATGGTGAGATGAATGAAACTGGCGCATTATTTGAGACTTGTGCATCTGTTTGAAGGTGCAGTTAATCACAATGTTCTCGACTTCTCTATAGCTTAACTGATAAGGATGTACTAAGATGAAGATGTTAAGATGTTGTTTATAGTTTTTATTATTCCCACTAACAGTAGCGTAAACCTTCCTCCCTCAACTTATCAGATCACTCAATTGCTATTGGCGTATCATAACCTATAAGAATTGCACTGAGAAGGGGATGCCGTCACTTGGCTGGCAATCGAATCTTTTTATCTAGGTCCTGATGTAGGTGCTAGTGTTGTGTAGAGAGTGGTAGCAAATGAGGCATAGGATTGATGTAATGTAATGTGTATACTTGTAAAGCGCACTGTTGCCAGCCGGCGTCCTGGCGCTGTATACCGCTGGGGAACCAGTCCTGGCTTGCCCTGTGGGATGGCCCCTGCTGGGAATCCCCAAGGTGGAGCCAGGCATCCCCGGCGTTGAGGGGGCCGTTGTGGAGATTAGGCAAGCTAATGCCCAGAGTTGCAGAGTGGGACCCCTGGTTAGAGTAGGCACTGACGTGAGAATTATCGAGTCCGCTGACCCTGGTCCATGACCCTGCCGCGTCGGGAATCAAACCCTGGTCCCGGGCCGACTTCTGCTTTTGGGTCTGCCGCCTCTAACCAGTGAGCCATTGAGAGATGTACCCCAGGCTGAACATGAAAACTGAGAAAACATGAAAACTGAGATTCTAATTTTTAGTAGGGTGTGGATTTTCACAATATCCATAGTACTGATTATCAAGCCTTAGAAAATCTGTTTTTTATTGCTGTGCATTCGTTTGAAAATATTCAAGTTCTAATGCACTAACAGTGGACTTTTCCATCTGCAGAATATACTGAATGACCAGAGATGGCAGTGCTGCGGAAGAGAATTTGTCTGCATTGCTGAGACCAAAAAAAAAAACAAGAAGCCATTTCTCAGCACTCTGCCTTCCTTCATCAATTTAAATGGTAAGTCAAACTCGAGCTAGTGGGGTCTTGGCATGATTATCTTTGTCAAGACTCTACCAAAATGGATGACGTTACGGTGATCATCATATTTTATCAGACTTTGTCTCCGAAGCTGAGAAAGCCTGCGTTAGATACCTGTGCTAACAATGTGTCATCAGAGGACATTACTGTCTTTAAGGCTGGAAAGAGTTTCCTTAATTTGGAGCCATGGCCTTACTTTCTCAAGGAGTGAAGCTCATTTGACCTGTTTCTCTGCACTCTGTGTGTGGGTCTCTGATACTCCAGATGGATAGCTGTTTAGGATACTCGGCGGTCTTGCAACTTCATCCAATTTTCAAAAGGAGCCCAATGCTTTCCCAGTATACTGCCTAGCTGCCTTGCAGTCCTAATTACATATAGTTACCTAGTGCATAATTGCTGATGTCTCCTCCTCCTGTGTTTCCTCGTCACCGAGGGCGATTGGTCACGTGCTGTCATGACATCATAAAGCTAGAGCAGGATGTCATCTGACATGAGGGACAATCAGTTGCCTAGCAAGCACTAAGATACATTTATCATGGTATTGAACTGGGTTGCAGGGTAAACAGGGCGCCCAGCTGAAGACCTAGATGGTGAGATGAATGAAACTGGCGCATTATTTGAGACTTGTGCATCTGTTTGAAGGTGCAGTTAATCACAATGTTCTCGACTTCTCTATAGCTTAACTGATAAGGATGTACTAAGATGAAGATGTTAAGATGTTGTTTATAGTTTTTATTATTCCCACTAACAGTAGCGTAAACCTTCCTCCCTCAACTTGTCAGATCACTCAATTGCTATTGGCGTATCATAACCTATAAGAATTGCACTGAGAAGGGGATGCCGTCACTTGGCTGGCAATCACATCTTTTTATCTAGGTCCTGATGTAGGTGCTAGTGTTGTGTAGAGAGTGGTAGCAAATGAGGCATAGGATTGATGTAATGTAATGTGTATACTTGTAAAGCGCACTGTTGCCAGCCGGCGTCCTGGCGCTGTATACCGCTGGGGAACCAGTCCTGGCTTGCCCTGTGGGATGGCCCCTGCTGGGAATCCCCAAGGTGGAGCCAGGCATCCCCGGCGTTGAGGGGGCCGTTGTGGAGATTAGGCAAGCTAATGCCCAGAGTTGCAGAGTGGGACCCCTGGTTAGAGTAGGCACTGACGTGAGAATTATCGAGTCCGCTGACCCTGGTCCATGACCCTGCCGCGTCGGGAATCAAACCCTGGTCCCGGGCCGACTTCTGCTTTTGGGTCTGCCGCCTCTAACCAGTGAGCCATTGAGAGATGTACCCCAGGCTGAACATGAAAACTGAGAAAACATGAAAACTGAGATTCTAATTTTTAGTAGGGTGTGGATGTTCACAATATCCATAGTACTGATTATCAAGCCTTAGAAAATCTGTTTTTTATTGCTGTGCATTCGTTTGAAAATATTCAAGTTCTAATGCACTAACAGTGGACTTTTCCATCTGCAGAATATACTGAATGACCAGAGATGGCAGTGCTGCGGAAGAGAATTTGTCTGCATTGCTGAGACCAAAAAAAAAAACAAGAAGCCATTTCTTAGCACTCTGCCTTCCTTCATCAATTTAAATGGTAAGTCAAACTCGAGCTAGTGGGGTCTTGGCATGATTATCTTTGTCAAGACTCTACCAAAATGGATGACGTTACGGTGATCATCATATTTTATCAGACTTTGTCTCCGAAGCTGAGAAAGCCTGCGTTAGATACCTGTGCTAACAATGTGTCATCAGAGGACATTACTGTCTTTAAGGCTGGAAAGAGTTTCCTTAATTTGGAGCCATGGCCTTACTTTCTCAAGGAGTGAAGCTCATTTGACCTGTTTCTCTGCACTCTGTGTGTGGGTCTCTGATACTCCAGATGGATAGCTGTTTAGGATACTCGGCGGTCTTGCAACTCCATCCAATTTTCAAAAGGAGCCCAATGCTTTCCCAGTATACTGCCTAGCTGCCTTGCAGTCCTAATTACATATAGTTACCTAGTGCATAATTGCTGATGTCTCCTCCTCCTGTGTTTCCTCGTCACCGAGGGCGATTGGTCACGTGCTGTCCTGACATCATAAAGCTAGAGCAGGATGTCATCTGACATGAGGGACAATCAGTTGCCTAGCAAGCACTAAGATACATTTATCATGGTATTGAACTGGGTTGCAGGGTAAACAGGGCGCCCAGCTGAAGACCTAGATGGTGAGATGAATGAAACTGGCGCATTATTTGAGACTTGTGCATCTGTTTGAAGGTGCAGTTAATCACAATGTTCTCGACTTCTCTATAGCTTAACTGATAAGGATGTACTAAGATGAAGATGTTAAGATGTTGTTTATAGTTTTTATTATTCCCACTAACAGTAGCGTAAACCTTCCTCCCTCAACTTATCAGATCACTCAATTGCTATTGGCGTATCATAACCTATAAGAATTGCACTGAGAAGGGGATGCCGTCACTTGGCTGGCAATCACATCTTTTTATCTAGGTCCTGATGTAGGTGCTAGTGTTGTGTAGAGAGTGGTAGCAAATGAGGCATAGGATTGATGTAATGTAATGTGTATACTTGTAAAGCGCACTGTTGCCAGCCGGCGTCCTGGCGCTGTATACCGCTGGGGAACCAGTCCTGGCTTGCCCTGTGGGATGGCCCCTGCTGGGAATCCCCAAGGTGGAGCCAGGCATCCCCGGCGTTGAGGGGGCCGTTGTGGAGATTAGGCAAGCTAATGCCCAGAGTTGCAGAGTGGGACCCCTGGTTAGAGTAGGCACTGACGTGAGAATTATCGAGTCCGCTGACCCTGGTCCATGACCCTGCCGCGTCGGGAATCAAACCCTGGTCCCGGGCCGACTTCTGCTTTTGGGTCTGCCGCCTCTAACCAGTGAGCCATTGAGAGATGTACCCCAGGCTGAACATGAAAACTGAGAAAACATGAAAACTGAGATTCTAATTTTTAGTAGGGTGTGGATTTTCACAATATCCATAGTACTGATTATCAAGCCTTAGAAAATCTGTTTTTTATTGCTGTGCATTCGTTTGAAAATATTCAAGTTCTAATGCACTAACAGTGGACTTTTCCATCTGCAGAATATACTGAATGACCAGAGATGGCAGTGCTGCGGAAGAGAATTTGTCTGCATTGCTGAGACCAAAAAAAAAAACAAGAAGCCATTTCTCAGCACTCTGCCTTCCTTCATCAATTTAAATGGTAAGTCAAACTCGAGCTAGTGGGGTCTTGGCATGATTATCTTTGTCAAGACTCTACCAAAATGGATGACGTTACGGTGATCATCATATTTTATCAGACTTTGTCTCCGAAGCTGAGAAAGCCTGCGTTAGATACCTGTGCTAACAATGTGTCATCAGAGGACATTACTGTCTTTAAGGCTGGAAAGAGTTTCCTTAATTTGGAGCCATGGCCTTACTTTCTCAAGGAGTGAAGCTCATTTGACCTGTTTCTCTGCACTCTGTGTGTGGGTCTCTGATACTCCAGATGGATAGCTGTTTAGGATACTCGGCGGTCTTGCAACTCCATCCAATTTTCAAAAGGAGCCCAATGCTTTCCCAGTATACTGCCTAGCTGCCTTGCAGTCCTAATTACATATAGTTACCTAGTGCATAATTGCTGATGTCTCCTCCTCCTGTGTTTCCTCGTCACCGAGGGCGATTGGTCACGTGCTGTCCTGACATCATAAAGCTAGAGCAGGATGTCATCTGACATGAGGGACAATCAGTTGCCTAGCAAGCACTAAGATACATTTATCATGGTATTGAACTGGGTTGCAGGGTAAACAGGGCGCCCAGCTGAAGACCTAGATGGTGAGATGAATGAAACTGGCGCATTATTTGAGACTTGTGCATCTGTTTGAAGGTGCAGTTAATCACAATGTTCTCGACTTCTCTATAGCTTAACTGATAAGGATGTACTAAGATGAAGATGTTAAGATGTTGTTTATAGTTTTTATTATTCCCACTAACAGTAGCGTAAACCTTCCTCCCTCAACTTGTCAGATCACTCAATTGCTATTGGCGTATCATAACCTATAAGAATTGCACTGAGAAGGGGATGCCGTCACTTGGCTGGCAATCACATCTTTTTATCTAGGTCCTGATGTAGGTGCTAGTGTTGTGTAGAGAGTGGTAGAAATGAGGCATAGGATTGATGTAATGCAATGTGTATATTTGTAAAGCGCACTGTTGCCAGCCAGCGTCCTAGCGCTGTATACCGCTGGGGAACCAGTCCTGGCTTTCCCTGTGGGATGGTCCCTGCTGGGAATCCCCAAGGTGGAGCCAGGCATCCCCGGCGTTGAGGGGGCCGTTGTGGAGATTAGGCAAGCTAATGCCCAGAGTTGCAGAGTGGGACCCCTGGTTAGAGTAGGCACTGACGTGAGAATTATCGAGTCCGCTGACCCTGGTCCATGACCCTGCCGTGTCGGGAATCAAACCCTGGTCCCGGGCCGACTTCTGCTTTTGGGTCTGCTGCCTCTAACCAGTGAGCCATTGAGAGATGTACCCCAGGCTGAACATGAAAACTGAGAAAACATGAAAACTGAGATTCTAATTTTTAGTAGGGTGTGGATTTTCACAATATCCATAGTACTGATTATCAAGCCTTAGAAAATCTGTTTTTTATTGCTGTGCATTCGTTTGAAAATATTCAAGTTCTAATGCACTAACAGTGGACTTTTCCATCTGCAGAATATACTGAATGGCCAGAGATGGCAGTGCTGCGGAAGAGAATTTGTCTGCATTGCTGAGACCAAAAAAAAAAACAAGAAGCCATTTCTCAGCACTCTGCCTTCCTTCATCAATTTAAATGGTAAGTCAAACTCGAGTTAGTGGGGTCTTGGCATGATTATCTTTGTCAAGACTCTACCAAAATGGATGACGTTACGGTGATCATCATATTTTATCAGACTTTGTCTCCGAAGCTGAGAAAGCCTGCGTTAGATACCTGTGCTAACAATGTGTCATCAGAGGACATTACTGTCTTTAAGGCTGGAAAGAGTTTCCTTAATTTGGAGCCATGGCCTTACTTTCTCAAGGAGTGAAGCTCATTTGACCTGTTTCTCTGCACTCTGTGTGTGGGTCTCTGATACTCCAGATGGATAGCTGTTTAGGATACTCGGCGGTCTTGCAACTCCATCCAATTTTCAAAAGGAGCCCAATGCTTTCCCAGTATACTGCCTAGCTGCCTTGCAGTCCTAATTACATATAGTTACCTAGTGCATAATTGCTGATGTCTCCTCCTCCTGTGTTTCCTCGTCACCGAGGGCGATTGGTCACGTGCTGTCCTGACATCATAAAGCTAGAGCAGGATGTCATCTGACATGAGGGACAATCAGTTGCCTAGCAAGCACTAAGATACATTTATCATGGTATTGAACTGGGTTGCAGGGTAAACAGGGCGCCCAGCTGAAGACCTAGATGGTGAGATGAATGAAACTGGCGCATTATTTGAGACTTGTGCATCTGTTTGAAGGTGCAGTTAATCACAATGTTCTCGACTTCTCTATAGCTTAACTGATAAGGATGTACTAAGATGAAGATGTTAAGATGTTGTTTATAGTTTTTATTATTCCCACTAACAGTAGCGTAAACCTTCCTCCCTCAACTTGTCAGATCACTCAATTGCTATTGGCGTATCATAACCTATAAGAATTGCACTGAGAAGGGGATGCCGTCACTTGGCTGGCAATCACATCTTTTTATCTAGGTCCTGATGTAGGTGCTAGTGTTGTGTAGAGAGTGGTAGCAAATGAGGCATAGGATTGATGTAATGTAATGTGTATACTTGTAAAGCGCACTGTTGCCAGCCGGCGTCCTGGCGCTGTATACCGCTGGGGAACCAGTCCTGGCTTGCCCTGTGGGATGGCCCCTGCTGGGAATCCCCAAGGTGGAGCCAGGCATCCCCGGCGTTGAGGGGGCCGTTGTGGAGATTAGGCAAGCTAATGCCCAGAGTTGCAGAGTGGGACCCCTGGTTAGAGTAGGCACTGACGTGAGAATTATCGAGTCCGCTGACCCTGGTCCATGACCCTGCCGCGTCGGGAATCAAACCCTGGTCCCGGGCCGACTTCTGCTTTTGGGTCTGCCGCCTCTAACCAGTGAGCCATTGAGAGATGTACCCCAGGCTGAACATGAAAACTGAGAAAACATGAAAACTGAGATTCTAATTTTTAGTAGGGTGTGGATGTTCACAATATCCATAGTACTGATTATCAAGCCTTAGAAAATCTGTTTTTTATTGCTGTGCATTCGTTTGAAAATATTCAAGTTCTAATGCACTAACAGTGGACTTTTCCATCTGCAGAATATACTGAATGACCAGAGATGGCAGTGCTGCGGAAGAGAATTTGTCTGCATTGCTGAGACCAAAAAAAAAAAACAAGAAGCCATTTCTCAGCACTCTGCCTTCCTTCATCAATTTAAATGGTAAGTCAAACTCGAGCTAGTGGGGTCTTGGCATGATTATCTTTGTCAAGACTCTACCAAAATGGATGACGTTACGGTGATCATCATATTTTATCAGACTTTGTCTCCGAAGCTGAGAAAGCCTGCGTTAGATACCTGTGCTAACAATGTGTCATCAGAGGACATTACTGTCTTTAAGGCTGGAAAGAGTTTCCTTAATTTGGAGCCATGGCCTTACTTTCTCAAGGAGTGAAGCTCATTTGACCTGTTTCTCTGCACTCTGTGTGTGGGTCTCTGATACTCCAGATGGATAGCTGTTTAGGATACTCGGCGGTCTTGCAACTCCATCCAATTTTCAAAAGGAGCCCAATGCTTTCCCAGTATACTGCCTAGCTGCCTTGCAGTCCTAATTACATATAGTTACCTAGTGCATAATTGCTGATGTCTCCTCCTCCTGTGTTTCCTCGTCACCGAGGGCGATTGGTCACGTGCTGTCCTGACATCATAAAGCTAGAGCAGGATGTCATCTGACATGAGGGACAATCAGTTGCCTAGCAAGCACTAAGATACATTTATCATGGTATTGAACTGGGTTGCAGGGTAAACAGGGCGCCCAGCTGAAGACCTAGATGGTGAGATGAATGAAACTGGCGCATTATTTGAGACTTGTGCATCTGTTTGAAGGTGCAGTTAATCACAATGTTCTCGACTTCTCTATAGCTTAACTGATAAGGATGTACTAAGATGAAGATGTTAAGATGTTGTTTATAGTTTTTATTATTCCCACTAACAGTAGCGTAAACCTTCCTCCCTCAACTTGTCAGATCACTCAATTGCTATTGGCGTATCATAACCTATAAGAATTGCACTGAGAAGGGGATGCCGTCACTTGGCTGGCAATCACATCTTTTTATCTAGGTCCTGATGTAGGTGCTAGTGTTGTGTAGAGAGTGGTAGCAAATGAGGCATAGGATTGATGTAATGTAATGTGTATACTTGTAAAGCGCACTGTTGCCAGCCGGCGTCCTGGCGCTGTATACCGCTGGGGAACCAGTCCTGGCTTGCCCTGTGGGATGGCCCCTGCTGGGAATCCCCAAGGTGGAGCCAGGCATCCCCGGCGTTGTGGGGGCAGTTGTGGAGATTAGGCAAGCTAATGCCCAGAGTTGCAGAGTGGGACCCCTGGTTAGAGTAGGCACTGACGTGAGAATTATCGAGTCCGCTGACCCTGGTCCATGACCCTGCCGCGTCGGGAATCAAACCCTGGTCCCGGGCCGACTTCTGCTTTTGGGTCTGCCGCCTCTAACCAGTGAGCCATTGAGAGATGTACCCCAGGCTGAACATGAAAACTGAGAAAACATGAAAACTGAGATTCTAATTTTTAGTAGGGTGTGGATTTTCACAATATCCATAGTACTGATTATCAAGCCTTAGAAAATCTGTTTTTTATTGCTGTGCATTCGTTTGAGAATATTCAAGTTCTAATGCACTAACAGTGGACTTTTCCATCTGCAGAATATACTGAATGACCAGAGATGGCAGTGCTGCGGAAGAGAATTTGTCTGCATTGCTGAGACCAAAAAAAAAAACAAGAAGCCATTTCTCAGCACTCTGCCTTCCTTCATCAATTTAAATGGTAAGTCAAACTCGAGCTAGTGGGGTCTTGGCATGATTATCTTTGTCAAGACTCTACCAAAATGGATGACGTTACGGTGATCATCATATTTTATCAGACTTTGTCTCCGAAGCTGAGAAAGCCTGCGTTAGATACCTGTGCTAACAATGTGTCATCAGAGGATATTACTGTCTTTAAGGCTGGAAAGAGTTTCCTTAATTTGGAGCCATGGCCTTACTTTCTCAAGAAGTGAAGCTCATTTGACCTGTTTCCCTGCACTCTGTGTGTGGGTCTCTGATACTCCAGATGGATAGCTGTTTAGGATACTCGGCGGTCTTGCAACTCCATCCAATTTTCAAAAGGAGCCCAATGCTTTCCCAGTATACTGCCTAGCTGCCTTGCAGTCCTAATTACATATAGTTACCTAGTGCATAATTGCTGATGTCTCCTCCTCCTGTGTTTCCTCGTCACCGAGGGCGATTGGTCACGTGCTGTCCTGACATCATAAAGCTAGAGCAGGATGTCATCTGACATGAGGGACAATCAGTTGCCTAGCAAGCACTAAGATACATTTATCATGGTATTGAACTGGGTTGCAGGGTAAACAGGGCGCCCAGCTGAAGACCTAGATGGTGAGATGAATGAAACTGGCGCATTATTTGAGACTTGTGCATCTGTTTGAAGGTGCAGTTAATCACAATGTTCTCGACTTCTCTATAGCTTAACTGATAAGGATGTACTAAGATGAAGATGTTAAGATGTTGTTTATAGTTTTTATTATTCCCACTAACAGTAGCGTAAACCTTCCTCCCTCAACTTATCAGATCACTCAATTGCTATTGGCGTATCATAACCTATAAGAATTGCACTGCGAAGGGGATGCCATCACTTGGCTGGCAATCACATCTTTTTATCTAGGTCCTGATGTAGGTGCTAGTGTTGTGTAGAGAGTGGTAGAAATGAGGCATAGGATTGATGTAATGCAATGTGTATATTTGTAAAGCGCACTGTTGCCAGCCAGCGTCCTAGCGCTGTATACCGCTGGGGAACCAGTCCTGGCTTTCCCTGTGGGATGGTCCCTGCTGGGAATCCCCAAGGTGGAGCCAGGCATCCCCGGCGTTGAGGGGGCCGTTGTGGAGATTAGGCAAGCTAATGCCCAGAGTTGCAGAGTGGGACCCCTGGTTAGAGTAGGCACTGACGTGAGAATTATCGAGTCCGCTGACCCTGGTCCATGACCCTGCCGTGTCGGGAATCAAACCCTGGTCCCGGGCCGACTTCTGCTTTTGGGTCTGCTGCCTCTAACCAGTGAGCCATTGAGAGATGTACCCCAGGCTGAACATGAAAACTGAGAAAACATGAAAACTGAGATTCTAATTTTTAGTAGGGTGTGGATGTTCACAATATCCATAGTACTGATTATCAAGCCTTAGAAAATCTGTTTTTTATTGCTGTGCATTCGTTTGAAAATATTCAAGTTCTAATGCACTAACAGTGGACTTTTCCATCTGCAGAATATACTGAATGACCAGAGATGGCAGTGCTGCGGAAGAGAATTTGTCTGCATTGCTGAGACCAAAAAAAAAAACAAGAAGCCATTTCTCAGCACTCTGCCTTCCTTCATCAATTTAAATGGTAAGTCAAACTCGAGCTAGTGGGGTCTTGGCATGATTATCTTTGTCAAGACTCTACCAAAATGGATGACGTTACGGTGATCATCATATTTTATCAGACTTTGTCTCCGAAGCTGAGAAAGCCTGCGTTAGATACCTGTGCTAACAATGTGTCATCAGAGGACATTACTGTCTTTAAGGCTGGAAAGAGTTTCCTTAATTTGGAGCCATGGCCTTACTTTCTCAAGAAGTGAAGCTCATTTGACCTGTTTCCCTGCACTCTGTGTGTGGGTCTCTGATACTCCAGATGGATAGCTGTTTAGGATACTCGGCGGTCTTGCAACTCCATCCAATTTTCAAAAGGAGCCCAATGCTTTCCCAGTATACTGCCTAGCTGCCTTGCAGTCCTAATTACATATAGTTACCTAGTGCATAATTGCTGATGTCTCCTCCTCCTGTGTTTCCTCGTCACCGAGGGCGATTGGTCACGTGCTGTCCTGACATCATAAAGCTAGAGCAGGATGTCATCTGACATGAGGGACAATCAGTTGCCTAGCAAGCACCAAGATACATTTATCATGGTATTGAACTGGGTTGCAGGGTAAACAGGGCGCCCAGCTGAAGACCTAGATGGTGAGATGAATGAAACTGGCGCATTATTTGAGACTTGTGCATCTGTTTGAAGGTGCAGTTAATCACAATGTTCTCGACTTCTCTATAGCTTAACTGATAAGGATGTACTAAGATGAAGATGTTAAGATGTTGTTTATAGTTTTTATTATTCCCACTAACAGTAGCGTAAACCTTCCTCCCTCAACTTATCAGATCACTCAATTGCTATTGGCGTATCATAACCTATAAGAATTGCACTGAGAAGGGGATGCCATCACTTGGCTGGCAATCACATCTTTTTATCTAGGTCCTGATGTAGGTGCTAGTGTTGTGTAGAGAGTGGTAGAAATGAGGCATAGGATTGATGTAATGCAATGTGTATATTTGTAAAGCGCACTGTTGCCAGCCAGCGTCCTGGCGCTGTATACCGCTGGGGAACCAGTCCTGGCTTTCCCTGTGGGATGGTCCCTGCTGGGAATCCCCAAGGTGGAGCCAGGCATCCCCGGCGTTGAGGGGGCCGTTGTGGAGATTAGGCAAGCTAATGCCCAGAGTTGCAGAGTGGGACCCCTGGTTAGAGTAGGCACTGACGTGAGAATTATCGAGTCCGCTGACCCTGGTCCATGACCCTGCCGTGTCGGGAATCAAACCCTGGTCCCGGGCCGACTTCTGCTTTTGGGTCTGCTGCCTCTAACCAGTGAGTCATTGAGAGATGTACCCCAGGCTGAACATGAAAACTGAGAAAACATGAAAACTGAGATTCTAATTTTTAGTAGGGTGTGGATTTTCACAATATCCATAGTACTGATTATCAAGCCTTAGAAAATCTGTTTTTTATTGCTGTGCATTCGTTTGAGAATATTCAAGTTCTAATGCACTAACAGTGGACTTTTCCATCTGCAGAATATACTGAATGACCAGAGATGGCAGTGCTGCGGAAGAGAATTTGTCTGCATTGCTGAGACCAAAAAAAAAAACAAGAAGCCATTTCTCAGCACTCTGCCTTCCTTCATCAATTTAAATGGTAAGTCAAACTCGAGCTAGTGGGGTCTTGGCATGATTATCTTTGTCAAGACTCTACCAAAATGGATGACGTTACGGTGATCATCATATTTTATCAGACTTTGTCTCCGAAGCTGAGAAAGCCTGCGTTAGATACCTGTGCTAACAATGTGTCATCAGAGGATATTACTGTCTTTAAGGCTGGAAAGAGTTTCCTTAATTTGGAGCCATGGCCTTACTTTCTCAAGAAGTGAAGCTCATTTGACCTGTTTCCCTGCACTCTGTGTGTGGGTCTCTGATACTCCAGATGGATAGCTGTTTAGGATACTCGGCGGTCTTGCAACTCCATCCAATTTTCAAAAGGAGCCCAATGCTTTCCCAGTATACTGCCTAGCTGCCTTGCAGTCCTAATTACATATAGTTACCTAGTGCATAATTGCTGATGTCTCCTCCTCCTGTGTTTCCTCGTCACCGAGGGCGATTGGTCACGTGCTGTCCTGACATCATAAAGCTAGAGCAGGATGTCATCTGACATGAGGGACAATCAGTTGCCTAGCAAGCACTAAGATACATTTATCATGGTATTGAACTGGGTTGCAGGGTAAACAGGGCGCCCAGCTGAAGACCTAGATGGTGAGATGAATGAAACTGGCGCATTATTTGAGACTTGTGCATCTGTTTGAAGGTGCAGTTAATCACAATGTTCTCGACTTCTCTATAGCTTAACTGATAAGGATGTACTAAGATGAAGATGTTAAGATGTTGTTTATAGTTTTTATTATTCCCACTAACAGTAGCGTAAACCTTCCTCCCTCAACTTATCAGATCACTCAATTGCTATTGGCGTATCATAACCTATAAGAATTGCACTGCGAAGGGGATGCCATCACTTGGCTGGCAATCACATCTTTTTATCTAGGTCCTGATGTAGGTGCTAGTGTTGTGTAGAGAGTGGTAGAAATGAGGCATAGGATTGATGTAATGCAATGTGTATATTTGTAAAGCGCACTGTTGCCAGCCAGCGTCCTAGCGCTGTATACCGCTGGGGAACCAGTCCTGGCTTTCCCTGTGGGATGGTCCCTGCTGGGAATCCCCAAGGTGGAGCCAGGCATCCCCGGCGTTGAGGGGGCCGTTGTGGAGATTAGGCAAGCTAATGCCCAGAGTTGCAGAGTGGGACCCCTGGTTAGAGTAGGCACTGACGTGAGAATTATCGAGTCCGCTGACCCTGGTCCATGACCCTGCCGTGTCGGGAATCAAACCCTGGTCCCGGGCCGACTTCTGCTTTTGGGTCTGCTGCCTCTAACCAGTGAGCCATTGAGAGATGTACCCCAGGCTGAACATGAAAACTGAGAAAACATGAAAACTGAGATTCAAATTTTTAGTAGGGTGTGGATTTTCACAATATCCATAGTACTGATTATCAAGCCTTAGAAAATCTGTTTTTTATTGCTGTGCATTCGTTTGAAAATATTCAAGTTCTAATGCACTAACAGTGGACTTTTCCATCTGCAGAATATACTGAATGACCAGAGATGGCAGTGCTGCGGAAGAGAATTTGTCTGCATTGCTGAGACCAAAAAAAAAAACAAGAAGCCATTTCTCAGCACTCTGCCTTCCTTCATCAATTTAAATGGTAAGTCAAACTCGAGCTAGTGGGGTCTTGGCATGATTATCTTTGTCAAGACTCTACCAAAATGGATGACGTTACGGTGATCATCATATTTTATCAGACTTTGTCTCCGAAGCTGAGAAAGCCTGCGTTAGATACCTGTGCTAACAATGTGTCACCAGAGGACATTACTGTCTTTAAGGCTGGAAAGAGTTTCCTTAATTTGGAGCCATGGCCTTACTTTCTCAAGAAGTGAAGCTCATTTGACCTGTTTCCCTGCACTCTGTGTGTGGGTCTCTGATACTCCAGATGGATAGCTGTTTAGGATACTCGGCGGTCTTGCAACTCCATCCAATTTTCAAAAGGAGCCCAATGCTTTCCCAGTATACTGCCTAGCTGCCTTGCAGTCCTAATTACATATAGTTACCTAGTGCATAATTGCTGATGTCTCCTCCTCCCGTGTTTCCTCGTCACCGAGGGCGATTGGTCACGTGCTGTCCTGACATCATAAAGCTAGAGCAGGATGTCATCTGACATGAGGGACAATCAGTTGCCTAGCAAGCACCAAGATACATTTATCATGGTATTGAACTGGGTTGCAGGGTAAACAGGGCGCCCAGCTGAAGACCTAGATGGTGAGATGAATGAAACTGGCGCATTATTTGAGACTTGTGCATCTGTTTGAAGGTGCAGTTAATCACAATGTTCTCGACTTCTCTATAGCTTAACTGATAAGGATGTACTAAGATGAAGATGTTAAGATGTTGTTTATAGTTTTTATTATTCCCACTAACAGTAGCGTAAACCTTCCTCCCTCAACTTATCAGATCACTCAATTGCTATTGGCGTATCATAACCTATAAGAATTGCACTGAGAAGGGGATGCCATCACTTGGCTGGCAATCACATCTTTTTATCTAGGTCCTGATGTAGGTGCTAGTGTTGTGTAGAGAGTGGTAGAAATGAGGCATAGGATTGATGTAATGCAATGTGTATATTTGTAAAGCGCACTGTTGCCAGCCAGCGTCCTGGCGCTGTATACCGCTGGGGAACCAGTCCTGGCTTTCCCTGTGGGATGGTCCCTGCTGGGAATCCCCAAGGTGGAGCCAGGCATCCCCGGCGTTGAGGGGGCCGTTGTGGAGATTAGGCAAGCTAATGCCCAGAGTTGCAGAGTGGGACCCCTGGTTAGAGTAGGCACTGACGTGAGAATTATCGAGTCCGCTGACCCTGGTCCATGACCCTGCCGTGTCGGGAATCAAACCCTGGTCCCGGGCCGACTTCTGCTTTTGGGTCTGCTGCCTCTAACCAGTGAGTCATTGAGAGATGTACCCCAGGCTGAACATGAAAACTGGGAAAACATGAAAACTGAGATTCTAATTTTTAGTAGGGTGTGGATTTTCACAATATCCATAGTACTGATTATCAAGCCTTAGAAAATCTGTTTTTTATTGCTGTGCATTCGTTTGAGAATATTCAAGTTCTAATGCACTAACAGTGGACTTTTCCATCTGCAGAATATACTGAATGACCAGAGATGGCAGTGCTGCGGAAGAGAATTTGTCTGCATTGCTGAGACCAAAAAAAAAACCAAGAAGCCATTTCTCAGCACTCTGCCTTCCTTCATCAATTTAAATGGTAAGTCAAACTCGAGTTAGTGGGGTCTTGGCATGATTATCTTTGTCAAGACTCTACCAAAATGGATGACGTTACGGTGATCATATTTTATCAGACTTTGTCTCCGCAGCTGAGAAAGCCTGCGTTAGATACCTGTGCTAACAATGTGTCATCAGAGGACATTACTGTCTTTAAGGCTGGAAAGAGTTTCCTTAATTTGGAGCCATGGCCTTACTTTCTCAAGGAGTGAAGCTCATTTGACCTGTTTCTCTGCACTCTGTGTGTGGGTCTCTGATACTCCAGATGGATAGCTGTTTAGGATACTCGGCGGTCTTGCAACTCCATCCAATTTTCAAAAGGAGCCCAATGCTTTCCCAGTATACTGCCTAGCTGCCTTGCAGTCCTAATTACATATAGTTACCTAGTGCATAATTGCTGATGTCTCCTCCTCCTGTGTTTCCTCGTCACCGAGGGCGATTGGTCACGTGCTGTCCTGACATCATAAAGCTAGAGCAGGATGTCATCTGACATGAGGGACAATCAGTTGCCTAGCAAGCACTAAGATACATTTATCATGGTATTGAACTGGGTTGCAGGGTAAACAGGGCGCCCAGCTGAAGACCTAGATGGTGAGATGAATGAAACTGGCGCATTATTTGAGACTTGTGCATCTGTTTGAAGGTGCAGTTAATCACAATGTTCTCGACTTCTCTATAGCTTAACTGATAAGGATGTACTAAGATGAAGATGTTAAGATGTTGTTTATAGTTTTTATTATTCCCACTAACAGTAGCGTAAACCTTCCTCCCTCAACTTGTCAGATCACTCAATTGCTATTGGCGTATCATAACCTATAAGAATTGCACTGAGAAGGGGATGCCGTCACTTGGCTGGCAATCACATCTTTTTATCTAGGTCCTGATGTAGGTGCTAGTGTTGTGTAGAGAGTGGTAGCAAATGAGGCATAGGATTGATGTAATGTAATGTGTATACTTGTAAAGCGCACTGTTGCCAGCCGGCGTCCTGGCGCTGTATACCGCTGGGGAACCAGTCCTGGCTTGCCCTGTGGGATGGCCCCTGCTGGGAATCCCCAAGGTGGAGCCAGGCATCCCCGGCGTTGTGGGGGCAGTTGTGGAGATTAGGCAAGCTAATGCCCAGAGTTGCAGAGTGGGACCCCTGGTTAGAGTAGGCACTGACGTGAGAATTATCGAGTCCGCTGACCCTGGTCCATGACCCTGCCGCGTCGGGAATCAAACCCTGGTCCCGGGCCGACTTCTGCTTTTGGGTCTGCCGCCTCTAACCAGTGAGCCATTGAGAGATGTACCCCAGGCTGAACATGAAAACTGAGAAAACATGAAAACTGAGATTCTAATTTTTAGTAGGGTGTGGATTTTCACAATATCCATAGTACTGATTATCAAGCCTTAGAAAATCTGTTTTTTATTGCTGTGCATTCGTTTGAAAATATTCAAGTTCTATTGCACTAACAGTGGACTTTTCCATCTGCAGAATATACTGAATGACCAGAGATGGCAGTGCTGCGGAAGAGAATTTGTCTGCATTGCTGAGACCAAAAAAAAAAACAAGAAGCCATTTCTCAGCACTCTGCCTTCCTTCATCAATTTAAATGGTAAGTCAAACTCGAGCTAGTGGGGTCTTGGCATGATTATCTTTGTCAAGACTCTACCAAAATGGATGACGTTACGGTGATCATCATATTTTATCAGACTTTGTCTCCGAAGCTGAGAAAGCCTGCGTTAGATACCTGTGCTAACAATGTGTCATCAGAGGATATTACTGTCTTTAAGGCTGGAAAGAGTTTCCTTAATTTGGAGCCATGGCCTTACTTTCTCAAGAAGTGAAGCTCATTTGACCTGTTTCCCTGCACTCTGTGTGTGGGTCTCTGATACTCCAGATGGATAGCTGTTTAGGATACTCGGCGGTCTTGCAACTCCATCCAATTTTCAAAAGGAGCCCAATGCTTTCCCAGTATACTGCCTAGCTGCCTTGCAGTCCTAATTACATATAGTTACCTAGTGCATAATTGCTGATGTCTCCTCCTCCTGTGTTTCCTCGTCACCGAGGGCGATTGGTCACGTGCTGTCCTGACATCATAAAGCTAGAGCAGGATGTCATCTGACATGAGGGACAATCAGTTGCCTAGCAAGCACTAAGATACATTTATCATGGTATTGAACTGGGTTGCAGGGTAAACAGGGCGCCCAGCTGAAGACCTAGATGGTGAGATGAATGAAACTGGCGCATTATTTGAGACTTGTGCATCTGTTTGAAGGTGCAGTTAATCACAATGTTCTCGACTTCTCTATAGCTTAACTGATAAGGATGTACTAAGATGAAGATGTTAAGATGTTGTTTATAGTTTTTATTATTCCCACTAACAGTAGCGTAAACCTTCCTCCCTCAACTTGTCAGATCACTCAATTGCTATTGGCGTATCATAACCTATAAGAATTGCACTGAGAAGGGGATGCCGTCACTTGGCTGGCAATCACATCTTTTTATCTAGGTCCTGATGTAGGTGCTAGTGTTGTGTAGAGAGTGGTAGAAATGAGGCATAGGATTGATGTAATGCAATGTGTATATTTGTAAAGCGCACTGTTGCCAGCCAGCGTCCTAGCGCTGTATACCGCTGGGGAACCAGTCCTGGCTTTCCCTGTGGGATGGTCCCTGCTGGGAATCCCCAAGGTGGAGCCAGGCATCCCCGGCGTTGAGGGGGCCGTTGTGGAGATTAGGCAAGCTAATGCCCAGAGTTGCAGAGTGGGACCCCTGGTTAGAGTAGGCACTGACGTGAGAATTATCGAGTCCGCTGACCCTGGTCCATGACCCTGCCGTGTCGGGAATCAAACCCTGGTCCCGGGCCGACTTCTGCTTTTGGGTCTGCTGCCTCTAACCAGTGAGCCATTGAGAGATGTACCCCAGGCTGAACATGAAAACTGAGAAAACATGAAAACTGAGATTCTAATTTTTAGTAGGGTGTGGATTTTCACAATATCCATAGTACTGATTATCAAGCCTTAGAAAATCTGTTTTTTATTGCTGTGCATTCGTTTGAAAATATTCAAGTTCTAATGCACTAACAGTGGACTTTTCCATCTGCAGAATATACTGAATGGCCAGAGATGGCAGTGCTGCGGAAGAGAATTTGTCTGCATTGCTGAGACCAAAAAAAAAAACAAGAAGCCATTTCTCAGCACTCTGCCTTCCTTCATCAATTTAAATGGTAAGTCAAACTCGAGTTAGTGGGGTCTTGGCATGATTATCTTTGTCAAGACTCTACCAAAATGGATGACGTTACGGTGATCATCATATTTTATCAGACTTTGTCTCCGAAGCTGAGAAAGCCTGCGTTAGATACCTGTGCTAACAATGTGTCATCAGAGGACATTACTGTCTTTAAGGCTGGAAAGAGTTTCCTTAATTTGGAGCCATGGCCTTACTTTCTCAAGGAGTGAAGCTCATTTGACCTGTTTCTCTGCACTCTGTGTGTGGGTCTCTGATACTCCAGATGGATAGCTGTTTAGGATACTCGGCGGTCTTGCAACTCCATCCAATTTTCAAAAGGAGCCCAATGCTTTCCCAGTATACTGCCTAGCTGCCTTGCAGTCCTAATTACATATAGTTACCTAGTGCATAATTGCTGATGTCTCCTCCTCCTGTGTTTCCTCGTCACCGAGGGCGATTGGTCACGTGCTGTCCTGACATCATAAAGCTAGAGCAGGATGTCATCTGACATGAGGGACAATCAGTTGCCTAGCAAGCACTAAGATACATTTATCATGGTATTGAACTGGGTTGCAGGGTAAACAGGGCGCCCAGCTGAAGACCTAGATGGTGAGATGAATGAAACTGGCGCATTATTTGAGACTTGTGCATCTGTTTGAAGGTGCAGTTAATCACAATGTTCTCGACTTCTCTATAGCTTAACTGATAAGGATGTACTAAGATGAAGATGTTAAGATGTTGTTTATAGTTTTTATTATTCCCACTAACAGTAGCGTAAACCTTCCTCCCTCAACTTGTCAGATCACTCAATTGCTATTGGCGTATCATAACCTATAAGAATTGCACTGAGAAGGGGATGCCGTCACTTGGCTGGCAATCACATCTTTTTATCTAGGTCCTGATGTAGGTGCTAGTGTTGTGTAGAGAGTGGTAGCAAATGAGGCATAGGATTGATGTAATGTAATGTGTATACTTGTAAAGCGCACTGTTGCCAGCCGGCGTCCTGGCGCTGTATACCGCTGGGGAACCAGTCCTGGCTTGCCCTGTGGGATGGCCCCTGCTGGGAATCCCCAAGGTGGAGCCAGGCATCCCCGGCGTTGAGGGGGCCGTTGTGGAGATTAGGCAAGCTAATGCCCAGAGTTGCAGAGTGGGACCCCTGGTTAGAGTAGGCACTGACGTGAGAATTATCGAGTCCGCTGACCCTGGTCCATGACCCTGCCGCGTCGGGAATCAAACCCTGGTCCCGGGCCGACTTCTGCTTTTGGGTCTGCCGCCTCTAACCAGTGAGCCATTGAGAGATGTACCCCAGGCTGAACATGAAAACTGAGAAAACATGAAAACTGAGATTCTAATTTTTAGTAGGGTGTGGATGTTCACAATATCCATAGTACTGATTATCAAGCCTTAGAAAATCTGTTTTTTATTGCTGTGCATTCGTTTGAAAATATTCAAGTTCTAATGCACTAACAGTGGACTTTTCCATCTGCAGAATATACTGAATGACCAGAGATGGCAGTGCTGCGGAAGAGAATTTGTCTGCATTGCTGAGACCAAAAAAAAAAAACAAGAAGCCATTTCTCAGCACTCTGCCTTCCTTCATCAATTTAAATGGTAAGTCAAACTCGAGCTAGTGGGGTCTTGGCATGATTATCTTTGTCAAGACTCTACCAAAATGGATGACGTTACGGTGATCATCATATTTTATCAGACTTTGTCTCCGAAGCTGAGAAAGCCTGCGTTAGATACCTGTGCTAACAATGTGTCATCAGAGGACATTACTGTCTTTAAGGCTGGAAAGAGTTTCCTTAATTTGGAGCCATGGCCTTACTTTCTCAAGGAGTGAAGCTCATTTGACCTGTTTCTCTGCACTCTGTGTGTGGGTCTCTGATACTCCAGATGGATAGCTGTTTAGGATACTCGGCGGTCTTGCAACTCCATCCAATTTTCAAAAGGAGCCCAATGCTTTCCCAGTATACTGCCTAGCTGCCTTGCAGTCCTAATTACATATAGTTACCTAGTGCATAATTGCTGATGTCTCCTCCTCCTGTGTTTCCTCGTCACCGAGGGCGATTGGTCACGTGCTGTCCTGACATCATAAAGCTAGAGCAGGATGTCATCTGACATGAGGGACAATCAGTTGCCTAGCAAGCACTAAGATACATTTATCATGGTATTGAACTGGGTTGCAGGGTAAACAGGGCGCCCAGCTGAAGACCTAGATGGTGAGATGAATGAAACTGGCGCATTATTTGAGACTTGTGCATCTGTTTGAAGGTGCAGTTAATCACAATGTTCTCGACTTCTCTATAGCTTAACTGATAAGGATGTACTAAGATGAAGATGTTAAGATGTTGTTTATAGTTTTTATTATTCCCACTAACAGTAGCGTAAACCTTCCTCCCTCAACTTGTCAGATCACTCAATTGCTATTGGCGTATCATAACCTATAAGAATTGCACTGAGAAGGGGATGCCGTCACTTGGCTGGCAATCACATCTTTTTATCTAGGTCCTGATGTAGGTGCTAGTGTTGTGTAGAGAGTGGTAGCAAATGAGGCATAGGATTGATGTAATGTAATGTGTATACTTGTAAAGCGCACTGTTGCCAGCCGGCGTCCTGGCGCTGTATACCGCTGGGGAACCAGTCCTGGCTTGCCCTGTGGGATGGCCCCTGCTGGGAATCCCCAAGGTGGAGCCAGGCATCCCCGGCGTTGTGGGGGCAGTTGTGGAGATTAGGCAAGCTAATGCCCAGAGTTGCAGAGTGGGACCCCTGGTTAGAGTAGGCACTGACGTGAGAATTATCGAGTCCGCTGACCCTGGTCCATGACCCTGCCGCGTCGGGAATCAAACCCTGGTCCCGGGCCGACTTCTGCTTTTGGGTCTGCCGCCTCTAACCAGTGAGCCATTGAGAGATGTACCCCAGGCTGAACATGAAAACTGAGAAAACATGAAAACTGAGATTCTAATTTTTAGTAGGGTGTGGATTTTCACAATATCCATAGTACTGATTATCAAGCCTTAGAAAATCTGTTTTTTATTGCTGTGCATTCGTTTGAGAATATTCAAGTTCTAATGCACTAACAGTGGACTTTTCCATCTGCAGAATATACTGAATGACCAGAGATGGCAGTGCTGCGGAAGAGAATTTGTCTGCATTGCTGAGACCAAAAAAAAAAACAAGAAGCCATTTCTCAGCACTCTGCCTTCCTTCATCAATTTAAATGGTAAGTCAAACTCGAGCTAGTGGGGTCTTGGCATGATTATCTTTGTCAAGACTCTACCAAAATGGATGACGTTACGGTGATCATCATATTTTATCAGACTTTGTCTCCGAAGCTGAGAAAGCCTGCGTTAGATACCTGTGCTAACAATGTGTCATCAGAGGATATTACTGTCTTTAAGGCTGGAAAGAGTTTCCTTAATTTGGAGCCATGGCCTTACTTTCTCAAGAAGTGAAGCTCATTTGACCTGTTTCCCTGCACTCTGTGTGTGGGTCTCTGATACTCCAGATGGATAGCTGTTTAGGATACTCGGCGGTCTTGCAACTCCATCCAATTTTCAAAAGGAGCCCAATGCTTTCCCAGTATACTGCCTAGCTGCCTTGCAGTCCTAATTACATATAGTTACCTAGTGCATAATTGCTGATGTCTCCTCCTCCTGTGTTTCCTCGTCACCGAGGGCGATTGGTCACGTGCTGTCCTGACATCATAAAGCTAGAGCAGGATGTCATCTGACATGAGGGACAATCAGTTGCCTAGCAAGCACTAAGATACATTTATCATGGTATTGAACTGGGTTGCAGGGTAAACAGGGCGCCCAGCTGAAGACCTAGATGGTGAGATGAATGAAACTGGCGCATTATTTGAGACTTGTGCATCTGTTTGAAGGTGCAGTTAATCACAATGTTCTCGACTTCTCTATAGCTTAACTGATAAGGATGTACTAAGATGAAGATGTTAAGATGTTGTTTATAGTTTTTATTATTCCCACTAACAGTAGCGTAAACCTTCCTCCCTCAACTTATCAGATCACTCAATTGCTATTGGCGTATCATAACCTATAAGAATTGCACTGCGAAGGGGATGCCATCACTTGGCTGGCAATCACATCTTTTTATCTAGGTCCTGATGTAGGTGCTAGTGTTGTGTAGAGAGTGGTAGAAATGAGGCATAGGATTGATGTAATGCAATGTGTATATTTGTAAAGCGCACTGTTGCCAGCCAGCGTCCTAGCGCTGTATACCGCTGGGGAACCAGTCCTGGCTTTCCCTGTGGGATGGTCCCTGCTGGGAATCCCCAAGGTGGAGCCAGGCATCCCCGGCGTTGAGGGGGCCGTTGTGGAGATTAGGCAAGCTAATGCCCAGAGTTGCAGAGTGGGACCCCTGGTTAGAGTAGGCACTGACGTGAGAATTATCGAGTCCGCTGACCCTGGTCCATGACCCTGCCGTGTCGGGAATCAAACCCTGGTCCCGGGCCGACTTCTGCTTTTGGGTCTGCTGCCTCTAACCAGTGAGCCATTGAGAGATGTACCCCAGGCTGAACATGAAAACTGAGAAAACATGAAAACTGAGATTCTAATTTTTAGTAGGGTGTGGATGTTCACAATATCCATAGTACTGATTATCAAGCCTTAGAAAATCTGTTTTTTATTGCTGTGCATTCGTTTGAAAATATTCAAGTTCTAATGCACTAACAGTGGACTTTTCCATCTGCAGAATATACTGAATGACCAGAGATGGCAGTGCTGCGGAAGAGAATTTGTCTGCATTGCTGAGACCAAAAAAAAAAACAAGAAGCCATTTCTCAGCACTCTGCCTTCCTTCATCAATTTAAATGGTAAGTCAAACTCGAGCTAGTGGGGTCTTGGCATGATTATCTTTGTCAAGACTCTACCAAAATGGATGACGTTACGGTGATCATCATATTTTATCAGACTTTGTCTCCGAAGCTGAGAAAGCCTGCGTTAGATACCTGTGCTAACAATGTGTCATCAGAGGACATTACTGTCTTTAAGGCTGGAAAGAGTTTCCTTAATTTGGAGCCATGGCCTTACTTTCTCAAGAAGTGAAGCTCATTTGACCTGTTTCCCTGCACTCTGTGTGTGGGTCTCTGATACTCCAGATGGATAGCTGTTTAGGATACTCGGCGGTCTTGCAACTCCATCCAATTTTCAAAAGGAGCCCAATGCTTTCCCAGTATACTGCCTAGCTGCCTTGCAGTCCTAATTACATATAGTTACCTAGTGCATAATTGCTGATGTCTCCTCCTCCTGTGTTTCCTCGTCACCGAGGGCGATTGGTCACGTGCTGTCCTGACATCATAAAGCTAGAGCAGGATGTCATCTGACATGAGGGACAATCAGTTGCCTAGCAAGCACCAAGATACATTTATCATGGTATTGAACTGGGTTGCAGGGTAAACAGGGCGCCCAGCTGAAGACCTAGATGGTGAGATGAATGAAACTGGCGCATTATTTGAGACTTGTGCATCTGTTTGAAGGTGCAGTTAATCACAATGTTCTCGACTTCTCTATAGCTTAACTGATAAGGATGTACTAAGATGAAGATGTTAAGATGTTGTTTATAGTTTTTATTATTCCCACTAACAGTAGCGTAAACCTTCCTCCCTCAACTTATCAGATCACTCAATTGCTATTGGCGTATCATAACCTATAAGAATTGCACTGAGAAGGGGATGCCATCACTTGGCTGGCAATCACATCTTTTTATCTAGGTCCTGATGTAGGTGCTAGTGTTGTGTAGAGAGTGGTAGAAATGAGGCATAGGATTGATGTAATGCAATGTGTATATTTGTAAAGCGCACTGTTGCCAGCCAGCGTCCTGGCGCTGTATACCGCTGGGGAACCAGTCCTGGCTTTCCCTGTGGGATGGTCCCTGCTGGGAATCCCCAAGGTGGAGCCAGGCATCCCCGGCGTTGAGGGGGCCGTTGTGGAGATTAGGCAAGCTAATGCCCAGAGTTGCAGAGTGGGACCCCTGGTTAGAGTAGGCACTGACGTGAGAATTATCGAGTCCGCTGACCCTGGTCCATGACCCTGCCGTGTCGGGAATCAAACCCTGGTCCCGGGCCGACTTCTGCTTTTGGGTCTGCTGCCTCTAACCAGTGAGTCATTGAGAGATGTACCCCAGGCTGAACATGAAAACTGAGAAAACATGAAAACTGAGATTCTAATTTTTAGTAGGGTGTGGATTTTCACAATATCCATAGTACTGATTATCAAGCCTTAGAAAATCTGTTTTTTATTGCTGTGCATTCGTTTGAGAATATTCAAGTTCTAATGCACTAACAGTGGACTTTTCCATCTGCAGAATATACTGAATGACCAGAGATGGCAGTGCTGCGGAAGAGAATTTGTCTGCATTGCTGAGACCAAAAAAAAAAACAAGAAGCCATTTCTCAGCACTCTGCCTTCCTTCATCAATTTAAATGGTAAGTCAAACTCGAGCTAGTGGGGTCTTGGCATGATTATCTTTGTCAAGACTCTACCAAAATGGATGACGTTACGGTGATCATCATATTTTATCAGACTTTGTCTCCGAAGCTGAGAAAGCCTGCGTTAGATACCTGTGCTAACAATGTGTCATCAGAGGATATTACTGTCTTTAAGGCTGGAAAGAGTTTCCTTAATTTGGAGCCATGGCCTTACTTTCTCAAGAAGTGAAGCTCATTTGACCTGTTTCCCTGCACTCTGTGTGTGGGTCTCTGATACTCCAGATGGATAGCTGTTTAGGATACTCGGCGGTCTTGCAACTCCATCCAATTTTCAAAAGGAGCCCAATGCTTTCCCAGTATACTGCCTAGCTGCCTTGCAGTCCTAATTACATATAGTTACCTAGTGCATAATTGCTGATGTCTCCTCCTCCTGTGTTTCCTCGTCACCGAGGGCGATTGGTCACGTGCTGTCCTGACATCATAAAGCTAGAGCAGGATGTCATCTGACATGAGGGACAATCAGTTGCCTAGCAAGCACTAAGATACATTTATCATGGTATTGAACTGGGTTGCAGGGTAAACAGGGCGCCCAGCTGAAGACCTAGATGGTGAGATGAATGAAACTGGCGCATTATTTGAGACTTGTGCATCTGTTTGAAGGTGCAGTTAATCACAATGTTCTCGACTTCTCTATAGCTTAACTGATAAGGATGTACTAAGATGAAGATGTTAAGATGTTGTTTATAGTTTTTATTTTTCCCACTAACAGTAGCGTAAACCTTCCTCCCTCAACTTATCAGATCACTCAATTGCTATTGGCGTATCATAACCTATAAGAATTGCACTGCGAAGGGGATGCCATCACTTGGCTGGCAATCACATCTTTTTATCTAGGTCCTGATGTAGGTGCTAGTGTTGTGTAGAGAGTGGTAGAAATGAGGCATAGGATTGATGTAATGCAATGTGTATATTTGTAAAGCGCACTGTTGCCAGCCAGCGTCCTAGCGCTGTATACCGCTGGGGAACCAGTCCTGGCTTTCCCTGTGGGATGGTCCCTGCTGGGAATCCCCAAGGTGGAGCCAGGCATCCCCGGCGTTGAGGGGGCCGTTGTGGAGATTAGGCAAGCTAATGCCCAGAGTTGCAGAGTGGGACCCCTGGTTAGAGTAGGCACTGACGTGAGAATTATCGAGTCCGCTGACCCTGGTCCATGACCCTGCCGTGTCGGGAATCAAACCCTGACCCGGGCCGAACTTCTGCTTTTTGGGTCTGCTGCCTCTAACCAGAGAGCCATTGAGAGATGTACCCCAGGCTGAACATGAAAACTGAGAAACATGAAAACTGAGATTCAAATTTTTAGTAGGGTGTGGATTTTCACAATATCCATAGTACTGATTATCAAGCCTTAGAAAATCTGTTTTTTATTGCTGTGCATTCGTTTGAAAATATTCAAGTTCTAATGCACTAACAGTGGGACTTTTCCATCTGCAGAATATACTGAATGACCAGAGATGGCAGTGCTGCGGAAGAGAATTTGTCTGCATTGCTGAGACCAAAAAAAAAAACAAGAAGCCATTTCTCAGCACTCTGCCTTCCTTCATCAATTTAAATGGTAAGTCAAACTCGAGCTAGTGGGGTCTTGGCATGATTATCTTTGTCAAGACTCTACCAAAATGGATGACGTTACGGTGATCATCATATTTTATCAGACTTTGTCTCCGAAGCTGAGAAAGCCTGCGTTAGATACCTGTGCTAACAATGTGTCACCGAGGACATTACTGTCTTTAGGCTGGAAAGAGTTTCCTTAATTTGGAGCCATGGCCTTACTTTCTCAAGAAGTGAAGCTCATTTGACCTGTTTCCTGCACTCTGTGTGTGGGTCTCTGATACTCCAGATGGATAGCTGTTTAGGATACTCGCGGTCTTGCAACTCCATCCAATTTCAAAAGGAGCCCAATGCTTTCCCGATATGCTAGCTGCCTGAGTCCTAATTATATAGTTACCTAGTGCATAATTGCTGATGTCTCCTCCTCCCGTGTTTCCTCGTCACCGAGGGCGATTGGTCACGTGCTGTCCTGACATCATAAGCTAGAGCAGGATGTCATTCTGACATGAGGACAATCAGTTGCTAGCAAGCACCAAGATACATTTATCATGGTATTGAACTGGGTTGCAGGGTAAACAGGGCGCCCAGCTGAAGACCTAGATGGTGAGATGAATGAAACTGGCGCATTATTTGAGACTTGTGCATCTGTTTGAAGGTGCAGTTAATCACAATGTTCTCGACTTCTCTATAGCTTAACTGATAAGGATGTACTAAGATGAAGATGTTAAGATGTTGTTTATAGTTTTTATTATTCCCACTAACAGTAGCGTAAACCTTCCTCCCTCAACTTATCAGATCACTCAATTGCTATTGGCGTATCATAACCTATAAGAATTGCACTGAGAAGGGGATGCCATCACTTGGCTGGCAATCACATCTTTTTATCTAGGTCCTGATGTAGGTGCTAGTGTTGTGTAGAGAGTGGTAGAAATGAGGCATAGGATTGATGTAATGCAATGTGTATATTTGTAAAGCGCACTGTTGCCAGCCAGCGTCCTGGCGCTGTATACCGCTGGGGAACCAGTCCTGGCTTTCCCTGTGGGATGGTCCCTGCTGGGAATCCCCAAGGTGGAGCCAGGCATCCCCGGCGTTGAGGGGGCCGTTGTGGAGATTAGGCAAGCTAATGCCCAGAGTTGCAGAGTGGGACCCCTGGTTAGAGTAGGCACTGACGTGAGAATTATCGAGTCCGCTGACCCTGGTCCATGACCCTGCCGTGTCGGGAATCAAACCCTGGTCCCGGGCCGACTTCTGCTTTTGGGTCTGCTGCCTCTAACCAGTGAGTCATTGAGAGATGTACCCCAGGCTGAACATGAAAACTGGGAAAACATGAAAACTGAGATTCTAATTTTTAGTAGGGTGTGGATTTTCACAATATCCATAGTACTGATTATCAAGCCTTAGAAAATCTGTTTTTTATTGCTGTGCATTCGTTTGAGAATATTCAAGTTCTAATGCACTAACAGTGGACTTTTCCATCTGCAGAATATACTGAATGACCAGAGATGGCAGTGCTGCGGAAGAGAATTTGTCTGCATTGCTGAGACCAAAAAAAAAACCAAGAAGCCATTTCTCAGCACTCTGCCTTCCTTCATCAATTTAAATGGTAAGTCAAACTCGAGTTAGTGGGGTCTTGGCATGATTATCTTTGTCAAGACTCTACCAAAATGGATGACGTTACGGTGATCATATTTTATCAGACTTTGTCTCCGCAGCTGAGAAAGCCTGCGTTAGATACCTGTGCTAACAATGTGTCATCAGAGGACATTACTGTCTTTAAGGCTGGAAAGAGTTTCCTTAATTTGGAGCCATGGCCTTACTTTCTCAAGGAGTGAAGCTCATTTGACCTGTTTCTCTGCACTCTGTGTGTGGGTCTCTGATACTCCAGATGGATAGCTGTTTAGGATACTCGGCGGTCTTGCAACTCCATCCAATTTTCAAAAGGAGCCCAATGCTTTCCCAGTATACTGCCTAGCTGCCTTGCAGTCCTAATTACATATAGTTACCTAGTGCATAATTGCTGATGTCTCCTCCTCCTGTGTTTCCTCGTCACCGAGGGCGATTGGTCACGTGCTGTCCTGACATCATAAAGCTAGAGCAGGATGTCATCTGACATGAGGGACAATCAGTTGCCTAGCAAGCACTAAGATACATTTATCATGGTATTGAACTGGGTTGCAGGGTAAACAGGGCGCCCAGCTGAAGACCTAGATGGTGAGATGAATGAAACTGGCGCATTATTTGAGACTTGTGCATCTGTTTGAAGGTGCAGTTAATCACAATGTTCTCGACTTCTCTATAGCTTAACTGATAAGGATGTACTAAGATGAAGATGTTAAGATGTTGTTTATAGTTTTTATTATTCCCACTAACAGTAGCGTAAACCTTCCTCCCTCAACTTGTCAGATCACTCAATTGCTATTGGCGTATCATAACCTATAAGAATTGCACTGAGAAGGGGATGCCGTCACTTGGCTGGCAATCACATCTTTTTATCTAGGTCCTGATGTAGGTGCTAGTGTTGTGTAGAGAGTGGTAGCAAATGAGGCATAGGATTGATGTAATGTAATGTGTATACTTGTAAAGCGCACTGTTGCCAGCCGGCGTCCTGGCGCTGTATACCGCTGGGGAACCAGTCCTGGCTTGCCCTGTGGGATGGCCCCTGCTGGGAATCCCCAAGGTGGAGCCAGGCATCCCCGGCGTTGTGGGGGCAGTTGTGGAGATTAGGCAAGCTAATGCCCAGAGTTGCAGAGTGGGACCCCTGGTTAGAGTAGGCACTGACGTGAGAATTATCGAGTCCGCTGACCCTGGTCCATGACCCTGCCGCGTCGGGAATCAAACCCTGGTCCCGGGCCGACTTCTGCTTTTGGGTCTGCCGCCTCTAACCAGTGAGCCATTGAGAGATGTACCCCAGGCTGAACATGAAAACTGAGAAAACATGAAAACTGAGATTCTAATTTTTAGTAGGGTGTGGATTTTCACAATATCCATAGTACTGATTATCAAGCCTTAGAAAATCTGTTTTTTATTGCTGTGCATTCGTTTGAAAATATTCAAGTTCTATTGCACTAACAGTGGACTTTTCCATCTGCAGAATATACTGAATGACCAGAGATGGCAGTGCTGCGGAAGAGAATTTGTCTGCATTGCTGAGACCAAAAAAAAAAACAAGAAGCCATTTCTCAGCACTCTGCCTTCCTTCATCAATTTAAATGGTAAGTCAAACTCGAGCTAGTGGGGTCTTGGCATGATTATCTTTGTCAAGACTCTACCAAAATGGATGACGTTACGGTGATCATCATATTTTATCAGACTTTGTCTCCGAAGCTGAGAAAGCCTGCGTTAGATACCTGTGCTAACAATGTGTCATCAGAGGATATTACTGTCTTTAAGGCTGGAAAGAGTTTCCTTAATTTGGAGCCATGGCCTTACTTTCTCAAGAAGTGAAGCTCATTTGACCTGTTTCCCTGCACTCTGTGTGTGGGTCTCTGATACTCCAGATGGATAGCTGTTTAGGATACTCGGCGGTCTTGCAACTCCATCCAATTTTCAAAAGGAGCCCAATGCTTTCCCAGTATACTGCCTAGCTGCCTTGCAGTCCTAATTACATATAGTTACCTAGTGCATAATTGCTGATGTCTCCTCCTCCTGTGTTTCCTCGTCACCGAGGGCGATTGGTCACGTGCTGTCCTGACATCATAAAGCTAGAGCAGGATGTCATCTGACATGAGGGACAATCAGTTGCCTAGCAAGCACTAAGATACATTTATCATGGTATTGAACTGGGTTGCAGGGTAAACAGGGCGCCCAGCTGAAGACCTAGATGGTGAGATGAATGAAACTGGCGCATTATTTGAGACTTGTGCATCTGTTTGAAGGTGCAGTTAATCACAATGTTCTCGACTTCTCTATAGCTTAACTGATAAGGATGTACTAAGATGAAGATGTTAAGATGTTGTTTATAGTTTTTATTATTCCCACTAACAGTAGCGTAAACCTTCCTCCCTCAACTTATCAGATCACTCAATTGCTATTGGCGTATCATAACCTATAAGAATTGCACTGCGAAGGGGATGCCATCACTTGGCTGGCAATCACATCTTTTTATCTAGGTCCTGATGTAGGTGCTAGTGTTGTGTAGAGAGTGGTAGAAATGAGGCATAGGATTGATGTAATGCAATGTGTATATTTGTAAAGCGCACTGTTGCCAGCCAGCGTCCTAGCGCTGTATACCGCTGGGGAACCAGTCCTGGCTTTCCCTGTGGGATGGTCCCTGCTGGGAATCCCCAAGGTGGAGCCAGGCATCCCCGGCGTTGAGGGGGCCGTTGTGGAGATTAGGCAAGCTAATGCCCAGAGTTGCAGAGTGGGACCCCTGGTTAGAGTAGGCACTGACGTGAGAATTATCGAGTCCGCTGACCCTGGTCCATGACCCTGCCGTGTCGGGAATCAAACCCTGGTCCCGGGCCGACTTCTGCTTTTGGGTCTGCTGCCTCTAACCAGTGAGTCATTGAGAGATGTACCCCAGGCTGAACATGAAAACTGAGAAAACATGAAAACTGAGATTCTAATTTTTAGTAGGGTGTGGATTTTCACAATATCCATAGTACTGATTATCAAGCCTTAGAAAATCTGTTTTTTATTGCTGTGCATTCGTTTGAGAATATTCAAGTTCTAATGCACTAACAGTGGACTTTTCCATCTGCAGAATATACTGAATGACCAGAGATGGCAGTGCTGCGGAAGAGAATTTGTCTGCATTGCTGAGACCAAAAAAAAAAGCCAAGAAGCCATTTCTCAGCACTCTGCCTTCCTTCATCAATTTAAATGGTAAGTCAAACTCGAGTTAGTGGGGTCTTGGCATGATTATCTTTGTCAAGACTCTACCAAAATGGATGACGTTACGGTGATCATATTTTATCAGACTTTGTCTCCGCAGCTGAGAAAGCCTGCGTTAGATACCTGTGCTAACAATGTGTCATCAGAGGACATTACTGTCTTTAAGGCTGGAAAGAGTTTCCTTAATTTGGAGCCATGGCCTTACTTTCTCAAGGAGTGAAGCTCATTTGACCTGTTTCTCTGCACTCTGTGTGTGGGTCTCTGATACTCCAGATGGATAGCTGTTTAGGATACTCGGCGGTCTTGCAACTCCATCCAATTTTCAAAAGGAGCCCAATGCTTTCCCAGTATACTGCCTAGCTGCCTTGCAGTCCTAATTACATATAGTTACCTAGTGCATAATTGCTGATGTCTCCTCCTCCTGTGTTTCCTCGTCACCGAGGGCGATTGGTCACGTGCTGTCCTGACATCATAAAGCTAGAGCAGGATGTCATCTGACATGAGGGACAATCAGTTGCCTAGCAAGCACTAAGATACATTTATCATGGTATTGAACTGGGTTGCAGGGTAAACAGGGCGCCCAGCTGAAGACCTAGATGGTGAGATGAATGAAACAGGCGCATTATTTGAGACTTGTGCATCTGTTTGAAGGTGCAGTTAATCACAATGTTCTCGACTTCTCTATAGCTTAACTGATAAGGATGTACTAAGATGAAGATGTTAAGATGTTGTTTATAGTTTTTATTATTCCCACTAACAGTAGCGTAAACCTTCCTCCCTCAACTTATCAGATCACTCAATTGCTATTGGCGTATCATAACCTATAAGAATTGCACTGAGAAGGGGATGCCGTCACATGGCTGGCAATCACATCTTTTTATCTAGGTCCTGATGTAGGTGCTAGTGTTGTGTAGAGAGTGGTAGCAAATGAGGCATAGGATTGATGTAATGTAATGTGTATACTTGTAAAGCGCACTGTTGCCAGCCGGCGTCCTGGCGCTGTATACCGCTGGGGAACCAGTCCTGGCTTGCCCTGTGGGATGGCCCCTGCTGGGAATCCCCAAGGTGGAGCCAGGCATCCCCGGCGTTGAGGGGGCCGTTGTGGAGATTAGGCAAGCTAATGCCCAGAGTTGCAGAGTGGGACCCCTGGTTAGAGTAGGCACTGACGTGAGAATTATCGAGTCCGCTGACCCTGGTCCATGACCCTGCCGCGTCGGGAATCAAACCCTGGTCCCGGGCCGACTTCTGCTTTTGGGTCTGCCGCCTCTAACCAGTGAGCCATTGAGAGATGTACCCCAGGCTGAACATGAAAACTGAGAAAACATGAAAACTGAGATTCTAATTTTTAGTAGGGTGTGGATTTTCACAATATCCATAGTACTGATTATCAAGCCTTAGAAAATCTGTTTTTTATTGCTGTGCATTCGTTTGAAAATATTCAAGTTCTAATGCACTAACAGTGGACTTTTCCATCTGCAGAATATACTGAATGACCAGAGATGGCAGTGCTGCGGAAGAGAATTTGTCTGCATTGCTGAGACCAAAAAAAAAAACAAGAAGCCATTTCTCAGCACTCTGCCTTCCTTCATCAATTTAAATGGTAAGTCAAACTCGAGCTAGTGGGGTCTTGGCATGATTATCTTTGTCAAGACTCTACCAAAATGGATGACGTTACGGTGATCATCATATTTTATCAGACTTTGTCTCCGAAGCTGAGAAAGCCTGCGTTAGATACCTGTGCTAACAATGTGTCATCAGAGGACATTACTGTCTTTAAGGCTGGAAAGAGTTTCCTTAATTTGGAGCCATGGCCTTACTTTCTCAAGAAGTGAAGCTCATTTGACCTGTTTCCCTGCACTCTGTGTGTGGGTCTCTGATACTCCAGATGGATAGCTGTTTAGGATACTCGGCGGTCTTGCAACTCCATCCAATTTTCAAAAGGAGCCCAATGCTTTCCCAGTATACTGCCTAGCTGCCTTGCAGTCCTAATTACATATAGTTACCTAGTGCATAATTGCTGATGTCTCCTCCTCCTGTGTTTCCTCGTCACCGAGGGCGATTGGTCACGTGCTGTCCTGACATCATAAAGCTAGAGCAGGATGTCATCTGACATGAGGGACAATCAGTTGCCTAGCAAGCACCAAGATACATTTATCATGGTATTGAACTGGGTTGCAGGGTAAACAGGGCGCCCAGCTGAAGACCTAGATGGTGAGATGAATGAAACTGGCGCATTATTTGAGACTTGTGCATCTGTTTGAAGGTGCAGTTAATCACAATGTTCTCGACTTCTCTATAGCTTAACTGATAAGGATGTACTAAGATGAAGATGTTAAGATGTTGTTTATAGTTTTTATTATTCCCACTAACAGTAGCGTAAACCTTCCTCCCTCAACTTATCAGATCACTCAATTGCTATTGGCGTATCATAACCTATAAGAATTGCACTGAGAAGGGGATGCCATCACTTGGCTGGCAATCACATCTTTTTATCTAGGTCCTGATGTAGGTGCTAGTGTTGTGTAGAGAGTGGTAGAAATGAGGCATAGGATTGATGTAATGCAATGTGTATATTTGTAAAGCGCACTGTTGCCAGCCAGCGTCCTGGCGCTGTATACCGCTGGGGAACCAGTCCTGGCTTTCCCTGTGGGATGGTCCCTGCTGGGAATCCCCAAGGTGGAGCCAGGCATCCCCGGCGTTGAGGGGGCCGTTGTGGAGATTAGGCAAGCTAATGCCCAGAGTTGCAGAGTGGGACCCCTGGTTAGAGTAGGCACTGACGTGAGAATTATCGAGTCCGCTGACCCTGGTCCATGACCCTGCCGTGTCGGGAATCAAACCCTGGTCCCGGGCCGACTTCTGCTTTTGGGTCTGCTGCCTCTAACCAGTGAGTCATTGAGAGATGTACCCCAGGCTGAACATGAAAACTGAGAAAACATGAAAACTGAGATTCTAATTTTTAGTAGGGTGTGGATTTTCACAATATCCATAGTACTGATTATCAAGCCTTAGAAAATCTGTTTTTTATTGCTGTGCATTCGTTTGAGAATATTCAAGTTCTAATGCACTAACAGTGGACTTTTCCATCTGCAGAATATACTGAATGACCAGAGATGGCAGTGCTGCGGAAGAGAATTTGTCTGCATTGCTGAGACCAAAAAAAAAAACAAGAAGCCATTTCTCAGCACTCTGCCTTCCTTCATCAATTTAAATGGTAAGTCAAACTCGAGCTAGTGGGGTCTTGGCATGATTATCTTTGTCAAGACTCTACCAAAATGGATGACGTTACGGTGATCATCATATTTTATCAGACTTTGTCTCCGAAGCTGAGAAAGCCTGCGTTAGATACCTGTGCTAACAATGTGTCATCAGAGGATATTACTGTCTTTAAGGCTGGAAAGAGTTTCCTTAATTTGGAGCCATGGCCTTACTTTCTCAAGAAGTGAAGCTCATTTGACCTGTTTCCCTGCACTCTGTGTGTGGGTCTCTGATACTCCAGATGGATAGCTGTTTAGGATACTCGGCGGTCTTGCAACTCCATCCAATTTTCAAAAGGAGCCCAATGCTTTCCCAGTATACTGCCTAGCTGCCTTGCAGTCCTAATTACATATAGTTACCTAGTGCATAATTGCTGATGTCTCCTCCTCCTGTGTTTCCTCGTCACCGAGGGCGATTGGTCACGTGCTGTCCTGACATCATAAAGCTAGAGCAGGATGTCATCTGACATGAGGGACAATCAGTTGCCTAGCAAGCACTAAGATACATTTATCATGGTATTGAACTGGGTTGCAGGGTAAACAGGGCGCCCAGCTGAAGACCTAGATGGTGAGATGAATGAAACTGGCGCATTATTTGAGACTTGTGCATCTGTTTGAAGGTGCAGTTAATCACAATGTTCTCGACTTCTCTATAGCTTAACTGATAAGGATGTACTAAGATGAAGATGTTAAGATGTTGTTTATAGTTTTTATTATTCCCACTAACAGTAGCGTAAACCTTCCTCCCTCAACTTATCAGATCACTCAATTGCTATTGGCGTATCATAACCTATAAGAATTGCACTGCGAAGGGGATGCCATCACTTGGCTGGCAATCACATCTTTTTATCTAGGTCCTGATGTAGGTGCTAGTGTTGTGTAGAGAGTGGTAGAAATGAGGCATAGGATTGATGTAATGCAATGTGTATATTTGTAAAGCGCACTGTTGCCAGCCAGCGTCCTAGCGCTGTATACCGCTGGGGAACCAGTCCTGGCTTTCCCTGTGGGATGGTCCCTGCTGGGAATCCCCAAGGTGGAGCCAGGCATCCCCGGCGTTGAGGGGGCCGTTGTGGAGATTAGGCAAGCTAATGCCCAGAGTTGCAGAGTGGGACCCCTGGTTAGAGTAGGCACTGACGTGAGAATTATCGAGTCCGCTGACCCTGGTCCATGACCCTGCCGTGTCGGGAATCAAACCCTGGTCCCGGGCCGACTTCTGCTTTTGGGTCTGCTGCCTCTAACCAGTGAGCCATTGAGAGATGTACCCCAGGCTGAACATGAAAACTGAGAAAACATGAAAACTGAGATTCAAATTTTTAGTAGGGTGTGGATTTTCACAATATCCATAGTACTGATTATCAAGCCTTAGAAAATCTGTTTTTTATTGCTGTGCATTCGTTTGAAAATATTCAAGTTCTAATGCACTAACAGTGGACTTTTCCATCTGCAGAATATACTGAATGACCAGAGATGGCAGTGCTGCGGAAGAGAATTTGTCTGCATTGCTGAGACCAAAAAAAAAAACAAGAAGCCATTTCTCAGCACTCTGCCTTCCTTCATCAATTTAAATGGTAAGTCAAACTCGAGCTAGTGGGGTCTTGGCATGATTATCTTTGTCAAGACTCTACCAAAATGGATGACGTTACGGTGATCATCATATTTTATCAGACTTTGTCTCCGAAGCTGAGAAAGCCTGCGTTAGATACCTGTGCTAACAATGTGTCATCAGAGGACATTACTGTCTTTAAGGCTGGAAAGAGTTTCCTTAATTTGGAGCCATGGCCTTACTTTCTCAAGAAGTGAAGCTCATTTGACCTGTTTCCCTGCACTCTGTGTGTGGGTCTCTGATACTCCAGATGGATAGCTGTTTAGGATACTCGGCGGTCTTGCAACTCCATCCAATTTTCAAAAGGAGCCCAATGCTTTCCCAGTATACTGCCTAGCTGCCTTGCAGTCCTAATTACATATAGTTACCTAGTGCATAATTGCTGATGTCTCCTCCTCCTGTGTTTCCTCGTCACCGAGGGCGATTGGTCACGTGCTGTCCTGACATCATAAAGCTAGAGCAGGATGTCATCTGACATGAGGGACAATCAGTTGCCTAGCAAGCACCAAGATACATTTATCATGGTATTGAACTGGGTTGCAGGGTAAACAGGGCGCCCAGCTGAAGACCTAGATGGTGAGATGAATGAAACTGGCGCATTATTTGAGACTTGTGCATCTGTTTGAAGGTGCAGTTAATCACAATGTTCTCGACTTCTCTATAGCTTAACTGATAAGGATGTACTAAGATGAAGATGTTAAGATGTTGTTTATAGTTTTTATTATTCCCACTAACAGTAGCGTAAACCTTCCTCCCTCAACTTATCAGATCACTCAATTGCTATTGGCGTATCATAACCTATAAGAATTGCACTGAGAAGGGGATGCCATCACTTGGCTGGCAATCACATCTTTTTATCTAGGTCCTGATGTAGGTGCTAGTGTTGTGTAGAGAGTGGTAGAAATGAGGCATAGGATTGATGTAATGCAATGTGTATATTTGTAAAGCGCACTGTTGCCAGCCAGCGTCCTGGCGCTGTATACCGCTGGGGAACCAGTCCTGGCTTTCCCTGTGGGATGGTCCCTGCTGGGAATCCCCAAGGTGGAGCCAGGCATCCCCGGCGTTGAGGGGGCCGTTGTGGAGATTAGGCAAGCTAATGCCCAGAGTTGCAGAGTGGGACCCCTGGTTAGAGTAGGCACTGACGTGAGAATTATCGAGTCCGCTGACCCTGGTCCATGACCCTGCCGTGTCGGGAATCAAACCCTGGTCCCGGGCCGACTTCTGCTTTTGGGTCTGCTGCCTCTAACCAGTGAGTCATTGAGAGATGTACCCCAGGCTGAACATGAAAACTGAGAAAACATGAAAACTGAGATTCTAATTTTTAGTAGGGTGTGGATTTTCACAATATCCATAGTACTGATTATCAAGCCTTAGAAAATCTGTTTTTTATTGCTGTGCATTCGTTTGAGAATATTCAAGTTCTAATGCACTAACAGTGGACTTTTCCATCTGCAGAATATACTGAATGACCAGAGATGGCAGTGCTGCGGAAGAGAATTTGTCTGCATTGCTGAGACCAAAAAAAAAAACAAGAAGCCATTTCTCAGCACTCTGCCTTCCTTCATCAATTTAAATGGTAAGTCAAACTCGAGCTAGTGGGGTCTTGGCATGATTATCTTTGTCAAGACTCTACCAAAATGGATGACGTTACGGTGATCATCATATTTTATCAGACTTTGTCTCCGAAGCTGAGAAAGCCTGCGTTAGATACCTGTGCTAACAATGTGTCATCAGAGGATATTACTGTCTTTAAGGCTGGAAAGAGTTTCCTTAATTTGGAGCCATGGCCTTACTTTCTCAAGAAGTGAAGCTCATTTGACCTGTTTCCCTGCACTCTGTGTGTGGGTCTCTGATACTCCAGATGGATAGCTGTTTAGGATACTCGGCGGTCTTGCAACTCCATCCAATTTTCAAAAGGAGCCCAATGCTTTCCCAGTATACTGCCTAGCTGCCTTGCAGTCCTAATTACATATAGTTACCTAGTGCATAATTGCTGATGTCTCCTCCTCCTGTGTTTCCTCGTCACCGAGGGCGATTGGTCACGTGCTGTCCTGACATCATAAAGCTAGAGCAGGATGTCATCTGACATGAGGGACAATCAGTTGCCTAGCAAGCACTAAGATACATTTATCATGGTATTGAACTGGGTTGCAGGGTAAACAGGGCGCCCAGCTGAAGACCTAGATGGTGAGATGAATGAAACTGGCGCATTATTTGAGACTTGTGCATCTGTTTGAAGGTGCAGTTAATCACAATGTTCTCGACTTCTCTATAGCTTAACTGATAAGGATGTACTAAGATGAAGATGTTAAGATGTTGTTTATAGTTTTTATTATTCCCACTAACAGTAGCGTAAACCTTCCTCCCTCAACTTATCAGATCACTCAATTGCTATTGGCGTATCATAACCTATAAGAATTGCACTGCGAAGGGGATGCCATCACTTGGCTGGCAATCACATCTTTTTATCTAGGTCCTGATGTAGGTGCTAGTGTTGTGTAGAGAGTGGTAGAAATGAGGCATAGGATTGATGTAATGCAATGTGTATATTTGTAAAGCGCACTGTTGCCAGCCAGCGTCCTAGCGCTGTATACCGCTGGGGAACCAGTCCTGGCTTTCCCTGTGGGATGGTCCCTGCTGGGAATCCCCAAGGTGGAGCCAGGCATCCCCGGCGTTGAGGGGGCCGTTGTGGAGATTAGGCAAGCTAATGCCCAGAGTTGCAGAGTGGGACCCCTGGTTAGAGTAGGCACTGACGTGAGAATTATCGAGTCCGCTGACCCTGGTCCATGACCCTGCCGTGTCGGGAATCAAACCCTGGTCCCGGGCCGACTTCTGCTTTTGGGTCTGCTGCCTCTAACCAGTGAGCCATTGAGAGATGTACCCCAGGCTGAACATGAAAACTGAGAAAACATGAAAACTGAGATTCAAATTTTTAGTAGGGTGTGGATTTTCACAATATCCATAGTACTGATTATCAAGCCTTAGAAAATCTGTTTTTTATTGCTGTGCATTCGTTTGAAAATATTCAAGTTCTAATGCACTAACAGTGGACTTTTCCATCTGCAGAATATACTGAATGACCAGAGATGGCAGTGCTGCGGAAGAGAATTTGTCTGCATTGCTGAGACCAAAAAAAAAAACAAGAAGCCATTTCTCAGCACTCTGCCTTCCTTCATCAATTTAAATGGTAAGTCAAACTCGAGCTAGTGGGGTCTTGGCATGATTATCTTTGTCAAGACTCTACCAAAATGGATGACGTTACGGTGATCATCATATTTTATCAGACTTTGTCTCCGAAGCTGAGAAAGCCTGCGTTAGATACCTGTGCTAACAATGTGTCACCAGAGGACATTACTGTCTTTAAGGCTGGAAAGAGTTTCCTTAATTTGGAGCCATGGCCTTACTTTCTCAAGAAGTGAAGCTCATTTGACCTGTTTCCCTGCACTCTGTGTGTGGGTCTCTGATACTCCAGATGGATAGCTGTTTAGGATACTCGGCGGTCTTGCAACTCCATCCAATTTTCAAAAGGAGCCCAATGCTTTCCCAGTATACTGCCTAGCTGCCTTGCAGTCCTAATTACATATAGTTACCTAGTGCATAATTGCTGATGTCTCCTCCTCCCGTGTTTCCTCGTCACCGAGGGCGATTGGTCACGTGCTGTCCTGACATCATAAAGCTAGAGCAGGATGTCATCTGACATGAGGGACAATCAGTTGCCTAGCAAGCACCAAGATACATTTATCATGGTATTGAACTGGGTTGCAGGGTAAACAGGGCGCCCAGCTGAAGACCTAGATGGTGAGATGAATGAAACTGGCGCATTATTTGAGACTTGTGCATCTGTTTGAAGGTGCAGTTAATCACAATGTTCTCGACTTCTCTATAGCTTAACTGATAAGGATGTACTAAGATGAAGATGTTAAGATGTTGTTTATAGTTTTTATTATTCCCACTAACAGTAGCGTAAACCTTCCTCCCTCAACTTATCAGATCACTCAATTGCTATTGGCGTATCATAACCTATAAGAATTGCACTGAGAAGGGGATGCCATCACTTGGCTGGCAATCACATCTTTTTATCTAGGTCCTGATGTAGGTGCTAGTGTTGTGTAGAGAGTGGTAGAAATGAGGCATAGGATTGATGTAATGCAATGTGTATATTTGTAAAGCGCACTGTTGCCAGCCAGCGTCCTGGCGCTGTATACCGCTGGGGAACCAGTCCTGGCTTTCCCTGTGGGATGGTCCCTGCTGGGAATCCCCAAGGTGGAGCCAGGCATCCCCGGCGTTGAGGGGGCCGTTGTGGAGATTAGGCAAGCTAATGCCCAGAGTTGCAGAGTGGGACCCCTGGTTAGAGTAGGCACTGACGTGAGAATTATCGAGTCCGCTGACCCTGGTCCATGACCCTGCCGTGTCGGGAATCAAACCCTGGTCCCGGGCCGACTTCTGCTTTTGGGTCTGCTGCCTCTAACCAGTGAGTCATTGAGAGATGTACCCCAGGCTGAACATGAAAACTGGGAAAACATGAAAACTGAGATTCTAATTTTTAGTAGGGTGTGGATTTTCACAATATCCATAGTACTGATTATCAAGCCTTAGAAAATCTGTTTTTTATTGCTGTGCATTCGTTTGAGAATATTCAAGTTCTAATGCACTAACAGTGGACTTTTCCATCTGCAGAATATACTGAATGACCAGAGATGGCAGTGCTGCGGAAGAGAATTTGTCTGCATTGCTGAGACCAAAAAAAAAACCAAGAAGCCATTTCTCAGCACTCTGCCTTCCTTCATCAATTTAAATGGTAAGTCAAACTCGAGTTAGTGGGGTCTTGGCATGATTATCTTTGTCAAGACTCTACCAAAATGGATGACGTTACGGTGATCATATTTTATCAGACTTTGTCTCCGCAGCTGAGAAAGCCTGCGTTAGATACCTGTGCTAACAATGTGTCATCAGAGGACATTACTGTCTTTAAGGCTGGAAAGAGTTTCCTTAATTTGGAGCCATGGCCTTACTTTCTCAAGGAGTGAAGCTCATTTGACCTGTTTCTCTGCACTCTGTGTGTGGGTCTCTGATACTCCAGATGGATAGCTGTTTAGGATACTCGGCGGTCTTGCAACTCCATCCAATTTTCAAAAGGAGCCCAATGCTTTCCCAGTATACTGCCTAGCTGCCTTGCAGTCCTAATTACATATAGTTACCTAGTGCATAATTGCTGATGTCTCCTCCTCCTGTGTTTCCTCGTCACCGAGGGCGATTGGTCACGTGCTGTCCTGACATCATAAAGCTAGAGCAGGATGTCATCTGACATGAGGGACAATCAGTTGCCTAGCAAGCACTAAGATACATTTATCATGGTATTGAACTGGGTTGCAGGGTAAACAGGGCGCCCAGCTGAAGACCTAGATGGTGAGATGAATGAAACTGGCGCATTATTTGAGACTTGTGCATCTGTTTGAAGGTGCAGTTAATCACAATGTTCTCGACTTCTCTATAGCTTAACTGATAAGGATGTACTAAGATGAAGATGTTAAGATGTTGTTTATAGTTTTTATTATTCCCACTAACAGTAGCGTAAACCTTCCTCCCTCAACTTGTCAGATCACTCAATTGCTATTGGCGTATCATAACCTATAAGAATTGCACTGAGAAGGGGATGCCGTCACTTGGCTGGCAATCACATCTTTTTATCTAGGTCCTGATGTAGGTGCTAGTGTTGTGTAGAGAGTGGTAGCAAATGAGGCATAGGATTGATGTAATGTAATGTGTATACTTGTAAAGCGCACTGTTGCCAGCCGGCGTCCTGGCGCTGTATACCGCTGGGGAACCAGTCCTGGCTTGCCCTGTGGGATGGCCCCTGCTGGGAATCCCCAAGGTGGAGCCAGGCATCCCCGGCGTTGTGGGGGCAGTTGTGGAGATTAGGCAAGCTAATGCCCAGAGTTGCAGAGTGGGACCCCTGGTTAGAGTAGGCACTGACGTGAGAATTATCGAGTCCGCTGACCCTGGTCCATGACCCTGCCGCGTCGGGAATCAAACCCTGGTCCCGGGCCGACTTCTGCTTTTGGGTCTGCCGCCTCTAACCAGTGAGCCATTGAGAGATGTACCCCAGGCTGAACATGAAAACTGAGAAAACATGAAAACTGAGATTCTAATTTTTAGTAGGGTGTGGATTTTCACAATATCCATAGTACTGATTATCAAGCCTTAGAAAATCTGTTTTTTATTGCTGTGCATTCGTTTGAAAATATTCAAGTTCTATTGCACTAACAGTGGACTTTTCCATCTGCAGAATATACTGAATGACCAGAGATGGCAGTGCTGCGGAAGAGAATTTGTCTGCATTGCTGAGACCAAAAAAAAAAACAAGAAGCCATTTCTCAGCACTCTGCCTTCCTTCATCAATTTAAATGGTAAGTCAAACTCGAGCTAGTGGGGTCTTGGCATGATTATCTTTGTCAAGACTCTACCAAAATGGATGACGTTACGGTGATCATCATATTTTATCAGACTTTGTCTCCGAAGCTGAGAAAGCCTGCGTTAGATACCTGTGCTAACAATGTGTCATCAGAGGATATTACTGTCTTTAAGGCTGGAAAGAGTTTCCTTAATTTGGAGCCATGGCCTTACTTTCTCAAGAAGTGAAGCTCATTTGACCTGTTTCCCTGCACTCTGTGTGTGGGTCTCTGATACTCCAGATGGATAGCTGTTTAGGATACTCGGCGGTCTTGCAACTCCATCCAATTTTCAAAAGGAGCCCAATGCTTTCCCAGTATACTGCCTAGCTGCCTTGCAGTCCTAATTACATATAGTTACCTAGTGCATAATTGCTGATGTCTCCTCCTCCTGTGTTTCCTCGTCACCGAGGGCGATTGGTCACGTGCTGTCCTGACATCATAAAGCTAGAGCAGGATGTCATCTGACATGAGGGACAATCAGTTGCCTAGCAAGCACTAAGATACATTTATCATGGTATTGAACTGGGTTGCAGGGTAAACAGGGCGCCCAGCTGAAGACCTAGATGGTGAGATGAATGAAACTGGCGCATTATTTGAGACTTGTGCATCTGTTTGAAGGTGCAGTTAATCACAATGTTCTCGACTTCTCTATAGCTTAACTGATAAGGATGTACTAAGATGAAGATGTTAAGATGTTGTTTATAGTTTTTATTATTCCCACTAACAGTAGCGTAAACCTTCCTCCCTCAACTTATCAGATCACTCAATTGCTATTGGCGTATCATAACCTATAAGAATTGCACTGCGAAGGGGATGCCATCACTTGGCTGGCAATCACATCTTTTTATCTAGGTCCTGATGTAGGTGCTAGTGTTGTGTAGAGAGTGGTAGAAATGAGGCATAGGATTGATGTAATGCAATGTGTATATTTGTAAAGCGCACTGTTGCCAGCCAGCGTCCTAGCGCTGTATACCGCTGGGGAACCAGTCCTGGCTTTCCCTGTGGGATGGTCCCTGCTGGGAATCCCCAAGGTGGAGCCAGGCATCCCCGGCGTTGAGGGGGCCGTTGTGGAGATTAGGCAAGCTAATGCCCAGAGTTGCAGAGTGGGACCCCTGGTTAGAGTAGGCACTGACGTGAGAATTATCGAGTCCGCTGACCCTGGTCCATGACCCTGCCGTGTCGGGAATCAAACCCTGGTCCCGGGCCGACTTCTGCTTTTGGGTCTGCTGCCTCTAACCAGTGAGTCATTGAGAGATGTACCCCAGGCTGAACATGAAAACTGAGAAAACATGAAAACTGAGATTCTAATTTTTAGTAGGGTGTGGATTTTCACAATATCCATAGTACTGATTATCAAGCCTTAGAAAATCTGTTTTTTATTGCTGTGCATTCGTTTGAGAATATTCAAGTTCTAATGCACTAACAGTGGACTTTTCCATCTGCAGAATATACTGAATGACCAGAGATGGCAGTGCTGCGGAAGAGAATTTGTCTGCATTGCTGAGACCAAAAAAAAAAGCCAAGAAGCCATTTCTCAGCACTCTGCCTTCCTTCATCAATTTAAATGGTAAGTCAAACTCGAGTTAGTGGGGTCTTGGCATGATTATCTTTGTCAAGACTCTACCAAAATGGATGACGTTACGGTGATCATATTTTATCAGACTTTGTCTCCGCAGCTGAGAAAGCCTGCGTTAGATACCTGTGCTAACAATGTGTCATCAGAGGACATTACTGTCTTTAAGGCTGGAAAGAGTTTCCTTAATTTGGAGCCATGGCCTTACTTTCTCAAGGAGTGAAGCTCATTTGACCTGTTTCTCTGCACTCTGTGTGTGGGTCTCTGATACTCCAGATGGATAGCTGTTTAGGATACTCGGCGGTCTTGCAACTCCATCCAATTTTCAAAAGGAGCCCAATGCTTTCCCAGTATACTGCCTAGCTGCCTTGCAGTCCTAATTACATATAGTTACCTAGTGCATAATTGCTGATGTCTCCTCCTCCTGTGTTTCCTCGTCACCGAGGGCGATTGGTCACGTGCTGTCCTGACATCATAAAGCTAGAGCAGGATGTCATCTGACATGAGGGACAATCAGTTGCCTAGCAAGCACTAAGATACATTTATCATGGTATTGAACTGGGTTGCAGGGTAAACAGGGCGCCCAGCTGAAGACCTAGATGGTGAGATGAATGAAACAGGCGCATTATTTGAGACTTGTGCATCTGTTTGAAGGTGCAGTTAATCACAATGTTCTCGACTTCTCTATAGCTTAACTGATAAGGATGTACTAAGATGAAGATGTTAAGATGTTGTTTATAGTTTTTATTATTCCCACTAACAGTAGCGTAAACCTTCCTCCCTCAACTTATCAGATCACTCAATTGCTATTGGCGTATCATAACCTATAAGAATTGCACTGAGAAGGGGATGCCGTCACATGGCTGGCAATCACATCTTTTTATCTAGGTCCTGATGTAGGTGCTAGTGTTGTGTAGAGAGTGGTAGCAAATGAGGCATAGGATTGATGTAATGTAATGTGTATACTTGTAAAGCGCACTGTTGCCAGCCGGCGTCCTGGCGCTGTATACCGCTGGGGAACCAGTCCTGGCTTGCCCTGTGGGATGGCCCCTGCTGGGAATCCCCAAGGTGGAGCCAGGCATCCCCGGCGTTGAGGGGGCCGTTGTGGAGATTAGGCAAGCTAATGCCCAGAGTTGCAGAGTGGGACCCCTGGTTAGAGTAGGCACTGACGTGAGAATTATCGAGTCCGCTGACCCTGGTCCATGACCCTGCCGCGTCGGGAATCAAACCCTGGTCCCGGGCCGACTTCTGCTTTTGGGTCTGCCGCCTCTAACCAGTGAGCCATTGAGAGATGTACCCCAGGCTGAACATGAAAACTGAGAAAACATGAAAACTGAGATTCTAATTTTTAGTAGGGTGTGGATTTTCACAATATCCATAGTACTGATTATCAAGCCTTAGAAAATCTGTTTTTTATTGCTGTGCATTCGTTTGAAAATATTCAAGTTCTAATGCACTAACAGTGGACTTTTCCATCTGCAGAATATACTGAATGACCAGAGATGGCAGTGCTGCGGAAGAGAATTTGTCTGCATTGCTGAGACCAAAAAAAAAAACAAGAAGCCATTTCTCAGCACTCTGCCTTCCTTCATCAATTTAAATGGTAAGTCAAACTCGAGCTAGTGGGGTCTTGGCATGATTATCTTTGTCAAGACTCTACCAAAATGGATGACGTTACGGTGATCATCATATTTTATCAGACTTTGTCTCCGAAGCTGAGAAAGCCTGCGTTAGATACCTGTGCTAACAATGTGTCATCAGAGGACATTACTGTCTTTAAGGCTGGAAAGAGTTTCCTTAATTTGGAGCCATGGCCTTACTTTCTCAAGAAGTGAAGCTCATTTGACCTGTTTCCCTGCACTCTGTGTGTGGGTCTCTGATACTCCAGATGGATAGCTGTTTAGGATACTCGGCGGTCTTGCAACTCCATCCAATTTTCAAAAGGAGCCCAATGCTTTCCCAGTATACTGCCTAGCTGCCTTGCAGTCCTAATTACATATAGTTACCTAGTGCATAATTGCTGATGTCTCCTCCTCCTGTGTTTCCTCGTCACCGAGGGCGATTGGTCACGTGCTGTCCTGACATCATAAAGCTAGAGCAGGATGTCATCTGACATGAGGGACAATCAGTTGCCTAGCAAGCACCAAGATACATTTATCATGGTATTGAACTGGGTTGCAGGGTAAACAGGGCGCCCAGCTGAAGACCTAGATGGTGAGATGAATGAAACTGGCGCATTATTTGAGACTTGTGCATCTGTTTGAAGGTGCAGTTAATCACAATGTTCTCGACTTCTCTATAGCTTAACTGATAAGGATGTACTAAGATGAAGATGTTAAGATGTTGTTTATAGTTTTTATTATTCCCACTAACAGTAGCGTAAACCTTCCTCCCTCAACTTATCAGATCACTCAATTGCTATTGGCGTATCATAACCTATAAGAATTGCACTGAGAAGGGGATGCCATCACTTGGCTGGCAATCACATCTTTTTATCTAGGTCCTGATGTAGGTGCTAGTGTTGTGTAGAGAGTGGTAGAAATGAGGCATAGGATTGATGTAATGCAATGTGTATATTTGTAAAGCGCACTGTTGCCAGCCAGCGTCCTGGCGCTGTATACCGCTGGGGAACCAGTCCTGGCTTTCCCTGTGGGATGGTCCCTGCTGGGAATCCCCAAGGTGGAGCCAGGCATCCCCGGCGTTGAGGGGGCCGTTGTGGAGATTAGGCAAGCTAATGCCCAGAGTTGCAGAGTGGGACCCCTGGTTAGAGTAGGCACTGACGTGAGAATTATCGAGTCCGCTGACCCTGGTCCATGACCCTGCCGTGTCGGGAATCAAACCCTGGTCCCGGGCCGACTTCTGCTTTTGGGTCTGCTGCCTCTAACCAGTGAGTCATTGAGAGATGTACCCCAGGCTGAACATGAAAACTGAGAAAACATGAAAACTGAGATTCTAATTTTTAGTAGGGTGTGGATTTTCACAATATCCATAGTACTGATTATCAAGCCTTAGAAAATCTGTTTTTTATTGCTGTGCATTCGTTTGAGAATATTCAAGTTCTAATGCACTAACAGTGGACTTTTCCATCTGCAGAATATACTGAATGACCAGAGATGGCAGTGCTGCGGAAGAGAATTTGTCTGCATTGCTGAGACCAAAAAAAAAAACAAGAAGCCATTTCTCAGCACTCTGCCTTCCTTCATCAATTTAAATGGTAAGTCAAACTCGAGCTAGTGGGGTCTTGGCATGATTATCTTTGTCAAGACTCTACCAAAATGGATGACGTTACGGTGATCATCATATTTTATCAGACTTTGTCTCCGAAGCTGAGAAAGCCTGCGTTAGATACCTGTGCTAACAATGTGTCATCAGAGGATATTACTGTCTTTAAGGCTGGAAAGAGTTTCCTTAATTTGGAGCCATGGCCTTACTTTCTCAAGAAGTGAAGCTCATTTGACCTGTTTCCCTGCACTCTGTGTGTGGGTCTCTGATACTCCAGATGGATAGCTGTTTAGGATACTCGGCGGTCTTGCAACTCCATCCAATTTTCAAAAGGAGCCCAATGCTTTCCCAGTATACTGCCTAGCTGCCTTGCAGTCCTAATTACATATAGTTACCTAGTGCATAATTGCTGATGTCTCCTCCTCCTGTGTTTCCTCGTCACCGAGGGCGATTGGTCACGTGCTGTCCTGACATCATAAAGCTAGAGCAGGATGTCATCTGACATGAGGGACAATCAGTTGCCTAGCAAGCACTAAGATACATTTATCATGGTATTGAACTGGGTTGCAGGGTAAACAGGGCGCCCAGCTGAAGACCTAGATGGTGAGATGAATGAAACTGGCGCATTATTTGAGACTTGTGCATCTGTTTGAAGGTGCAGTTAATCACAATGTTCTCGACTTCTCTATAGCTTAACTGATAAGGATGTACTAAGATGAAGATGTTAAGATGTTGTTTATAGTTTTTATTATTCCCACTAACAGTAGCGTAAACCTTCCTCCCTCAACTTATCAGATCACTCAATTGCTATTGGCGTATCATAACCTATAAGAATTGCACTGCGAAGGGGATGCCATCACTTGGCTGGCAATCACATCTTTTTATCTAGGTCCTGATGTAGGTGCTAGTGTTGTGTAGAGAGTGGTAGAAATGAGGCATAGGATTGATGTAATGCAATGTGTATATTTGTAAAGCGCACTGTTGCCAGCCAGCGTCCTAGCGCTGTATACCGCTGGGGAACCAGTCCTGGCTTTCCCTGTGGGATGGTCCCTGCTGGGAATCCCCAAGGTGGAGCCAGGCATCCCCGGCGTTGAGGGGGCCGTTGTGGAGATTAGGCAAGCTAATGCCCAGAGTTGCAGAGTGGGACCCCTGGTTAGAGTAGGCACTGACGTGAGAATTATCGAGTCCGCTGACCCTGGTCCATGACCCTGCCGTGTCGGGAATCAAACCCTGGTCCCGGGCCGACTTCTGCTTTTGGGTCTGCTGCCTCTAACCAGTGAGCCATTGAGAGATGTACCCCAGGCTGAACATGAAAACTGAGAAAACATGAAAACTGAGATTCAAATTTTTAGTAGGGTGTGGATTTTCACAATATCCATAGTACTGATTATCAAGCCTTAGAAAATCTGTTTTTTATTGCTGTGCATTCGTTTGAAAATATTCAAGTTCTAATGCACTAACAGTGGACTTTTCCATCTGCAGAATATACTGAATGACCAGAGATGGCAGTGCTGCGGAAGAGAATTTGTCTGCATTGCTGAGACCAAAAAAAAAAACAAGAAGCCATTTCTCAGCACTCTGCCTTCCTTCATCAATTTAAATGGTAAGTCAAACTCGAGCTAGTGGGGTCTTGGCATGATTATCTTTGTCAAGACTCTACCAAAATGGATGACGTTACGGTGATCATCATATTTTATCAGACTTTGTCTCCGAAGCTGAGAAAGCCTGCGTTAGATACCTGTGCTAACAATGTGTCATCAGAGGACATTACTGTCTTTAAGGCTGGAAAGAGTTTCCTTAATTTGGAGCCATGGCCTTACTTTCTCAAGAAGTGAAGCTCATTTGACCTGTTTCCCTGCACTCTGTGTGTGGGTCTCTGATACTCCAGATGGATAGCTGTTTAGGATACTCGGCGGTCTTGCAACTCCATCCAATTTTCAAAAGGAGCCCAATGCTTTCCCAGTATACTGCCTAGCTGCCTTGCAGTCCTAATTACATATAGTTACCTAGTGCATAATTGCTGATGTCTCCTCCTCCTGTGTTTCCTCGTCACCGAGGGCGATTGGTCACGTGCTGTCCTGACATCATAAAGCTAGAGCAGGATGTCATCTGACATGAGGGACAATCAGTTGCCTAGCAAGCACCAAGATACATTTATCATGGTATTGAACTGGGTTGCAGGGTAAACAGGGCGCCCAGCTGAAGACCTAGATGGTGAGATGAATGAAACTGGCGCATTATTTGAGACTTGTGCATCTGTTTGAAGGTGCAGTTAATCACAATGTTCTCGACTTCTCTATAGCTTAACTGATAAGGATGTACTAAGATGAAGATGTTAAGATGTTGTTTATAGTTTTTATTATTCCCACTAACAGTAGCGTAAACCTTCCTCCCTCAACTTATCAGATCACTCAATTGCTATTGGCGTATCATAACCTATAAGAATTGCACTGAGAAGGGGATGCCATCACTTGGCTGGCAATCACATCTTTTTATCTAGGTCCTGATGTAGGTGCTAGTGTTGTGTAGAGAGTGGTAGAAATGAGGCATAGGATTGATGTAATGCAATGTGTATATTTGTAAAGCGCACTGTTGCCAGCCAGCGTCCTGGCGCTGTATACCGCTGGGGAACCAGTCCTGGCTTTCCCTGTGGGATGGTCCCTGCTGGGAATCCCCAAGGTGGAGCCAGGCATCCCCGGCGTTGAGGGGGCCGTTGTGGAGATTAGGCAAGCTAATGCCCAGAGTTGCAGAGTGGGACCCCTGGTTAGAGTAGGCACTGACGTGAGAATTATCGAGTCCGCTGACCCTGGTCCATGACCCTGCCGTGTCGGGAATCAAACCCTGGTCCCGGGCCGACTTCTGCTTTTGGGTCTGCCGCCTCTAACCAGTGAGCCATTGAGAGATGTACCCCAGGCTGAACATGAAAACTGAGAAAACATGAAAACTGAGATTCTAATTTTTAGTAGGGTGTGGATTTTCACAATATCCATAGTACTGATTATCAAGCCTTAGAAAATCTGTTTTTTATTGCTGTGCATTCGTTTGAAAATATTCAAGTTCTATTGCACTAACAGTGGACTTTTCCATCTGCAGAATATACTGAATGACCAGAGATGGCAGTGCTGCGGAAGAGAATTTGTCTGCATTGCTGAGACCAAAAAAAAAAACAAGAAGCCATTTCTCAGCACTCTGCCTTCCTTCATCAATTTAAATGGTAAGTCAAACTCGAGCTAGTGGGGTCTTGGCATGATTATCTTTGTCAAGACTCTACCAAAATGGATGACGTTACGGTGATCATCATATTTTATCAGACTTTGTCTCCGAAGCTGAGAAAGCCTGCGTTAGATACCTGTGCTAACAATGTGTCATCAGAGGATATTACTGTCTTTAAGGCTGGAAAGAGTTTCCTTAATTTGGAGCCATGGCCTTACTTTCTCAAGAAGTGAAGCTCATTTGACCTGTTTCCCTGCATTCTGTGTGTGGGTCTCTGATACTCCAGATGGATAGCTGTTTAGGATACTCGGCGGTCTTGCAACTCCATCCAATTTTCAAAAGGAGCCCAATGCTTTCCCAGTATACTGCCTAGCTGCCTTGCAGTCCTAATTACATATAGTTACCTAGTGCATAATTGCTGATGTCTCCTCCTCCTGTGTTTCCTCGTCACCGAGGGCGATTGGTCACGTGCTGTCCTGACATCATAAAGCTAGAGCAGGATGTCATCTGACATGAGGGACAATCAGTTGCCTAGCAAGCACTAAGATACATTTATCATGGTATTGAACTGGGTTGCAGGGTAAACAGGGCGCCCAGCTGAAGACCTAGATGGTGAGATGAATGAAACTGGCGCATTATTTGAGACTTGTGCATCTGTTTGAAGGTGCAGTTAATCACAATGTTCTCGACTTCTCTATAGCTTAACTGATAAGGATGTACTAAGATGAAGATGTTAAGATGTTGTTTATAGTTTTTATTATTCCCACTAACAGTAGCGTAAACCTTCCTCCCTCAACTTATCAGATCACTCAATTGCTATTGGCGTATCATAACCTATAAGAATTGCACTGCGAAGGGGATGCCATCACTTGGCTGGCAATCACATCTTTTTATCTAGGTCCTGATGTAGGTGCTAGTGTTGTGTAGAGAGTGGTAGAAATGAGGCATAGGATTGATGTAATGCAATGTGTATATTTGTAAAGCGCACTGTTGCCAGCCAGCGTCCTAGCGCTGTATACCGCTGGGGAACCAGTCCTGGCTTTCCCTGTGGGATGGTCCCTGCTGGGAATCCCCAAGGTGGAGCCAGGCATCCCCGGCGTTGAGGGGGCCGTTGTGGAGATTAGGCAAGCTAATGCCCAGAGTTGCAGAGTGGGACCCCTGGTTAGAGTAGGCACTGACGTGAGAATTATCGAGTCCGCTGACCCTGGTCCATGACCCTGCCGTGTCGGGAATCAAACCCTGGTCCCGGGCCGACTTCTGCTTTTGGGTCTGCTGCCTCTAACCAGTGAGTCATTGAGAGATGTACCCCAGGCTGAACATGAAAACTGAGAAAACATGAAAACTGAGATTCTAATTTTTAGTAGGGTGTGGATTTTCACAATATCCATAGTACTGATTATCAAGCCTTAGAAAATCTGTTTTTTATTGCTGTGCATTCGTTTGAGAATATTCAAGTTCTAATGCACTAACAGTGGACTTTTCCATCTGCAGAATATACTGAATGACCAGAGATGGCAGTGCTGCGGAAGAGAATTTGTCTGCATTGCTGAGACCAAAAAAAAAAGCCAAGAAGCCATTTCTCAGCACTCTGCCTTCCTTCATCAATTTAAATGGTAAGTCAAACTCGAGTTAGTGGGGTCTTGGCATGATTATCTTTGTCAAGACTCTACCAAAATGGATGACGTTACGGTGATCATATTTTATCAGACTTTGTCTCCGCAGCTGAGAAAGCCTGCGTTAGATACCTGTGCTAACAATGTGTCATCAGAGGACATTACTGTCTTTAAGGCTGGAAAGAGTTTCCTTAATTTGGAGCCATGGCCTTACTTTCTCAAGGAGTGAAGCTCATTTGACCTGTTTCTCTGCACTCTGTGTGTGGGTCTCTGATACTCCAGATGGATAGCTGTTTAGGATACTCGGCGGTCTTGCAACTCCATCCAATTTTCAAAAGGAGCCCAATGCTTTCCCAGTATACTGCCTAGCTGCCTTGCAGTCCTAATTACATATAGTTACCTAGTGCATAATTGCTGATGTCTCCTCCTCCTGTGTTTCCTCGTCACCGAGGGCGATTGGTCACGTGCTGTCCTGACATCATAAAGCTAGAGCAGGATGTCATCTGACATGAGGGACAATCAGTTGCCTAGCAAGCACTAAGATACATTTATCATGGTATTGAACTGGGTTGCAGGGTAAACAGGGCGCCCAGCTGAAGACCTAGATGGTGAGATGAATGAAACAGGCGCATTATTTGAGACTTGTGCATCTGTTTGAAGGTGCAGTTAATCACAATGTTCTCGACTTCTCTATAGCTTAACTGATAAGGATGTACTAAGATGAAGATGTTAAGATGTTGTTTATAGTTTTTATTATTCCCACTAACAGTAGCGTAAACCTTCCTCCCTCAACTTATCAGATCACTCAATTGCTATTGGCGTATCATAACCTATAAGAATTGCACTGAGAAGGGGATGCCGTCACATGGCTGGCAATCACATCTTTTTATCTAGGTCCTGATGTAGGTGCTAGTGTTGTGTAGAGAGTGGTAGCAAATGAGGCATAGGATTGATGTAATGTAATGTGTATACTTGTAAAGCGCACTGTTGCCAGCCGGCGTCCTGGCGCTGTATACCGCTGGGGAACCAGTCCTGGCTTGCCCTGTGGGATGGCCCCTGCTGGGAATCCCCAAGGTGGAGCCAGGCATCCCCGGCGTTGAGGGGGCCGTTGTGGAGATTAGGCAAGCTAATGCCCAGAGTTGCAGAGTGGGACCCCTGGTTAGAGTAGGCACTGACGTGAGAATTATCGAGTCCGCTGACCCTGGTCCATGACCCTGCCGCGTCGGGAATCAAACCCTGGTCCCGGGCCGACTTCTGCTTTTGGGTCTGCCGCCTCTAACCAGTGAGCCATTGAGAGATGTACCCCAGGCTGAACATGAAAACTGAGAAAACATGAAAACTGAGATTCTAATTTTTAGTAGGGTGTGGATTTTCACAATATCCATAGTACTGATTATCAAGCCTTAGAAAATCTGTTTTTTATTGCTGTGCATTCGTTTGAAAATATTCAAGTTCTAATGCACTAACAGTGGACTTTTCCATCTGCAGAATATACTGAATGACCAGAGATGGCAGTGCTGCGGAAGAGAATTTGTCTGCATTGCTGAGACCAAAAAAAAAAACAAGAAGCCATTTCTCAGCACTCTGCCTTCCTTCATCAATTTAAATGGTAAGTCAAACTCGAGCTAGTGGGGTCTTGGCATGATTATCTTTGTCAAGACTCTACCAAAATGGATGACGTTACGGTGATCATCATATTTTATCAGACTTTGTCTCCGAAGCTGAGAAAGCCTGCGTTAGATACCTGTGCTAACAATGTGTCATCAGAGGACATTACTGTCTTTAAGGCTGGAAAGAGTTTCCTTAATTTGGAGCCATGGCCTTACTTTCTCAAGGAGTGAAGCTCATTTGACCTGTTTCTCTGCACTCTGTGTGTGGGTCTCTGATACTCCAGATGGATAGCTGTTTAGGATACTCTGCGGTCTTGCAACTCCATCCAATTTTCAAAAGGAGCCCAATGCTTTCCCAGTATACTGCCTAGCTGCCTTGCAGTCCTAATTACATATAGTTACCTAGTGCATAATTGCTGATGTCTCCTCCTCCTGTGTTTCCTCGTCACCGAGGGCGATTGGTCACGTGCTGTCCTGACATCATAAAGCTAGAGCAGGATGTCATCTGACATGAGGGACAATCAGTTGCCTAGCAAGCACTAAGATACATTTATCATGGTATTGAACTGGGTTGCAGGGTAAACAGGGCGCCCAGCTGAAGACCTAGATGGTGAGATGAATGAAACTGGCGCATTATTTGAGACTTGTGCATCTGTTTGAAGGTGCAGTTAATCACAATGTTCTCGACTTCTCTATAGCTTAACTGATAAGGATGTACTAAGATGAAGATGTTAAGATGTTGTTTATAGTTTTTATTATTCCCACTAACAGTAGCGTAAACCTTCCTCCCTCAACTTATCAGATCACTCAATTGCTATTGGCGTATCATAACCTATAAGAATTGCACTGAGAAGGGGATGCCGTCACATGGCTGGCAATCACATCTTTTTATCTAGGTCCTGATGTAGGTGCTAGTGTTGTGTAGAGAGTGGTAGCAAATGAGGCATAGGATTGATGTAATGTAATGTGTATACTTGTAAAGCGCACTGTTGCCAGCCGGCGTCCTGGCGCTGTATACCGCTGGGGAACCAGTCCTGGCTTGCCCTGTGGGATGGCCCCTGCTGGGAATCCCCAAGGTGGAGCCAGGCATCCCCGGCGTTGAGGGGGCCGTTGTGGAGATTAGGCAAGCTAATGCCCAGAGTTGCAGAGTGGGACCCCTGGTTAGAGTAGGCACTGACGTGAGAATTATCGAGTCCGCTGACCCTGGTCCATGACCCTGCCGCGTCGGGAATCAAACCCTGGTCCCGGGCCGACTTCTGCTTTTGGGTCTGCCGCCTCTAACCAGTGAGCCATTGAGAGATGTACCCCAGGCTGAACATGAAAACTGAGAAAACATGAAAACTGAGATTCTAATTTTTAGTAGGGTGTGGATTTTCACAATATCCATAGTACTGATTATCAAGCCTTAGAAAATCTGTTTTTTATTGCTGTGCATTCGTTTGAAAATATTCAAGTTCTAATGCACTAACAGTGGACTTTTCCATCTGCAGAATATACTGAATGACCAGAGATGGCAGTGCTGCGGAAGAGAATTTGTCTGCATTGCTGAGACCAAAAAAAAAAACAAGAAGCCATTTCTCAGCACTCTGCCTTCCTTCATCAATTTAAATGGTAAGTCAAACTCGAGCTAGTGGGGTCTTGGCATGATTATCTTTGTCAAGACTCTACCAAAATGGATGACGTTACGGTGATCATCATATTTTATCAGACTTTGTCTCCGAAGCTGAGAAAGCCTGCGTTAGATACCTGTGCTAACAATGTGTCATCAGAGGACATTACTGTCTTTAAGGCTGGAAAGAGTTTCCTTAATTTGGAGCCATGGCCTTACTTTCTCAAGGAGTGAAGCTCATTTGACCTGTTTCTCTGCACTCTGTGTGTGGGTCTCTGATACTCCAGATGGATAGCTGTTTAGGATACTCTGCGGTCTTGCAACTCCATCCAATTTTCAAAAGGAGCCCAATGCTTTCCCAGTATACTGCCTAGCTGCCTTGCAGTCCTAATTACATATAGTTACCTAGTGCATAATTGCTGATGTCTCCTCCTCCTGTGTTTCCTCGTCACCGAGGGCGATTGGTCACGTGCTGTCCTGACATCATAAAGCTAGAGCAGGATGTCATCTGACATGAGGGACAATCAGTTGCCTAGCAAGCACTAAGATACATTTATCATGGTATTGAACTGGGTTGCAGGGTAAACAGGGCGCCCAGCTGAAGACCTAGATGGTGAGATGAATGAAACTGGCGCATTATTTGAGACTTGTGCATCTGTTTGAAGGTGCAGTTAATCACAATGTTCTCGACTTCTCTATAGCTTAACTGATAAGGATGTACTAAGATGAAGATGTTAAGATGTTGTTTATAGTTTTTATTATTCCCACTAACAGTAGCGTAAACCTTCCTCCCTCAACTTATCAGATCACTCAATTGCTATTGGCGTATCATAACCTATAAGAATTGCACTGAGAAGGGGATGCCGTCACATGGCTGGCAATCACATCTTTTTATCTAGGTCCTGATGTAGGTGCTAGTGTTGTGTAGAGAGTGGTAGCAAATGAGGCATAGGATTGATGTAATGTAATGTGTATACTTGTAAAGCGCACTGTTGCCAGCCGGCGTCCTGGCGCTGTATACCGCTGGGGAACCAGTCCTGGCTTGCCCTGTGGGATGGCCCCTGCTGGGAATCCCCAAGGTGGAGCCAGGCATCCCCGGCGTTGAGGGGGCCGTTGTGGAGATTAGGCAAGCTAATGCCCAGAGTTGCAGAGTGGGACCCCTGGTTAGAGTAGGCACTGACGTGAGAATTATCGAGTCCGCTGACCCTGGTCCATGACCCTGCCGCGTCGGGAATCAAACCCTGGTCCCGGGCCGACTTCTGCTTTTGGGTCTGCCGCCTCTAACCAGTGAGCCATTGAGAGATGTACCCCAGGCTGAACATGAAAACTGAGAAAACATGAAAACTGAGATTCTAATTTTTAGTAGGGTGTGGATTTTCACAATATCCATAGTACTGATTATCAAGCCTTAGAAAATCTGTTTTTTATTGCTGTGCATTCGTTTGAAAATATTCAAGTTCTAATGCACTAACAGTGGACTTTTCCATCTGCAGAATATACTGAATGACCAGAGATGGCAGTGCTGCGGAAGAGAATTTGTCTGCATTGCTGAGACCAAAAAAAAAAACAAGAAGCCATTTCTCAGCACTCTGCCTTCCTTCATCAATTTAAATGGTAAGTCAAACTCGAGCTAGTGGGGTCTTGGCATGATTATCTTTGTCAAGACTCTACCAAAATGGATGACGTTACGGTGATCATCATATTTTATCAGACTTTGTCTCCGAAGCTGAGAAAGCCTGCGTTAGATACCTGTGCTAACAATGTGTCATCAGAGGACATTACTGTCTTTAAGGCTGGAAAGAGTTTCCTTAATTTGGAGCCATGGCCTTACTTTCTCAAGGAGTGAAGCTCATTTGACCTGTTTCTCTGCACTCTGTGTGTGGGTCTCTGATACTCCAGATGGATAGCTGTTTAGGATACTCTGCGGTCTTGCAACTCCATCCAATTTTCAAAAGGAGCCCAATGCTTTCCCAGTATACTGCCTAGCTGCCTTGCAGTCCTAATTACATATAGTTACCTAGTGCATAATTGCTGATGTCTCCTCCTCCTGTGTTTCCTCGTCACCGAGGGCGATTGGTCACGTGCTGTCCTGACATCATAAAGCTAGAGCAGGATGTCATCTGACATGAGGGACAATCAGTTGCCTAGCAAGCACTAAGATACATTTATCATGGTATTGAACTGGGTTGCAGGGTAAACAGGGCGCCCAGCTGAAGACCTAGATGGTGAGATGAATGAAACTGGCGCATTATTTGAGACTTGTGCATCTGTTTGAAGGTGCAGTTAATCACAATGTTCTCGACTTCTCTATAGCTTAACTGATAAGGATGTACTAAGATGAAGATGTTAAGATGTTGTTTATAGTTTTTATTATTCCCACTAACAGTAGCGTAAACCTTCCTCCCTCAACTTATCAGATCACTCAATTGCTATTGGCGTATCATAACCTATAAGAATTGCACTGAGAAGGGGATGCCGTCACATGGCTGGCAATCACATCTTTTTATCTAGGTCCTGATGTAGGTGCTAGTGTTGTGTAGAGAGTGGTAGCAAATGAGGCATAGGATTGATGTAATGTAATGTGTATACTTGTAAAGCGCACTGTTGCCAGCCGGCGTCCTGGCGCTGTATACCGCTGGGGAACCAGTCCTGGCTTGCCCTGTGGGATGGCCCCTGCTGGGAATCCCCAAGGTGGAGCCAGGCATCCCCGGCGTTGAGGGGGCCGTTGTGGAGATTAGGCAAGCTAATGCCCAGAGTTGCAGAGTGGGACCCCTGGTTAGAGTAGGCACTGACGTGAGAATTATCGAGTCCGCTGACCCTGGTCCATGACCCTGCCGCGTCGGGAATCAAACCCTGGTCCCGGGCCGACTTCTGCTTTTGGGTCTGCCGCCTCTAACCAGTGAGCCATTGAGAGATGTACCCCAGGCTGAACATGAAAACTGAGAAAACATGAAAACTGAGATTCTAATTTTTAGTAGGGTGTGGATTTTCACAATATCCATAGTACTGATTATCAAGCCTTAGAAAATCTGTTTTTTATTGCTGTGCATTCGTTTGAAAATATTCAAGTTCTAATGCACTAACAGTGGACTTTTCCATCTGCAGAATATACTGAATGACCAGAGATGGCAGTGCTGCGGAAGAGAATTTGTCTGCATTGCTGAGACCAAAAAAAAAAACAAGAAGCCATTTCTCAGCACTCTGCCTTCCTTCATCAATTTAAATGGTAAGTCAAACTCGAGCTAGTGGGGTCTTGGCATGATTATCTTTGTCAAGACTCTACCAAAATGGATGACGTTACGGTGATCATCATATTTTATCAGACTTTGTCTCCGAAGCTGAGAAAGCCTGCGTTAGATACCTGTGCTAACAATGTGTCATCAGAGGACATTACTGTCTTTAAGGCTGGAAAGAGTTTCCTTAATTTGGAGCCATGGCCTTACTTTCTCAAGGAGTGAAGCTCATTTGACCTGTTTCTCTGCACTCTGTGTGTGGGTCTCTGATACTCCAGATGGATAGCTGTTTAGGATACTCTGCGGTCTTGCAACTCCATCCAATTTTCAAAAGGAGCCCAATGCTTTCCCAGTATACTGCCTAGCTGCCTTGCAGTCCTAATTACATATAGTTACCTAGTGCATAATTGCTGATGTCTCCTCCTCCTGTGTTTCCTCGTCACCGAGGGCGATTGGTCACGTGCTGTCCTGACATCATAAAGCTAGAGCAGGATGTCATCTGACATGAGGGACAATCAGTTGCCTAGCAAGCACTAAGATACATTTATCATGGTATTGAACTGGGTTGCAGGGTAAACAGGGCGCCCAGCTGAAGACCTAGATGGTGAGATGAATGAAACTGGCGCATTATTTGAGACTTGTGCATCTGTTTGAAGGTGCAGTTAATCACAATGTTCTCGACTTCTCTATAGCTTAACTGATAAGGATGTACTAAGATGAAGATGTTAAGATGTTGTTTATAGTTTTTATTATTCCCACTAACAGTAGCGTAAACCTTCCTCCCTCAACTTATCAGATCACTCAATTGCTATTGGCGTATCATAACCTATAAGAATTGCACTGAGAAGGGGATGCCGTCACATGGCTGGCAATCACATCTTTTTATCTAGGTCCTGATGTAGGTGCTAGTGTTGTGTAGAGAGTGGTAGCAAATGAGGCATAGGATTGATGTAATGTAATGTGTATACTTGTAAAGCGCACTGTTGCCAGCCGGCGTCCTGGCGCTGTATACCGCTGGGGAACCAGTCCTGGCTTGCCCTGTGGGATGGCCCCTGCTGGGAATCCCCAAGGTGGAGCCAGGCATCCCCGGCGTTGAGGGGGCCGTTGTGGAGATTAGGCAAGCTAATGCCCAGAGTTGCAGAGTGGGACCCCTGGTTAGAGTAGGCACTGACGTGAGAATTATCGAGTCCGCTGACCCTGGTCCATGACCCTGCCGCGTCGGGAATCAAACCCTGGTCCCGGGCCGACTTCTGCTTTTGGGTCTGCCGCCTCTAACCAGTGAGCCATTGAGAGATGTACCCCAGGCTGAACATGAAAACTGAGAAAACATGAAAACTGAGATTCTAATTTTTAGTAGGGTGTGGATTTTCACAATATCCATAGTACTGATTATCAAGCCTTAGAAAATCTGTTTTTTATTGCTGTGCATTCGTTTGAAAATATTCAAGTTCTAATGCACTAACAGTGGACTTTTCCATCTGCAGAATATACTGAATGACCAGAGATGGCAGTGCTGCGGAAGAGAATTTGTCTGCATTGCTGAGACCAAAAAAAAAAACAAGAAGCCATTTCTCAGCACTCTGCCTTCCTTCATCAATTTAAATGGTAAGTCAAACTCGAGCTAGTGGGGTCTTGGCATGATTATCTTTGTCAAGACTCTACCAAAATGGATGACGTTACGGTGATCATCATATTTTATCAGACTTTGTCTCCGAAGCTGAGAAAGCCTGCGTTAGATACCTGTGCTAACAATGTGTCATCAGAGGACATTACTGTCTTTAAGGCTGGAAAGAGTTTCCTTAATTTGGAGCCATGGCCTTACTTTCTCAAGGAGTGAAGCTCATTTGACCTGTTTCTCTGCACTCTGTGTGTGGGTCTCTGATACTCCAGATGGATAGCTGTTTAGGATACTCGGCGGTCTTGCAACTCCATCCAATTTTCAAAAGGAGCCCAATGCTTTCCCAGTATACTGCCTAGCTGCCTTGCAGTCCTAATTACATATAGTTACCTAGTGCATAATTGCTGATGTCTCCTCCTCCTGTGTTTCCTCGTCACCGAGGGCGATTGGTCACGTGCTGTCCTGACATCATAAAGCTAGAGCAGGATGTCATCTGACATGAGGGACAATCAGTTGCCTAGCAAGCACTAAGATACATTTATCATGGTATTGAACTGGGTTGCAGGGTAAACAGGGCGCCCAGCTGAAGACCTAGATGGTGAGATGAATGAAACTGGCGCATTATTTGAGACTTGTGCATCTGTTTGAAGGTGCAGTTAATCACAATGTTCTCGACTTCTCTATAGCTTAACTGATAAGGATGTACTAAGATGAAGATGTTAAGATGTTGTTTATAGTTTTTATTATTCCCACTAACAGTAGCGTAAACCTTCCTCCCTCAACTTGTCAGATCACTCAATTGCTATTGGCGTATCATAACCTATAAGAATTGCACTGAGAAGGGGATGCCGTCACTTGGCTGGCAATCACATCTTTTTATCTAGGTCCTGATGTAGGTGCTAGTGTTGTGTAGAGAGTGGTAGAAATGAGGCATAGGATTGATGTAATGCAATGTGTATATTTGTAAAGCGCACTGTTGCCAGCCAGCGTCCTAGCGCTGTATACCGCTGGGGAACCAGTCCTGGCTTTCCCTGTGGGATGGTCCCTGCTGGGAATCCCCAAGGTGGAGCCAGGCATCCCCGGCGTTGAGGGGGCCGTTGTGGAGATTAGGCAAGCTAATGCCCAGAGTTGCAGAGTGGGACCCCTGGTTAGAGTAGGCACTGACGTGAGAATTATCGAGTCCGCTGACCCTGGTCCATGACCCTGCCGTGTCGGGAATCAAACCCTGGTCCCGGGCCGACTTCTGCTTTTGGGTCTGCTGCCTCTAACCAGTGAGCCATTGAGAGATGTACCCCAGGCTGAACATGAAAACTGAGAAAACATGAAAACTGAGATTCTAATTTTTAGTAGGGTGTGGATTTTCACAATATCCATAGTACTGATTATCAAGCCTTAGAAAATCTGTTTTTTATTGCTGTGCATTCGTTTGAAAATATTCAAGTTCTAATGCACTAACAGTGGACTTTTCCATCTGCAGAATATACTGAATGGCCAGAGATGGCAGTGCTGCGGAAGAGAATTTGTCTGCATTGCTGAGACCAAAAAAAAAAACAAGAAGCCATTTCTCAGCACTCTGCCTTCCTTCATCAATTTAAATGGTAAGTCAAACTCGAGTTAGTGGGGTCTTGGCATGATTATCTTTGTCAAGACTCTACCAAAATGGATGACGTTACGGTGATCATCATATTTTATCAGACTTTGTCTCCGAAGCTGAGAAAGCCTGCGTTAGATACCTGTGCTAACAATGTGTCATCAGAGGACATTACTGTCTTTAAGGCTGGAAAGAGTTTCCTTAATTTGGAGCCATGGCCTTACTTTCTCAAGGAGTGAAGCTCATTTGACCTGTTTCTCTGCACTCTGTGTGTGGGTCTCTGATACTCCAGATGGATAGCTGTTTAGGATACTCGGCGGTCTTGCAACTCCATCCAATTTTCAAAAGGAGCCCAATGCTTTCCCAGTATACTGCCTAGCTGCCTTGCAGTCCTAATTACATATAGTTACCTAGTGCATAATTGCTGATGTCTCCTCCTCCTGTGTTTCCTCGTCACCGAGGGCGATTGGTCACGTGCTGTCCTGACATCATAAAGCTAGAGCAGGATGTCATCTGACATGAGGGACAATCAGTTGCCTAGCAAGCACTAAGATACATTTATCATGGTATTGAACTGGGTTGCAGGGTAAACAGGGCGCCCAGCTGAAGACCTAGATGGTGAGATGAATGAAACTGGCGCATTATTTGAGACTTGTGCATCTGTTTGAAGGTGCAGTTAATCACAATGTTCTCGACTTCTCTATAGCTTAACTGATAAGGATGTACTAAGATGAAGATGTTAAGATGTTGTTTATAGTTTTTATTATTCCCACTAACAGTAGCGTAAACCTTCCTCCCTCAACTTGTCAGATCACTCAATTGCTATTGGCGTATCATAACCTATAAGAATTGCACTGAGAAGGGGATGCCGTCACTTGGCTGGCAATCACATCTTTTTATCTAGGTCCTGATGTAGGTGCTAGTGTTGTGTAGAGAGTGGTAGCAAATGAGGCATAGGATTGATGTAATGTAATGTGTATACTTGTAAAGCGCACTGTTGCCAGCCGGCGTCCTGGCGCTGTATACCGCTGGGGAACCAGTCCTGGCTTGCCCTGTGGGATGGCCCCTGCTGGGAATCCCCAAGGTGGAGCCAGGCATCCCCGGCGTTGAGGGGGCCGTTGTGGAGATTAGGCAAGCTAATGCCCAGAGTTGCAGAGTGGGACCCCTGGTTAGAGTAGGCACTGACGTGAGAATTATCGAGTCCGCTGACCCTGGTCCATGACCCTGCCGCGTCGGGAATCAAACCCTGGTCCCGGGCCGACTTCTGCTTTTGGGTCTGCCGCCTCTAACCAGTGAGCCATTGAGAGATGTACCCCAGGCTGAACATGAAAACTGAGAAAACATGAAAACTGAGATTCTAATTTTTAGTAGGGTGTGGATGTTCACAATATCCATAGTACTGATTATCAAGCCTTAGAAAATCTGTTTTTTATTGCTGTGCATTCGTTTGAAAATATTCAAGTTCTAATGCACTAACAGTGGACTTTTCCATCTGCAGAATATACTGAATGACCAGAGATGGCAGTGCTGCGGAAGAGAATTTGTCTGCATTGCTGAGACCAAAAAAAAAAAACAAGAAGCCATTTCTCAGCACTCTGCCTTCCTTCATCAATTTAAATGGTAAGTCAAACTCGAGCTAGTGGGGTCTTGGCATGATTATCTTTGTCAAGACTCTACCAAAATGGATGACGTTACGGTGATCATCATATTTTATCAGACTTTGTCTCCGAAGCTGAGAAAGCCTGCGTTAGATACCTGTGCTAACAATGTGTCATCAGAGGACATTACTGTCTTTAAGGCTGGAAAGAGTTTCCTTAATTTGGAGCCATGGCCTTACTTTCTCAAGGAGTGAAGCTCATTTGACCTGTTTCTCTGCACTCTGTGTGTGGGTCTCTGATACTCCAGATGGATAGCTGTTTAGGATACTCGGCGGTCTTGCAACTCCATCCAATTTTCAAAAGGAGCCCAATGCTTTCCCAGTATACTGCCTAGCTGCCTTGCAGTCCTAATTACATATAGTTACCTAGTGCATAATTGCTGATGTCTCCTCCTCCTGTGTTTCCTCGTCACCGAGGGCGATTGGTCACGTGCTGTCCTGACATCATAAAGCTAGAGCAGGATGTCATCTGACATGAGGGACAATCAGTTGCCTAGCAAGCACTAAGATACATTTATCATGGTATTGAACTGGGTTGCAGGGTAAACAGGGCGCCCAGCTGAAGACCTAGATGGTGAGATGAATGAAACTGGCGCATTATTTGAGACTTGTGCATCTGTTTGAAGGTGCAGTTAATCACAATGTTCTCGACTTCTCTATAGCTTAACTGATAAGGATGTACTAAGATGAAGATGTTAAGATGTTGTTTATAGTTTTTATTATTCCCACTAACAGTAGCGTAAACCTTCCTCCCTCAACTTGTCAGATCACTCAATTGCTATTGGCGTATCATAACCTATAAGAATTGCACTGAGAAGGGGATGCCGTCACTTGGCTGGCAATCACATCTTTTTATCTAGGTCCTGATGTAGGTGCTAGTGTTGTGTAGAGAGTGGTAGCAAATGAGGCATAGGATTGATGTAATGTAATGTGTATACTTGTAAAGCGCACTGTTGCCAGCCGGCGTCCTGGCGCTGTATACCGCTGGGGAACCAGTCCTGGCTTGCCCTGTGGGATGGCCCCTGCTGGGAATCCCCAAGGTGGAGCCAGGCATCCCCGGCGTTGTGGGGGCAGTTGTGGAGATTAGGCAAGCTAATGCCCAGAGTTGCAGAGTGGGACCCCTGGTTAGAGTAGGCACTGACGTGAGAATTATCGAGTCCGCTGACCCTGGTCCATGACCCTGCCGCGTCGGGAATCAAACCCTGGTCCCGGGCCGACTTCTGCTTTTGGGTCTGCCGCCTCTAACCAGTGAGCCATTGAGAGATGTACCCCAGGCTGAACATGAAAACTGAGAAAACATGAAAACTGAGATTCTAATTTTTAGTAGGGTGTGGATTTTCACAATATCCATAGTACTGATTATCAAGCCTTAGAAAATCTGTTTTTTATTGCTGTGCATTCGTTTGAAAATATTCAAGTTCTATTGCACTAACAGTGGACTTTTCCATCTGCAGAATATACTGAATGACCAGAGATGGCAGTGCTGCGGAAGAGAATTTGTCTGCATTGCTGAGACCAAAAAAAAAAACAAGAAGCCATTTCTCAGCACTCTGCCTTCCTTCATCAATTTAAATGGTAAGTCAAACTCGAGCTAGTGGGGTCTTGGCATGATTATCTTTGTCAAGACTCTACCAAAATGGATGACGTTACGGTGATCATCATATTTTATCAGACTTTGTCTCCGAAGCTGAGAAAGCCTGCGTTAGATACCTGTGCTAACAATGTGTCATCAGAGGACATTACTGTCTTTAAGGCTGGAAAGAGTTTCCTTAATTTGGAGCCATGGCCTTACTTTCTCAAGAAGTGAAGCTCATTTGACCTGTTTCCCTGCACTCTGTGTGTGGGTCTCTGATACTCCAGATGGATAGCTGTTTAGGATACTCGGCGGTCTTGCAACTCCATCCAATTTTCAAAAGGAGCCCAATGCTTTCCCAGTATACTGCCTAGCTGCCTTGCAGTCCTAATTACATATAGTTACCTAGTGCATAATTGCTGATGTCTCCTCCTCCTGTGTTTCCTCGTCACCGAGGGCGATTGGTCACGTGCTGTCCTGACATCATAAAGCTAGAGCAGGATGTCATCTGACATGAGGGACAATCAGTTGCCTAGCAAGCACCAAGATACATTTATCATGGTATTGAACTGGGTTGCAGGGTAAACAGGGCGCCCAGCTGAAGACCTAGATGGTGAGATGAATGAAACTGGCGCATTATTTGAGACTTGTGCATCTGTTTGAAGGTGCAGTTAATCACAATGTTCTCGACTTCTCTATAGCTTAACTGATAAGGATGTACTAAGATGAAGATGTTAAGATGTTGTTTATAGTTTTTATTATTCCCACTAACAGTAGCGTAAACCTTCCTCCCTCAACTTATCAGATCACTCAATTGCTATTGGCGTATCATAACCTATAAGAATTGCACTGAGAAGGGGATGCCATCACTTGGCTGGCAATCACATCTTTTTATCTAGGTCCTGATGTAGGTGCTAGTGTTGTGTAGAGAGTGGTAGAAATGAGGCATAGGATTGATGTAATGCAATGTGTATATTTGTAAAGCGCACTGTTGCCAGCCAGCGTCCTGGCGCTGTATACCGCTGGGGAACCAGTCCTGGCTTTCCCTGTGGGATGGTCCCTGCTGGGAATCCCCAAGGTGGAGCCAGGCATCCCCGGCGTTGAGGGGGCCGTTGTGGAGATTAGGCAAGCTAATGCCCAGAGTTGCAGAGTGGGACCCCTGGTTAGAGTAGGCACTGACGTGAGAATTATCGAGTCCGCTGACCCTGGTCCATGACCCTGCCGTGTCGGGAATCAAACCCTGGTCCCGGGCCGACTTCTGCTTTTGGGTCTGCTGCCTCTAACCAGTGAGTCATTGAGAGATGTACCCCAGGCTGAACATGAAAACGGAGAAAACATGAAAACTGAGATTCTAATTTTTAGTAGGGTGTGGATTTTCACAATATCCATAGTACTGATTATCAAGCCTTAGAAAATCTGTTTTTTATTGCTGTGCATTCGTTTGAGAATATTCAAGTTCTAATGCACTAACAGTGGACTTTTCCATCTGCAGAATATACTGAATGACCAGAGATGGCAGTGCTGCGGAAGAGAATTTGTCTGCATTGCTGAGACCAAAAAAAAAAACAAGAAGCCATTTCTCAGCACTCTGCCTTCCTTCATCAATTTAAATGGTAAGTCAAACTCGAGCTAGTGGGGTCTTGGCATGATTATCTTTGTCAAGACTCTACCAAAATGGATGACGTTACGGTGATCATCATATTTTATCAGACTTTGTCTCCGAAGCTGAGAAAGCCTGCGTTAGATACCTGTGCTAACAATGTGTCATCAGAGGATATTACTGTCTTTAAGGCTGGAAAGAGTTTCCTTAATTTGGAGCCATGGCCTTACTTTCTCAAGAAGTGAAGCTCATTTGACCTGTTTCCCTGCACTCTGTGTGTGGGTCTCTGATACTCCAGATGGATAGCTGTTTAGGATACTCGGCGGTCTTGCAACTCCATCCAATTTTCAAAAGGAGCCCAATGCTTTCCCAGTATACTGCCTAGCTGCCTTGCAGTCCTAATTACATATAGTTACCTAGTGCATAATTGCTGATGTCTCCTCCTCCTGTGTTTCCTCGTCACCGAGGGCGATTGGTCACGTGCTGTCCTGACATCATAAAGCTAGAGCAGGATGTCATCTGACATGAGGGACAATCAGTTGCCTAGCAAGCACTAAGATACATTTATCATGGTATTGAACTGGGTTGCAGGGTAAACAGGGCGCCCAGCTGAAGACCTAGATGGTGAGATGAATGAAACTGGCGCATTATTTGAGACTTGTGCATCTGTTTGAAGGTGCAGTTAATCACAATGTTCTCGACTTCTCTATAGCTTAACTGATAAGGATGTACTAAGATGAAGATGTTAAGATGTTGTTTATAGTTTTTATTATTCCCACTAACAGTAGCGTAAACCTTCCTCCCTCAACTTATCAGATCACTCAATTGCTATTGGCGTATCATAACCTATAAGAATTGCACTGCGAAGGGGATGCCATCACTTGGCTGGCAATCACATCTTTTTATCTAGGTCCTGATGTAGGTGCTAGTGTTGTGTAGAGAGTGGTAGAAATGAGGCATAGGATTGATGTAATGCAATGTGTATATTTGTAAAGCGCACTGTTGCCAGCCAGCGTCCTAGCGCTGTATACCGCTGGGGAACCAGTCCTGGCTTTCCCTGTGGGATGGTCCCTGCTGGGAATCCCCAAGGTGGAGCCAGGCATCCCCGGCGTTGAGGGGGCCGTTGTGGAGATTAGGCAAGCTAATGCCCAGAGTTGCAGAGTGGGACCCCTGGTTAGAGTAGGCACTGACGTGAGAATTATCGAGTCCGCTGACCCTGGTCCATGACCCTGCCGTGTCGGGAATCAAACCCTGGTCCCGGGCCGACTTCTGCTTTTGGGTCTGCTGCCTCTAACCAGTGAGTCATTGAGAGATGTACCCCAGGCTGAACATGAAAACTGAGAAAACATGAAAACTGAGATTCTAATTTTTAGTAGGGTGTGGATTTTCACAATATCCATAGTACTGATTATCAAGCCTTAGAAAATCTGTTTTTTATTGCTGTGCATTCGTTTGAGAATATTCAAGTTCTAATGCACTAACAGTGGACTTTTCCATCTGCAGAATATACTGAATGACCAGAGATGGCAGTGCTGCGGAAGAGAATTTGTCTGCATTGCTGAGACCAAAAAAAAAAACAAGAAGCCATTTCTCAGCACTCTGCCTTCCTTCATCAATTTAAATGGTAAGTCAAACTCGAGCTAGTGGGGTCTTGGCATGATTATCTTTGTCAAGACTCTACCAAAATGGATGACGTTACGGTGATCATCATATTTTATCAGACTTTGTCTCCGAAGCTGAGAAAGCCTGCGTTAGATACCTGTGCTAACAATGTGTCATCAGAGGACATTACTGTCTTTAAGGCTGGAAAGAGTTTCCTTAATTTGGAGCCATGGCCTTACTTTCTCAAGGAGTGAAGCTCATTTGACCTGTTTCTCTGCACTCTGTGTGTGGGTCTCTGATACTCCAGATGGATAGCTGTTTAGGATACTCGGCGGTCTTGCAACTCCATCCAATTTTCAAAAGGAGCCCAATGCTTTCCCAGTATACTGCCTAGCTGCCTTGCAGTCCTAATTACATATAGTTACCTAGTGCATAATTGCTGATGTCTCCTCCTCCTGTGTTTCCTCGTCACCGAGGGCGATTGGTCACGTGCTGTCCTGACATCATAAAGCTAGAGCAGGATGTCATCTGACATGAGGGACAATCAGTTGCCTAGCAAGCACTAAGATACATTTATCATGGTATTGAACTGGGTTGCAGGGTAAACAGGGCGCCCAGCTGAAGACCTAGATGGTGAGATGAATGAAACTGGCGCATTATTTGAGACTTGTGCATCTGTTTGAAGGTGCAGTTAATCACAATGTTCTCGACTTCTCTATAGCTTAACTGATAAGGATGTACTAAGATGAAGATGTTAAGATGTTGTTTATAGTTTTTATTATTCCCACTAACAGTAGCGTAAACCTTCCTCCCTCAACTTGTCAGATCACTCAATTGCTATTGGCGTATCATAACCTATAAGAATTGCACTGAGAAGGGGATGCCGTCACTTGGCTGGCAATCACATCTTTTTATCTAGGTCCTGATGTAGGTGCTAGTGTTGTGTAGAGAGTGGTAGAAATGAGGCATAGGATTGATGTAATGCAATGTGTATATTTGTAAAGCGCACTGTTGCCAGCCAGCGTCCTAGCGCTGTATACCGCTGGGGAACCAGTCCTGGCTTTCCCTGTGGGATGGTCCCTGCTGGGAATCCCCAAGGTGGAGCCAGGCATCCCCGGCGTTGAGGGGGCCGTTGTGGAGATTAGGCAAGCTAATGCCCAGAGTTGCAGAGTGGGACCCCTGGTTAGAGTAGGCACTGACGTGAGAATTATCGAGTCCGCTGACCCTGGTCCATGACCCTGCCGTGTCGGGAATCAAACCCTGGTCCCGGGCCGACTTCTGCTTTTGGGTCTGCTGCCTCTAACCAGTGAGCCATTGAGAGATGTACCCCAGGCTGAACATGAAAACTGAGAAAACATGAAAACTGAGATTCTAATTTTTAGTAGGGTGTGGATTTTCACAATATCCATAGTACTGATTATCAAGCCTTAGAAAATCTGTTTTTTATTGCTGTGCATTCGTTTGAAAATATTCAAGTTCTAATGCACTAACAGTGGACTTTTCCATCTGCAGAATATACTGAATGGCCAGAGATGGCAGTGCTGCGGAAGAGAATTTGTCTGCATTGCTGAGACCAAAAAAAAAAACAAGAAGCCATTTCTCAGCACTCTGCCTTCCTTCATCAATTTAAATGGTAAGTCAAACTCGAGTTAGTGGGGTCTTGGCATGATTATCTTTGTCAAGACTCTACCAAAATGGATGACGTTACGGTGATCATCATATTTTATCAGACTTTGTCTCCGAAGCTGAGAAAGCCTGCGTTAGATACCTGTGCTAACAATGTGTCATCAGAGGACATTACTGTCTTTAAGGCTGGAAAGAGTTTCCTTAATTTGGAGCCATGGCCTTACTTTCTCAAGGAGTGAAGCTCATTTGACCTGTTTCTCTGCACTCTGTGTGTGGGTCTCTGATACTCCAGATGGATAGCTGTTTAGGATACTCGGCGGTCTTGCAACTCCATCCAATTTTCAAAAGGAGCCCAATGCTTTCCCAGTATACTGCCTAGCTGCCTTGCAGTCCTAATTACATATAGTTACCTAGTGCATAATTGCTGATGTCTCCTCCTCCTGTGTTTCCTCGTCACCGAGGGCGATTGGTCACGTGCTGTCCTGACATCATAAAGCTAGAGCAGGATGTCATCTGACATGAGGGACAATCAGTTGCCTAGCAAGCACTAAGATACATTTATCATGGTATTGAACTGGGTTGCAGGGTAAACAGGGCGCCCAGCTGAAGACCTAGATGGTGAGATGAATGAAACTGGCGCATTATTTGAGACTTGTGCATCTGTTTGAAGGTGCAGTTAATCACAATGTTCTCGACTTCTCTATAGCTTAACTGATAAGGATGTACTAAGATGAAGATGTTAAGATGTTGTTTATAGTTTTTATTATTCCCACTAACAGTAGCGTAAACCTTCCTCCCTCAACTTGTCAGATCACTCAATTGCTATTGGCGTATCATAACCTATAAGAATTGCACTGAGAAGGGGATGCCGTCACTTGGCTGGCAATCACATCTTTTTATCTAGGTCCTGATGTAGGTGCTAGTGTTGTGTAGAGAGTGGTAGCAAATGAGGCATAGGATTGATGTAATGTAATGTGTATACTTGTAAAGCGCACTGTTGCCAGCCGGCGTCCTGGCGCTGTATACCGCTGGGGAACCAGTCCTGGCTTGCCCTGTGGGATGGCCCCTGCTGGGAATCCCCAAGGTGGAGCCAGGCATCCCCGGCGTTGAGGGGGCCGTTGTGGAGATTAGGCAAGCTAATGCCCAGAGTTGCAGAGTGGGACCCCTGGTTAGAGTAGGCACTGACGTGAGAATTATCGAGTCCGCTGACCCTGGTCCATGACCCTGCCGCGTCGGGAATCAAACCCTGGTCCCGGGCCGACTTCTGCTTTTGGGTCTGCCGCCTCTAACCAGTGAGCCATTGAGAGATGTACCCCAGGCTGAACATGAAAACTGAGAAAACATGAAAACTGAGATTCTAATTTTTAGTAGGGTGTGGATTTTCACAATATCCATAGTACTGATTATCAAGCCTTAGAAAATCTGTTTTTTATTGCTGTGCATTCGTTTGAGAATATTCAAGTTCTAATGCACTAACAGTGGACTTTTCCATCTGCAGAATATACTGAATGACCAGAGATGGCAGTGCTGCGGAAGAGAATTTGTCTGCATTGCTGAGACCAAAAAAAAAAACAAGAAGCCATTTCTCAGCACTCTGCCTTCCTTCATCAATTTAAATGGTAAGTCAAACTCGAGCTAGTGGGGTCTTGGCATGATTATCTTTGTCAAGACTCTACCAAAATGGATGACGTTACGGTGATCATCATATTTTATCAGACTTTGTCTCCGAAGCTGAGAAAGCCTGCGTTAGATACCTGTGCTAACAATGTGTCATCAGAGGATATTACTGTCTTTAAGGCTGGAAAGAGTTTCCTTAATTTGGAGCCATGGCCTTACTTTCTCAAGAAGTGAAGCTCATTTGACCTGTTTCCCTGCACTCTGTGTGTGGGTCTCTGATACTCCAGATGGATAGCTGTTTAGGATACTCGGCGGTCTTGCAACTCCATCCAATTTTCAAAAGGAGCCCAATGCTTTCCCAGTATACTGCCTAGCTGCCTTGCAGTCCTAATTACATATAGTTACCTAGTGCATAATTGCTGATGTCTCCTCCTCCTGTGTTTCCTCGTCACCGAGGGCGATTGGTCACGTGCTGTCCTGACATCATAAAGCTAGAGCAGGATGTCATCTGACATGAGGGACAATCAGTTGCCTAGCAAGCACTAAGATACATTTATCATGGTATTGAACTGGGTTGCAGGGTAAACAGGGCGCCCAGCTGAAGACCTAGATGGTGAGATGAATGAAACTGGCGCATTATTTGAGACTTGTGCATCTGTTTGAAGGTGCAGTTAATCACAATGTTCTCGACTTCTCTATAGCTTAACTGATAAGGATGTACTAAGATGAAGATGTTAAGATGTTGTTTATAGTTTTTATTATTCCCACTAACAGTAGCGTAAACCTTCCTCCCTCAACTTATCAGATCACTCAATTGCTATTGGCGTATCATAACCTATAAGAATTGCACTGCGAAGGGGATGCCATCACTTGGCTGGCAATCACATCTTTTTATCTAGGTCCTGATGTAGGTGCTAGTGTTGTGTAGAGAGTGGTAGAAATGAGGCATAGGATTGATGTAATGCAATGTGTATATTTGTAAAGCGCACTGTTGCCAGCCAGCGTCCTAGCGCTGTATACCGCTGGGGAACCAGTCCTGGCTTTCCCTGTGGGATGGTCCCTGCTGGGAATCCCCAAGGTGGAGCCAGGCATCCCCGGCGTTGAGGGGGCCGTTGTGGAGATTAGGCAAGCTAATGCCCAGAGTTGCAGAGTGGGACCCCTGGTTAGAGTAGGCACTGACGTGAGAATTATCGAGTCCGCTGACCCTGGTCCATGACCCTGCCGTGTCGGGAATCAAACCCTGGTCCCGGGCCGACTTCTGCTTTTGGGTCTGCTGCCTCTAACCAGTGAGTCATTGAGAGATGTACCCCAGGCTGAACATGAAAACTGAGAAAACATGAAAACTGAGATTCTAATTTTTAGTAGGGTGTGGATTTTCACAATATCCATAGTACTGATTATCAAGCCTTAGAAAATCTGTTTTTTATTGCTGTGCATTCGTTTGAGAATATTCAAGTTCTAATGCACTAACAGTGGACTTTTCCATCTGCAGAATATACTGAATGACCAGAGATGGCAGTGCTGCGGAAGAGAATTTGTCTGCATTGCTGAGACCAAAAAAAAAAACAAGAAGCCATTTCTCAGCACTCTGCCTTCCTTCATCAATTTAAATGGTAAGTCAAACTCGAGCTAGTGGGGTCTTGGCATGATTATCTTTGTCAAGACTCTACCAAAATGGATGACGTTACGGTGATCATCATATTTTATCAGACTTTGTCTCCGAAGCTGAGAAAGCCTGCGTTAGATACCTGTGCTAACAATGTGTCATCAGAGGACATTACTGTCTTTAAGGCTGGAAAGAGTTTCCTTAATTTGGAGCCATGGCCTTACTTTCTCAAGGAGTGAAGCTCATTTGACCTGTTTCTCTGCACTCTGTGTGTGGGTCTCTGATACTCCAGATGGATAGCTGTTTAGGATACTCGGCGGTCTTGCAACTCCATCCAATTTTCAAAAGGAGCCCAATGCTTTCCCAGTATACTGCCTAGCTGCCTTGCAGTCCTAATTACATATAGTTACCTAGTGCATAATTGCTGATGTCTCCTCCTCCTGTGTTTCCTCGTCACCGAGGGCGATTGGTCACGTGCTGTCCTGACATCATAAAGCTAGAGCAGGATGTCATCTGACATGAGGGACAATCAGTTGCCTAGCAAGCACTAAGATACATTTATCATGGTATTGAACTGGGTTGCAGGGTAAACAGGGCGCCCAGCTGAAGACCTAGATGGTGAGATGAATGAAACTGGCGCATTATTTGAGACTTGTGCATATGTTTGAAGGTGCAGTTAATCACAATGTTCTCGACTTCTCTATAGCTTAACTGATAAGGATGTACTAAGATGAAGATGTTAAGATGTTGTTTATAGTTTTTATTATTCCCACTAACAGTAGCGTAAACCTTCCTCCCTCAACTTGTCAGATCACTCAATTGCTATTGGCGTATCATAACCTATAAGAATTGCACTGAGAAGGGGATGCCGTCACTTGGCTGGCAATCACATCTTTTTATCTAGGTCCTGATGTAGGTGCTAGTGTTGTGTAGAGAGTGGTAGAAATGAGGCATAGGATTGATGTAATGCAATGTGTATATTTGTAAAGCGCACTGTTGCCAGCCAGCGTCCTAGCGCTGTATACCGCTGGGGAACCAGTCCTGGCTTTCCCTGTGGGATGGTCCCTGCTGGGAATCCCCAAGGTGGAGCCAGGCATCCCCGGCGTTGAGGGGGCCGTTGTGGAGATTAGGCAAGCTAATGCCCAGAGTTGCAGAGTGGGACCCCTGGTTAGAGTAGGCACTGACGTGAGAATTATCGAGTCCGCTGACCCTGGTCCATGACCCTGCCGTGTCGGGAATCAAACCCTGGTCCCGGGCCGACTTCTGCTTTTGGGTCTGCTGCCTCTAACCAGTGAGCCATTGAGAGATGTACCCCAGGCTGAACATGAAAACTGAGAAAACATGAAAACTGAGATTCTAATTTTTAGTAGGGTGTGGATTTTCACAATATCCATAGTACTGATTATCAAGCCTTAGAAAATCTGTTTTTTATTGCTGTGCATTCGTTTGAAAATATTCAAGTTCTAATGCACTAACAGTGGACTTTTCCATCTGCAGAATATACTGAATGGCCAGAGATGGCAGTGCTGCGGAAGAGAATTTGTCTGCATTGCTGAGACCAAAAAAAAAAACAAGAAGCCATTTCTCAGCACTCTGCCTTCCTTCATCAATTTAAATGGTAAGTCAAACTCGAGTTAGTGGGGTCTTGGCATGATTATCTTTGTCAAGACTCTACCAAAATGGATGACGTTACGGTGATCATCATATTTTATCAGACTTTGTCTCCGAAGCTGAGAAAGCCTGCGTTAGATACCTGTGCTAACAATGTGTCATCAGAGGACATTACTGTCTTTAAGGCTGGAAAGAGTTTCCTTAATTTGGAGCCATGGCCTTACTTTCTCAAGGAGTGAAGCTCATTTGACCTGTTTCTCTGCACTCTGTGTGTGGGTCTCTGATACTCCAGATGGATAGCTGTTTAGGATACTCGGCGGTCTTGCAACTCCATCCAATTTTCAAAAGGAGCCCAATGCTTTCCCAGTATACTGCCTAGCTGCCTTGCAGTCCTAATTACATATAGTTACCTAGTGCATAATTGCTGATGTCTCCTCCTCCTGTGTTTCCTCGTCACCGAGGGCGATTGGTCACGTGCTGTCCTGACATCATAAAGCTAGAGCAGGATGTCATCTGACATGAGGGACAATCAGTTGCCTAGCAAGCACTAAGATACATTTATCATGGTATTGAACTGGGTTGCAGGGTAAACAGGGCGCCCAGCTGAAGACCTAGATGGTGAGATGAATGAAACTGGCGCATTATTTGAGACTTGTGCATCTGTTTGAAGGTGCAGTTAATCACAATGTTCTCGACTTCTCTATAGCTTAACTGATAAGGATGTACTAAGATGAAGATGTTAAGATGTTGTTTATAGTTTTTATTATTCCCACTAACAGTAGCGTAAACCTTCCTCCCTCAACTTGTCAGATCACTCAATTGCTATTGGCGTATCATAACCTATAAGAATTGCACTGAGAAGGGGATGCCGTCACTTGGCTGGCACTCACATCTTTTTATCTAGGTCCTGATGTAGGTGCTAGTGTTGTGTAGAGAGTGGTAGCAAATGAGGCATAGGATTGATGTAATGTAATGTGTATACTTGTAAAGCGCACTGTTGCCAGCCGGCGTCCTGGCGCTGTATACCGCTGGGGAACCAGTCCTGGCTTGCCCTGTGGGATGGCCCCTGCTGGGAATCCCCAAGGTGGAGCCAGGCATCCCCGGCGTTGAGGGGGCCGTTGTGGAGATTAGGCAAGCTAATGCCCAGAGTTGCAGAGTGGGACCCCTGGTTAGAGTAGGCACTGACGTGAGAATTATCGAGTCCGCTGACCCTGGTCCATGACCCTGCCGCGTCGGGAATCAAACCCTGGTCCCGGGCCGACTTCTGCTTTTGGGTCTGCCGCCTCTAACCAGTGAGCCATTGAGAGATGTACCCCAGGCTGAACATGAAAACTGAGAAAACATGAAAACTGAGATTCTAATTTTTAGTAGGGTGTGGATGTTCACAATATCCATAGTACTGATTATCAAGCCTTAGAAAATCTGTTTTTTATTGCTGTGCATTCGTTTGAAAATATTCAAGTTCTAATGCACTAACAGTGGACTTTTCCATCTGCAGAATATACTGAATGACCAGAGATGGCAGTGCTGCGGAAGAGAATTTGTCTGCATTGCTGAGACCAAAAAAAAAAAACAAGAAGCCATTTCTCAGCACTCTGCCTTCCTTCATCAATTTAAATGGTAAGTCAAACTCGAGCTAGTGGGGTCTTGGCATGATTATCTTTGTCAAGACTCTACCAAAATGGATGACGTTACGGTGATCATCATATTTTATCAGACTTTGTCTCCGAAGCTGAGAAAGCCTGCGTTAGATACCTGTGCTAACAATGTGTCATCAGAGGACATTACTGTCTTTAAGGCTGGAAAGAGTTTCCTTAATTTGGAGCCATGGCCTTACTTTCTCAAGGAGTGAAGCTCATTTGACCTGTTTCTCTGCACTCTGTGTGTGGGTCTCTGATACTCCAGATGGATAGCTGTTTAGGATACTCGGCGGTCTTGCAACTCCATCCAATTTTCAAAAGGAGCCCAATGCTTTCCCAGTATACTGCCTAGCTGCCTTGCAGTCCTAATTACATATAGTTACCTAGTGCATAATTGCTGATGTCTCCTCCTCCTGTGTTTCCTCGTCACCGAGGGCGATTGGTCACGTGCTGTCCTGACATCATAAAGCTAGAGCAGGATGTCATCTGACATGAGGGACAATCAGTTGCCTAGCAAGCACTAAGATACATTTATCATGGTATTGAACTGGGTTGCAGGGTAAACAGGGCGCCCAGCTGAAGACCTAGATGGTGAGATGAATGAAACTGGCGCATTATTTGAGACTTGTGCATCTGTTTGAAGGTGCAGTTAATCACAATGTTCTCGACTTCTCTATAGCTTAACTGATAAGGATGTACTAAGATGAAGATGTTAAGATGTTGTTTATAGTTTTTATTATTCCCACTAACAGTAGCGTAAACCTTCCTCCCTCAACTTGTCAGATCACTCAATTGCTATTGGCGTATCATAACCTATAAGAATTGCACTGAGAAGGGGATGCCGTCACTTGGCTGGCAATCACATCTTTTTATCTAGGTCCTGATGTAGGTGCTAGTGTTGTGTAGAGAGTGGTAGCAAATGAGGCATAGGATTGATGTAATGTAATGTGTATACTTGTAAAGCGCACTGTTGCCAGCCGGCGTCCTGGCGCTGTATACCGCTGGGGAACCAGTCCTGGCTTGCCCTGTGGGATGGCCCCTGCTGGGAATCCCCAAGGTGGAGCCAGGCATCCCCGGCGTTGTGGGGGCAGTTGTGGAGATTAGGCAAGCTAATGCCCAGAGTTGCAGAGTGGGACCCCTGGTTAGAGTAGGCACTGACGTGAGAATTATCGAGTCCGCTGACCCTGGTCCATGACCCTGCCGCGTCGGGAATCAAACCCTGGTCCCGGGCCGACTTCTGCTTTTGGGTCTGCCGCCTCTAACCAGTGAGCCATTGAGAGATGTACCCCAGGCTGAACATGAAAACTGAGAAAACATGAAAACTGAGATTCTAATTTTTAGTAGGGTGTGGATTTTCACAATATCCATAGTACTGATTATCAAGCCTTAGAAAATCTGTTTTTTATTGCTGTGCATTCGTTTGAAAATATTCAAGTTCTATTGCACTAACAGTGGACTTTTCCATCTGCAGAATATACTGAATGACCAGAGATGGCAGTGCTGCGGAAGAGAATTTGTCTGCATTGCTGAGACCAAAAAAAAAAACAAGAAGCCATTTCTCAGCACTCTGCCTTCCTTCATCAATTTAAATGGTAAGTCAAACTCGAGCTAGTGGGGTCTTGGCATGATTATCTTTGTCAAGACTCTACCAAAATGGATGACGTTACGGTGATCATCATATTTTATCAGACTTTGTCTCCGAAGCTGAGAAAGCCTGCGTTAGATACCTGTGCTAACAATGTGTCATCAGAGGACATTACTGTCTTTAAGGCTGGAAAGAGTTTCCTTAATTTGGAGCCATGGCCTTACTTTCTCAAGAAGTGAAGCTCATTTGACCTGTTTCCCTGCACTCTGTGTGTGGGTCTCTGATACTCCAGATGGATAGCTGTTTAGGATACTCGGCGGTCTTGCAACTCCATCCAATTTTCAAAAGGAGCCCAATGCTTTCCCAGTATACTGCCTAGCTGCCTTGCAGTCCTAATTACATATAGTTACCTAGTGCATAATTGCTGATGTCTCCTCCTCCTGTGTTTCCTCGTCACCGAGGGCGATTGGTCACGTGCTGTCCTGACATCATAAAGCTAGAGCAGGATGTCATCTGACATGAGGGACAATCAGTTGCCTAGCAAGCACCAAGATACATTTATCATGGTATTGAACTGGGTTGCAGGGTAAACAGGGCGCCCAGCTGAAGACCTAGATGGTGAGATGAATGAAACTGGCGCATTATTTGAGACTTGTGCATCTGTTTGAAGGTGCAGTTAATCACAATGTTCTCGACTTCTCTATAGCTTAACTGATAAGGATGTACTAAGATGAAGATGTTAAGATGTTGTTTATAGTTTTTATTATTCCCACTAACAGTAGCGTAAACCTTCCTCCCTCAACTTATCAGATCACTCAATTGCTATTGGCGTATCATAACCTATAAGAATTGCACTGAGAAGGGGATGCCATCACTTGGCTGGCAATCACATCTTTTTATCTAGGTCCTGATGTAGGTGCTAGTGTTGTGTAGAGAGTGGTAGAAATGAGGCATAGGATTGATGTAATGCAATGTGTATATTTGTAAAGCGCACTGTTGCCAGCCAGCGTCCTGGCGCTGTATACCGCTGGGGAACCAGTCCTGGCTTTCCCTGTGGGATGGTCCCTGCTGGGAATCCCCAAGGTGGAGCCAGGCATCCCCGGCGTTGAGGGGGCCGTTGTGGAGATTAGGCAAGCTAATGCCCAGAGTTGCAGAGTGGGACCCCTGGTTAGAGTAGGCACTGACGTGAGAATTATCGAGTCCGCTGACCCTGGTCCATGACCCTGCCGTGTCGGGAATCAAACCCTGGTCCCGGGCCGACTTCTGCTTTTGGGTCTGCTGCCTCTAACCAGTGAGTCATTGAGAGATGTACCCCAGGCTGAACATGAAAACTGAGAAAACATGAAAACTGAGATTCTAATTTTTAGTAGGGTGTGGATTTTCACAATATCCATAGTACTGATTATCAAGCCTTAGAAAATCTGTTTTTTATTGCTGTGCATTCGTTTGAGAATATTCAAGTTCTAATGCACTAACAGTGGACTTTTCCATCTGCAGAATATACTGAATGACCAGAGATGGCAGTGCTGCGGAAGAGAATTTGTCTGCATTGCTGAGACCAAAAAAAAAAACAAGAAGCCATTTCTCAGCACTCTGCCTTCCTTCATCAATTTAAATGGTAAGTCAAACTCGAGCTAGTGGGGTCTTGGCATGATTATCTTTGTCAAGACTCTACCAAAATGGATGACGTTACGGTGATCATCATATTTTATCAGACTTTGTCTCCGAAGCTGAGAAAGCCTGCGTTAGATACCTGTGCTAACAATGTGTCATCAGAGGATATTACTGTCTTTAAGGCTGGAAAGAGTTTCCTTAATTTGGAGCCATGGCCTTACTTTCTCAAGAAGTGAAGCTCATTTGACCTGTTTCCCTGCACTCTGTGTGTGGGTCTCTGATACTCCAGATGGATAGCTGTTTAGGATACTCGGCGGTCTTGCAACTCCATCCAATTTTCAAAAGGAGCCCAATGCTTTCCCAGTATACTGCCTAGCTGCCTTGCAGTCCTAATTACATATAGTTACCTAGTGCATAATTGCTGATGTCTCCTCCTCCTGTGTTTCCTCGTCACCGAGGGCGATTGGTCACGTGCTGTCCTGACATCATAAAGCTAGAGCAGGATGTCATCTGACATGAGGGACAATCAGTTGCCTAGCAAGCACTAAGATACATTTATCATGGTATTGAACTGGGTTGCAGGGTAAACAGGGCGCCCAGCTGAAGACCTAGATGGTGAGATGAATGAAACTGGCGCATTATTTGAGACTTGTGCATCTGTTTGAAGGTGCAGTTAATCACAATGTTCTCGACTTCTCTATAGCTTAACTGATAAGGATGTACTAAGATGAAGATGTTAAGATGTTGTTTATAGTTTTTATTATTCCCACTAACAGTAGCGTAAACCTTCCTCCCTCAACTTATCAGATCACTCAATTGCTATTGGCGTATCATAACCTATAAGAATTGCACTGCGAAGGGGATGCCATCACTTGGCTGGCAATCACATCTTTTTATCTAGGTCCTGATGTAGGTGCTAGTGTTGTGTAGAGAGTGGTAGAAATGAGGCATAGGATTGATGTAATGCAATGTGTATATTTGTAAAGCGCACTGTTGCCAGCCAGCGTCCTAGCGCTGTATACCGCTGGGGAACCAGTCCTGGCTTTCCCTGTGGGATGGTCCCTGCTGGGAATCCCCAAGGTGGAGCCAGGCATCCCCGGCGTTGAGGGGGCCGTTGTGGAGATTAGGCAAGCTAATGCCCAGAGTTGCAGAGTGGGACCCCTGGTTAGAGTAGGCACTGACGTGAGAATTATCGAGTCCGCTGACCCTGGTCCATGACCCTGCCGTGTCGGGAATCAAACCCTGGTCCCGGGCCGACTTCTGCTTTTGGGTCTGCTGCCTCTAACCAGTGAGTCATTGAGAGATGTACCCCAGGCTGAACATGAAAACTGAGAAAACATGAAAACTGAGATTCTAATTTTTAGTAGGGTGTGGATTTTCACAATATCCATAGTACTGATTATCAAGCCTTAGAAAATCTGTTTTTTATTGCTGTGCATTCGTTTGAGAATATTCAAGTTCTAATGCACTAACAGTGGACTTTTCCATCTGCAGAATATACTGAATGACCAGAGATGGCAGTGCTGCGGAAGAGAATTTGTCTGCATTGCTGAGACCAAAAAAAAAAACAAGAAGCCATTTCTCAGCACTCTGCCTTCCTTCATCAATTTAAATGGTAAGTCAAACTCGAGCTAGTGGGGTCTTGGCATGATTATCTTTGTCAAGACTCTACCAAAATGGATGACGTTACGGTGATCATCATATTTTATCAGACTTTGTCTCCGAAGCTGAGAAAGCCTGCGTTAGATACCTGTGCTAACAATGTGTCATCAGAGGATATTACTGTCTTTAAGGCTGGAAAGAGTTTCCTTAATTTGGAGCCATGGCCTTACTTTCTCAAGAAGTGAAGCTCATTTGACCTGTTTCCCTGCACTCTGTGTGTGGGTCTCTGATACTCCAGATGGATAGCCGTTTAGGATACTCGGCGGTCTTGCAACTCCATCCAATTTTCAAAAGGAGCCCAATGCTTTCCCAGTATACTGCCTAGCTGCCTTGCAGTCCTAATTACATATAGTTACCTAGTGCATAATTGCTGATGTCTCCTCCTCCTGTGTTTCCTCGTCACCGAGGGCGATTGGTCACGTGCTGTCCTGACATCATAAAGCTAGAGCAGGATGTCATCTGACATGAGGGACAATCAGTTGCCTAGCAAGCACTAAGATACATTTATCATGGTATTGAACTGGGTTGCAGGGTAAACAGGGCGCCCAGCTGAAGACCTAGATGGTGAGATGAATGAAACTGGCGCATTATTTGAGACTTGTGCATCTGTTTGAAGGTGCAGTTAATCACAATGTTCTCGACTTCTCTATAGCTTAACTGATAAGGATGTACTAAGATGAAGATGTTAAGATGTTGTTTATAGTTTTTATTATTCCCACTAACAGTAGCGTAAACCTTCCTCCCTCAACTTATCAGATCACTCAATTGCTATTGGCGTATCATAACCTATAAGAATTGCACTGCGAAGGGGATGCCATCACTTGGCTGGCAATCACATCTTTTTATCTAGGTCCTGATGTAGGTGCTAGTGTTGTGTAGAGAGTGGTAGAAATGAGGCATAGGATTGATGTAATGCAATGTGTATATTTGTAAAGCGCACTGTTGCCAGCCAGCGTCCTAGCGCTGTATACCGCTGGGGAACCAGTCCTGGCTTTCCCTGTGGGATGGTCCCTGCTGGGAATCCCCAAGGTGGAGCCAGGCATCCCCGGCGTTGAGGGGGCCGTTGTGGAGATTAGGCAAGCTAATGCCCAGAGTTGCAGAGTGGGACCCCTGGTTAGAGTAGGCACTGACGTGAGAATTATCGAGTCCGCTGACCCTGGTCCATGACCCTGCCGTGTCGGGAATCAAACCCTGGTCCCGGGCCGACTTCTGCTTTTGGGTCTGCTGCCTCTAACCAGTGAGCCATTGAGAGATGTACCCCAGGCTGAACATGAAAACTGAGAAAACATGAAAACTGAGATTCAAATTTTTAGTAGGGTGTGGATTTTCACAATATCCATAGTACTGATTATCAAGCCTTAGAAAATCTGTTTTTTATTGCTGTGCATTCGTTTGAAAATATTCAAGTTCTAATGCACTAACAGTGGACTTTTCCATCTGCAGAATATACTGAATGACCAGAGATGGCAGTGCTGCGGAAGAGAATTTGTCTGCATTGCTGAGACCAAAAAAAAAAACAAGAAGCCATTTCTCAGCACTCTGCCTTCCTTCATCAATTTAAATGGTAAGTCAAACTCGAGCTAGTGGGGTCTTGGCATGATTATCTTTGTCAAGACTCTACCAAAATGGATGACGTTACGGTGATCATCATATTTTATCAGACTTTGTCTCCGAAGCTGAGAAAGCCTGCGTTAGATACCTGTGCTAACAATGTGTCATCAGAGGACATTACTGTCTTTAAGGCTGGAAAGAGTTTCCTTAATTTGGAGCCATGGCCTTACTTTCTCAAGAAGTGAAGCTCATTTGACCTGTTTCCCTGCACTCTGTGTGTGGGTCTCTGATACTCCAGATGGATAGCTGTTTAGGATACTCGGCGGTCTTGCAACTCCATCCAATTTTCAAAAGGAGCCCAATGCTTTCCCAGTATACTGCCTAGCTGCCTTGCAGTCCTAATTACATATAGTTACCTAGTGCATAATTGCTGATGTCTCCTCCTCCTGTGTTTCCTCGTCACCGAGGGCGATTGGTCACGTGCTGTCCTGACATCATAAAGCTAGAGCAGGATGTCATCTGACATGAGGGACAATCAGTTGCCTAGCAAGCACCAAGATACATTTATCATGGTATTGAACTGGGTTGCAGGGTAAACAGGGCGCCCAGCTGAAGACCTAGATGGTGAGATGAATGAAACTGGCGCATTATTTGAGACTTGTGCATCTGTTTGAAGGTGCAGTTAATCACAATGTTCTCGACTTCTCTATAGCTTAACTGATAAGGATGTACTAAGATGAAGATGTTAAGATGTTGTTTATAGTTTTTATTATTCCCACTAACAGTAGCGTAAACCTTCCTCCCTCAACTTATCAGATCACTCAATTGCTATTGGCGTATCATAACCTATAAGAATTGCACTGAGAAGGGGATGCCATCACTTGGCTGGCAATCACATCTTTTTATCTAGGTCCTGATGTAGGTGCTAGTGTTGTGTAGAGAGTGGTAGAAATGAGGCATAGGATTGATGTAATGCAATGTGTATATTTGTAAAGCGCACTGTTGCCAGCCAGCGTCCTGGCGCTGTATACCGCTGGGGAACCAGTCCTGGCTTTCCCTGTGGGATGGTCCCTGCTGGGAATCCCCAAGGTGGAGCCAGGCATCCCCGGCGTTGAGGGGGCCGTTGTGGAGATTAGGCAAGCTAATGCCCAGAGTTGCAGAGTGGGACCCCTGGTTAGAGTAGGCACTGACGTGAGAATTATCGAGTCCGCTGACCCTGGTCCATGACCCTGCCGTGTCGGGAATCAAACCCTGGTCCCGGGCCGACTTCTGCTTTTGGGTCTGCTGCCTCTAACCAGTGAGTCATTGAGAGATGTACCCCAGGCTGAACATGAAAACTGGGAAAACATGAAAACTGAGATTCTAATTTTTAGTAGGGTGTGGATTTTCACAATATCCATAGTACTGATTATCAAGCCTTAGAAAATCTGTTTTTTATTGCTGTGCATTCGTTTGAGAATATTCAAGTTCTAATGCACTAACAGTGGACTTTTCCATCTGCAGAATATACTGAATGACCAGAGATGGCAGTGCTGCGGAAGAGAATTTGTCTGCATTGCTGAGACCAAAAAAAAAACCAAGAAGCCATTTCTCAGCACTCTGCCTTCCTTCATCAATTTAAATGGTAAGTCAAACTCGAGTTAGTGGGGTCTTGGCATGATTATCTTTGTCAAGACTCTACCAAAATGGATGACGTTACGGTGATCATATTTTATCAGACTTTGTCTCCGCAGCTGAGAAAGCCTGCGTTAGATACCTGTGCTAACAATGTGTCATCAGAGGACATTACTGTCTTTAAGGCTGGAAAGAGTTTCCTTAATTTGGAGCCATGGCCTTACTTTCTCAAGGAGTGAAGCTCATTTGACCTGTTTCTCTGCACTCTGTGTGTGGGTCTCTGATACTCCAGATGGATAGCTGTTTAGGATACTCGGCGGTCTTGCAACTCCATCCAATTTTCAAAAGGAGCCCAATGCTTTCCCAGTATACTGCCTAGCTGCCTTGCAGTCCTAATTACATATAGTTACCTAGTGCATAATTGCTGATGTCTCCTCCTCCTGTGTTTCCTCGTCACCGAGGGCGATTGGTCACGTGCTGTCCTGACATCATAAAGCTAGAGCAGGATGTCATCTGACATGAGGGACAATCAGTTGCCTAGCAAGCACTAAGATACATTTATCATGGTATTGAACTGGGTTGCAGGGTAAACAGGGCGCCCAGCTGAAGACCTAGATGGTGAGATGAATGAAACTGGCGCATTATTTGAGACTTGTGCATCTGTTTGAAGGTGCAGTTAATCACAATGTTCTCGACTTCTCTATAGCTTAACTGATAAGGATGTACTAAGATGAAGATGTTAAGATGTTGTTTATAGTTTTTATTATTCCCACTAACAGTAGCGTAAACCTTCCTCCCTCAACTTGTCAGATCACTCAATTGCTATTGGCGTATCATAACCTATAAGAATTGCACTGAGAAGGGGATGCCGTCACTTGGCTGGCAATCACATCTTTTTATCTAGGTCCTGATGTAGGTGCTAGTGTTGTGTAGAGAGTGGTAGCAAATGAGGCATAGGATTGATGTAATGTAATGTGTATACTTGTAAAGCGCACTGTTGCCAGCCGGCGTCCTGGCGCTGTATACCGCTGGGGAACCAGTCCTGGCTTGCCCTGTGGGATGGCCCCTGCTGGGAATCCCCAAGGTGGAGCCAGGCATCCCCGGCGTTGTGGGGGCAGTTGTGGAGATTAGGCAAGCTAATGCCCAGAGTTGCAGAGTGGGACCCCTGGTTAGAGTAGGCACTGACGTGAGAATTATCGAGTCCGCTGACCCTGGTCCATGACCCTGCCGCGTCGGGAATCAAACCCTGGTCCCGGGCCGACTTCTGCTTTTGGGTCTGCCGCCTCTAACCAGTGAGCCATTGAGAGATGTACCCCAGGCTGAACATGAAAACTGAGAAAACATGAAAACTGAGATTCTAATTTTTAGTAGGGTGTGGATTTTCACAATATCCATAGTACTGATTATCAAGCCTTAGAAAATCTGTTTTTTATTGCTGTGCATTCGTTTGAAAATATTCAAGTTCTATTGCACTAACAGTGGACTTTTCCATCTGCAGAATATACTGAATGACCAGAGATGGCAGTGCTGCGGAAGAGAATTTGTCTGCATTGCTGAGACCAAAAAAAAAAACAAGAAGCCATTTCTCAGCACTCTGCCTTCCTTCATCAATTTAAATGGTAAGTCAAACTCGAGCTAGTGGGGTCTTGGCATGATTATCTTTGTCAAGACTCTACCAAAATGGATGACGTTACGGTGATCATCATATTTTATCAGACTTTGTCTCCGAAGCTGAGAAAGCCTGCGTTAGATACCTGTGCTAACAATGTGTCATCAGAGGATATTACTGTCTTTAAGGCTGGAAAGAGTTTCCTTAATTTGGAGCCATGGCCTTACTTTCTCAAGAAGTGAAGCTCATTTGACCTGTTTCCCTGCACTCTGTGTGTGGGTCTCTGATACTCCAGATGGATAGCTGTTTAGGATACTCGGCGGTCTTGCAACTCCATCCAATTTTCAAAAGGAGCCCAATGCTTTCCCAGTATACTGCCTAGCTGCCTTGCAGTCCTAATTACATATAGTTACCTAGTGCATAATTGCTGATGTCTCCTCCTCCTGTGTTTCCTCGTCACCGAGGGCGATTGGTCACGTGCTGTCCTGACATCATAAAGCTAGAGCAGGATGTCATCTGACATGAGGGACAATCAGTTGCCTAGCAAGCACTAAGATACATTTATCATGGTATTGAACTGGGTTGCAGGGTAAACAGGGCGCCCAGCTGAAGACCTAGATGGTGAGATGAATGAAACTGGCGCATTATTTGAGACTTGTGCATCTGTTTGAAGGTGCAGTTAATCACAATGTTCTCGACTTCTCTATAGCTTAACTGATAAGGATGTACTAAGATGAAGATGTTAAGATGTTGTTTATAGTTTTTATTATTCCCACTAACAGTAGCGTAAACCTTCCTCCCTCAACTTGTCAGATCACTCAATTGCTATTGGCGTATCATAACCTATAAGAATTGCACTGAGAAGGGGATGCCGTCACTTGGCTGGCAATCACATCTTTTTATCTAGGTCCTGATGTAGGTGCTAGTGTTGTGTAGAGAGTGGTAGAAATGAGGCATAGGATTGATGTAATGCAATGTGTATATTTGTAAAGCGCACTGTTGCCAGCCAGCGTCCTAGCGCTGTATACCGCTGGGGAACCAGTCCTGGCTTTCCCTGTGGGATGGTCCCTGCTGGGAATCCCCAAGGTGGAGCCAGGCATCCCCGGCGTTGAGGGGGCCGTTGTGGAGATTAGGCAAGCTAATGCCCAGAGTTGCAGAGTGGGACCCCTGGTTAGAGTAGGCACTGACGTGAGAATTATCGAGTCCGCTGACCCTGGTCCATGACCCTGCCGTGTCGGGAATCAAACCCTGGTCCCGGGCCGACTTCTGCTTTTGGGTCTGCTGCCTCTAACCAGTGAGCCATTGAGAGATGTACCCCAGGCTGAACATGAAAACTGAGAAAACATGAAAACTGAGATTCTAATTTTTAGTAGGGTGTGGATTTTCACAATATCCATAGTACTGATTATCAAGCCTTAGAAAATCTGTTTTTTATTGCTGTGCATTCGTTTGAAAATATTCAAGTTCTAATGCACTAACAGTGGACTTTTCCATCTGCAGAATATACTGAATGGCCAGAGATGGCAGTGCTGCGGAAGAGAATTTGTCTGCATTGCTGAGACCAAAAAAAAAAACAAGAAGCCATTTCTCAGCACTCTGCCTTCCTTCATCAATTTAAATGGTAAGTCAAACTCGAGTTAGTGGGGTCTTGGCATGATTATCTTTGTCAAGACTCTACCAAAATGGATGACGTTACGGTGATCATCATATTTTATCAGACTTTGTCTCCGAAGCTGAGAAAGCCTGCGTTAGATACCTGTGCTAACAATGTGTCATCAGAGGACATTACTGTCTTTAAGGCTGGAAAGAGTTTCCTTAATTTGGAGCCATGGCCTTACTTTCTCAAGGAGTGAAGCTCATTTGACCTGTTTCTCTGCACTCTGTGTGTGGGTCTCTGATACTCCAGATGGATAGCTGTTTAGGATACTCGGCGGTCTTGCAACTCCATCCAATTTTCAAAAGGAGCCCAATGCTTTCCCAGTATACTGCCTAGCTGCCTTGCAGTCCTAATTACATATAGTTACCTAGTGCATAATTGCTGATGTCTCCTCCTCCTGTGTTTCCTCGTCACCGAGGGCGATTGGTCACGTGCTGTCCTGACATCATAAAGCTAGAGCAGGATGTCATCTGACATGAGGGACAATCAGTTGCCTAGCAAGCACTAAGATACATTTATCATGGTATTGAACTGGGTTGCAGGGTAAACAGGGCGCCCAGCTGAAGACCTAGATGGTGAGATGAATGAAACTGGCGCATTATTTGAGACTTGTGCATCTGTTTGAAGGTGCAGTTAATCACAATGTTCTCGACTTCTCTATAGCTTAACTGATAAGGATGTACTAAGATGAAGATGTTAAGATGTTGTTTATAGTTTTTATTATTCCCACTAACAGTAGCGTAAACCTTCCTCCCTCAACTTGTCAGATCACTCAATTGCTATTGGCGTATCATAACCTATAAGAATTGCACTGAGAAGGGGATGCCGTCACTTGGCTGGCACTCACATCTTTTTATCTAGGTCCTGATGTAGGTGCTAGTGTTGTGTAGAGAGTGGTAGCAAATGAGGCATAGGATTGATGTAATGTAATGTGTATACTTGTAAAGCGCACTGTTGCCAGCCGGCGTCCTGGCGCTGTATACCGCTGGGGAACCAGTCCTGGCTTGCCCTGTGGGATGGCCCCTGCTGGGAATCCCCAAGGTGGAGCCAGGCATCCCCGGCGTTGAGGGGGCCGTTGTGGAGATTAGGCAAGCTAATGCCCAGAGTTGCAGAGTGGGACCCCTGGTTAGAGTAGGCACTGACGTGAGAATTATCGAGTCCGCTGACCCTGGTCCATGACCCTGCCGCGTCGGGAATCAAACCCTGGTCCCGGGCCGACTTCTGCTTTTGGGTCTGCCGCCTCTAACCAGTGAGCCATTGAGAGATGTACCCCAGGCTGAACATGAAAACTGAGAAAACATGAAAACTGAGATTCTAATTTTTAGTAGGGTGTGGATGTTCACAATATCCATAGTACTGATTATCAAGCCTTAGAAAATCTGTTTTTTATTGCTGTGCATTCGTTTGAAAATATTCAAGTTCTAATGCACTAACAGTGGACTTTTCCATCTGCAGAATATACTGAATGACCAGAGATGGCAGTGCTGCGGAAGAGAATTTGTCTGCATTGCTGAGACCAAAAAAAAAAAACAAGAAGCCATTTCTCAGCACTCTGCCTTCCTTCATCAATTTAAATGGTAAGTCAAACTCGAGCTAGTGGGGTCTTGGCATGATTATCTTTGTCAAGACTCTACCAAAATGGATGACGTTACGGTGATCATCATATTTTATCAGACTTTGTCTCCGAAGCTGAGAAAGCCTGCGTTAGATACCTGTGCTAACAATGTGTCATCAGAGGACATTACTGTCTTTAAGGCTGGAAAGAGTTTCCTTAATTTGGAGCCATGGCCTTACTTTCTCAAGGAGTGAAGCTCATTTGACCTGTTTCTCTGCACTCTGTGTGTGGGTCTCTGATACTCCAGATGGATAGCTGTTTAGGATACTCGGCGGTCTTGCAACTCCATCCAATTTTCAAAAGGAGCCCAATGCTTTCCCAGTATACTGCCTAGCTGCCTTGCAGTCCTAATTACATATAGTTACCTAGTGCATAATTGCTGATGTCTCCTCCTCCTGTGTTTCCTCGTCACCGAGGGCGATTGGTCACGTGCTGTCCTGACATCATAAAGCTAGAGCAGGATGTCATCTGACATGAGGGACAATCAGTTGCCTAGCAAGCACTAAGATACATTTATCATGGTATTGAACTGGGTTGCAGGGTAAACAGGGCGCCCAGCTGAAGACCTAGATGGTGAGATGAATGAAACTGGCGCATTATTTGAGACTTGTGCATCTGTTTGAAGGTGCAGTTAATCACAATGTTCTCGACTTCTCTATAGCTTAACTGATAAGGATGTACTAAGATGAAGATGTTAAGATGTTGTTTATAGTTTTTATTATTCCCACTAACAGTAGCGTAAACCTTCCTCCCTCAACTTGTCAGATCACTCAATTGCTATTGGCGTATCATAACCTATAAGAATTGCACTGAGAAGGGGATGCCGTCACTTGGCTGGCAATCACATCTTTTTATCTAGGTCCTGATGTAGGTGCTAGTGTTGTGTAGAGAGTGGTAGCAAATGAGGCATAGGATTGATGTAATGTAATGTGTATACTTGTAAAGCGCACTGTTGCCAGCCGGCGTCCTGGCGCTGTATACCGCTGGGGAACCAGTCCTGGCTTGCCCTGTGGGATGGCCCCTGCTGGGAATCCCCAAGGTGGAGCCAGGCATCCCCGGCGTTGTGGGGGCAGTTGTGGAGATTAGGCAAGCTAATGCCCAGAGTTGCAGAGTGGGACCCCTGGTTAGAGTAGGCACTGACGTGAGAATTATCGAGTCCGCTGACCCTGGTCCATGACCCTGCCGCGTCGGGAATCAAACCCTGGTCCCGGGCCGACTTCTGCTTTTGGGTCTGCCGCCTCTAACCAGTGAGCCATTGAGAGATGTACCCCAGGCTGAACATGAAAACTGAGAAAACATGAAAACTGAGATTCTAATTTTTAGTAGGGTGTGGATTTTCACAATATCCATAGTACTGATTATCAAGCCTTAGAAAATCTGTTTTTTATTGCTGTGCATTCGTTTGAAAATATTCAAGTTCTATTGCACTAACAGTGGACTTTTCCATCTGCAGAATATACTGAATGACCAGAGATGGCAGTGCTGCGGAAGAGAATTTGTCTGCATTGCTGAGACCAAAAAAAAAAACAAGAAGCCATTTCTCAGCACTCTGCCTTCCTTCATCAATTTAAATGGTAAGTCAAACTCGAGCTAGTGGGGTCTTGGCATGATTATCTTTGTCAAGACTCTACCAAAATGGATGACGTTACGGTGATCATCATATTTTATCAGACTTTGTCTCCGAAGCTGAGAAAGCCTGCGTTAGATACCTGTGCTAACAATGTGTCATCAGAGGACATTACTGTCTTTAAGGCTGGAAAGAGTTTCCTTAATTTGGAGCCATGGCCTTACTTTCTCAAGAAGTGAAGCTCATTTGACCTGTTTCCCTGCACTCTGTGTGTGGGTCTCTGATACTCCAGATGGATAGCTGTTTAGGATACTCGGCGGTCTTGCAACTCCATCCAATTTTCAAAAGGAGCCCAATGCTTTCCCAGTATACTGCCTAGCTGCCTTGCAGTCCTAATTACATATAGTTACCTAGTGCATAATTGCTGATGTCTCCTCCTCCTGTGTTTCCTCGTCACCGAGGGCGATTGGTCACGTGCTGTCCTGACATCATAAAGCTAGAGCAGGATGTCATCTGACATGAGGGACAATCAGTTGCCTAGCAAGCACCAAGATACATTTATCATGGTATTGAACTGGGTTGCAGGGTAAACAGGGCGCCCAGCTGAAGACCTAGATGGTGAGATGAATGAAACTGGCGCATTATTTGAGACTTGTGCATCTGTTTGAAGGTGCAGTTAATCACAATGTTCTCGACTTCTCTATAGCTTAACTGATAAGGATGTACTAAGATGAAGATGTTAAGATGTTGTTTATAGTTTTTATTATTCCCACTAACAGTAGCGTAAACCTTCCTCCCTCAACTTATCAGATCACTCAATTGCTATTGGCGTATCATAACCTATAAGAATTGCACTGAGAAGGGGATGCCATCACTTGGCTGGCAATCACATCTTTTTATCTAGGTCCTGATGTAGGTGCTAGTGTTGTGTAGAGAGTGGTAGAAATGAGGCATAGGATTGATGTAATGCAATGTGTATATTTGTAAAGCGCACTGTTGCCAGCCAGCGTCCTGGCGCTGTATACCGCTGGGGAACCAGTCCTGGCTTTCCCTGTGGGATGGTCCCTGCTGGGAATCCCCAAGGTGGAGCCAGGCATCCCCGGCGTTGAGGGGGCCGTTGTGGAGATTAGGCAAGCTAATGCCCAGAGTTGCAGAGTGGGACCCCTGGTTAGAGTAGGCACTGACGTGAGAATTATCGAGTCCGCTGACCCTGGTCCATGACCCTGCCGTGTCGGGAATCAAACCCTGGTCCCGGGCCGACTTCTGCTTTTGGGTCTGCTGCCTCTAACCAGTGAGTCATTGAGAGATGTACCCCAGGCTGAACATGAAAACTGAGAAAACATGAAAACTGAGATTCTAATTTTTAGTAGGGTGTGGATTTTCACAATATCCATAGTACTGATTATCAAGCCTTAGAAAATCTGTTTTTTATTGCTGTGCATTCGTTTGAGAATATTCAAGTTCTAATGCACTAACAGTGGACTTTTCCATCTGCAGAATATACTGAATGACCAGAGATGGCAGTGCTGCGGAAGAGAATTTGTCTGCATTGCTGAGACCAAAAAAAAAAACAAGAAGCCATTTCTCAGCACTCTGCCTTCCTTCATCAATTTAAATGGTAAGTCAAACTCGAGCTAGTGGGGTCTTGGCATGATTATCTTTGTCAAGACTCTACCAAAATGGATGACGTTACGGTGATCATCATATTTTATCAGACTTTGTCTCCGAAGCTGAGAAAGCCTGCGTTAGATACCTGTGCTAACAATGTGTCATCAGAGGATATTACTGTCTTTAAGGCTGGAAAGAGTTTCCTTAATTTGGAGCCATGGCCTTACTTTCTCAAGAAGTGAAGCTCATTTGACCTGTTTCCCTGCACTCTGTGTGTGGGTCTCTGATACTCCAGATGGATAGCTGTTTAGGATACTCGGCGGTCTTGCAACTCCATCCAATTTTCAAAAGGAGCCCAATGCTTTCCCAGTATACTGCCTAGCTGCCTTGCAGTCCTAATTACATATAGTTACCTAGTGCATAATTGCTGATGTCTCCTCCTCCTGTGTTTCCTCGTCACCGAGGGCGATTGGTCACGTGCTGTCCTGACATCATAAAGCTAGAGCAGGATGTCATCTGACATGAGGGACAATCAGTTGCCTAGCAAGCACTAAGATACATTTATCATGGTATTGAACTGGGTTGCAGGGTAAACAGGGCGCCCAGCTGAAGACCTAGATGGTGAGATGAATGAAACTGGCGCATTATTTGAGACTTGTGCATCTGTTTGAAGGTGCAGTTAATCACAATGTTCTCGACTTCTCTATAGCTTAACTGATAAGGATGTACTAAGATGAAGATGTTAAGATGTTGTTTATAGTTTTTATTATTCCCACTAACAGTAGCGTAAACCTTCCTCCCTCAACTTATCAGATCACTCAATTGCTATTGGCGTATCATAACCTATAAGAATTGCACTGCGAAGGGGATGCCATCACTTGGCTGGCAATCACATCTTTTTATCTAGGTCCTGATGTAGGTGCTAGTGTTGTGTAGAGAGTGGTAGAAATGAGGCATAGGATTGATGTAATGCAATGTGTATATTTGTAAAGCGCACTGTTGCCAGCCAGCGTCCTAGCGCTGTATACCGCTGGGGAACCAGTCCTGGCTTTCCCTGTGGGATGGTCCCTGCTGGGAATCCCCAAGGTGGAGCCAGGCATCCCCGGCGTTGAGGGGGCCGTTGTGGAGATTAGGCAAGCTAATGCCCAGAGTTGCAGAGTGGGACCCCTGGTTAGAGTAGGCACTGACGTGAGAATTATCGAGTCCGCTGACCCTGGTCCATGACCCTGCCGTGTCGGGAATCAAACCCTGGTCCCGGGCCGACTTCTGCTTTTGGGTCTGCTGCCTCTAACCAGTGAGTCATTGAGAGATGTACCCCAGGCTGAACATGAAAACTGAGAAAACATGAAAACTGAGATTCTAATTTTTAGTAGGGTGTGGATTTTCACAATATCCATAGTACTGATTATCAAGCCTTAGAAAATCTGTTTTTTATTGCTGTGCATTCGTTTGAGAATATTCAAGTTCTAATGCACTAACAGTGGACTTTTCCATCTGCAGAATATACTGAATGACCAGAGATGGCAGTGCTGCGGAAGAGAATTTGTCTGCATTGCTGAGACCAAAAAAAAAAACAAGAAGCCATTTCTCAGCACTCTGCCTTCCTTCATCAATTTAAATGGTAAGTCAAACTCGAGCTAGTGGGGTCTTGGCATGATTATCTTTGTCAAGACTCTACCAAAATGGATGACGTTACGGTGATCATCATATTTTATCAGACTTTGTCTCCGAAGCTGAGAAAGCCTGCGTTAGATACCTGTGCTAACAATGTGTCATCAGAGGATATTACTGTCTTTAAGGCTGGAAAGAGTTTCCTTAATTTGGAGCCATGGCCTTACTTTCTCAAGAAGTGAAGCTCATTTGACCTGTTTCCCTGCACTCTGTGTGTGGGTCTCTGATACTCCAGATGGATAGCTGTTTAGGATACTCGGCGGTCTTGCAACTCCATCCAATTTTCAAAAGGAGCCCAATGCTTTCCCAGTATACTGCCTAGCTGCCTTGCAGTCCTAATTACATATAGTTACCTAGTGCATAATTGCTGATGTCTCCTCCTCCTGTGTTTCCTCGTCACCGAGGGCGATTGGTCACGTGCTGTCCTGACATCATAAAGCTAGAGCAGGATGTCATCTGACATGAGGGACAATCAGTTGCCTAGCAAGCACTAAGATACATTTATCATGGTATTGAACTGGGTTGCAGGGTAAACAGGGCGCCCAGCTGAAGACCTAGATGGTGAGATGAATGAAACTGGCGCATTATTTGAGACTTGTGCATCTGTTTGAAGGTGCAGTTAATCACAATGTTCTCGACTTCTCTATAGCTTAACTGATAAGGATGTACTAAGATGAAGATGTTAAGATGTTGTTTATAGTTTTTATTATTCCCACTAACAGTAGCGTAAACCTTCCTCCCTCAACTTATCAGATCACTCAATTGCTATTGGCGTATCATAACCTATAAGAATTGCACTGCGAAGGGGATGCCATCACTTGGCTGGCAATCACATCTTTTTATCTAGGTCCTGATGTAGGTGCTAGTGTTGTGTAGAGAGTGGTAGAAATGAGGCATAGGATTGATGTAATGCAATGTGTATATTTGTAAAGCGCACTGTTGCCAGCCAGCGTCCTAGCGCTGTATACCGCTGGGGAACCAGTCCTGGCTTTCCCTGTGGGATGGTCCCTGCTGGGAATCCCCAAGGTGGAGCCAGGCATCCCCGGCGTTGAGGGGGCCGTTGTGGAGATTAGGCAAGCTAATGCCCAGAGTTGCAGAGTGGGACCCCTGGTTAGAGTAGGCACTGACGTGAGAATTATCGAGTCCGCTGACCCTGGTCCATGACCCTGCCGTGTCGGGAATCAAACCCTGGTCCCGGGCCGACTTCTGCTTTTGGGTCTGCTGCCTCTAACCAGTGAGCCATTGAGAGATGTACCCCAGGCTGAACATGAAAACTGAGAAAACATGAAAACTGAGATTCAAATTTTTAGTAGGGTGTGGATTTTCACAATATCCATAGTACTGATTATCAAGCCTTAGAAAATCTGTTTTTTATTGCTGTGCATTCGTTTGAAAATATTCAAGTTCTAATGCACTAACAGTGGACTTTTCCATCTGCAGAATATACTGAATGACCAGAGATGGCAGTGCTGCGGAAGAGAATTTGTCTGCATTGCTGAGACCAAAAAAAAAAACAAGAAGCCATTTCTCAGCACTCTGCCTTCCTTCATCAATTTAAATGGTAAGTCAAACTCGAGCTAGTGGGGTCTTGGCATGATTATCTTTGTCAAGACTCTACCAAAATGGATGACGTTACGGTGATCATCATATTTTATCAGACTTTGTCTCCGAAGCTGAGAAAGCCTGCGTTAGATACCTGTGCTAACAATGTGTCATCAGAGGACATTACTGTCTTTAAGGCTGGAAAGAGTTTCCTTAATTTGGAGCCATGGCCTTACTTTCTCAAGAAGTGAAGCTCATTTGACCTGTTTCCCTGCACTCTGTGTGTGGGTCTCTGATACTCCAGATGGATAGCTGTTTAGGATACTCGGCGGTCTTGCAACTCCATCCAATTTTCAAAAGGAGCCCAATGCTTTCCCAGTATACTGCCTAGCTGCCTTGCAGTCCTAATTACATATAGTTACCTAGTGCATAATTGCTGATGTCTCCTCCTCCTGTGTTTCCTCGTCACCGAGGGCGATTGGTCACGTGCTGTCCTGACATCATAAAGCTAGAGCAGGATGTCATCTGACATGAGGGACAATCAGTTGCCTAGCAAGCACCAAGATACATTTATCATGGTATTGAACTGGGTTGCAGGGTAAACAGGGCGCCCAGCTGAAGACCTAGATGGTGAGATGAATGAAACTGGCGCATTATTTGAGACTTGTGCATCTGTTTGAAGGTGCAGTTAATCACAATGTTCTCGACTTCTCTATAGCTTAACTGATAAGGATGTACTAAGATGAAGATGTTAAGATGTTGTTTATAGTTTTTATTATTCCCACTAACAGTAGCGTAAACCTTCCTCCCTCAACTTATCAGATCACTCAATTGCTATTGGCGTATCATAACCTATAAGAATTGCACTGAGAAGGGGATGCCATCACTTGGCTGGCAATCACATCTTTTTATCTAGGTCCTGATGTAGGTGCTAGTGTTGTGTAGAGAGTGGTAGAAATGAGGCATAGGATTGATGTAATGCAATGTGTATATTTGTAAAGCGCACTGTTGCCAGCCAGCGTCCTGGCGCTGTATACCGCTGGGGAACCAGTCCTGGCTTTCCCTGTGGGATGGTCCCTGCTGGGAATCCCCAAGGTGGAGCCAGGCATCCCCGGCGTTGAGGGGGCCGTTGTGGAGATTAGGCAAGCTAATGCCCAGAGTTGCAGAGTGGGACCCCTGGTTAGAGTAGGCACTGACGTGAGAATTATCGAGTCCGCTGACCCTGGTCCATGACCCTGCCGTGTCGGGAATCAAACCCTGGTCCCGGGCCGACTTCTGCTTTTGGGTCTGCTGCCTCTAACCAGTGAGTCATTGAGAGATGTACCCCAGGCTGAACATGAAAACTGGGAAAACATGAAAACTGAGATTCTAATTTTTAGTAGGGTGTGGATTTTCACAATATCCATAGTACTGATTATCAAGCCTTAGAAAATCTGTTTTTTATTGCTGTGCATTCGTTTGAGAATATTCAAGTTCTAATGCACTAACAGTGGACTTTTCCATCTGCAGAATATACTGAATGACCAGAGATGGCAGTGCTGCGGAAGAGAATTTGTCTGCATTGCTGAGACCAAAAAAAAAACCAAGAAGCCATTTCTCAGCACTCTGCCTTCCTTCATCAATTTAAATGGTAAGTCAAACTCGAGTTAGTGGGGTCTTGGCATGATTATCTTTGTCAAGACTCTACCAAAATGGATGACGTTACGGTGATCATATTTTATCAGACTTTGTCTCCGCAGCTGAGAAAGCCTGCGTTAGATACCTGTGCTAACAATGTGTCATCAGAGGACATTACTGTCTTTAAGGCTGGAAAGAGTTTCCTTAATTTGGAGCCATGGCCTTACTTTCTCAAGGAGTGAAGCTCATTTGACCTGTTTCTCTGCACTCTGTGTGTGGGTCTCTGATACTCCAGATGGATAGCTGTTTAGGATACTCGGCGGTCTTGCAACTCCATCCAATTTTCAAAAGGAGCCCAATGCTTTCCCAGTATACTGCCTAGCTGCCTTGCAGTCCTAATTACATATAGTTACCTAGTGCATAATTGCTGATGTCTCCTCCTCCTGTGTTTCCTCGTCACCGAGGGCGATTGGTCACGTGCTGTCCTGACATCATAAAGCTAGAGCAGGATGTCATCTGACATGAGGGACAATCAGTTGCCTAGCAAGCACTAAGATACATTTATCATGGTATTGAACTGGGTTGCAGGGTAAACAGGGCGCCCAGCTGAAGACCTAGATGGTGAGATGAATGAAACTGGCGCATTATTTGAGACTTGTGCATCTGTTTGAAGGTGCAGTTAATCACAATGTTCTCGACTTCTCTATAGCTTAACTGATAAGGATGTACTAAGATGAAGATGTTAAGATGTTGTTTATAGTTTTTATTATTCCCACTAACAGTAGCGTAAACCTTCCTCCCTCAACTTGTCAGATCACTCAATTGCTATTGGCGTATCATAACCTATAAGAATTGCACTGAGAAGGGGATGCCGTCACTTGGCTGGCAATCACATCTTTTTATCTAGGTCCTGATGTAGGTGCTAGTGTTGTGTAGAGAGTGGTAGCAAATGAGGCATAGGATTGATGTAATGTAATGTGTATACTTGTAAAGCGCACTGTTGCCAGCCGGCGTCCTGGCGCTGTATACCGCTGGGGAACCAGTCCTGGCTTGCCCTGTGGGATGGCCCCTGCTGGGAATCCCCAAGGTGGAGCCAGGCATCCCCGGCGTTGTGGGGGCAGTTGTGGAGATTAGGCAAGCTAATGCCCAGAGTTGCAGAGTGGGACCCCTGGTTAGAGTAGGCACTGACGTGAGAATTATCGAGTCCGCTGACCCTGGTCCATGACCCTGCCGCGTCGGGAATCAAACCCTGGTCCCGGGCCGACTTCTGCTTTTGGGTCTGCCGCCTCTAACCAGTGAGCCATTGAGAGATGTACCCCAGGCTGAACATGAAAACTGAGAAAACATGAAAACTGAGATTCTAATTTTTAGTAGGGTGTGGATTTTCACAATATCCATAGTACTGATTATCAAGCCTTAGAAAATCTGTTTTTTATTGCTGTGCATTCGTTTGAAAATATTCAAGTTCTATTGCACTAACAGTGGACTTTTCCATCTGCAGAATATACTGAATGACCAGAGATGGCAGTGCTGCGGAAGAGAATTTGTCTGCATTGCTGAGACCAAAAAAAAAAACAAGAAGCCATTTCTCAGCACTCTGCCTTCCTTCATCAATTTAAATGGTAAGTCAAACTCGAGCTAGTGGGGTCTTGGCATGATTATCTTTGTCAAGACTCTACCAAAATGGATGACGTTACGGTGATCATCATATTTTATCAGACTTTGTCTCCGAAGCTGAGAAAGCCTGCGTTAGATACCTGTGCTAACAATGTGTCATCAGAGGATATTACTGTCTTTAAGGCTGGAAAGAGTTTCCTTAATTTGGAGCCATGGCCTTACTTTCTCAAGAAGTGAAGCTCATTTGACCTGTTTCCCTGCACTCTGTGTGTGGGTCTCTGATACTCCAGATGGATAGCTGTTTAGGATACTCGGCGGTCTTGCAACTCCATCCAATTTTCAAAAGGAGCCCAATGCTTTCCCAGTATACTGCCTAGCTGCCTTGCAGTCCTAATTACATATAGTTACCTAGTGCATAATTGCTGATGTCTCCTCCTCCTGTGTTTCCTCGTCACCGAGGGCGATTGGTCACGTGCTGTCCTGACATCATAAAGCTAGAGCAGGATGTCATCTGACATGAGGGACAATCAGTTGCCTAGCAAGCACTAAGATACATTTATCATGGTATTGAACTGGGTTGCAGGGTAAACAGGGCGCCCAGCTGAAGACCTAGATGGTGAGATGAATGAAACTGGCGCATTATTTGAGACTTGTGCATCTGTTTGAAGGTGCAGTTAATCACAATGTTCTCGACTTCTCTATAGCTTAACTGATAAGGATGTACTAAGATGAAGATGTTAAGATGTTGTTTATAGTTTTTATTATTCCCACTAACAGTAGCGTAAACCTTCCTCCCTCAACTTATCAGATCACTCAATTGCTATTGGCGTATCATAACCTATAAGAATTGCACTGCGAAGGGGATGCCATCACTTGGCTGGCAATCACATCTTTTTATCTAGGTCCTGATGTAGGTGCTAGTGTTGTGTAGAGAGTGGTAGAAATGAGGCATAGGATTGATGTAATGCAATGTGTATATTTGTAAAGCGCACTGTTGCCAGCCAGCGTCCTAGCGCTGTATACCGCTGGGGAACCAGTCCTGGCTTTCCCTGTGGGATGGTCCCTGCTGGGAATCCCCAAGGTGGAGCCAGGCATCCCCGGCGTTGAGGGGGCCGTTGTGGAGATTAGGCAAGCTAATGCCCAGAGTTGCAGAGTGGGACCCCTGGTTAGAGTAGGCACTGACGTGAGAATTATAGAGTCCGCTGACCCTGGTCCATGACCCTGCCGTGTCGGGAATCAAACCCTGGTCCCGGGCCGACTTCTGCTTTTGGGTCTGCTGCCTCTAACCAGTGAGTCATTGAGAGATGTACCCCAGGCTGAACATGAAAACTGAGAAAACATGAAAACTGAGATTCTAATTTTTAGTAGGGTGTGGATTTTCACAATATCCATAGTACTGATTATCAAGCCTTAGAAAATCTGTTTTTTATTGCTGTGCATTCGTTTGAGAATATTCAAGTTCTAATGCACTAACAGTGGACTTTTCCATCTGCAGAATATACTGAATGACCAGAGATGGCAGTGCTGCGGAAGAGAATTTGTCTGCATTGCTGAGACCAAAAAAAAAAGCCAAGAAGCCATTTCTCAGCACTCTGCCTTCCTTCATCAATTTAAATGGTAAGTCAAACTCGAGTTAGTGGGGTCTTGGCATGATTATCTTTGTCAAGACTCTACCAAAATGGATGACGTTACGGTGATCATATTTTATCAGACTTTGTCTCCGCAGCTGAGAAAGCCTGCGTTAGATACCTGTGCTAACAATGTGTCATCAGAGGACATTACTGTCTTTAAGGCTGGAAAGAGTTTCCTTAATTTGGAGCCATGGCCTTACTTTCTCAAGGAGTGAAGCTCATTTGACCTGTTTCTCTGCACTCTGTGTGTGGGTCTCTGATACTCCAGATGGATAGCTGTTTAGGATACTCGGCGGTCTTGCAACTCCATCCAATTTTCAAAAGGAGCCCAATGCTTTCCCAGTATACTGCCTAGCTGCCTTGCAGTCCTAATTACATATAGTTACCTAGTGCATAATTGCTGATGTCTCCTCCTCCTGTGTTTCCTCGTCACCGAGGGCGATTGGTCACGTGCTGTCCTGACATCATAAAGCTAGAGCAGGATGTCATCTGACATGAGGGACAATCAGTTGCCTAGCAAGCACTAAGATACATTTATCATGGTATTGAACTGGGTTGCAGGGTAAACAGGGCGCCCAGCTGAAGACCTAGATGGTGAGATGAATGAAACTGGCGCATTATTTGAGACTTGTGCATCTGTTTGAAGGTGCAGTTAATCACAATGTTCTCGACTTCTCTATAGCTTAACTGATAAGGATGTACTAAGATGAAGATGTTAAGATGTTGTTTATAGTTTTTATTATTCCCACTAACAGTAGCGTAAACCTTCCTCCCTCAACTTGTCAGATCACTCAATTGCTATTGGCGTATCATAACCTATAAGAATTGCACTGAGAAGGGGATGCCATCACTTGGCTGGCAATCACATCTTTTTATCTAGGTCCTGATGTAGGTGCTAGTGTTGTGTAGAGAGTGGTAGCAAATGAGGCATAGGATTGATGTAATGTAATGTGTATATTTGTAAAGCGCACTGTTGCCAGCCAGCGTCCTGGCGCTGTATACCGCTGGGGAACCAGTCCTGGCTTGCCCTGTGGGATGGCCCCTGCTGGGAATCCCCAAGGTGGAGCCAGGCATCCCCGGCGTTGAGGGGGCCGTTGTGGAGATTAGGCAAGCTAATGCCCAGAGTTGCAGAGTGGGACCCCTGGTTAGAGTAGGCACTGACGTGAGAATTATCGAGTCCGCTGACCCTGGTCCATGACCCTGCCGCGTCGGGAATCAAACCCTGGTCCCGGGCCGACTTCTGCTTTTGGGTCTGCCGCCTCTAACCAGGGAGCCGTTGAGAGATGTACCCCAGGCTGAACATGAAAACTGAGAAAACATGAAAACTGAGATTCTAATTTTTAGTAGGGTGTGGATTTTCACAATATCCATAGTACTGATTATCAAGCCTTAGAAAATCTGTTTTTTATTGCTGTGCATTCGTTTGAAAATATTCAAGTTCTAATGCACTAACAGTGGACTTTTCCATCTGCAGAATATACTGAATGACCAGAGATGGCAGTGCTGCGGAAGAGAATTTGTCTGCATTGCTGAGACCAAAAAAAAAAACAAGAAGCCATTTCTCAGCACTCTGCCTTCCTTCATCAATTTAAATGGTAAGTCAAACTCGAGCTAGTGGGGTCTTGGCATGATTATCTTTGTCAAGACTCTACCAAAATGGATGACGTTACGGTGATCATCATATTTTATCAGACTTTGTCTCCGAAGCTGAGAAAGCCTGCGTTAGATACCTGTGCTAACAATGTGTCATCAGAGGACATTACTGTCTTTAAGGCTGGAAAGAGTTTCCTTAATTTGGAGCCATGGCCTTACTTTCTCAAGAAGTGAAGCTCAGTTGACCTGTTTCCCTGCACTCTGTGTGTGGGTCTCTGATACTCCAGATGGATAGCTGTTTAGGATACTCGGCGGTCTTGCAACTCCATCCAATTTTCAAAAGGAGCCCAATGCTTTCCCAGTATACTGCCTAGCTGCCTTGCAGTCCTAATTACATATAGTTACCTAGTGCATAATTGCTGATGTCTCCTCCTCCTGTGTTTCCTCGTCACCGAGGGCGATTGGTCACGTGCTGTCCTGACATCATAAAGCTAGAGCAGGATGTCATCTGACATGAGGGACAATCAGTTGCCTAGCAAGCACCAAGATACATTTATCATGGTATTGAACTGGGTTGCAGGGTAAACAGGGCGCCCAGCTGAAGACCTAGATGGTGAGATGAATGAAACTGGCGCATTATTTGAGACTTGTGCATCTGTTTGAAGGTGCAGTTAATCACAATGTTCTCGACTTCTCTATAGCTTAACTGATAAGGATGTACTAAGATGAAGATGTTAAGATGTTGTTTATAGTTTTTATTATTCCCACTAACAGTAGCGTAAACCTTCCTCCCTCAACTTGTCAGATCACTCAATTGCTATTGGCGTATCATAACCTATAAGAATTGCACTGAGAAGGGGATGCCATCACTTGGCTGGCAATCACATCTTTTTATCTAGGTCCTGATGTAGGTGCTAGTGTTGTGTAGAGAGTGGTAGAAATGAGGCATAGGATTGATGTAATGCAATGTGTATATTTGTAAAGCGCACTGTTGCCAGCCAGCGTCCTAGCGCTGTATACCGCTGGGGAACCAGTCCTGGCTTTCCCTGTGGGATGGTCCCTGCTGGGAATCCCCAAGGTGGAGCCAGGCATCCCCGGCGTTGAGGGGGCCGTTGTGGAGATTAGGCAAGCTAATGCCCAGAGTTGCAGAGTGGGACCCCTGGTTAGAGTAGGCACTGACGTGAGAATTATCGAGTCCGCTGACCCTGGTCCATGACCCTGCCGTGTCGGGAATCAAACCCTGGTCCCGGGCCGACTTCTGCTTTTGGGTCTGCTGCCTCTAACCAGTGAGCCATTGAGAGATGTACCCCAGGCTGAACATGAAAACTGAGAAAACATGAAAACTGAGATTCTAATTTTTAGTAGGGTGTGGATTTTCACAATATCCATAGTACTGATTATCAAGCCTTAGAAAATCTGTTTTTTATTGCTGTGCATTCGTTTGAAAATATTCAAGTTCTAATGCACTAACAGTGGACTTTTCCATCTGCAGAATATACTGAATGACCAGAGATGGCAGTGCTGCGGAAGAGAATTTGTCTGCATTGCTGAGACCAAAAAAAAAAACAAGAAGCCATTTCTCAGCACTCTGCCTTCCTTCATCAATTTAAATGGTAAGTCAAACTCGAGCTAGTGGGGTCTTGGCATGATTATCTTTGTCAAGACTCTACCAAAATGGATGACGTTACGGTGATCATATTTTATCAGACTTTGTCTCCGCAGCTGAGAAAGCCTGCGTTAGATACCTGTGCTAACAATGTGTCATCAGAGGACATTACTGTCTTTAAGGCTGGAAAGAGTTTCCTTAATTTGGAGCCATGGCCTTACTTTCTCAAGGAGTGAAGCTCATTTGACCTGTTTCTCTGCACTCTGTGTGTGGGTCTCTGATACTCCAGATGGATAGCTGTTTAGGATACTCGGCGGTCTTGCAACTCCATCCAATTTTCAAAAGGAGCCCAATGCTTTCCCAGTATACTGCCTAGCTGCCTTGCAGTCCTAATTACATATAGTTACCTAGTGCATAATTGCTGATTTCTCCTCCTCCTGTGTTTCCTCGTCACCGAGGGCGATTGGTCACGTGCTGTCCTGACATCATAAAGCTAGAGCAGGATGTCATCTGACATGAGGGACAATCAGTTGCCTAGCAAGCACTAAGATACATTTATCATGGTATTGAACTGGGTTGCAGGGTAAACAGGGCGCCCAGCTGAAGACCTAGATGGTGAGATGAATGAAACAGGCGCATTATTTGAGACTTGTGCATCTGTTTGAAGGTGCAGTTAATCACAATGTTCTCGACTTCTCTATAGCTTAACTGATAAGGATGTACTAAGATGAAGATGTTAAGATGTTGTTTATAGTTTTTATTATTCCCACTAACAGTAGCGTAAACCTTCCTCCCTCAACTTATCAGATCACTCAATTGCTATTGGCGTATCATAACCTATAAGAATTGCACTGAGAAGGGGATGCCGTCACATGGCTGGCAATCACATCTTTTTATCTAGGTCCTGATGTAGGTGCTAGTGTTGTGTAGAGAGTGGTAGCAAATGAGGCATAGGATTGATGTAATGTAATGTGTATACTTGTAAAGCGCACTGTTGCCAGCCGGCGTCCTGGCGCTGTATACCGCTGGGGAACCAGTCCTGGCTTGCCCTGTGGGATGGCCCCTGCTGGGAATCCCCAAGGTGGAGCCAGGCATCCCCGGCGTTGAGGGGGCCGTTGTGGAGATTAGGCAAGCTAATGCCCAGAGTTGCAGAGTGGGACCCCTGGTTAGAGTAGGCACTGACGTGAGAATTATCGAGTCCGCTGACCCTGGTCCATGACCCTGCCGCGTCGGGAATCAAACCCTGGTCCCGGGCCGACTTCTGCTTTTGGGTCTGCCGCCTCTAACCAGTGAGCCATTGAGAGATGTACCCCAGGCTGAACATGAAAACTGAGATTCTAATTTTTAGTAGGGTGTGGATTTTCACAATATCCATAGTACTGATTATCAAGCCTTAGAAAATCTGTTTTTTATTGCTGTGCATTCGTTTGAAAATATTCAAGTTCTAATGCACTAACAGTGGACTTTTCCATCTGCAGAATATACTGAATGACCAGAGATGGCAGTGCTGCGGAAGAGAATTTGTCTGCATTGCTGAGACCAAAAAAAAAAACAAGAAGCCATTTCTCAGCACTCTGCCTTCCTTCATCAATTTAAATGGTAAGTCAAACTCGAGCTAGTGGGGTCTTGGCATGATTATCTTTGTCAAGACTCTACCAAAATGGATGACGTTACGGTGATCATCATATTTTATCAGACTTTGTCTCCGAAGCTGAGAAAGCATGCGTTAGATACCTGTGCTAACAATGTGTCATCAGAGGACATTACTGTCTTTAAGGCTGGAAAGAGTTTCCTTAATTTGGAGCCATGGCCTTACTTTCTCAAGGAGTGAAGCTCATTTGACCTGTTTCTCTGCACTCTGTGTGTGGGTCTCTGATACTCCAGATGGATAGCTGTTTAGGATACTCTGCGGTCTTGCAACTCCATCCAATTTTCAAAAGGAGCCCAATGCTTTCCCAGTATACTGCCTAGCTGCCTTGCAGTCCTAATTACATATAGTTACCTAGTGCATAATTGCTGATGTCTCCTCCTCCTGTGTTTCCTCGTCACCGAGGGCGATTGGTCACGTGCTGTCCTGACATCATAAAGCTAGAGCAGGATGTCATCTGACATGAGGGACAATCAGTTGCCTAGCAAGCACTAAGATACATTTATCATGGTATTGAACTGGGTTGCAGGGTAAACAGGGCGCCGAGCTGAAGACCTAGATGGTGAGATGAATGAAACTGGCGCATTATTTGAGACTTGTGCATCTGTTTGAAGGTGCAGTTAATCACAATGTTCTCGACTTCTCTATAGCTTAACTGATAAGGATGTACTAAGATGAAGATGTTAAGATGTTGTTTATAGTTTTTATTATTCCCACTAACAGTAGCGTAAACCTTCCTCCCTCAACTTATCAGATCACTCAATTGCTATTGGCGTATCATAACCTATAAGAATTGCACTGCGAAGGGGATGCCATCACTTGGCTGGCAATCACATCTTTTTATCTAGGTCCTGATGTAGGTGCTAGTGTTGTGTAGAGAGTGGTAGAAATGAGGCATAGGATTGATGTAATGCAATGTGTATATTTGTAAAGCGCACTGTTGCCAGCCAGCGTCCTAGCGCTGTATACCGCTGGGGAACCAGTCCTGGCTTTCCCTGTGGGATGGTCCCTGCTGGGAATCCCCAAGGTGGAGCCAGGCATCCCCGGCGTTGAGGGGGCCGTTGTGGAGATTAGGCAAGCTAATGCCCAGAGTTGCAGAGTGGGACCCCTGGTTAGAGTAGGCACTGACGTGAGAATTATCGAGTCCGCTGACCCTGGTCCATGACCCTGCCGTGTCGGGAATCAAACCCTGGTCCCGGGCCGACTTCTGCTTTTGGGTCTGCTGCCTCTAACCAGTGAGTCATTGAGAGATGTACCCCAGGCTGAACATGAAAACTGAGAAAACATGAAAACTGAGATTCTAATTTTTAGTAGGGTGTGGATTTTCACAATATCCATAGTACTGATTATCAAGCCTTAGAAAATCTGTTTTTTATTGCTGTGCATTCGTTTGAGAATATTCAAGTTCTAATGCACTAACAGTGGACTTTTCCATCTGCAGAATATACTGAATGACCAGAGATGGCAGTGCTGCGGAAGAGAATTTGTCTGCATTGCTGAGACCAAAAAAAAAAACAAGAAGCCATTTCTCAGCACTCTGCCTTCCTTCATCAATTTAAATGGTAAGTCAAACTCGAGCTAGTGGGGTCTTGGCATGATTATCTTTGTCAAGACTCTACCAAAATGGATGACGTTACGGTGATCATCATATTTTATCAGACTTTGTCTCCGAAGCTGAGAAAGCCTGCGTTAGATACCTGTGCTAACAATGTGTCATCAGAGGATATTACTGTCTTTAAGGCTGGAAAGAGTTTCCTTAATTTGGAGCCATGGCCTTACTTTCTCAAGAAGTGAAGCTCATTTGACCTGTTTCCCTGCACTCTGTGTGTGGGTCTCTGATACTCCAGATGGATAGCTGTTTAGGATACTCGGCGGTCTTGCAACTCCATCCAATTTTCAAAAGGAGCCCAATGCTTTCCCAGTATACTGCCTAGCTGCCTTGCAGTCCTAATTACATATAGTTACCTAGTGCATAATTGCTGATGTCTCCTCCTCCTGTGTTTCCTCGTCACCGAGGGCGATTGGTCACGTGCTGTCCTGACATCATAAAGCTAGAGCAGGATGTCATCTGACATGAGGGACAATCAGTTGCCTAGCAAGCACTAAGATACATTTATCATGGTATTGAACTGGGTTGCAGGGTAAACAGGGCGCCCAGCTGAAGACCTAGATGGTGAGATGAATGAAACTGGCGCATTATTTGAGACTTGTGCATCTGTTTGAAGGTGCAGTTAATCACAATGTTCTCGACTTCTCTATAGCTTAACTGATAAGGATGTACTAAGATGAAGATGTTAAGATGTTGTTTATAGTTTTTATTATTCCCACTAACAGTAGCGTAAACCTTCCTCCCTCAACTTATCAGATCACTCAATTGCTATTGGCGTATCATAACCTATAAGAATTGCACTGCGAAGGGGATGCCATCACTTGGCTGGCAATCACATCTTTTTATCTAGGTCCTGATGTAGGTGCTAGTGTTGTGTAGAGAGTGGTAGAAATGAGGCATAGGATTGATGTAATGCAATGTGTATATTTGTAAAGCGCACTGTTGCCAGCCAGCGTCCTAGCGCTGTATACCGCTGGGGAACCAGTCCTGGCTTTCCCTGTGGGATGGTCCCTGCTGGGAATCCCCAAGGTGGAGCCAGGCATCCCCGGCGTTGAGGGGGCCGTTGTGGAGATTAGGCAAGCTAATGCCCAGAGTTGCAGAGTGGGACCCCTGGTTAGAGTAGGCACTGACGTGAGAATTATCGAGTCCGCTGACCCTGGTCCATGACCCTGCCGTGTCGGGAATCAAACCCTGGTCCCGGGCCGACTTCTGCTTTTGGGTCTGCTGCCTCTAACCAGTGAGCCATTGAGAGATGTACCCCAGGCTGAACATGAAAACTGAGAAAACATGAAAACTGAGATTCAAATTTTTAGTAGGGTGTGGATTTTCACAATATCCATAGTACTGATTATCAAGCCTTAGAAAATCTGTTTTTTATTGCTGTGCATTCGTTTGAAAATATTCAAGTTCTAATGCACTAACAGTGGACTTTTCCATCTGCAGAATATACTGAATGACCAGAGATGGCAGTGCTGCGGAAGAGAATTTGTCTGCATTGCTGAGACCAAAAAAAAAAACAAGAAGCCATTTCTCAGCACTCTGCCTTCCTTCATCAATTTAAATGGTAAGTCAAACTCGAGCTAGTGGGGTCTTGGCATGATTATCTTTGTCAAGACTCTACCAAAATGGATGACGTTACGGTGATCATCATATTTTATCAGACTTTGTCTCCGAAGCTGAGAAAGCCTGCGTTAGATACCTGTGCTAACAATGTGTCATCAGAGGACATTACTGTCTTTAAGGCTGGAAAGAGTTTCCTTAATTTGGAGCCATGGCCTTACTTTCTCAAGAAGTGAAGCTCATTTGACCTGTTTCCCTGCACTCTGTGTGTGGGTCTCTGATACTCCAGATGGATAGCTGTTTAGGATACTCGGCGGTCTTGCAACTCCATCCAATTTTCAAAAGGAGCCCAATGCTTTCCCAGTATACTGCCTAGCTGCCTTGCAGTCCTAATTACATATAGTTACCTAGTGCATAATTGCTGATGTCTCCTCCTCCTGTGTTTCCTCGTCACCGAGGGCGATTGGTCACGTGCTGTCCTGACATCATAAAGCTAGAGCAGGATGTCATCTGACATGAGGGACAATCAGTTGCCTAGCAAGCACCAAGATACATTTATCATGGTATTGAACTGGGTTGCAGGGTAAACAGGGCGCCCAGCTGAAGACCTAGATGGTGAGATGAATGAAACTGGCGCATTATTTGAGACTTGTGCATCTGTTTGAAGGTGCAGTTAATCACAATGTTCTCGACTTCTCTATAGCTTAACTGATAAGGATGTACTAAGATGAAGATGTTAAGATGTTGTTTATAGTTTTTATTATTCCCACTAACAGTAGCGTAAACCTTCCTCCCTCAACTTGTCAGATCACTCAATTGCTATTGGCGTATCATAACCTATAAGAATTGCACTGAGAAGGGGATGCCGTCACTTGGCTGGCAATCACATCTTTTTATCTAGGTCCTGATGTAGGTGCTAGTGTTGTGTAGAGAGTGGTAGCAAATGAGGCATAGGATTGATGTAATGTAATGTGTATACTTGTAAAGCGCACTGTTGCCAGCCGGCGTCCTGGCGCTGTATACCGCTGGGGAACCAGTCCTGGCTTGCCCTGTGGGATGGCCCCTGCTGGGAATCCCCAAGGTGGAGCCAGGCATCCCCGGCGTTGTGGGGGCAGTTGTGGAGATTAGGCAAGCTAATGCCCAGAGTTGCAGAGTGGGACCCCTGGTTAGAGTAGGCACTGACGTGAGAATTATCGAGTCCGCTGACCCTGGTCCATGACCCTGCCGCGTCGGGAATCAAACCCTGGTCCCGGGCCGACTTCTGCTTTTGGGTCTGCCGCCTCTAACCAGTGAGCCATTGAGAGATGTACCCCAGGCTGAACATGAAAACTGAGAAAACATGAAAACTGAGATTCTAATTTTTAGTAGGGTGTGGATTTTCACAATATCCATAGTACTGATTATCAAGCCTTAGAAAATCTGTTTTTTATTGCTGTGCATTCGTTTGAAAATATTCAAGTTCTATTGCACTAACAGTGGACTTTTCCATCTGCAGAATATACTGAATGACCAGAGATGGCAGTGCTGCGGAAGAGAATTTGTCTGCATTGCTGAGACCAAAAAAAAAAACAAGAAGCCATTTCTCAGCACTCTGCCTTCCTTCATCAATTTAAATGGTAAGTCAAACTCGAGCTAGTGGGGTCTTGGCATGATTATCTTTGTCAAGACTCTACCAAAATGGATGACGTTACGGTGATCATCATATTTTATCAGACTTTGTCTCCGAAGCTGAGAAAGCCTGCGTTAGATACCTGTGCTAACAATGTGTCATCAGAGGATATTACTGTCTTTAAGGCTGGAAAGAGTTTCCTTAATTTGGAGCCATGGCCTTACTTTCTCAAGAAGTGAAGCTCATTTGACCTGTTTCCCTGCACTCTGTGTGTGGGTCTCTGATACTCCAGATGGATAGCTGTTTAGGATACTCGGCGGTCTTGCAACTCCATCCAATTTTCAAAAGGAGCCCAATGCTTTCCCAGTATACTGCCTAGCTGCCTTGCAGTCCTAATTACATATAGTTACCTAGTGCATAATTGCTGATGTCTCCTCCTCCTGTGTTTCCTCGTCACCGAGGGCGATTGGTCACGTGCTGTCCTGACATCATAAAGCTAGAGCAGGATGTCATCTGACATGAGGGACAATCAGTTGCCTAGCAAGCACTAAGATACATTTATCATGGTATTGAACTGGGTTGCAGGGTAAACAGGGCGCCCAGCTGAAGACCTAGATGGTGAGATGAATGAAACTGGCGCATTATTTGAGACTTGTGCATCTGTTTGAAGGTGCAGTTAATCACAATGTTCTCGACTTCTCTATAGCTTAACTGATAAGGATGTACTAAGATGAAGATGTTAAGATGTTGTTTATAGTTTTTATTATTCCCACTAACAGTAGCGTAAACCTTCCTCCCTCAACTTATCAGATCACTCAATTGCTATTGGCGTATCATAACCTATAAGAATTGCACTGCGAAGGGGATGCCATCACTTGGCTGGCAATCACATCTTTTTATCTAGGTCCTGATGTAGGTGCTAGTGTTGTGTAGAGAGTGGTAGAAATGAGGCATAGGATTGATGTAATGCAATGTGTATATTTGTAAAGCGCACTGTTGCCAGCCAGCGTCCTAGCGCTGTATACCGCTGGGGAACCAGTCCTGGCTTTCCCTGTGGGATGGTCCCTGCTGGGAATCCCCAAGGTGGAGCCAGGCATCCCCGGCGTTGAGGGGGCCGTTGTGGAGATTAGGCAAGCTAATGCCCAGAGTTGCAGAGTGGGACCCCTGGTTAGAGTAGGCACTGACGTGAGAATTATCGAGTCCGCTGACCCTGGTCCATGACCCTGCCGTGTCGGGAATCAAACCCTGGTCCCGGGCCGACTTCTGCTTTTGGGTCTGCTGCCTCTAACCAGTGAGTCATTGAGAGATGTACCCCAGGCTGAACATGAAAACTGAGAAAACATGAAAACTGAGATTCTAATTTTTAGTAGGGTGTGGATTTTCACAATATCCATAGTACTGATTATCAAGCCTTAGAAAATCTGTTTTTTATTGCTGTGCATTCGTTTGAGAATATTCAAGTTCTAATGCACTAACAGTGGACTTTTCCATCTGCAGAATATACTGAATGACCAGAGATGGCAGTGCTGCGGAAGAGAATTTGTCTGCATTGCTGAGACCAAAAAAAAAAGCCAAGAAGCCATTTCTCAGCACTCTGCCTTCCTTCATCAATTTAAATGGTAAGTCAAACTCGAGTTAGTGGGGTCTTGGCATGATTATCTTTGTCAAGACTCTACCAAAATGGATGACGTTACGGTGATCATATTTTATCAGACTTTGTCTCCGCAGCTGAGAAAGCCTGCGTTAGATACCTGTGCTAACAATGTGTCATCAGAGGACATTACTGTCTTTAAGGCTGGAAAGAGTTTCCTTAATTTGGAGCCATGGCCTTACTTTCTCAAGGAGTGAAGCTCATTTGACCTGTTTCTCTGCACTCTGTGTGTGGGTCTCTGATACTCCAGATGGATAGCTGTTTAGGATACTCGGCGGTCTTGCAACTCCATCCAATTTTCAAAAGGAGCCCAATGCTTTCCCAGTATACTGCCTAGCTGCCTTGCAGTCCTAATTACATATAGTTACCTAGTGCATAATTGCTGATGTCTCCTCCTCCTGTGTTTCCTCGTCACCGAGGGCGATTGGTCACGTGCTGTCCTGACATCATAAAGCTAGAGCAGGATGTCATCTGACATGAGGGACAATCAGTTGCCTAGCAAGCACTAAGATACATTTATCATGGTATTGAACTGGGTTGCAGGGTAAACAGGGCGCCCAGCTGAAGACCTAGATGGTGAGATGAATGAAACTGGCGCATTATTTGAGACTTGTGCATCTGTTTGAAGGTGCAGTTAATCACAATGTTCTCGACTTCTCTATAGCTTAACTGATAAGGATGTACTAAGATGAAGATGTTAAGATGTTGTTTATAGTTTTTATTATTCCCACTAACAGTAGCGTAAACCTTCCTCCCTCAACTTGTCAGATCACTCAATTGCTATTGGCGTATCATAACCTATAAGAATTGCACTGAGAAGGGGATGCCATCACTTGGCTGGCAATCACATCTTTTTATCTAGGTCCTGATGTAGGTGCTAGTGTTGTGTAGAGAGTGGTAGCAAATGAGGCATAGGATTGATGTAATGTAATGTGTATATTTGTAAAGCGCACTGTTGCCAGCCAGCGTCCTGGCGCTGTATACCGCTGGGGAACCAGTCCTGGCTTGCCCTGTGGGATGGCCCCTGCTGGGAATCCCCAAGGTGGAGCCAGGCATCCCCGGCGTTGAGGGGGCCGTTGTGGAGATTAGGCAAGCTAATGCCCAGAGTTGCAGAGTGGGACCCCTGGTTAGAGTAGGCACTGACGTGAGAATTATCGAGTCCGCTGACCCTGGTCCATGACCCTGCCGCGTCGGGAATCAAACCCTGGTCCCGGGCCGACTTCTGCTTTTGGGTCTGCCGCCTCTAACCAGGGAGCCATTGAGAGATGTACCCCAGGCTGAACATGAAAACTGAGAAAACATGAAAACTGAGATTCTAATTTTTAGTAGGGTGTGGATTTTCACAATATCCATAGTACTGATTATCAAGCCTTAGAAAATCTGTTTTTTATTGCTGTGCATTCGTTTGAAAATATTCAAGTTCTAATGCACTAACAGTGGACTTTTCCATCTGCAGAATATACTGAATGACCAGAGATGGCAGTGCTGCGGAAGAGAATTTGTCTGCATTGCTGAGACCAAAAAAAAAAACAAGAAGCCATTTCTCAGCACTCTGCCTTCCTTCATCAATTTAAATGGTAAGTCAAACTCGAGCTAGTGGGGTCTTGGCATGATTATCTTTGTCAAGACTCTACCAAAATGGATGACGTTACGGTGATCATCATATTTTATCAGACTTTGTCTCCGAAGCTGAGAAAGCCTGCGTTAGATACCTGTGCTAACAATGTGTCATCAGAGGACATTACTGTCTTTAAGGCTGGAAAGAGTTTCCTTAATTTGGAGCCATGGCCTTACTTTCTCAAGAAGTGAAGCTGTTGACCTGTTTCCCTGCACTCTGTGTGTGGGTCTCTGATACTCCAGATGGATAGCTGTTTAGGATACTCGGCGGTCTTGCAACTCCATCCAATTTTCAAAAGGAGCCCAATGCTTTCCCAGTATACTGCCTAGCTGCCTTGCAGTCCTAATTACATATAGTTACCTAGTGCATAATTGCTGATGTCTCCTCCTCCTGTGTTTCCTCGTCACCGAGGGCGATTGGTCACGTGCTGTCCTGACATCATAAAGCTAGAGCAGGATGTCATCTGACATGAGGGACAATCAGTTGCCTAGCAAGCACCAAGATACATTTATCATGGTATTGAACTGGGTTGCAGGGTAAACAGGGCGCCCAGCTGAAGACCTAGATGGTGAGATGAATGAAACTGGCGCATTATTTGAGACTTGTGCATCTGTTTGAAGGTGCAGTTAATCACAATGTTCTCGACTTCTCTATAGCTTAACTGATAAGGATGTACTAAGATGAAGATGTTAAGATGTTGTTTATAGTTTTTATTATTCCCACTAACAGTAGCGTAAACCTTCCTCCCTCAACTTGTCAGATCACTCAATTGCTATTGGCGTATCATAACCTATAAGAATTGCACTGAGAAGGGGATGCCATCACTTGGCTGGCAATCACATCTTTTTATCTAGGTCCTGATGTAGGTGCTAGTGTTGTGTAGAGAGTGGTAGAAATGAGGCATAGGATTGATGTAATGCAATGTGTATATTTGTAAAGCGCACTGTTGCCAGCCAGCGTCCTAGCGCTGTATACCGCTGGGGAACCAGTCCTGGCTTTCCCTGTGGGATGGTCCCTGCTGGGAATCCCCAAGGTGGAGCCAGGCATCCCCGGCGTTGAGGGGGCCGTTGTGGAGATTAGGCAAGCTAATGCCCAGAGTTGCAGAGTGGGACCCCTGGTTAGAGTAGGCACTGACGTGAGAATTATCGAGTCCGCTGACCCTGGTCCATGACCCTGCCGTGTCGGGAATCAAACCCTGGTCCCGGGCCGACTTCTGCTTTTGGGTCTGCTGCCTCTAACCAGTGAGCCATTGAGAGATGTACCCCAGGCTGAACATGAAAACTGAGAAAACATGAAAACTGAGATTCTAATTTTTAGTAGGGTGTGGATTTTCACAATATCCATAGTACTGATTATCAAGCCTTAGAAAATCTGTTTTTTATTGCTGTGCATTCGTTTGAAAATATTCAAGTTCTAATGCACTAACAGTGGACTTTTCCATCTGCAGAATATACTGAATGACCAGAGATGGCAGTGCTGCGGAAGAGAATTTGTCTGCATTGCTGAGACCAAAAAAAAAAACAAGAAGCCATTTCTCAGCACTCTGCCTTCCTTCATCAATTTAAATGGTAAGTCAAACTCGAGCTAGTGGGGTCTTGGCATGATTATCTTTGTCAAGACTCTACCAAAATGGATGACGTTACGGTGATCATATTTTATCAGACTTTGTCTCCGCAGCTGAGAAAGCCTGCGTTAGATACCTGTGCTAACAATGTGTCATCAGAGGACATTACTGTCTTTAAGGCTGGAAAGAGTTTCCTTAATTTGGAGCCATGGCCTTACTTTCTCAAGGAGTGAAGCTCATTTGACCTGTTTCTCTGCACTCTGTGTGTGGGTCTCTGATACTCCAGATGGATAGCTGTTTAGGATACTCGGCGGTCTTGCAACTCCATCCAATTTTCAAAAGGAGCCCAATGCTTTCCCAGTATACTGCCTAGCTGCCTTGCAGTCCTAATTACATATAGTTACCTAGTGCATAATTGCTGATTTCTCCTCCTCCTGTGTTTTCTCGTCACCGAGGGCGATTGGTCACGTGCTGTCCTGACATCATAAAGCTAGAGCAGGATGTCATCTGACATGAGGGACAATCAGTTGCCTAGCAAGCACTAAGATACATTTATCATGGTATTGAACTGGGTTGCAGGGTAAACAGGGCGCCCAGCTGAAGACCTAGATGGTGAGATGAATGAAACAGGCGCATTATTTGAGACTTGTGCATCTGTTTGAAGGTGCAGTTAATCACAATGTTCTCGACTTCTCTATAGCTTAACTGATAAGGATGTACTAAGATGAAGATGTTAAGATGTTGTTTATAGTTTTTATTATTCCCACTAACAGTAGCGTAAACCTTCCTCCCTCAACTTATCAGATCACTCAATTGCTATTGGCGTATCATAACCTATAAGAATTGCACTGAGAAGGGGATGCCGTCACATGGCTGGCAATCACATCTTTTTATCTAGGTCCTGATGTAGGTGCTAGTGTTGTGTAGAGAGTGGTAGCAAATGAGGCATAGGATTGATGTAATGTAATGTGTATACTTGTAAAGCGCACTGTTGCCAGCCGGCGTCCTGGCGCTGTATACCGCTGGGGAACCAGTCCTGGCTTGCCCTGTGGGATGGCCCCTGCTGGGAATCCCCAAGGTGGAGCCAGGCATCCCCGGCGTTGAGGGGGCCGTTGTGGAGATTAGGCAAGCTAATGCCCAGAGTTGCAGAGTGGGACCCCTGGTTAGAGTAGGCACTGACGTGAGAATTATCGAGTCCGCTGACCCTGGTCCATGACCCTGCCGCGTCGGGAATCAAACCCTGGTCCCGGGCCGACTTCTGCTTTTGGGTCTGCCGCCTCTAACCAGTGAGCCATTGAGAGATGTACCCCAGGCTGAACATGAAAACTGAGAAAACATGAAAACTGAGATTCTAATTTTTAGTAGGGTGTGGATTTTCACAATATCCATAGTACTGATTATCAAGCCTTAGAAAATCTGTTTTTTATTGCTGTGCATTCGTTTGAAAATATTCAAGTTCTATTGCACTAACAGTGGACTTTTCCATCTGCAGAATATACTGAATGACCAGAGATGGCAGTGCTGCGGAAGAGAATTTGTCTGCATTGCTGAGACCAAAAAAAAAAACAAGAAGCCATTTCTCAGCACTCTGCCTTCCTTCATCAATTTAAATGGTAAGTCAAACTCGAGTTAGTGGGGTCTTGGCATGATTATCTTTGTCAAGACTCTACCAAAATGGATGACGTTACGGTGATCATATTTTATCAGACTTTGTCTCCGCAGCTGAGAAAGCCTGCGTTAGATACCTGTGCTAACAATGTGTCATCAGAGGACATTACTGTCTTTAAGGCTGGAAAGAGTTTCCTTAATTTGGAGCCATGGCCTTACTTTCTCAAGGAGTGAAGCTCATTTGACCTGTTTCTCTGCACTCTGTGTGTGGGTCTCTGATACTCCAGATGGATAGCTGTTTAGGATACTCTGCGGTCTTGCAACTCCATCCAATTTTCAAAAGGAGCCCAATGCTTTCCCAGTATACTGCCTAGCTGCCTTGCAGTCCTAATTACATATAGTTACCTAGTGCATAATTGCTGATGTCTCCTCCTGTGTTTCCTCGTCACCGAGGGCGATTGGTCACGTGCTGTCCTGACATCATAAAGCTAGAGCAGGATGTCATCTGACATGAGGGACAATCAGTTGCCTAGCAAGCACTAAGATACATTTATCATGGTATTGAACTGGGTTGCAGGGTAAACAGGGCGCCCAGCTGAAGACCTAGATGGTGAGATGAATGAAACTGGCGCATTATTTGAGACTTGTGCATCTGTTTGAAGGTGCAGTTAATCACAATGTTCTCGACTTCTCTATAGCTTAACTGATAAGGATGTACTAAGATGAAGATGTTAAGATGTTGTTTATAGTTTTTATTATTCCCACTAACAGTAGCGTAAACCTTCCTCCCTCAACTTGTCAGATCACTCAATTGCTATTGGCGTATCATAACCTATAAGAATTGCACTGAGAAGGGGATGCCGTCACTTGGCTGGCAATCACATCTTTTTATCTAGGTCCTGATGTAGGTGCTAGTGTTGTGTAGAGAGTGGTAGCAAATGAGGCATAGGATTGATGTAATGTAATGTGTATACTTGTAAAGCGCACTGTTGCCAGCCGGCGTCCTGGCGCTGTATACCGCTGGGGAACCAGTCCTGGCTTGCCCTGTGGGATGGCCCCTGCTGGGAATCCCCAAGGTGGAGCCAGGCATCCCCGGCGTTGTGGGGGCAGTTGTGGAGATTAGGCAAGCTAATGCCCAGAGTTGCAGAGTGGGACCCCTGGTTAGAGTAGGCACTGACGTGAGAATTATCGAGTCCGCTGACCCTGGTCCATGACCCTGCCGCGTCGGGAATCAAACCCTGGTCCCGGGCCGACTTCTGCTTTTGGGTCTGCCGCCTCTAACCAGTGAGCCATTGAGAGATGTACCCCAGGCTGAACATGAAAACTGAGAAAACATGAAAACTGAGATTCTAATTTTTAGTAGGGTGTGGATTTTCACAATATCCATAGTACTGATTATCAAGCCTTAGAAAATCTGTTTTTTATTGCTGTGCATTCGTTTGAAAATATTCAAGTTCTATTGCACTAACAGTGGACTTTTCCATCTGCAGAATATACTGAATGACCAGAGATGGCAGTGCTGCGGAAGAGAATTTGTCTGCATTGCTGAGACCAAAAAAAAAACAAGAAGCCATTTCTCAGCACTCTGCCTTCCTTCATCAATTTAAATGGTAAGTCAAACTCGAGTTAGTGGGGTCTTGGCATGATTATCTTTGTCAAGACTCTACCAAAATGGATGACGTTACGGTGATCATATTTTATCAGACTTTGTCTCCGCAGCTGAGAAAGCCTGCGTTAGATACCTGTGCTAACAATGTGTCATCAGAGGACATTACTGTCTTTAAGGCTGGAAAGAGTTTCCTTAATTTGGAGCCATGGCCTTACTTTCTCAAGAAGTGAAGCTCATTTGACCTGTTTCTCTGCACTCTGTGTGTGGGTCTCTGATACTCCAGATGGATAGCTGTTTAGGATACTCGGCGGTCTTGCAACTCCATCCAATTTTCAAAAGGAGCCCAATGCTTTCCCAGTATACTGCCTAGCTGCCTTGCAGTCCTAATTACATATAGTTACCTAGTGCATAATTGCTGATGTCTCCTCCTCCTGTGTTTCCTCGTCACCGAGGGCGATTGGTCACGTGCTGTCCTGACATCATAAAGCTAGAGCAGGATGTCATCTGACATGAGGGACAATCAGTTGCCTAGCAAGCACCAAGATACATTTATCATGGTATTGAACTGGGTTGCAGGGTAAACAGGGCGCCCAGCTGAAGACCTAGATGGTGAGATGAATGAAACTGGCGCATTATTTGAGACTTGTGCATCTGTTTGAAGGTGCAGTTAATCACAATGTTCTCGACTTCTCTATAGCTTAACTGATAAGGATGTACTAAGATGAAGATGTTAAGATGTTGTTTATAGTTTTTATTATTCCCACTAACAGTAGCGTAAACCTTCCTCCCTCAACTTATCAGATCACTCATTTGCTATTGGCGTATCATAACCTATAAGAATTGCACTGAGAAGGGGATGCCATCACTTGGCTGGCAATCACATCTTTTTATCTAGGTCCTGATGTAGGTGCTAGTGTTGTGTAGAGAGTGGTAGAAATGAGGCATAGGATTGATGTAATGCAATGTGTATATTTGTAAAGCGCACTGTTGCCAGCCAGCGTCCTGGCGCTGTATACCGCTGGGGAACCAGTCCTGGCTTGCCCTGTGGGATGGCCCCTGCTGGGAATCCCCAAGGTGGAGCCAGGCATCCCCGGCGTTGTGGGGGCAGTTGTGGAGATTAGGCAAGCTAATGCCCAGAGTTGCAGAGTGGGACCCCTGGTTAGAGTAGGCACTGACGTGAGAATTATCGAGTCCGCTGACCCTGGTCCATGACCCTGCCGCGTCGGGAATCAAACCCTGGTCCCGGGCCGACTTCTGCTTTTGGGTCTGCCGCCTCTAACCAGTGAGCCATTGAGAGATGTACCCCAGGCTGAACATGAAAACTGAGAAAACATGAAAACTGAGATTCTAATTTTTAGTAGGGTGTGGATTTTCACAATATCCATAGTACTGATTATCAAGCCTTAGAAAATCTGTTTTTTATTGCTGTGCATTCGTTTGAAAATATTCAAGTTCTATTGCACTAACAGTGGACTTTTCCATCTGCAGAATATACTGAATGACCAGAGATGGCAGTGCTGCGGAAGAGAATTTGTCTGCATTGCTGAGACCAAAAAAAAAAACAAGAAGCCATTTCTCAGCACTCTGCCTTCCTTCATCAATTTAAATGGTAAGTCAAACTCGAGCTAGTGGGGTCTTGGCATGATTATCTTTGTCAAGACTCTACCAAAATGGATGACGTTACGGTGATCATCATATTTTATCAGACTTTGTCTCCGAAGCTGAGAAAGCCTGCGTTAGATACCTGTGCTAACAATGTGTCAGAGGATATTACTGTCTTTAAGGCTGGAAAGAGTTTCCTTAATTTGGAGCCATGGCCTTACTTTCTCAAGAAGTGAAGCTCATTTGACCTGTTTCCCTGCACTCTGTGTGTGGGTCTCTGATACTCCAGATGGATAGCTGTTTAGGATACTCGGCGGTCTTGCAACTCCATCCAATTTTCAAAAGGAGCCCAATGCTGTCCCAGTATACTGCCTAGCTGCCTTGCAGTCCTAATTACATATAGTTACCTAGTGCATAATTGCTGATGTCTCCTCCTCCTGTGTTTCCTCGTCACCGAGGGCGATTGGTCACGTGCTGTCCTGACATCATAAAGCTAGAGCAGGATGTCATCTGACATGAGGGACAATCAGTTGCCTAGCAAGCACTAAGATACATTTATCATGGTATTGAACTGGGTTGCAGGGTAAACAGGGCGCCCAGCTGAAGACCTAGATGGTGAGATGAATGAAACTGGCGCATTATTTGAGACTTGTGCATCTGTTTGAAGGTGCAGTTAATCACAATGTTCTCGACTTCTCTATAGCTTAACTGATAAGGATGTACTAAGATGAAGATGTTAAGATGTTGTTTATAGTTTTTATTATTCCCACTAACAGTAGCGTAAACCTTCCTCCCTCCACTTATCAGATCACTCAATTGCTATTGGCGTATCATAACCTATAAGAATTGCACTGAGAAGGGGATGCCATCACTTGGCTGGCAATCACATCTTTTTATCTAGGTCCTGATGTAGGTGCTAGTGTTGTGTAGAGAGTGGTAGAAATGAGGCATAGGATTGATGTAATGCAATGTGTATATTTGTAAAGCGCACTGTTGCCAGCCAGCGTCCTGGCGCTGTATACCGCTGGGGAACCAGTCCTGGCTTGCCCTGTGGGATGGCCCCTGCTGGGAATCCCCAAGGTGGAGCCAGGCATCCCCGGCGTTGTGGGGGCAGTTGTGGAGATTAGGCAAGCTAATGCCCAGAGTTGCAGAGTGGGACCCCTGGTTTAGAGTAGGCACTGACGTGAGAATTATCGAGTTCGCTGACCCTGGTCCATGACCCTGCCGCGTCGGGAATCAAACCCTGGTCCCGGGCCGACTTCTGCTTTTGGGTCTGCCGCCTCTAACCAGTGAGCCATTGAGAGATGTACCCCAGGCTGAACATGAAAACTGAGAAAACATGAAAACTGAGATTCTAATTTTTAGTAGGGTGTGGATTTTCACAATATCCATAGTACTGATTATCAAGCCTTAGAAAATCTGTTTTTTATTGCTGTGCATTCGTTTGAAAATATTCAAGTTCTATTGCACTAACAGTGGACTTTTCCATCTGCAGAATATACTGAATGACCAGAGATGGCAGTGCTGCGGAAGAGAATTTGTCTGCATTGCTGAGACCAAAAAAAAAAACAAGAAGCCATTTCTCAGCACTCTGCCTTCCTTCATCAATTTAAATGGTAAGTCAAACTCGAGCTAGTGGGGTCTTGGCATGATTATCTTTGTCAAGACTCTACCAAAATGGATGACGTTACGGTGATCATCATATTTTATCAGACTTTGTCTCCGAAGCTGAGAAAGCCTGCGTTAGATACCTGTGCTAACAATGTGTCATCAGAGGATATTACTGTCTTTAAGGCTGGAAAGAGTTTCCTTAATTTGGAGCCATGGCCTTACTTTCTCAAGAAGTGAAGCTCATTTGACCTGTTTCCCTGCACTCTGTGTGTGGGTCTCTGATACTCCAGATGGATAGCTGTTTAGGATACTCGGCGGTCTTGCAACTCCATCCAATTTTCAAAAGGAGCCCAATGCTTTCCCAGTATACTGCCTAGCTGCCTTGCAGTCCTAATTACATATAGTTACCTAGTGCATAATTGCTGATGTCTCCTCCTCCTGTGTTTCCTCGTCACCGAGGGCGATTGGTCACGTGCTGTCCTGACATCATAAAGCTAGAGCAGGATGTCATCTGACATGAGGGACAATCAGTTGCCTAGCAAGCACTAAGATACATTTATCATGGTATTGAACTGGGTTGCAGGGTAAACAGGGCGCCCAGCTGAAGACCTAGATGGTGAGATGAATGAAACTGGCGCATTATTTGAGACTTGTGCATCTGTTTGAAGGTGCAGTTAATCACAATGTTCTCGACTTCTCTATAGCTTAACTGATAAGGATGTACTAAGATGAAGATGTTAAGATGTTGTTTATAGTTTTTATTATTCCCACTAACAGTAGCGTAAACCTTCCTCCCTCAACTTATCAGATCACTCAATTGCTATTGGCGTATCATAACCTATAAGAATTGCACTGAGAAGGGGATGCCATCACTTGGCTGGCAATCACATCTTTTTATCTAGGTCCTGATGTAGGTGCTAGTGTTGTGTAGAGAGTGGTAGAAATGAGGCATAGGATTGATGTAATGCAATGTGTATATTTGTAAAGCGCACTGTTGCCAGCCAGCGTCCTAGCGCTGTATACCGCTGGGGAACCAGTCCTGGCTTTCCCTGTGGGATGGTCCCTGCTGGGAATCCCCAAGGTGGAGCCAGGCATCCCCGGCGTTGAGGGGGCCGTTGTGGAGATTAGGCAAGCTAATGCCCAGAGTTGCAGAGTGGGACCCCTGGTTAGAGTAGGCACTGACGTGAGAATTATCGAGTCCGCTGACCCTGGTCCATGACCCTGCCGTGTCGGGAATCAAACCCTGGTCCCGGGCCGACTTCTGCTTTTGGGTCTGCTGCCTCTAACCAGTGAGCCATTGAGAGATGTACCCCAGGCTGAACATGAAAACTGAGAAAACATGAAAACTGAGATTCTAATTTTTAGTAGGGTGTGGATTTTCACAATATCCATAGTACTGATTATCAAGCCTTAGAAAATCTGTTTTTTATTGCTGTGCATTCGTTTGAAAATATTCAAGTTCTAATGCACTAACAGTGGACTTTTCCATCTGCAGAATATACTGAATGACCAGAGATGGCAGTGCTGCGGAAGAGAATTTGTCTGCATTGCTGAGACCAAAAAAAAAAACAAGAAGCCATTTCTCAGCACTCTGCCTTCCTTCATCAATTTAAATGGTAAGTCAAACTCGAGCTAGTGGGGTCTTGGCATGATTATCTTTGTCAAGACTCTACCAAAATGGATGACGTTACGGTGATCATCATATTTTATCAGACTTTGTCTCCGAAGCTGAGAAAGCCTGCGTTAGATACCTGTGCTAACAATGTGTCATCAGAGGACATTACTGTCTTTAAGGCTGGAAAGAGTTTCCTTAATTTGGAGCCATGGCCTTACTTTCTCAAGAAGTGAAGCTCATTTGACCTGTTTCCCTGCACTCTGTGTGTGGGTCTCTGATACTCCAGATGGATAGCTGTTTAGGATACTCGGCGGTCTTGCAACTCCATCCAATTTTCAAAAGGAGCCCAATGCTTTCCCAGTATACTGCCTAGCTGCCTTGCAGTCCTAATTACATATAGTTACCTAGTGCATAATTGCTGATGTCTCCTCCTCCTGTGTTTCCTCGTCACCGAGGGCGATTGGTCACGTGCTGTCCTGACATCATAAAGCTAGAGCAGGATGTCATCTGACATGAGGGACAATCAGTTGCCTAGCAAGCACCAAGATACATTTATCATGGTATTGAACTGGGTTGCAGGGTAAACAGGGCGCCCAGCTGAAGACCTAGATGGTGAGATGAATGAAACTGGCGCATTATTTGAGACTTGTGCATCTGTTTGAAGGTGCAGTTAATCACAATGTTCTCGACTTCTCTATAGCTTAACTGATAAGGATGTACTAAGATGAAGATGTTAAGATGTTGTTTATAGTTTTTATTATTCCCACTAACAGTAGCGTGAACTTTCCTCCCTCAACTTATCAGATCACTCAATTGCTATTGGCGTATCATAACCTATAAGAATTGCACTGAGAAGGGGATGCCATCACTTGGCTGGCAATCACATCTTTTTATCTAGGTCCTGATGTAGGTGCTAGTGTTGTGTAGAGAGTGGTAGCAAATGAGGCATAGGATTGATGTAATGTAATGTGTATACTTGTAAAGCGCACTGTTGCCAGCCGGCGTCCTGGCGCTGTATACCGCTGGGGAACCAGTCCTGGCTTGCCCTGTGGGATGGCCCCTGCTGGGAATCCCCAAGGTGGAGCCAGGCATCCCCGGCGTTGAGGGGCCGTTGTGGAGATTAGGCAAGCTAATGCCCAGAGTTGCAGAGTGGGACCCCTGGTTAGAGTAGGCACTGACGTGAGAATTATCGAGTCCGCTGACCCTGGTCCATGACCCTGCCACGTCGGGAATCAAACCCTGGTCCCGGGCCGACTTCTGCTTTTGGGTCTGCCGCCTCTAACCAGTGAGCCATTGAGAGATGTACCCCAGGCTGAACATGAAAACTGAGAAAACATGAAAACTGAGATTCTAATTTTTAGTAGGGTGTGGATTTTCACAATATCCATAGTACTGATTATCAAGCCTTAGAAAATCTGTTTTTTATTGCTGTGCATTCGTTTGAAAATATTCAAGTTCTATTGCACTAACAGTGGACTTTTCCATCTGCAGAATATACTGAATGACCAGAGATGGCAGTGCTGCGGAAGAGAATTTGTCTGCATTGCTGAGACCCAAAAAAAAAACAAGAAGCCATTTCTCAGCACTCTGCCTTCCTTCATCAATTTAAATGGTAAGTCAAACTCGAGCTAGTGGGGTCTTGGCATGATTATCTTTGTCAAGACTCTACCAAAATGGATGACGTTACGGTGATCATATTTTATCAGACTTTGTCTCCGCAGCTGAGAAAGCCTGCGTTAGATACCTGTGCTAACAATGTGTCATCAGAGGACATTACTGTCTTTAAGGCTGGAAAGAGTTTCCTTAATTTGGAGCCATGGCCTTACTTTCTCAAGGAGTGAAGCTCATTTGACCTGTTTCTCTGCACTCTGTGTGTGGGTCTCTGATACTCCAGATGGATAGCTGTTTAGGATACTCGGCGGTCTTGCAACTCCATCCAATTTTCAAAAGGAGCCCAATGCTTTCCCAGTATACTGCCTAGCTGCCTTGCAGTCCTAATTACATATAGTTACCTAGTGCATAATTGCTGATTTCTCCTCCTCCTGTGTTTCCTCGTCACCGAGGGCGATTGGTCACGTGCTGTCCTGACATCATAAAGCTAGAGCAGGATGTCATCTGACATGAGGGACAATCAGTTGCCTAGCAAGCACTAAGATACATTTATCATGGTATTGAACTGGGTTGCAGGGTAAACAGGGCGCCCAGCTGAAGACCTAGATGGTGAGATGAATGAAACAGGCGCATTATTTGAGACTTGTGCATCTGTTTGAAGGTGCAGTTAATCACAATGTTCTCGACTTCTCTATAGCTTAACTGATAAGGATGTACTAAGATGAAGATGTTAAGATGTTGTTTATAGTTTTTATTATTCCCACTAACAGTAGCGTAAACCTTCCTCCCTCAACTTATCAGATCACTCAATTGCTATTGGCGTATCATAACCTATAAGAATTGCACTGAGAAGGGGATGCCGTCACATGGCTGGCAATCACATCTTTTTATCTAGGTCCTGATGTAGGTGCTAGTGTTGTGTAGAGAGTGGTAGCAAATGAGGCATAGGATTGATGTAATGTAATGTGTATACTTGTAAAGCGCACTGTTGCCAGCCGGCGTCCTGGCGCTGTATACCGCTGGGGAACCAGTCCTGGCTTGCCCTGTGGGATGGCCCCTGCTGGGAATCCCCAAGGTGGAGCCAGGCATCCCCGGCGTTGAGGGGGCCGTTGTGGAGATTAGGCAAGCTAATGCCCAGAGTTGCAGAGTGGGACCCCTGGTTAGAGTAGGCACTGACGTGAGAATTATCGAGTCCGCTGACCCTGGTCCATGACCCTGCCGCGTCGGGAATCAAACCCTGGTCCCGGGCCGACTTCTGCTTTTGGGTCTGCCGCCTCTAACCAGGGAGCCATTGAGAGATGTACCCCAGGCTGAACATGAAAACTGAGAAAACATGAAAACTGAGATTCTAATTTTTAGTAGGGTGTGGATTTTCACAATATCCATAGTACTGATTATCAAGCCTTAGAAAATCTGTTTTTTATTGCTGTGCATTCGTTTGAAAATATTCAAGTTCTAATGCACTAACAGTGGACTTTTCCATCTGCAGAATATACTGAATGACCAGAGATGGCAGTGCTGCGGAAGAGAATTTGTCTGCATTGCTGAGACCAAAAAAAAAAAACAAGAAGCCATTTCTCAGCACTCTGCCTTCCTTCATCAATTTAAATGGTAAGTCAAACTCGAGCTAGTGGGGTCTTGGCATGATTATCTTTGTCAAGACTCTACCAAAATGGATGACGTTACGGTGATCATCATATTTTATCAGACTTTGTCTCCGAAGCTGAGAAAGCCTGCGTTAGATACCTGTGCTAACAATGTGTCATCAGAGGACATTACTGTCTTTAAGGCTGGAAAGAGTTTCCTTAATTTGGAGCCATGGCCTTACTTTCTCAAGAAGTGAAGCTCAGTTGACCTGTTTCCCTGCACTCTGTGTGTGGGTCTCTGATACTCCAGATGGATAGCTGTTTAGGATACTCGGCGGTCTTGCAACTCCATCCAATTTTCAAAAGGAGCCCAATGCTTTCCCAGTATACTGCCTAGCTGCCTTGCAGTCCTAATTACATATAGTTACCTAGTGCATAATTGCTGATGTCTCCTCCTCCTGTGTTTCCTCGTCACCGAGGGCGATTGGTCACGTGCTGTCCTGACATCATAAAGCTAGAGCAGGATGTCATCTGACATGAGGGACAATCAGTTGCCTAGCAAGCACCAAGATACATTTATCATGGTATTGAACTGGGTTGCAGGGTAAACAGGGCGCCCAGCTGAAGACCTAGATGGTGAGATGAATGAAACTGGCGCATTATTTGAGACTTGTGCATCTGTTTGAAGGTGCAGTTAATCACAATGTTCTCGACTTCTCTATAGCTTAACTGATAAGGATGTACTAAGATGAAGATGTTAAGATGTTGTTTATAGTTTTTATTATTCCCACTAACAGTAGCGTAAACCTTCCTCCCTCAACTTGTCAGATCACTCAATTGCTATTGGCGTATCATAACCTATAAGAATTGCACTGAGAAGGGGATGCCATCACTTGGCTGGCAATCACATCTTTTTATCTAGGTCCTGATGTAGGTGCTAGTGTTGTGTAGAGAGTGGTAGAAATGAGGCATAGGATTGATGTAATGCAATGTGTATATTTGTAAAGCGCACTGTTGCCAGCCAGCGTCCTAGCGCTGTATACCGCTGGGGAACCAGTCCTGGCTTTCCCTGTGGGATGGTCCCTGCTGGGAATCCCCAAGGTGGAGCCAGGCATCCCCGGCGTTGAGGGGGCCGTTGTGGAGATTAGGCAAGCTAATGCCCAGAGTTGCAGAGTGGGACCCCTGGTTAGAGTAGGCACTGACGTGAGAATTATCGAGTCCGCTGACCCTGGTCCATGACCCTGCCGTGTCGGGAATCAAACCCTGGTCCCGGGCCGACTTCTGCTTTTGGGTCTGCTGCCTCTAACCAGTGAGCCATTGAGAGATGTACCCCAGGCTGAACATGAAAACTGAGAAAACATGAAAACTGAGATTCTAATTTTTAGTAGGGTGTGGATTTTCACAATATCCATAGTACTGATTATCAAGCCTTAGAAAATCTGTTTTTTATTGCTGTGCATTCGTTTGAAAATATTCAAGTTCTAATGCACTAACAGTGGACTTTTCCATCTGCAGAATATACTGAATGACCAGAGATGGCAGTGCTGCGGAAGAGAATTTGTCTGCATTGCTGAGACCAAAAAAAAAAACAAGAAGCCATTTCTCAGCACTCTGCCTTCCTTCATCAATTTAAATGGTAAGTCAAACTCGAGCTAGTGGGGTCTTGGCATGATTATCTTTGTCAAGACTCTACCAAAATGGATGACGTTACGGTGATCATATTTTATCAGACTTTGTCTCCGCAGCTGAGAAAGCCTGCGTTAGATACCTGTGCTAACAATGTGTCATCAGAGGACATTACTGTCTTTAAGGCTGGAAAGAGTTTCCTTAATTTGGAGCCATGGCCTTACTTTCTCAAGGAGTGAAGCTCATTTGACCTGTTTCTCTGCACTCTGTGTGTGGGTCTCTGATACTCCAGATGGATAGCTGTTTAGGATACTCGGCTGTCTTGCAACTCCATCCAATTTTCAAAAGGAGCCCAATGCTTTCCCAGTATACTGCCTAGCTGCCTTGCAGTCCTAATTACATATAGTTACCTAGTGCATAATTGCTGATTTCTCCTCCTCCTGTGTTTCCTCGTCACCGAGGGCGATTGGTCACGTGCTGTCCTGACATCATAAAGCTAGAGCAGGATGTCATCTGACATGAGGGACAATCAGTTGCCTAGCAAGCACTAAGATACATTTATCATGGTATTGAACTGGGTTGCAGGGTAAACAGGGCGCCCAGCTGAAGACCTAGATGGTGAGATGAATGAAACAGGCGCATTATTTGAGACTTGTGCATCTGTTTGAAGGTGCAGTTAATCACAATGTTCTCGACTTCTCTATAGCTTAACTGATAAGGATGTACTAAGATGAAGATGTTAAGATGTTGTTTATAGTTTTTATTATTCCCACTAACAGTAGCGTAAACCTTCCTCCCTCAACTTATCAGATCACTCAATTGCTATTGGCGTATCATAACCTATAAGAATTGCACTGAGAAGGGGATGCCGTCACATGGCTGGCAATCACATCTTTTTATCTAGGTCCTGATGTAGGTGCTAGTGTTGTGTAGAGAGTGGTAGCAAATGAGGCATAGGATTGATGTAATGTAATGTGTATACTTGTAAAGCGCACTGTTGCCAGCCGGCGTCCTGGCGCTGTATACCGCTGGGGAACCAGTCCTGGCTTGCCCTGTGGGATGGCCCCTGCTGGGAATCCCCAAGGTGGAGCCAGGCATCCCCGGCGTTGAGGGGGCCGTTGTGGAGATTAGGCAAGCTAATGCCCAGAGTTGCAGAGTGGGACCCCTGGTTAGAGTAGGCACTGACGTGAGAATTATCGAGTCCGCTGACCCTGGTCCATGACCCTGCCGCGTCGGGAATCAAACCCTGGTCCCGGGCCGACTTCTGCTTTTGGGTCTGCCGCCTCTAACCAGTGAGCCATTGAGAGATGTACCCCAGGCTGAACATGAAAACTGAGAAAACATGAAAACTGAGATTCTAATTTTTAGTAGGGTGTGGATTTTCACAATATCCATAGTACTGATTATCAAGCCTTAGAAAATCTGTTTTTTATTGCTGTGCATTCGTTTGAAAATATTCAAGTTCTAATGCACTAACAGTGGACTTTTCCATCTGCAGAATATACTGAATGACCAGAGATGGCAGTGCTGCGGAAGAGAATTTGTCTGCATTGCTGAGACCAAAAAAAAAAACAAGAAGCCATTTCTCAGCACTCTGCCTTCCTTCATCAATTTAAATGGTAAGTCAAACTCGAGCTAGTGGGGTCTTGGCATGATTATCTTTGTCAAGACTCTACCAAAATGGATGACGTTACGGTGATCATCATATTTTATCAGACTTTGTCTCCGAAGCTGAGAAAGCCTGCGTTAGATACCTGTGCTAACAATGTGTCATCAGAGGACATTACTGTCTTTAAGGCTGGAAAGAGTTTCCTTAATTTGGAGCCATGGCCTTACTTTCTCAAGGAGTGAAGCTCATTTGACCTGTTTCTCTGCACTCTGTGTGTGGGTCTCTGATACTCCAGATGGATAGCTGTTTAGGATACTCTGCGGTCTTGCAACTCCATCCAATTTTCAAAAGGAGCCCAATGCTTTCCCAGTATACTGCCTAGCTGCCTTGCAGTCCTAATTACATATAGTTACCTAGTGCATAATTGCTGATGTCTCCTCCTCCTGTGTTTCCTCGTCACCGAGGGCGATTGGTCACGTGCTGTCCTGACATCATAAAGCTAGAGCAGGATGTCATCTGACATGAGGGACAATCAGTTGCCTAGCAAGCACTAAGATACATTTATCATGGTATTGAACTGGGTTGCAGGGTAAACAGGGCGCCCAGCTGAAGACCTAGATGGTGAGATGAATGAAACTGGCGCATTATTTGAGACTTGTGCATCTGTTTGAAGGTGCAGTTAATCACAATGTTCTCGACTTCTCTATAGCTTAACTGATAAGGATGTACTAAGATGAAGATGTTAAGATGTTGTTTATAGTTTTTATTATTCCCACTAACAGTAGCGTAAACCTTCCTCCCTCAACTTATCAGATCACTCAATTGCTATTGGCGTATCATAACCTATAAGAATTGCACTGAGAAGGGGATGCCGTCACATGGCTGGCAATCACATCTTTTTATCTAGGTCCTGATGTAGGTGCTAGTGTTGTGTAGAGAGTGGTAGCAAATGAGGCATAGGATTGATGTAATGTAATGTGTATACTTGTAAAGCGCACTGTTGCCAGCCGGCGTCCTGGCGCTGTATACCGCTGGGGAACCAGTCCTGGCTTGCCCTGTGGGATGGCCCCTGCTGGGAATCCCCAAGGTGGAGCCAGGCATCCCCGGCGTTGAGGGGGCCGTTGTGGAGATTAGGCAAGCTAATGCCCAGAGTTGCAGAGTGGGACCCCTGGTTAGAGTAGGCACTGACGTGAGAATTATCGAGTCCGCTGACCCTGGTCCATGACCCTGCCGCGTCGGGAATCAAACCCTGGTCCCGGGCCGACTTCTGCTTTTGGGTCTGCCGCCTCTAACCAGTGAGCCATTGAGAGATGTACCCCAGGCTGAACATGAAAACTGAGAAAACATGAAAACTGAGATTCTAATTTTTAGTAGGGTGTGGATTTTCACAATATCCATAGTACTGATTATCAAGCCTTAGAAAATCTGTTTTTTATTGCTGTGCATTCGTTTGAAAATATTCAAGTTCTAATGCACTAACAGTGGACTTTTCCATCTGCAGAATATACTGAATGACCAGAGATGGCAGTGCTGCGGAAGAGAATTTGTCTGCATTGCTGAGACCAAAAAAAAAAACAAGAAGCCATTTCTCAGCACTCTGCCTTCCTTCATCAATTTAAATGGTAAGTCAAACTCGAGCTAGTGGGGTCTTGGCATGATTATCTTTGTCAAGACTCTACCAAAATGGATGACGTTACGGTGATCATCATATTTTATCAGACTTTGTCTCCGAAGCTGAGAAAGCCTGCGTTAGATACCTGTGCTAACAATGTGTCATCAGAGGACATTACTGTCTTTAAGGCTGGAAAGAGTTTCCTTAATTTGGAGCCATGGCCTTACTTTCTCAAGGAGTGAAGCTCATTTGACCTGTTTCTCTGCACTCTGTGTGTGGGTCTCTGATACTCCAGATGGATAGCTGTTTAGGATACTCTGCGGTCTTGCAACTCCATCCAATTTTCAAAAGGAGCCCAATGCTTTCCCAGTATACTGCCTAGCTGCCTTGCAGTCCTAATTACATATAGTTACCTAGTGCATAATTGCTGATGTCTCCTCCTCCTGTGTTTCCTCGTCACCGAGGGCGATTGGTCACGTGCTGTCCTGACATCATAAAGCTAGAGCAGGATGTCATCTGACATGAGGGACAATCAGTTGCCTAGCAAGCACTAAGATACATTTATCATGGTATTGAACTGGGTTGCAGGGTAAACAGGGCGCCCAGCTGAAGACCTAGATGGTGAGATGAATGAAACTGGCGCATTATTTGAGACTTGTGCATCTGTTTGAAGGTGCAGTTAATCACAATGTTCTCGACTTCTCTATAGCTTAACTGATAAGGATGTACTAAGATGAAGATGTTAAGATGTTGTTTATAGTTTTTATTATTCCCACTAACAGTAGCGTAAACCTTCCTCCCTCAACTTATCAGATCACTCAATTGCTATTGGCGTATCATAACCTATAAGAATTGCACTGAGAAGGGGATGCCGTCACATGGCTGGCAATCACATCTTTTTATCTAGGTCCTGATGTAGGTGCTAGTGTTGTGTAGAGAGTGGTAGCAAATGAGGCATAGGATTGATGTAATGTAATGTGTATACTTGTAAAGCGCACTGTTGCCAGCCGGCGTCCTGGCGCTGTATACCGCTGGGGAACCAGTCCTGGCTTGCCCTGTGGGATGGCCCCTGCTGGGAATCCCCAAGGTGGAGCCAGGCATCCCCGGCGTTGAGGGGGCCGTTGTGGAGATTAGGCAAGCTAATGCCCAGAGTTGCAGAGTGGGACCCCTGGTTAGAGTAGGCACTGACGTGAGAATTATCGAGTCCGCTGACCCTGGTCCATGACCCTGCCGCGTCGGGAATCAAACCCTGGTCCCGGGCCGACTTCTGCTTTTGAGTCTGCCGCCTCTAACCAGTGAGCCATTGAGAGATGTACCCCAGGCTGAACATGAAAACTGAGAAAACATGAAAACTGAGATTCTAATTTTTAGTAGGGTGTGGATTTTCACAATATCCATAGTACTGATTATCAAGCCTTAGAAAATCTGTTTTTTATTGCTGTGCATTCGTTTGAAAATATTCAAGTTCTATTGCACTAACAGTGGACTTTTCCATCTGCAGAATATACTGAATGACCAGAGATGGCAGTGCTGCGGAAGAGAATTTGTCTGCATTGCTGAGACCAAAAAAAAAAACAAGAAGCCATTTCTCAGCACTCTGCCTTCCTTCATCAATTTAAATGGTAAGTCAAACTCGAGTTAGTGGGGTCTTGGCATGATTATCTTTGTCAAGACTCTACCAAAATGGATGACGTTACGGTGATCATCATATTTTATCAGACTTTGTCTCCGAAGCTGAGAAAGCCTGCGTTAGATACCTGTGCTAACAATGTGTCAGAGGATATTACTGTCTTTAAGGCTGGAAAGAGTTTCCTTAATTTGGAGCCATGGCCTTACTTTCTCAAGAAGTGAAGCTCATTTGACCTGTTTCCCTGCACTCTGTGTGTGGGTCTCTGATACTCCAGATGGATAGCTGTTTAGGATACTCGGCGGTCTTGCAACTCCATCCAATTTTCAAAAGGAGCCCAATGCTTTCCCAGTATACTGCCTAGCTGCCTTGCAGTCCTAATTACATATAGTTACCTAGTGCATAATTGCTGATGTCTCCTCCTCCTGTGTTTCCTCGTCACCGAGGGCGATTGGTCACGTGCTGTCCTGACATCATAAAGCTAGAGCAGGATGTCATCTGACATGAGGGACAATCAGTTGCCTAGCAAGCACCAAGATACATTTATCATGGTATTGAACTGGGTTGCAGGGTAAACAGGGCGCCCAGCTGAAGACCTAGATGGTGAGATGAATGAAACTGGCGCATTATTTGAGACTTGTGCATCTGTTTGAAGGTGCAGTTAATCACAATGTTCTCGACTTCTCTATAGCTTAACTGATAAGGATGTACTAAGATGAAGATGTTAAGATGTTGTTTATAGTTTTTATTATTCCCACTAACAGTAGCGTAAACCTTCCTCCCTCAACTTATCAGATCACTCAATTGCTATTGGCGTATCATAACCTATAAGAATTGCACTGAGAAGGGGATGCCGTCACATGGCTGGCAATCACATCTTTTTATCTAGGTCCTGATGTAGGTGCTAGTGTTGTGTAGAGAGTGGTAGCAAATGAGGCATAGGATTGATGTAATGTAATGTGTATACTTGTAAAGCGCACTGTTGCCAGCCGGCGTCCTGGCGCTGTATACCGCTGGGGAACCAGTCCTGGCTTGCCCTGTGGGATGGCCCCTGCTGGGAATCCCCAAGGTGGAGCCAGGCATCCCCGGCGTTGAGGGGGCCGTTGTGGAGATTAGGCAAGCTAATGCCCAGAGTTGCAGAGTGGGACCCCTGGTTAGAGTAGGCACTGACGTGAGAATTATCGAGTCCGCTGACCCTGGTCCATGACCCTGCCGCGTCGGGAATCAAACCCTGGTCCCGGGCCGACTTCTGCTTTTGGGTCTGCCGCCTCTAACCAGTGAGCCATTGAGAGATGTACCCCAGGCTGAACATGAAAACTGAGAAAACATGAAAACTGAGATTCTAATTTTTAGTAGGGTGTGGATTTTCACAATATCCATAGTACTGATTATCAAGCCTTAGAAAATCTGTTTTTTATTGCTGTGCATTCGTTTGAAAATATTCAAGTTCTAATGCACTAACAGTGGACTTTTCCATCTGCAGAATATACTGAATGACCAGAGATGGCAGTGCTGCGGAAGAGAATTTGTCTGCATTGCTGAGACCAAAAAAAAAAACAAGAAGCCATTTCTCAGCACTCTGCCTTCCTTCATCAATTTAAATGGTAAGTCAAACTCGAGCTAGTGGGGTCTTGGCATGATTATCTTTGTCAAGACTCTACCAAAATGGATGACGTTACGGTGATCATCATATTTTATCAGACTTTGTCTCCGAAGCTGAGAAAGCCTGCGTTAGATACCTGTGCTAACAATGTGTCATCAGAGGACATTACTGTCTTTAAGGCTGGAAAGAGTTTCCTTAATTTGGAGCCATGGCCTTACTTTCTCAAGGAGTGAAGCTCATTTGACCTGTTTCTCTGCACTCTGTGTGTGGGTCTCTGATACTCCAGATGGATAGCTGTTTAGGATACTCTGCGGTCTTGCAACTCCATCCAATTTTCAAAAGGAGCCCAATGCTTTCCCAGTATACTGCCTAGCTGCCTTGCAGTCCTAATTACATATAGTTACCTAGTGCATAATTGCTGATGTCTCCTCCTCCTGTGTTTCCTCGTCACCGAGGGCGATTGGTCACGTGCTGTCCTGACATCATAAAGCTAGAGCAGGATGTCATCTGACATGAGGGACAATCAGTTGCCTAGCAAGCACTAAGATACATTTATCATGGTATTGAACTGGGTTGCAGGGTAAACAGGGCGCCCAGCTGAAGACCTAGATGGTGAGATGAATGAAACTGGCGCATTATTTGAGACTTGTGCATCTGTTTGAAGGTGCAGTTAATCACAATGTTCTCGACTTCTCTATAGCTTAACTGATAAGGATGTACTAAGATGAAGATGTTAAGATGTTGTTTATAGTTTTTATTATTCCCACTAACAGTAGCGTAAACCTTCCTCCCTCAACTTATCAGATCACTCAATTGCTATTGGCGTATCATAACCTATAAGAATTGCACTGAGAAGGGGATGCCGTCACATGGCTGGCAATCACATCTTTTTATCTAGGTCCTGATGTAGGTGCTAGTGTTGTGTAGAGAGTGGTAGCAAATGAGGCATAGGATTGATGTAATGTAATGTGTATACTTGTAAAGCGCACTGTTGCCAGCCGGCGTCCTGGCGCTGTATACCGCTGGGGAACCAGTCCTGGCTTGCCCTGTGGGATGGCCCCTGCTGGGAATCCCCAAGGTGGAGCCAGGCATCCCCGGCGTTGAGGGGGCCGTTGTGGAGATTAGGCAAGCTAATGCCCAGAGTTGCAGAGTGGGACCCCTGGTTAGAGTAGGCACTGACGTGAGAATTATCGAGTCCGCTGACCCTGGTCCATGACCCTGCCGCGTCGGGAATCAAACCCTGGTCCCGGGCCGACTTCTGCTTTTGGGTCTGCCGCCTCTAACCAGTGAGCCATTGAGAGATGTACCCCAGGCTGAACATGAAAACTGAGAAAACATGAAAACTGAGATTCTAATTTTTAGTAGGGTGTGGATTTTCACAATATCCATAGTACTGATTATCAAGCCTTAGAAAATCTGTTTTTTATTGCTGTGCATTCGTTTGAAAATATTCAAGTTCTAATGCACTAACAGTGGACTTTTCCATCTGCAGAATATACTGAATGACCAGAGATGGCAGTGCTGCGGAAGAGAATTTGTCTGCATTGCTGAGACCAAAAAAAAAAACAAGAAGCCATTTCTCAGCACTCTGCCTTCCTTCATCAATTTAAATGGTAAGTCAAACTCGAGCTAGTGGGGTCTTGGCATGATTATCTTTGTCAAGACTCTACCAAAATGGATGACGTTACGGTGATCATCATATTTTATCAGACTTTGTCTCCGAAGCTGAGAAAGCCTGCGTTAGATACCTGTGCTAACAATGTGTCATCAGAGGACATTACTGTCTTTAAGGCTGGAAAGAGTTTCCTTAATTTGGAGCCATGGCCTTACTTTCTCAAGGAGTGAAGCTCATTTGACCTGTTTCTCTGCACTCTGTGTGTGGGTCTCTGATACTCCAGATGGATAGCTGTTTAGGATACTCTGCGGTCTTGCAACTCCATCCAATTTTCAAAAGGAGCCCAATGCTTTCCCAGTATACTGCCTAGCTGCCTTGCAGTCCTAATTACATATAGTTACCTAGTGCATAATTGCTGATGTCTCCTCCTCCTGTGTTTCCTCGTCACCGAGGGCGATTGGTCACGTGCTGTCCTGACATCATAAAGCTAGAGCAGGATGTCATCTGACATGAGGGACAATCAGTTGCCTAGCAAGCACTAAGATACATTTATCATGGTATTGAACTGGGTTGCAGGGTAAACAGGGCGCCCAGCTGAAGACCTAGATGGTGAGATGAATGAAACTGGCGCATTATTTGAGACTTGTGCATCTGTTTGAAGGTGCAGTTAATCACAATGTTCTCGACTTCTCTATAGCTTAACTGATAAGGATGTACTAAGATGAAGATGTTAAGATGTTGTTTATAGTTTTTATTATTCCCACTAACAGTAGCGTAAACCTTCCTCCCTCAACTTATCAGATCACTCAATTGCTATTGGCGTATCATAACCTATAAGAATTGCACTGAGAAGGGGATGCCGTCACATGGCTGGCAATCACATCTTTTTATCTAGGTCCTGATGTAGGTGCTAGTGTTGTGTAGAGAGTGGTAGCAAATGAGGCATAGGATTGATGTAATGTAATGTGTATACTTGTAAAGCGCACTGTTGCCAGCCGGCGTCCTGGCGCTGTATACCGCTGGGGAACCAGTCCTGGCTTGCCCTGTGGGATGGCCCCTGCTGGGAATCCCCAAGGTGGAGCCAGGCATCCCCGGCGTTGAGGGGGCCGTTGTGGAGATTAGGCAAGCTAATGCCCAGAGTTGCAGAGTGGGACCCCTGGTTAGAGTAGGCACTGACGTGAGAATTATCGAGTCCGCTGACCCTGGTCCATGACCCTGCCGCGTCGGGAATCAAACCCTGGTCCCGGGCCGACTTCTGCTTTTGGGTCTGCCGCCTCTAACCAGTGAGCCATTGAGAGATGTACCCCAGGCTGAACATGAAAACTGAGAAAACATGAAAACTGAGATTCTAATTTTTAGTAGGGTGTGGATTTTCACAATATCCATAGTACTGATTATCAAGCCTTAGAAAATCTGTTTTTTATTGCTGTGCATTCGTTTGAAAATATTCAAGTTCTATTGCACTAACAGTGGACTTTTCCATCTGCAGAATATACTGAATGACCAGAGATGGCAGTGCTGCGGAAGAGAATTTGTCTGCATTGCTGAGACCAAAAAAAAAAACAAGAAGCCATTTCTCAGCACTCTGCCTTCCTTCATCAATTTAAATGGTAAGTCAAACTCGAGTTAGTGGGGTCTTGGCATGATTATCTTTGTCAAGACTCTACCAAAATGGATGACGTTACGGTGATCATATTTTATCAGACTTTGTCTCCGCAGCTGAGAAAGCCTGCGTTAGATACCTGTGCTAACAATGTGTCATCAGAGGACATTACTGTCTTTAAGGCTGGAAAGAGTTTCCTTAATTTGGAGCCATGGCCTTACTTTCTCAAGGAGTGAAGCTCATTTGACCTGTTATCCTGCACTCTGTGTGTGGGTCTCTGATACTCCAGATGGATAGCTGTTTAGGATACTCGGCGGTCTTGCAACTCCATCCAATTTTCAAAAGGAGCCCAATGCTTTCCTAGTATACTGCCTAGCTGCCTTGCAGTCCTAATTACATATAGTTACCTAGTGCATAATTGCTGATGTCTCCTCCTCCTGTGTTTCCTCGTCACCGAGGGCGATTGGTCACGTGCTGTCCTGACATCATAAAGCTAGAGCAGGATGTCATCTGACATGAGGGACAATCAGTTGCCTAGCAAGCACTAAGATACATTTATCATGGTATTGAACTGGGTTGCAGGGTAAACAGGGCGCCCAGCTGAAGACCTAGATGGTGAGATGAATGAAACTGGCGCATTATTTGAGACTTGTGCATCTGTTTGAAGGTGCAGTTAATCACAATGTTCTCGACTTCTCTATAGCTTAACTGATAAGGATGTACTAAGATGAAGATGTTAAGATGTTGTTTATAGTTTTTATTATTCCCACTAACAGTAGCGTAAACCTTCCTCCCTCAACTTGTCAGATCACTCAATTGCTATTGGCGTATCATAACCTATAAGAATTGCACTGAGAAGGGGATGCCGTCACTTGGCTGGCAATCACATCTTTTTATCTAGGTCCTGATGTAGGTGCTAGTGTTGTGTAGAGAGTGGTAGCAAATGAGGCATAGGATTGATGTAATGTAATGTGTATACTTGTAAAGCGCACTGTTGCCAGCCGGCGTCCTGGCGCTGTATACCGCTGGGGAACCAGTCCTGGCTTGCCCTGTGGGATGGCCCCTGCTGGGAATCCCCAAGGTGGAGCCAGGCATCCCCGGCGTTGTGGGGGCAGTTGTGGAGATTAGGCAAGCTAATGCCCAGAGTTGCAGAGTGGGACCCCTGGTTAGAGTAGGCACTGACGTGAGAATTATCGAGTCCGCTGACCCTGGTCCATGACCCTGCCGCGTCGGGAATCAAACCCTGGTCCCGGGCCGACTTCTGCTTTTGGGTCTGCCGCCTCTAACCAGTGAGCCATTGAGAGATGTACCCCAGGCTGAACATGAAAACTGAGAAAACATGAAAACTGAGATTCTAATTTTTAGTAGGGTGTGGATTTTCACAATATCCATAGTACTGATTATCAAGCCTTAGAAAATCTGTTTTTTATTGCTGTGCATTCGTTTGAAAATATTCAAGTTCTATTGCACTAACAGTGGACTTTTCCATCTGCAGAATATACTGAATGACCAGAGATGGCAGTGCTGCGGAAGAGAATTTGTCTGCATTGCTGAGACCAAAAAAAAAACAAGAAGCCATTTCTCAGCACTCTGCCTTCCTTCATCAATTTAAATGGTAAGTCAAACTCGAGCTAGTGGGGTCTTGGCATGATTATCTTTGTCAAGACTCTACCAAAATGGATGACGTTACGGTGATCATCATATTTTATCAGACTTTGTCTCCGAAGCTGAGAAAGCCTGCGTTAGATACCTGTGCTAACAATGTGTCATCAGAGGACATTACTGTCTTTAAGGCTGGAAAGAGTTTCCTTAATTTGGAGCCATGGCCTTACTTTCTCAAGAAGTGAAGCTCATTTGACCTGTTTCCCTGCACTCTGTGTGTGGGTCTCTGATACTCCAGATGGATAGCTGTTTAGGATACTCGGCGGTCTTGCAACTCCATCCAATTTTCAAAAGGAGCCCAATGCTTTCCCAGTATACTGCCTAGCTGCCTTGCAGTCCTAATTACATATAGTTACCTAGTGCATAATTGCTGATGTCTCCTCCTCCTGTGTTTCCTCGTCACCGAGGGCGATTGGTCACGTGCTGTCCTGACATCATAAAGCTAGAGCAGGATGTCATCTGACATGAGGGACAATCAGTTGCCTAGCAAGCACCAAGATACATTTATCATGGTATTGAACTGGGTTGCAGGGTAAACAGGGCGCCCAGCTGAAGACCTAGATGGTGAGATGAATGAAACTGGCGCATTATTTGAGACTTGTGCATCTGTTTGAAGGTGCAGTTAATCACAATGTTCTCGACTTCTCTATAGCTTAACTGATAAGGATGTACTAAGATGAAGATGTTAAGATGTTGTTTATAGTTTTTATTATTCCCACTAACAGTAGCGTAAACCTTCCTCCCTCAACTTATCAGATCACTCATTTGCTATTGGCGTATCATAACCTATAAGAATTGCACTGAGAAGGGGATGCCATCACTTGGCTGGCAATCACATCTTTTTATCTAGGTCCTGATGTAGGTGCTAGTGTTGTGTAGAGAGTGGTAGAAATGAGGCATAGGATTGATGTAATGCAATGTGTATATTTGTAAAGCGCACTGTTGCCAGCCAGCGTCCTGGCGCTGTATACCGCTGGGGAACCAGTCCTGGCTTGCCCTGTGGGATGGCCCCTGCTGGGAATCCCCAAGGTGGAGCCAGGCATCCCCGGCGTTGTGGGGGCAGTTGTGGAGATTAGGCAAGCTAATGCCCAGAGTTGCAGAGTGGGACCCCTGGTTAGAGTAGGCACTGACGTGAGAATTATCGAGTCCGCTGACCCTGGTCCATGACCCTGCCGCGTCGGGAATCAAACCCTGGTCCCGGGCCGACTTCTGCTTTTGGGTCTGCCGCCTCTAACCAGTGAGCCATTGAGAGATGTACCCCAGGCTGAACATGAAAACTGAGAAAACATGAAAACTGAGATTCTAATTTTTAGTAGGGTGTGGATTTTCACAATATCCATAGTACTGATTATCAAGCCTTAGAAAATCTGTTTTTTATTGCTGTGCATTCGTTTGAAAATATTCAAGTTCTATTGCACTAACAGTGGACTTTTCCATCTGCAGAATATACTGAATGACCAGAGATGGCAGTGCTGCGGAAGAGAATTTGTCTGCATTGCTGAGACCAAAAAAAAAAACAAGAAGCCATTTCTCAGCACTCTGCCTTCCTTCATCAATTTAAATGGTAAGTCAAACTCGAGCTAGTGGGGTCTTGGCATGATTATCTTTGTCAAGACTCTACCAAAATGGATGACGTTACGGTGATCATCATATTTTATCAGACTTTGTCTCCGAAGCTGAGAAAGCCTGCGTTAGATACCTGTGCTAACAATGTGTCAGAGGATATTACTGTCTTTAAGGCTGGAAAGAGTTTCCTTAATTTGGAGCCATGGCCTTACTTTCTCAAGAAGTGAAGCTCATTTGACCTGTTTCCCTGCACTCTGTGTGTGGGTCTCTGATACTCCAGATGGATAGCTGTTTAGGATACTCTGCGGTCTTGCAACTCCATCCAATTTTCAAAAGGAGCCCAATGCTTTCCCAGTATACTGCCTAGCTGCCTTGCAGTCCTAATTACATATAGTTACCTAGTGCATAATTGCTGATGTCTCCTCCTCCTGTGTTTCCTCGTCACCGAGGGCGATTGGTCACGTGCTGTCCTGACATCATAAAGCTAGAGCAGGATGTCATCTGACATGAGGGACAATCAGTTGCCTAGCAAGCACTAAGATACATTTATCATGGTATTGAACTGGGTTGCAGGGTAAACAGGGCGCCCAGCTGAAGACCTAGATGGTGAGATGAATGAAACTGGCGCATTATTTGAGACTTGTGCATCTGTTTGAAGGTGCAGTTAATCACAATGTTCTCGACTTCTCTATAGCTTAACTGATAAGGATGTACTAAGATGAAGATGTTAAGATGTTGTTTATAGTTTTTATTATTCCCACTAACAGTAGCGTAAACCTTCCTCCCTCAACTTGTCAGATCACTCAATTGCTATTGGCGTATCATAACCTATAAGAATTGCACTGAGAAGGGGATGCCGTCACTTGGCTGGCAATCACATCTTTTTATCTAGGTCCTGATGTAGGTGCTAGTGTTGTGTAGAGAGTGGTAGCAAATGAGGCATAGGATTGATGTAATGTAATGTGTATACTTGTAAAGCGCACTGTTGCCAGCCGGCGTCCTGGCGCTGTATACCGCTGGGGAACCAGTCCTGGCTTGCCCTGTGGGATGGCCCCTGCTGGGAATCCCCAAGGTGGAGCCAGGCATCCCCGGCGTTGTGGGGGCAGTTGTGGAGATTAGGCAAGCTAATGCCCAGAGTTGCAGAGTGGGACCCCTGGTTAGAGTAGGCACTGACGTGAGAATTATCGAGTCCGCTGACCCTGGTCCATGACCCTGCCGCGTCGGGAATCAAACCCTGGTCCCGGGCCGACTTCTGCTTTTGGGTCTGCCGCCTCTAACCAGTGAGCCATTGAGAGATGTACCCCAGGCTGAACATGAAAACTGAGAAAACATGAAAACTGAGATTCTAATTTTTAGTAGGGTGTGGATTTTCACAATATCCATAGTACTGATTATCAAGCCTTAGAAAATCTGTTTTTTATTGCTGTGCATTCGTTTGAAAATATTCAAGTTCTATTGCACTAACAGTGGACTTTTCCATCTGCAGAATATACTGAATGACCAGAGATGGCAGTGCTGCGGAAGAGAATTTGTCTGCATTGCTGAGACCAAAAAAAAAACAAGAAGCCATTTCTCAGCACTCTGCCTTCCTTCATCAATTTAAATGGTAAGTCAAACTCGAGCTAGTGGGGTCTTGGCATGATTATCTTTGTCAAGACTCTACCAAAATGGATGACGTTACGGTGATCATCATATTTTATCAGACTTTGTCTCCGAAGCTGAGAAAGCCTGCGTTAGATACCTGTGCTAACAATGTGTCATCAGAGGACATTACTGTCTTTAAGGCTGGAAAGAGTTTCCTTAATTTGGAGCCATGGCCTTACTTTCTCAAGAAGTGAAGCTCATTTGACCTGTTTCCCTGCACTCTGTGTGTGGGTCTCTGATACTCCAGATGGATAGCTGTTTAGGATACTCGGCGGTCTTGCAACTCCATCCAATTTTCAAAAGGAGCCCAATGCTTTCCCAGTATACTGCCTAGCTGCCTTGCAGTCCTAATTACATATAGTTACCTAGTGCATAATTGCTGATGTCTCCTCCTCCTGTGTTTCCTCGTCACCGAGGGCGATTGGTCACGTGCTGTCCTGACATCATAAAGCTAGAGCAGGATGTCATCTGACATGAGGGACAATCAGTTGCCTAGCAAGCACCAAGATACATTTATCATGGTATTGAACTGGGTTGCAGGGTAAACAGGGCGCCCAGCTGAAGACCTAGATGGTGAGATGAATGAAACTGGCGCATTATTTGAGACTTGTGCATCTGTTTGAAGGTGCAGTTAATCACAATGTTCTCGACTTCTCTATAGCTTAACTGATAAGGATGTACTAAGATGAAGATGTTAAGATGTTGTTTATAGTTTTTATTATTCCCACTAACAGTAGCGTAAACCTTCCTCCCTCAACTTATCAGATCACTCATTTGCTATTGGCGTATCATAACCTATAAGAATTGCACTGAGAAGGGGATGCCATCACTTGGCTGGCAATCACATCTTTTTATCTAGGTCCTGATGTAGGTGCTAGTGTTGTGTAGAGAGTGGTAGAAATGAGGCATAGGATTGATGTAATGCAATGTGTATATTTGTAAAGCGCACTGTTGCCAGCCAGCGTCCTGGCGCTGTATACCGCTGGGGAACCAGTCCTGGCTTGCCCTGTGGGATGGCCCCTGCTGGGAATCCCCAAGGTGGAGCCAGGCATCCCCGGCGTTGTGGGGGCAGTTGTGGAGATTAGGCAAGCTAATGCCCAGAGTTGCAGAGTGGGACCCCTGGTTAGAGTAGGCACTGACGTGAGAATTATCGAGTCCGCTGACCCTGGTCCATGACCCTGCCGCGTCGGGAATCAAACCCTGGTCCCGGGCCGACTTCTGCTTTTGGGTCTGCCGCCTCTAACCAGTGAGCCATTGAGAGATGTACCCCAGGCTGAACATGAAAACTGAGAAAACATGAAAACTGAGATTCTAATTTTTAGTAGGGTGTGGATTTTCACAATATCCATAGTACTGATTATCAAGCCTTAGAAAATCTGTTTTTTATTGCTGTGCATTCGTTTGAAAATATTCAAGTTCTATTGCACTAACAGTGGACTTTTCCATCTGCAGAATATACTGAATGACCAGAGATGGCAGTGCTGCGGAAGAGAATTTGTCTGCATTGCTGAGACCAAAAAAAAAACAAGAAGCCATTTCTCAGCACTCTGCCTTCCTTCATCAATTTAAATGGTAAGTCAAACTCGAGCTAGTGGGGTCTTGGCATGATTATCTTTGTCAAGACTCTACCAAAATGGATGACGTTACGGTGATCATCATATTTTATCAGACTTTGTCTCCGAAGCTGAGAAAGCCTGCGTTAGATACCTGTGCTAACAATGTGTCATCAGAGGACATTACTGTCTTTAAGGCTGGAAAGAGTTTCCTTAATTTGGAGCCATGGCCTTACTTTCTCAAGAAGTGAAGCTCATTTGACCTGTTTCCCTGCACTCTGTGTGTGGGTCTCTGATACTCCAGATGGATAGCTGTTTAGGATACTCGGCGGTCTTGCAACTCCATCCAATTTTCAAAAGGAGCCCAATGCTTTCCCAGTATACTGCCTAGCTGCCTTGCAGTCCTAATTACATATAGTTACCTAGTGCATAATTGCTGATGTCTCCTCCTCCTGTGTTTCCTCGTCACCGAGGGCGATTGGTCACGTGCTGTCCTGACATCATAAAGCTAGAGCAGGATGTCATCTGACATGAGGGACAATCAGTTGCCTAGCAAGCACCAAGATACATTTATCATGGTATTGAACTGGGTTGCAGGGTAAACAGGGCGCCCAGCTGAAGACCTAGATGGTGAGATGAATGAAACTGGCGCATTATTTGAGACTTGTGCATCTGTTTGAAGGTGCAGTTAATCACAATGTTCTCGACTTCTCTATAGCTTAACTGATAAGGATGTACTAAGATGAAGATGTTAAGATGTTGTTTATAGTTTTTATTATTCCCACTAACAGTAGCGTAAACCTTCCTCCCTCAACTTATCAGATCACTCATTTGCTATTGGCGTATCATAACCTATAAGAATTGCACTGAGAAGGGGATGCCATCACTTGGCTGGCAATCACATCTTTTTATCTAGGTCCTGATGTAGGTGCTAGTGTTGTGTAGAGAGTGGTAGAAATGAGGCATAGGATTGATGTAATGCAATGTGTATATTTGTAAAGCGCACTGTTGCCAGCCAGCGTCCTGGCGCTGTATACCGCTGGGGAACCAGTCCTGGCTTGCCCTGTGGGATGGCCCCTGCTGGGAATCCCCAAGGTGGAGCCAGGCATCCCCGGCGTTGTGGGGGCAGTTGTGGAGATTAGGCAAGCTAATGCCCAGAGTTGCAGAGTGGGACCCCTGGTTAGAGTAGGCACTGACGTGAGAATTATCGAGTCCGCTGACCCTGGTCCATGACCCTGCCGCGTCGGGAATCAAACCCTGGTCCCGGGCCGACTTCTGCTTTTGGGTCTGCCGCCTCTAACCAGTGAGCCATTGAGAGATGTACCCCAGGCTGAACATGAAAACTGAGAAAACATGAAAACTGAGATTCTAATTTTTAGTAGGGTGTGGATTTTCACAATATCCATAGTACTGATTATCAAGCCTTAGAAAATCTGTTTTTTATTGCTGTGCATTCGTTTGAAAATATTCAAGTTCTATTGCACTAACAGTGGACTTTTCCATCTGCAGAATATACTGAATGACCAGAGATGGCAGTGCTGCGGAAGAGAATTTGTCTGCATTGCTGAGACCAAAAAAAAAAACAAGAAGCCATTTCTCAGCACTCTGCCTTCCTTCATCAATTTAAATGGTAAGTCAAACTCGAGCTAGTGGGGTCTTGGCATGATTATCTTTGTCAAGACTCTACCAAAATGGATGACGTTACGGTGATCATCATATTTTATCAGACTTTGTCTCCGAAGCTGAGAAAGCCTGCGTTAGATACCTGTGCTAACAATGTGTCAGAGGATATTACTGTCTTTAAGGCTGGAAAGAGTTTCCTTAATTTGGAGCCATGGCCTTACTTTCTCAAGAAGTGAAGCTCATTTGACCTGTTTCCCTGCACTCTGTGTGTGGGTCTCTGATACTCCAGATGGATAGCTGTTTAGGATACTCGGCGGTCTTGCAACTCCATCCAATTTTCAAAAGGAGCCCAATGCTTTCCCAGTATACTGCCTAGCTGCCTTGCAGTCCTAATTACATATAGTTACCTAGTGCATAATTGCTGATGTCTCCTCCTCCTGTGTTTCCTCGTCACCGAGGGCGATTGGTCACGTGCTGTCCTGACATCATAAAGCTAGAGCAGGATGTCATCTGACATGAGGGACAATCAGTTGCCTAGCAAGCACTAAGATACATTTATCATGGTATTGAACTGGGTTGCAGGGTAAACAGGGCGCCCAGCTGAAGACCTAGATGGTGAGATGAATGAAACTGGCGCATTATTTGAGACTTGTGCATCTGTTTGAAGGTGCAGTTAATCACAATGTTCTCGACTTCTCTATAGCTTAACTGATAAGGATGTACTAAGATGAAGATGTTAAGATGTTGTTTATAGTTTTTATTATTCCCACTAACAGTAGCGTAAACCTTCCTCCCTCCACTTATCAGATCACTCAATTGCTATTGGCGTATCATAACCTATAAGAATTGCACTGAGAAGGGGATGCCATCACTTGGCTGGCAATCACATCTTTTTATCTAGGTCCTGATGTAGGTGCTAGTGTTGTGTAGAGAGTGGTAGAAATGAGGCATAGGATTGATGTAATGCAATGTGTATATTTGTAAAGCGCACTGTTGCCAGCCAGCGTCCTGGCGCTGTATACCGCTGGGGAACCAGTCCTGGCTTGCCCTGTGGGATGGCCCCTGCTGGGAATCCCCAAGGTGGAGCCAGGCATCCCCGGCGTTGTGGGGGCAGTTGTGGAGATTAGGCAAGCTAATGCCCAGAGTTGCAGAGTGGGACCCCTGGTTTAGAGTAGGCACTGACGTGAGAATTATCGAGTTCGCTGACCCTGGTCCATGACCCTGCCGCGTCGGGAATCAAACCCTGGTCCCGGGCCGACTTCTGCTTTTGGGTCTGCCGCCTCTAACCAGTGAGCCATTGAGAGATGTACCCCAGGCTGAACATGAAAACTGAGAAAACATGAAAACTGAGATTCTAATTTTTAGTAGGGTGTGGATTTTCACAATATCCATAGTACTGATTATCAAGCCTTAGAAAATCTGTTTTTTATTGCTGTGCATTCGTTTGAAAATATTCAAGTTCTATTGCACTAACAGTGGACTTTTCCATCTGCAGAATATACTGAATGACCAGAGATGGCAGTGCTGCGGAAGAGAATTTGTCTGCATTGCTGAGACCAAAAAAAAAAACAAGAAGCCATTTCTCAGCACTCTGCCTTCCTTCATCAATTTAAATGGTAAGTCAAACTCGAGTTAGTGGGGTCTTGGCATGATTATCTTTGTCAAGACTCTACCAAAATGGATGACGTTACGGTGATCATATTTTATCAGACTTTGTCTCCGCAGCTGAGAAAGCCTGCGTTAGATACCTGTGCTAACAATGTGTCATCAGAGGACATTACTGTCTTTAAGGCTGGAAAGAGTTTCCTTAATTTGGAGCCATGGCCTTACTTTCTCAAGGAGTGAAGCTCATTTGACCTGTTATCCTGCACTCTGTGTGTGGGTCTCTGATACTCCAGATGGATAGCTGTTTAGGATACTCGGCGGTCTTGCAACTCCATCCAATTTTCAAAAGGAGCCCAATGCTTTCCTAGTATACTGCCTAGCTGCCTTGCAGTCCTAATTACATATAGTTACCTAGTGCATAATTGCTGATGTCTCCTCCTCCTGTGTTTCCTCGTCACCGAGGGCGATTGGTCACGTGCTGTCCTGACATCATAAAGCTAGAGCAGGATGTCATCTGACATGAGGGACAATCAGTTGCCTAGCAAGCACTAAGATACATTTATCATGGTATTGAACTGGGTTGCAGGGTAAACAGGGCGCCCAGCTGAAGACCTAGATGGTGAGATGAATGAAACTGGCGCATTATTTGAGACTTGTGCATCTGTTTGAAGGTGCAGTTAATCACAATGTTCTCGACTTCTCTATAGCTTAACTGATAAGGATGTACTAAGATGAAGATGTTAAGATGTTGTTTATAGTTTTTATTATTCCCACTAACAGTAGCGTAAACCTTCCTCCCTCAACTTGTCAGATCACTCAATTGCTATTGGCGTATCATAACCTATAAGAATTGCACTGAGAAGGGGATGCCGTCACTTGGCTGGCAATCACATCTTTTTATCTAGGTCCTGATGTAGGTGCTAGTGTTGTGTAGAGAGTGGTAGCAAATGAGGCATAGGATTGATGTAATGTAATGTGTATACTTGTAAAGCGCACTGTTGCCAGCCGGCGTCCTGGCGCTGTATACCGCTGGGGAACCAGTCCTGGCTTGCCCTGTGGGATGGCCCCTGCTGGGAATCCCCAAGGTGGAGCCAGGCATCCCCGGCGTTGTGGGGGCAGTTGTGGAGATTAGGCAAGCTAATGCCCAGAGTTGCAGAGTGGGACCCCTGGTTAGAGTAGGCACTGACGTGAGAATTATCGAGTCCGCTGACCCTGGTCCATGACCCTGCCGCGTCGGGAATCAAACCCTGGTCCCGGGCCGACTTCTGCTTTTGGGTCTGCCGCCTCTAACCAGTGAGCCATTGAGAGATGTACCCCAGGCTGAACATGAAAACTGAGAAAACATGAAAACTGAGATTCTAATTTTTAGTAGGGTGTGGATTTTCACAATATCCATAGTACTGATTATCAAGCCTTAGAAAATCTGTTTTTTATTGCTGTGCATTCGTTTGAAAATATTCAAGTTCTATTGCACTAACAGTGGACTTTTCCATCTGCAGAATATACTGAATGACCAGAGATGGCAGTGCTGCGGAAGAGAATTTGTCTGCATTGCTGAGACCAAAAAAAAAAACAAGAAGCCATTTCTCAGCACTCTGCCTTCCTTCATCAATTTAAATGGTAAGTCAAACTCGAGTTAGTGGGGTCTTGGCATGATTATCTTTGTCAAGACTCTACCAAAATGGATGACGTTACGGTGATCATATTTTATCAGACTTTGTCTCCGCAGCTGAGAAAGCCTGCGTTAGATACCTGTGCTAACAATGTGTCATCAGAGGACATTACTGTCTTTAAGGCTGGAAAGAGTTTCCTTAATTTGGAGCCATGGCCTTACTTTCTCAAGGAGTGAAGCTCATTTGACCTGTTTCTCTGCACTCTGTGTGTGGGTCTCTGATACTCCAGATGGATAGCTGTTTAGGATACTCTGCGGTCTTGCAACTCCATCCAATTTTCAAAAGGAGCCCAATGCTTTCCCAGTATACTGCCTAGCTGCCTTGCAGTCCTAATTACATATAGTTACCTAGTGCATAATTGCTGATGTCTCCTCCTCCTGTGTTTCCTCGTCACCGAGGGCGATTGGTCACGTGCTGTCCTGACATCATAAAGCTAGAGCAGGATGTCATCTGACATGAGGGACAATCAGTTGCCTAGCAAGCACTAAGATACATTTATCATGGTATTGAACTGGGTTGCAGGGTAAACAGGGCGCCCAGCTGAAGACCTAGATGGTGAGATGAATGAAACTGGCGCATTATTTGAGACTTGTGCATCTGTTTGAAGGTGCAGTTAATCACAATGTTCTCGACTTCTCTATAGCTTAACTGATAAGGATGTACTAAGATGAAGATGTTAAGATGTTGTTTATAGTTTTTATTATTCCCACTAACAGTAGCGTAAACCTTCCTCCCTCAACTTGTCAGATCACTCAATTGCTATTGGCGTATCATAACCTATAAGAATTGCACTGAGAAGGGGATGCCGTCACTTGGCTGGCAATCACATCTTTTTATCTAGGTCCTGATGTAGGTGCTAGTGTTGTGTAGAGAGTGGTAGCAAATGAGGCATAGGATTGATGTAATGTAATGTGTATACTTGTAAAGCGCACTGTTGCCAGCCGACGTCCTGGCGCTGTATACCGCTGGGGAACCAGTCCTGGCTTGCCCTGTGGGATGGCCCCTGCTGGGAATCCCCAAGGTGGAGCCAGGCATCCCCGGCGTTGTGGGGGCAGTTGTGGAGATTAGGCAAGCTAATGCCCAGAGTTGCAGAGTGGGACCCCTGGTTAGAGTAGGCACTGACGTGAGAATTATCGAGTCCGCTGACCCTGGTCCATGACCCTGCCGCGTCGGGAATCAAACCCTGGTCCCGGGCCGACTTCTGCTTTTGGGTCTGCCGCCTCTAACCAGTGAGCCATTGAGAGATGTACCCCAGGCTGAACATGAAAACTGAGAAAACATGAAAACTGAGATTCTAATTTTTAGTAGGGTGTGGATTTTCACAATATCCATAGTACTGATTATCAAGCCTTAGAAAATCTGTTTTTTATTGCTGTGCATTCGTTTGAAAATATTCAAGTTCTAATGCACTAACAGTGGACTTTTCCATCTGCAGAATATACTGAATGACCAGAGATGGCAGTGCTGCGGAAGAGAATTTGTCTGCATTGCTGAGACCAAAAAAAAAAACAAGAAGCCATTTCTCAGCACTCTGCCTTCCTTCATCAATTTAAATGGTAAGTCAAACTCGAGCTAGTGGGGTCTTGGCATGATTATCTTTGTCAAGACTCTACCAAAATGGATGACGTTACGGTGATCATCATATTTTATCAGACTTTGTCTCCGAAGCTGAGAAAGCCTGCGTTAGATACCTGTGCTAACAATGTGTCATCAGAGGACATTACTGTCTTTAAGGCTGGAAAGAGTTTCCTTAATTTGGAGCCATGGCCTTACTTTCTCAAGAAGTGAAGCTCATTTGACCTGTTTCCCTGCACTCTGTGTGTGGGTCTCTGATACTCCAGATGGATAGCTGTTTAGGATACTCGGCGGTCTTGCAACTCCATCCAATTTTCAAAAGGAGCCCAATGCTTTCCCAGTATACTGCCTAGCTGCCTTGCAGTCCTAATTACATATAGTTACCTAGTGCATAATTGCTGATGTCTCCTCCTCCTGTGTTTCCTCGTCACCGAGGGCGATTGGTCACGTGCTGTCCTGACATCATAAAGCTAGAGCAGGATGTCATCTGACATGAGGGACAATCAGTTGCCTAGCAAGCACCAAGATACATTTATCATGGTATTGAACTGGGTTGCAGGGTAAACAGGGCGCCCAGCTGAAGACCTAGATGGTGAGATGAATGAAACTGGCGCATTATTTGAGACTTGTGCATCTGTTTGAAGGTGCAGTTAATCACAATGTTCTCGACTTCTCTATAGCTTAACTGATAAGGATGTACTAAGATGAAGATGTTAAGATGTTGTTTATAGTTTTTATTATTCCCACTAACAGTAGCGTGAACTTTCCTCCCTCAACTTATCAGATCACTCAATTGCTATTGGCGTATCATAACCTATAAGAATTGCACTGAGAAGGGGATGCCATCACTTGGCTGGCAATCACATCTTTTTATCTAGGTCCTGATGTAGGTGCTAGTGTTGTGTAGAGAGTGGTAGCAAATGAGGCATAGGATTGATGTAATGTAATGTGTATACTTGTAAAGCGCACTGTTGCCAGCCGGCGTCCTGGCGCTGTATACCGCTGGGGAACCAGTCCTGGCTTGCCCTGTGGGATGGCCCCTGCTGGGAATCCCCAAGGTGGAGCCAGGCATCCCCGGCGTTGAGGGGGCCGTTGTGGAGATTAGGCAAGCTAATGCCCAGAGTTGCAGAGTGGGACCCCTGGTTAGAGTAGGCACTGACGTGAGAATTATCGAGTCCGCTGACCCTGGTCCATGACCCTGCCGCGTCGGGAATCAAACCCTGGTCCCGGGCCGACTTCTGCTTTTGGGTCTGCCGCCTCTAACCAGTGAGCCATTGAGAGATGTACCCCAGGCTGAACATGAAAACTGAGAAAACATGAAAACTGAGATTCTAATTTTTAGTAGGGTGTGGATTTTCACAATATCCATAGTACTGATTATCAAGCCTTAGAAAATCTGTTTTTTATTGCTGTGCATTCGTTTGAAAATATTCAAGTTCTATTGCACTAACAGTGGACTTTTCCATCTGCAGAATATACTGAATGACCAGAGATGGCAGTGCTGCGGAAGAGAATTTGTCTGCATTGCTGAGACCAAAAAAAAAAACAAGAAGCCATTTCTCAGCACTCTGCCTTCCTTCAATTTAAATGGTAAGTCAAACTCGAGCTAGTGGGGTCTTGGCATGATTATCTTTGTCAAGACTCTACCAAAATGGATGACGTTATGGTGATCATCATATTTTATCAGACTTTGTCTCCGAAGCTGAGAAAGCCTGCGTTAGATACCTGTGCTAACAATGTGTCATCAGAGGACATTACTGTCTTTAAGGCTGGAAAGAGTTTCCTTAATTTGGAGCCATGGCCTTACTTTCTCAAGAAGTGAAGCTCATTTGACCTGTTTCCCTGCACTCTGTGTGTGGGTCTCTGATACTCCAGATGGATAGCTGTTTAGGATACTCGGCGGTCTTGCAACTCCATCCAATTTTCAAAAGGAGCCCAATGCTTTCCCAGTATACTGCCTACCTGCCTTGCAGTCCTAATTACATATAGTTACCTAGTGCATAATTGCTGATGTCTCCTCCTCCTGTGTTTCCTCGTCACCGAGGGCGATTGGTCACGTGCTGTCCTGACATCATAAAGCTAGAGCAGGATGTCATCTGACATGAGGGACAATCAGTTGCCTAGCAAGCACTAAGATACATTTATCATGGTATTGAACTGGGTTGCAGGGTAAACAGGGCGCCCAGCTGAAGACCTAGATGGTGAGATGAATGAAACTGGCGCATTATTTGAGACTTGTGCATCTGTTTGAAGGTGCAGTTAATCACAATGTTCTCGACTTCTCTATAGCTTAACTGATAAGGATGTACTAAGATGAAGATGTTAAGATGTTGTTTATAGTTTTTATTATTCCCACTAACAGTAGCGTAAACCTTCCTCCCTCAACTTATCAGATCACTCAATTGCTATTGGCGTATCATAACCTATAAGAATTGCACTGAGAAGGGGATGCCATCACTTGGCTGGCAATCACATCTTTTTATCTATGTCCTGATGTAGGTGCTAGTGTTGTGTAGAGAGTGGTAGAAATGAGGCATAGGATTGATGTAATGCAATGTGTATATTTGTAAAGCGCACTGTTGCCAGCCAGCGTCCTAGCGCTGTATACCGCTGGGGAACCAGTCCTGGCTTTCCCTGTGGGATGGTCCCTGCTGGGAATCCCCAAGGTGGAGCCAGGCATCCCCGGCGTTGAGGGGGCCGTTGTGGAGATTAGGCAAGCTAATGCCCAGAGTTGCAGAGTGGGACCCCTGGTTAGAGTAGGCACTGACGTGAGAATTATCGAGTCCGCTGACCCTGGTCCATGACCCTGCCGTGTCGGGAATCAAACCCTGGTCCCGGGCCGACTTCTGCTTTTGGGTCTGCTGCCTCTAACCAGTGAGCCATTGAGAGATGTACCCCAGGCTGAACATGAAAACTGAGAAAACATGAAAACTGAGATTCTAATTTTTAGTAGGGTGTGGATTTTCACAATATCCATAGTACTGATTATCAAGCCTTAGAAAATCTGTTTTTTATTGCTGTGCATTCGTTTGAAAATATTCAAGTTCTAATGCACTAACAGTGGACTTTTCCATCTGCAGAATATACTGAATGACCAGAGATGGCAGTGCTGCGGAAGAGAATTTGTCTGCATTGCTGAGACCAAAAAAAAAAACAAGAAGCCATTTCTCAGCACTCTGCCTTCCTTCATCAATTTAAATGGTAAGTCAAACTCGAGCTAGTGGGGTCTTGGCATGATTATCTTTGTCAAGACTCTACCAAAATGGATGACGTTACGGTGATCATCATATTTTATCAGACTTTGTCTCCGAAGCTGAGAAAGCCTGCGTTAGATACCTGTGCTAACAATGTGTCATCAGAGGACATTACTGTCTTTAAGGCTGGAAAGAGTTTCCTTAATTTGGAGCCATGGCCTTACTTTCTCAAGAAGTGAAGCTCATTTGACCTGTTTCCCTGCACTCTGTGTGTGGGTCTCTGATACTCCAGATGGATAGCTGTTTAGGATACTCGGCGGTCTTGCAACTCCATCCAATTTTCAAAAGGAGCCCAATGCTTTCCCAGTATACTGCCTAGCTGCCTTGCAGTCCTAATTACATATAGTTACCTAGTGCATAATTGCTGATGTCTCCTCCTCCTGTGTTTCCTCGTCACCGAGGGCGATTGGTCACGTGCTGTCCTGACATCATAAAGCTAGAGCAGGATGTCATCTGACATGAGGGACAATCAGTTGCCTAGCAAGCACTAAGATACATTTATCATGGTATTGAACTGGGTTGCAGGGTAAACAGGGCGCCCAGCTGAAGACCTAGATGGTGAGATGAATGAAACTGGCGCATTATTTGAGACTTGTGCATCTGTTTGAAGGTGCAGTTAATCACAATGTTCTCGACTTCTCTATAGCTTAACTGATAAGGATGTACTAAGATGAAGATGTTAAGATGTTGTTTATAGTTTTTATTATTCCCACTAACAGTAGCGTAAACCTTCCTCCCTCAACTTATCAGATCACTCAATTGCTATTGGCGTATCATAACCTATAAGAATTGCACTGAGAAGGGGATGCCATCACTTGGCTGGCAATCACATCTTTTTATCTATGTCCTGATGTAGGTGCTAGTGTTGTGTAGAGAGTGGTAGAAATGAGGCATAGGATTGATGTAATGCAATGTGTATATTTGTAAAGCGCACTGTTGCCAGCCAGCGTCCTAGCGCTGTATACCGCTGGGGAACCAGTCCTGGCTTTCCCTGTGGGATGGTCCCTGCTGGGAATCCCCAAGGTGGAGCCAGGCATCCCCGGCGTTGAGGGGGCCGTTGTGGAGATTAGGCAAGCTAATGCCCAGAGTTGCAGAGTGGGACCCCTGGTTAGAGTAGGCACTGACGTGAGAATTATCGAGTCCGCTGACCCTGGTCCATGACCCTGCCGTGTCGGGAATCCAACCCTGGTCCCGGGCCGACTTCTGCTTTTGGGTCTGCTGCCTCTAACCAGTGAGCCATTGAGAGATGTACCCCAGGCTGAACATGAAAACTGAGAAAACATGAAAACTGAGATTCTAATTTTTAGTAGGGTGTGGATTTTCACAATATCCATAGTACTGATTATCAAGCCTTAGAAAATCTGTTTTTTATTGCTGTGCATTCGTTTGAAAATATTCAAGTTCTATTGCACTAACAGTGGACTTTTCCATCTGCAGAATATACTGAATGACCAGAGATGGCAGTGCTGCGGAAGAGAATTTGTCTGCATTGCTGAGACCAAAAAAAAAAACAAGAAGCCATTTCTCAGCACTCTGCCTTCCTTCATCAATTTAAATGGTAAGTCAAACTCGAGTTAGTGGGGTCTTGGCATGATTATCTTTGTCAAGACTCTACCAAAATGGATGACGTTACGGTGATCATATTTTATCAGACTTTGTCTCCGCAGCTGAGAAAGCCTGCGTTAGATACCTGTGCTAACAATGTGTCATCAGAGGACATTACTGTCTTTAAGGCTGGAAAGAGTTTCCTTAATTTGGAGCCATGGCCTTACTTTCTCAAGAAGTGAAGCTCATTTGACCTGTTTCCCTGCACTCTGTGTGTGGGTCTCTGATACTCCAGATGGATAGCTGTTTAGGATACTCGGCGGTCTTGCAACTCCATCCAATTTTCAAAAGGAGCCCAATGCTTTCCCAGTATACTGCCTAGCTGCCTTGCAGTCCTAATTACATATAGTTACCTAGTGCATAATTGCTGATGTCTCCTCCTCCTGTGTTTCCTCGTCACCGAGGGCGATTGGTCACGTGCTGTCCTGACATCATAAAGCTAGAGCAGGATGTCATCTGACATGAGGGACAATCAGTTGCCTAGCAAGCACCAAGATACATTTATCATGGTATTGAACTGGGTTGCAGGGTAAACAGGGCGCCCAGCTGAAGACCTAGATGGTGAGATGAATGAAACTGGCGCATTATTTGAGACTTGTGCATCTGTTTGAAGGTGCAGTTAATCACAATGTTCTCGACTTCTCTATAGCTTAACTGATAAGGATGTACTAAGATGAAGATGTTAAGATGTTGTTTATAGTTTTTATTATTCCCACTAACAGTAGCGTAAACCTTCCTCCCTCAACTTATCAGATCACTCAATTGCTATTGGCGTATCATAACCTATAAGAATTGCACTGAGAAGGGGATGCCATCACTTGGCTGGCAATCACATCTTTTTATCTAGGTCCTGATGTAGGTGCTAGTGTTGTGTAGAGAGTGGTAGAAATGAGGCATAGGATTGATGTAATGCAATGTGTATATTTGTAAAGCGCACTGTTGCCAGCCAGCGTCCTAGCGCTGTATACCGCTGGGGAACCAGTCCTGGCTTTCCCTGTGGGATGGTCCCTGCTGGGAATCCCCAAGGTGGAGCCAGGCATCCCCGGCGTTGAGGGGGCCGTTGTGGAGATTAGGCAAGCTAATGCCCAGAGTTGCAGAGTGGGACCCCTGGTTAGAGTAGGCACTGACGTGAGAATTATCGAGTCCGCTGACCCTGGTCCATGACCCTGCCGTGTCGGGAATCCAACCCTGGTCCCGGGCCGACTTCTGCTTTTGGGTCTGCTGCCTCTAACCAGTGAGCCATTGAGAGATGTACCCCAGGCTGAACATGAAAACTGAGAAAACATGAAAACTGAGATTCTAATTTTTAGTAGGGTGTGGATTTTCACAATATCCATAGTACTGATTATCAAGCCTTAGAAAATCTGTTTTTTATTGCTGCGCATTCGTTTGAAAATATTCAAGTTCTATTGCACTAACAGTGGACTTTTCCATCTGCAGAATATACTGAATGACCAGAGATGGCAGTGCTGCGGAAGAGAATTTGTCTGCATTGCTGAGACCAAAAAAAAAAACAAGAAGCCATTTCTCAGCACTCTGCCTTCCTTCATCAATTTAAATGGTAAGTCAAACTCGAGTTAGTGGGGTCTTGGCATGATTATCTTTGTCAAGACTCTACCAAAATGGATGACGTTACGGTGATCATATTTTATCAGACTTTGTCTCCGCAGCTGAGAAAGCCTGCGTTAGATACCTGTGCTAACAATGTGTCATCAGAGGACATTACTGTCTTTAAGGCTGGAAAGAGTTTCCTTAATTTGGAGCCATGGCCTTACTTTCTCAAGAAGTGAAGCTCATTTGACCTGTTTCCCTGCACTCTGTGTGTGGGTCTCTGATACTCCAGATGGATAGCTGTTTAGGATACTCGGCGGTCTTGCAACTCCATCCAATTTTCAAAAGGAGCCCAATGCTTTCCCAGTATACTGCCTAGCTGCCTTGCAGTCCTAATTACATATAGTTACCTAGTGCATAATTGCTGATGTCTCCTCCTCCTGTGTTTCCTCGTCACCGAGGGCGATTGGTCACGTGCTGTCCTGACATCATAAAGCTAGAGCAGGATGTCATCTGACATGAGGGACAATCAGTTGCCTAGCAAGCACCAAGATACATTTATCATGGTATTGAACTGGGTTGCAGGGTAAACAGGGCGCCCAGCTGAAGACCTAGATGGTGAGATGAATGAAACTGGCGCATTATTTGAGACTTGTGCATCTGTTTGAAGGTGCAGTTAATCACAATGTTCTCGACTTCTCTATAGCTTAACTGATAAGGATGTACTAAGATGAAGATGTTAAGATGTTGTTTATAGTTTTTATTATTCCCACTAACAGTAGCGTAAACCTTCCTCCCTCAACTTATCAGATCACTCAATTGCTATTGGCGTATCATAACCTATAAGAATTGCACTGAGAAGGGGATGCCATCACTTGGCTGGCAATCACATCTTTTTATCTAGGTCCTGATGTAGGTGCTAGTGTTGTGTAGAGAGTGGTAGAAATGAGGCATAGGATTGATGTAATGCAATGTGTATATTTGTAAAGCGCACTGTTGCCAGCCAGCGTCCTAGCGCTGTATACCGCTGGGGAACCAGTCCTGGCTTTCCCTGTGGGATGGTCCCTGCTGGGAATCCCCAAGGTGGAGCCAGGCATCCCCGGCGTTGAGGGGGCCGTTGTGGAGATTAGGCAAGCTAATGCCCAGAGTTGCAGAGTGGGACCCCTGGTTAGAGTAGGCACTGACGTGAGAATTATCGAGTCCGCTGACCCTGGTCCATGACCCTGCCGTGTCGGGAATCCAACCCTGGTCCCGGGCCGACTTCTGCTTTTGGGTCTGCTGCCTCTAACCAGTGAGCCATTGAGAGATGTACCCCAGGCTGAACATGAAAACTGAGAAAACATGAAAACTGAGATTCTAATTTTTAGTAGGGTGTGGATTTTCACAATATCCATAGTACTGATTATCAAGCCTTAGAAAATCTGTTTTTTATTGCTGTGCATTCGTTTGAAAATATTCAAGTTCTATTGCACTAACAGTGGACTTTTCCATCTGCAGAATATACTGAATGACCAGAGATGGCAGTGCTGCGGAAGAGAATTTGTCTGCATTGCTGAGACCAAAAAAAAAAACAAGAAGCCATTTCTCAGCACTCTGCCTTCCTTCATCAATTTAAATGGTAAGTCAAACTCGAGTTAGTGGGGTCTTGGCATGATTATCTTTGTCAAGACTCTACCAAAATGGATGACGTTACGGTGATCATATTTTATCAGACTTTGTCTCCGCAGCTGAGAAAGCCTGCGTTAGATACCTGTGCTAACAATGTGTCATCAGAGGACATTACTGTCTTTAAGGCTGGAAAGAGTTTCCTTAATTTGGAGCCATGGCCTTACTTTCTCAAGAAGTGAAGCTCATTTGACCTGTTTCCCTGCACTCTGTGTGTGGGTCTCTGATACTCCAGATGGATAGCTGTTTAGGATACTCGGCGGTCTTGCAACTCCATCCAATTTTCAAAAGGAGCCCAATGCTTTCCCAGTATACTGCCTAGCTGCCTTGCAGTCCTAATTACATATAGTTACCTAGTGCATAATTGCTGATGTCTCCTCCTCCTGTGTTTCCTCGTCACCGAGGGCGATTGGTCACGTGCTGTCCTGACATCATAAAGCTAGAGCAGGATGTCATCTGACATGAGGGACAATCAGTTGCCTAGCAAGCACCAAGATACATTTATCATGGTATTGAACTGGGTTGCAGGGTAAACAGGGCGCCCAGCTGAAGACCTAGATGGTGAGATGAATGAAACTGGCGCATTATTTGAGACTTGTGCATCTGTTTGAAGGTGCAGTTAATCACAATGTTCTCGACTTCTCTATAGCTTAACTGATAAGGATGTACTAAGATGAAGATGTTAAGATGTTGTTTATAGTTTTTATTATTCCCACTAACAGTAGCGTAAACCTTCCTCCCTCAACTTATCAGATCACTCAATTGCTATTGGCGTATCATAACCTATAAGAATTGCACTGAGAAGGGGATGCCATCACTTGGCTGGCAATCACATCTTTTTATCTAGGTCCTGATGTAGGTGCTAGTGTTGTGTAGAGAGTGGTAGAAATGAGGCATAGGATTGATGTAATGCAATGTGTATATTTGTAAAGCGCACTGTTGCCAGCCGGCGTCCTGGCGCTGTATACCGCTGGGGAACCAGTCCTGGCTTGCCCTGTGGGATGGCCCCTGCTGGGAATCCCCAAGGTGGAGCCAGGCATCCCCGGCGTTGTGGGGGCAGTTGTGGAGATTAGGCAAGCTAATGCCCAGAGTTGCAGAGTGGGACCCCTGGTTAGAGTAGGCACTGACGTGAGAATTATCGAGTCCGCTGACCCTGGTCCATGACCCTGCCGTGTCGGGAATCAAACCCTGGTCCCGGGCCGACTTCTGCTTTTGGGTCTGCTGCCTCTAACCAGTGAGCCATTGAGAGATGTACCCCAGGCTGAACATGAAAACTGAGAAAACATGAAAACTGAGATTCTAATTTTTAGTAGGGTGTGGATTTTCACAATATCCATAGTACTGATTATCAAGCCTTAGAAAATCTGTTTTTTATTGCTGTGCATTCGTTTGAAAATATTCAAGTTCTATTGCACTAACAGTGGACTTTTCCATCTGCAGAATATACTGAATGACCAGAGATGGCAGTGCTGCGGAAGAGAATTTGTCTGCATTGCTGAGACCAAAAAAAAAAACAAGAAGCCATTTCTCAGCACTCTGCCTTCCTTCATCAATTTAAATGGTAAGTCAAACTCGAGCTAGTGGGGTCTTGGCATGATTATCTTTGTCAAGACTCTACCAAAATGGATGACGTTACGGTGATCATCATATTTTATCAGACTTTGTCTCCGAAGCTGAGAAAGCCTGCGTTAGATACCTGTGCTAACAATGTGTCATCAGAGGACATTACTGTCTTTAAGGCTGGAAAGAGTTTCCTTAATTTGGAGCCATGGCCTTACTTTCTCAAGGAGTGAAGCTCATTTGACCTGTTTCCCTGCACTCTGTGTGTGGGTCTCTGATACTCCAGATGGATAGCTGTTTAGGATACTCGGCGGTCTTGCAACTCCATCCAATTTTCAAAAGGAGCCCAATGCTTTCCCAGTATACTGCCTAGCTGCCTTGCAGTCCTAATTACATATAGTTACCTAGTGCATAATTGCTGATGTCGTCTCCTCCTGTGTTTCCTCGTCACCGAGGGCGATTGGTCACGTGCTGTCCTGACATCATAAAGCTAGAGCAGGATGTCATCTGACATGAGGGACAATCAGTTGCCTAGCAAGCACCAAGATACATTTATCATGGTATTGAACTGGGTTGCAGGGTAAACAGGGCGCCCAGCTGAAGACCTAGATGGTGAGATGAATGAAACTGGCGCATTATTTGAGACTTGTGCATCTGTTTGAAGGTGCAGTTAATCACAATGTTCTCGACTTCTCTATAGCTTAACTGATAAGGATGTACTAAGATGAAGATGTTAAGATGTTGTTTATAGTTTTTATTATTCCCACTAACAGTAGCGTAAACCTTCCTCCCTCAACTTATCAGATCACTCAATTGCTATTGGCGTATCATAACCTATAAGAATTGCACTGAGAAGGGGATGCCATCACTTGGCTGGCAATCACATCTTTTTATCTAGGTCCTGATGTATGTGCTAGTGTTGTGTAGAGAGTGGTAGAAATGAGGCATAGGATTGATGTAATGTAATGTGTATACTTGTAAAGCGCACTGTTGCCAGCCGGCGTCCTGGCGCTGTATACCGCTGGGGAACCAGTCCTGGCTTGCCCTGTGGGATGGCCCCTGCTGGGAATCCCCAAGGTGGAGCCAGGCATCCCCGGCGTTGAGGGGGCCGTTGTGGAGATTAGGCAAGCTAATGCCCAGAGTTGCAGAGTGGGACCCCTGGTTAGAGTATGCACTGACGTGAGAATTATCGAGTCCGCTGACCCTGGTCCATGACCCTGCCGTGTCGGGAATCAAACCCTGGTCCCGGGCCGACTTCTGCTTTTGGGTCTGCTGCCTCTAACCAGTGAGCCATTGAGAGATGTACCCCAGGCTGAACATGAAAACTGAGAAAACATGAAAACTGAGATTCTAATTTTTAGTAGGGTGTGGATTTTCACAATATCCATAGTACTGATTATCAAGCCTTAGAAAATCTGTTTTTTATTGCTGTGCATTCGTTTGAAAATATTCAAGTTCTATTGCACTAACAGTGGACTTTTCCATCTGCAGAATATACTGAATGACCAGAGATGGCAGTGCTGCGGAAGAGAATTTGTCTGCATTGCTGAGACCAAAAAAAAAAACAAGAAGCCATTTCTCAGCACTCTGCCTTCCTTCATCAATTTAAATGGTAAGTCAAACTCGAGTTAGTGGGGTCTTGGCATGATTATCTTTGTCAAGACTCTACCAAAATGGATGACGTTACGGTGATCATATTTTATCAGACTTTGTCTCCGCAGCTGAGAAAGCCTGCATTAGATACCTGTGCTAACAATGTGTCATCAGAGGACATTACTGTCTTTAAGGCTGGAAAGAGTTTCCTTAATTTGGAGCCATGGCCTTACTTTCTCAAGAAGTGAAGCTCATTTGACCTGTTTCCCTGCACTCTGTGTGTGGGTCTCTGATACTCCAGATGGATAGCTGTTTAGGATACTCGGCGGTCTTGCAACTCCATCCAATTTTCAAAAGGAGCCCAATGCTTTCCCAGTATACTGCCTAGCTGCCTTGCAGTCCTAATTACATATAGTTACCTAGTGCATAATTGCTGATGTCTCCTCCTCCTGTGTTTCCTCGTCACCGAGGGCGATTGGTCACGTGCTGTCCTGACATCATAAAGCTAGAGCAGGATGTCATCTGACATGAGGGACAATCAGTTGCCTAGCAAGCACCAAGATACATTTATCATGGTATTGAACTGGATTGCAGGGTAAACAGGGCGCCCAGCTGAAGACCTAGATGGTGAGATGAATGAAACTGGCGCATTATTTGAGACTTGTGCATCTGTTTGAAGGTGCAGTTAATCACAATGTTCTCGACTTCTCTATAGCTTAACTGATAAGGATGTACTAAGATGAAGATGTTAGGATGTTGTTTATAGTTTTTATTATTCCCACTAACAGTAGCGTAAACCTTCCTCCCTCAACTTATCAGATCACTCAATTGCTATTGGCGTATCATAACCTATAAGAATTGCACTGAGAAGGGGATGCCATCACTTGGCTGGCAATCACATCTTTTTATCTAGGTCCTGATGTAGGTGCTAGTGTTGTGTAGAGAGTGGTAGAAATGAGGCATAGGATTGATGTAATGCAATGTGTATATTTGTAAAGCGCACTGTTGCCAGCCAGCGTCCTGGCGCTGTATACCGCTGGGGAACCAGTCCTGGCTTGCCCTGTGGGATGGCCCCTGCTGGGAATCCCCAAGGTGGAGCCAGGCATCCCCGGCGTTGTGGGGGCAGTTGTGGAGATTAGGCAAGCTAATGCCCAGAGTTGCAGAGTGGGACCCCTGGTTAGAGTAGGCACTGACGTGAGAATTATCGAGTCCGCTGACCCTGGTCCATGACCCTGCCGTGTCGGGAATCAAACCCTGGTCCCGGGCCGACTTCTGCTTTTGGGTCTGCTGCCTCTAACCAGTGAGCCATTGAGAGATGTACCCCAGGCTGAACATGAAAACTGAGAAAACATGAAAACTGAGATTCTAATTTTTAGTAGGGTGTGGATTTTCACAATATCCATAGTACTGATTATCAAGCCTTAGAAAATCTGTTTTTTATTGCTGTGCATTCGTTTGAAAATATTCAAGTTCTATTGCACTAACAGTGGACTTTTCCATCTGCAGAATATACTGAATGACCAGAGATGGCAGTGCTGCGGAAGAGAATTTGTCTGCATTGCTGAGACCAAAAAAAAAAACAAGAAGCCATTTCTCAGCACTCTGCCTTCCTTCATCAATTTAAATGGTAAGTCAAACTCGAGTTAGTGGGGTCTTGGCATGATTATCTTTGTCAAGACTCTACCAAAATGGATGACGTTACGGTGATCATATTTTATCAGACTTTGTCTCCGCAGCTGAGAAAGCCTGCGTTAGATACCTGTGCTAACAATGTGTCATCAGAGGACATTACTGTCTTTAAGGCTGGAAAGAGTTTCCTTAATTTGGAGCCATGGCCTTACTTTCTCAAGAAGTGAAGCTCATTTGACCTGTTTCCCTGCACTCTGTGTGTGGGTCTCTGATACTCCAGATGGATAGCTGTTTAGGATACTCGGCGGTCTTGCAACTCCATCCAATTTTCAAAAGGAGCCCAATGCTTTCCCAGTATACTGCCTAGCTGCCTTGCAGTCCTAATTACATATAGTTACCTAGTGCATAATTGCTGATGTCTCCTCCTCCTGTGTTTCCTCGTCACCGAGGGCGATTGGTCACGTGCTGTCCTGACATCATAAAGCTAGAGCAGGATGTCATCTGACATGAGGGACAATCAGTTGCCTAGCAAGCACCAAGATACATTTATCATGGTATTGAACTGGGTTGCAGGGTAAACAGGGCGCCCAGCTGAAGACCTAGATGGTGAGATGAATGAAACTGGCGCATTATTTGAGACTTGTGCATCTGTTTGAAGGTGCAGTTAATCACAATGTTCTCGACTTCTCTATAGCTTAACTGATAAGGATGTACTAAGATGAAGATGTTAAGATGTTGTTTATAGTTTTTATTATTCCCACTAACAGTAGCGTAAACCTTCCTCCCTCAACTTATCAGATCACTCAATTGCTATTGGCGTATCATAACCTATAAGAATTGCACTGAGAAGGGGATGCCATCACTTGGCTGGCAATCACATCTTTTTATCTATGTCCTGATGTAGGTGCTAGTGTTGTGTAGAGAGTGGTAGAAATGAGGCATAGGATTGATGTAATGCAATGTGTATATTTGTAAAGCGCACTGTTGCCAGCCAGCGTCCTAGCGCTGTATACCGCTGGGGAACCAGTCCTGGCTTTCCCTGTGGGATGGTCCCTGCTGGGAATCCCCAAGGTGGAGCCAGGCATCCCCGGCGTTGAGGGGGCCGTTGTGGAGATTAGGCAAGCTAATGGCCAGAGTTGCAGAGTGGGACCCCTGGTTAGAGTAGGCACTGACGTGAGAATTATCGAGTCCGCTGACCCTGGTCCATGACCCTGCCGTGTCGGGAATCCAACCCTGGTCCCGGGCCGACTTCTGCTTTTGGGTCTGCTGCCTCTAACCAGTGAGCCATTGAGAGATGTACCCCAGGCTGAACATGAAAACTGAGAAAACATGAAAACTGAGATTCTAATTTTTAGTAGGGTGTGGATTTTCACAATATCCATAGTACTGATTATCAAGCCTTAGAAAATCTGTTTTTTATTGCTGTGCATTCGTTTGAAAATATTCAAGTTCTATTGCACTAACAGTGGACTTTTCCATCTGCAGAATATACTGAATGACCAGAGATGGCAGTGCTGCGGAAGAGAATTTGTCTGCATTGCTGAGACCAAAAAAAAAAACAAGAAGCCATTTCTCAGCACTCTGCCTTCCTTCATCAATTTAAATGGTAAGTCAAACTCGAGTTAGTGGGGTCTTGGCATGATTATCTTTGTCAAGACTCTACCAAAATGGATGACGTTACGGTGATCATATTTTATCAGACTTTGTCTCCGCAGCTGAGAAAGCCTGCATTAGATACCTGTGCTAACAATGTGTCATCAGAGGACATTACTGTCTTTAAGGCTGGAAAGAGTTTCCTTAATTTGGAGCCATGGCCTTACTTTCTCAAGAAGTGAAGCTCATTTGACCTGTTTCCCTGCACTCTGTGTGTGGGTCTCTGATACTCCAGATGGATAGCTGTTTAGGATACTCGGCGGTCTTGCAACTCCATCCAATTTTCAAAAGGAGCCCAATGCTTTCCCAGTATACTGCCTAGCTGCCTTGCAGTCCTAATTACATATAGTTACCTAGTGCATAATTGCTGATGTCTCCTCCTCCTGTGTTTCCTCGTCACCGAGGGCGATTGGTCACGTGCTGTCCTGACATCATAAAGCTAGAGCAGGATGTCATCTGACATGAGGGACAATCAGTTGCCTAGCAAGCACCAAGATACATTTATCATGGTATTGAACTGGATTGCAGGGTAAACAGGGCGCCCAGCTGAAGACCTAGATGGTGAGATGAATGAAACTGGCGCATTATTTGAGACTTGTGCATCTGTTTGAAGGTGCAGTTAATCACAATGTTCTCGACTTCTCTATAGCTTAACTGATAAGGATGTACTAAGATGAAGATGTTAGGATGTTGTTTATAGTTTTTATTATTCCCACTAACAGTAGCGTAAACCTTCCTCCCTCAACTTATCAGATCACTCAATTGCTATTGGCGTATCATAACCTATAAGAATTGCACTGAGAAGGGGATGCCATCACTTGGCTGGCAATCACATCTTTTTATCTAGGTCCTGATGTAGGTGCTAGTGTTGTGTAGAGAGTGGTAGAAATGAGGCATAGGATTGATGTAATGCAATGTGTATATTTGTAAAGCGCACTGTTGCCAGCCAGCGTCCTGGCGCTGTATACCGCTGGGGAACCAGTCCTGGCTTGCCCTGTGGGATGGCCCCTGCTGGGAATCCCCAAGGTGGAGCCAGGCATCCCCGGCGTTGTGGGGGCAGTTGTGGAGATTAGGCAAGCTAATGCCCAGAGTTGCAGAGTGGGACCCCTGGTTAGAGTAGGCACTGACGTGAGAATTATCGAGTCCGCTGACCCTGGTCCATGACCCTGCCGTGTCGGGAATCAAACCCTGGTCCCGGGCCGACTTCTGCTTTTGGGTCTGCTGCCTCTAACCAGTGAGCCATTGAGAGATGTACCCCAGGCTGAACATGAAAACTGAGAAAACATGAAAACTGAGATTCTAATTTTTAGTAGGGTGTGGATTTTCACAATATCCATAGTACTGATTATCAAGCCTTAGAAAATCTGTTTTTTATTGCTGTGCATTCGTTTGAAAATATTCAAGTTCTATTGCACTAACAGTGGACTTTTCCATCTGCAGAATATACTGAATGACCAGAGATGGCAGTGCTGCGGAAGAGAATTTGTCTGCATTGCTGAGACCAAAAAAAAAAACAAGAAGCCATTTCTCAGCACTCTGCCTTCCTTCATCAATTTAAATGGTAAGTCAAACTCGAGTTAGTGGGGTCTTGGCATGATTATCTTTGTCAAGACTCTACCAAAATGGATGACGTTACGGTGATCATATTTTATCAGACTTTGTCTCCGCAGCTGAGAAAGCCTGCGTTAGATACCTGTGCTAACAATGTGTCATCAGAGGACATTACTGTCTTTAAGGCTGGAAAGAGTTTCCTTAATTTGGAGCCATGGCCTTACTTTCTCAAGAAGTGAAGCTCATTTGACCTGTTTCCCTGCACTCTGTGTGTGGGTCTCTGATACTCCAGATGGATAGCTGTTTAGGATACTCGGCGGTCTTGCAACTCCATCCAATTTTCAAAAGGAGCCCAATGCTTTCCCAGTATACTGCCTAGCTGCCTTGCAGTCCTAATTACATATAGTTACCTAGTGCATAATTGCTGATGTCTCCTCCTCCTGTGTTTCCTCGTCACCGAGGGCGATTGGTCACGTGCTGTCCTGACATCATAAAGCTAGAGCAGGATGTCATCTGACATGAGGGACAATCAGTTGCCTAGCAAGCACCAAGATACATTTATCATGGTATTGAACTGGGTTGCAGGGTAAACAGGGCGCCCAGCTGAAGACCTAGATGGTGAGATGAATGAAACTGGCGCATTATTTGAGACTTGTGCATCTGTTTGAAGGTGCAGTTAATCACAATGTTCTCGACTTCTCTATAGCTTAACTGATAAGGATGTACTAAGATGAAGATGTTAGGATGTTGTTTATAGTTTTTATTATTCCCACTAACAGTAGCGTAAACCTTCCTCCCTCAACTTATCAGATCACTCAATTGCTATTGGCGTATCATAACCTATAAGAATTGCACTGAGAAGGGGATGCCATCACTTGGCTGGCAATCACATCTTTTTATCTAGGTCCTGATGTAGGTGCTAGTGTTGTGTAGAGAGTGGTAGAAATGAGGCATAGGATTGATGTAATGCAATGTGTATATTTGTAAAGCGCACTGTTGCCAGCCAGCGTCCTGGCGCTGTATACCGCTGGGGAACCAGTCCTGGCTTGCCCTGTGGGATGGCCCCTGCTGGGAATCCCCAAGGTGGAGCCAGGCATCCCCGGCGTTGTGGGGGCAGTTGTGGAGATTAGGCAAGCTAATGCCCAGAGTTGCAGAGTGGGACCCCTGGTTAGAGTAGGCACTGACGTGAGAATTATCGAGTCCGCTGACCCTGGTCCATGACCCTGCCGCGTCGGGAATCAAACCCTGGTCCCGGGCCGACTTCTGCTTTTGGGTCTGCCGCCTCTAACCAGTGAGCCATTGAGAGATGTACCCCAGGCTGAACATGAAAACTGAGAAAACATGAAAACTGAGATTCTAATTTTTAGTAGGGTGTGGATTTTCACAATATCCATAGTACTGATTATCAAGCCTTAGAAAATCTGTTTTTTATTGCTGTGCATTCGTTTGAAAATATTCAAGTTCTATTGCACTAACAGTGGACTTTTCCATCTGCAGAATATACTGAATGACCAGAGATGGCAGTGCTGCGGAAGAGAATTTGTCTGCATTGCTGAGACCAAAAAAAAAAACAAGAAGCCATTTCTCAGCACTCTGCCTTCCTTCATCAATTTAAATGGCAAGTCAAACTCGAGCTAGTGGGGTCTTGGCATGATTATCTTTGTCAAGACTCTACCAAAATGGATGACGTTACGGTGATCATCATATTTTATCAGACTTTGTCTCTGAAGCTGAGAAAGCCTGCGTTAGATACCTGTGCTAACAATGTGTCATCAGAGGACATTACTGTCTTTAAGGCTGGAAAGAGTTTCCTTAATTTGGAGCCATGGCCTTACTTTCTCAAGAAGTGAAGCTCATTTGACCTGTTTCCCTGCACTCTGTGTGTGGGTCTCTGATACTCCAGATGGATAGCTGTTTAGGATACTCGGCGGTCTTGCAACTCCATCCAATTTTCAAAAGGAGCCCAATGCTTTCCCAGTATACTGCCTAGCTGCCTTGCAGTCCTAATTACATATAGTTACCTAGTGCATAATTGCTGATGTCTCCTCCTCCTGTGTTTCCTCGTCACCGAGGGCGATTGGTCACGTGCTGTCCTGACATCATAAAGCTAGAGCAGGATGTCATCTGACATGAGGGACAATCAGTTGCCTAGCAAGCACCAAGATACATTTATCATGGTATTGAACTGGGTTGCAGGGTAAACAGGGCGCCCAGCTGAAGACCTAGATGGTGAGATGAATGAAACTGGCGCATTATTTGAGACTTGTGCATCTGTTTGAAGGTGCAGTTAATCACAATGTTCTCGACTTCTCTATAGCTTAACTGATAAGGATGTACTAAGATGAAGATGTTAAGATGTTGTTTATAGTTTTTATTATTCCCACTAACAGTAGCGTAAACCTTCCTCCCTCAACTTATCAGATCACTCAATTGCTATTGGCGTATCATAACCTATAAGAATTGCACTGAGAAGGGGATGCCATCACTTGGCTGGCAATCACATCTTTTTATCTAGGTCCTGATGTAGGTGCTAGTGTTGTGTAGAGAGTGGTAGAAATGAGGCATAGGATTGATGTAATGCAATGTGTATATTTGTAAAGCGCACTGTTGCCAGCCAGCGTCCTAGCGCTGTATACCGCTGGGGAACCAGTCCTGGCTTTCCCTGTGGGATGGTCCCTGCTGGGAATCCCCAAGGTGGAGCCAGGCATCCCCGGCGTTGAGGGGGCCGTTGTGGAGATTAGGCAAGCTAATGCCCAGAGTTGCAGAGTGGGACCCCTGGTTAGAGTAGGCACTGACGTGAGAATTATCGAGTCCGCTTACCCTGGTCCATGACCCTGCCGTGTCGGGAATCAAACCCTGGTCCCGGGCCGACTTCTGCTTTTGGGTCTGCTGCCTCTAACCAGTGAGCCATTGAGAGATGTACCCCAGGCTGAACATGAAAACTGAGAAAACATGAAAACTGAGATTCTAATTTTTAGTAGGGTGTGGATTTTCACAATATCCATAGTACTGATTATCAAGCCTTAGAAAATCTGTTTTTTATTGCTGTGCATTCGTTTGAAAATATTCAAGTTCTAATGCACTAACAGTGGACTTTTCCATCTGCAGAATATACTGAATGACCAGAGATGGCAGTGCTGCGGAAGAGAATTTGTCTGCATTGCTGAGACCAAAAAAAAAAACAAGAAGCCATTTCTCAGCACTCTGCCTTCCTTCATCAATTTAAATGGTAAGTCAAACTCGAGCTAGTGGGGTCTTGGCATGATTATCTTTGTCAAGACTCTACCAAAATGGATGACGTTACGGTGATCATCATATTTTATCAGACTTTGTCTCCGAAGCTGAGAAAGCCTGCGTTAGATACCTGTGCTAACAATGTGTCATCAGAGGACATTACTGTCTTTAAGGCTGGAAAGAGTTTCCTTAATTTGGAGCCATGGCCTTACTTTCTCAAGAAGTGAAGCTCATTTGACCTGTTTCCCTGCACTCTGTGTGTGGGTCTCTGATACTCCAGATGGATAGCTGTTTAGGATACTCGGCGGTCTTGCAACTCCATCCAATTTTCAAAAGGAGCCCAATGCTTTCCCAGTATACTGCCTAGCTGCCTTGCAGTCCTAATTACATATAGTTACCTAGTGCATAATTGCTGATGTCTCCTCCTCCTGTGTTTCCTCGTCACCGAGGGCGATTGGTCACGTGCTGTCCTGACATCATAAAGCTAGAGCAGGATGTCATCTGACATGAGGGACAATCAGTTGCCTAGCAAGCACCAAGATACATTTATCATGGTATTGAACTGGGTTGCAGGGTAAACAGGGCGCCCAGCTGAAGACCTAGATGGTGAGATGAATGAAACTGGCGCATTATTTGAGACTTGTGCATCTGTTTGAAGGTGCAGTTAATCACAATGTTCTCGACTTCTCTATAGCTTAACTGATAAGGATGTACTAAGATGAAGATGTTAAGATGTTGTTTATAGTTTTTATTATTCCCACTAACAGTAGCGTAAACCTTCCTCCCTCAACTTATCAGATCACTCAATTGCTATTGGCGTATCATAACCTATAAGAATTGCACTGAGAAGGGGATGCCATCACTTGGCTGGCAATCACATCTTTTTATCTAGGTCCTGATGTAGGTGCTAGTGTTGTGTAGAGAGTGGTAGAAATGAGGCATAGGATTGATGTAATGCAATGTGTATATTTGTAAAGCGCACTGTTGCCAGCCAGCGTCCTGGCGCTGTATACCGCTGGGGAACCAGTCCTGGCTTGCCCTGTGGGATGGCCCCTGCTGGGAATCCCCAAGGTGGAGCCAGGCATCCCCGGCGTTGTGGGGGCAGTTGTGGAGATTAGGCAAGCTAATGCCCAGAGTTGCAGAGTGGGACCCCTGGTTAGAGTAGGCACTGACGTGAGAATTATCGAGTCCGCTGACCCTGGTCCATGACCCTGCCGCGTCGGGAATCAAACCCTGGTCCCGGGCCGACTTCTGCTTTTGGGTCTGCCGCCTCTAACCAGTGAGCCATTGAGAGATGTACCCCAGGCTGAACATGAAAACTGAGAAAACATGAAAACTGAGATTCTAATTTTTAGTAGGGTGTGGATTTTCACAATATCCATAGTACTGATTATCAAGCCTTAGAAAATCTGTTTTTTATTGCTGTGCATTCGTTTGAAAATATTCAAGTTCTATTGCACTAACAGTGGACTTTTCCATCTGCAGAATATACTGAATGACCAGAGATGGCAGTGCTGCGGAAGAGAATTTGTCTGCATTGCTGAGACCAAAAAAAAAACAAGAAGCCATTTCTCAGCACTCTGCCTTCCTTCATCAATTTAAATGGTAAGTCAAACTCGAGCTAGTGGGGTCTTGGCATGATTATCTTTGTCAAGACTCTACCAAAATGGATGACGTTACGGTGATCATCATATTTTATCAGACTTTGTCTCCGAAGCTGAGAAAGCCTGCGTTAGATACCTGTGCTAACAATGTGTCATCAGAGGACATTACTGTCTTTAAGGCTGGAAAGAGTTTCCTTAATTTGGAGCCATGGCCTTACTTTCTCAAGAAGTGAAGCTCATTTGACCTGTTTCCCTGCACTCTGTGTGTGGGTCTCTGATACTCCAGATGGATAGCTGTTTAGGATACTCGGCGGTCTTGCAACTCCATCCAATTTTCAAAAGGAGCCCAATGCTTTCCCAGTATACTGCCTAGCTGCCTTGCAGTCCTAATTACATATAGTTACCTAGTGCATAATTGCTGATGTCTCCTCCTCCTGTGTTTCCTCGTCACCGAGGGCGATTGGTCACGTGCTGTCCTGACATCATAAAGCTAGAGCAGGATGTCATCTGACATGAGGGACAATCAGTTGCCTAGCAAGCACCAAGATACATTTATCATGGTATTGAACTGGATTGCAGGGTAAACAGGGCGCCCAGCTGAAGACCTAGATGGTGAGATGAATGAAACTGGCGCATTATTTGAGACTTGTGCATCTGTTTGAAGGTGCAGTTAATCACAATGTTCTCGACTTCTCTATAGCTTAACTGATAAGGATGTACTAAGATGAAGATGTTAAGATGTTGTTTATAGTTTTTATTATTCCCACTAACAGTAGCGTAAACCTTCCTCCCTCAACTTATCAGATCACTCAATTGCTATTGGCGTATCATAACCTATAAGAATTGCACTGAGAAGGGGATGCCATCACTTGGCTGGCAATCACATCTTTTTATCTAGGTCCTGATGTAGGTGCTAGTGTTGTGTAGAGAGTGGTAGAAATGAGGCATAGGATTGATGTAATGCAATGTGTATATTTGTAAAGCGCACTGTTGCCAGCCAGCGTCCTAGCGCTGTATACCGCTGGGGAACCAGTCCTGGCTTTCCCTGTGGGATGGTCCCTGCTGGGAATCCCCAAGGTGGAGCCAGGCATCCCCGGCGTTGAGGGGGCCGTTGTGGAGATTAGGCAAGCTAATGCCCAGAGTTGCAGAGTGGGACCCCTGGTTAGAGTAGGCACTGACGTGAGAATTATCGAGTCCGCTGACCCTGGTCCATGACCCTGCCGTGTCGGGAATCCAACCCTGGTCCCGGGCCGACTTCTGCTTTTGGGTCTGCTGCCTCTAACCAGTGAGCCATTGAGAGATGTACCCCAGGCTGAACATGAAAACTGAGAAAACATGAAAACTGAGATTCTAATTTTTAGTAGGGTGTGGATTTTCACAATATCCATAGTACTGATTATCAAGCCTTAGAAAATCTGTTTTTTATTGCTGTGCATTCGTTTGAAAATATTCAAGTTCTATTGCACTAACAGTGGACTTTTCCATCTGCAGAATATACTGAATGACCAGAGATGGCAGTGCTGCGGAAGAGAATTTGTCTGCATTGCTGAGACCAAAAAAAAAAACAAGAAGCCATTTCTCAGCACTCTGCCTTCCTTCATCAATTTAAATGGTAAGTCAAACTCGAGTTAGTGGGGTCTTGGCATGATTATCTTTGTCAAGACTCTACCAAAATGGATGACGTTACGGTGATCATATTTTATCAGACTTTGTCTCCGCAGCTGAGAAAGCCTGCGTTAGATACCTGTGCTAACAATGTGTCATCAGAGGACATTACTGTCTTTAAGGCTGGAAAGAGTTTCCTTAATTTGGAGCCATGGCCTTACTTTCTCAAGAAGTGAAGCTCATTTGACCTGTTTCCCTGCACTCTGTGTGTGGGTCTCTGATACTCCAGATGGATAGCTGTTTAGGATACTCGGCGGTCTTGCAACTCCATCCAATTTTCAAAAGGAGCCCAATGCTTTCCCAGTATACTGCCTAGCTGCCTTGCAGTCCTAATTACATATAGTTACCTAGTGCATAATTGCTGATGTCTCCTCCTCCTGTGTTTCCTCGTCACCGAGGGCGATTGGTCACGTGCTGTCCTGACATCATAAAGCTAGAGCAGGATGTCATCTGACATGAGGGACAATCAGTTGCCTAGCAAGCACCAAGATACATTTATCATGGTATTGAACTGGGTTGCAGGGTAAACAGGGCGCCCAGCTGAAGACCTAGATGGTGAGATGAATGAAACTGGCGCATTATTTGAGACTTGTGCATCTGTTTGAAGGTGCAGTTAATCACAATGTTCTCGACTTCTCTATAGCTTAACTGATAAGGATGTACTAAGATGAAGATGTTAAGATGTTGTTTATAGTTTTTATTATTCCCACTAACAGTAGCGTAAACCTTCCTCCCTCAACTTATCAGATCACTCAATTGCTATTGGCGTATCATAACCTATAAGAATTGCACTGAGAAGGGGATGCCATCACTTGGCTGGCAATCACATCTTTTTATCTAGGTCCTGATGTAGGTGCTAGTGTTGTGTAGAGAGTGGTAGAAATGAGGCATAGGATTGATGTAATGCAATGTGTATATTTGTAAAGCGCACTGTTGCCAGCCGGCGTCCTGGCGCTGTATACCGCTGGGGAACCAGTCCTGGCTTGCCCTGTGGGATGGCCCCTGCTGGGAATCCCCAAGGTGGAGCCAGGCATCCCCGGCGTTGTGGGGGCAGTTGTGGAGATTAGGCAAGCTAATGCCCAGAGTTGCAGAGTGGGACCCCTGGTTAGAGTAGGCACTGACGTGAGAATTATCGAGTCCGCTGACCCTGGTCCATGACCCTGCCGTGTCGGGAATCAAACCCTGGTCCCGGGCCGACTTCTGCTTTTGGGTCTGCTGCCTCTAACCAGTGAGCCATTGAGAGATGTACCCCAGGCTGAACATGAAAACTGAGAAAACATGAAAACTGAGATTCTAATTTTTAGTAGGGTGTGGATTTTCACAATATCCATAGTACTGATTATCAAGCCTTAGAAAATCTGTTTTTTATTGCTGTGCATTCGTTTGAAAATATTCAAGTTCTATTGCACTAACAGTGGACTTTTCCATCTGCAGAATATACTGAATGACCAGAGATGGCAGTGCTGCGGAAGAGAATTTGTCTGCATTGCTGAGACCAAAAAAAAAAACAAGAAGCCATTTCTCAGCACTCTGCCTTCCTTCATCAATTTAAATGGTAAGTCAAACTCGAGCTAGTGGGGTCTTGGCATGATTATCTTTGTCAAGACTCTACCAAAATGGATGACGTTACGGTGATCATCATATTTTATCAGACTTTGTCTCCGAAGCTGAGAAAGCCTGCGTTAGATACCTGTGCTAACAATGTGTCATCAGAGGACATTACTGTCTTTAAGGCTGGAAAGAGTTTCCTTAATTTGGAGCCATGGCCTTACTTTCTCAAGGAGTGAAGCTCATTTGACCTGTTTCCCTGCACTCTGTGTGTGGGTCTCTGATACTCCAGATGGATAGCTGTTTAGGATACTCGGCGGTCTTGCAACTCCATCCAATTTTCAAAAGGAGCCCAATGCTTTCCCAGTATACTGCCTAGCTGCCTTGCAGTCCTAATTACATATAGTTACCTAGTGCATAATTGCTGATGTCGTCTCCTCCTGTGTTTCCTCGTCACCGAGGGCGATTGGTCACGTGCTGTCCTGACATCATAAAGCTAGAGCAGGATGTCATCTGACATGAGGGACAATCAGTTGCCTAGCAAGCACCAAGATACATTTATCATGGTATTGAACTGGGTTGCAGGGTAAACAGGGCGCCCAGCTGAAGACCTAGATGGTGAGATGAATGAAACTGGCGCATTATTTGAGACTTGTGCATCTGTTTGAAGGTGCAGTTAATCACAATGTTCTCGACTTCTCTATAGCTTAACTGATAAGGATGTACTAAGATGAAGATGTTAAGATGTTGTTTATAGTTTTTATTATTCCCACTAACAGTAGCGTAAACCTTCCTCCCTCAACTTATCAGATCACTCAATTGCTATTGGCGTATCATAACCTATAAGAATTGCACTGAGAAGGGGATGCCATCACTTGGCTGGCAATCACATCTTTTTATCTAGGTCCTGATGTATGTGCTAGTGTTGTGTAGAGAGTGGTAGAAATGAGGCATAGGATTGATGTAATGTAATGTGTATACTTGTAAAGCGCACTGTTGCCAGCCGGCGTCCTGGCGCTGTATACCGCTGGGGAACCAGTCCTGGCTTGCCCTGTGGGATGGCCCCTGCTGGGAATCCCCAAGGTGGAGCCAGGCATCCCCGGCGTTGAGGGGGCCGTTGTGGAGATTAGGCAAGCTAATGCCCAGAGTTGCAGAGTGGGACCCCTGGTTAGAGTATGCACTGACGTGAGAATTATCGAGTCCGCTGACCCTGGTCCATGACCCTGCCGTGTCGGGAATCAAACCCTGGTCCCGGGCCGACTTCTGCTTTTGGGTCTGCTGCCTCTAACCAGTGAGCCATTGAGAGATGTACCCCAGGCTGAACATGAAAACTGAGAAAACATGAAAACTGAGATTCTAATTTTTAGTAGGGTGTGGATTTTCACAATATCCATAGTACTGATTATCAAGCCTTAGAAAATCTGTTTTTTATTGCTGTGCATTCGTTTGAAAATATTCAAGTTCTATTGCACTAACAGTGGACTTTTCCATCTGCAGAATATACTGAATGACCAGAGATGGCAGTGCTGCGGAAGAGAATTTGTCTGCATTGCTGAGACCAAAAAAAAAAACAAGAAGCCATTTCTCAGCACTCTGCCTTCCTTCATCAATTTAAATGGTAAGTCAAACTCGAGTTAGTGGGGTCTTGGCATGATTATCTTTGTCAAGACTCTACCAAAATGGATGACGTTACGGTGATCATATTTTATCAGACTTTGTCTCCGCAGCTGAGAAAGCCTGCATTAGATACCTGTGCTAACAATGTGTCATCAGAGGACATTACTGTCTTTAAGGCTGGAAAGAGTTTCCTTAATTTGGAGCCATGGCCTTACTTTCTCAAGAAGTGAAGCTCATTTGACCTGTTTCCCTGCACTCTGTGTGTGGGTCTCTGATACTCCAGATGGATAGCTGTTTAGGATACTCGGCGGTCTTGCAACTCCATCCAATTTTCAAAAGGAGCCCAATGCTTTCCCAGTATACTGCCTAGCTGCCTTGCAGTCCTAATTACATATAGTTACCTAGTGCATAATTGCTGATGTCTCCTCCTCCTGTGTTTCCTCGTCACCGAGGGCGATTGGTCACGTGCTGTCCTGACATCATAAAGCTAGAGCAGGATGTCATCTGACATGAGGGACAATCAGTTGCCTAGCAAGCACCAAGATACATTTATCATGGTATTGAACTGGATTGCAGGGTAAACAGGGCGCCCAGCTGAAGACCTAGATGGTGAGATGAATGAAACTGGCGCATTATTTGAGACTTGTGCATCTGTTTGAAGGTGCAGTTAATCACAATGTTCTCGACTTCTCTATAGCTTAACTGATAAGGATGTACTAAGATGAAGATGTTAGGATGTTGTTTATAGTTTTTATTATTCCCACTAACAGTAGCGTAAACCTTCCTCCCTCAACTTATCAGATCACTCAATTGCTATTGGCGTATCATAACCTATAAGAATTGCACTGAGAAGGGGATGCCATCACTTGGCTGGCAATCACATCTTTTTATCTAGGTCCTGATGTAGGTGCTAGTGTTGTGTAGAGAGTGGTAGAAATGAGGCATAGGATTGATGTAATGCAATGTGTATATTTGTAAAGCGCACTGTTGCCAGCCAGCGTCCTGGCGCTGTATACCGCTGGGGAACCAGTCCTGGCTTGCCCTGTGGGATGGCCCCTGCTGGGAATCCCCAAGGTGGAGCCAGGCATCCCCGGCGTTGTGGGGGCAGTTGTGGAGATTAGGCAAGCTAATGCCCAGAGTTGCAGAGTGGGACCCCTGGTTAGAGTAGGCACTGACGTGAGAATTATCGAGTCCGCTGACCCTGGTCCATGACCCTGCCGTGTCGGGAATCAAACCCTGGTCCCGGGCCGACTTCTGCTTTTGGGTCTGCTGCCTCTAACCAGTGAGCCATTGAGAGATGTACCCCAGGCTGAACATGAAAACTGAGAAAACATGAAAACTGAGATTCTAATTTTTAGTAGGGTGTGGATTTTCACAATATCCATAGTACTGATTATCAAGCCTTAGAAAATCTGTTTTTTATTGCTGTGCATTCGTTTGAAAATATTCAAGTTCTATTGCACTAACAGTGGACTTTTCCATCTGCAGAATATACTGAATGACCAGAGATGGCAGTGCTGCGGAAGAGAATTTGTCTGCATTGCTGAGACCAAAAAAAAAAACAAGAAGCCATTTCTCAGCACTCTGCCTTCCTTCATCAATTTAAATGGTAAGTCAAACTCGAGTTAGTGGGGTCTTGGCATGATTATCTTTGTCAAGACTCTACCAAAATGGATGACGTTACGGTGATCATATTTTATCAGACTTTGTCTCCGCAGCTGAGAAAGCCTGCGTTAGATACCTGTGCTAACAATGTGTCATCAGAGGACATTACTGTCTTTAAGGCTGGAAAGAGTTTCCTTAATTTGGAGCCATGGCCTTACTTTCTCAAGAAGTGAAGCTCATTTGACCTGTTTCCCTGCACTCTGTGTGTGGGTCTCTGATACTCCAGATGGATAGCTGTTTAGGATACTCGGCGGTCTTGCAACTCCATCCAATTTTCAAAAGGAGCCCAATGCTTTCCCAGTATACTGCCTAGCTGCCTTGCAGTCCTAATTACATATAGTTACCTAGTGCATAATTGCTGATGTCTCCTCCTCCTGTGTTTCCTCGTCACCGAGGGCGATTGGTCACGTGCTGTCCTGACATCATAAAGCTAGAGCAGGATGTCATCTGACATGAGGGACAATCAGTTGCCTAGCAAGCACCAAGATACATTTATCATGGTATTGAACTGGGTTGCAGGGTAAACAGGGCGCCCAGCTGAAGACCTAGATGGTGAGATGAATGAAACTGGCGCATTATTTGAGACTTGTGCATCTGTTTGAAGGTGCAGTTAATCACAATGTTCTCGACTTCTCTATAGCTTAACTGATAAGGATGTACTAAGATGAAGATGTTAAGATGTTGTTTATAGTTTTTATTATTCCCACTAACAGTAGCGTAAACCTTCCTCCCTCAACTTATCAGATCACTCAATTGCTATTGGCGTATCATAACCTATAAGAATTGCACTGAGAAGGGGATGCCATCACTTGGCTGGCAATCACATCTTTTTATCTATGTCCTGATGTAGGTGCTAGTGTTGTGTAGAGAGTGGTAGAAATGAGGCATAGGATTGATGTAATGCAATGTGTATATTTGTAAAGCGCACTGTTGCCAGCCAGCGTCCTAGCGCTGTATACCGCTGGGGAACCAGTCCTGGCTTTCCCTGTGGGATGGTCCCTGCTGGGAATCCCCAAGGTGGAGCCAGGCATCCCCGGCGTTGAGGGGGCCGTTGTGGAGATTAGGCAAGCTAATGGCCAGAGTTGCAGAGTGGGACCCCTGGTTAGAGTAGGCACTGACGTGAGAATTATCGAGTCCGCTGACCCTGGTCCATGACCCTGCCGTGTCGGGAATCCAACCCTGGTCCCGGGCCGACTTCTGCTTTTGGGTCTGCTGCCTCTAACCAGTGAGCCATTGAGAGATGTACCCCAGGCTGAACATGAAAACTGAGAAAACATGAAAACTGAGATTCTAATTTTTAGTAGGGTGTGGATTTTCACAATATCCATAGTACTGATTATCAAGCCTTAGAAAATCTGTTTTTTATTGCTGTGCATTCGTTTGAAAATATTCAAGTTCTATTGCACTAACAGTGGACTTTTCCATCTGCAGAATATACTGAATGACCAGAGATGGCAGTGCTGCGGAAGAGAATTTGTCTGCATTGCTGAGACCAAAAAAAAAAACAAGAAGCCATTTCTCAGCACTCTGCCTTCCTTCATCAATTTAAATGGTAAGTCAAACTCGAGTTAGTGGGGTCTTGGCATGATTATCTTTGTCAAGACTCTACCAAAATGGATGACGTTACGGTGATCATATTTTATCAGACTTTGTCTCCGCAGCTGAGAAAGCCTGCATTAGATACCTGTGCTAACAATGTGTCATCAGAGGACATTACTGTCTTTAAGGCTGGAAAGAGTTTCCTTAATTTGGAGCCATGGCCTTACTTTCTCAAGAAGTGAAGCTCATTTGACCTGTTTCCCTGCACTCTGTGTGTGGGTCTCTGATACTCCAGATGGATAGCTGTTTAGGATACTCGGCGGTCTTGCAACTCCATCCAATTTTCAAAAGGAGCCCAATGCTTTCCCAGTATACTGCCTAGCTGCCTTGCAGTCCTAATTACATATAGTTACCTAGTGCATAATTGCTGATGTCTCCTCCTCCTGTGTTTCCTCGTCACCGAGGGCGATTGGTCACGTGCTGTCCTGACATCATAAAGCTAGAGCAGGATGTCATCTGACATGAGGGACAATCAGTTGCCTAGCAAGCACCAAGATACATTTATCATGGTATTGAACTGGATTGCAGGGTAAACAGGGCGCCCAGCTGAAGACCTAGATGGTGAGATGAATGAAACTGGCGCATTATTTGAGACTTGTGCATCTGTTTGAAGGTGCAGTTAATCACAATGTTCTCGACTTCTCTATAGCTTAACTGATAAGGATGTACTAAGATGAAGATGTTAGGATGTTGTTTATAGTTTTTATTATTCCCACTAACAGTAGCGTAAACCTTCCTCCCTCAACTTATCAGATCACTCAATTGCTATTGGCGTATCATAACCTATAAGAATTGCACTGAGAAGGGGATGCCATCACTTGGCTGGCAATCACATCTTTTTATCTAGGTCCTGATGTAGGTGCTAGTGTTGTGTAGAGAGTGGTAGAAATGAGGCATAGGATTGATGTAATGCAATGTGTATATTTGTAAAGCGCACTGTTGCCAGCCAGCGTCCTGGCGCTGTATACCGCTGGGGAACCAGTCCTGGCTTGCCCTGTGGGATGGCCCCTGCTGGGAATCCCCAAGGTGGAGCCAGGCATCCCCGGCGTTGTGGGGGCAGTTGTGGAGATTAGGCAAGCTAATGCCCAGAGTTGCAGAGTGGGACCCCTGGTTAGAGTAGGCACTGACGTGAGAATTATCGAGTCCGCTGACCCTGGTCCATGACCCTGCCGTGTCGGGAATCAAACCCTGGTCCCGGGCCGACTTCTGCTTTTGGGTCTGCTGCCTCTAACCAGTGAGCCATTGAGAGATGTACCCCAGGCTGAACATGAAAACTGAGAAAACATGAAAACTGAGATTCTAATTTTTAGTAGGGTGTGGATTTTCACAATATCCATAGTACTGATTATCAAGCCTTAGAAAATCTGTTTTTTATTGCTGTGCATTCGTTTGAAAATATTCAAGTTCTATTGCACTAACAGTGGACTTTTCCATCTGCAGAATATACTGAATGACCAGAGATGGCAGTGCTGCGGAAGAGAATTTGTCTGCATTGCTGAGACCAAAAAAAAAAACAAGAAGCCATTTCTCAGCACTCTGCCTTCCTTCATCAATTTAAATGGTAAGTCAAACTCGAGTTAGTGGGGTCTTGGCATGATTATCTTTGTCAAGACTCTACCAAAATGGATGACGTTACGGTGATCATATTTTATCAGACTTTGTCTCCGCAGCTGAGAAAGCCTGCGTTAGATACCTGTGCTAACAATGTGTCATCAGAGGACATTACTGTCTTTAAGGCTGGAAAGAGTTTCCTTAATTTGGAGCCATGGCCTTACTTTCTCAAGAAGTGAAGCTCATTTGACCTGTTTCCCTGCACTCTGTGTGTGGGTCTCTGATACTCCAGATGGATAGCTGTTTAGGATACTCGGCGGTCTTGCAACTCCATCCAATTTTCAAAAGGAGCCCAATGCTTTCCCAGTATACTGCCTAGCTGCCTTGCAGTCCTAATTACATATAGTTACCTAGTGCATAATTGCTGATGTCTCCTCCTCCTGTGTTTCCTCGTCACCGAGGGCGATTGGTCACGTGCTGTCCTGACATCATAAAGCTAGAGCAGGATGTCATCTGACATGAGGGACAATCAGTTGCCTAGCAAGCACCAAGATACATTTATCATGGTATTGAACTGGGTTGCAGGGTAAACAGGGCGCCCAGCTGAAGACCTAGATGGTGAGATGAATGAAACTGGCGCATTATTTGAGACTTGTGCATCTGTTTGAAGGTGCAGTTAATCACAATGTTCTCGACTTCTCTATAGCTTAACTGATAAGGATGTACTAAGATGAAGATGTTAGGATGTTGTTTATAGTTTTTATTATTCCCACTAACAGTAGCGTAAACCTTCCTCCCTCAACTTATCAGATCACTCAATTGCTATTGGCGTATCATAACCTATAAGAATTGCACTGAGAAGGGGATGCCATCACTTGGCTGGCAATCACATCTTTTTATCTAGGTCCTGATGTAGGTGCTAGTGTTGTGTAGAGAGTGGTAGAAATGAGGCATAGGATTGATGTAATGCAATGTGTATATTTGTAAAGCGCACTGTTGCCAGCCAGCGTCCTGGCGCTGTATACCGCTGGGGAACCAGTCCTGGCTTGCCCTGTGGGATGGCCCCTGCTGGGAATCCCCAAGGTGGAGCCAGGCATCCCCGGCGTTGTGGGGGCAGTTGTGGAGATTAGGCAAGCTAATGCCCAGAGTTGCAGAGTGGGACCCCTGGTTAGAGTAGGCACTGACGTGAGAATTATCGAGTCCGCTGACCCTGGTCCATGACCCTGCCGCGTCGGGAATCAAACCCTGGTCCCGGGCCGACTTCTGCTTTTGGGTCTGCCGCCTCTAACCAGTGAGCCATTGAGAGATGTACCCCAGGCTGAACATGAAAACTGAGAAAACATGAAAACTGAGATTCTAATTTTTAGTAGGGTGTGGATTTTCACAATATCCATAGTACTGATTATCAAGCCTTAGAAAATCTGTTTTTTATTGCTGTGCATTCGTTTGAAAATATTCAAGTTCTATTGCACTAACAGTGGACTTTTCCATCTGCAGAATATACTGAATGACCAGAGATGGCAGTGCTGCGGAAGAGAATTTGTCTGCATTGCTGAGACCAAAAAAAAAAACAAGAAGCCATTTCTCAGCACTCTGCCTTCCTTCATCAATTTAAATGGCAAGTCAAACTCGAGCTAGTGGGGTCTTGGCATGATTATCTTTGTCAAGACTCTACCAAAATGGATGACGTTACGGTGATCATCATATTTTATCAGACTTTGTCTCTGAAGCTGAGAAAGCCTGCGTTAGATACCTGTGCTAACAATGTGTCATCAGAGGACATTACTGTCTTTAAGGCTGGAAAGAGTTTCCTTAATTTGGAGCCATGGCCTTACTTTCTCAAGAAGTGAAGCTCATTTGACCTGTTTCCCTGCACTCTGTGTGTGGGTCTCTGATACTCCAGATGGATAGCTGTTTAGGATACTCGGCGGTCTTGCAACTCCATCCAATTTTCAAAAGGAGCCCAATGCTTTCCCAGTATACTGCCTAGCTGCCTTGCAGTCCTAATTACATATAGTTACCTAGTGCATAATTGCTGATGTCTCCTCCTCCTGTGTTTCCTCGTCACCGAGGGCGATTGGTCACGTGCTGTCCTGACATCATAAAGCTAGAGCAGGATGTCATCTGACATGAGGGACAATCAGTTGCCTAGCAAGCACCAAGATACATTTATCATGGTATTGAACTGGGTTGCAGGGTAAACAGGGCGCCCAGCTGAAGACCTAGATGGTGAGATGAATGAAACTGGCGCATTATTTGAGACTTGTGCATCTGTTTGAAGGTGCAGTTAATCACAATGTTCTCGACTTCTCTATAGCTTAACTGATAAGGATGTACTAAGATGAAGATGTTAAGATGTTGTTTATAGTTTTTATTATTCCCACTAACAGTAGCGTAAACCTTCCTCCCTCAACTTATCAGATCACTCAATTGCTATTGGCGTATCATAACCTATAAGAATTGCACTGAGAAGGGGATGCCATCACTTGGCTGGCAATCACATCTTTTTATCTAGGTCCTGATGTAGGTGCTAGTGTTGTGTAGAGAGTGGTAGAAATGAGGCATAGGATTGATGTAATGCAATGTGTATATTTGTAAAGCGCACTGTTGCCAGCCAGCGTCCTAGCGCTGTATACCGCTGGGGAACCAGTCCTGGCTTTCCCTGTGGGATGGTCCCTGCTGGGAATCCCCAAGGTGGAGCCAGGCATCCCCGGCGTTGAGGGGGCCGTTGTGGAGATTAGGCAAGCTAATGCCCAGAGTTGCAGAGTGGGACCCCTGGTTAGAGTAGGCACTGACGTGAGAATTATCGAGTCCGCTTACCCTGGTCCATGACCCTGCCGTGTCGGGAATCAAACCCTGGTCCCGGGCCGACTTCTGCTTTTGGGTCTGCTGCCTCTAACCAGTGAGCCATTGAGAGATGTACCCCAGGCTGAACATGAAAACTGAGAAAACATGAAAACTGAGATTCTAATTTTTAGTAGGGTGTGGATTTTCACAATATCCATAGTACTGATTATCAAGCCTTAGAAAATCTGTTTTTTATTGCTGTGCATTCGTTTGAAAATATTCAAGTTCTAATGCACTAACAGTGGACTTTTCCATCTGCAGAATATACTGAATGACCAGAGATGGCAGTGCTGCGGAAGAGAATTTGTCTGCATTGCTGAGACCAAAAAAAAAAACAAGAAGCCATTTCTCAGCACTCTGCCTTCCTTCATCAATTTAAATGGTAAGTCAAACTCGAGCTAGTGGGGTCTTGGCATGATTATCTTTGTCAAGACTCTACCAAAATGGATGACGTTACGGTGATCATCATATTTTATCAGACTTTGTCTCCGAAGCTGAGAAAGCCTGCGTTAGATACCTGTGCTAACAATGTGTCATCAGAGGACATTACTGTCTTTAAGGCTGGAAAGAGTTTCCTTAATTTGGAGCCATGGCCTTACTTTCTCAAGAAGTGAAGCTCATTTGACCTGTTTCCCTGCACTCTGTGTGTGGGTCTCTGATACTCCAGATGGATAGCTGTTTAGGATACTCGGCGGTCTTGCAACTCCATCCAATTTTCAAAAGGAGCCCAATGCTTTCCCAGTATACTGCCTAGCTGCCTTGCAGTCCTAATTACATATAGTTACCTAGTGCATAATTGCTGATGTCTCCTCCTCCTGTGTTTCCTCGTCACCGAGGGCGATTGGTCACGTGCTGTCCTGACATCATAAAGCTAGAGCAGGATGTCATCTGACATGAGGGACAATCAGTTGCCTAGCAAGCACCAAGATACATTTATCATGGTATTGAACTGGGTTGCAGGGTAAACAGGGCGCCCAGCTGAAGACCTAGATGGTGAGATGAATGAAACTGGCGCATTATTTGAGACTTGTGCATCTGTTTGAAGGTGCAGTTAATCACAATGTTCTCGACTTCTCTATAGCTTAACTGATAAGGATGTACTAAGATGAAGATGTTAAGATGTTGTTTATAGTTTTTATTATTCCCACTAACAGTAGCGTAAACCTTCCTCCCTCAACTTATCAGATCACTCAATTGCTATTGGCGTATCATAACCTATAAGAATTGCACTGAGAAGGGGATGCCATCACTTGGCTGGCAATCACATCTTTTTATCTAGGTCCTGATGTAGGTGCTAGTGTTGTGTAGAGAGTGGTAGAAATGAGGCATAGGATTGATGTAATGCAATGTGTATATTTGTAAAGCGCACTGTTGCCAGCCAGCGTCCTGGCGCTGTATACCGCTGGGGAACCAGTCCTGGCTTGCCCTGTGGGATGGCCCCTGCTGGGAATCCCCAAGGTGGAGCCAGGCATCCCCGGCGTTGTGGGGGCAGTTGTGGAGATTAGGCAAGCTAATGCCCAGAGTTGCAGAGTGGGACCCCTGGTTAGAGTAGGCACTGACGTGAGAATTATCGAGTCCGCTGACCCTGGTCCATGACCCTGCCGCGTCGGGAATCAAACCCTGGTCCCGGGCCGACTTCTGCTTTTGGGTCTGCCGCCTCTAACCAGTGAGCCATTGAGAGATGTACCCCAGGCTGAACATGAAAACTGAGAAAACATGAAAACTGAGATTCTAATTTTTAGTAGGGTGTGGATTTTCACAATATCCATAGTACTGATTATCAAGCCTTAGAAAATCTGTTTTTTATTGCTGTGCATTCGTTTGAAAATATTCAAGTTCTATTGCACTAACAGTGGACTTTTCCATCTGCAGAATATACTGAATGACCAGAGATGGCAGTGCTGCGGAAGAGAATTTGTCTGCATTGCTGAGACCAAAAAAAAAACAAGAAGCCATTTCTCAGCACTCTGCCTTCCTTCATCAATTTAAATGGTAAGTCAAACTCGAGCTAGTGGGGTCTTGGCATGATTATCTTTGTCAAGACTCTACCAAAATGGATGACGTTACGGTGATCATCATATTTTATCAGACTTTGTCTCCGAAGCTGAGAAAGCCTGCGTTAGATACCTGTGCTAACAATGTGTCATCAGAGGACATTACTGTCTTTAAGGCTGGAAAGAGTTTCCTTAATTTGGAGCCATGGCCTTACTTTCTCAAGAAGTGAAGCTCATTTGACCTGTTTCCCTGCACTCTGTGTGTGGGTCTCTGATACTCCAGATGGATAGCTGTTTAGGATACTCGGCGGTCTTGCAACTCCATCCAATTTTCAAAAGGAGCCCAATGCTTTCCCAGTATACTGCCTAGCTGCCTTGCAGTCCTAATTACATATAGTTACCTAGTGCATAATTGCTGATGTCTCCTCCTCCTGTGTTTCCTCGTCACCGAGGGCGATTGGTCACGTGCTGTCCTGACATCATAAAGCTAGAGCAGGATGTCATCTGACATGAGGGACAATCAGTTGCCTAGCAAGCACCAAGATACATTTATCATGGTATTGAACTGGGTTGCAGGGTAAACAGGGCGCCCAGCTGAAGACCTAGATGGTGAGATGAATGAAACTGGCGCATTATTTGAGACTTGTGCATCTGTTTGAAGGTGCAGTTAATCACAATGTTCTCGGCTTCTCTATAGCTTAACTGATAAGGATGTACTAAGATGAAGATGTTAAGATGTTGTTTATAGTTTTTATTATTCCCACTAACAGTAGCGTAAACCTTCCTCCCGCAACTTATCAGATCACTCAATTGCTATTGGCGTATCATAACCTATAAGAATTGCACTGAGAAGGGGATGCCATCACTTGGCTGGCAATCACATCTTTTTATCTAGGTCCTGATGTATGTGCTAGTGTTGTGTAGAGAGTGGTAGAAATGAGGCATAGGATTGATGTAATGCAATGTGTATATTTGTAAAGCGCACTGTTGCCAGCCAGCGTCCTGGCGCTGTATACCGCTGGGGAACCAGTCCTGGCTTGCCCTGTGGGATGGCCCCTGCTGGGAATCCCCAAGGTGGAGCCAGGCATCCCCGGCGTTGTGGGGGCAGTTGTGGAGATTAGGCAAGCTAATGCCCAGAGTTGCAGAGTGGGACCCCTGGTTAGAGTAGGCACTGACGTGAGAATTATCGAGTCCGCTGACCCTGGTCCATGACCCTGCCGCGTCGGGAATCAAACCCTGGTCCCGGGCCGACTTCTGCTTTTGGGTCTGCCGCCTCTAACCAGTGAGCCATTGAGAGATGTACCCCAGGCTGAACATGAAAACTGAGAAAACATGAAAACTGAGATTCTAATTTTTAGTAGGGTGTGGATTTTCACAATATCCATAGTACTGATTATCAAGCCTTAGAAAATCTGTTTTTTATTGCTGTGCATTCGTTTGAAAATATTCAAGTTCTATTGCACTAACAGTGGACTTTTCCATCTGCAGAATATACTGAATGACCAGAGATGGCAGTGCTGCGGAAGAGAATTTGTCTGCATTGCTGAGACCAAAAAAAAAAACAAGAAGCCATTTCTCAGCACTCTGCCTTCCTTCATCAATTTAAATGGTAAGTCAAACTCGAGCTAGTGGGGTCTTGGCATGATTATCTTTGTCAAGACTCTACCAAAATGGATGACGTTACGGTGATCATCATATTTTATCAGACTTTGTCTCCGAAGCTGAGAAAGCCTGCGTTAGATACCTGTGCTAACAATGTGTCATCAGAGGACATTACTGTCTTTAAGGCTGGAAAGAGTTTCCTTAATTTGGAGCCATGGCCTTACTTTCTCAAGAAGTGAAGCTCATTTGACCTGTTTCCCTGCACTCTGTGTGTGGGTCTCTGATACTCCAGATGGATAGCTGTTTAGGATACTCGGCGGTCTTGCAACTCCATCCAATTTTCAAAAGGAGCCCAATGCTTTCCCAGTATACTGCCTAGCTGCCTTGCAGTCCTAATTACATATAGTTACCTAGTGCATAATTGCTGATGTCTCCTCCTCCTGTGTTTCCTCGTCACCGAGGGCGATTGGTCACGTGCTGTCCTGACATCATAAAGCTAGAGCAGGATGTCATCTGACATGAGGGACAATCAGTTGCCTAGCAAGCACCAAGATACATTTATCATGGTATTGAACTGGGTTGCAGGGTAAACAGGGCGCCCAGCTGAAGACCTAGATGGTGAGATGAATGAAACTGGCGCATTATTTGAGACTTGTGCATCTGTTTGAAGGTGCAGTTAATCACAATGTTCTCGACTTCTCTATAGCTTAACTGATAAGGATGTACTAAGATGAAGATGTTAAGATGTTGTTTATAGTTTTTATTATTCCCACTAACAGTAGCGTAAACCTTCCTCCCTCAACTTATCAGATCACTCAATTGCTATTGGCGTATCATAACCTATAAGAATTGCACTGAGAAGGGGATGCCATCACTTGGCTGGCAATCACATCTTTTTATCTAGGTCCTGATGTATGTGCTAGTGTTGTGTAGAGAGTGGTAGAAATGAGGCATAGGATTGATGTAATGTAATGTGTATACTTGTAAAGCGCACTGTTGCCAGCCGGCGTCCTGGCGCTGTATACCGCTGGGGAACCAGTCCTGGCTTGCCCTGTGGGATGGCCCCTGCTGGGAATCCCCAAGGTGGAGCCAGGCATCCCCGGCGTTGAGGGGGCCGTTGTGGAGATTAGGCAAGCTAATGCCCAGAGTTGCAGAGTGGGACCCCTGGTTAGAGTATGCACTGACGTGAGAATTATCGAGTCCGCTGACCCTGGTCCATGACCCTGCCGTGTCGGGAATCAAACCCTGGTCCCGGGCCGACTTCTGCTTTTGGGTCTGCTGCCTCTAACCAGTGAGCCATTGAGAGATGTACCCCAGGCTGAACATGAAAACTGAGAAAACATGAAAACTGAGATTCTAATTTTTAGTAGGGTGTGGATTTTCACAATATCCATAGTACTGATTATCAAGCCTTAGAAAATCTGTTTTTTATTGCTGTGCATTCGTTTGAAAATATTCAAGTTCTATTGCACTAACAGTGGACTTTTCCATCTGCAGAATATACTGAATGACCAGAGATGGCAGTGCTGCGGAAGAGAATTTGTCTGCATTGCTGAGACCAAAAAAAAAAACAAGAAGCCATTTCTCAGCACTCTGCCTTCCTTCATCAATTTAAATGGTAAGTCAAACTCGAGTTAGTGGGGTCTTGGCATGATTATCTTTGTCAAGACTCTACCAAAATGGATGACGTTACGGTGATCATATTTTATCAGACTTTGTCTCCGCAGCTGAGAAAGCCTGCATTAGATACCTGTGCTAACAATGTGTCATCAGAGGACATTACTGTCTTTAAGGCTGGAAAGAGTTTCCTTAATTTGGAGCCATGGCCTTACTTTCTCAAGAAGTGAAGCTCATTTGACCTGTTTCCCTGCACTCTGTGTGTGGGTCTCTGATACTCCAGATGGATAGCTGTTTAGGATACTCGGCGGTCTTGCAACTCCATCCAATTTTCAAAAGGAGCCCAATGCTTTCCCAGTATACTGCCTAGCTGCCTTGCAGTCCTAATTACATATAGTTACCTAGTGCATAATTGCTGATGTCTCCTCCTCCTGTGTTTCCTCGTCACCGAGGGCGATTGGTCACGTGCTGTCCTGACATCATAAAGCTAGAGCAGGATGTCATCTGACATGAGGGACAATCAGTTGCCTAGCAAGCACCAAGATACATTTATCATGGTATTGAACTGGATTGCAGGGTAAACAGGGCGCCCAGCTGAAGACCTAGATGGTGAGATGAATGAAACTGGCGCATTATTTGAGACTTGTGCATCTGTTTGAAGGTGCAGTTAATCACAATGTTCTCGACTTCTCTATAGCTTAACTGATAAGGATGTACTAAGATGAAGATGTTAGGATGTTGTTTATAGTTTTTATTATTCCCACTAACAGTAGCGTAAACCTTCCTCCCTCAACTTATCAGATCACTCAATTGCTATTGGCGTATCATAACCTATAAGAATTGCACTGAGAAGGGGATGCCATCACTTGGCTGGCAATCACATCTTTTTATCTAGGTCCTGATGTAGGTGCTAGTGTTGTGTAGAGAGTGGTAGAAATGAGGCATAGGATTGATGTAATGCAATGTGTATATTTGTAAAGCGCACTGTTGCCAGCCAGCGTCCTAGCGCTGTATACCGCTGGGGAACCAGTCCTGGCTTTCCCTGTGGGATGGTCCCTGCTGGGAATCCCCAAGGTGGAGCCAGGCATCCCCGGCGTTGAGGGGGCCGTTGTGGAGATTAGGCAAGCTAATGCCCAGAGTTGCAGAGTGGGACCCCTGGTTAGAGTAGGCACTGACGTGAGAATTATCGAGTCCGCTGACCCTGGTCCATGACCCTGCCGTGTCGGGAATCCAACCCTGGTCCCGGGCCGACTTCTGCTTTTGGGTCTGCTGCCTCTAACCAGTGAGCCATTGAGAGATGTACCCCAGGCTGAACATGAAAACTGAGAAAACATGAAAACTGAGATTCTAATTTTTAGTAGGGTGTGGATTTTCACAATATCCATAGTACTGATTATCAAGCCTTAGAAAATCTGTTTTTTATTGCTGTGCATTCGTTTGAAAATATTCAAGTTCTATTGCACTAACAGTGGACTTTTCCATCTGCAGAATATACTGAATGACCAGAGATGGCAGTGCTGCGGAAGAGAATTTGTCTGCATTGCTGAGACCAAAAAAAAAACAAGAAGCCATTTCTCAGCACTCTGCCTTCCTTCATCAATTTAAATGGTAAGTCAAACTCGAGTTAGTGGGGTCTTGGCATGATTATCTTTGTCAAGACTCTACCAAAATGGATGACGTTACGGTGATCATATTTTATCAGACTTTGTCTCCGCAGCTGAGAAAGCCTGCGTTAGATACCTGTGCTAACAATGTGTCATCAGAGGACATTACTGTCTTTAAGGCTGGAAAGAGTTTCCTTAATTTGGAGCCATGGCCTTACTTTCTCAAGAAGTGAAGCTCATTTGACCTGTTTCCCTGCACTCTGTGTGTGGGTCTCTGATACTCCAGATGGATAGCTGTTTAGGATACTCGGCGGTCTTGCAACTCCATCCAATTTTCAAAAGGAGCCCAATGCTTTCCCAGTATACTGCCTAGCTGCCTTGCAGTCCTAATTACATATAGTTACCTAGTGCATAATTGCTGATGTCTCCTCCTCCTGTGTTTCCTCGTCACCGAGGGCGATTGGTCACGTGCTGTCCTGACATCATAAAGCTAGAGCAGGATGTCATCTGACATGAGGGACAATCAGTTGCCTAGCAAGCACCAAGATACATTTATCATGGTATTGAACTGGGTTGCAGGGTAAACAGGGCGCCCAGCTGAAGACCTAGATGGTGAGATGAATGAAACTGGCGCATTATTTGAGACTTGTGCATCTGTTTGAAGGTGCAGTTAATCACAATGTTCTCGACTTCTCTATAGCTTAACTGATAAGGATGTACTAAGATGAAGATGTTAAGATGTTGTTTATAGTTTTTATTATTCCCACTAACAGTAGCGTAAACCTTCCTCCCTCAACTTATCAGATCACTCAATTGCTATTGGCGTATCATAACCTATAAGAATTGCACTGAGAAGGGGATGCCATCACTTGGCTGGCAATCACATCTTTTTATCTAGGTCCTGATGTAGGTGCTAGTGTTGTGTAGAGAGTGGTAGAAATGAGGCATAGGATTGATGTAATGCAATGTGTATATTTGTAAAGCGCACTGTTGCCAGCCAGCGTCCTGGCGCTGTATACCGCTGGGGAACCAGTCCTGGCTTGCCCTGTGGGATGGCCCCTGCTGGGAATCCCCAAGGTGGAGCCAGGCATCCCCGGCGTTGTGGGGGCAGTTGTGGAGATTAGGCAAGCTAATGCCCAGAGTTGCAGAGTGGGACCCCTGGTTAGAGTAGGCACTGACGTGAGAATTATCGAGTCCGCTGACCCTGGTCCATGACCCTGCCGTGTCGGGAATCAAACCCTGGTCCCGGGCCGACTTCTGCTTTTGGGTCTGCTGCCTCTAACCAGTGAGCCATTGAGAGATGTACCCCAGGCTGAACATGAAAACTGAGAAAACATGAAAACTGAGATTCTAATTTTTAGTAGGGTGTGGATTTTCACAATATCCATAGTACTGATTATCAAGCCTTAGAAAATCTGTTTTTTATTGCTGTGCATTCGTTTGAAAATATTCAAGTTCTATTGCACTAACAGTGGACTTTTCCATCTGCAGAATATACTGAATGACCAGAGATGGCAGTGCTGCGGAAGAGAATTTGTCTGCATTGCTGAGACCAAAAAAAAAAACAAGAAGCCATTTCTCAGCACTCTGCCTTCCTTCATCAATTTAAATGGTAAGTCAAACTCGAGTTAGTGGGGTCTTGGCATGATTATCTTTGTCAAGACTCTACCAAAATGGATGACGTTACGGTGATCATATTTTATCAGACTTTGTCTCCGCAGCTGAGAAAGCCTGCGTTAGATACCTGTGCTAACAATGTGTCATCAGAGGACATTACTGTCTTTAAGGCTGGAAAGAGTTTCCTTAATTTGGAGCCATGGCCTTACTTTCTCAAGAAGTGAAGCTCATTTGACCTGTTTCCCTGCACTCTGTGTGTGGGTCTCTGATACTCCAGATGGATAGCTGTTTAGGATACTCGGCGGTCTTGCAACTCCATCCAATTTTCAAAAGGAGCCCAATGCTTTCCCAGTATACTGCCTAGCTGCCTTGCAGTCCTAATTACATATAGTTACCTAGTGCATAATTGCTGATGTCTCCTCCTCCTGTGTTTCCTCGTCACCGAGGGCGATTGGTCACGTGCTGTCCTGACATCATAAAGCTAGAGCAGGATGTCATCTGACATGAGGGACAATCAGTTGCCTAGCAAGCACCAAGATACATTTATCATGGTATTGAACTGGGTTGCAGGGTAAACAGGGCGCCCAGCTGAAGACCTAGATGGTGAGATGAATGAAACTGGCGCATTATTTGAGACTTGTGCATCTGTTTGAAGGTGCAGTTAATCACAATGTTCTCGACTTCTCTATAGCTTAACTGATAAGGATGTACTAAGATGAAGATGTTAGGATGTTGTTTATAGTTTTTATTATTCCCACTAACAGTAGCGTAAACCTTCCTCCCTCAACTTATCAGATCACTCAATTGCTATTGGCGTATCATAACCTATAAGAATTGCACTGAGAAGGGGATGCCATCACTTGGCTGGCAATCACATCTTTTTATCTAGGTCCTGATGTAGGTGCTAGTGTTGTGTAGAGAGTGGTAGAAATGAGGCATAGGATTGATGTAATGCAATGTGTATATTTGTAAAGCGCACTGTTGCCAGCCAGCGTCCTGGCGCTGTATACCGCTGGGGAACCAGTCCTGGCTTGCCCTGTGGGATGGCCCCTGCTGGGAATCCCCAAGGTGGAGCCAGGCATCCCCGGCGTTGTGGGGGCAGTTGTGGAGATTAGGCAAGCTAATGCCCAGAGTTGCAGAGTGGGACCCCTGGTTAGAGTAGGCACTGACGTGAGAATTATCGAGTCCGCTGACCCTGGTCCATGACCCTGCCGCGTCGGGAATCAAACCCTGGTCCCGGGCCGACTTCTGCTTTTGGGTCTGCCGCCTCTAACCAGTGAGCCATTGAGAGATGTACCCCAGGCTGAACATGAAAACTGAGAAAACATGAAAACTGAGATTCTAATTTTTAGTAGGGTGTGGATTTTCACAATATCCATAGTACTGATTATCAAGCCTTAGAAAATCTGTTTTTTATTGCTGTGCATTCGTTTGAAAATATTCAAGTTCTATTGCACTAACAGTGGACTTTTCCATCTGCAGAATATACTGAATGACCAGAGATGGCAGTGCTGCGGAAGAGAATTTGTCTGCATTGCTGAGACCAAAAAAAAAAACAAGAAGCCATTTCTCAGCACTCTGCCTTCCTTCATCAATTTAAATGGCAAGTCAAACTCGAGCTAGTGGGGTCTTGGCATGATTATCTTTGTCAAGACTCTACCAAAATGGATGACGTTACGGTGATCATCATATTTTATCAGACTTTGTCTCTGAAGCTGAGAAAGCCTGCGTTAGATACCTGTGCTAACAATGTGTCATCAGAGGACATTACTGTCTTTAAGGCTGGAAAGAGTTTCCTTAATTTGGAGCCATGGCCTTACTTTCTCAAGAAGTGAAGCTCATTTGACCTGTTTCCCTGCACTCTGTGTGTGGGTCTCTGATACTCCAGATGGATAGCTGTTTAGGATACTCGGCGGTCTTGCAACTCCATCCAATTTTCAAAAGGAGCCCAATGCTTTCCCAGTATACTGCCTAGCTGCCTTGCAGTCCTAATTACATATAGTTACCTAGTGCATAATTGCTGATGTCTCCTCCTCCTGTGTTTCCTCGTCACCGAGGGCGATTGGTCACGTGCTGTCCTGACATCATAAAGCTAGAGCAGGATGTCATCTGACATGAGGGACAATCAGTTGCCTAGCAAGCACCAAGATACATTTATCATGGTATTGAACTGGGTTGCAGGGTAAACAGGGCGCCCAGCTGAAGACCTAGATGGTGAGATGAATGAAACTGGCGCATTATTTGAGACTTGTGCATCTGTTTGAAGGTGCAGTTAATCACAATGTTCTCGACTTCTCTATAGCTTAACTGATAAGGATGTACTAAGATGAAGATGTTAAGATGTTGTTTATAGTTTTTATTATTCCCACTAACAGTAGCGTAAACCTTCCTCCCTCAACTTATCAGATCACTCAATTGCTATTGGCGTATCATAACCTATAAGAATTGCACTGAGAAGGGGATGCCATCACTTGGCTGGCAATCACATCTTTTTATCTAGGTCCTGATGTAGGTGCTAGTGTTGTGTAGAGAGTGGTAGAAATGAGGCATAGGATTGATGTAATGCAATGTGTATATTTGTAAAGCGCACTGTTGCCAGCCAGCGTCCTAGCGCTGTATACCGCTGGGGAACCAGTCCTGGCTTTCCCTGTGGGATGGTCCCTGCTGGGAATCCCCAAGGTGGAGCCAGGCATCCCCGGCGTTGAGGGGGCCGTTGTGGAGATTAGGCAAGCTAATGCCCAGAGTTGCAGAGTGGGACCCCTGGTTAGAGTAGGCACTGACGTGAGAATTATCGAGTCCGCTTACCCTGGTCCATGACCCTGCCGTGTCGGGAATCAAACCCTGGTCCCGGGCCGACTTCTGCTTTTGGGTCTGCTGCCTCTAACCAGTGAGCCATTGAGAGATGTACCCCAGGCTGAACATGAAAACTGAGAAAACATGAAAACTGAGATTCTAATTTTTAGTAGGGTGTGGATTTTCACAATATCCATAGTACTGATTATCAAGCCTTAGAAAATCTGTTTTTTATTGCTGTGCATTCGTTTGAAAATATTCAAGTTCTAATGCACTAACAGTGGACTTTTCCATCTGCAGAATATACTGAATGACCAGAGATGGCAGTGCTGCGGAAGAGAATTTGTCTGCATTGCTGAGACCAAAAAAAAAAACAAGAAGCCATTTCTCAGCACTCTGCCTTCCTTCATCAATTTAAATGGTAAGTCAAACTCGAGCTAGTGGGGTCTTGGCATGATTATCTTTGTCAAGACTCTACCAAAATGGATGACGTTACGGTGATCATCATATTTTATCAGACTTTGTCTCCGAAGCTGAGAAAGCCTGCGTTAGATACCTGTGCTAACAATGTGTCATCAGAGGACATTACTGTCTTTAAGGCTGGAAAGAGTTTCCTTAATTTGGAGCCATGGCCTTACTTTCTCAAGAAGTGAAGCTCATTTGACCTGTTTCCCTGCACTCTGTGTGTGGGTCTCTGATACTCCAGATGGATAGCTGTTTAGGATACTCGGCGGTCTTGCAACTCCATCCAATTTTCAAAAGGAGCCCAATGCTTTCCCAGTATACTGCCTAGCTGCCTTGCAGTCCTAATTACATATAGTTACCTAGTGCATAATTGCTGATGTCTCCTCCTCCTGTGTTTCCTCGTCACCGAGGGCGATTGGTCACGTGCTGTCCTGACATCATAAAGCTAGAGCAGGATGTCATCTGACATGAGGGACAATCAGTTGCCTAGCAAGCACCAAGATACATTTATCATGGTATTGAACTGGGTTGCAGGGTAAACAGGGCGCCCAGCTGAAGACCTAGATGGTGAGATGAATGAAACTGGCGCATTATTTGAGACTTGTGCATCTGTTTGAAGGTGCAGTTAATCACAATGTTCTCGACTTCTCTATAGCTTAACTGATAAGGATGTACTAAGATGAAGATGTTAAGATGTTGTTTATAGTTTTTATTATTCCCACTAACAGTAGCGTAAACCTTCCTCCCTCAACTTATCAGATCACTCAATTGCTATTGGCGTATCATAACCTATAAGAATTGCACTGAGAAGGGGATGCCATCACTTGGCTGGCAATCACATCTTTTTATCTAGGTCCTGATGTAGGTGCTAGTGTTGTGTAGAGAGTGGTAGAAATGAGGCATAGGATTGATGTAATGCAATGTGTATATTTGTAAAGCGCACTGTTGCCAGCCAGCGTCCTGGCGCTGTATACCGCTGGGGAACCAGTCCTGGCTTGCCCTGTGGGATGGCCCCTGCTGGGAATCCCCAAGGTGGAGCCAGGCATCCCCGGCGTTGTGGGGGCAGTTGTGGAGATTAGGCAAGCTAATGCCCAGAGTTGCAGAGTGGGACCCCTGGTTAGAGTAGGCACTGACGTGAGAATTATCGAGTCCGCTGACCCTGGTCCATGACCCTGCCGCGTCGGGAATCAAACCCTGGTCCCGGGCCGACTTCTGCTTTTGGGTCTGCCGCCTCTAACCAGTGAGCCATTGAGAGATGTACCCCAGGCTGAACATGAAAACTGAGAAAACATGAAAACTGAGATTCTAATTTTTAGTAGGGTGTGGATTTTCACAATATCCATAGTACTGATTATCAAGCCTTAGAAAATCTGTTTTTTATTGCTGTGCATTCGTTTGAAAATATTCAAGTTCTATTGCACTAACAGTGGACTTTTCCATCTGCAGAATATACTGAATGACCAGAGATGGCAGTGCTGCGGAAGAGAATTTGTCTGCATTGCTGAGACCAAAAAAAAAACAAGAAGCCATTTCTCAGCACTCTGCCTTCCTTCATCAATTTAAATGGTAAGTCAAACTCGAGCTAGTGGGGTCTTGGCATGATTATCTTTGTCAAGACTCTACCAAAATGGATGACGTTACGGTGATCATCATATTTTATCAGACTTTGTCTCCGAAGCTGAGAAAGCCTGCGTTAGATACCTGTGCTAACAATGTGTCATCAGAGGACATTACTGTCTTTAAGGCTGGAAAGAGTTTCCTTAATTTGGAGCCATGGCCTTACTTTCTCAAGAAGTGAAGCTCATTTGACCTGTTTCCCTGCACTCTGTGTGTGGGTCTCTGATACTCCAGATGGATAGCTGTTTAGGATACTCGGCGGTCTTGCAACTCCATCCAATTTTCAAAAGGAGCCCAATGCTTTCCCAGTATACTGCCTAGCTGCCTTGCAGTCCTAATTACATATAGTTACCTAGTGCATAATTGCTGATATCTGAAAGAAACAGGTTAGTATTAGATTCCTTACCTTAGAATATCCCCAGGCGTCAGTCTGGATCCGGAAACTTTTGCGTAGCAGTACCCCTGCGCGTCGGTAGGCGTCGTCTGCAGGCGTCCCCTGCGGCTCCGCGTCGTCGGCGTCGTGCGCCGTGATGACGTCGCTGGAGTATATAGACGCCGCCTCCGCGCGCTGACGTCAGTTCTTCTTTTTTCCGCGCCAGTTAGCGCAGATCCGAAGAGCAGTACTCCGGTCTTTTGACCAAGTTTTTTGTTAACTGATTGATCTTTACGGTGCCGGTAGGATGCCCGGTTTCAAGAGTTGTGACGAGTGCGACCGCATGATGTCGGTCACCGACCACCATCGACTCTGCCTCCGGTGTCTGGGCGCGGACCACGACGTGGAGTCCTGCGTCGACTGTCGGGCCTTGACTGGAAAAGCTAGGCGGGAGCGGTCCCGCAAGCTTCTCGAACTCCGGTTGTCGGCCCCGCGTCGAGAGCGGTCCCGGTCCGGTCGGAGGTCGAGGGAGCGGTCGAGGGAGCGGTCGCGGAGCCGCCATGGGCGCTCCGGGAGTCGCCACCATTCCTCCGGCTCGTCAGGTAAGCACAAGAAGTCGGGGCGTCGCCATCGCACCCCCGACTCCCCCCGACGCCCGCGTGCTGCGGCCGGGGGCTCGGGTGACCCCACCCCCGCGGTCCCGCATGGGTCGCCGACGCCGTCTGCCCCACACCTGTCGGTCCCTGGGGAAGGCGCGTCGCGTGAGGAGATCGAGGCCTTCCTCATTGCTATGAGGGCGAGGTCTTCTCCGGCGGGGCCTTCGGCGCCTGCGGGCCCGTCGGTCCCGTCTGGGGGCCCGAGCGGTTCGGGTGCTCCTGCCCCGGCGCCGCCGGTGGCTCCGGCCCCGGCGCCGCTGGTTCCCTCTGGTTCGTCGCCGGCTGGTCTCCCGGCCTCTCCGGCGTCGGTTCCTGTGGGCCAGCCCAGGGTACCGCCCCCGCGTGGTGCAGCGACTCCGCCGTCGGCTCCGGCCGGCGTCGGGTCCCCGGCACCGACGCCGCGCGGCGCCACCCCCCTTTCCTCCCCGACTCCGGACTCGGAGCCGGACCGGCGTCGGCCGACGCCGGACCCGACGCCGATGGGGCCTGTTGACCCCGATGTCTATATCGTCGACCCAGAATATGGGTATGACGAGGAGGAGTATGGTGAGGGTTGGGAGGGGTCTGAGGACCCTCTATCCCGTGCCTGCCAGTACGATGTGGACTGGGTAGGTGATCTGGGTGATGCCAGTGGCCTGGACGAGTCGCCCAACCCTGGGTTTGTCTCTCCGTCCCCTGTGGCGTCCGAGGCGGGTGCTGCCTATTCGGTGGTCCTGATGAGGGCTGCCAAGGCCTTACACCTTGAGCTCCCCGTCGCGAAGGTCAAACCGAATATCCTGACGGAAGTTTTTAAACCGCAGTCATGCCCCCAGGAGCCTCTGCTGCCGTTTAATGAGGCCCTGACGGATGTCCTTCTGGGCACCTGGTCCAGGCCCGCCTCTGGTGCGCCGGTTGACCGGAACGTTGCCAGGCGTCACCGTCCCTGCGCGGACGACCCTGCCTTCCTGTCCACCCATCCCTCCCCGGAGAGTCTGGTGATCCAGGCCTCCACTTCGCAGTCCGCATTTCCGTCGGCTCCGCCCGACCGGGAATCAAAGAGGTACGACCAATTCGGAAAGAAAGTGTTTTCCTCTTTGAGTGCTGGTCTGCGGTCTTGTAACACCGCGTGCCTCTTGGGCCGCTACACCCACTCCCTGTGGGATACGGTCGAGGAGTGTTTGCCGCAATGCCCCCAGGAAGTGCGGGACAAGCTCACCCGGGCCTTTGTTGAAGGCCGGGATGCGGCGCGGTACTCGATCCGTTGTGGTCTGGACACCACGGACTCCCTGGGACGGGCCATGTCCACTACGGTGGCGATTCGTCGCCATGCCTGGCTGAGATCTGCCAACTTCTCACCAGACGTCCAAAATACGCTTATGGACATGCCATTTGATGGCAGTCGCCTATTTGGTGACAAAGCGGACCACGCGCTGGAGCGCTTCAAGGACTCCAGGGTCACGGCCAAGTCCTTGGGTCTCTCGACCCAGACCCAGCGCCAGCAGACGGGTTCGTTTCGGCCCTTTCGTGGCCAAGGGAGAGGAGGTCCCACACGTGCTGCCAGCCACGCGGCGCAGAGCGCTCCCCAGCGCGGTGGCGCCCGTGGTTTCCGCCGTGGTGGCGGTAGAGGCCAGCGTCGTGGTCAGTCCACGCCTCCCTCCGCTGCGGCATCCAAGCCTTCCTAGTCCGAGCTTTCGGGCTCACGTGACGCCAGTGGGTGGCAGGGTTCGCCATCACCACTCCCGCTGGCGCGCGATAACATCGGACAGGTGGGTGCTGCAGCTTGTCCGAAGGGGCTATGCCCTCCCCTTCGAGTCCACTCCTCCAGCCATGCCACCGCAGAACCACCGTGTGTCGGGGGACCACTTGACACTTCTGCAGGAGGAAGTTACGGCCCTCTTGGCCAAGGGGGCCATCGAGCGCGTTCCTGGGCCAGAAGTAGGGTGTGGTTGCTACTCCCACTACTTTCTGGTACCCAAGAAGGACAAGGGAGGCCTGCGTCCTATCTTGGATCTACGGAACGTCAACGGCTTCCTCCGGAAGGAGAAGTTCAAGATGTTGACTTTGGCTCAGGTCTTGGCTGCTCTAGACCCACAAGACTGGATGGTAGCGTTGGACTTGCAGGATGCGTACTTTCACACCCCCGTCCTGCCGGCCCACCGGCGTTACCTGCGGTTCACGGTAGGCCACGAGCATTTTCAGTTTATCGTGCTCCCATTCGGCCTTACCAGCGCCCCACGGGTGTTCACGAAAGTGATGGCGGTGGTCGCAGCTCATCTGCGCCGGTTAGGGGTTTCAGTCTTCCCCTACCTCGACGACTGGCTGTTGAAGGCGGGCTCGCCCCAGACAGTCGTCCACCACCTTCAGATGACGGCAGACCTCCTGCACGAGTTGGGGTTTTCCATCAATGTGCCGAAATCACACCTGTGTCCCTCTCAAAAGCTCCTTTTCATCGGAGCGGTTCTCGACTCGGCGCAGTTTCGGGTTTATCCCCCGGAACGGCGGGTCCGGGATATTCAGGCTCTGATTCCCATCTTTCAGCCGTTATCCCGGGTTTCGGTCAGGTTGACGCTGCGGCTTCTGGGGCTGATGGCCTCCTGCATCCTTCTGGTGCATCACGCCAGATGGCGGATGCGGGCTCTGCAGTGGGACCTGAAGTTTCAGTGGGCCCAGCATCAGGGCAACCTATCCGACCATGTCCTGATCTCGGAGGGCACTGCGAGACAGTTGCAGTGGTGGCTTACAGACCGCGATTGGGTCAGGGGCAGATCCCTCTCCCTTCCCCAGCCGGAGCACGTGGTTGTGACGGACGCGTCCCTCCAAGGCTGGGGTGGCCACTTGGGAGAGGCGGAGATCAGAGGCCTCTGGTCTCCGGCGGAGTCCCGGCTCCATATCAACATGTTGGAGCTGCGGGCGATTCGCCTGGCACTGAAGGCATTCCTCCCCTTTGTCAACGGGAGTGTAGTGCAGGTGTTCACGGACAACACCACCGCCATGTGGTACTGCAACAAACAGGGCGGTGTGGGGTCGTGGACCCTTTGCCAAGAGGCTCTGCGCCTCTGGCAATGGCTGGAACGTCAGGGCGTGACTCTGACGGTTCAACACCTGGCAGGTTCTCTGAACGCCAGGGCGGACGAACTCAGCCGTCGGTGCTCGGTGGATCACGAATGGCGTCTGAACTCGGATGTGGCGAGAGGCCTCTTTCAGCAATGGGGAGAGCCTTGGTTAGATCTATTCGCCACAGAAGAGAACGCGCAATGTCATCAGTTCTGCGCGTTGGAGTTTCCAAGACGGCACTCGCTCGGCGACGCCTTTCGGCGCGAGTGGAGTTGCGGTCTGTTGTACGCCTTTCCGCCTATACCACTTCTGCCCAGAGTGCTGAAGAAGATCAGGCGCGACCGGGCCCAAGTTATCCTTGTGGCTCCGGACTGGGCTCGAAGGTACTGGTATCCCGAGCTACTCAGCATGACAGTCGGTCCCTCGATCCGCCTGCCCCTTCAGGAGGACCTTCTGTCGCAGCAGCAGGGGACGGTCCTCCACCCGAACCTGTCCAGTCTCCACCTCCATGCGTGGAGATTGAGCGGCGACAGTTGAGGCCATTTGACTTGCCTTACTGTCTTTAAGGCTGGAAAGAGTTTCCTTAATTTGGAGCCATGGCCTTACTTTCTCAAGAAGTGAAGCTCATTTGACCTGTTTCCCTGCACTCTGTGTGTGGGTCTCTGATACTCCAGATGGATAGCTGTTTAGGATACTCGGCGGTCTTGCAACTCCATCCAATTTTCAAAAGGAGCCCAATGCTTTCCCAGTATACTGCCTAGCTGCCTTGCAGTCCTAATTACATATAGTTACCTAGTGCATAATTGCTGATGTCTCCTCCTCCTGTGTTTCCTCGTCACCGAGGGCGATTGGTCACGTGCTGTCCTGACATCATAAAGCTAGAGCAGGATGTCATCTGACATGAGGGACAATCAGTTGCCTAGCAAGCACCAAGATACATTTATCATGGTATTGAACTGGGTTGCAGGGTAAACAGGGCGCCCAGCTGAAGACCTAGATGGTGAGATGAATGAAACTGGCGCATTATTTGAGACTTGTGCATCTGTTTGAAGGTGCAGTTAATCACAATGTTCTCGGCTTCTCTATAGCTTAACTGATAAGGATGTACTAAGATGAAGATGTTAAGATGTTGTTTATAGTTTTTATTATTCCCACTAACAGTAGCGTAAACCTTCCTCCCGCAACTTATCAGATCACTCAATTGCTATTGGCGTATCATAACCTATAAGAATTGCACTGAGAAGGGGATGCCATCACTTGGCTGGCAATCACATCTTTTTATCTAGGTCCTGATGTATGTGCTAGTGTTGTGTAGAGAGTGGTAGAAATGAGGCATAGGATTGATGTAATGCAATGTGTATATTTGTAAAGCGCACTGTTGCCAGCCAGCGTCCTGGCGCTGTATACCGCTGGGGAACCAGTCCTGGCTTGCCCTGTGGGATGGCCCCTGCTGGGAATCCCCAAGGTGGAGCCAGGCATCCCCGGCGTTGTGGGGGCAGTTGTGGAGATTAGGCAAGCTAATGCCCAGAGTTGCAGAGTGGGACCCCTGGTTAGAGTAGGCACTGACGTGAGAATTATCGAGTCCGCTGACCCTGGTCCATGACCCTGCCGCGTCGGGAATCAAACCCTGGTCCCGGGCCGACTTCTGCTTTTGGGTCTGCCGCCTCTAACCAGTGAGCCATTGAGAGATGTACCCCAGGCTGAACATGAAAACTGAGAAAACATGAAAACTGAGATTCTAATTTTTAGTAGGGTGTGGATTTTCACAATATCCATAGTACTGATTATCAAGCCTTAGAAAATCTGTTTTTTATTGCTGTGCATTCGTTTGAAAATATTCAAGTTCTATTGCACTAACAGTGGACTTTTCCATCTGCAGAATATACTGAATGACCAGAGATGGCAGTGCTGCGGAAGAGAATTTGTCTGCATTGCTGAGACCAAAAAAAAAAACAAGAAGCCATTTCTCAGCACTCTGCCTTCCTTCATCAATTTAAATGGTAAGTCAAACTCGAGCTAGTGGGGTCTTGGCATGATTATCTTTGTCAAGACTCTACCAAAATGGATGACGTTACGGTGATCATCATATTTTATCAGACTTTGTCTCCGAAGCTGAGAAAGCCTGCGTTAGATACCTGTGCTAACAATGTGTCATCAGAGGACATTACTGTCTTTAAGGCTGGAAAGAGTTTCCTTAATTTGGAGCCATGGCCTTACTTTCTCAAGAAGTGAAGCTCATTTGACCTGTTTCCCTGCACTCTGTGTGTGGGTCTCTGATACTCCAGATGGATAGCTGTTTAGGATACTCGGCGGTCTTGCAACTCCATCCAATTTTCAAAAGGAGCCCAATGCTTTCCCAGTATACTGCCTAGCTGCCTTGCAGTCCTAATTACATATAGTTACCTAGTGCATAATTGCTGATGTCTCCTCCTCCTGTGTTTCCTCGTCACCGAGGGCGATTGGTCACGTGCTGTCCTGACATCATAAAGCTAGAGCAGGATGTCATCTGACATGAGGGACAATCAGTTGCCTAGCAAGCACCAAGATACATTTATCATGGTATTGAACTGGGTTGCAGGGTAAACAGGGCGCCCAGCTGAAGACCTAGATGGTGAGATGAATGAAACTGGCGCATTATTTGAGACTTGTGCATCTGTTTGAAGGTGCAGTTAATCACAATGTTCTCGACTTCTCTATAGCTTAACTGATAAGGATGTACTAAGATGAAGATGTTAAGATGTTGTTTATAGTTTTTATTATTCCCACTAACAGTAGCGTAAACCTTCCTCCCTCAACTTATCAGATCACTCAATTGCTATTGGCGTATCATAACCTATAAGAATTGCACTGAGAAGGGGATGCCATCACTTGGCTGGCAATCACATCTTTTTATCTAGGTCCTGATGTATGTGCTAGTGTTGTGTAGAGAGTGGTAGAAATGAGGCATAGGATTGATGTAATGTAATGTGTATACTTGTAAAGCGCACTGTTGCCAGCCGGCGTCCTGGCGCTGTATACCGCTGGGGAACCAGTCCTGGCTTGCCCTGTGGGATGGCCCCTGCTGGGAATCCCCAAGGTGGAGCCAGGCATCCCCGGCGTTGAGGGGGCCGTTGTGGAGATTAGGCAAGCTAATGCCCAGAGTTGCAGAGTGGGACCCCTGGTTAGAGTATGCACTGACGTGAGAATTATCGAGTCCGCTGACCCTGGTCCATGACCCTGCCGTGTCGGGAATCAAACCCTGGTCCCGGGCCGACTTCTGCTTTTGGGTCTGCTGCCTCTAACCAGTGAGCCATTGAGAGATGTACCCCAGGCTGAACATGAAAACTGAGAAAACATGAAAACTGAGATTCTAATTTTTAGTAGGGTGTGGATTTTCACAATATCCATAGTACTGATTATCAAGCCTTAGAAAATCTGTTTTTTATTGCTGTGCATTCGTTTGAAAATATTCAAGTTCTATTGCACTAACAGTGGACTTTTCCATCTGCAGAATATACTGAATGACCAGAGATGGCAGTGCTGCGGAAGAGAATTTGTCTGCATTGCTGAGACCAAAAAAAAAAACAAGAAGCCATTTCTCAGCACTCTGCCTTCCTTCATCAATTTAAATGGTAAGTCAAACTCGAGTTAGTGGGGTCTTGGCATGATTATCTTTGTCAAGACTCTACCAAAATGGATGACGTTACGGTGATCATATTTTATCAGACTTTGTCTCCGCAGCTGAGAAAGCCTGCATTAGATACCTGTGCTAACAATGTGTCATCAGAGGACATTACTGTCTTTAAGGCTGGAAAGAGTTTCCTTAATTTGGAGCCATGGCCTTACTTTCTCAAGAAGTGAAGCTCATTTGACCTGTTTCCCTGCACTCTGTGTGTGGGTCTCTGATACTCCAGATGGATAGCTGTTTAGGATACTCGGCGGTCTTGCAACTCCATCCAATTTTCAAAAGGAGCCCAATGCTTTCCCAGTATACTGCCTAGCTGCCTTGCAGTCCTAATTACATATAGTTACCTAGTGCATAATTGCTGATGTCTCCTCCTCCTGTGTTTCCTCGTCACCGAGGGCGATTGGTCACGTGCTGTCCTGACATCATAAAGCTAGAGCAGGATGTCATCTGACATGAGGGACAATCAGTTGCCTAGCAAGCACCAAGATACATTTATCATGGTATTGAACTGGATTGCAGGGTAAACAGGGCGCCCAGCTGAAGACCTAGATGGTGAGATGAATGAAACTGGCGCATTATTTGAGACTTGTGCATCTGTTTGAAGGTGCAGTTAATCACAATGTTCTCGACTTCTCTATAGCTTAACTGATAAGGATGTACTAAGATGAAGATGTTAGGATGTTGTTTATAGTTTTTATTATTCCCACTAACAGTAGCGTAAACCTTCCTCCCTCAACTTATCAGATCACTCAATTGCTATTGGCGTATCATAACCTATAAGAATTGCACTGAGAAGGGGATGCCATCACTTGGCTGGCAATCACATCTTTTTATCTAGGTCCTGATGTAGGTGCTAGTGTTGTGTAGAGAGTGGTAGAAATGAGGCATAGGATTGATGTAATGCAATGTGTATATTTGTAAAGCGCACTGTTGCCAGCCAGCGTCCTAGCGCTGTATACCGCTGGGGAACCAGTCCTGGCTTTCCCTGTGGGATGGTCCCTGCTGGGAATCCCCAAGGTGGAGCCAGGCATCCCCGGCGTTGAGGGGGCCGTTGTGGAGATTAGGCAAGCTAATGCCCAGAGTTGCAGAGTGGGACCCCTGGTTAGAGTAGGCACTGACGTGAGAATTATCGAGTCCGCTGACCCTGGTCCATGACCCTGCCGTGTCGGGAATCCAACCCTGGTCCCGGGCCGACTTCTGCTTTTGGGTCTGCTGCCTCTAACCAGTGAGCCATTGAGAGATGTACCCCAGGCTGAACATGAAAACTGAGAAAACATGAAAACTGAGATTCTAATTTTTAGTAGGGTGTGGATTTTCACAATATCCATAGTACTGATTATCAAGCCTTAGAAAATCTGTTTTTTATTGCTGTGCATTCGTTTGAAAATATTCAAGTTCTATTGCACTAACAGTGGACTTTTCCATCTGCAGAATATACTGAATGACCAGAGATGGCAGTGCTGCGGAAGAGAATTTGTCTGCATTGCTGAGACCAAAAAAAAAACAAGAAGCCATTTCTCAGCACTCTGCCTTCCTTCATCAATTTAAATGGTAAGTCAAACTCGAGTTAGTGGGGTCTTGGCATGATTATCTTTGTCAAGACTCTACCAAAATGGATGACGTTACGGTGATCATATTTTATCAGACTTTGTCTCCGCAGCTGAGAAAGCCTGCGTTAGATACCTGTGCTAACAATGTGTCATCAGAGGACATTACTGTCTTTAAGGCTGGAAAGAGTTTCCTTAATTTGGAGCCATGGCCTTACTTTCTCAAGAAGTGAAGCTCATTTGACCTGTTTCCCTGCACTCTGTGTGTGGGTCTCTGATACTCCAGATGGATAGCTGTTTAGGATACTCGGCGGTCTTGCAACTCCATCCAATTTTCAAAAGGAGCCCAATGCTTTCCCAGTATACTGCCTAGCTGCCTTGCAGTCCTAATTACATATAGTTACCTAGTGCATAATTGCTGATGTCTCCTCCTCCTGTGTTTCCTCGTCACCGAGGGCGATTGGTCACGTGCTGTCCTGACATCATAAAGCTAGAGCAGGATGTCATCTGACATGAGGGACAATCAGTTGCCTAGCAAGCACCAAGATACATTTATCATGGTATTGAACTGGGTTGCAGGGTAAACAGGGCGCCCAGCTGAAGACCTAGATGGTGAGATGAATGAAACTGGCGCATTATTTGAGACTTGTGCATCTGTTTGAAGGTGCAGTTAATCACAATGTTCTCGACTTCTCTATAGCTTAACTGATAAGGATGTACTAAGATGAAGATGTTAAGATGTTGTTTATAGTTTTTATTATTCCCACTAACAGTAGCGTAAACCTTCCTCCCTCAACTTATCAGATCACTCAATTGCTATTGGCGTATCATAACCTATAAGAATTGCACTGAGAAGGGGATGCCATCACTTGGCTGGCAATCACATCTTTTTATCTAGGTCCTGATGTAGGTGCTAGTGTTGTGTAGAGAGTGGTAGAAATGAGGCATAGGATTGATGTAATGCAATGTGTATATTTGTAAAGCGCACTGTTGCCAGCCAGCGTCCTGGCGCTGTATACCGCTGGGGAACCAGTCCTGGCTTGCCCTGTGGGATGGCCCCTGCTGGGAATCCCCAAGGTGGAGCCAGGCATCCCCGGCGTTGTGGGGGCAGTTGTGGAGATTAGGCAAGCTAATGCCCAGAGTTGCAGAGTGGGACCCCTGGTTAGAGTAGGCACTGACGTGAGAATTATCGAGTCCGCTGACCCTGGTCCATGACCCTGCCGTGTCGGGAATCAAACCCTGGTCCCGGGCCGACTTCTGCTTTTGGGTCTGCTGCCTCTAACCAGTGAGCCATTGAGAGATGTACCCCAGGCTGAACATGAAAACTGAGAAAACATGAAAACTGAGATTCTAATTTTTAGTAGGGTGTGGATTTTCACAATATCCATAGTACTGATTATCAAGCCTTAGAAAATCTGTTTTTTATTGCTGTGCATTCGTTTGAAAATATTCAAGTTCTATTGCACTAACAGTGGACTTTTCCATCTGCAGAATATACTGAATGACCAGAGATGGCAGTGCTGCGGAAGAGAATTTGTCTGCATTGCTGAGACCAAAAAAAAAAACAAGAAGCCATTTCTCAGCACTCTGCCTTCCTTCATCAATTTAAATGGTAAGTCAAACTCGAGTTAGTGGGGTCTTGGCATGATTATCTTTGTCAAGACTCTACCAAAATGGATGACGTTACGGTGATCATATTTTATCAGACTTTGTCTCCGCAGCTGAGAAAGCCTGCGTTAGATACCTGTGCTAACAATGTGTCATCAGAGGACATTACTGTCTTTAAGGCTGGAAAGAGTTTCCTTAATTTGGAGCCATGGCCTTACTTTCTCAAGAAGTGAAGCTCATTTGACCTGTTTCCCTGCACTCTGTGTGTGGGTCTCTGATACTCCAGATGGATAGCTGTTTAGGATACTCGGCGGTCTTGCAACTCCATCCAATTTTCAAAAGGAGCCCAATGCTTTCCCAGTATACTGCCTAGCTGCCTTGCAGTCCTAATTACATATAGTTACCTAGTGCATAATTGCTGATGTCTCCTCCTCCTGTGTTTCCTCGTCACCGAGGGCGATTGGTCACGTGCTGTCCTGACATCATAAAGCTAGAGCAGGATGTCATCTGACATGAGGGACAATCAGTTGCCTAGCAAGCACCAAGATACATTTATCATGGTATTGAACTGGGTTGCAGGGTAAACAGGGCGCCCAGCTGAAGACCTAGATGGTGAGATGAATGAAACTGGCGCATTATTTGAGACTTGTGCATCTGTTTGAAGGTGCAGTTAATCACAATGTTCTCGACTTCTCTATAGCTTAACTGATAAGGATGTACTAAGATGAAGATGTTAGGATGTTGTTTATAGTTTTTATTATTCCCACTAACAGTAGCGTAAACCTTCCTCCCTCAACTTATCAGATCACTCAATTGCTATTGGCGTATCATAACCTATAAGAATTGCACTGAGAAGGGGATGCCATCACTTGGCTGGCAATCACATCTTTTTATCTAGGTCCTGATGTAGGTGCTAGTGTTGTGTAGAGAGTGGTAGAAATGAGGCATAGGATTGATGTAATGCAATGTGTATATTTGTAAAGCGCACTGTTGCCAGCCAGCGTCCTGGCGCTGTATACCGCTGGGGAACCAGTCCTGGCTTGCCCTGTGGGATGGCCCCTGCTGGGAATCCCCAAGGTGGAGCCAGGCATCCCCGGCGTTGTGGGGGCAGTTGTGGAGATTAGGCAAGCTAATGCCCAGAGTTGCAGAGTGGGACCCCTGGTTAGAGTAGGCACTGACGTGAGAATTATCGAGTCCGCTGACCCTGGTCCATGACCCTGCCGCGTCGGGAATCAAACCCTGGTCCCGGGCCGACTTCTGCTTTTGGGTCTGCCGCCTCTAACCAGTGAGCCATTGAGAGATGTACCCCAGGCTGAACATGAAAACTGAGAAAACATGAAAACTGAGATTCTAATTTTTAGTAGGGTGTGGATTTTCACAATATCCATAGTACTGATTATCAAGCCTTAGAAAATCTGTTTTTTATTGCTGTGCATTCGTTTGAAAATATTCAAGTTCTATTGCACTAACAGTGGACTTTTCCATCTGCAGAATATACTGAATGACCAGAGATGGCAGTGCTGCGGAAGAGAATTTGTCTGCATTGCTGAGACCAAAAAAAAAAACAAGAAGCCATTTCTCAGCACTCTGCCTTCCTTCATCAATTTAAATGGTAAGTCAAACTCGAGCTAGTGGGGTCTTGGCATGATTATCTTTGTCAAGACTCTACCAAAATGGATGACGTTACGGTGATCATCATATTTTATCAGACTTTGTCTCTGAAGCTGAGAAAGCCTGCGTTAGATACCTGTGCTAACAATGTGTCATCAGAGGACATTACTGTCTTTAAGGCTGGAAAGAGTTTCCTTAATTTGGAGCCATGGCCTTACTTTCTCAAGAAGTGAAGCTCATTTGACCTGTTTCCCTGCACTCTGTGTGTGGGTCTCTGATACTCCAGATGGATAGCTGTTTAGGATACTCGGCGGTCTTGCAACTCCATCCAATTTTCAAAAGGAGCCCAATGCTTTCCCAGTATACTGCCTAGCTGCCTTGCAGTCCTAATTACATATAGTTACCTAGTGCATAATTGCTGATGTCTCCTCCTCCTGTGTTTCCTCGTCACCGAGGGCGATTGGTCACGTGCTGTCCTGACATCATAAAGCTAGAGCAGGATGTCATCTGACATGAGGGACAATCAGTTGCCTAGCAAGCACCAAGATACATTTATCATGGTATTGAACTGGGTTGCAGGGTAAACAGGGCGCCCAGCTGAAGACCTAGATGGTGAGATGAATGAAACTGGCGCATTATTTGAGACTTGTGCATCTGTTTGAAGGTGCAGTTAATCACAATGTTCTCGACTTCTCTATAGCTTAACTGATAAGGATGTACTAAGATGAAGATGTTAAGATGTTGTTTATAGTTTTTATTATTCCCACTAACAGTAGCGTAAACCTTCCTCCCTCAACTTATCAGATCACTCAATTGCTATTGGCGTATCATAACCTATAAGAATTGCACTGAGAAGGGGATGCCATCACTTGGCTGGCAATCACATCTTTTTATCTAGGTCCTGATGTAGGTGCTAGTGTTGTGTAGAGAGTGGTAGAAATGAGGCATAGGATTGATGTAATGCAATGTGTATATTTGTAAAGCGCACTGTTGCCAGCCAGCGTCCTAGCGCTGTATACCGCTGGGGAACCAGTCCTGGCTTTCCCTGTGGGATGGTCCCTGCTGGGAATCCCCAAGGTGGAGCCAGGCATCCCCGGCGTTGAGGGGGCCGTTGTGGAGATTAGGCAAGCTAATGCCCAGAGTTGCAGAGTGGGACCCCTGGTTAGAGTAGGCACTGACGTGAGAATTATCGAGTCCGCTTACCCTGGTCCATGACCCTGCCGTGTCGGGAATCAAACCCTGGTCCCGGGCCGACTTCTGCTTTTGGGTCTGCTGCCTCTAACCAGTGAGCCATTGAGAGATGTACCCCAGGCTGAACATGAAAACTGAGAAAACATGAAAACTGAGATTCTAATTTTTAGTAGGGTGTGGATTTTCACAATATCCATAGTACTGATTATCAAGCCTTAGAAAATCTGTTTTTTATTGCTGTGCATTCGTTTGAAAATATTCAAGTTCTAATGCACTAACAGTGGACTTTTCCATCTGCAGAATATACTGAATGACCAGAGATGGCAGTGCTGCGGAAGAGAATTTGTCTGCATTGCTGAGACCAAAAAAAAAAACAAGAAGCCATTTCTCAGCACTCTGCCTTCCTTCATCAATTTAAATGGTAAGTCAAACTCGAGCTAGTGGGGTCTTGGCATGATTATCTTTGTCAAGACTCTACCAAAATGGATGACGTTACGGTGATCATCATATTTTATCAGACTTTGTCTCCGAAGCTGAGAAAGCCTGCGTTAGATACCTGTGCTAACAATGTGTCATCAGAGGACATTACTGTCTTTAAGGCTGGAAAGAGTTTCCTTAATTTGGAGCCATGGCCTTACTTTCTCAAGAAGTGAAGCTCATTTGACCTGTTTCCCTGCACTCTGTGTGTGGGTCTCTGATACTCCAGATGGATAGCTGTTTAGGATACTCGGCGGTCTTGCAACTCCATCCAATTTTCAAAAGGAGCCCAATGCTTTCCCAGTATACTGCCTAGCTGCCTTGCAGTCCTAATTACATATAGTTACCTAGTGCATAATTGCTGATGTCTCCTCCTCCTGTGTTTCCTCGTCACCGAGGGCGATTGGTCACGTGCTGTCCTGACATCATAAAGCTAGAGCAGGATGTCATCTGACATGAGGGACAATCAGTTGCCTAGCAAGCACCAAGATACATTTATCATGGTATTGAACTGGGTTGCAGGGTAAACAGGGCGCCCAGCTGAAGACCTAGATGGTGAGATGAATGAAACTGGCGCATTATTTGAGACTTGTGCATCTGTTTGAAGGTGCAGTTAATCACAATGTTCTCGACTTCTTCTCTATAGCTTAACTGATAAGGATGTACTAAGATGAAGATGTTAAGATGTTGTTTATAGTTTTTATTATTCCCACTAACAGTAGCGTAAACCTTCCTCCCTCAACTTATCAGATCACTCAATTGCTATTGGCGTATCATAACCTATAAGAATTGCACTGAGAAGGGGATGCCATCACTTGGCTGGCAATCACATCTTTTTATCTAGGTCCTGATGTATGTGCTAGTGTTGTGTAGAGAGTGGTAGAAATGAGGCATAGGATTGATGTAATGTAATGTGTATACTTGTAAAGCGCACTGTTGCCAGCCGGCGTCCTGGCGCTGTATACCGCTGGGGAACCAGTCCTGGCTTGCCCTGTGGGATGGCCCCTGCTGGGAATCCCCAAGGTGGAGCCAGGCATCCCCGGCGTTGAGGGGGCCGTTGTGGAGATTAGGCAAGCTAATGCCCAGAGTTGCAGAGTGGGACCCCTGGTTAGAGTATGCACTGACGTGAGAATTATCGAGTCCGCTGACCCTGGTCCATGACCCTGCCGTGTCGGGAATCAAACCCTGGTCCCGGGCCGACTTCTGCTTTTGGGTCTGCTGCCTCTAACCAGTGAGCCATTGAGAGATGTACCCCAGGCTGAACATGAAAACTGAGAAAACATGAAAACTGAGATTCTAATTTTTAGTAGGGTGTGGATTTTCACAATATCCATAGTACTGATTATCAAGCCTTAGAAAATCTGTTTTTTATTGCTGTGCATTCGTTTGAAAATATTCAAGTTCTATTGCACTAACAGTGGACTTTTCCATCTGCAGAATATACTGAATGACCAGAGATGGCAGTGCTGCGGAAGAGAATTTGTCTGCATTGCTGAGACCAAAAAAAAAAACAAGAAGCCATTTCTCAGCACTCTGCCTTCCTTCATCAATTTAAATGGTAAGTCAAACTCGAGTTAGTGGGGTCTTGGCATGATTATCTTTGTCAAGACTCTACCAAAATGGATGACGTTACGGTGATCATATTTTATCAGACTTTGTCTCCGCAGCTGAGAAAGCCTGCGTTAGATACCTGTGCTAACAATGTGTCATCAGAGGACATTACTGTCTTTAAGGCTGGAAAGAGTTTCCTTAATTTGGAGCCATGGCCTTACTTTCTCAAGAAGTGAAGCTCATTTGACCTGTTTCCCTGCACTCTGTGTGTGGGTCTCTGATACTCCAGATGGATAGCTGTTTAGGATACTCGGCGGTCTTGCAACTCCATCCAATTTTCAAAAGGAGCCCAATGCTTTCCCAGTATACTGCCTAGCTGCCTTGCAGTCCTAATTACATATAGTTACCTAGTGCATAATTGCTGATGTCTCCTCCTCCTGTGTTTCCTCGTCACCGAGGGCGATTGGTCACGTGCTGTCCTGACATCATAAAGCTAGAGCAGGATGTCATCTGACATGAGGGACAATCAGTTGCCTAGCAAGCACCAAGATACATTTATCATGGTATTGAACTGGATTGCAGGGTAAACAGGGCGCCCAGCTGAAGACCTAGATGGTGAGATGAATGAAACTGGCGCATTATTTGAGACTTGTGCATCTGTTTGAAGGTGCAGTTAATCACAATGTTCTCGACTTCTCTATAGCTTAACTGATAAGGATGTACTAAGATGAAGATGTTAGGATGTTGTTTATAGTTTTTATTATTCCCACTAACAGTAGCGTAAACCTTCCTCCCTCAACTTATCAGATCACTCAATTGCTATTGGCGTATCATAACCTATAAGAATTGCACTGAGAAGGGGATGCCATCACTTGGCTGGCAATCACATCTTTTTATCTAGGTCCTGATGTAGGTGCTAGTGTTGTGTAGAGAGTGGTAGAAATGAGGCATAGGATTGATGTAATGCAATGTGTATATTTGTAAAGCGCACTGTTGCCAGCCAGCGTCCTAGCGCTGTATACCGCTGGGGAACCAGTCCTGGCTTTCCCTGTGGGATGGTCCCTGCTGGGAATCCCCAAGGTGGAGCCAGGCATCCCCGGCGTTGAGGGGGCCGTTGTGGAGATTAGGCAAGCTAATGCCCAGAGTTGCAGAGTGGGACCCCTGGTTAGAGTAGGCACTGACGTGAGAATTATCGAGTCCGCTGACCCTGGTCCATGACCCTGCCGTGTCGGGAATCCAACCCTGGTCCCGGGCCGACTTCTGCTTTTGGGTCTGCTGCCTCTAACCAGTGAGCCATTGAGAGATGTACCCCAGGCTGAACATGAAAACTGAGAAAACATGAAAACTGAGATTCTAATTTTTAGTAGGGTGTGGATTTTCACAATATCCATAGTACTGATTATCAAGCCTTAGAAAATCTGTTTTTTATTGCTGTGCATTCGTTTGAAAATATTCAAGTTCTATTGCACTAACAGTGGACTTTTCCATCTGCAGAATATACTGAATGACCAGAGATGGCAGTGCTGCGGAAGAGAATTTGTCTGCATTGCTGAGACCAAAAAAAAAACAAGAAGCCATTTCTCAGCACTCTGCCTTCCTTCATCAATTTAAATGGTAAGTCAAACTCGAGTTAGTGGGGTCTTGGCATGATTATCTTTGTCAAGACTCTACCAAAATGGATGACGTTACGGTGATCATATTTTATCAGACTTTGTCTCCGCAGCTGAGAAAGCCTGCGTTAGATACCTGTGCTAACAATGTGTCATCAGAGGACATTACTGTCTTTAAGGCTGGAAAGAGTTTCCTTAATTTGGAGCCATGGCCTTACTTTCTCAAGAAGTGAAGCTCATTTGACCTGTTTCCCTGCACTCTGTGTGTGGGTCTCTGATACTCCAGATGGATAGCTGTTTAGGATACTCGGCGGTCTTGCAACTCCATCCAATTTTCAAAAGGAGCCCAATGCTTTCCCAGTATACTGCCTAGCTGCCTTGCAGTCCTAATTACATATAGTTACCTAGTGCATAATTGCTGATGTCTCCTCCTCCTGTGTTTCCTCGTCACCGAGGGCGATTGGTCACGTGCTGTCCTGACATCATAAAGCTAGAGCAGGATGTCATCTGACATGAGGGACAATCAGTTGCCTAGCAAGCACCAAGATACATTTATCATGGTATTGAACTGGGTTGCAGGGTAAACAGGGCGCCCAGCTGAAGACCTAGATGGTGAGATGAATGAAACTGGCGCATTATTTGAGACTTGTGCATCTGTTTGAAGGTGCAGTTAATCACAATGTTCTCGACTTCTCTATAGCTTAACTGATAAGGATGTACTAAGATGAAGATGTTAAGATGTTGTTTATAGTTTTTATTATTCCCACTAACAGTAGCGTAAACCTTCCTCCCTCAACTTATCAGATCACTCAATTGCTATTGGCGTATCATAACCTATAAGAATTGCACTGAGAAGGGGATGCCATCACTTGGCTGGCAATCACATCTTTTTATCTAGGTCCTGATGTAGGTGCTAGTGTTGTGTAGAGAGTGGTAGAAATGAGGCATAGGATTGATGTAATGCAATGTGTATATTTGTAAAGCGCACTGTTGCCAGCCAGCGTCCTGGCGCTGTATACCGCTGGGGAACCAGTCCTGGCTTGCCCTGTGGGATGGCCCCTGCTGGGAATCCCCAAGGTGGAGCCAGGCATCCCCGGCGTTGTGGGGGCAGTTGTGGAGATTAGGCAAGCTAATGCCCAGAGTTGCAGAGTGGGACCCCTGGTTAGAGTAGGCACTGACGTGAGAATTATCGAGTCCGCTGACCCTGGTCCATGACCCTGCCGTGTCGGGAATCAAACCCTGGTCCCGGGCCGACTTCTGCTTTTGGGTCTGCTGCCTCTAACCAGTGAGCCATTGAGAGATGTACCCCAGGCTGAACATGAAAACTGAGAAAACATGAAAACTGAGATTCTAATTTTTAGTAGGGTGTGGATTTTCACAATATCCATAGTACTGATTATCAAGCCTTAGAAAATCTGTTTTTTATTGCTGTGCATTCGTTTGAAAATATTCAAGTTCTATTGCACTAACAGTGGACTTTTCCATCTGCAGAATATACTGAATGACCAGAGATGGCAGTGCTGCGGAAGAGAATTTGTCTGCATTGCTGAGACCAAAAAAAAAAACAAGAAGCCATTTCTCAGCACTCTGCCTTCCTTCATCAATTTAAATGGTAAGTCAAACTCGAGTTAGTGGGGTCTTGGCATGATTATCTTTGTCAAGACTCTACCAAAATGGATGACGTTACGGTGATCATATTTTATCAGACTTTGTCTCCGCAGCTGAGAAAGCCTGCGTTAGATACCTGTGCTAACAATGTGTCATCAGAGGACATTACTGTCTTTAAGGCTGGAAAGAGTTTCCTTAATTTGGAGCCATGGCCTTACTTTCTCAAGAAGTGAAGCTCATTTGACCTGTTTCCCTGCACTCTGTGTGTGGGTCTCTGATACTCCAGATGGATAGCTGTTTAGGATACTCGGCGGTCTTGCAACTCCATCCAATTTTCAAAAGGAGCCCAATGCTTTCCCAGTATACTGCCTAGCTGCCTTGCAGTCCTAATTACATATAGTTACCTAGTGCATAATTGCTGATGTCTCCTCCTCCTGTGTTTCCTCGTCACCGAGGGCGATTGGTCACGTGCTGTCCTGACATCATAAAGCTAGAGCAGGATGTCATCTGACATGAGGGACAATCAGTTGCCTAGCAAGCACCAAGATACATTTATCATGGTATTGAACTGGGTTGCAGGGTAAACAGGGCGCCCAGCTGAAGACCTAGATGGTGAGATGAATGAAACTGGCGCATTATTTGAGACTTGTGCATCTGTTTGAAGGTGCAGTTAATCACAATGTTCTCGACTTCTCTATAGCTTAACTGATAAGGATGTACTAAGATGAAGATGTTAAGATGTTGTTTATAGTTTTTATTATTCCCACTAACAGTAGCGTAAACCTTCCTCCCTCAACTTATCAGATCACTCAATTGCTATTGGCGTATCATAACCTATAAGAATTGCACTGAGAAGGGGATGCCATCACTTGGCTGGCAATCACATCTTTTTATCTAGGTCCTGATGTAGGTGCTAGTGTTGTGTAGAGAGTGGTAGAAATGAGGCATAGGATTGATGTAATGCAATGTGTATATTTGTAAAGCGCACTGTTGCCAGCCAGCGTCCTGGCGCTGTATACCGCTGGGGAACCAGTCCTGGCTTGCCCTGTGGGATGGCCCCTGCTGGGAATCCCCAAGGTGGAGCCAGGCATCCCCGGCGTTGTGGGGGCAGTTGTGGAGATTAGGCAAGCTAATGCCCAGAGTTGCAGAGTGGGACCCCTGGTTAGAGTAGGCACTGACGTGAGAATTATCGAGTCCGCTGACCCTGGTCCATGACCCTGCCGCGTCGGGAATCAAACCCTGGTCCCGGGCCGACTTCTGCTTTTGGGTCTGCCGCCTCTAACCAGTGAGCCATTGAGAGATGTACCCCAGGCTGAACATGAAAACTGAGAAAACATGAAAACTGAGATTCTAATTTTTAGTAGGGTGTGGATTTTCACAATATCCATAGTACTGATTATCAAGCCTTAGAAAATCTGTTTTTTATTGCTGTGCATTCGTTTGAAAATATTCAAGTTCTATTGCACTAACAGTGGACTTTTCCATCTGCAGAATATACTGAATGACCAGAGATGGCAGTGCTGCGGAAGAGAATTTGTCTGCATTGCTGAGACCAAAAAAAAAAACAAGAAGCCATTTCTCAGCACTCTGCCTTCCTTCATCAATTTAAATGGTAAGTCAAACTCGAGCTAGTGGGGTCTTGGCATGATTATCTTTGTCAAGACTCTACCAAAATGGATGACGTTACGGTGATCATCATATTTTATCAGACTTTGTCTCCGAAGCTGAGAAAGCCTGCGTTAGATACCTGTGCTAACAATGTGTCATCAGAGGACATTACTGTCTTTAAGGCTGGAAAGAGTTTCCTTAATTTGGAGCCATGGCCTTACTTTCTCAAGAAGTGAAGCTCATTTGACCTGTTTCCCTGCACTCTGTGTGTGGGTCTCTGATACTCCAGATGGATAGCTGTTTAGGATACTCGGCGGTCTTGCAACTCCATCCAATTTTCAAAAGGAGCCCAATGCTTTCCCAGTATACTGCCTAGCTGCCTTGCAGTCCTAATTACATATAGTTACCTAGTGCATAATTGCTGATGTCTCCTCCTCCTGTGTTTCCTCGTCACCGAGGGCGATTGGTCACGTGCTGTCCTGACATCATAAAGCTAGAGCAGGATGTCATCTGACATGAGGGACAATCAGTTGCCTAGCAAGCACCAAGATACATTTATCATGGTATTGAACTGGGTTGCAGGGTAAACAGGGCGCCCAGCTGAAGACCTAGATGGTGAGATGAATGAAACTGGCGCATTATTTGAGACTTGTGCATCTGTTTGAAGGTGCAGTTAATCACAATGTTCTCGACTTCTCTATAGCTTAACTGATAAGGATGTACTAAGATGAAGATGTTAAGATGTTGTTTATAGTTTTTATTATTCCCACTAACAGTAGCGTAAACCTTCCTCCCTCAACTTATCAGATCACTCAATTGCTATTGGCGTATCATAACCTATAAGAATTGCACTGAGAAGGGGATGCCATCACTTGGCTGGCAATCACATCTTTTTATCTAGGTCCTGATGTAGGTGCTAGTGTTGTGTAGAGAGTGGTAGAAATGAGGCATAGGATTGATGTAATGCAATGTGTATATTTGTAAAGCGCACTGTTGCCAGCCAGCGTCCTAGCGCTGTATACCGCTGGGGAACCAGTCCTGGCTTTCCCTGTGGGATGGTCCCTGCTGGGAATCCCCAAGGTGGAGCCAGGCATCCCCGGCGTTGAGGGGGCCGTTGTGGAGATTAGGCAAGCTAATGCCCAGAGTTGCAGAGTGGGACCCCTGGTTAGAGTAGGCACTGACGTGAGAATTATCGAGTCCGCTTACCCTGGTCCATGACCCTGCCGTGTCGGGAATCAAACCCTGGTCCCGGGCCGACTTCTGCTTTTGGGTCTGCTGCCTCTAACCAGTGAGCCATTGAGAGATGTACCCCAGGCTGAACATGAAAACTGAGAAAACATGAAAACTGAGATTCTAATTTTTAGTAGGGTGTGGATTTTCACAATATCCATAGTACTGATTATCAAGCCTTAGAAAATCAGTTTTTTATTGCTGTGCATTCGTTTGAAAATATTCAAGTTCTAATGCACTAACAGTGGACTTTTCCATCTGCAGAATATACTGAATGACCAGAGATGGCAGTGCTGCGGAAGAGAATTTGTCTGCATTGCTGAGACCAAAAAAAAAACAAGAAGCCATTTCTCAGCACTCTGCCTTCCTTCATCAATTTAAATGGTAAGTCAAACTCGAGCTAGTGGGGTCTTGGCATGATTATCTTTGTCAAGACTCTACCAAAATGGATGACATTACGGTGATCATCATATTTTATCAGACTTTGTCTCCGAAGCTGAGAAAGCCTGCGTTAGATACCTGTGCTAACAATGTGTCATCAGAGGACATTACTGTCTTTAAGGCTGGAAAGAGTTTCCTTAATTTGGAGCCATGGCCTTACTTTCTCAAGAAGTGAAGCTCATTTGACCTGTTTCCCTGCACTCTGTGTGTGGGTCTCTGATACTCCAGATGGATAGCTGTTTAGGATACTCGGCGGTCTTGCAACTCCATCCAATTTTCAAAAGGAGCCCAATGCTTTCCCAGTATACTGCCTAGCTGCCTTGCAGTCCTAATTACATATAGTTACCTAGTGCATAATTGCTGATGTCTCCTCCTCCTGTGTTTCCTCGTCACCGAGGGCGATTGGTCACGTGCTGTCCTGACATCATAAAGCTAGAGCAGGATGTCATCTGACATGAGGGACAATCAGTTGCCTAGCAAGCACCAAGATACATTTATCATGGTATTGAACTGGGTTGCAGGGTAAACAGGGCGCCCAGCTGAAGACCTAGATGGTGAGATGAATGAAACTGGCGCATTATTTGAGACTTGTGCATCTGTTTGAAGGTGCAGTTAATCACAATGTTCTCGACTTCTCTATAGCTTAACTGATAAGGATGTACTAAGATGAAGATGTTAAGATGTTGTTTATAGTTTTTATTATTCCCACTAACAGTAGCGTAAACCTTCCTCCCTCAACTTATCAGATCACTCAATTGCTATTGGCGTATCATAACCTATAAGAATTGCACTGAGAAGGGGATGCCATCACTTGGCTGGCAATCACATCTTTTTATCTAGGTCCTGATGTAGGTGCTAGTGTTGTGTAGAGAGTGGTAGAAATGAGGCATAGGATTGATGTAATGTAATGTGTATACTTGTAAAGCGCACTGTTGCCAGCCGGCGTCCTGGCGCTGTATACCGCTGGGGAACCAGTCCTGGCTTGCCCTGTGGGATGGCCCCTGCTGGGAATCCCCAAGGTGGAGCCAGGCATCCCCGGCGTTGAGGGGGCCGTTGTGGAGATTAGGCAAGCTAATGCCCAGAGTTGCAGAGTGGGACCCCTGGTTAGAGTATGCACTGACGTGAGAATTATCGAGTCCGCTGACCCTGGTCCATGACCCTGCCGTGTCGGGAATCAAACCCTGGTCCCGGGCCGACTTCTGCTTTTGGGTCTGCTGCCTCTAACCAGTGAGCCATTGAGAGATGTACCCCAGGCTGAACATGAAAACTGAGAAAACATGAAAACTGAGATTCTAATTTTTAGTAGGGTGTGGATTTTCACAATATCCATAGTACTGATTATCAAGCCTTAGAAAATCTGTTTTTTATTGCTGTGCATTCGTTTGAAAATATTCAAGTTCTATTGCACTAACAGTGGACTTTTCCATCTGCAGAATATACTGAATGACCAGAGATGGCAGTGCTGCGGAAGAGAATTTGTCTGCATTGCTGAGACCAAAAAAAAAACAAGAAGCCATTTCTCAGCACTCTGCCTTCCTTCATCAATTTAAATGGTAAGTCAAACTCGAGTTAGTGGGGTCTTGGCATGATTATCTTTGTCAAGACTCTACCAAAATGGATGACGTTACGGTGATCATATTTTATCAGACTTTGTCTCCGCAGCTGAGAAAGCCTGCGTTAGATACCTGTGCTAACAATGTGTCATCAGAGGACATTACTGTCTTTAAGGCTGGAAAGAGTTTCCTTAATTTGGAGCCATGGCCTTACTTTCTCAAGAAGTGAAGCTCATTTGACCTGTTTCCCTGCACTCTGTGTGTGGGTCTCTGATACTCCAGATGGATAGCTGTTTAGGATACTCGGCGGTCTTGCAACTCCATCCAATTTTCAAAAGGAGCCCAATGCTTTCCCAGTATACTGCCTAGCTGCCTTGCAGTCCTAATTACATATAGTTACCTAGTGCATAATTGCTGATGTCTCCTCCTCCTGTGTTTCCTCGTCACCGAGGGCGATTGGTCACGTGCTGTCCTGACATCATAAAGCTAGAGCAGGATGTCATCTGACATGAGGGACAATCAGTTGCCTAGCAAGCACCAAGATACATTTATCATGGTATTGAACTGGGTTGCAGGGTAAACAGGGCGCCCAGCTGAAGACCTAGATGGTGAGATGAATGAAACTGGCGCATTATTTGAGACTTGTGCATCTGTTTGAAGGTGCAGTTAATCACAATGTTCTCGACTTCTCTATAGCTTAACTGATAAGGATGTACTAAGATGAAGATGTTAAGATGTTGTTTATAGTTTTTATTATTCCCACTAACAGTAGCGTAAACCTTCCTCCCTCAACTTATCAGATCACTCAATTGCTATTGGCGTATCATAACCTATAAGAATTGCACTGAGAAGGGGATGCCATCACTTGGCTGGCAATCACATCTTTTTATCTAGGTCCTGATGTAGGTGCTAGTGTTGTGTAGAGAGTGGTAGAAATGAGGCATAGGATTGATGTAATGCAATGTGTATATTTGTAAAGCGCACTGTTGCCAGCCAGCGTCCTGGCGCTGTATACCGCTGGGGAACCAGTCCTGGCTTGCCCTGTGGGATGGCCCCTGCTGGGAATCCCCAAGGTGGAGCCAGGCATCCCCGGCGTTGTGGGGGCAGTTGTGGAGATTAGGCAAGCTAATGCCCAGAGTTGCAGAGTGGGACCCCTGGTTAGAGTAGGCACTGACGTGAGAATTATCGAGTCCGCTGACCCTGGTCCATGACCCTGCCGTGTCGGGAATCAAACCCTGGTCCCGGGCCGACTTCTGCTTTTGGGTCTGCTGCCTCTAACCAGTGAGCCATTGAGAGATGTACCCCAGGCTGAACATGAAAACTGAGAAAACATGAAAACTGAGATTCTAATTTTTAGTAGGGTGTGGATTTTCACAATATCCATAGTACTGATTATCAAGCCTTAGAAAATCTGTTTTTTATTGCTGTGCATTCGTTTGAAAATATTCAAGTTCTATTGCACTAACAGTGGACTTTTCCATCTGCAGAATATACTGAATGACCAGAGATGGCAGTGCTGCGGAAGAGAATTTGTCTGCATTGCTGAGACCAAAAAAAAAAACAAGAAGCCATTTCTCAGCACTCTGCCTTCCTTCATCAATTTAAATGGTAAGTCAAACTCGAGTTAGTGGGGTCTTGGCATGATTATCTTTGTCAAGACTCTACCAAAATGGATGACGTTACGGTGATCATATTTTATCAGACTTTGTCTCCGCAGCTGAGAAAGCCTGCGTTAGATACCTGTGCTAACAATGTGTCATCAGAGGACATTACTGTCTTTAAGGCTGGAAAGAGTTTCCTTAATTTGGAGCCATGGCCTTACTTTCTCAAGAAGTGAAGCTCATTTGACCTGTTTCCCTGCACTCTGTGTGTGGGTCTCTGATACTCCAGATGGATAGCTGTTTAGGATACTCGGCGGTCTTGCAACTCCATCCAATTTTCAAAAGGAGCCCAATGCTTTCCCAGTATACTGCCTAGCTGCCTTGCAGTCCTAATTACATATAGTTACCTAGTGCATAATTGCTGATGTCTCCTCCTCCTGTGTTTCCTCGTCACCGAGGGCGATTGGTCACGTGCTGTCCTGACATCATAAAGCTAGAGCAGGATGTCATCTGACATGAGGGACAATCAGTTGCCTAGCAAGCACCAAGATACATTTATCATGGTATTGAACTGGGTTGCAGGGTAAACAGGGCGCCCAGCTGAAGACCTAGATGGTGAGATGAATGAAACTGGCGCATTATTTGAGACTTGTGCATCTGTTTGAAGGTGCAGTTAATCACAATGTTCTCGACTTCTCTATAGCTTAACTGATAAGGATGTACTAAGATGAAGATGTTAAGATGTTGTTTATAGTTTTTATTATTCCCACTAACAGTAGCGTAAACCTTCCTCCCTCAACTTATCAGATCACTCAATTGCTATTGGCGTATCATAACCTATAAGAATTGCACTGAGAAGGGGATGCCATCACTTGGCTGGCAATCACATCTTTTTATCTAGGTCCTGATGTAGGTGCTAGTGTTGTGTAGAGAGTGGTAGAAATGAGGCATAGGATTGATGTAATGCAATGTGTATATTTGTAAAGCGCACTGTTGCCAGCCAGCGTCCTGGCGCTGTATACCGCTGGGGAACCAGTCCTGGCTTGCCCTGTGGGATGGCCCCTGCTGGGAATCCCCAAGGTGGAGCCAGGCATCCCCGGCGTTGTGGGGGCAGTTGTGGAGATTAGGCAAGCTAATGCCCAGAGTTGCAGAGTGGGACCCCTGGTTAGAGTAGGCACTGACGTGAGAATTATCGAGTCCGCTGACCCTGGTCCATGACCCTGCCGCGTCGGGAATCAAACCCTGGTCCCGGGCCGACTTCTGCTTTTGGGTCTGCCGCCTCTAACCAGTGAGCCATTGAGAGATGTACCCCAGGCTGAACATGAAAACTGAGAAAACATGAAAACTGAGATTCTAATTTTTAGTAGGGTGTGGATTTTCACAATATCCATAGTACTGATTATCAAGCCTTAGAAAATCTGTTTTTTATTGCTGTGCATTCGTTTGAAAATATTCAAGTTCTATTGCACTAACAGTGGACTTTTCCATCTGCAGAATATACTGAATGACCAGAGATGGCAGTGCTGCGGAAGAGAATTTGTCTGCATTGCTGAGACCAAAAAAAAAAACAAGAAGCCATTTCTCAGCACTCTGCCTTCCTTCATCAATTTAAATGGTAAGTCAAACTCGAGCTAGTGGGGTCTTGGCATGATTATCTTTGTCAAGACTCTACCAAAATGGATGACGTTACGGTGATCATCATATTTTATCAGACTTTGTCTCCGAAGCTGAGAAAGCCTGCGTTAGATACCTGTGCTAACAATGTGTCATCAGAGGACATTACTGTCTTTAAGGCTGGAAAGAGTTTCCTTAATTTGGAGCCATGGCCTTACTTTCTCAAGAAGTGAAGCTCATTTGACCTGTTTCCCTGCACTCTGTGTGTGGGTCTCTGATACTCCAGATGGATAGCTGTTTAGGATACTCGGCGGTCTTGCAACTCCATCCAATTTTCAAAAGGAGCCCAATGCTTTCCCAGTATACTGCCTAGCTGCCTTGCAGTCCTAATTACATATAGTTACCTAGTGCATAATTGCTGATGTCTCCTCCTCCTGTGTTTCCTCGTCACCGAGGGCGATTGGTCACGTGCTGTCCTGACATCATAAAGCTAGAGCAGGATGTCATCTGACATGAGGGACAATCAGTTGCCTAGCAAGCACCAAGATACATTTATCATGGTATTGAACTGGGTTGCAGGGTAAACAGGGCGCCCAGCTGAAGACCTAGATGGTGAGATGAATGAAACTGGCGCATTATTTGAGACTTGTGCATCTGTTTGAAGGTGCAGTTAATCACAATGTTCTCGACTTCTCTATAGCTTAACTGATAAGGATGTACTAAGATGAAGATGTTAAGATGTTGTTTATAGTTTTTATTATTCCCACTAACAGTAGCGTAAACCTTCCTCCCTCAACTTATCAGATCACTCAATTGCTATTGGCGTATCATAACCTATAAGAATTGCACTGAGAAGGGGATGCCATCACTTGGCTGGCAATCACATCTTTTTATCTAGGTCCTGATGTAGGTGCTAGTGTTGTGTAGAGAGTGGTAGAAATGAGGCATAGGATTGATGTAATGCAATGTGTATATTTGTAAAGCGCACTGTTGCCAGCCAGCGTCCTAGCGCTGTATACCGCTGGGGAACCAGTCCTGGCTTTCCCTGTGGGATGGTCCCTGCTGGGAATCCCCAAGGTGGAGCCAGGCATCCCCGGCGTTGAGGGGGCCGTTGTGGAGATTAGGCAAGCTAATGCCCAGAGTTGCAGAGTGGGACCCCTGGTTAGAGTAGGCACTGACGTGAGAATTATCGAGTCCGCTTACCCTGGTCCATGACCCTGCCGTGTCGGGAATCAAACCCTGGTCCCGGGCCGACTTCTGCTTTTGGGTCTGCTGCCTCTAACCAGTGAGCCATTGAGAGATGTACCCCAGGCTGAACATGAAAACTGAGAAAACATGAAAACTGAGATTCTAATTTTTAGTAGGGTGTGGATTTTCACAATATCCATAGTACTGATTATCAAGCCTTAGAAAATCAGTTTTTTATTGCTGTGCATTCGTTTGAAAATATTCAAGTTCTAATGCACTAACAGTGGACTTTTCCATCTGCAGAATATACTGAATGACCAGAGATGGCAGTGCTGCGGAAGAGAATTTGTCTGCATTGCTGAGACCAAAAAAAAAACAAGAAGCCATTTCTCAGCACTCTGCCTTCCTTCATCAATTTAAATGGTAAGTCAAACTCGAGCTAGTGGGGTCTTGGCATGATTATCTTTGTCAAGACTCTACCAAAATGGATGACATTACGGTGATCATCATATTTTATCAGACTTTGTCTCCGAAGCTGAGAAAGCCTGCGTTAGATACCTGTGCTAACAATGTGTCATCAGAGGACATTACTGTCTTTAAGGCTGGAAAGAGTTTCCTTAATTTGGAGCCATGGCCTTACTTTCTCAAGAAGTGAAGCTCATTTGACCTGTTTCCCTGCACTCTGTGTGTGGGTCTCTGATACTCCAGATGGATAGCTGTTTAGGATACTCGGCGGTCTTGCAACTCCATCCAATTTTCAAAAGGAGCCCAATGCTTTCCCAGTATACTGCCTAGCTGCCTTGCAGTCCTAATTACATATAGTTACCTAGTGCATAATTGCTGATGTCTCCTCCTCCTGTGTTTCCTCGTCACCGAGGGCGATTGGTCACGTGCTGTCCTGACATCATAAAGCTAGAGCAGGATGTCATCTGACATGAGGGACAATCAGTTGCCTAGCAAGCACCAAGATACATTTATCATGGTATTGAACTGGGTTGCAGGGTAAACAGGGCGCCCAGCTGAAGACCTAGATGGTGAGATGAATGAAACTGGCGCATTATTTGAGACTTGTGCATCTGTTTGAAGGTGCAGTTAATCACAATGTTCTCGACTTCTCTATAGCTTAACTGATAAGGATGTACTAAGATGAAGATGTTAAGATGTTGTTTATAGTTTTTATTATTCCCACTAACAGTAGCGTAAACCTTCCTCCCTCAACTTATCAGATCACTCAATTGCTATTGGCGTATCATAACCTATAAGAATTGCACTGAGAAGGGGATGCCATCACTTGGCTGGCAATCACATCTTTTTATCTAGGTCCTGATGTAGGTGCTAGTGTTGTGTAGAGAGTGGTAGAAATGAGGCATAGGATTGATGTAATGTAATGTGTATACTTGTAAAGCGCACTGTTGCCAGCCGGCGTCCTGGCGCTGTATACCGCTGGGGAACCAGTCCTGGCTTGCCCTGTGGGATGGCCCCTGCTGGGAATCCCCAAGGTGGAGCCAGGCATCCCCGGCGTTGAGGGGGCCGTTGTGGAGATTAGGCAAGCTAATGCCCAGAGTTGCAGAGTGGGACCCCTGGTTAGAGTATGCACTGACGTGAGAATTATCGAGTCCGCTGACCCTGGTCCATGACCCTGCCGTGTCGGGAATCAAACCCTGGTCCCGGGCCGACTTCTGCTTTTGGGTCTGCTGCCTCTAACCAGTGAGCCATTGAGAGATGTACCCCAGGCTGAACATGAAAACTGAGAAAACATGAAAACTGAGATTCTAATTTTTAGTAGGGTGTGGATTTTCACAATATCCATAGTACTGATTATCAAGCCTTAGAAAATCTGTTTTTTATTGCTGTGCATTCGTTTGAAAATATTCAAGTTCTAATGCACTAACAGTGGACTTTTCCATCTGCAGAATATACTGAATGACCAGAGATGGCAGTGCTGCGGAAGAGAATTTGTCTGCATTGCTGAGACCAAAAAAAAAAACAAGAAGCCATTTCTCAGCACTCTGCCTTCCTTCATCAATTTAAATGGTAAGTCAAACTCGAGCTAGTGGGGTCTTGGCATGATTATCTTTGTCAAGACTCTACCAAAATGGATGACGTTATGGTGATCATCATATTTTATCAGACTTTGTCTCCGAAGCTGAGAAAGCCTGCGTTAGATACCTGTGCTAACAATGTGTCATCAGAGGACATTACTGTCTTTAAGGCTGGAAAGAGTTTCCTTAATTTGGAGCCATGGCCTTACTTTCTCAAGAAGTGAAGCTCATTTGACCTGTTTCCCTGCACTCTGTGTGTGGGTCTCTGATACTCCAGATGGATAGCTGTTTAGGATACTCGGCGGTCTTGCAACTCCATCCAATTTTCAAAAGGAGCCCAATGCTTTCCCAGTATACTGCCTAGCTGCCTTGCAGTCCTAATTACATATAGTTACCTAGTGCATAATTGCTGATGTCTCCTCCTCCTGTGTTTCCTTGTCACCGAGGGCGATTGGTCACGTGCTGTCCTGACATCATAAAGCTAGAGCAGGATGTCATCTGACATGAGGGACAATCAGTTGCCTAGCAAGCACTAAGATACATTTATCATGGTATTGAACTGGGTTGCAGGGTAAACAGGGCGCCCAGCTGAAGACCTAGATGGTGAGATGAATGAAACTGGCGCATTATTTGAGACTTGTGCATCTGTTTGAAGGTGCAGTTAATCACAATGTTCTCGACTTCTCTATAGCTTAACTGATAAGGATGTACTAAGATGAAGATGTTAAGATGTTGTTTATAGTTTTTATTATTCCCACTAACAGTAGCGTAAACCTTCCTCCCTCAACTTATCAGATCACTCAATTGCTATTGGCGTATCATAACCTATAAGAATTGCACTGAGAAGGGGATGCCATCACTTGGCTGGCAATCACATCTTTTTATCTATGTCCTGATGTAGGTGCTAGTGTTGTGTAGAGAGTGGTAGAAATGAGGCATAGGATTGATGTAATGCAATGTGTATATTTGTAAAGCGCACTGTTGCCAGCCAGCGTCCTAGCGCTGTATACCGCTGGGGAACCAGTCCTGGCTTTCCCTGTGGGATGGTCCCTGCTGGGAATCCCCAAGGTGGAGCCAGGCATCCCCGGCGTTGAGGGGGCCGTTGTGGAGATTAGGCAAGCTAATGGCCAGAGTTGCAGAGTGGGACCCCTGGTTAGAGTAGGCACTGACGTGAGAATTATCGAGTCCGCTGACCCTGGTCCATGACCCTGCCGTGTCGGGAATCCAACCCTGGTCCCGGGCCGACTTCTGCTTTTGGGTCTGCTGCCTCTAACCAGTGAGCCATTGAGAGATGTACCCCAGGCTGAACATGAAAACTGAGAAAACATGAAAACTGAGATTCTAATTTTTAGTAGGGTGTGGATTTTCACAATATCCATAGTACTGATTATCAAGCCTTAGAAAATCTGTTTTTTATTGCTGTGCATTCGTTTGAAAATATTCAAGTTCTATTGCACTAACAGTGGACTTTTCCATCTGCAGAATATACTGAATGACCAGAGATGGCAGTGCTGCGGAAGAGAATTTGTCTGCATTGCTGAGACCAAAAAAAAAAACAAGAAGCCATTTCTCAGCACTCTGCCTTCCTTCATCAATTTAAATGGTAAGTCAAACTCGAGCTAGTGGGGTCTTGGCATGATTATCTTTGTCAAGACTCTACCAAAATGGATGACGTTATGGTGATCATCATATTTTATCAGACTTTGTCTCCGAAGCTGAGAAAGCCTGCGTTAGATACCTGTGCTAACAATGTGTCATCAGAGGACATTACTGTCTTTAAGGCTGGAAAGAGTTTCCTTAATTTGGAGCCATGGCCTTACTTTCTCAAGAAGTGAAGCTCATTTGACCTGTTTCCCTGCACTCTGTGTGTGGGTCTCTGATACTCCAGATGGATAGCTGTTTAGGATACTCGGCGGTCTTGCAACTCCATCCAATTTTCAAAAGGAGCCCAATGCTTTCCCAGTATACTGCCTAGCTGCCTTGCAGTCCTAATTACATATAGTTACCTAGTGCATAATTGCTGATGTCTCCTCCTCCTGTGTTTCCTCGTCACCGAGGGCGATTGGTCACGTGCTGTCCTGACATCATAAAGCTAGAGCAGGATGTCATCTGACATGAGGGACAATCAGTTGCCTAGCAAGCACTAAGATACATTTATCATGGTATTGAACTGGGTTGCAGGGTAAACAGGGCGCCCAGCTGAAGACCTAGATGGTGAGATGAATGAAACTGGCGCATTATTTGAGACTTGTGCATCTGTTTGAAGGTGCAGTTAATCACAATGTTCTCGACTTCTCTATAGCTTAACTGATAAGGATGTACTAAGATGAAGATGTTAAGATGTTGTTTATAGTTTTTATTATTCCCACTAACAGTAGCGTAAACCTTCCTCCCTCAACTTATCAGATCACTCAATTGCTATTGGCGTATCATAACCTATAAGAATTGCACTGAGAAGGGGATGCCATCACTTGGCTGGCAATCACATCTTTTTATCTATGTCCTGATGTAGGTGCTAGTGTTGTGTAGAGAGTGGTAGAAATGAGGCATAGGATTGATGTAATGCAATGTGTATATTTGTAAAGCGCACTGTTGCCAGCCAGCGTCCTAGCGCTGTATACCGCTGGGGAACCAGTCCTGGCTTTCCCTGTGGGATGGTCCCTGCTGGGAATCCCCAAGGTGGAGCCAGGCATCCCCGGCGTTGAGGGGGCCGTTGTGGAGATTAGGCAAGCTAATGCCCAGAGTTGCAGAGTGGGACCCCTGGTTAGAGTAGGCACTGACGTGAGAATTATCGAGTCCGCTGACCCTGGTCCATGACCCTGCCGTGTCGGGAATCCAACCCTGGTCCCGGGCCGACTTCTGCTTTTGGGTCTGCTGCCTCTAACCAGTGAGCCATTGAGAGATGTACCCCAGGCTGAACATGAAAACTGAGAAAACATGAAAACTGAGATTCTAATTTTTAGTAGGGTGTGGATTTTCACAATATCCATAGTACTGATTATCAAGCCTTAGAAAATCTGTTTTTTATTGCTGTGCATTCGTTTGAAAATATTCAAGTTCTATTGCACTAACAGTGGACTTTTCCATCTGCAGAATATACTGAATGACCAGAGATGGCAGTGCTGCGGAAGAGAATTTGTCTGCATTGCTGAGACCAAAAAAAAAAACAAGAAGCCATTTCTCAGCACTCTGCCTTCCTTCATCAATTTAAATGGTAAGTCAAACTCGAGCTAGTGGGGTCTTGGCATGATTATCTTTGTCAAGACTCTACCAAAATGGATGACGTTATGGTGATCATCATATTTTATCAGACTTTGTCTCCGAAGCTGAGAAAGCCTGCGTTAGATACCTGTGCTAACAATGTGTCATCAGAGGACATTACTGTCTTTAAGGCTGGAAAGAGTTTCCTTAATTTGGAGCCATGGCCTTACTTTCTCAAGAAGTGAAGCTCATTTGACCTGTTTCCCTGCACTCTGTGTGTGGGTCTCTGATACTCCAGATGGATAGCTGTTTAGGATACTCGGCGGTCTTGCAACTCCATCCAATTTTCAAAAGGAGCCCAATGCTTTCCCAGTATACTGCCTAGCTGCCTTGCAGTCCTAATTACATATAGTTACCTAGTGCATAATTGCTGATGTCTCCTCCTCCTGTGTTTCCTCGTCACCGAGGGCGATTGGTCACGTGCTGTCCTGACATCATAAAGCTAGAGCAGGATGTCATCTGACATGAGGGACAATCAGTTGCCTAGCAAGCACTAAGATACATTTATCATGGTATTGAACTGGGTTGCAGGGTAAACAGGGCGCCCAGCTGAAGACCTAGATGGTGAGATGAATGAAACTGGCGCATTATTTGAGACTTGTGCATCTGTTTGAAGGTGCAGTTAATCACAATGTTCTCGACTTCTCTATAGCTTAACTGATAAGGATGTACTAAGATGAAGATGTTAAGATGTTGTTTATAGTTTTTATTATTCCCACTAACAGTAGCGTAAACCTTCCTCCCTCAACTTATCAGATCACTCAATTGCTATTGGCGTATCATAACCTATAAGAATTGCACTGAGAAGGGGATGCCATCACTTGGCTGGCAATCACATCTTTTTATCTATGTCCTGATGTAGGTGCTAGTGTTGTGTAGAGAGTGGTAGAAATGAGGCATAGGATTGATGTAATGCAATGTGTATATTTGTAAAGCGCACTGTTGCCAGCCAGCGTCCTAGCGCTGTATACCGCTGGGGAACCAGTCCTGGCTTTCCCTGTGGGATGGTCCCTGCTGGGAATCCCCAAGGTGGAGCCAGGCATCCCCGGCGTTGAGGGGGCCGTTGTGGAGATTAGGCAAGCTAATGCCCAGAGTTGCAGAGTGGGACCCCTGGTTAGAGTAGGCACTGACGTGAGAATTATCGAGTCCGCTGACCCTGGTCCATGACCCTGCCGTGTTGGGAATCAAACCCTGGTCCCGGGCCGACTTCTGCTTTTGGGTCTGCTGCCTCTAACCAGTGAGCCATTGAGAGATGTACCCCAGGCTGAACATGAAAACTGAGAAAACATGAAAACTGAGATTCTAATTTTTAGTAGGGTGTGGATTTTCACAATATCCATAGTACTGATTATCAAGCCTTAGAAAATCTGTTTTTTATTGCTGTGCATTCGTTTGAAAATATTCAAGTTCTATTGCACTAACAGTGGACTTTTCCATCTGCAGAATATACTGAATGACCAGAGATGGCAGTGCTGCGGAAGAGAATTTGTCTGCATTGCTGAGACCAAAAAAAAAAACAAGAAGCCATTTCTCAGCACTCTGCCTTCCTTCATCAATTTAAATGGTAAGTCAAACTCGAGCTAGTGGGGTCTTGGCATGATTATCTTTGTCAAGACTCTACCAAAATGGATGACGTTATGGTGATCATCATATTTTATCAGACTTTGTCTCCGAAGCTGAGAAAGCCTGCGTTAGATACCTGTGCTAACAATGTGTCATCAGAGGACATTACTGTCTTTAAGGCTGGAAAGAGTTTCCTTAATTTGGAGCCATGGCCTTACTTTCTCAAGAAGTGAAGCTCATTTGACCTGTTTCCCTGCACTCTGTGTGTGGGTCTCTGATACTCCAGATGGATAGCTGTTTAGGATACTCGGCGGTCTTGCAACTCCATCCAATTTTCAAAAGGAGCCCAATGCTTTCCCAGTATACTGCCTAGCTGCCTTGCAGTCCTAATTACATATAGTTACCTAGTGCATAATTGCTGATGTCTCCTCCTCCTGTGTTTCCTCGTCACCGAGGGCGATTGGTCACGTGCTGTCCTGACATCATAAAGCTAGAGCAGGATGTCATCTGACATGAGGGACAATCAGTTGCCTAGCAAGCACTAAGATACATTTATCATGGTATTGAACTGGGTTGCAGGGTAAACAGGGCGCCCAGCTGAAGACCTAGATGGTGAGATGAATGAAACTGGCGCATTATTTGAGACTTGTGCATCTGTTTGAAGGTGCAGTTAATCACAATGTTCTCGACTTCTCTATAGCTTAACTGATAAGGATGTACTAAGATGAAGATGTTAAGATGTTGTTTATAGTTTTTATTATTCCCACTAACAGTAGCGTAAACCTTCCTCCCTCAACTTATCAGATCACTCAATTGCTATTGGCGTATCATAACCTATAAGAATTGCACTGAGAAGGGGATGCCATCACTTGGCTGGCAATCACATCTTTTTATCTATGTCCTGATGTAGGTGCTAGTGTTGTGTAGAGAGTGGTAGAAATGAGGCATAGGATTGATGTAATGCAATGTGTATATTTGTAAAGCGCACTGTTGCCAGCCAGCGTCCTAGCGCTGTATACCGCTGGGGAACCAGTCCTGGCTTTCCCTGTGGGATGGTCCCTGCTGGGAATCCCCAAGGTGGAGCCAGGCATCCCCGGCGTTGAGGGGGCCGTTGTGGAGATTAGGCAAGCTAATGCCCAGAGTTGCAGAGTGGGACCCCTGGTTAGAGTAGGCACTGACGTGAGAATTATCGAGTCCGCTGACCCTGGTCCATGACCCTGCCGTGTTGGGAATCAAACCCTGGTCCCGGGCCGACTTCTGCTTTTGGGTCTGCTGCCTCTAACCAGTGAGCCATTGAGAGATGTACCCCAGGCTGAACATGAAAACTGAGAAAACATGAAAACTGAGATTCTAATTTTTAGTAGGGTGTGGATTTTCACAATATCCATAGTACTGATTATCAAGCCTTAGAAAATCTGTTTTTTATTGCTGTGCATTCGTTTGAAAATATTCAAGTTCTATTGCACTAACAGTGGACTTTTCCATCTGCAGAATATACTGAATGACCAGAGATGGCAGTGCTGCGGAAGAGAATTTGTCTGCATTGCTGAGACCAAAAAAAAAAACAAGAAGCCATTTCTCAGCACTCTGCCTTCCTTCATCAATTTAAATGGTAAGTCAAACTCGAGCTAGTGGGGTCTTGGCATGATTATCTTTGTCAAGACTCTACCAAAATGGATGACGTTATGGTGATCATCATATTTTATCAGACTTTGTCTCCGAAGCTGAGAAAGCCTGCGTTAGATACCTGTGCTAACAATGTGTCATCAGAGGACATTACTGTCTTTAAGGCTGGAAAGAGTTTCCTTAATTTGGAGCCATGGCCTTACTTTCTCAAGAAGTGAAGCTCATTTGACCTGTTTCCCTGCACTCTGTGTGTGGGTCTCTGATACTCCAGATGGATAGCTGTTTAGGATACTCGGCGGTCTTGCAACTCCATCCAATTTTCAAAAGGAGCCCAATGCTTTCCCAGTATACTGCCTAGCTGCCTTGCAGTCCTAATTACATATAGTTACCTAGTGCATAATTGCTGATGTCTCCTCCTCCTGTGTTTCCTCGTCACCGAGGGCGATTGGTCACGTGCTGTCCTGACATCATAAAGCTAGAGCAGGATGTCATCTGACATGAGGGACAATCAGTTGCCTAGCAAGCACTAAGATACATTTATCATGGTATTGAACTGGGTTGCAGGGTAAACAGGGCGCCCAGCTGAAGACCTAGATGGTGAGATGAATGAAACTGGCGCATTATTTGAGACTTGTGCATCTGTTTGAAGGTGCAGTTAATCACAATGTTCTCGACTTCTCTATAGCTTAACTGATAAGGATGTACTAAGATGAAGATGTTAAGATGTTGTTTATAGTTTTTATTATTCCCACTAACAGTAGCGTAAACCTTCCTCCCTCAACTTATCAGATCACTCAATTGCTATTGGCGTATCATAACCTATAAGAATTGCACTGAGAAGGGGATGCCATCACTTGGCTGGCAATCACATCTTTTTATCTATGTCCTGATGTAGGTGCTAGTGTTGTGTAGAGAGTGGTAGAAATGAGGCATAGGATTGATGTAATGCAATGTGTATATTTGTAAAGCGCACTGTTGCCAGCCAGCGTCCTAGCGCTGTATACCGCTGGGGAACCAGTCCTGGCTTTCCCTGTGGGATGGTCCCTGCTGGGAATCCCCAAGGTGGAGCCAGGCATCCCCGGCGTTGAGGGGGCCGTTGTGGAGATTAGGCAAGCTAATGCCCAGAGTTGCAGAGTGGGACCCCTGGTTAGAGTAGGCACTGACGTGAGAATTATCGAGTCCGCTGACCCTGGTCCATGACCCTGCCGTGTTGGGAATCAAACCCTGGTCCCGGGCCGACTTCTGCTTTTGGGTCTGCTGCCTCTAACCAGTGAGCCATTGAGAGATGTACCCCAGGCTGAACATGAAAACTGAGAAAACATGAAAACTGAGATTCTAATTTTTAGTAGGGTGTGGATTTTCACAATATCCATAGTACTGATTATCAAGCCTTAGAAAATCTGTTTTTTATTGCTGTGCATTCGTTTGAAAATATTCAAGTTCTATTGCACTAACAGTGGACTTTTCCATCTGCAGAATATACTGAATGACCAGAGATGGCAGTGCTGCGGAAGAGAATTTGTCTGCATTGCTGAGACCAAAAAAAAAAACAAGAAGCCATTTCTCAGCACTCTGCCTTCCTTCATCAATTTAAATGGTAAGTCAAACTCGAGCTAGTGGGGTCTTGGCATGATTATCTTTGTCAAGACTCTACCAAAATGGATGACGTTATGGTGATCATCATATTTTATCAGACTTTGTCTCCGAAGCTGAGAAAGCCTGCGTTAGATACCTGTGCTAACAATGTGTCATCAGAGGACATTACTGTCTTTAAGGCTGGAAAGAGTTTCCTTAATTTGGAGCCATGGCCTTACTTTCTCAAGAAGTGAAGCTCATTTGACCTGTTTCCCTGCACTCTGTGTGTGGGTCTCTGATACTCCAGATGGATAGCTGTTTAGGATACTCGGCGGTCTTGCAACTCCATCCAATTTTCAAAAGGAGCCCAATGCTTTCCCAGTATACTGCCTAGCTGCCTTGCAGTCCTAATTACATATAGTTACCTAGTGCATAATTGCTGATGTCTCCTCCTCCTGTGTTTCCTCGTCACCGAGGGCGATTGGTCACGTGCTGTCCTGACATCATAAAGCTAGAGCAGGATGTCATCTGACATGAGGGACAATCAGTTGCCTAGCAAGCACTAAGATACATTTATCATGGTATTGAACTGGGTTGCAGGGTAAACAGGGCGCCCAGCTGAAGACCTAGATGGTGAGATGAATGAAACTGGCGCATTATTTGAGACTTGTGCATCTGTTTGAAGGTGCAGTTAATCACAATGTTCTCGACTTCTCTATAGCTTAACTGATAAGGATGTACTAAGATGAAGATGTTAAGATGTTGTTTATAGTTTTTATTATTCCCACTAACAGTAGCGTAAACCTTCCTCCCTCAACTTATCAGATCACTCAATTGCTATTGGCGTATCATAACCTATAAGAATTGCACTGAGAAGGGGATGCCATCACTTGGCTGGCAATCACATCTTTTTATCTATGTCCTGATGTAGGTGCTAGTGTTGTGTAGAGAGTGGTAGAAATGAGGCATAGGATTGATGTAATGCAATGTGTATATTTGTAAAGCGCACTGTTGCCAGCCAGCGTCCTAGCGCTGTATACCGCTGGGGAACCAGTCCTGGCTTTCCCTGTGGGATGGTCCCTGCTGGGAATCCCCAAGGTGGAGCCAGGCATCCCCGGCGTTGAGGGGGCCGTTGTGGAGATTAGGCAAGCTAATGCCCAGAGTTGCAGAGTGGGACCCCTGGTTAGAGTAGGCACTGACGTGAGAATTATCGAGTCCGCTGACCCTGGTCCATGACCCTGCCGTGTTGGGAATCAAACCCTGGTCCCGGGCCGACTTCTGCTTTTGGGTCTGCTGCCTCTAACCAGTGAGCCATTGAGAGATGTACCCCAGGCTGAACATGAAAACTGAGAAAACATGAAAACTGAGATTCTAATTTTTAGTAGGGTGTGGATTTTCACAATATCCATAGTACTGATTATCAAGCCTTAGAAAATCTGTTTTTTATTGCTGTGCATTCGTTTGAAAATATTCAAGTTCTATTGCACTAACAGTGGACTTTTCCATCTGCAGAATATACTGAATGACCAGAGATGGCAGTGCTGCGGAAGAGAATTTGTCTGCATTGCTGAGACCAAAAAAAAAAACAAGAAGCCATTTCTCAGCACTCTGCCTTCCTTCATCAATTTAAATGGTAAGTCAAACTCGAGTTAGTGGGGTCTTGGCATGATTATCTTTGTCAAGACTCTACCAAAATGGATGACGTTACGGTGATCATATTTTATCAGACTTTGTCTCCGCAGCTGAGAAAGCCTGCGTTAGATACCTGTGCTAACAATGTGTCATCAGAGGACATTACTGTCTTTAAGGCTGGAAAGAGTTTCCTTAATTTGGAGCCATGGCCTTACTTTCTCAAGGAGTGAAGCTCATTTGACCTGTTTCTCTGCACTCTGTGTGTGGGTCTCTGATACTCCAGATGGATAGCTGTTTAGGATACTCGGCGGTCTTCCAACTCCATCCAATTTTCAAAAGGAGCCCAATGCTTTCCCAGTATACTGCCTAGCTGCCTTGCAGTCCTAATTACATATAGTTACCTAGTGCATAATTGCTGATGTCTCCTCCTCCTGTGTTTCCTCGTCACCGAGGGCGATTGGTCACGTGCTGTCCTGACATCATAAAGCTAGAGCAGGATGTCATATGACATGAGGGACAATCAGTTGCCTAGCAAGCACTAAGATACATTTATCATGGTATTGAACTGGGTTGCAGGGTAAACAGGGCGCCCAGCTGAAGACCTAGATGGTGAGATGAATGAAACTGGCGCATTATTTGAGACTTGTGCATCTGTTTGAAGGTGCAGTTAATCACAATGTTCTCGACTTCTCTATAGCTTAACTGATAAGGATGTACTAAGATGAAGATGTTAAGATGTTGTTTATAGTTTTTATTATTCCCACTAACAGTAGCGTAAACCTTCCTCCCTCAACTTGTCAGATCACTCAATTGCTATTGGCGTATCATAACCTATAAGAATTGCACTGAGAAGGGGATGCCGTCACTTGGCTGGCAATCACATCTTTTTATCTAGGTCCTGATGTAGGTGCTAGTGTTGTGTAGAGAGTGGTAGCAAATGAGGCATAGGATTGATGTAATTTAATGTGTATACTTGTAAAGCGCACTGTTGCCAGCCGGCGTCCTGGCGCTGTATACCACTGGGGAACCAGTCCTGGCTTGCCCTGTGGGATGGCCCCTGCTGGGAATCCCCAAGGTGGAGCCAGGCATCCCCGGCGTTGTGGGGGCAGTTGTGGAGATTAGGCAAGCTAATGCCCAGAGTTGCAGAGTGGGACCCCTGGTTAGAGTCGGCACTGACGTGAGAATTATCGAGTCCGCTGACCCTGGTCCATGACCCTGCCGCGTCGGGAATCAAACCCTGGTCCCGGGCCGACTTCTGCTTTTGGGTCTGCCGCCTCTAACCAGTGAGCCATTGAGAGATGTACCCCAGGCTGAACATGAAAACTGAGAAAACATGAAAACTGAGATTCTAATTTTTAGTAGGGTGTGGATTTTCACAATATCCATAGTACTGATTATCAAGCCTTAGAAAATCTGTTTTTTTATTGCTGTGCATTCGTTTGAGAATATTCAAGTTCTAATGCACTAACAGTGGACTTTTCCATCTGCAGAATATACTGAATGACCAGAGATGGCAGTGCTGCGGAAGAGAATTTGTCTGCATTGCTGAGACCAAAAAAAAAAACAAGAAGCCATTTCTCAGTACTCTGCCTTCCTTCATCAATTTAAATGGTAAGTCAAACTCGAGCTAGTGGGGTCTTGGCATGATTATCTTTGTCAAGACTCTACCAAAATGGATGACGTTACGGTGATCATCATATTTTATCAGACTTTGTCTCCGAAGCTGAGAAAGCCTGCGTTAGATACCTGTGCTAACAATGTGTCATCAGAGGACATTACTGTCTTTAAGGCTGGAAAGAGTTTCCTTAATTTGGAGCCATGGCCTTACTTTCTCAAGAAGTGAAGCTCATTTGACCTGTTTCCCTGCACTCTGTGTGTGGGTCTCTGATACTCCAGATGGATAGCTGTTTAGGATACTCGGCAGTCTTGCAACTCCATCCAATTTTCAAAAGGAGCCCAATGCTTTCCCAGTATACTGCCTAGCTGCCTTGCAGTCCTAATTACATATAGTTACCTAGTGCATAATTGCTGATGTCTCCTCCTCCTGTGTTTCCTCGTCACCGAGGGCGATTGGTCACGTGCTGTCCTGACATCATAAAGCTAGAGCAGGATGTCATCTGACATGAGGGACAATCAGTTGCCTAGCAAGCACTAAGATACATTTATCATGGTATTGAACTGGGTTGCAGGGTAAACAGGGCGCCCAGCTGAAGACCTAGATGGTGAGATGAATGAAACTGGCGCATTATTTGAGACTTGTGCATCTGTTTGAAGGTGCAGTTAATCACAATGTTCTCGACTTCTCTATAGCTTAACTGATAAGGATGTACTAAGATGAAGATGTTAAGATGTTGTTTATAGTTTTTATTATTCCCACTAACAGTAGCGTAAACCTTCCTCCCTCAACTTATCAGATCACTCAATTGCTATTGGCGTATCATAACCTATAAGAATTGCACTGAGAAGGGGATGCCATCACTTGGCTGGCAATCACATCTTTTTATCTAGGTCCTGATGTAGGTGCTAGTGTTGTGTAGAGAGTGGTAGAAATGAGGCATAGGATTGATGTAATGCAATGTGTATATTTGTAAAGCGCACTGTTGCCAGCCAGCGTCCTAGCGCTGTATACCGCTGGGGAACCAGTCCTGGCTTTCCCTGTGGGATGGTCCCTGCTGGGAATCCCCAAGGTGGAGCCAGGCATCCCCGGCGTTGAGGGGGCCGTTGTGGAGATTAGGCAAGCTAATGCCCAGAGTTGCAGAGTGGGACCCCTGGTTAGAGTAGGCACTGACGTGAGAATTATCGAGTCCGCTGACCCTGGTCCATGACCCTGCCGTGTCGGGAATCAAACCCTGGTCCCGGGCCGACTTCTGCTTTTGGGTCTGCTGCCTCTAACCAGTGAGTCATTGAGAGATGTACCCCAGGCTGAACATGAAAACTGAGAAAACATGAAAACTGAGATTCTAATTTTTAGTAGGGTGTGGATTTTCACAATATCCATAGTACTGATTATCAAGCCTTAGAAAATCTGTTTTTTATTGCTGTGCATTCGTTTGAAAATATTCAAGTTCTAATGCACTAACAGTGGACTTTTCCATATGCAGAATATACTGAATGACCAGAGATGGCAGTGCTGCGGAAGAGAATTTGTCTGCATTGCTGAGACCAAAAAAAAAAACAAGAAGCCATTTCTCAGCACTCTGCCTTCCTTCATCAATTTAAATGGTAAGTCAAACTCGAGCTAGTGGGGTCTTGGCATGATTATCTTTGTCAAGACTTTACCAAAATGGATGACGTTACGGTGATCATCATATTTTATCAGACTTTGTCTCCGAAGCTGAGAAAGCCTGCGTTAGATACCTGTGCTAACAATGTGTCATCAGAGGACATTACTGTCTTTAAGGCTGGAAAGAGTTTCCTTAATTTGGAGCCATGGCCTTACTTTCTCAAGAAGTGAAGCTCATTTGACCTGTTTCCCTGCACTCTGTGTGTGGGTCTCTGATACTCCAGATGGATAGCTGTTTAGGATACTCGGCGGTCTTGCAACTCCATCCAATTTTCAAAAGGAGCCCAATGCTTTCCCAGTATACTGCCTAGCTGCCTTGCAGTCCTAATTACATATAGTTACCTAGTGCATAATTGCTGATGTCTCCTCCTCCTGTGTTTCCTCGTCACCGAGGGCGATTGGTCACGTGCTGTCCTGACATCATAAAGCTAGAGCAGGATGTCATCTGACATGAGGGACAATCAGTTGCCTAGCAAGCACCAAGATACATTTATCATGGTATTGAACTGGGTTGCAGGGTAAACAGGGCGCCCAGCTGAAGACCTAGATGGTGAGATGAATGAAACTGGCGCATTATTTGAGACTTGTGCATCTGTTTGAAGGTGCAGTTAATCACAATGTTCTCGACTTCTCTATAGCTTAACTGATAAGGATGTACTAAGATGAAGATGTTAAGATGTTGTTTATAGTTTTTATTATTCCCACTAACAGTAGCGTAAACCTTCCTCCCTCAACTTATCAGATCACTCAATTGCTATTGGCGTATCATAACCTATAAGAATTGCACTGAGAAGGGGATGCCATCACTTGGCTGGCAATCACATCTTTTTATCTAGGTCCTGATGTAGGTGCTAGTGTTGTGTAGAGAGTGGTAGAAATGAGGCATAGGATTGATGTAATGCAATGTGTATATTTGTAAAGCGCACTGTTGCCAGCCAGCGTCCTGGCGCTGTATACCGCTGGGGAACCAGTCCTGGCTTTCCCTGTGGGATGGTCCCTGCTGGGAATCCCCAAGGTGGAGCCAGGCATCCCCGGCGTTGAGGGGGCCGTTGTGGAGATTAGGCAAGCTAATGCCCAGAGTTGCAGAGTGGGACCCCTGGTTAGAGTAGGCACTGACGTGAGAATTATCGAGTCCGCTGACCCTGGTCCATGACCCTGCCGTGTCGGGAATCAAACCCTGGTCCCGGGCCGACTTCTGCTTTTGGGTCTGCTGCCTCTAACCAGTGAGTCATTGAGAGATGTACCCCAGGCTGAACATGAAAACTGAGAAAACATGAAAACTGAGATTCTAATTTTTAGTAGGGTGTGGATTTTCACAATATCCATAGTACTGATTATCAAGCCTTAGAAAATCTGTTTTTTATTGCTGTGCATTCGTTTGAGAATATTCAAGTTCTAATGCACTAACAGTGGACTTTTCCATCTGCAGAATATACTGAATGACCAGAGATGGCAGTGCTGCGGAAGAGAATTTGTCTGCATTGCTGAGACCCAAAAAAAAAACAAGAAGCCATTTCTCAGCACTCTGCCTTCCTTCATCAATTTAAATGGTAAGTCAAACTCGAGCTAGTGGGGTCTTGGCATGATTATCTTTGTCAAGACTCTACCAAAATGGATGACGTTACGGTGATCATCATATTTTATCAGACTTTGTCTCCGAAGCTGAGAAAGCCTGCGTTAGATACCTGTGCTAACAATGTGTCATCAGAGGACATTACTGTCTTTAAGGCTGGAAAGAGTTTCCTTAATTTGGAGCCATGGCCTTACTTTCTCAAGAAGTGAAGCTCATTTGACCTGTTTCCCTGCACTCTGTGTGTGGGTCTCTGATACTCCAGATGGATAGCTGTTTAGGATACTCGGCGGTCTTGCAACTCCATCCAATTTTCAAAAGGAGCCCAATGCTTTCCCAGTATACTGCCTAGCTGCCTTGCAGTCCTAATTACATATAGTTACCTAGTGCATATTTGCTGATGTCTCCTCCTCCTGTGTTTCCTCGTCACCGAGGGCGATTGGTCACGTGCTGTCCTGACATCATAAAGCTAGAGCAGGATGTCATCTGACATGAGGGACAATCAGTTGCCTAGCAAGCACCAAGATACATTTATCATGGTATTGAACTGGGTTGCAGGGTAAACAGGGCGCCCAGCTGAAGACCTAGATGGTGAGATGAATGAAACTGGCGCATTATTTGAGACTTGTGCATCTGTTTGAAGGTGCAGTTAATCACAATGTTCTCGACTTCTCTATAGCTTAACTGATAAGGATGTACTAAGATGAAGATGTTAAGATGTTGTTTATAGTTTTTATTATTCCCACTAACAGTAGCGTAAACCTTCCTCCCTCAACTTATCAGATCACTCAATTGCTATTGGCGTATCATAACCTATAAGAATTGCACTGAGAAGGGGATGCCATCACTTGGCTGGCAATCACATCTTTTTATCTAGGTCCTGATGTAGGTGCTAGTGTTGTGTAGAGAGTGGTAGAAATGAGGCATAGGATTGATGTAATGCAATGTGTATATTTGTAAAGCGCACTGTTGCCAGCCAGCGTCCTGGCGCTGTATACCGCTGGGGAACCAGTCCTGGCTTTCCCTGTGGGATGGTCCCTGCTGGGAATCCCCAAGGTGGAGCCAGGCATCCCCGGCGTTGAGGGGGCCGTTGTGGAGATTAGGCAAGCTAATGCCCAGAGTTGCAGAGTGGGACCCCTGGTTAGAGTAGGCACTGACGTGAGAATTATCGAGTCCGCTGACCCTGGTCCATGACCCTGCCGTGTCGGGAATCAAACCCTGGTCCCGGGCCGACTTCTGCTTTTGGGTCTGCTGCCTCTAACCAGTGAGTCATTGAGAGATGTACCCCAGGCTGAACATGAAAACTGAGAAAACATGAAAACTGAGATTCTAATTTTTAGTAGGGTGTGGATTTTCACAATATCCATAGTACTGATTATCAAGCCTTAGAAAATCTGTTTTTTATTGCTGTGCATTCGTTTGAGAATATTGAAGTTCTAATGCACTAACAGTGGACTTTTCCATCTGCAGAATATACTGAATGACCAGAGATGGCAGTGCTGCGGAAGAGAATTTGTCTGCATTGCTGAGACCAAAAAAAAAATCAAGAAGCCATTTCTCAGCACTCTGCCTTCCTTCATCAATTTAAATGGTAAGTCAAACTCGAGTTAGTGGGGTCTTGGCATGATTATCTTTGTCAAGACTCTACCAAAATGGATGACGTTACGGTGATCATATTTTATCAGACTTTGTCTCCGCAGCTGAGAAAGCCTGCGTTAGATACCTGTGCTAACAATGTGTCATCAGAGGACATTACTGTCTTTAAGGCTGGAAAGAGTTTCCTTAATTTGGAGCCATGGCCTTACTTTCTCAAGGAGTGAAGCTCATTTGACCTGTTTCTCTGCACTCTGTGTGTGGGTCTCTGATACTCCAGATGGATAGCTGTTTAGGATACTCGGCGGTCTTGCAACTCCATCCAATTTTCAAAAGGAGCCCAATGCTTTCCCAGTATACTGCCTAGCTGCCTTGCAGTCCTAATTACATATAGTTACCTAGTGCATAATTGCTGATGTCTCCTCCTCCTGTGTTTCCTCGTCACCGAGGGCGATTGGTCACGTGCTGTCCTGACATCATAAAGCTAGAGCAGGATGTCATCTGACATGAGGGACAATCAGTTGCCTAGCAAGCACTAAGATACATTTATCATGGTATTGAACTGGGTTGCAGGGTAAACAGGGCGCCCAGCTGAAGACCTAGATGGTGAGATGAATGAAACTGGCGCATTATTTGAGACTTGTGCATCTGTTTGAAGGTGCAGTTAATCACAATGTTCTCGACTTCTCTATAGCTTAACTGATAAGGATGTACTAAGATGAAGATGTTAAGATGTTGTTTATAGTTTTTATTATTCCCACTAACAGTAGCGTAAACCTTCCTCCCTCAACTTATCAGATCACTCAATTGCTATTGGCGTATCATAACCTATAAGAATTGCACTGAGAAGGGGATGCCATCACTTGGCTGGCAATCACATCTTTTTATCTAGGTCCTGATGTAGGTGCTAGTGTTGTGTAGAGAGTGGTAGAAATGAGGCATAGGATTGATGTAATGCAATGTGTATATTTGTAAAGCGCACTGTTGCCAGCCAGCGTCCTGGCGCTGTATACCGCTGGGGAACCAGTCCTGGCTTTCCCTGTGGGATGGTCCCTGCTGGGAATCCCCAAGGTGGAGCCAGGCATCCCCGGCGTTGAGGGGGCCGTTGTGGAGATTAGGCAAGCTAATGCCCAGAGTTGCAGAGTGGGACCCCTGGTTAGAGTAGGCACTGACGTGAGAATTATCGAGTCCGCTGACCCTGGTCCATGACCCTGCCGTGTCGGGAATCAAACCCTGGTCCCGGGCCGACTTCTGCTTTTGGGTCTGCTGCCTCTAACCAGTGAGTCATTGAGAGATGTACCCCAGGCTGAACATGAAAACTGAGAAAACATGAAAACTGAGATTCTAATTTTTAGTAGGGTGTGGATTTTCACAATATCCATAGTACTGATTATCAAGCCTTAGAAAATCTGTTTTTTATTGCTGTGCATTCGTTTGAAAATATTCAAGTTCTAATGCACTAACAGTGGACTTTTCCATATGCAGAATATACTGAATGACCAGAGATGGCAGTGCTGCGGAAGAGAATTTGTCTGCATTGCTGAGACCAAAAAAAAAAACAAGAAGCCATTTCTCAGCACTCTGCCTTCCTTCATCAATTTAAATGGTAAGTCAAACTCGAGCTAGTGGGGTCTTGGCATGATTATCTTTGTCAAGACTTTACCAAAATGGATGACGTTACGGTGATCATCATATTTTATCAGACTTTGTCTCCGAAGCTGAGAAAGCCTGCGTTAGATACCTGTGCTAACAATGTGTCATCAGAGGACATTACTGTCTTTAAGGCTGGAAAGAGTTTCCTTAATTTGGAGCCATGGCCTTACTTTCTCAAGAAGTGAAGCTCATTTGACCTGTTTCCCTGCACTCTGTGTGTGGGTCTCTGATACTCCAGATGGATAGCTGTTTAGGATACTCGGCGGTCTTGCAACTCCATCCAATTTTCAAAAGGAGCCCAATGCTTTCCCAGTATACTGCCTAGCTGCCTTGCAGTCCTAATTACATATAGTTACCTAGTGCATAATTGCTGATGTCTCCTCCTCCTGTGTTTCCTCGTCACCGAGGGCGATTGGTCACGTGCTGTCCTGACATCATAAAGCTAGAGCAGGATGTCATCTGACATGAGGGACAATCAGTTGCCTAGCAAGCACCAAGATACATTTATCATGGTATTGAACTGGGTTGCAGGGTAAACAGGGCGCCCAGCTGAAGACCTAGATGGTGAGATGAATGAAACTGGCGCATTATTTGAGACTTGTGCATCTGTTTGAAGGTGCAGTTAATCACAATGTTCTCGACTTCTCTATAGCTTAACTGATAAGGATGTACTAAGATGAAGATGTTAAGATGTTGTTTATAGTTTTTATTATTCCCACTAACAGTAGCGTAAACCTTCCTCCCTCAACTTATCAGATCACTCAATTGCTATTGGCGTATCATAACCTATAAGAATTGCACTGAGAAGGGGATGCCATCACTTGGCTGGCAATCACATCTTTTTATCTAGGTCCTGATGTAGGTGCTAGTGTTGTGTAGAGAGTGGTAGAAATGAGGCATAGGATTGATGTAATGCAATGTGTATATTTGTAAAGCGCACTGTTGCCAGCCAGCGTCCTGGCGCTGTATACCGCTGGGGAACCAGTCCTGGCTTTCCCTGTGGGATGGTCCCTGCTGGGAATCCCCAAGGTGGAGCCAGGCATCCCCGGCGTTGAGGGGGCCGTTGTGGAGATTAGGCAAGCTAATGCCCAGAGTTGCAGAGTGGGACCCCTGGTTAGAGTAGGCACTGACGTGAGAATTATCGAGTCCGCTGACCCTGGTCCATGACCCTGCCGTGTCGGGAATCAAACCCTGGTCCCGGGCCGACTTCTGCTTTTGGGTCTGCTGCCTCTAACCAGTGAGTCATTGAGAGATGTACCCCAGGCTGAACATGAAAACTGAGAAAACATGAAAACTGAGATTCTAATTTTTAGTAGGGTGTGGATTTTCACAATATCCATAGTACTGATTATCAAGCCTTAGAAAATCTGTTTTTTATTGCTGTGCATTCGTTTGAGAATATTCAAGTTCTAATGCACTAACAGTGGACTTTTCCATCTGCAGAATATACTGAATGACCAGAGATGGCAGTGCTGCGGAAGAGAATTTGTCTGCATTGCTGAGACCAAAAAAAAAAACAAGAAGCCATTTCTCAGCACTCTGCCTTCCTTCATCAATTTAAATGGTAAGTCAAACTCGAGCTAGTGGGGTCTTGGCATGATTATCTTTGTCAAGACTCTACCAAAATGGATGACGTTACGGTGATCATCATATTTTATCAGACTTTGTCTCCGAAGCTGAGAAAGCCTGCGTTAGATACCTGTGCTAACAATGTGTCATCAGAGGACATTACTGTCTTTAAGGCTGGAAAGAGTTTCCTTAATTTGGAGCCATGGCCTTACTTTCTCAAGAAGTGAAGCTCATTTGACCTGTTTCCCTGCACTCTGTGTGTGGGTCTCTGATACTCCAGATGGATAGCTGTTTAGGATACTCGGCGGTCTTGCAACTCCATCCAATTTTCAAAAGGAGCCCAATGCTTTCCCAGTATACTGCCTAGCTGCCTTGCAGTCCTAATTACATATAGTTACCTAGTGCATAATTGCTGATGTCTCCTCCTCCTGTGTTTCCTCGTCACCGAGGGCGATTGGTCACGTGCTGTCCTGACATCATAAAGCTAGAGCAGGATGTCATCTGACATGAGGGACAATCAGTTGCCTAGCAAGCACCAAGATACATTTATCATGGTATTGAACTGGGTTGCAGGGTAAACAGGGCGCCCAGCTGAAGACCTAGATGGTGAGATGAATGAAACTGGCGCATTATTTGAGACTTGTGCATCTGTTTGAAGGTGCAGTTAATCACAATGTTCTCGACTTCTCTATAGCTTAACTGATAAGGATGTACTAAGATGAAGATGTTAAGATGTTGTTTATAGTTTTTATTATTCCCACTAACAGTAGCGTAAACCTTCCTCCCTCAACTTATCAGATCACTCAATTGCTATTGGCGTATCATAACCTATAAGAATTGCACTGAGAAGGGGATGCCATCACTTGGCTGGCAATCACATCTTTTTATCTAGGTCCTGATGTAGGTGCTAGTGTTGTGTAGAGAGTGGTAGAAATGAGGCATAGGATTGATGTAATGCAATGTGTATATTTGTAAAGCGCACTGTTGCCAGCCAGCGTCCTGGCGCTGTATACCGCTGGGGAACCAGTCCTGGCTTTCCCTGTGGGATGGTCCCTGCTGGGAATCCCCAAGGTGGAGCCAGGCATCCCCGGCGTTGAGGGGGCCGTTGTGGAGATTAGGCAAGCTAATGCCCAGAGTTGCAGAGTGGGACCCCTGGTTAGAGTAGGCACTGACGTGAGAATTATCGAGTCCGCTGACCCTGGTCCATGACCCTGCCGTGTCGGGAATCAAACCCTGGTCCCGGGCCGACTTCTGCTTTTGGGTCTGCTGCCTCTAACCAGTGAGTCATTGAGAGATGTACCCCAGGCTGAACATGAAAACTGAGAAAACATGAAAACTGAGATTCTAATTTTTAGTAGGGTGTGGATTTTCACAATATCCATAGTACTGATTATCAAGCCTTAGAAAATCTGTTTTTTATTGCTGTGCATTCGTTTGAGAATATTGAAGTTCTAATGCACTAACAGTGGACTTTTCCATCTGCAGAATATACTGAATGACCAGAGATGGCAGTGCTGCGGAAGAGAATTTGTCTGCATTGCTGAGACCAAAAAAAAAAACAAGAAGCCATTTCTCAGCACTCTGCCTTCCTTCATCAATTTAAATGGTAAGTCAAACTCGAGTTAGTGGGGTCTTGGCATGATTATCTTTGTCAAGACTCTACCAAAATGGATGACGTTACGGTGATCATATTTTATCAGACTTTGTCTCCGCAGCTGAGAAAGCCTGCGTTAGATACCTGTGCTAACAATGTGTCATCAGAGGACATTACTGTCTTTAAGGCTGGAAAGAGTTTCCTTAATTTGGAGCCATGGCCTTACTTTCTCAAGGAGTGAAGCTCATTTGACCTGTTTCTCTGCACTCTGTGTGTGGGTCTCTGATACTCCAGATGGATAGCTGTTTAGGATACTCGGCGGTCTTGCAACTCCATCCAATTTTCAAAAGGAGCCCAATGCTTTCCCAGTATACTGCCTAGCTGCCTTGCAGTCCTAATTACATATAGTTACCTAGTGCATAATTGCTGATGTCTCCTCCTCCTGTGTTTCCTCGTCACCGAGGGCGATTGGTCACGTGCTGTCCTGACATCATAAAGCTAGAGCAGGATGTCATCTGACATGAGGGACAATCAGTTGCCTAGCAAGCACTAAGATACATTTATCATGGTATTGAACTGGGTTGCAGGGTAAACAGGGCGCCCAGCTGAAGACCTAGATGGTGAGATGAATGAAACTGGCGCATTATTTGAGACTTGTGCATCTGTTTGAAGGTGCAGTTAATCACAATGTTCTCGACTTCTCTATAGCTTAACTGATAAGGATGTACTAAGATGAAGATGTTAAGATGTTGTTTATAGTTTTTATTATTCCCACTAACAGTAGCGTAAACCTTCCTCCCTCAACTTATCAGATCACTCAATTGCTATTGGCGTATCATAACCTATAAGAATTGCACTGAGAAGGGGATGCCATCACTTGGCTGGCAATCACATCTTTTTATCTAGGTCCTGATGTAGGTGCTAGTGTTGTGTAGAGAGTGGTAGAAATGAGGCATAGGATTGATGTAATGCAATGTGTATATTTGTAAAGCGCACTGTTGCCAGCCAGCGTCCTGGCGCTGTATACCGCTGGGGAACCAGTCCTGGCTTTCCCTGTGGGATGGTCCCTGCTGGGAATCCCCAAGGTGGAGCCAGGCATCCCCGGCGTTGAGGGGGCCGTTGTGGAGATTAGGCAAGCTAATGCCCAGAGTTGCAGAGTGGGACCCCTGGTTAGAGTAGGCACTGACGTGAGAATTATCGAGTCCGCTGACCCTGGTCCATGACCCTGCCGTGTCGGGAATCAAACCCTGGTCCCGGGCCGACTTCTGCTTTTGGGTCTGCTGCCTCTAACCAGTGAGTCATTGAGAGATGTACCCCAGGCTGAACATGAAAACTGAGAAAACATGAAAACTGAGATTCTAATTTTTAGTAGGGTGTGGATTTTCACAATATCCATAGTACTGATTATCAAGCCTTAGAAAATCTGTTTTTTATTGCTGTGCATTCGTTTGAGAATATTGAAGTTCTAATGCACTAACAGTGGACTTTTCCATCTGCAGAATATACTGAATGACCAGAGATGGCAGTGCTGCGGAAGAGAATTTGTCTGCATTGCTGAGACCAAAAAAAAAATCAAGAAGCCATTTCTCAGCACTCTGCCTTCCTTCATCAATTTAAATGGTAAGTCAAACTCGAGTTAGTGGGGTCTTGGCATGATTATCTTTGTCAAGACTCTACCAAAATGGATGACGTTACGGTGATCATATTTTATCAGACTTTGTCTCCGCAGCTGAGAAAGCCTGCGTTAGATACCTGTGCTAACAATGTGTCATCAGAGGACATTACTGTCTTTAAGGCTGGAAAGAGTTTCCTTAATTTGGAGCCATGGCCTTACTTTCTCAAGGAGTGAAGCTCATTTGACCTGTTTCTCTGCACTCTGTGTGTGGGTCTCTGATACTCCAGATGGATAGCTGTTTAGGATACTCGGCGGTCTTGCAACTCCATCCAATTTTCAAAAGGAGCCCAATGCTTTCCCAGTATACTGCCTAGCTGCCTTGCAGTCCTAATTACATATAGTTACCTAGTGCATAATTGCTGATGTCTCCTCCTCCTGTGTTTCCTCGTCACCGAGGGCGATTGGTCACGTGCTGTCCTGACATCATAAAGCTAGAGCAGGATGTCATCTGACATGAGGGACAATCAGTTGCCTAGCAAGCACTAAGATACATTTATCATGGTATTGAACTGGGTTGCAGGGTAAACAGGGCGCCCAGCTGAAGACCTAGATGGTGAGATGAATGAAACTGGCGCATTATTTGAGACTTGTGCATCTGTTTGAAGGTGCAGTTAATCACAATGTTCTCGACTTCTCTATAGCTTAACTGATAAGGATGTACTAAGATGAAGATGTTAAGATGTTGTTTATAGTTTTTATTATTCCCACTAACAGTAGCGTAAACCTTCCTCCCTCAACTTATCAGATCACTCAATTGCTATTGGCGTATCATAACCTATAAGAATTGCACTGAGAAGGGGATGCCATCACTTGGCTGGCAATCACATCTTTTTATCTAGGTCCTGATGTAGGTGCTAGTGTTGTGTAGAGAGTGGTAGAAATGAGGCATAGGATTGATGTAATGCAATGTGTATATTTGTAAAGCGCACTGTTGCCAGCCAGCGTCCTGGCGCTGTATACCGCTGGGGAACCAGTCCTGGCTTTCCCTGTGGGATGGTCCCTGCTGGGAATCCCCAAGGTGGAGCCAGGCATCCCCGGCGTTGAGGGGGCCGTTGTGGAGATTAGGCAAGCTAATGCCCAGAGTTGCAGAGTGGGACCCCTGGTTAGAGTAGGCACTGACGTGAGAATTATCGAGTCCGCTGACCCTGGTCCATGACCCTGCCGTGTCGGGAATCAAACCCTGGTCCCGGGCCGACTTCTGCTTTTGGGTCTGCTGCCTCTAACCAGTGAGTCATTGAGAGATGTACCCCAGGCTGAACATGAAAACTGAGAAAACATGAAAACTGAGATTCTAATTTTTAGTAGGGTGTGGATTTTCACAATATCCATAGTACTGATTATCAAGCCTTAGAAAATCTGTTTTTTATTGCTGTGCATTCGTTTGAAAATATTCAAGTTCTAATGCACTAACAGTGGACTTTTCCATATGCAGAATATACTGAATGACCAGAGATGGCAGTGCTGCGGAAGAGAATTTGTCTGCATTGCTGAGACCAAAAAAAAAAACAAGAAGCCATTTCTCAGCACTCTGCCTTCCTTCATCAATTTAAATGGTAAGTCAAACTCGAGCTAGTGGGGTCTTGGCATGATTATCTTTGTCAAGACTTTACCAAAATGGATGACGTTACGGTGATCATCATATTTTATCAGACTTTGTCTCCGAAGCTGAGAAAGCCTGCGTTAGATACCTGTGCTAACAATGTGTCATCAGAGGACATTACTGTCTTTAAGGCTGGAAAGAGTGTCCTTAATTTGGAGCCATGGCCTTACTTTCTCAAGAAGTGAAGCTCATTTGACCTGTTTCCCTGCACTCTGTGTGTGGGTCTCTGATACTCCAGATGGATAGCTGTTTAGGATACTCGGCGGTCTTGCAACTCCATCCAATTTTCAAAAGGAGCCCAATGCTTTCCCAGTATACTGCCTAGCTGCCTTGCAGTCCTAATTACATATAGTTACCTAGTGCATAATTGCTGATGTCTCCTCCTCCTGTGTTTCCTCGTCACCGAGGGCGATTGGTCACGTGCTGTCCTGACATCATAAAGCTAGAGCAGGATGTCATCTGACATGAGGGACAATCAGTTGCCTAGCAAGCACCAAGATACATTTATCATGGTATTGAACTGGGTTGCAGGGTAAACAGGGCGCCCAGCTGAAGACCTAGATGGTGAGATGAATGAAACTGGCGCATTATTTGAGACTTGTGCATCTGTTTGAAGGTGCAGTTAATCACAATGTTCTCGACTTCTCTATAGCTTAACTGATAAGGATGTACTAAGATGAAGATGTTAAGATGTTGTTTATAGTTTTTATTATTCCCACTAACAGTAGCGTAAACCTTCCTCCCTCAACTTATCAGATCACTCAATTGCTATTGGCGTATCATAACCTATAAGAATTGCACTGAGAAGGGGATGCCATCACTTGGCTGGCAATCACATCTTTTTATCTAGGTCCTGATGTAGGTGCTAGTGTTGTGTAGAGAGTGGTAGAAATGAGGCATAGGATTGATGTAATGCAATGTGTATATTTGTAAAGCGCACTGTTGCCAGCCAGCGTCCTGGCGCTGTATACCGCTGGGGAACCAGTCCTGGCTTTCCCTGTGGGATGGTCCCTGCTGGGAATCCCCAAGGTGGAGCCAGGCATCCCCGGCGTTGAGGGGGCCGTTGTGGAGATTAGGCAAGCTAATGCCCAGAGTTGCAGAGTGGGACCCCTGGTTAGAGTAGGCACTGACGTGAGAATTATCGAGTCCGCTGACCCTGGTCCATGACCCTGCCGTGTCGGGAATCAAACCCTGGTCCCGGGCCGACTTCTGCTTTTGGGTCTGCTGCCTCTAACCAGTGAGTCATTGAGAGATGTACCCCAGGCTGAACATGAAAACTGAGAAAACATGAAAACTGAGATTCTAATTTTTAGTAGGGTGTGGATTTTCACAATATCCATAGTACTGATTATCAAGCCTTAGAAAATCTGTTTTTTATTGCTGTGCATTCGTTTGAGAATATTCAAGTTCTAATGCACTAACAGTGGACTTTTCCATCTGCAGAATATACTGAATGACCAGAGATGGCAGTGCTGCGGAAGAGAATTTGTCTGCATTGCTGAGACCAAAAAAAAAAACAAGAAGCCATTTCTCAGCACTCTGCCTTCCTTCATCAATTTAAATGGTAAGTCAAACTCGAGCTAGTGGGGTCTTGGCATGATTATCTTTGTCAAGACTCTACCAAAATGGATGACGTTACGGTGATCATCATATTTTATCAGACTTTGTCTCCGAAGCTGAGAAAGCCTGCGTTAGATACCTGTGCTAACAATGTGTCATCAGAGGACATTACTGTCTTTAAGGCTGGAAAGAGTTTCCTTAATTTGGAGCCATGGCCTTACTTTCTCAAGAAGTGAAGCTCATTTGACCTGTTTCCCTGCACTCTGTGTGTGGGTCTCTGATACTCCAGATGGATAGCTGTTTAGGATACTCGGCGGTCTTGCAACTCCATCCAATTTTCAAAAGGAGCCCAATGCTTTCCCAGTATACTGCCTAGCTGCCTTGCAGTCCTAATTACATATAGTTACCTAGTGCATAATTGCTGATGTCTCCTCCTCCTGTGTTTCCTCGTCACCGAGGGCGATTGGTCACGTGCTGTCCTGACATCATAAAGCTAGAGCAGGATGTCATCTGACATGAGGGACAATCAGTTGCCTAGCAAGCACCAAGATACATTTATCATGGTATTGAACTGGGTTGCAGGGTAAACAGGGCGCCCAGCTGAAGACCTAGATGGTGAGATGAATGAAACTGGCGCATTATTTGAGACTTGTGCATCTGTTTGAAGGTGCAGTTAATCACAATGTTCTCGACTTCTCTATAGCTTAACTGATAAGGATGTACTAAGATGAAGATGTTAAGATGTTGTTTATAGTTTTTATTATTCCCACTAACAGTAGCGTAAACCTTCCTCCCTCAACTTATCAGATCACTCAATTGCTATTGGCGTATCATAACCTATAAGAATTGCACTGAGAAGGGGATGCCATCACTTGGCTGGCAATCACATCTTTTTATCTAGGTCCTGATGTAGGTGCTAGTGTTGTGTAGAGAGTGGTAGAAATGAGGCATAGGATTGATGTAATGCAATGTGTATATTTGTAAAGCGCACTGTTGCCAGCCAGCGTCCTGGCGCTGTATACCGCTGGGGAACCAGTCCTGGCTTTCCCTGTGGGATGGTCCCTGCTGGGAATCCCCAAGGTGGAGCCAGGCATCCCCGGCGTTGAGGGGGCCGTTGTGGAGATTAGGCAAGCTAATGCCCAGAGTTGCAGAGTGGGACCCCTGGTTAGAGTAGGCACTGACGTGAGAATTATCGAGTCCGCTGACCCTGGTCCATGACCCTGCCGTGTCGGGAATCAAACCCTGGTCCCGGGCCGACTTCTGCTTTTGGGTCTGCTGCCTCTAACCAGTGAGTCATTGAGAGATGTACCCCAGGCTGAACATGAAAACTGAGAAAACATGAAAACTGAGATTCTAATTTTTAGTAGGGTGTGGATTTTCACAATATCCATAGTACTGATTATCAAGCCTTAGAAAATCTGTTTTTTATTGCTGTGCATTCGTTTGAGAATATTGAAGTTCTAATGCACTAACAGTGGACTTTTCCATCTGCAGAATATACTGAATGACCAGAGATGGCAGTGCTGCGGAAGAGAATTTGTCTGCATTGCTGAGACCAAAAAAAAAAACAAGAAGCCATTTCTCAGCACTCTGCCTTCCTTCATCAATTTAAATGGTAAGTCAAACTCGAGTTAGTGGGGTCTTGGCATGATTATCTTTGTCAAGACTCTACCAAAATGGATGACGTTACGGTGATCATATTTTATCAGACTTTGTCTCCGCAGCTGAGAAAGCCTGCGTTAGATACCTGTGCTAACAATGTGTCATCAGAGGACATTACTGTCTTTAAGGCTGGAAAGAGTTTCCTTAATTTGGAGCCATGGCCTTACTTTCTCAAGGAGTGAAGCTCATTTGACCTGTTTCTCTGCACTCTGTGTGTGGGTCTCTGATACTCCAGATGGATAGCTGTTTAGGATACTCGGCGGTCTTGCAACTCCATCCAATTTTCAAAAGGAGCCCAATGCTTTCCCAGTATACTGCCTAGCTGCCTTGCAGTCCTAATTACATATAGTTACCTAGTGCATAATTGCTGATGTCTCCTCCTCCTGTGTTTCCTCGTCACCGAGGGCGATTGGTCACGTGCTGTCCTGACATCATAAAGCTAGAGCAGGATGTCATCTGACATGAGGGACAATCAGTTGCCTAGCAAGCACTAAGATACATTTATCATGGTATTGAACTGGGTTGCAGGGTAAACAGGGCGCCCAGCTGAAGACCTAGATGGTGAGATGAATGAAACTGGCGCATTATTTGAGACTTGTGCATCTGTTTGAAGGTGCAGTTAATCACAATGTTCTCGACTTCTCTATAGCTTAACTGATAAGGATGTACTAAGATGAAGATGTTAAGATGTTGTTTATAGTTTTTATTATTCCCACTAACAGTAGCGTAAACCTTCCTCCCTCAACTTATCAGATCACTCAATTGCTATTGGCGTATCATAACCTATAAGAATTGCACTGAGAAGGGGATGCCATCACTTGGCTGGCAATCACATCTTTTTATCTAGGTCCTGATGTAGGTGCTAGTGTTGTGTAGAGAGTGGTAGAAATGAGGCATAGGATTGATGTAATGCAATGTGTATATTTGTAAAGCGCACTGTTGCCAGCCAGCGTCCTGGCGCTGTATACCGCTGGGGAACCAGTCCTGGCTTTCCCTGTGGGATGGTCCCTGCTGGGAATCCCCAAGGTGGAGCCAGGCATCCCCGGCGTTGAGGGGGCCGTTGTGGAGATTAGGCAAGCTAATGCCCAGAGTTGCAGAGTGGGACCCCTGGTTAGAGTAGGCACTGACGTGAGAATTATCGAGTCCGCTGACCCTGGTCCATGACCCTGCCGTGTCGGGAATCAAACCCTGGTCCCGGGCCGACTTCTGCTTTTGGGTCTGCTGCCTCTAACCAGTGAGTCATTGAGAGATGTACCCCAGGCTGAACATGAAAACTGAGAAAACATGAAAACTGAGATTCTAATTTTTAGTAGGGTGTGGATTTTCACAATATCCATAGTACTGATTATCAAGCCTTAGAAAATCTGTTTTTTATTGCTGTGCATTCGTTTGAGAATATTGAAGTTCTAATGCACTAACAGTGGACTTTTCCATCTGCAGAATATACTGAATGACCAGAGATGGCAGTGCTGCGGAAGAGAATTTGTCTGCATTGCTGAGACCAAAAAAAAAATCAAGAAGCCATTTCTCAGCACTCTGCCTTCCTTCATCAATTTAAATGGTAAGTCAAACTCGAGTTAGTGGGGTCTTGGCATGATTATCTTTGTCAAGACTCTACCAAAATGGATGACGTTACGGTGATCATATTTTATCAGACTTTGTCTCCGCAGCTGAGAAAGCCTGCGTTAGATACCTGTGCTAACAATGTGTCATCAGAGGACATTACTGTCTTTAAGGCTGGAAAGAGTTTCCTTAATTTGGAGCCATGGCCTTACTTTCTCAAGGAGTGAAGCTCATTTGACCTGTTTCTCTGCACTCTGTGTGTGGGTCTCTGATACTCCAGATGGATAGCTGTTTAGGATACTCGGCGGTCTTGCAACTCCATCCAATTTTCAAAAGGAGCCCAATGCTTTCCCAGTATACTGCCTAGCTGCCTTGCAGTCCTAATTACATATAGTTACCTAGTGCATAATTGCTGATGTCTCCTCCTCCTGTGTTTCCTCGTCACCGAGGGCGATTGGTCACGTGCTGTCCTGACATCATAAAGCTAGAGCAGGATGTCATCTGACATGAGGGACAATCAGTTGCCTAGCAAGCACTAAGATACATTTATCATGGTATTGAACTGGGTTGCAGGGTAAACAGGGCGCCCAGCTGAAGACCTAGATGGTGAGATGAATGAAACTGGCGCATTATTTGAGACTTGTGCATCTGTTTGAAGGTGCAGTTAATCACAATGTTCTCGACTTCTCTATAGCTTAACTGATAAGGATGTACTAAGATGAAGATGTTAAGATGTTGTTTATAGTTTTTATTATTCCCACTAACAGTAGCGTAAACCTTCCTCCCTCAACTTATCAGATCACTCAATTGCTATTGGCGTATCATAACCTATAAGAATTGCACTGAGAAGGGGATGCCATCACTTGGCTGGCAATCACATCTTTTTATCTAGGTCCTGATGTAGGTGCTAGTGTTGTGTAGAGAGTGGTAGAAATGAGGCATAGGATTGATGTAATGCAATGTGTATATTTGTAAAGCGCACTGTTGCCAGCCAGCGTCCTGGCGCTGTATACCGCTGGGGAACCAGTCCTGGCTTTCCCTGTGGGATGGTCCCTGCTGGGAATCCCCAAGGTGGAGCCAGGCATCCCCGGCGTTGAGGGGGCCGTTGTGGAGATTAGGCAAGCTAATGCCCAGAGTTGCAGAGTGGGACCCCTGGTTAGAGTAGGCACTGACGTGAGAATTATCGAGTCCGCTGACCCTGGTCCATGACCCTGCCGTGTCGGGAATCAAACCCTGGTCCCGGGCCGACTTCTGCTTTTGGGTCTGCTGCCTCTAACCAGTGAGTCATTGAGAGATGTACCCCAGGCTGAACATGAAAACTGAGAAAACATGAAAACTGAGATTCTAATTTTTAGTAGGGTGTGGATTTTCACAATATCCATAGTACTGATTATCAAGCCTTAGAAAATCTGTTTTTTATTGCTGTGCATTCGTTTGAAAATATTCAAGTTCTAATGCACTAACAGTGGACTTTTCCATATGCAGAATATACTGAATGACCAGAGATGGCAGTGCTGCGGAAGAGAATTTGTCTGCATTGCTGAGACCAAAAAAAAAAACAAGAAGCCATTTCTCAGCACTCTGCCTTCCTTCATCAATTTAAATGGTAAGTCAAACTCGAGCTAGTGGGGTCTTGGCATGATTATCTTTGTCAAGACTTTACCAAAATGGATGACGTTACGGTGATCATCATATTTTATCAGACTTTGTCTCCGAAGCTGAGAAAGCCTGCGTTAGATACCTGTGCTAACAATGTGTCATCAGAGGACATTACTGTCTTTAAGGCTGGAAAGAGTGTCCTTAATTTGGAGCCATGGCCTTACTTTCTCAAGAAGTGAAGCTCATTTGACCTGTTTCCCTGCACTCTGTGTGTGGGTCTCTGATACTCCAGATGGATAGCTGTTTAGGATACTCGGCGGTCTTGCAACTCCATCCAATTTTCAAAAGGAGCCCAATGCTTTCCCAGTATACTGCCTAGCTGCCTTGCAGTCCTAATTACATATAGTTACCTAGTGCATAATTGCTGATGTCTCCTCCTCCTGTGTTTCCTCGTCACCGAGGGCGATTGGTCACGTGCTGTCCTGACATCATAAAGCTAGAGCAGGATGTCATCTGACATGAGGGACAATCAGTTGCCTAGCAAGCACCAAGATACATTTATCATGGTATTGAACTGGGTTGCAGGGTAAACAGGGCGCCCAGCTGAAGACCTAGATGGTGAGATGAATGAAACTGGCGCATTATTTGAGACTTGTGCATCTGTTTGAAGGTGCAGTTAATCACAATGTTCTCGACTTCTCTATAGCTTAACTGATAAGGATGTACTAAGATGAAGATGTTAAGATGTTGTTTATAGTTTTTATTATTCCCACTAACAGTAGCGTAAACCTTCCTCCCTCAACTTATCAGATCACTCAATTGCTATTGGCGTATCATAACCTATAAGAATTGCACTGAGAAGGGGATGCCATCACTTGGCTGGCAATCACATCTTTTTATCTAGGTCCTGATGTAGGTGCTAGTGTTGTGTAGAGAGTGGTAGAAATGAGGCATAGGATTGATGTAATGCAATGTGTATATTTGTAAAGCGCACTGTTGCCAGCCAGCGTCCTGGCGCTGTATACCGCTGGGGAACCAGTCCTGGCTTTCCCTGTGGGATGGTCCCTGCTGGGAATCCCCAAGGTGGAGCCAGGCATCCCCGGCGTTGAGGGGGCCGTTGTGGAGATTAGGCAAGCTAATGCCCAGAGTTGCAGAGTGGGACCCCTGGTTAGAGTAGGCACTGACGTGAGAATTATCGAGTCCGCTGACCCTGGTCCATGACCCTGCCGTGTCGGGAATCAAACCCTGGTCCCGGGCCGACTTCTGCTTTTGGGTCTGCTGCCTCTAACCAGTGAGTCATTGAGAGATGTACCCCAGGCTGAACATGAAAACTGAGAAAACATGAAAACTGAGATTCTAATTTTTAGTAGGGTGTGGATTTTCACAATATCCATAGTACTGATTATCAAGCCTTAGAAAATCTGTTTTTTATTGCTGTGCATTCGTTTGAGAATATTCAAGTTCTAATGCACTAACAGTGGACTTTTCCATCTGCAGAATATACTGAATGACCAGAGATGGCAGTGCTGCGGAAGAGAATTTGTCTGCATTGCTGAGACCAAAAAAAAAAACAAGAAGCCATTTCTCAGCACTCTGCCTTCCTTCATCAATTTAAATGGTAAGTCAAACTCGAGCTAGTGGGGTCTTGGCATGATTATCTTTGTCAAGACTCTACCAAAATGGATGACGTTACGGTGATCATCATATTTTATCAGACTTTGTCTCCGAAGCTGAGAAAGCCTGCGTTAGATACCTGTGCTAACAATGTGTCATCAGAGGACATTACTGTCTTTAAGGCTGGAAAGAGTTTCCTTAATTTGGAGCCATGGCCTTACTTTCTCAAGAAGTGAAGCTCATTTGACCTGTTTCCCTGCACTCTGTGTGTGGGTCTCTGATACTCCAGATGGATAGCTGTTTAGGATACTCGGCGGTCTTGCAACTCCATCCAATTTTCAAAAGGAGCCCAATGCTTTCCCAGTATACTGCCTAGCTGCCTTGCAGTCCTAATTACATATAGTTACCTAGTGCATAATTGCTGATGTCTCCTCCTCCTGTGTTTCCTCGTCACCGAGGGCGATTGGTCACGTGCTGTCCTGACATCATAAAGCTAGAGCAGGATGTCATCTGACATGAGGGACAATCAGTTGCCTAGCAAGCACCAAGATACATTTATCATGGTATTGAACTGGGTTGCAGGGTAAACAGGGCGCCCAGCTGAAGACCTAGATGGTGAGATGAATGAAACTGGCGCATTATTTGAGACTTGTGCATCTGTTTGAAGGTGCAGTTAATCACAATGTTCTCGACTTCTCTATAGCTTAACTGATAAGGATGTACTAAGATGAAGATGTTAAGATGTTGTTTATAGTTTTTATTATTCCCACTAACAGTAGCGTAAACCTTCCTCCCTCAACTTATCAGATCACTCAATTGCTATTGGCGTATCATAACCTATAAGAATTGCACTGAGAAGGGGATGCCATCACTTGGCTGGCAATCACATCTTTTTATCTAGGTCCTGATGTAGGTGCTAGTGTTGTGTAGAGAGTGGTAGAAATGAGGCATAGGATTGATGTAATGCAATGTGTATATTTGTAAAGCGCACTGTTGCCAGCCAGCGTCCTGGCGCTGTATACCGCTGGGGAACCAGTCCTGGCTTTCCCTGTGGGATGGTCCCTGCTGGGAATCCCCAAGGTGGAGCCAGGCATCCCCGGCGTTGAGGGGGCCGTTGTGGAGATTAGGCAAGCTAATGCCCAGAGTTGCAGAGTGGGACCCCTGGTTAGAGTAGGCACTGACGTGAGAATTATCGAGTCCGCTGACCCTGGTCCATGACCCTGCCGTGTCGGGAATCAAACCCTGGTCCCGGGCCGACTTCTGCTTTTGGGTCTGCTGCCTCTAACCAGTGAGTCATTGAGAGATGTACCCCAGGCTGAACATGAAAACTGAGAAAACATGAAAACTGAGATTCTAATTTTTAGTAGGGTGTGGATTTTCACAATATCCATAGTACTGATTATCAAGCCTTAGAAAATCTGTTTTTTATTGCTGTGCATTCGTTTGAGAATATTGAAGTTCTAATGCACTAACAGTGGACTTTTCCATCTGCAGAATATACTGAATGACCAGAGATGGCAGTGCTGCGGAAGAGAATTTGTCTGCATTGCTGAGACCAAAAAAAAAAACAAGAAGCCATTTCTCAGCACTCTGCCTTCCTTCATCAATTTAAATGGTAAGTCAAACTCGAGTTAGTGGGGTCTTGGCATGATTATCTTTGTCAAGACTCTACCAAAATGGATGACCTTACGGTGATCATATTTTATCAGACTTTGTCTCCGCAGCTGAGAAAGCCTGCGTTAGATACCTGTGCTAACAATGTGTCATCAGAGGACATTACTGTCTTTAAGGCTGGAAAGAGTTTCCTTAATTTGGAGCCATGGCCTTACTTTCTCAAGGAGTGAAGCTCATTTGACCTGTTTCTCTGCACTCTGTGTGTGGGTCTCTGATACTCCAGATGGATAGCTGTTTAGGATACTCGGCGGTCTTGCAACTCCATCCAATTTTCAAAAGGAGCCCAATGCTTTCCCAGTATACTGCCTAGCTGCCTTGCAGTCCTAATTACATATAGTTACCTAGTGCATAATTGCTGATGTCTCCTCCTCCTGTGTTTCCTCGTCACCGAGGGCGATTGGTCACGTGCTGTCCTGACATCATAAAGCTAGAGCAGGATGTCATCTGACATGAGGGACAATCAGTTGCCTAGCAAGCACTAAGATACATTTATCATGGTATTGAACTGGGTTGCAGGGTAAACAGGGCGCCCAGCTGAAGACCTAGATGGTGAGATGAATGAAACTGGCGCATTATTTGAGACTTGTGCATCTGTTTGAAGGTGCAGTTAATCACAATGTTCTCGACTTCTCTATAGCTTAACTGATAAGGATGTACTAAGATGAAGATGTTAAGATGTTGTTTATAGTTTTTATTATTCCCACTAACAGTAGCGTAAACCTTCCTCCCTCAACTTGTCAGATCACTCAATTGCTATTGGTGTATCATAACCTATAAGAATTGCACTGAGAAGGGGATGCCGTCACTTGGCTGGCAATCACATCTTTTTATCTAGGTCCTGATGTAGGTGCTAGTGTTGTGTAGAGAGTGGTAGCAAATGAGGCATAGGATTGATCTAATGTAATGTGAATACTTGTAAAGCGCACTGTTGCCAGCCGGCGTCCTGGCGCTGTATACCGCTGGGGAACCAGTCCTGGCTTGCCCTGTGGGATGGCCCCTGCTGGGAATCCCCAAGGTGGAGCCAGGCATCCCCGGCGTTGAGGGGGCCGTTGTGGAGATTAGGCAAGCTAATGCCCAGAGTTGCAGAGTGGGACCCCTGGTTAGAGTAGGCACTGACGTGAGAATTATCGAGTCCGCTGACCCTGGTCCATGACCCTGCCGTGTCGGGAATCAAACCCTGGTCCCGGGCCGACTTCTGCTTTTGGGTCTGCTGCCTCTAACCAGTGAGCCATTGAGAGATGTACCCCAGGCTGAACATGAAAACTGAGAAAACATGAAAACTGAGATTCTAATTTTTAGTAGGGTGTGGATTTTCACAATATCCATAGTACTGATTATCAAGCCTTAGAAAATCTGTTTTTTATTGCTGTGCATTCGTTTGAGAATATTGAAGTTCTAATGCACTAACAGTGGACTTTTCCATCTGCAGAATATACTGAATGACCAGAGATGGCAGTGCTGCGGAAGAGAATTTGTCTGCATTGCTGAGACCAAAAAAAAAAACAAGAAGCCATTTCTCAGCACTCTGCCTTCCTTCATCAATTTAAATGGTAAGTCAAACTCGAGTTAGTGGGGTCTTGGCATGATTATCTTTGTCAAGACTCTACCAAAATGGATGACGTTACGGTGATCATATTTTATCAGACTTTGTCTCCGCAGCTGAGAAAGCCTGCGTTAGATACCTGTGCTAACAATGTGTCATCAGAGGACATTACTGTCTTTAAGGCTGGAAAGAGTTTCCTTAATTTGGAGCCATGGCCTTACTTTCTCAAGGAGTGAAGCTCATTTGACCTGTTTCCCTGCACTCTGTGTGTGGGTCTCTGATACTCCAGATGGATAGCTGTTTAGGATACTCGGCGGTCTTGCAACTCCATCCAATTTTCAAAAGGAGCCCAATGCTTTCCCAGTATACTGCCTAGCTGCCTTGCAGTCCTAATTACATATAGTTACCTAGTGCATAATTGCTGATGTCTCCTCCTCCTGTGTTTCCTCGTCACCGAGGGCGATTGGTCACGTGCTGTCCTGACATCATAAAGCTAGAGCAGGATGTCATCTGACATGAGGGACAATCAGTTGCCTAGCAAGCACTAAGATACATTTATCATGGTATTGAACTGGGTTGCAGGGTAAACAGGGCGCCCAGCTGAAGACCTAGATGGTGAGATGAATGAAACTGGCGCATTATTTGAGACTTGTGCATCTGTTTGAAGGTGCAGTTAATCACAATGTTCTCGACTTCTCTATAGCTTAACTGATAAGGATGTACTAAGATGAAGATGTTAAGATGTTGTTTATAGTTTTTATTATTCCCACTAACAGTAGCGTAAACCTTCCTCCCTCAACTTATCAGATCACTCAATTGCTATTGGCGTATCATAACCTATAAGAATTGCACTGAGAAGGGGATGCCATCACTTGGCTGGCAATCACATCTTTTTATCTATGTCCTGATGTAGGTGCTAGTGTTGTGTAGAGAGTGGTAGAAATGAGGCATAGGATTGATGTAATGCAATGTGTATATTTGTAAAGCGCACTGTTGCCAGCCAGCGTCCTAGCGCTGTATACCGCTGGGGAACCAGTCCTGGCTTTCCCTGTGGGATGGTCCCTGCTGGGAATCCCCAAGGTGGAGCCAGGCATCCCCGGCGTTGAGGGGGCCGTTGTGGAGATTAGGCAAGCTAATGCCCAGAGTTGCAGAGTGGGACCCCTGGTTAGAGTAGGCACTGACGTGAGAATTATCGAGTCCGCTGACCCTGGTCCATGACCCTGCCGTGTTGGGAATCAAACCCTGGTCCCGGGCCGACTTCTGCTTTTGGGTCTGCTGCCTCTAACCAGTGAGCCATTGAGAGATGTACCCCAGGCTGAACATGAAAACTGAGAAAACATGAAAACTGAGATTCTAATTTTTAGTAGGGTGTGGATTTTCACAATATCCATAGTACTGATTATCAAGCCTTAGAAAATCTGTTTTTTATTGCTGTGCATTCGTTTGAAAATATTCAAGTTCTATTGCACTAACAGTGGACTTTTCCATCTGCAGAATATACTGAATGACCAGAGATGGCAGTGCTGCGGAAGAGAATTTGTCTGCATTGCTGAGACCAAAAAAAAAAACAAGAAGCCATTTCTCAGCACTCTGCCTTCCTTCATCAATTTAAATGGTAAGTCAAACTCGAGCTAGTGGGGTCTTGGCATGATTATCTTTGTCAAGACTCTACCAAAATGGATGACGTTATGGTGATCATCATATTTTATCAGACTTTGTCTCCGAAGCTGAGAAAGCCTGCGTTAGATACCTGTGCTAACAATGTGTCATCAGAGGACATTACTGTCTTTAAGGCTGGAAAGAGTTTCCTTAATTTGGAGCCATGGCCTTACTTTCTCAAGAAGTGAAGCTCATTTGACCTGTTTCCCTGCACTCTGTGTGTGGGTCTCTGATACTCCAGATGGATAGCTGTTTAGGATACTCGGCGGTCTTGCAACTCCATCCAATTTTCAAAAGGAGCCCAATGCTTTCCCAGTATACTGCCTAGCTGCCTTGCAGTCCTAATTACATATAGTTACCTAGTGCATAATTGCTGATGTCTCCTCCTCCTGTGTTTCCTCGTCACCGAGGGCGATTGGTCACGTGCTGTCCTGACATCATAAAGCTAGAGCAGGATGTCATCTGACATGAGGGACAATCAGTTGCCTAGCAAGCACTAAGATACATTTATCATGGTATTGAACTGGGTTGCAGGGTAAACAGGGCGCCCAGCTGAAGACCTAGATGGTGAGATGAATGAAACTGGCGCATTATTTGAGACTTGTGCATCTGTTTGAAGGTGCAGTTAATCACAATGTTCTCGACTTCTCTATAGCTTAACTGATAAGGATGTACTAAGATGAAGATGTTAAGATGTTGTTTATAGTTTTTATTATTCCCACTAACAGTAGCGTAAACCTTCCTCCCTCAACTTGTCAGATCACTCAATTGCTATTGGTGTATCATAACCTATAAGAATTGCACTGAGAAGGGGATGCCGTCACTTGGCTGGCAATCACATCTTTTTATCTAGGTCCTGATGTAGGTGCTAGTGTTGTGTAGAGAGTGGTAGCAAATGAGGCATAGGATTGATCTAATGTAATGTGAATACTTGTAAAGCGCACTGTTGCCAGCCGGCGTCCTGGCGCTGTATACCGCTGGGGAACCAGTCCTGGCTTGCCCTGTGGGATGGCCCCTGCTGGGAATCCCCAAGGTGGAGCCAGGCATCCCCGGCGTTGAGGGGGCCGTTGTGGAGATTAGGCAAGCTAATGCCCAGAGTTGCAGAGTGGGACCCCTGGTTAGAGTAGGCACTGACGTGAGAATTATCGAGTCCGCTGACCCTGGTCCATGACCCTGCCGTGTCGGGAATCAAACCCTGGTCCCGGGCCGACTTCTGCTTTTGGGTCTGCTGCCTCTAACCAGTGAGCCATTGAGAGATGTACCCCAGGCTGAACATGAAAACTGAGAAAACATGAAAACTGAGATTCTAATTTTTAGTAGGGTGTGGATTTTCACAATATCCATAGTACTGATTATCAAGCCTTAGAAAATCTGTTTTTTATTGCTGTGCATTCGTTTGAGAATATTGAAGTTCTAATGCACTAACAGTGGACTTTTCCATCTGCAGAATATACTGAATGACCAGAGATGGCAGTGCTGCGGAAGAGAATTTGTCTGCATTGCTGAGACCAAAAAAAAAAACAAGAAGCCATTTCTCAGCACTCTGCCTTCCTTCATCAATTTAAATGGTAAGTCAAACTCGAGTTAGTGGGGTCTTGGCATGATTATCTTTGTCAAGACTCTACCAAAATGGATGACGTTACGGTGATCATATTTTATCAGACTTTGTCTCCGCAGCTGAGAAAGCCTGCGTTAGATACCTGTGCTAACAATGTGTCATCAGAGGACATTACTGTCTTTAAGGCTGGAAAGAGTTTCCTTAATTTGGAGCCATGGCCTTACTTTCTCAAGAAGTGAAGCTCATTTGACCTGTTTCCCTGCACTCTGTGTGTGGGTCTCTGATACTCCAGATGGATAGCTGTTTAGGATACTCGGCGGTCTTGCAACTCCATCCAATTTTCAAAAGGAGCCCAATGCTTTCCCAGTATACTGCCTAGCTGCCTTGCAGTCCTAATTACATATAGTTACCTAGTGCATAATTGCTGATGTCTCCTCCTCCTGTGTTTCCTCGTCACCGAGGGCGATTGGTCACGTGCTGTCCTGACATCATAAAGCTAGAGCAGGATGTCATCTGACATGAGGGACAATCAGTTGCCTAGCAAGCACTAAGATACATTTATCATGGTATTGAACTGGGTTGCAGGGTAAACAGGGCGCCCAGCTGAAGACCTAGATGGTGAGATGAATGAAACTGGCGCATTATTTGAGACTTGTGCATCTGTTTGAAGGTGCAGTTAATCACAATGTTCTCGACTTCTCTATAGCTTAACTGATAAGGATGTACTAAGATGAAGATGTTAAGATGTTGTTTATAGTTTTTATTATTCCCACTAACAGTAGCGTAAACCTTCCTCCCTCAACTTATCAGATCACTCAATTGCTATTGGCGTATCATAACCTATAAGAATTGCACTGAGAAGGGGATGCCATCACTTGGCTGGCAATCACATCTTTTTATCTAGGTCCTGATGTAGGTGCTAGTGTTGTGTAGAGAGTGGTAGAAATGAGGCATAGGATTGATGTAATGCAATGTGTATATTTGTAAAGCGCACTGTTGCCAGCCAGCGTCCTAGCGCTGTATACCGCTGGGGAACCAGTCCTGGCTTTCCCTGTGGGATGGTCCCTGCTGGGAATCCCCAAGGTGGAGCCAGGCATCCCCGGCGTTGAGGGGGCCGTTGTGGAGATTAGGCAAGCTAATGCCCAGAGTTGCAGAGTGGGACCCCTGGTTAGAGTAGGCACTGACGTGAGAATTATCGAGTCCGCTGACCCTGGTCCATGACCCTGCCGTGTTGGGAATCAAACCCTGGTCCCGGGCCGACTTCTGCTTTTGGGTCTGCTGCCTCTAACCAGTGAGCCATTGAGAGATGTACCCCAGGCTGAACATGAAAACTGAGAAAACATGAAAACTGAGATTCTAATTTTTAGTAGGGTGTGGATTTTCACAATATCCATAGTACTGATTATCAAGCCTTAGAAAATCTGTTTTTTATTGCTGTGCATTCGTTTGAAAATATTCAAGTTCTATTGCACTAACAGTGGACTTTTCCATCTGCAGAATATACTGAATGACCAGAGATGGCAGTGCTGCGGAAGAGAATTTGTCTGCATTGCTGAGACCAAAAAAAAAAACAAGAAGCCATTTCTCAGCACTCTGCCTTCCTTCATCAATTTAAATGGTAAGTCAAACTCGAGCTAGTGGGGTCTTGGCATGATTATCTTTGTCAAGACTCTACCAAAATGGATGACGTTATGGTGATCATCATATTTTATCAGACTTTGTCTCCGAAGCTGAGAAAGCCTGCGTTAGATACCTGTGCTAACAATGTGTCATCAGAGGACATTACTGTCTTTAAGGCTGGAAAGAGTTTCCTTAATTTGGAGCCATGGCCTTACTTTCTCAAGAAGTGAAGCTCATTTGACCTGTTTCCCTGCACTCTGTGTGTGGGTCTCTGATACTCCAGATGGATAGCTGTTTAGGATACTCGGCGGTCTTGCAACTCCATCCAATTTTCAAAAGGAGCCCAATGCTTTCCCAGTATACTGCCTAGCTGCCTTGCAGTCCTAATTACATATAGTTACCTAGTGCATAATTGCTGATGTCTCCTCCTCCTGTGTTTCCTCGTCACCGAGGGCGATTGGTCACGTGCTGTCCTGACATCATAAAGCTAGAGCAGGATGTCATCTGACATGAGGGACAATCAGTTGCCTAGCAAGCACTAAGATACATTTATCATGGTATTGAACTGGGTTGCAGGGTAAACAGGGCGCCCAGCTGAAGACCTAGATGGTGAGATGAATGAAACTGGCGCATTATTTGAGACTTGTGCATCTGTTTGAAGGTGCAGTTAATCACAATGTTCTCGACTTCTCTATAGCTTAACTGATAAGGATGTACTAAGATGAAGATGTTAAGATGTTGTTTATAGTTTTTATTATTCCCACTAACAGTAGCGTAAACCTTCCTCCCTCAACTTATCAGATCACTCAATTGCTATTGGCGTATCATAACCTATAAGAATTGCACTGAGAAGGGGATGCCATCACTTGGCTGGCAATCACATCTTTTTATCTAGGTCCTGATGTAGGTGCTAGTGTTGTGTAGAGAGTGGTAGAAATGAGGCATAGGATTGATGTAATGCAATGTGTATATTTGTAAAGCGCACTGTTGCCAGCCAGCGTCCTGGCGCTGTATACCGCTGGGGAACCAGTCCTGGCTTTCCCTGTGGGATGGTCCCTGCTGGGAATCCCCAAGGTGGAGCCAGGCATCCCCGGCGTTGAGGGGGCCGTTGTGGAGATTAGGCAAGCTAATGCCCAGAGTTGCAGAGTGGGACCCCTGGTTAGAGTAGGCACTGACGTGAGAATTATCGAGTCCGCTGACCCTGGTCCATGACCCTGCCGTGTCGGGAATCAAACCCTGGTCCCGGGCCGACTTCTGCTTTTGGGTCTGCTGCCTCTAACCAGTGAGTCATTGAGAGATGTACCCCAGGCTGAACATGAAAACTGAGAAAACATGAAAACTGAGATTCTAATTTTTAGTAGGGTGTGGATTTTCACAATATCCATAGTACTGATTATCAAGCCTTAGAAAATCTGTTTTTTATTGCTGTGCATTCGTTTGAAAATATTCAAGTTCTAATGCACTAACAGTGGACTTTTCCATATGCAGAATATACTGAATGACCAGAGATGGCAGTGCTGCGGAAGAGAATTTGTCTGCATTGCTGAGACCAAAAAAAAAAACAAGAAGCCATTTCTCAGCACTCTGCCTTCCTTCATCAATTTAAATGGTAAGTCAAACTCGAGCTAGTGGGGTCTTGGCATGATTATCTTTGTCAAGACTTTACCAAAATGGATGACGTTACGGTGATCATCATATTTTATCAGACTTTGTCTCCGAAGCTGAGAAAGCCTGCGTTAGATACCTGTGCTAACAATGTGTCATCAGAGGACATTACTGTCTTTAAGGCTGGAAAGAGTGTCCTTAATTTGGAGCCATGGCCTTACTTTCTCAAGAAGTGAAGCTCATTTGACCTGTTTCCCTGCACTCTGTGTGTGGGTCTCTGATACTCCAGATGGATAGCTGTTTAGGATACTCGGCGGTCTTGCAACTCCATCCAATTTTCAAAAGGAGCCCAATGCTTTCCCAGTATACTGCCTAGCTGCCTTGCAGTCCTAATTACATATAGTTACCTAGTGCATAATTGCTGATGTCTCCTCCTCCTGTGTTTCCTCGTCACCGAGGGCGATTGGTCACGTGCTGTCCTGACATCATAAAGCTAGAGCAGGATGTCATCTGACATGAGGGACAATCAGTTGCCTAGCAAGCACCAAGATACATTTATCATGGTATTGAACTGGGTTGCAGGGTAAACAGGGCGCCCAGCTGAAGACCTAGATGGTGAGATGAATGAAACTGGCGCATTATTTGAGACTTGTGCATCTGTTTGAAGGTGCAGTTAATCACAATGTTCTCGACTTCTCTATAGCTTAACTGATAAGGATGTACTAAGATGAAGATGTTAAGATGTTGTTTATAGTTTTTATTATTCCCACTAACAGTAGCGTAAACCTTCCTCCCTCAACTTATCAGATCACTCAATTGCTATTGGCGTATCATAACCTATAAGAATTGCACTGAGAAGGGGATGCCATCACTTGGCTGGCAATCACATCTTTTTATCTAGGTCCTGATGTAGGTGCTAGTGTTGTGTAGAGAGTGGTAGAAATGAGGCATAGGATTGATGTAATGCAATGTGTATATTTGTAAAGCGCACTGTTGCCAGCCAGCGTCCTGGCGCTGTATACCGCTGGGGAACCAGTCCTGGCTTTCCCTGTGGGATGGTCCCTGCTGGGAATCCCCAAGGTGGAGCCAGGCATCCCCGGCGTTGAGGGGGCCGTTGTGGAGATTAGGCAAGCTAATGCCCAGAGTTGCAGAGTGGGACCCCTGGTTAGAGTAGGCACTGACGTGAGAATTATCGAGTCCGCTGACCCTGGTCCATGACCCTGCCGTGTCGGGAATCAAACCCTGGTCCCGGGCCGACTTCTGCTTTTGGGTCTGCTGCCTCTAACCAGTGAGTCATTGAGAGATGTACCCCAGGCTGAACATGAAAACTGAGAAAACATGAAAACTGAGATTCTAATTTTTAGTAGGGTGTGGATTTTCACAATATCCATAGTACTGATTATCAAGCCTTAGAAAATCTGTTTTTTATTGCTGTGCATTCGTTTGAGAATATTCAAGTTCTAATGCACTAACAGTGGACTTTTCCATCTGCAGAATATACTGAATGACCAGAGATGGCAGTGCTGCGGAAGAGAATTTGTCTGCATTGCTGAGACCAAAAAAAAAAACAAGAAGCCATTTCTCAGCACTCTGCCTTCCTTCATCAATTTAAATGGTAAGTCAAACTCGAGCTAGTGGGGTCTTGGCATGATTATCTTTGTCAAGACTCTACCAAAATGGATGACGTTACGGTGATCATCATATTTTATCAGACTTTGTCTCCGAAGCTGAGAAAGCCTGCGTTAGATACCTGTGCTAACAATGTGTCATCAGAGGACATTACTGTCTTTAAGGCTGGAAAGAGTTTCCTTAATTTGGAGCCATGGCCTTACTTTCTCAAGAAGTGAAGCTCATTTGACCTGTTTCCCTGCACTCTGTGTGTGGGTCTCTGATACTCCAGATGGATAGCTGTTTAGGATACTCGGCGGTCTTGCAACTCCATCCAATTTTCAAAAGGAGCCCAATGCTTTCCCAGTATACTGCCTAGCTGCCTTGCAGTCCTAATTACATATAGTTACCTAGTGCATAATTGCTGATGTCTCCTCCTCCTGTGTTTCCTCGTCACCGAGGGCGATTGGTCACGTGCTGTCCTGACATCATAAAGCTAGAGCAGGATGTCATCTGACATGAGGGACAATCAGTTGCCTAGCAAGCACCAAGATACATTTATCATGGTATTGAACTGGGTTGCAGGGTAAACAGGGCGCCCAGCTGAAGACCTAGATGGTGAGATGAATGAAACTGGCGCATTATTTGAGACTTGTGCATCTGTTTGAAGGTGCAGTTAATCACAATGTTCTCGACTTCTCTATAGCTTAACTGATAAGGATGTACTAAGATGAAGATGTTAAGATGTTGTTTATAGTTTTTATTATTCCCACTAACAGTAGCGTAAACCTTCCTCCCTCAACTTATCAGATCACTCAATTGCTATTGGCGTATCATAACCTATAAGAATTGCACTGAGAAGGGGATGCCATCACTTGGCTGGCAATCACATCTTTTTATCTAGGTCCTGATGTAGGTGCTAGTGTTGTGTAGAGAGTGGTAGAAATGAGGCATAGGATTGATGTAATGCAATGTGTATATTTGTAAAGCGCACTGTTGCCAGCCAGCGTCCTGGCGCTGTATACCGCTGGGGAACCAGTCCTGGCTTTCCCTGTGGGATGGTCCCTGCTGGGAATCCCCAAGGTGGAGCCAGGCATCCCCGGCGTTGAGGGGGCCGTTGTGGAGATTAGGCAAGCTAATGCCCAGAGTTGCAGAGTGGGACCCCTGGTTAGAGTAGGCACTGACGTGAGAATTATCGAGTCCGCTGACCCTGGTCCATGACCCTGCCGTGTCGGGAATCAAACCCTGGTCCCGGGCCGACTTCTGCTTTTGGGTCTGCTGCCTCTAACCAGTGAGTCATTGAGAGATGTACCCCAGGCTGAACATGAAAACTGAGAAAACATGAAAACTGAGATTCTAATTTTTAGTAGGGTGTGGATTTTCACAATATCCATAGTACTGATTATCAAGCCTTAGAAAATCTGTTTTTTATTGCTGTGCATTCGTTTGAGAATATTGAAGTTCTAATGCACTAACAGTGGACTTTTCCATCTGCAGAATATACTGAATGACCAGAGATGGCAGTGCTGCGGAAGAGAATTTGTCTGCATTGCTGAGACCAAAAAAAAAAACAAGAAGCCATTTCTCAGCACTCTGCCTTCCTTCATCAATTTAAATGGTAAGTCAAACTCGAGTTAGTGGGGTCTTGGCATGATTATCTTTGTCAAGACTCTACCAAAATGGATGACCTTACGGTGATCATATTTTATCAGACTTTGTCTCCGCAGCTGAGAAAGCCTGCGTTAGATACCTGTGCTAACAATGTGTCATCAGAGGACATTACTGTCTTTAAGGCTGGAAAGAGTTTCCTTAATTTGGAGCCATGGCCTTACTTTCTCAAGGAGTGAAGCTCATTTGACCTGTTTCTCTGCACTCTGTGTGTGGGTCTCTGATACTCCAGATGGATAGCTGTTTAGGATACTCGGCGGTCTTGCAACTCCATCCAATTTTCAAAAGGAGCCCAATGCTTTCCCAGTATACTGCCTAGCTGCCTTGCAGTCCTAATTACATATAGTTACCTAGTGCATAATTGCTGATGTCTCCTCCTCCTGTGTTTCCTCGTCACCGAGGGCGATTGGTCACGTGCTGTCCTGACATCATAAAGCTAGAGCAGGATGTCATCTGACATGAGGGACAATCAGTTGCCTAGCAAGCACTAAGATACATTTATCATGGTATTGAACTGGGTTGCAGGGTAAACAGGGCGCCCAGCTGAAGACCTAGATGGTGAGATGAATGAAACTGGCGCATTATTTGAGACTTGTGCATCTGTTTGAAGGTGCAGTTAATCACAATGTTCTCGACTTCTCTATAGCTTAACTGATAAGGATGTACTAAGATGAAGATGTTAAGATGTTGTTTATAGTTTTTATTATTCCCACTAACAGTAGCGTAAACCTTCCTCCCTCAACTTGTCAGATCACTCAATTGCTATTGGTGTATCATAACCTATAAGAATTGCACTGAGAAGGGGATGCCGTCACTTGGCTGGCAATCACATCTTTTTATCTAGGTCCTGATGTAGGTGCTAGTGTTGTGTAGAGAGTGGTAGCAAATGAGGCATAGGATTGATCTAATGTAATGTGAATACTTGTAAAGCGCACTGTTGCCAGCCGGCGTCCTGGCGCTGTATACCGCTGGGGAACCAGTCCTGGCTTGCCCTGTGGGATGGCCCCTGCTGGGAATCCCCAAGGTGGAGCCAGGCATCCCCGGCGTTGAGGGGGCCGTTGTGGAGATTAGGCAAGCTAATGCCCAGAGTTGCAGAGTGGGACCCCTGGTTAGAGTAGGCACTGACGTGAGAATTATCGAGTCCGCTGACCCTGGTCCATGACCCTGCCGTGTCGGGAATCAAACCCTGGTCCCGGGCCGACTTCTGCTTTTGGGTCTGCTGCCTCTAACCAGTGAGCCATTGAGAGATGTACCCCAGGCTGAACATGAAAACTGAGAAAACATGAAAACTGAGATTCTAATTTTTAGTAGGGTGTGGATTTTCACAATATCCATAGTACTGATTATCAAGCCTTAGAAAATCTGTTTTTTATTGCTGTGCATTCGTTTGAGAATATTGAAGTTCTAATGCACTAACAGTGGACTTTTCCATCTGCAGAATATACTGAATGACCAGAGATGGCAGTGCTGCGGAAGAGAATTTGTCTGCATTGCTGAGACCAAAAAAAAAAACAAGAAGCCATTTCTCAGCACTCTGCCTTCCTTCATCAATTTAAATGGTAAGTCAAACTCGAGTTAGTGGGGTCTTGGCATGATTATCTTTGTCAAGACTCTACCAAAATGGATGACGTTACGGTGATCATATTTTATCAGACTTTGTCTCCGCAGCTGAGAAAGCCTGCGTTAGATACCTGTGCTAACAATGTGTCATCAGAGGACATTACTGTCTTTAAGGCTGGAAAGAGTTTCCTTAATTTGGAGCCATGGCCTTACTTTCTCAAGGAGTGAAGCTCATTTGACCTGTTTCCCTGCACTCTGTGTGTGGGTCTCTGATACTCCAGATGGATAGCTGTTTAGGATACTCGGCGGTCTTGCAACTCCATCCAATTTTCAAAAGGAGCCCAATGCTTTCCCAGTATACTGCCTAGCTGCCTTGCAGTCCTAATTACATATAGTTACCTAGTGCATAATTGCTGATGTCTCCTCCTCCTGTGTTTCCTCGTCACCGAGGGCGATTGGTCACGTGCTGTCCTGACATCATAAAGCTAGAGCAGGATGTCATCTGACATGAGGGACAATCAGTTGCCTAGCAAGCACTAAGATACATTTATCATGGTATTGAACTGGGTTGCAGGGTAAACAGGGCGCCCAGCTGAAGACCTAGATGGTGAGATGAATGAAACTGGCGCATTATTTGAGACTTGTGCATCTGTTTGAAGGTGCAGTTAATCACAATGTTCTCGACTTCTCTATAGCTTAACTGATAAGGATGTACTAAGATGAAGATGTTAAGATGTTGTTTATAGTTTTTATTATTCCCACTAACAGTAGCGTAAACCTTCCTCCCTCAACTTATCAGATCACTCAATTGCTATTGGCGTATCATAACCTATAAGAATTGCACTGAGAAGGGGATGCCATCACTTGGCTGGCAATCACATCTTTTTATCTATGTCCTGATGTAGGTGCTAGTGTTGTGTAGAGAGTGGTAGAAATGAGGCATAGGATTGATGTAATGCAATGTGTATATTTGTAAAGCGCACTGTTGCCAGCCAGCGTCCTAGCGCTGTATACCGCTGGGGAACCAGTCCTGGCTTTCCCTGTGGGATGGTCCCTGCTGGGAATCCCCAAGGTGGAGCCAGGCATCCCCGGCGTTGAGGGGGCCGTTGTGGAGATTAGGCAAGCTAATGCCCAGAGTTGCAGAGTGGGACCCCTGGTTAGAGTAGGCACTGACGTGAGAATTATCGAGTCCGCTGACCCTGGTCCATGACCCTGCCGTGTTGGGAATCAAACCCTGGTCCCGGGCCGACTTCTGCTTTTGGGTCTGCTGCCTCTAACCAGTGAGCCATTGAGAGATGTACCCCAGGCTGAACATGAAAACTGAGAAAACATGAAAACTGAGATTCTAATTTTTAGTAGGGTGTGGATTTTCACAATATCCATAGTACTGATTATCAAGCCTTAGAAAATCTGTTTTTTATTGCTGTGCATTCGTTTGAAAATATTCAAGTTCTATTGCACTAACAGTGGACTTTTCCATCTGCAGAATATACTGAATGACCAGAGATGGCAGTGCTGCGGAAGAGAATTTGTCTGCATTGCTGAGACCAAAAAAAAAAACAAGAAGCCATTTCTCAGCACTCTGCCTTCCTTCATCAATTTAAATGGTAAGTCAAACTCGAGCTAGTGGGGTCTTGGCATGATTATCTTTGTCAAGACTCTACCAAAATGGATGACGTTATGGTGATCATCATATTTTATCAGACTTTGTCTCCGAAGCTGAGAAAGCCTGCGTTAGATACCTGTGCTAACAATGTGTCATCAGAGGACATTACTGTCTTTAAGGCTGGAAAGAGTTTCCTTAATTTGGAGCCATGGCCTTACTTTCTCAAGAAGTGAAGCTCATTTGACCTGTTTCCCTGCACTCTGTGTGTGGGTCTCTGATACTCCAGATGGATAGCTGTTTAGGATACTCGGCGGTCTTGCAACTCCATCCAATTTTCAAAAGGAGCCCAATGCTTTCCCAGTATACTGCCTAGCTGCCTTGCAGTCCTAATTACATATAGTTACCTAGTGCATAATTGCTGATGTCTCCTCCTCCTGTGTTTCCTCGTCACCGAGGGCGATTGGTCACGTGCTGTCCTGACATCATAAAGCTAGAGCAGGATGTCATCTGACATGAGGGACAATCAGTTGCCTAGCAAGCACTAAGATACATTTATCATGGTATTGAACTGGGTTGCAGGGTAAACAGGGCGCCCAGCTGAAGACCTAGATGGTGAGATGAATGAAACTGGCGCATTATTTGAGACTTGTGCATCTGTTTGAAGGTGCAGTTAATCACAATGTTCTCGACTTCTCTATAGCTTAACTGATAAGGATGTACTAAGATGAAGATGTTAAGATGTTGTTTATAGTTTTTATTATTCCCACTAACAGTAGCGTAAACCTTCCTCCCTCAACTTGTCAGATCACTCAATTGCTATTGGTGTATCATAACCTATAAGAATTGCACTGAGAAGGGGATGCCGTCACTTGGCTGGCAATCACATCTTTTTATCTAGGTCCTGATGTAGGTGCTAGTGTTGTGTAGAGAGTGGTAGCAAATGAGGCATAGGATTGATCTAATGTAATGTGAATACTTGTAAAGCGCACTGTTGCCAGCCGGCGTCCTGGCGCTGTATACCGCTGGGGAACCAGTCCTGGCTTGCCCTGTGGGATGGCCCCTGCTGGGAATCCCCAAGGTGGAGCCAGGCATCCCCGGCGTTGAGGGGGCCGTTGTGGAGATTAGGCAAGCTAATGCCCAGAGTTGCAGAGTGGGACCCCTGGTTAGAGTAGGCACTGACGTGAGAATTATCGAGTCCGCTGACCCTGGTCCATGACCCTGCCGTGTCGGGAATCAAACCCTGGTCCCGGGCCGACTTCTGCTTTTGGGTCTGCTGCCTCTAACCAGTGAGCCATTGAGAGATGTACCCCAGGCTGAACATGAAAACTGAGAAAACATGAAAACTGAGATTCTAATTTTTAGTAGGGTGTGGATTTTCACAATATCCATAGTACTGATTATCAAGCCTTAGAAAATCTGTTTTTTATTGCTGTGCATTCGTTTGAGAATATTGAAGTTCTAATGCACTAACAGTGGACTTTTCCATCTGCAGAATATACTGAATGACCAGAGATGGCAGTGCTGCGGAAGAGAATTTGTCTGCATTGCTGAGACCAAAAAAAAAAACAAGAAGCCATTTCTCAGCACTCTGCCTTCCTTCATCAATTTAAATGGTAAGTCAAACTCGAGTTAGTGGGGTCTTGGCATGATTATCTTTGTCAAGACTCTACCAAAATGGATGACGTTACGGTGATCATATTTTATCAGACTTTGTCTCCGCAGCTGAGAAAGCCTGCGTTAGATACCTGTGCTAACAATGTGTCATCAGAGGACATTACTGTCTTTAAGGCTGGAAAGAGTTTCCTTAATTTGGAGCCATGGCCTTACTTTCTCAAGAAGTGAAGCTCATTTGACCTGTTTCCCTGCACTCTGTGTGTGGGTCTCTGATACTCCAGATGGATAGCTGTTTAGGATACTCGGCGGTCTTGCAACTCCATCCAATTTTCAAAAGGAGCCCAATGCTTTCCCAGTATACTGCCTAGCTGCCTTGCAGTCCTAATTACATATAGTTACCTAGTGCATAATTGCTGATGTCTCCTCCTCCTGTGTTTCCTCGTCACCGAGGGCGATTGGTCACGTGCTGTCCTGACATCATAAAGCTAGAGCAGGATGTCATCTGACATGAGGGACAATCAGTTGCCTAGCAAGCACTAAGATACATTTATCATGGTATTGAACTGGGTTGCAGGGTAAACAGGGCGCCCAGCTGAAGACCTAGATGGTGAGATGAATGAAACTGGCGCATTATTTGAGACTTGTGCATCTGTTTGAAGGTGCAGTTAATCACAATGTTCTCGACTTCTCTATAGCTTAACTGATAAGGATGTACTAAGATGAAGATGTTAAGATGTTGTTTATAGTTTTTATTATTCCCACTAACAGTAGCGTAAACCTTCCTCCCTCAACTTATCAGATCACTCAATTGCTATTGGCGTATCATAACCTATAAGAATTGCACTGAGAAGGGGATGCCATCACTTGGCTGGCAATCACATCTTTTTATCTAGGTCCTGATGTAGGTGCTAGTGTTGTGTAGAGAGTGGTAGAAATGAGGCATAGGATTGATGTAATGCAATGTGTATATTTGTAAAGCGCACTGTTGCCAGCCAGCGTCCTAGCGCTGTATACCGCTGGGGAACCAGTCCTGGCTTTCCCTGTGGGATGGTCCCTGCTGGGAATCCCCAAGGTGGAGCCAGGCATCCCCGGCGTTGAGGGGGCCGTTGTGGAGATTAGGCAAGCTAATGCCCAGAGTTGCAGAGTGGGACCCCTGGTTAGAGTAGGCACTGACGTGAGAATTATCGAGTCCGCTGACCCTGGTCCATGACCCTGCCGTGTTGGGAATCAAACCCTGGTCCCGGGCCGACTTCTGCTTTTGGGTCTGCTGCCTCTAACCAGTGAGCCATTGAGAGATGTACCCCAGGCTGAACATGAAAACTGAGAAAACATGAAAACTGAGATTCTAATTTTTAGTAGGGTGTGGATTTTCACAATATCCATAGTACTGATTATCAAGCCTTAGAAAATCTGTTTTTTATTGCTGTGCATTCGTTTGAAAATATTCAAGTTCTATTGCACTAACAGTGGACTTTTCCATCTGCAGAATATACTGAATGACCAGAGATGGCAGTGCTGCGGAAGAGAATTTGTCTGCATTGCTGAGACCAAAAAAAAAAACAAGAAGCCATTTCTCAGCACTCTGCCTTCCTTCATCAATTTAAATGGTAAGTCAAACTCGAGCTAGTGGGGTCTTGGCATGATTATCTTTGTCAAGACTCTACCAAAATGGATGACGTTATGGTGATCATCATATTTTATCAGACTTTGTCTCCGAAGCTGAGAAAGCCTGCGTTAGATACCTGTGCTAACAATGTGTCATCAGAGGACATTACTGTCTTTAAGGCTGGAAAGAGTTTCCTTAATTTGGAGCCATGGCCTTACTTTCTCAAGAAGTGAAGCTCATTTGACCTGTTTCCCTGCACTCTGTGTGTGGGTCTCTGATACTCCAGATGGATAGCTGTTTAGGATACTCGGCGGTCTTGCAACTCCATCCAATTTTCAAAAGGAGCCCAATGCTTTCCCAGTATACTGCCTAGCTGCCTTGCAGTCCTAATTACATATAGTTACCTAGTGCATAATTGCTGATGTCTCCTCCTCCTGTGTTTCCTCGTCACCGAGGGCGATTGGTCACGTGCTGTCCTGACATCATAAAGCTAGAGCAGGATGTCATCTGACATGAGGGACAATCAGTTGCCTAGCAAGCACTAAGATACATTTATCATGGTATTGAACTGGGTTGCAGGGTAAACAGGGCGCCCAGCTGAAGACCTAGATGGTGAGATGAATGAAACTGGCGCATTATTTGAGACTTGTGCATCTGTTTGAAGGTGCAGTTAATCACAATGTTCTCGACTTCTCTATAGCTTAACTGATAAGGATGTACTAAGATGAAGATGTTAAGATGTTGTTTATAGTTTTTATTATTCCCACTAACAGTAGCGTAAACCTTCCTCCCTCAACTTATCAGATCACTCAATTGCTATTGGCGTATCATAACCTATAAGAATTGCACTGAGAAGGGGATGCCATCACTTGGCTGGCAATCACATCTTTTTATCTATGTCCTGATGTAGGTGCTAGTGTTGTGTAGAGAGTGGTAGAAATGAGGCATAGGATTGATGTAATGCAATGTGTATATTTGTAAAGCGCACTGTTGCCAGCCAGCGTCCTAGCGCTGTATACCGCTGGGGAACCAGTCCTGGCTTTCCCTGTGGGATGGTCCCTGCTGGGAATCCCCAAGGTGGAGCCAGGCATCCCCGGCGTTGAGGGGGCCGTTGTGGAGATTAGGCAAGCTAATGCCCAGAGTTGCAGAGTGGGACCCCTGGTTAGAGTAGGCACTGACGTGAGAATTATCGAGTCCGCTGACCCTGGTCCATGACCCTGCCGTGTTGGGAATCAAACCCTGGTCCCGGGCCGACTTCTGCTTTTGGGTCTGCTGCCTCTAACCAGTGAGCCATTGAGAGATGTACCCCAGGCTGAACATGAAAACTGAGAAAACATGAAAACTGAGATTCTAATTTTTAGTAGGGTGTGGATTTTCACAATATCCATAGTACTGATTATCAAGCCTTAGAAAATCTGTTTTTTATTGCTGTGCATTCGTTTGAAAATATTCAAGTTCTATTGCACTAACAGTGGACTTTTCCATCTGCAGAATATACTGAATGACCAGAGATGGCAGTGCTGCGGAAGAGAATTTGTCTGCATTGCTGAGACCAAAAAAAAAAACAAGAAGCCATTTCTCAGCACTCTGCCTTCCTTCATCAATTTAAATGGTAAGTCAAACTCGAGTTAGTGGGGTCTTGGCATGATTATCTTTGTCAAGACTCTACCAAAATGGATGACGTTACGGTGATCATATTTTATCAGACTTTGTCTCCGCAGCTGAGAAAGCCTGCGTTAGATACCTGTGCTAACAATGTGTCATCAGAGGACATTACTGTCTTTAAGGCTGGAAAGAGTTTCCTTAATTTGGAGCCATGGCCTTACTTTCTCAAGGAGTGAAGCTCATTTGACCTGTTTCTCTGCACTCTGTGTGTGGGTCTCTGATACTCCAGATGGATAGCTGTTTAGGATACTCGGCGGTCTTGCAACTCCATCCAATTTTCAAAAGGAGCCCAATGCTTTCCCAGTATACTGCCTAGCTGCCTTGCAGTCCTAATTACATATAGTTACCTAGTGCATAATTGCTGATGTCTCCTCCTCCTGTGTTTCCTCGTCACCGAGGGCGATTGGTCACGTGCTGTCCTGACATCATAAAGCTAGAGCAGGATGTCATATGACATGAGGGACAATCAGTTGCCTAGCAAGCACTAAGATACATTTATCATGGTATTGAACTGGGTTGCAGGGTAAACAGGGCGCCCAGCTGAAGACCTAGATGGTGAGATGAATGAAACTGGCGCATTATTTGAGACTTGTGCATCTGTTTGAAGGTGCAGTTAATCACAATGTTCTCGACTTCTCTATAGCTTAACTGATAAGGATGTACTAAGATGAAGATGTTAAGATGTTGTTTATAGTTTTTATTATTCCCACTAACAGTAGCGTAAACCTTCCTCCCTCAACTTGTCAGATCACTCAATTGCTATTGGCGTATCATAACCTATAAGAATTGCACTGAGAAGGGGATGCCGTCACTTGGCTGGCAATCACATCTTTTTATCTAGGTCCTGATGTAGGTGCTAGTGTTGTGTAGAGAGTGGTAGCAAATGAGGCATAGGATTGATGTAATTTAATGTGTATACTTGTAAAGCGCACTGTTGCCAGCCGGCGTCCTGGCGCTGTATACCACTGGGGAACCAGTCCTGGCTTGCCCTGTGGGATGGCCCCTGCTGGGAATCCCCAAGGTGGAGCCAGGCATCCCCGGCGTTGTGGGGGCAGTTGTGGAGATTAGGCAAGCTAATGCCCAGAGTTGCAGAGTGGGACCCCTGGTTAGAGTCGGCACTGACGTGAGAATTATCGAGTCCGCTGACCCTGGTCCATGACCCTGCCGCGTCGGGAATCAAACCCTGGTCCCGGGCCGACTTCTGCTTTTGGGTCTGCCGCCTCTAACCAGTGAGCCATTGAGAGATGTACCCCAGGCTGAACATGAAAACTGAGAAAACATGAAAACTGAGATTCTAATTTTTAGTAGGGTGTGGATTTTCACAATATCCATAGTACTGATTATCAAGCCTTAGAAAATCTGTTTTTTTATTGCTGTGCATTCGTTTGAGAATATTCAAGTTCTAATGCACTAACAGTGGACTTTTCCATCTGCAGAATATACTGAATGACCAGAGATGGCAGTGCTGCGGAAGAGAATTTGTCTGCATTGCTGAGACCAAAAAAAAAAACAAGAAGCCATTTCTCAGTACTCTGCCTTCCTTCATCAATTTAAATGGTAAGTCAAACTCGAGCTAGTGGGGTCTTGGCATGATTATCTTTGTCAAGACTCTACCAAAATGGATGACGTTACGGTGATCATCATATTTTATCAGACTTTGTCTCCGAAGCTGAGAAAGCCTGCGTTAGATACCTGTGCTAACAATGTGTCATCAGAGGACATTACTGTCTTTAAGGCTGGAAAGAGTTTCCTTAATTTGGAGCCATGGCCTTACTTTCTCAAGAAGTGAAGCTCATTTGACCTGTTTCCCTGCACTCTGTGTGTGGGTCTCTGATACTCCAGATGGATAGCTGTTTAGGATACTCGGCAGTCTTGCAACTCCATCCAATTTTCAAAAGGAGCCCAATGCTTTCCCAGTATACTGCCTAGCTGCCTTGCAGTCCTAATTACATATAGTTACCTAGTGCATAATTGCTGATGTCTCCTCCTCCTGTGTTTCCTCGTCACCGAGGGCGATTGGTCACGTGCTGTCCTGACATCATAAAGCTAGAGCAGGATGTCATCTGACATGAGGGACAATCAGTTGCCTAGCAAGCACTAAGATACATTTATCATGGTATTGAACTGGGTTGCAGGGTAAACAGGGCGCCCAGCTGAAGACCTAGATGGTGAGATGAATGAAACTGGCGCATTATTTGAGACTTGTGCATCTGTTTGAAGGTGCAGTTAATCACAATGTTCTCGACTTCTCTATAGCTTAACTGATAAGGATGTACTAAGATGAAGATGTTAAGATGTTGTTTATAGTTTTTATTATTCCCACTAACAGTAGCGTAAACCTTCCTCCCTCAACTTATCAGATCACTCAATTGCTATTGGCGTATCATAACCTATAAGAATTGCACTGAGAAGGGGATGCCATCACTTGGCTGGCAATCACATCTTTTTATCTAGGTCCTGATGTAGGTGCTAGTGTTGTGTAGAGAGTGGTAGAAATGAGGCATAGGATTGATGTAATGCAATGTGTATATTTGTAAAGCGCACTGTTGCCAGCCAGCGTCCTAGCGCTGTATACCGCTGGGGAACCAGTCCTGGCTTTCCCTGTGGGATGGTCCCTGCTGGGAATCCCCAAGGTGGAGCCAGGCATCCCCGGCGTTGAGGGGGCCGTTGTGGAGATTAGGCAAGCTAATGCCCAGAGTTGCAGAGTGGGACCCCTGGTTAGAGTAGGCACTGACGTGAGAATTATCGAGTCCGCTGACCCTGGTCCATGACCCTGCCGTGTCGGGAATCAAACCCTGGTCCCGGGCCGACTTCTGCTTTTGGGTCTGCTGCCTCTAACCAGTGAGTCATTGAGAGATGTACCCCAGGCTGAACATGAAAACTGAGAAAACATGAAAACTGAGATTCTAATTTTTAGTAGGGTGTGGATTTTCACAATATCCATAGTACTGATTATCAAGCCTTAGAAAATCTGTTTTTTATTGCTGTGCATTCGTTTGAAAATATTCAAGTTCTAATGCACTAACAGTGGACTTTTCCATATGCAGAATATACTGAATGACCAGAGATGGCAGTGCTGCGGAAGAGAATTTGTCTGCATTGCTGAGACCAAAAAAAAAAACAAGAAGCCATTTCTCAGCACTCTGCCTTCCTTCATCAATTTAAATGGTAAGTCAAACTCGAGCTAGTGGGGTCTTGGCATGATTATCTTTGTCAAGACTTTACCAAAATGGATGACGTTACGGTGATCATCATATTTTATCAGACTTTGTCTCCGAAGCTGAGAAAGCCTGCGTTAGATACCTGTGCTAACAATGTGTCATCAGAGGACATTACTGTCTTTAAGGCTGGAAAGAGTTTCCTTAATTTGGAGCCATGGCCTTACTTTCTCAAGAAGTGAAGCTCATTTGACCTGTTTCCCTGCACTCTGTGTGTGGGTCTCTGATACTCCAGATGGATAGCTGTTTAGGATACTCGGCGGTCTTGCAACTCCATCCAATTTTCAAAAGGAGCCCAATGCTTTCCCAGTATACTGCCTAGCTGCCTTGCAGTCCTAATTACATATAGTTACCTAGTGCATAATTGCTGATGTCTCCTCCTCCTGTGTTTCCTCGTCACCGAGGGCGATTGGTCACGTGCTGTCCTGACATCATAAAGCTAGAGCAGGATGTCATCTGACATGAGGGACAATCAGTTGCCTAGCAAGCACCAAGATACATTTATCATGGTATTGAACTGGGTTGCAGGGTAAACAGGGCACCCAGCTGAAGACCTAGATGGTGAGATGAATGAAACTGGCGCATTATTTGAGACTTGTGCATCTGTTTGAAGGTGCAGTTAATCACAATGTTCTCGACTTCTCTATAGCTTAACTGATAAGGATGTACTAAGATGAAGATGTTAAGATGTTGTTTATAGTTTTTATTATTCCCACTAACAGTAGCGTAAACCTTCCTCCCTCAACTTATCAGATCACTCAATTGCTATTGGCGTATCATAACCTATAAGAATTGCACTGAGAAGGGGATGCCATCACTTGGCTGGCAATCACATCTTTTTATCTAGGTCCTGATGTAGGTGCTAGTGTTGTGTAGAGAGTGGTAGAAATGAGGCATAGGATTGATGTAATGCAATGTGTATATTTGTAAAGCGCACTGTTGCCAGCCAGCGTCCTGGCGCTGTATACCGCTGGGGAACCAGTCCTGGCTTTCCCTGTGGGATGGCCCCTGCTGGGAATCCCCAAGGTGGAGCCAGGCATCCCCGGCGTTGAGGGGGCCGTTGTGGAGATTAGGCAAGCTAATGCCCAGAGTTGCAGAGTGGGACCCCTGGTTAGAGTAGGCACTGACGTGAGAATTATCGAGTCCGCTGACCCTGGTCCATGACCCTGCCGTGTCGGGAATCAAACCCTGGTCCCGGGCCGACTTCTGCTTTTGGGTCTGCTGCCTCTAACCAGTGAGCCATTGAGAGATGTACCCCAGGCTGAACATGAAAACTGAGAAAACATGAAAACTGAGATTCTAATTTTTAGTAGGGTGTGGATTTTCACAATATCCATAGTACTGATTATCAAGCCTTAGAAAATCTGTTTTTTATTGCTGTGCATTCGTTTGAGAATATTGAAGTTCTAATGCACTAACAGTGGACTTTTCCATCTGCAGAATATACTGAATGACCAGAGATGGCAGTGCTGCGGAAGAGAATTTGTCTGCATTGCTGAGACCAAAAAAAAAAACAAGAAGCCATTTCTCAGCACTCTGCCTTCCTTCATCAATTTAAATGGTAAGTCAAACTCGAGTTAGTGGGGTCTTGGCATGATTATCTTTGTCAAGACTCTACCAAAATGGATGACGTTACGGTGATCATATTTTATCAGACTTTGTCTCCGCAGCTGAGAAAGCCTGCGTTAGATACCTGTGCTAACAATGTGTCATCAGAGGACATTACTGTCTTTAAGGCTGGAAAGAGTTTCCTTAATTTGGAGCCATGGCCTTACTTTCTCAAGGAGTGAAGCTCATTTGACCTGTTTCTCTGCACTCTGTGTGTGGGTCTCTGATACTCCAGATGGATAGCTGTTTAGGATACTCAGCGGTCTTGCAACTCCATCCAATTTTCAAAAGGAGCCCAATGCTTTCCCAGTATACTGCCTAGCTGCCTTGCAGTCCTAATTACATATAGTTACCTAGTGCATAATTGCTGATGTCTCCTCCTCCTGTGTTTCCTCGTCACCGAGGGCGATTGGTCACGTGCTGTCCTGACATCATAAAGCTAGAGCAGGATGTCATCTGACATGAGGGACAATCCGTTGCCTAGCAAGCACTAAGATACATTTATCATGGTATTGAACTGGGTTGCAGGGTAAACAGGGTGCCCAGCTGAAGACCTAGATGGTGAGATGAATGAAACTGGCGCATTATTTGAGACTTGTGCATCTGTTTGAAGGTGCAGTTAATCACAATGTTCTCGACTTCTCTATAGCTTAACTGATAAGGATGTACTAAGATGAAGATGTTAAGATGTTGTTTATAGTTTTTATTATTCCCACTAACAGTAGCGTAAACCTTCCTCCCTCAACTTATCAGATCACTCAATTGCTATTGGCGTATCATAACCTATAAGAATTGCACTGAGAAGGGGATGCCATCACTTGGCTGGCAATCACATCTTTTTATCTAGGTCCTGATGTAGGTGCTAGTGTTGTATAGAGAGTGGTAGAAATGAGGCATAGGATTGATGTAATGCAATGTGTATATTTGTAAAGCGCACTGTTGCCAGCCAGCGTCCTGGCGCTGTATACCGCTGGGGAACCAGTCCTGGCTTTCCCTGTGGGATGGTCCCCGCTGGGAATCCCCAAGGTGGAGCCAGGCATCCCCGGCGTTGAGGGGGCCGTTGTGGAGATTAGGCAAGCTAATGCCCAGAGTTGCAGAGTGGGACCCCTGGTTAGAGTAGGCACTGACGTGAGAATTATCGAGTCCGCTGACCCTGGTCCATGACCCTGCCGTGTCGGGAATCAAACCCTGGTCCCGGGCCGACTTCTGCTTTTGGGTCTGCTGCCTCTAACCAGTGAGTCATTGAGAGATGTACCCCAGGCTGAACATGAAAACTGAGAAAACATGAAAACTGAGATTCTAATTTTTAGTAGGGTGTGGATTTTCACAATATCCATAGTACTGATTATCAAGCCTTAGAAAATCTGTTTTTTATTGCTGTGCATTCGTTTGAAAATATTCAAGTTCTAATGCACTAACAGTGGACTTTTCCATCTGCAGAATATACTGAATGACCAGAGATGGCAGTGCTGCGGAAGAGAATTTGTCTGCATTGCTGAGACCAAAAAAAAAAAAAAGAAGCCATTTCTCAGCACTCTGCCTTCCTTCATCAATTTAAATGGTAAGTCAAACTCGAGTTAGTGGGGTCTTGGCATGATTATCTTTGTCAAGACTCTACCAAAATGGATGACGTTACGGTGATCATATTTTATCAGACTTTGTCTCCGCAGCTGAGAAAGCCTGCGTTAGATACCTGTGCTAACAATGTGTCATCAGAGGACATTACTGTCTTTAAGGCTGGAAAGAGTTTCCTTAATTTGGAGCCATGGCCTTACTTTCTCAAGGAGTGAAGCTCATTTGACCTGTTTCTCTGCACTCTGTGTGTGGGTCTCTGATACTCCAGATGGATAGCTGTTTAGGATACTCGGCGGTCTTGCAACTCCATCCAATTTTCAAAAGGAGCCCAATGCTTTCCCAGTATACTGCCTAGCTGCCTTGCAGTCCTAATTACATATAGTTACCTAGTGCATAATTGCTGATGTCTCCTCCTCCTGTGTTTCCTCGTCACCGAGGGCGATTGGTCACGTGCTGTCCTGACATCATAAAGCTAGAGCAGGATGTCATCTGACATGAGGGACAATCAGTTGCCTAGCAAGCACTAAGATACATTTATCATGGTATTGAACTGGGTTGCAGGGTAAACAGGGCGCCCAGCTGAAGACCTAGATGGTGAGATGAATGAAACTGGCGCATTATTTGAGACTTGTGCATCTGTTTGAAGGTGCAGTTAATCACAATGTTCTCGACTTCTCTATAGCTTAACTGATAAGGATGTACTAAGATGAAGATGTTAAGATGTTGTTTATAGTTTTTATTATTCCCACTAACAGTAGCGTAAACCTTCCTCCCTCAACTTGTCAGATCACTCAATTGCTATTGGTGTATCATAACCTATAAGAATTGCACTGAGAAGGGGATGCCGTCACTTGGCTGGCAATCACATCTTTTTATCTAGGTCCTGATGTAGGTGCTAGTGTTGTGTAGAGAGTGGTAGCAAATGAGGCATAGGATTGATGTAATGTAATGTGAATACTTGTAAAGCGCACTGTTGCCAGCCGGCGTCCTGGCGCTGTATACCGCTGGGGAACCAGTCCTGGCTTGCCCTGTGGGATGGCCCCTGCTGGGAATCCCCAAGGTGGAGCCAGGCATCCCCGGCGTTGAGGGGGCCGTTGTGGAGATTAGGCAAGCTAATGCCCAGAGTTGCAGAGTGGGACCCCTGGTTAGAGTAGGCACTGACGTGAGAATTATCGAGTCCGCTGACCCTGGTCCATGACCCTGCCGCGTCGGGAATCAAACCCTGGTCCCGGGACGACTTCTGCTTTTGGGTCTGCCGCCTCTAACCAGTGAGCCATTGAGAGATGTACCCCAGGCTGAACATGAAAACTGAGAAAACATGAAAACTGAGATTCTAATTTTTAGTAGGGTGTGGATTTTCACAATATCCATAGTACTGATTATCAAGCCTTAGAAAATCTGTTTTTTATTGCTGTGCATTCGTTTGAAAATATTCAAGTTCTATTGCACTAACAGTGGACTTTTCCATCTGCAGAATATACTGAATGACCAGAGATGGCAGTGCTGCGGAAGAGAATTTGTCTGCATTGCTGAGACCAAAAAAAAAACCAAGAAGCCATTTCTCAGCACTCTGCCTTCCTTCATCAATTTAAATGGTAAGTCAAACTCGAGCTAGTGGGGTCTTGGCATGATTATCTTTGTCAAGACTCTACCAAAATGGATGACGTTACGGTGATCATATTTTATCAGACTTTGTCTCCGCAGCTGAGAAAGCCTGCGTTAGATACCTGTGCTAACAATGTGTCATCAGAGGACATTACTGTCTTTAAGGCTGGAAAGAGTTTCCTTAATTTGGAGCCATGGCCTTACTTTCTCAAGGAGTGAAGCTCATTTGACCTGTTTCTCTGCACTCTGTGTGTGGGTCTCTGATACTCCAGATGGATAGCTGTTTAGGATACTCGGCGGTCTTGCAACTCCATCCAATTTTCAAAAGGAGCCCAATGCTTTCCCAGTATACTGCCTAGCTGCCTTGCAGTCCTAATTACATATAGTTACCTAGTGCATAATTGCTGATGTCTCCTCCTCCTGTGTTTCCTCGTCACCGAGGGCGATTGGTCACGTGCTGTCCTGACATCATAAAGCTAGAGCAGGATGTCATCTGACATGAGGGACAATCAGTTGCCTAGCAAGCACTAAGATACATTTATCATGGTATTGAACTGGGTTGCAGGGTAAACAGGGCGCCCAGCTGAAGACCTAGATGGTGAGATGAATGAAACTGGCGCATTATTTGAGACTTGTGCATCTGTTTGAAGGTGCAGTTAATCACAATGTTCTCGACTTCTCTATAGCTTAACTGATAAGGATGTACTAAGATGAAGATGTTAAGATGTTGTTTATAGTTTTTATTATTCCCACTAACAGTAGCGTAAACCTTCCTCCCTCAACTTGTCAGATCACTCAATTGCTATTGGTGTATCATAACCTATAAGAATTGCACTGAGAAGGGGATGCCGTCACTTGGCTGGCAATCACATCTTTTTATCTAGGTCCTGATGTAGGTGCTAGTGTTGTGTAGAGAGTGGTAGCAAATGAGGCATAGGATTGATGTAATGTAATGTGAATACTTGTAAAGCGCACTGTTGCCAGCCGGCGTCCTGGCGCTGTATACCGCTGGGGAACCAGTCCTGGCTTGCCCTGTGGGATGGCCCCTGCTGGGAATCCCCAAGGTGGAGCCAGGCATCCCCGGCGTTGAGGGGGCCGTTGTGGAGATTAGGCAAGCTAATGCCCAGAGTTGCAGAGTGGGACCCCTGGTTAGAGTAGGCACTGACGTGAGAATTATCGAGTCCGCTGACCCTGGTCCATGACCCTGCCGCGTCGGGAATCAAACCCTGGTCCCGGGCCGACTTCTGCTTTTGGGTCTGCCGCCTCTAACCAGTGAGCCATTGAGAGATGTACCCCAGGCTGAACATGAAAACTGAGAAAACATGAAAACTGAGATTCTAATTTTTAGTAGGGTGTGGATTTTCACAATATCCATAGTACTGATTATCAAGCCTTAGAAAATCTGTTTTTTATTGCTGTGCATTCGTTTGAAAATATTCAAGTTCTATTGCACTAACAGTGGACTTTTCCATCTGCAGAATATACTGAATGACCAGAGATGGCAGTGCTGCGGAAGAGAATTTGTCTGCATTGCTGAGACCCAAAAAAAAAACAAGAATCCATTTCTCAGCACTCTGCCTTCCTTCATCAATTTAAATGGTAAGTCAAACTCGAGCTAGTGGGGTCTTGGCATGATTATCTTTGTCAAGACTCTACCAAAATGGATGACGTTACGGTGATCATCATATTTTATCAGACTTTGTCTCCGAAGCTGAGAAAGCCTGCGTTAGATACCTGTGCTAACAATGTGTCATCAGAGGACATTACTGTCTTTAAGGCTGGAAAGAGTTTCCTTAATTTGGAGCCATGGCCTTACTTTCTCAAGAAGTGAAGCTCATTTGACCTGTTTCCCTGCACTCTGTGTGTGGGTCTCTGATACTCCAGATGGATAGCTGTTTAGGATACTCGGCGGTCTTGCAACTCCATCCAATTTTCAAAAGGAGCCCAATGCTTTCCCAGTATACTGCCTAGCTGCCTTGCAGTCCTAATTACATATAGTTACCTAGTGCATAATTGCTGATGTCTCCTCCTCCTGTGTTTCCTCGTCACCGAGGGCGATTGGTCACGTGCTGTCCTGACATCATAAAGCTAGAGCAGGATGTCATCTGACATGAGGGACAATCAGTTGCCTAGCAAGCACTAAGATACATTTATCATGGTATTGAACTGGGTTGCAGGGTAAACAGGGCGCCCAGCTGAAGACCTAGATGGTGAGATGAATGAAACTGGCGCATTATTTGAGACTTGTGCATCTGTTTGAAGGTGCAGTTAATCACAATGTTCTCGACTTCTCTATAGCTTAACTGATAAGGATGTACTAAGATGAAGATGTTAAGATGTTGTTTATAGTTTTTATTATTCCCACTAACAGTAGCGTAAACCTTCCTCCCTCAACTTATCAGATCACTCAATTGCTATTGGCGTATCATAACCTATAAGAATTGCACTGAGAAGGGGATGCCATCACTTGGCTGGCAATCACATCTTTTTATCTATGTCCTGATGTAGGTGCTAGTGTTGTGTAGAGAGTGGTAGAAATGAGGCATAGGATTGATGTAATGCAATGTGTATATTTGTAAAGCGCACTGTTGCCAGCCAGCGTCCTAGCGCTGTATACCGCTGGGGAACCAGTCCTGGCTTTCCCTGTGGGATGGTCCCTGCTGGGAATCCCCAAGGTGGAGCCAGGCATCCCCGGCGTTGAGGGGGCCGTTGTGGAGATTAGGCAAGCTAATGCCCAGAGTTGCAGAGTGGGACCCCTGGTTAGAGTAGGCACTGACGTGAGAATTATCGAGTCCGCTGACCCTGGTCCATGACCCTGCCGTGTCGGGAATCAAACCCTGGTCCCGGGCCGACTTCTGCTTTTGGGTCTGCTGCCTCTAACCAGTGAGCCATTGAGAGATGTACCCCAGGCTGAACATGAAAACTGAGAAAACATGAAAACTGAGATTCTAATTTTTAGTAGGGTGTGGATTTTCACAATATCCATAGTACTGATTATCAAGCCTTAGAAAATCTGTTTTTTATTGCTGTGCATTCGTTTGAAAATATTCAAGTTCTAATGCACTAACAGTGGACTTTTCCATCTGCAGAATATACTGAATGACCAGAGATGGCAGTGCTGCGGAAGAGAATTTGTCTGCATTGCTGAGACCAAAAAAAAAAAAAAGCCATTTCTCAGCACTCTGCCTTCCTTCATCAATTTAAATGGTAAGTCAAACTCGAGTTAGTGGGGTCTTGGCATGATTATCTTTGTCAAGACTCTACCAAAATGGATGACGTTACGGTGATCATATTTTATCAGACTTTGTCTCCGCAGCTGAGAAAGCCTGCGTTAGATACCTGTGCTAACAATGTGTCATCAGAGGACATTACTGTCTTTAAGGCTGGAAAGAGTTTCCTTAATTTGGAGCCATGGCCTTACTTTCTCAAGGAGTGAAGCTCATTTGACCTGTTTCTCTGCACTCTGTGTGTGGGTCTCTGATACTCCAGATGGATAGCTGTTTAGGATACTCGGCGGTCTTGCAACTCCATCCAATTTTCAAAAGGAGCCCAATGCTTTCCCAGTATACTGCCTAGCTGCCTTGCAGTCCTAATTACATATAGTTACCTAGTGCATAATTGCTGATGTCTCCTCCTCCTGTGTTTCCTCATCACCGAGGGCGATTGGTCACGTGCTGTCCTGACATCATAAAGCTAGAGCAGGATGTCATCTGACATGAGGGACAATCAGTTGCCTAGCAAGCACTAAGATACATTTATCATGGTATTGAACTGGGTTGCAGGGTAAACAGGGCGCCCAGCTGAAGACCTAGATGGTGAGATGAATGAAACTGGCGCATTATTTGAGACTTGTGCATCTGTTTGAAGGTGCAGTTAATCACAATGTTCTCGACTTCTCTATAGCTTAACTGATAAGGATGTACTAAGATGAAGATGTTAAGATGTTGTTTATAGTTTTTATTATTCCCACTAACAGTAGCGTAAACCTTCCTCCCTCAACTTGTCAGATCACTCAATTGCTATTGGTGTATCATAACCTATAAGAATTGCACTGAGAAGGGGATGCCGTCACTTGGCTGGCAATCACATCTTTTTATCTAGGTCCTGATGTAGGTGCTAGTGTTGTGTAGAGAGTGGTAGCAAATGAGGCATAGGATTGATGTAATGTAATGTGAATACTTGTAAAGCGCACTGTTGCCAGCCGGCGTCCTGGCGCTGTATACCGCTGGGGAACCAGTCCTGGCTTGCCCTGTGGGATGGCCCCTGCTGGGAATCCCCAAGGTGGAGCCAGGCATCCCCGGCGTTGAGGGGGCCGTTGTGGAGATTAGGCAAGCTAATGCCCAGAGTTGCAGAGTGGGACCCCTGGTTAGAGTAGGCACTGACGTGAGAATTATCGAGTCCGCTGACCCTGGTCCATGACCCTGCCGCGTCGGGAATCAAACCCTGGTCCCGGGCCGACTTCTGCTTTTGGGTCTGCCGCCTCTAACCAGTGAGCCATTGAGAGATGTACCCCAGGCTGAACATGAAAACTGAGAAAACATGAAAACTGAGATTCTAATTTTTAGTAGGGTGTGGATTTTCACAATATCCATAGTACTGATTATCAAGCCTTAGAAAATCTGTTTTTTATTGCTGTGCATTCGTTTGAAAATATTCAAGTTCTATTGCACTAACAGTGGACTTTTCCATCTGCAGAATATACTGAATGACCAGAGATGGCAGTGCTGCGGAAGAGAATTTGTCTGCATTGCTGAGACCAAAACAAAAAAAACAAGAAGCCATTTCTCAGCACTCTGCCTTCCTTCATCAATTTAAATGGTAAGTCAAACTCGAGCTAGTGGGGTCTTGGCATGATTATCTTTGTCAAGACTCTACCAAAATGGATGACGTTATGGTGATCATCATATTTTATCAGACTTTGTCTCCGAAGCTGAGAAAGCCTGCGTTAGATACCTGTGCTAACAATGTGTCATCAGAGGACATTACTGTCTTTAAGGCTGGAAAGAGTTTCCTTAATTTGGAGCCATGACCTTACTTTCTCAAGAAGTGAAGCTCATTTGACCTGTTTCCCTGCACTCTGTGTGTGGGTCTCTGATACTCCAGATGGATAGCTGTTTAGGATACTCGGCGGTCTTGCAACTCCATCCAATTTTCAAAAGGAGCCCAATGCTTTCCCAGTATACTGCCTAGCTGCCTTGCAGTCCTAATTACATATAGTTACCTAGTGCATAATTGCTGATGTCTCCTCCTCCTGTGTTTCCTCGTCACCGAGGGCGATTGGTCACGTGCTGTCCTGACATCATAAAGCTAGAGCAGGATGTCATCTGACATGAGGGACAATCAGTTGCCTAGCAAGCACTAAGATACATTTATCATGGTATTGAACTGGGTTGCAGGGTAAACAGGGCGCCCAGCTGAAGACCTAGATGGTGAGATGAATGAAACTGGCGCATTATTTGAGACTTGTGCATCTGTTTGAAGGTGCAGTTAATCACAATGTTCTTGACTTCTCTATAGCTTAACTGATAAGGATGTACTAAGATGAAGATGTTAAGATGTTGTTTATAGTTTTTATTATTCCCACTAACAGTAGCGTAAACCTTCCTCCCTCAACTTATCAGATCACTCAATTGCTATTGGCATATCATAACCTATAAGAATTGCACTGAGAAGGGGATGCCATCACTTGGCTGGCAATCACATCTTTTTATCTATGTCCTGATGTAGGTGCTAGTGTTGTGTAGAGAGTGGTAGCAAATGAGGCATAGGATTGATGTAATGTAATGTGTATACTTGTAAAGCGCACTGTTGCCAGCCGGCGTCCTGGCGCTGTATACCGCTGGGGAACCAGTCCTGGCTTGCCCTGTGGGATGGCCCCTGCTGGGAATCCCCAAGGTGGAGCCAGGCATCCCCGGCGTTGAGGGGGCCGTTGTGGAGATTAGGCAAGCTAATGCCCAGAGTTGCAGAGTGGGACCCCTGGTTAGAGTAGGCACTGACGTGAGAATTATCGAGTCCGCTGACCCTGGTCCATGACCCTGCCGCGTCGGGAATCAAACCCTGGTCCCGGGCCGACTTCTGCTTTTGGGTCTGCCGCCTCTAACCAGTGAGCCATTGAGAGATGTACCCCAGGCTGAACATGAAAACTGAGAAAACATGAAAACTGAGATTCTAATTTTTAGTAGGGTGTGGATTTTCACAATATCCATAGTACTGATTATCAAGCCTTAGAAAATCTGTTTTTTATTGCTGTGCATTCGTTTGAAAATATTCAAGTTCTTATGCACTAACAGTGGACTTTTCCATCTGCAGAATATACTGAATGACCAGAGATGGCAGTGCTGCGGAAGAGAATTTGTCTGCATTGCTGAGACCAAAAAAAAAAAAAAGCCATTTCTCAGCACTCTGCCTTCCTTCATCAATTTAAATGGTAAGTCAAACTCGAGTTAGTGGGGTCTTGGCATGATTATCTTTGTCAAGACTCTACCAAAATGGATGACGTTACGGTGATCATATTTTATCAGACTTTGTCTCCGCAGCTGAGAAAGCCTGCGTTAGATACCTGTGCTAACAATGTGTCATCAGAGGACATTACTGTCTTTAAGGCTGGAAAGAGTTTCCTTAATTTGGAGCCATGGCCTTACTTTCTCAAGGAGTGAAGCTCATTTGACCTGTTTCTCTGCACTCTGTGTGTGGGTCTCTGATACTCCAGATGGATAGCTGTTTAGGATACTCGGCGGTCTTGCAACTCCATCCAATTTTCAAAAGGAGCCCAATGCTTTCCCAGTATACTGCCTAGCTGCCTTGCAGTCCTAATTACATATAGTTACCTAGTGCATAATTGCTGATGTCTCCTCCTCCTGTGTTTCCTCGTCACCGAGGGCGATTGGTCACGTGCTGTCCTGACATCATAAAGCTAGAGCAGGATGTCATCTGACATGAGGGACAATCAGTTGCCTAGCAAGCACTAAGATACATTTATCATGGTATTGAACTGGGTTGCAGGGTAAACAGGGCGCCCAGCTGAAGACCTAGATGGTGAGATGAATGAAACTGGCGCATTATTTGAGACTTGTGCATCTGTTTGAAGGTGCAGTTAATCACAATGTTCTCGACTTCTCTATAGCTTAACTGATAAGGATGTACTAAGATGAAGATGTTAAGATGTTGTTTATAGTTTTTATTATTCCCACTAACAGTAGCGTAAACCTTCCTCCCTCAACTTGTCAGATCACTCAATTGCTATTGGTGTATCATAACCTATAAGAATTGCACTGAGAAGGGGATGCCGTCACTTGGCTGGCAATCACATCTTTTTATCTAGGTCCTGATGTAGGTGCTAGTGTTGTGTAGAGAGTGGTAGCAAATGAGGCATAGGATTGATGTAATGTAATGTGAATACTTGTAAAGCGCACTGTTGCCAGCCGGCGTCCTGGCGCTGTATACCGCTGGGGAACCAGTCCTGGCTTGCCCTGTGGGATGGCCCCTGCTGGGAATCCCCAAGGTGGAGCCAGGCATCCCCGGCGTTGAGGGGGCCGTTGTGGAGATTAGGCAAGCTAATGCCCAGAGTTGCAGAGTGGGACCCCTGGTTAGAGTAGGCACTGACGTGAGAATTATCGAGTCCGCTGACCCTGGTCCATGACCCTGCCGCGTCGGGAATCAAACCCTGGTCCCGGGCCGACTTCTGCTTTTGGGTCTGCCGCCTCTAACCAGTGAGCCATTGAGAGATGTACCCCAGGCTGAACATGAAAACTGAGAAAACATGAAAACTGAGATTCTAATTTTTAGTAGGGTGTGGATTTTCACAATATCCATAGTACTGATTATCAAGCCTTAGAAAATCTGTTTTTTATTGCTGTGCATTCGTTTGAAAATATTCAAGTTCTATTGCACTAACAGTGGACTTTTCCATCTGCAGAATATACTGAATGACCAGAGATGGCAGTGCTGCGGAAGAGAATTTGTCTGCATTGCTGAGACCAAAAAAAAAACCAAGAAGCCATTTCTCAGCACTCTGCCTTCCTTCATCAATTTAAATGGTAAGTCAAACTCGAGCTAGTGGGGTCTTGGCATGATTATCTTTGTCAAGACTCTACCAAAATGGATGACGTTACGGTGATCATCATATTTTATCAGACTTTGTCTCCGAAGCTGAGAAAGCCTGCGTTAGATACCTGTGCTAACAATGTGTCATCAGAGGACATTACTGTCTTTAAGGCTGGAAAGAGTTTCCTTAATTTGGAGCCATGGGCTTACTTTCTCAAGAAGTGAAGCTCATTTGACCTGTTTCCCTGCACTCTGTGTGTGGGTCTCTGATACTCCAGATGGATAGCTGTTTAGGATACTCGGCGGTCTTGCAACTCCATCCAATTTTCAAAAGGAGCCCAATGCTTTCCCAGTATACTGCCTAGCTGCCTTGCAGTCCTAATTACATATAGTTACCTAGTGCATAATTGCTGATGTCTCCTCCTCCTGTGTTTCCTCGTCACCGAGGGCGATTGGTCACGTGCTGTCCTGACATCATAAAGCTAGAGCAGGATGTCATCTGACATGAGGGACAATCAGTTGCCTAGCAAGCACTAAGATACATTTATCATGGTATTGAACTGGGTTGCAGGGTAAACAGGGCGCCCAGCTGAAGACCTAGATGGTGAGATGAATGAAACTGGCGCATTATTTGAGACTTGTGCATCTGTTTGAAGGTGCAGTTAATCACAATGTTCTCGACTTCTCTATAGCTTAACTGATAAGGATGTACTAAGATGAAGATGTTAAGATGTTGTTTATAGTTTTTATTATTCCCACTAACAGTAGCGTAAACCTTCCTCCCTCAACTTATCAGATCACTCAATTGCTATTGGCGTATCATAACCTATAAGAATTGCACTGAGAAGGGGATGCCATCACTTGGCTGGCAATCACATCTTTTTATCTATGTCCTGATGTAGGTGCTAGTGTTGTGTAGAGAGTGGTAGAAATGAGGCATAGGATTGATGTAATGCAATGTGTATATTTGTAAAGCGCACTGTTGCCAGCCAGCGTCCTAGCGCTGTATACCGCTGGGGAACCAGTCCTGGCTTTCCCTGTGGGATGGTCCCTGCTGGGAATCCCCAAGGTGGAGCCAGGCATCCCCGGCGTTGAGGGGGCCGTTGTGGAGATTAGGCAAGCTAATGCCCAGAGTTGCAGAGTGGGACCCCTGGTTAGAGTAGGCACTGACGTGAGAATTATCGAGTCCGCTGACCCTGGTCCATGACCCTGCCGTGTCGGGAATCAAACCCTGGTCCCGGGCCGACTTCTGCTTTTGGGTCTGCTGCCTCTAACCAGTGAGCCATTGAGAGATGTACCCCAGGCTGAACATGAAAACTGAGAAAACATGAAAACTGAGATTCTAATTTTTAGTAGGGTGTGGATTTTCACAATATCCATAGTACTGATTATCAAGCCTTAGAAAATCTGTTTTTTATTGCTGTGCATTCGTTTGAAAATATTCAAGTTCTATTGCACTAACAGTGGACTTTTCCATCTGCAGAATATACTGAATGACCAGAGATGGCAGTGCTGCGGAAGAGAATTTGTCTGCATTGCTGAGACCAAAAAAAAAAACAAGAAGCCATTTCTCAGCACTCTGCCTTCCTTCATCAATTTAAATGGTAAGTCAAACTCGAGTTAGTGGGGTCTTGGCATGATTATCTTTGTCAAGACTCTACCAAAATGGATGACATTACGGTGATCATATTTTATCAGACTTTGTCTCCGCAGCTGAGAAAGCCTGCGTTAGATACCTGTGCTAACAATGTGTCATCAGAGGACATTACTGTCTTTAAGGCTGGAAAGAGTTTCCTTAATTTGGAGCCATGGCCTTACTTTCTCAAGGAGTGAAGCTCATTTGACCTGTTTCTCTGCACTCTGTGTGTGGGTCTCTGATACTCCAGATGGATAGCTGTTTAGGATACTCGGCGGTCTTGCAACTCCATCCAATTTTCAAAAGGAGCCCAATGCTTTCCCAGTATACTGCCTAGCTGCCTTGCAGTCCTAATTACATATAGTTACCTAGTGCATAATTGCTGATGTCTCCTCCTCCTGTGTTTCCTCGTCACCGAGGGCGATTGGTCACGTGCTGTCCTGACATCATAAAGCTAGAGCAGGATGTCATCTGACATGAGGGACAATCAGTTGCCTAGCAAGCACTAAGATACATTTATCATGGTATTGAACTGGGTTGCAGGGTAAACAGGGCGCCCAGCTGAAGACCTAGATGGTGAGATGAATGAAACTGGCGCATTATTTGAGACTTGTGCATCTGTTTGAAGGTGCAGTTAATCACAATGTTCTCGACTTCTCTATAGCTTAACTGATAAGGATGTACTAAGATGAAGATGTTAAGATGTTGTTTATAGTTTTTATTATTCCCACTAACAGTAGCGTAAACCTTCCTCCCTCAACTTGTCAGATCACTCAATTGCTATTGGTGTATCATAACCTATAAGAATTGCACTGAGAAGGGGATGCCGTCACTTGGCTGGCAATCACATCTTTTTATCTAGGTCCTGATGTAGGTGCTAGTGTTGTGTAGAGAGTGGTAGCAAATGAGGCATAGGATTGATGTAATGTAATGTGAATACTTGTAAAGCGCACTGTTGCCAGCCGGCGTCCTGGCGCTGTATACCGCTGGGGAACCAGTCCTGGCTTGCCCTGTGGGATGGCCCCTGCTGGGAATCCCCAAGGTGGAGCCAGGCATCCCCGGCGTTGAGGGGGCCGTTGTGGAGATTAGGCAAGCTAATGCCCAGAGTTGCAGAGTGGGACCCCTGGTTAGAGTAGGCACTGACGTGAGAATTATCGAGTCCGCTGACCCTGGTCCATGACCCTGCCGCGTCGGGAATCAAACCCTGGTCCCGGGCCGACTTCTGCTTTTGGGTCTGCCGCCTCTAACCAGTGAGCCATTGAGAGATGTACCCCAGGCTGAACATGAAAACATGAAAACTGAGATTCTAATTTTTAGTAGGGTGTGGATTTTCACAATATCCATAGTACTGATTATCAAGCCTTAGAAAATCTGTTTTTTATTGCTGTGCATTCGTTTGAAAATATTCAAGTTCTATTGCACTAACAGTGGACTTTTCCATCTGCAGAATATACTGAATGACCAGAGATGGCAGTGCTGCGGAAGAGAATTTGTCTGCATTGCTGAGACCAAAAAAAAAAACAAGAAGCCATTTCTCAGCACTCTGCCTTCCTTCATCAATTTAAATGGTAAGTCAAACTCGAGTTAGTGGGGTCTTGGCATGATTATCTTTGTCAAGACTCTACCAAAATGGATGACGTTACGGTGATCATATTTTATCAGACTTTGTCTCCGCAGCTGAGAAAGCCTGCGTTAGATACCTGTGCTAACAATGTGTCATCAGAGGACATTACTGTCTTTAAGGCTGGAAAGAGTTTCCTTAATTTGGAGCCATGGCCTTACTTTCTCAAGGAGTGAAGCTCATTTGACCTGTTTCTCTGCACTCTGTGTGTGGGTCTCTGATACTCCAGATGGATAGCTGTTTAGGATACTCGGCGGTCTTGCAACTCCATCCAATTTTCAAAAGGAGCCCAATGCTTTCCCAGTATACTGCCTAGCTGCCTTGCAGTCCTAATTACATATAGTTACCTAGTGCATAATTGCTGATGTCTCCTCCTCCTGTGTTTCCTCGTCACCGAGGGCGATTGGTCACGTGCTGTCCTGACATCATAAAGCTAGAGCAGGATGTCATCTGACATGAGGGACAATCAGTTGCCTAGCAAGCACTAAGATACATTTATCATGGTATTAAACTGGGTTGCAGGGTAAACAGGGCGCCCAGCTGAAGACCTAGATGGTGAGATGAATGAAACTGGCGCATTATTTGAGACTTGTGCATCTGTTTGAAGGTGCAGTTAATCACAATGTTCTCGACTTCTCTATAGCTTAACTGATAAGGATGTACTAAGATGAAGATGTTAAGATGTTGTTTATAGTTTTTATTATTCCCACTAACAGTAGCGTAAACCTTCCTCCCTCAACTTATCAGATCACTCAATTGCTATTGGCGTATCATAACCTATAAGAATTGCACTGAGAAGGGGATGCCATCACTTGGCTGGCAATCACATCTTTTTATCTATGTCCTGATGTAGGTGCTAGTGTTGTGTAGAGAGTGGTAGCAAATGAGGCATAGGATTGATGTAATGTAATGTGTATACTTGTAAAGCGCACTGTTGCCAGCCGGCGTCCTGGCGCTGTATACCGCTGGGGAACCAGTCCTGGCTTGCCCTGTGGGATGGCCCCTGCTGGGAATCCCCAAGGTGGAGCCAGGCATCCCCGGCGTTGAGGGGGCCGTTGTGGAGATTAGGCAAGCTAATGCCCAGAGTTGCAGAGTGGGACCCCTGGTTAGAGTAGGCACTGACGTGAGAATTATCGAGTCCGCTGACCCTGGTCCATGACCCTGCCGCGTCGGGAATCAAACCCTGGTCCCGGGCCGACTTCTGCTTTTGGGTCTGCCGCCTCTAACCAGTGAGCCATTGAGAGATGTACCCCAGGCTGAACATGAAAACATGAAAACTGAGATTCTAATTTTTAGTAGGGTGTGGATTTTCACAATATCCATAGTACTGATTATCAAGCCTTAGAAAATCTGTTTTTTATTGCTGTGCATTCGTTTGAAAATATTCAAGTTCTATTGCACTAACAGTGGACTTTTCCATCTGCAGAATATACTGAATGACCAGAGATGGCAGTGCTGCGGAAGAGAATTTGTCTGCATTGCTGAGACCAAAAAAAAAAACAAGAAGCCATTTCTCAGCACTCTGCCTTCCTTCATCAATTTAAATGGTAAGTCAAACTCGAGTTAGTGGGGTCTTGGCATGATTATCTTTGTCAAGACTCTACCAAAATGGATGACGTTACGGTGATCATATTTTATCAGACTTTGTCTCCGCAGCTGAGAAAGCCTGCGTTAGATACCTGTGCTAACAATGTGTCATCAGAGGACATTACTGTCTTTAAGGCTGGAAAGAGTTTCCTTAATTTGGAGCCATGGCCTTACTTTCTCAAGGAGTGAAGCTCATTTGACCTGTTTCTCTGCACTCTGTGTGTGGGTCTCTGATACTCCAGATGGATAGCTGTTTAGGATACTCGGCGGTCTTGCAACTCCATCCAATTTTCAAAAGGAGCCCAATGCTTTCCCAGTATACTGCCTAGCTGCCTTGCAGTCCTAATTACATATAGTTACCTAGTGCATAATTGCTGATGTCTCCTCCTCCTGTGTTTCCTCGTCACCGAGGGCGATTGGTCACGTGCTGTCCTGACATCATAAAGCTAGAGCAGGATGTCATCTGACATGAGGGACAATCAGTTGCCTAGCAAGCACTAAGATACATTTATCATGGTATTGAACTGGGTTGCAGGGTAAACAGGGCGCCCAGCTGAAGACCTAGATGGTGAGATGAATGAAACTGGCGCATTATTTGAGACTTGTGCATCTGTTTGAAGGTGCAGTTAATCACAATGTTCTCGACTTCTCTATAGCTTAACTGATAAGGATGTACTAAGATGAAGATGTTAAGATGTTGTTTATAGTTTTTATTATTCCCACTAACAGTAGCGTAAACCTTCCTCCCTCAACTTATCAGATCACTCAATTGCTATTGGCGTATCATAACCTATAAGAATTGCACTGAGAAGGGGATGCCATCACTTGGCTGGCAATCACATCTTTTTATCTATGTCCTGATGTAGGTGCTAGTGTTGTGTAGAGAGTGGTAGCAAATGAGGCATAGGATTGATGTAATGTAATGTGTATACTTGTAAAGCGCACTGTTGCCAGCCGGCGTCCTGGCGCTGTATACCGCTGGGGAACCAGTCCTGGCTTGCCCTGTGGGATGGCCCCTGCTGGGAATCCCCAAGGTGGAGCCAGGCATCCCCGGCGTTGAGGGGGCCGTTGTGGAGATTAGGCAAGCTAATGCCCAGAGTTGCAGAGTGGGACCCCTGGTTAGAGTAGGCACTGACGTGAGAATTATCGAGTCCGCTGACCCTGGTCCATGACCCTGCCGCGTCGGGAATCAAACCCTGGTCCCGGGCCGACTTCTGCTTTTGGGTCTGCCGCCTCTAACCAGTGAGCCATTGAGAGATGTACCCCAGGCTGAACATGAAAACTGAGAAAACATGAAAACTGAGATTCTAATTTTTAGTAGGGTGTGGATTTTCACAATATCCATAGTACTGATTATCAAGCCTTAGAAAATCTGTTTTTTATTGCTGTGCATTCGTTTGAAAATATTCAAGTTCTAATGCACTAACAGTGGACTTTTCCATCTGCAGAATATACTGAATGACCAGAGATGGCAGTGCTGCGGAAGAGAATTTGTCTGCATTGCTGAGACCAAAAAAAAAAACAAGAAGCCATTTCTCAGCACTCTGCCTTCCTTCATCAATTTAAATGGTAAGTCAAACTCGAGTTAGTGGGGTCTTGGCATGATTATCTTTGTCAAGACTCTACCAAAATGGATGACGTTACGGTGATCATCATATTTTATCAGACTTTGTCTCCGCAGCTGAGAAAGCCTGCGTTAGATACCTGTGCTAACAATGTGTCATCAGAGGACATTACTGTCTTTAAGGCTGGAAAGAGTTTCCTTAATTTGGAGCTATGGCCTTACTTTCTCAAGAAGTGAAGCTCATTTGACCTGTTTCCCTGCACTCTGTGTGTGGGTCTCTGATACTCCAGATGGATAGCTGTTTAGGATACTCGGCGGTCTTGCAACTCCATCCAATTTTCAAAAGGAGCCCAATGCTTTCCCAGTATACTGCCTAGCTGCCTTGCAGTCCTAATTACATATAGTTACCTAGTGCATAATTGCTGATGTCTCCTCCTCCTGTGTTTCCTCGTCACCGAGGGCGATTGGTCACGTGCTGTCCTGACATCATAAAGCTAGAGCAGGATGTCATCTGACATGAGGGACAATCAGTTGCCTAGCAAGCACTAAGATACATTTATCATGGTATTGAACTGGGTTGCAGGGTAAACAGGGCGCCCAGCTGAAGACCTAGATGGTGAGATGAATGAAACTGGCGCATTATTTGAGACTTGTGCATCTGTTTGAAGGTGCAGTTAATCACAATGTTCTCGACTTCTCTATAGCTTAACTGATAAGGATGTACTAAGATGAAGATGTTAAGATGTTGTTTATAGTTTTTATTATTCCCACTAACAGTAGCGTAAACCTTCCTCCCTCAACTTATCAGATCACTCAATTGCTATTGGCGTATCATAACCTATAAGAATTGCACTGAGAAGGGGATGCCATCACTTGGCTGGCAATCACATCTTTTTATCTATGTCCTGATGTAGGTGCTAGTGTTGTGTAGAGAGTGGTAGAAATGAGGCATAGGATTGATGTAATGCAATGTGTATATTTGTAAAGCGCACTGTTGCCAGCCAGCGTCCTAGCGCTGTATACCGCTGGGGAACCAGTCCTGGCTTTCCCTGTGGGATGGTCCCTGCTGGGAATCCCCAAGGTGGAGCCAGGCATCCCCGGCGTTGAGGGGGCCGTTGTGGAGATTAGGCAAGCTAATGCCCAGAGTTGCAGAGTGGGACCCCTGGTTAGAGTAGGCACTGACGTGAGAATTATCGAGTCCGCTGACCCTGGTCCATGACCCTGCCATGTCGGGAATCAAACCCTGGTCCCGGGCCGACTTCTGCTTTTGGGTCTGCTGCCTCTAACCAGTGAGCCATTGAGAGATGTACCCCAGGCTGAACATGAAAACTGAGAAAACATGAAAACTGAGATTCTAATTTTTAGTAGGGTGTGGATTTTCACAATATCCATAGTACTGATTATCAAGCCTTAGAAAATCTGTTTTTTATTGCTGTGCATTCGTTTGAAAATATTCAAGTTCTTATGCACTAACAGTGGACTTTTCCATCTGCAGAATATACTGAATGACCAGAGATGGCAGTGCTGCGGAAGAGAATTTGTCTGCATTGCTGAGACCAAAAAAAAAAAACAAGAAGCCATTTCTCAGCACTCTGCCTTCCTTCATCAATTTAAATGGTAAGTCAAACTCGAGTTAGTGGGGTCTTGGCATGATTATCTTTGTCAAGACTCTACCAAAATGGATGACGTTACGGTGATCATATTTTATCAGACTTTGTCTCCGCAGCTGAGAAAGCCTGCGTTAGATACCTGTGCTAACAATGTGTCATCAGAGGACATTACTGTCTTTAAGGCTGGAAAGAGTTTCCTTAATTTGGAGCCATGGCCTTACTTTCTCAAGGAGTGAAGCTCATTTGACCTGTTTCTCTGCACTCTGTGTGTGGGTCTCTGATACTCCAGATGGATAGCTGTTTAGGATACTCGGCGGTCTTGCAACTCCATCCAATTTTCAAAAGGAGCCCAATGCTTTCCCAGTATACTGCCTAGCTGCCTTGCAGTCCTAATTACATATAGTTACCTAGTGCATAATTGCTGATGTCTCCTCCTCCTGTGTTTCCTCGTCACCGAGGGCGATTGGTCACGTGCTGTCCTGACATCATAAAGCTAGAGCAGGATGTCATCTGACATGAGGGACAATCAGTTGCCTAGCAAGCACTAAGATACATTTATCATGGTATTGAACTGGGTTGCAGGGTAAACAGGGCGCCCAGCTGAAGACCTAGATGGTGAGATGAATGAAACTGGCGCATTATTTGAGACTTGTGCATCTGTTTGAAGGTGCAGTTAATCACAATGTTCTCGACTTCTCTATAGCTTAACTGATAAGGATGTACTAAGATGAAGATGTTAAGATGTTGTTTATAGTTTTTATTATTCCCACTAACAGTAGCGTAAACCTTCCTCCCTCAACTTGTCAGATCACTCAATTGCTATTGGTGTATCATAACCTATAAGAATTGCACTGAGAAGGGGATGCCGTCACTTGGCTGGCAATCACATCTTTTTATCTAGGTCCTGATGTAGGTGCTAGTGTTGTGTAGAGAGTGGTAGCAAATGAGGCATAGGATTGATGTAATGTAATGTGAATACTTGTAAAGCGCACTGTTGCCAGCCGGCGTCCTGGCGCTGTATACCGCTGGGGAACCAGTCCTGGCTTGCCCTGTGGGATGGCCCCTGCTGGGAATCCCCAAGGTGGAGCCAGGCATCCCCGGCGTTGAGGGGGCCGTTGTGGAGATTAGGCAAGCTAATGCCCAGAGTTGCAGAGTGGGACCCCTGGTTAGAGTAGGCACTGACGTGAGAATTATCGAGTCCGCTGACCCTGGTCCATGACCCTGCCGCGTCGGGAATCAAACCCTGGTCCCGGGCCGACTTCTGCTTTTGGGTCTGCCGCCTCTAACCAGTGAGCCATTGAGAGATGTACCCCAGGCTGAACATGAAAACTGAGAAAACATGAAAACTGAGATTCTAATTTTTAGTAGGGTGTGGATTTTCACAATATCCATAGTACTGATTATCAAGCCTTAGAAAATCTGTTTTTTATTGCTGTGCATTCGTTTGAAAATATTCAAGTTCTATTGCACTAACAGTGGACTTTTCCATCTGCAGAATATACTGAATGACCAGAGATGGCAGTGCTGCGGAAGAGAATTTGTCTGCATTGCTGAGACCAAAACAAAAAAAACAAGAAGCCATTTCTCAGCACTCTGCCTTCCTTCATCAATTTAAATGGTAAGTCAAACTCGAGCTAGTGGGGTCTTGGCATGATTATCTTTGTCAAGACTCTACCAAAATGGATGACGTTATGGTGATCATCATATTTTATCAGACTTTGTCTCCGAAGCTGAGAAAGCCTGCGTTAGATACCTGTGCTAACAATGTGTCATCAGAGGACATTACTGTCTTTAAGGCTGGAAAGAGTTTCCTTAATTTGGAGCCATGACCTTACTTTCTCAAGAAGTGAAGCTCATTTGACCTGTTTCCCTGCACTCTGTGTGTGGGTCTCTGATACTCCAGATGGATAGCTGTTTAGGATACTCGGCGGTCTTGCAACTCCATCCAATTTTCAAAAGGAGCCCAATGCTTTCCCAGTATACTGCCTAGCTGCCTTGCAGTCCTAATTACATATAGTTACCTAGTGCATAATTGCTGATGTCTCCTCCTCCTGTGTTTCCTCGTCACCGAGGGCGATTGGTCACGTGCTGTCCTGACATCATAAAGCTAGAGCAGGATGTCATCTGACATGAGGGACAATCAGTTGCCTAGCAAGCACTAAGATACATTTATCATGGTATTGAACTGGGTTGCAGGGTAAACAGGGCGCCCAGCTGAAGACCTAGATGGTGAGATGAATGAAACTGGCGCATTATTTGAGACTTGTGCATCTGTTTGAAGGTGCAGTTAATCACAATGTTCTCGACTTCTCTATAGCTTAACTGATAAGGATGTACTAAGATGAAGATGTTAAGATGTTGTTTATAGTTTTTATTATTCCCACTAACAGTAGCGTAAACCTTCCTCCCTCAACTTATCAGATCACTCAATTGCTATTGGCGTATCATAACCTATAAGAATTGCACTGAGAAGGGGATGCCATCACTTGGCTGGCAATCACATCTTTTTATCTATGTCCTGATGTAGGTGCTAGTGTTGTGTAGAGAGTGGTAGAAATGAGGCATAGGATTGATGTAATGCAATGTGTATATTTGTAAAGCGCACTGTTGCCAGCCAGCGTCCTAGCGCTGTATACCGCTGGGGAACCAGTCCTGGCTTTCCCTGTGGGATGGTCCCTGCTGGGAATCCCCAAGGTGGAGCCAGGCATCCCCGGCGTTGAGGGGGCCGTTGTGGAGATTAGGCAAGCTAATGCCCAGAGTTGCAGAGTGGGACCCCTGGTTAGAGTAGGCACTGACGTGAGAATTATCGAGTCCGCTGACCCTGGTCCATGACCCTGCCGTGTCGGGAATCAAACCCTGGTCCCGGGCCGACTTCTGCTTTTGGGTCTGCTGCCTCTAACCAGTGAGCCATTGAGAGATGTACCCCAGGCTGAACATGAAAACTGAGAAAACATGAAAACTGAGATTCTAATTTTTAGTAGGGTGTGGATTTTCACAATATCCATAGTACTGATTATCAAGCCTTAGAAAATCTGTTTTTTATTGCTGTGCATTCGTTTGAAAATATTCAAGTTCTTATGCACTAACAGTGGACTTTTCCATCTGCAGAATATACTGAATGACCAGAGATGGCAGTGCTGCGGAAGAGAATTTGTCTGCATTGCTGAGACCAAAAAAAAAAAAAAGCCATTTCTCAGCACTCTGCCTTCCTTCATCAATTTAAATGGTAAGTCAAACTCGAGTTAGTGGGGTCTTGGCATGATTATCTTTGTCAAGACTCTACCAAAATGGATGACGTTACGGTGATCATATTTTATCAGACTTTGTCTCCGCAGCTGAGAAAGCCTGCGTTAGATACCTGTGCTAACAATGTGTCATCAGAGGACATTACTGTCTTTAAGGCTGGAAAGAGTTTCCTTAATTTGGAGCCATGGCCTTACTTTCTCAAGGAGTGAAGCTCATTTGACCTGTTTCTCTGCACTCTGTGTGTGGGTCTCTGATACTCCAGATGGATAGCTGTTTAGGATACTCGGCGGTCTTGCAACTCCATCCAATTTTCAAAAGGAGCCCAATGCTTTCCCAGTATACTGCCTAGCTGCCTTGCAGTCCTAATTACATATAGTTACCTAGTGCATAATTGCTGATGTCTCCTCCTCCTGTGTTTCCTCGTCACCGAGGGCGATTGGTCACGTGCTGTCCTGACATCATAAAGCTAGAGCAGGATGTCATCTGACATGAGGGACAATCAGTTGCCTAGCAAAGCACTAAGATACATTTATCATGGTATTGAACTGGGTTGCAGGGTAAACAGGGCGCCCAGCTGAAGACCTAGATGGTGAGATGAATGAAACTGGCGCATTATTTGAGACTTGTGCATCTGTTTGAAGGTGCAGTTAATCACAATGTTCTCGACTTCTCTATAGCTTAACTGATAAGGATGTACTAAGATGAAGATGTTAAGATGTTGTTTATAGTTTTTATTATTCCCACTAACAGTAGCGTAAACCTTCCTCCCTCAACTTATCAGATCACTCAATTGCTATTGGCGTATCATAACCTATAAGAATTGCACTGAGAAGGGGATGCCATCACTTGGCTGGCAATCACATCTTTTTATCTAGGTCCTGATGTAGGTGGTAGTGTTGTTTAGAGAGTGGTAGCAAATGAGGCATAGGATTGATGTAATGTAATGTGTATACTTGTAAAGCGCACTGTTGCCAGCCGGCGTCCTGGCGCTGTATACCGCTGGGGAACCAGTCCTGGCTTTCCCTGTGGGATGGTCCCTGCTGGGAATCCCCAAGGTGGAGCCAGGCATCCCCGGCGTTGAGGGGGCCGTTGTGGAGATTAGGCAAGCTAATGCCCAGAGTTGCAGAGTGGGACCCCTGGTTAGAGTAGGCACTGACGTGAGAATTATCGAGTCTGCTGACCCTGGTCCATGACCCTGCCGCGTCGGGAATCGAACCCTGGTCCTGGGCCGACTTCTGCTTTTGGGTCTGCCGCCTCTAACCAGTGAGCCATTGAGAGATGTACCCCAGGCTGAACATGAAAACTGAGAAAACATGAAAACTGAGATTCTAATTTTTAGTAGGGTGTGGATTTTCACAATATCCATAGTACTGATTATCAAGCCTTAGAAAATCTGTTTTTTATTGCTGTGCATTAGTTTGAAAATATTCAAGTTCTAATGCACTAACAGTGGACTTTTCCATCTGCAGAATATACTGAATGACCAGAGATGGCAGTGCTGCGGAAGAGAATTTGTCTGCATTGCTGAGACCAAAAAAAAAAACAAGAAGACATTTCCCAGCACTCTGCCTTCCTTCATCAATTTAAATGGTAAGTCAAACTCGAGTTAGTGGGGTCTTGGCATGATTATCTTTGTCAAGACTCTACCAAAATGGATGATGTTACGGTCATCATCATATTTTATCAGACTTTGTCTCCAAAGCTGAGAAAGCCTGCGTTAGATACCTGTGCTAACAATGTGTCATCAGAGGACATTACTGTCTTTAAGGCTGGAAAGAGTTTCCTTAATTTGGAGCGATGGCCTTACTTTCTCAAGGAGTGAAGCTCATTTAACCTGTTTCCCTGCACTCTGTGTGTGGGTCTCTGAGACTCCAGATGGATAGCTGTTTAGGATACTCGACGGTCTTGCAACTCCATCCAATTTTCAAAAGGAGCCCAATGCTTTCCCAGTATACTGCCTAGCTGCCTTGCAGTCCTAATTACATATAGTTACCTAGTGCATAATTGCTGATTTCTCCTCCTCCTGTGTTTTTCTCGTCACCCAGGGCGATTGGTCACGTGCTGTCCTGACATCATAAAGCTAGAGCAGGATGTCATCTGACATGAGGGACAATCAGTTGCCTAGCAAGCACTAAGATACATTTATCATGGTATTGAACTGGGTTGCAGGGTAAACAGGGCGCCCAGCTGAAGACCTAGATGGTGAGATGAATGAAACTGGCGCATTATTTGAGACTTGTGCATCTGTTTGAAGGTGCAGTTAATCACAATGTTCTCGACTTCTCTGTAGCTTAACTGATAAGGATGTACTAAGATGAAGATGTTAAGATGTTGTTTATAGTTTTTATTATTCCCACTAACAGTAGCGTAAACCTTCCTCCCTCAACTTATCAGATCACTCAATTGCTATTGGCGTATCATAACCTATAAGAATTGCACTGAGAAGGGGATGCCATCACTTGGCTGGCAATCACATCTTTTTATCTAGATCCTGATGTAGGTGCTAGTGTTGTTTAGAGAGTGGTAGCAAATGAGGCATAGGATTGATGTAATGTAATGTGTATACTTGTAAAGCGCACTGTTGCCAGCCGGCGTCCTGGCGCTGTATACCGCTGGGGAACCAGTCCTGGCTTTCCCTGTGGGATGGTCCCTGCTGGGAATCCCCAAGGTGGAGCCAGGCATCCCCGGCGTTGAGGGGGCCGTTGTGGAGATTAGGCAAGCTAATGCCCAGAGTTGCAGAGTGGGACCCCTGGTTAGAGTAGGCACTGACGTGAGAATTATCGAGTCCGCTGACCCTGGTCCATGACTCTGCCGCGTCGGGAATCAAACCCTGGTCCCGGGCCGACTTCTGCTTTTGGGTCTGCCGCCTCTAACCAGTGAGCCATTGAGAGATGTACCCCAGGCTGAACATGAAAACTGAGAAAACATGAAAACTGAGATTCTAATTTTTAGTAGGGTGTGGATTTTCACAATATCCATAGTACTGATTATCAAGCCTTAGAAAATCTGTTTTTTATTGCTGTGCATTCGTTTGAAAATATTCAAGTTCTAATGCACTAACAGTGGACTTTTCCATCTGCAGAATATACTGAATGACCAGAGATGGCAGTGCTGCGGAAGAGAATTTGTCTGCATTGCTGAGACCAAAAAAAAAACCAAGAAGCCATTTCTCAGCACTCCGCCTTCCTTCATCAATTTAAATGGTAAGTCAAACTCGAGTTAGTGGGGTCTTGGCATGATTATCTTTGTCAAGACTCTACCAAAATGGATGACGTTACGGTGATCATCATATTTTATCAGACTTTGTCTCCGAAGCTGAGAAAGCCTGCGTTAGATACCTGTGCTAACAATGTGTCATCAGAGGACATTACTGTCTTTAAGGCTGGAAGGAGTTTCCTTAATTTGGAGCGATGGCCTTACTTTCTCAAGGAGTGAAGCTCATTTGACCTGTTTCCCTGCACTCTGTGTGTGGGTCTCTGATACTCCAGATGGATAGCTGTTTAGGATACTCGGCGGTCTTGCAACTCCATCCAATTTTCAAAAGGAGCCCAATGCTTTCCCAGTATACTGCCTAGCTGCCTTGCAGTCCTAATTACATATAGTTACCTAGTGCATAATTGCTGATGTCTCCTCCTCCTGTGTTTCCTCGTCACCGAGGGCGATTGGTCACGTGCTGTCCTGACATCATAAAGCTAGAGCAGGATGTCATCTGACATGAGGGACAATCAGTTGCCTAGCAAAGCACTAAGATACATTTATCATGGTATTGAACTGGGTTGCAGGGTAAACAGGGCGCCCAGCTGAAGACCTAGATGGTGAGATGAATGAAATTGTCGCATTATTTGAGACTTGTGCATCTGTTTGAAGGTGCAGTTAATCACAATGTTCTCGACTTCTCTATAGCTTAACTGATGAGGATGTACTAAGATGAAGATGTTAAGATGTTGTTTATAGTTTTTATTATTCCCACTAACAGTAGCGTAAACCTTCCTCCCTCAACTTATCAGATCACTCAATTGCTATTGGCGTATCATAACCTATAAGAATTGCACTGAGAAGGGGATGCCATCACTTGGCTGGCAATCACATCTTTTTATCTAGGTCCTGATGTAGGTGGTAGTGTTGTGTAGAGAGTGGTAGCAAATGAGGCATAGGATTGATGTAATGTAATGTGTATACTTGTAAAGCGCACTGTTGCCAGCCGGCGTCCTGGCGCTGTATACCGCTGGGGAACCAGTCCTGGCTTTCCCTGTGGGATGGTCCCTGCTGGGAATCCCCAAGGTTGAGCCAGGCATCCCCGGCGTTGAGGGGGCCGTTGTGGAGATTAGGCAAGCTAATGCCCAGAGTTGCAGAGTGGGACCCCTGGTTAGAGTAGGCACTGATGTGAGAATTATCGAGTCCGCTGACCCTGGTCCATGACCCTGCCGCGTCGGGAATCAAACCCTGGTCCCGGGCCGACTTCTGCGTTTGGGTCTGCCGCCTCTAACCAGTGAGCCATTGAGAGATGTACCCCAGTCGGAACATGAAAACTGAGAAAACATGAAAACTGAGATTCTAATTTTTAGTAGGGTGTGGATTTTCACAATATCCATAGTACTGATTATCAAGCCTTAGAAAATCTGTTTTTTATTGCTGTGCATTCGTTTGAAAATATTCAAGTTCTAATGCACTAACAGTGGGCTTTTCCATCTGCAGAATATACTGAATGACCAGAGATGGCAGTGCTGCGGAAGAGAATTTGTCTGCATTGCTGAGACCAAAAAAAAAACAAGAAGCCATTTCTCAGCACTCTGCCTTCCTTCATCAATTTAAATGGTAAGTCAAACTCGAGTTAGTGGGGTCTTGGCATGATTATCTTTGTCAAGACTCTACCAAAATGGATGATGTTACGGTGATCATCATATTTTATCAGACTTTGTCTCTGAAGCTGAGAAAGCCTGCGTTAGATACCTGTGCTAACAATGTGTCATCAGAGGACATTACTGTCTTTAAGGCTGGAAAGAGTTTCCTTAATTTGGAGCGATGGCCTTACTTTCTCAAGGAGTGAAGCTCATTTGACCTGTTTCCCTGCACTCTGTGTGTGGGTCTCTGATACTCCAGATGGATAGCTGTTTAGGATACTCGGCGGTCTTGCAACTCCATCCAATTTTCAAAAGGAGCCCAATGCTTTCCCAGTATACTGTCTAGCTGCCTTGCAGTCCTAATTACATATAGTTACCTAGTGCATAATTGCTGATTTCTCCTCCTCATGTGTTTCCTCGTCACCCAGGGCGATTGGTCACGTGCTGTCCTGACATCATAAAGCTAGAGCAGGATGTCATCTGACATGAGGGACAATCAGTTGCCTAGCAAGCACTAAGATACATTTATCATGGTATTGAACAGGGTTGCAGGGTAAACAGGGCGCCCAGCTGGAGACCTAGATGGTGAGATGAATGAAACTGGCGCATTATTTGAGACTTGTGCATCTGTTTGAAGGTGCAGTTAATCACAATGTTCTCGACTTCTCTATAGCTTAACTGATAAGGATGTACTAAGATGAAGATGTTAAGATGTTGTTTATAGTTTTTATTATTCCCACTAACAGTAGCGTAAACCTTCCTCCCTCAACTTATAAGATCACTCAATTGCTATTGACCTATTATAACCTATAAGAATTGCACTGAGAAGGGGATGCCATCACTTGGCTGGCAATCACATCTTTTTATCTAGGTCCTGATGTAGGTGCTAGTGTTGTGTAGAGAGTGGTAGCAAATGAGGCATAGGATTGATGTAATGTAATGTGTATACTTGTAAAGCGCACTGTTGCCAGCCGGCGTCCTGGCGCTTTATACCGCTGGGGAACCAGTCCTGGCTTTCCCTGTGGGATGGTCCCTGCTGGGAATCCCCAAGGTGGAGCCAGGCATCCCCGGCGTTGAGGGGGCCGTTGTGGAGATTAGGCAAGCTAATGCCCAGAGTTGCAGAGTGGGACCCCTGGTTAGAGTAGGCACTGACGTGAGAATTATCGAGTCCGCTGACCCTGGTCCATGACTCTGCCGCGTCGGGAATCAAACCCTGGTCCCGGGCCGACTTCTGCTTTTGGGTCTGCCGCCTCTAACCAGTGAGCCATTGAGAGATGTACCCCAGGCTGAACATGAAAACTGAGAAAACATGAAAACTGAGATTCTAATTTTTAGTAGGGTGTGGATTTTCACAATATCCATAGTACTGATTATCAAGCCTTAGAAAATCTGTTTTTTATTGCTGTGCATTCGTTTGAAAATATTCAAGTTCTAATGCACTAACAGTGGACTTTTCCATCTGCAGAATATACTGAATAACCAGAGATGGCAGTGCTGCGGAAGAGAATTTGTCTGCATTGCTGAGACCAAAAAAAAAACCAAGAAGCCATTTCTCAGCACTCCGCCTTCCTTCATCAATTTAAATGGTAAGTCAAACTCGAGTTAGTGGGGTCTTGGCATGATTATCTTTGTCAAGACTCTACCAAAATGGATGACGTTACGGTGATCATCATATTTTATCAGACTTTGTCTCCGAAGCTGAGAAAGCCTGCGTTAGATACCTGTGCTAACAATGTGTCATCAGAGGACATTACTGTCTTTAAGGCTGGAAGGAGTTTCCTTAATTTGGAGCGATGGCCTTACTTTCTCAAGGAGTGAAGCTCATTTGACCTGTTTCCCTGCACTCTGTGTGTGGGTCTCTGATACTCCAGATGGATAGCTGTTTAGGATACTCGGCGGTCTTGCAACTCCATCCAATTTTCAAAAGGAGCCCAATGCTTTCCCAGTATACTGCCTAGCTGCCTTGCAGTCCTAATTACATATAGTTACCTAGTGCATAATTGCTGATGTCTCCTCCTCCTGTGTTTCCTCGTCACCGAGGGCGATTGGTCACGTGCTGTCCTGACATCATAAAGCTAGAGCAGGATGTCATCTGACATGAGGGACAATCAGTTGCCTAGCAAAGCACTAAGATACATTTATCATGGTATTGAACTGGGTTGCAGGGTAAACAGGGCGCCCAGCTGAAGACCTAGATGGTGAGATGAATGAAATTGTCGCATTATTTGAGACTTGTGCATCTGTTTGAAGGTGCAGTTAATCACAATGTTCTCGACTTCTCTATAGCTTAACTGATGAGGATGTACTAAGATGAAGATGTTAAGATGTTGTTTATAGTTTTTATTATTCCCACTAACAGTAGCGTAAACCTTCCTCCCTCAACTTATCAGATCACTCAATTGCTATTGGCGTATCATAACCTATAAGAATTGCACTGAGAAGGGGATGCCATCACTTGGCTGGCAATCACATCTTTTTATCTAGGTCCTGATGTAGGTGGTAGTGTTGTGTAGAGAGTGGTAGCAAATGAGGCATAGGATTGATGTAATGTAATGTGTATACTTGTAAAGCGCACTGTTGCCAGCCGGCGTCCTGGCGCTGTATACCGCTGGGGAACCAGTCCTGGCTTTCCCTGTGGGATGGTCCCTGCTGGGAATCCCCAAGGTGGAGCCAGGCATCCCCGGCGTTGAGGGGGCCGTTGTGGAGATTAGGCAAGCTAATGCCCAGAGTTGCAGAGTGGGACCCCTGGTTAGAGTAGGCACCGACGTCGGAATTATCGAGTCCACTGACCCTGGTCCATGACCCTGCCGCGTCGGGAATCGAACCCTGGTCCTGGGCCGACTTCTGCTTTTGGGTCTGCCGCCACTAACCAGTGAGCCATTGAGAGATGTACCCCAGGCTGAACATGAAAACTGAGAAAACATGAAAACTGAGATTCTAATTTTTAGTAGGGTGTGGATTTTCACAATATCCATAGTACTGATTATCAAGCCTTAGAAAATCTGTTTTTTATTGCTGTGCATTCGTTTGAAAATATTCAAGTTCTAATGCACTAACAGTGGGCTTTTCCATCTGCAGAATATACTGAATGACCAGAGATGGCAGTGCTGCGGAAGAGAATTTGTCTGCATTGCTGAGACCAAAAAAAAAACCAAGAAGCCATTTCTCAGCACTCCGCCTTCCTTCATCAATTTAAATGGTAAGTCAAACTCGAGTTAGTGGGGTCTTGGCATGATTATCTTTGTCAAGACTCTACCAAAATGGATGACGTTACGGTGATCATCATATTTTATCAGACTTTGTCTCCGAAGCTGAGAAAGCCTGCGTTAGATACCTGTGCTAACAATGTGTCATCAGAGGACATTACTGTCTTTAAGGCTGGAAGGAGTTTCCTTAATTTGGAGCGATGGCCTTACTTTCTCAAGGAGTGAAGCTCATTTGACCTGTTTCCCTGCACTCTGTGTGTGGGTCTCTGATACTCCAGATGGATAGCTGTTTAGGATACTCGGCGGTCTTGCAACTCCATCCAATTTTCAAAAGGAGCCCAATGCTTTCCCAGTATACTGCCTAGCTGCCTTGCAGTCCTAATTACATATAGTTACCTAGTGCATAATTGCTGATGTCTCCTCCTCCTGTGTTTCCTCGTCACCGAGGGCGATTGGTCACGTGCTGTCCTGACATCATAAAGCTAGAGCAGGATGTCATCTGACATGAGGGACAATCAGTTGCCTAGCAAAGCACTAAGATACATTTATCATGGTATTGAACTGGGTTGCAGGGTAAACAGGGCGCCCAGCTGAAGACCTAGATGGTGAGATGAATGAAATTGTCGCATTATTTGAGACTTTAGCATCTGTTTGAAGGTGCAGTTAATCACAATGTTCTCGACTTCTCTATAGCTTAACTGATGAGGATGTACTAAGATGAAGATGTTAAGATGTTGTTTATAGTTTTTATTATTCCCACTAACAGTAGCGTAAACCTTCCTCCCTCAACTTATCAGATCACTCAATTGCTATTGGCGTATCATAACCTATAAGAATTGCACTGAGAAGGGGATGCCATCACTTGGCTGGCAATCACATCTTTTTATCTAGGTCCTGATGTAGGTGGTAGTGTTGTGTAGAGAGTGGTAGCAAATGAGGCATAGGATTGATGTAATGTAATGTGTATACTTGTAAAGCGCACTGTTGCCAGCCGGCGTCCTGGCGCTGTATACCGCTGGGGAACCAGTCCTGGCTTTCCCTGTGGGATGGTCCCTGCTGGGAATCCCCAAGGTTGAGCCAGGCATCCCCGGCGTTGAGGGGGCCGTTGTGGAGATTAGGCAAGCTAATGCCCAGAGTTGCAGAGTGGGACCCCTGGTTAGAGTAGGCACTGACGTGAGAATTATCGAGTCCGCTGACCCTGGTCCATGACCCTGCCGCGTCGGGAATCAAACCCTGGTCCCGGGCCGACTTCTGCGTTTGGGTCTGCCGCCTCTAACCAGTGAGCCATTGAGAGATGTACCCCAGTCGGAACATGAAAACTGAGAAAACATGAAAACTGAGATTCTAATTTTTAGTAGGGTGTGGATTTTCACAATATCCATAGTACTGATTATCAAGCCTTAGAAAATCTGTTTTTTATTGCTGTGCATTCGTTTGAAAATATTCAAGTTCTAATGCACTAACAGTGGACTTTTCCATCTGCAGAATATACTGAATGACCAGAGATGGCAGTGCTGCGGAAGAGAATTTGTCTGCATTGCTGAGACCAAAAAAAAAACAAGAAGCCATTTCTCAGCACTCTGCCTTCCTTCATCAATTTAAATGGTAAGTCAAACTCGAGTTAGTGGGGTCTTGGCATGATTATCTTTGTCAAGACTCTACCAAAATGGATGATGTTACGGTGATCATCATATTTTATCAGACTTTGTCTCTGAAGCTGAGAAAGCCTGCGTTAGATACCTGTGCTAACAATGTGTCATCAGAGGACATTACTGTCTTTAAGGCTGGAAAGAGTTTCCTTAATTTGGAGCGATGGCCTTACTTTCTCAAGGAGTGAAGCTCATTTGACCTGTTTCCCTGCACTCTGTGTGTGGGTCTCTGATACTCCAGATGGATAGCTGTTTAGGATACTCGGCGGTCTTGCAACTCCATCCAATTTTCAAAAGGAGCCCAATGCTTTCCCAGTATACTGTCTAGCTGCCTTGCAGTCCTAATTACATATAGTTACCTAGTGCATAATTGCTGATTTCTCCTCCTCATGTGTTTCCTCGTCACCCAGGGCGATTGGTCACGTGCTGTCCTGACATCATAAAGCTAGAGCAGGATGTCATCTGACATGAGGGACAATCAGTTGCCTAGCAAGCACTAAGATACATTTATCATGGTATTGAACTGGGTTGCAGGGTAAACAGGGCGCCCAGCTGAAGACCTAGATGGTGAGATGAATGAAACTGGCGCATTATTTGAGACTTGTGCATCTGTTTGAAGGTGCAGTTAATCACAATGTTCTCGACTTCTCTATAGCTTAACTGATAAGGATGTACTAAGATGAAGATGTTAAGATGTTGTTTATAGTTTTTATTATTCCCACTAACAGTAGCGTAAACCTTCCTCCCTCAACTTATAAGATCACTCAATTGCTATTGACCTATTATAACCTATAAGAATTGCACTGAGAAGGGGATGCCATCACTTGGCTGGCAATCACATCTTTTTATCTAGGTCCTGATGTAGGTGCTAGTGTTGTGTAGAGAGTGGTAGCAAATGAGGCATAGGATTGATGTAATGTAATGTGTATACTTGTAAAGCGCACTGTTGCCAGCCGGCGTCCTGGCGCTGTATACCGCTGGGGAACCAGTCCTGGCTTTCCCTGTGGGATGGTCCCTGCTGGGAATCCCCAAGGTGGAGCCAGGCATCCCCGGCGTTGAGGGGGCCGTTGTGGAGATTAGGCAAGCTAATGCCCAGTGTTGCAGAGTGGGACCCCTGGTTAGAGTAGGCACCGACGTCGGAATTATCGAGTCCACTGACCCTGGTCCATGACCCTGCCGCGTCGGGAATCGAACCCTGGTCCTGGGCCGACTTCTGCTTTTGGGTCTGCCGCCTCTAACCAGTGAGCCATTGAGAGATGTACCCCAGGCTGAACATGAAAACTGAGAAAACATGAAAACTGAGATTCTAATTTTTAGTAGGGTGTGGATTTTCACAATATCCATAGTACTGATTATCAAGCCTTAGAAAATCTGTTTTTTATTGCTGTGCATTCGTTTGAAAATATTCAAGTTCTAATGCACTAACAGTGGACTTTTCCATCTGCAGAATATACTGAATGACCAGAGATGGCAGTGCTGCGGAAGAGAATTTGTCTGCATTGCAGAGACCAAAAAAAAAAACAAGAAGCCATTTCTCAGCACTCCGCCTTCCTTCATCAATTTAAATGGTAAGTCAAACTCGAGTTAGTGGGGTCTTGGCATGATTATCTTTGTCAAGACTCTACCAAAATGGATGACGTTACGGTGATCATCATATTTTATCAGACTTTGTCTCCGAAGCTGAGAAAGCCTGCGTTAGATACCTGTGCTAACAATGTGTCATCAGAGGACATTACTGTCTTTAAGGCTGGAAGGAGTTTCCTTAATTTGGAGCAATGGCCTTACTTTCTCAAGGAGTGAAGCTCATTTGACCTGTTTCCCTGCACTCTGTGTGTGGGTCTCTGATACTCCAGATGGATAGCTGTTTAGGATACTCGGCGGTCTTGCAACTCCATCCAATTTTCAAAAGGAGCCCAATGCTTTCCCAGTATACTGCCTAGCTGCCTTGCAGTCCTAATTACATATAGTTACCTAGTGCATAATTGCTGATGTCTCCTCCTCCTGTGTTTCCTCGTCACCGAGGGCGATTGGTCACGTGCTGTCCTGACATCATAAAGCTAGAGCAGGATGTCATCTGACATGAGGGACAATCAGTTGCCTAGCAAAGCACTAAGATACATTTATCATGGTATTGAACTGGGTTGCAGGGTAAACAGGGCGCCCAGCTGAAGACCTAGATGGTGAGATGAATGAAACTGGCGCATTATTTGAGACTTGTGCATCTGTTTGAAGGTGCAGTTAATCACAATGTTCTCGACTTCTCTATAGCTTAACTGATAAGGATGTACTAAGATGAAGATGTTAAGATGTTGTTTATAGTTTTTATTATTCCCACTAACAGTAGCGTAAACCTTCCTCCCTCAACTTATCAGATCACTCAATTGCTATTGGCGTATCATAACCTATAAGAATTGCACTGAGAAGGGGATGCCATCACTTGGCTGGCAATCACATCTTTTTATCTAGGTCCTGATGTAGGTGGTAGTGTTGTTTAGAGAGTGGTAGCAAATGAGGCATAGGATTGATGTAATGTAATGTGTATACTTGTAAAGCGCACTGTTGCCAGCCGGCGTCCTGGCGCTGTATACCGCTGGGGAACCAGTCCTGGCTTTCCCTGTGGGATGGTCCCTGCTGGGAATCCCCAAGGTGGAGCCAGGCATCCCCGGCGTTGAGGGGGCCGTTGTGGAGATTAGGCAAGCTAATGCCCAGAGTTGCAGAGTGGGACCCCTGGTTAGAGTAGGCACTGACGTGAGAATTATCGAGTCTGCTGACCCTGGTCCATGACCCTGCCGCGTCGGGAATCGAACCCTGGTCCTGGGCCGACTTCTGCTTTTGGGTCTGCCGCCTCTAACCAGTGAGCCATTGAGAGATGTACCCCAGGCTGAACATGAAAACTGAGAAAACATGAAAACTGAGATTCTAATTTTTAGTAGGGTGTGGATTTTCACAATATCCATAGTACTGATTATCAAGCCTTAGAAAATCTGTTTTTTATTGCTGTGCATTAGTTTGAAAATATTCAAGTTCTAATGCACTAACAGTGGACTTTTCCATCTGCAGAATATACTGAATGACCAGAGATGGCAGTGCTGCGGAAGAGAATTTGTCTGCATTGCTGAGACCAAAAAAAAAAACAAGAAGACATTTCCCAGCACTCTGCCTTCCTTCATCAATTTAAATGGTAAGTCAAACTCGAGTTAGTGGGGTCTTGGCATGATTATCTTTGTCAAGACTCTACCAAAATGGATGATGTTACGGTCATCATCATATTTTATCAGACTTTGTCTCCAAAGCTGAGAAAGCCTGCGTTAGATACCTGTGCTAACAATGTGTCATCAGAGGACATTACTGTCTTTAAGGCTGGAAAGAGTTTCCTTAATTTGGAGCGATGGCCTTACTTTCTCAAGGAGTGAAGCTCATTTAACCTGTTTCCCTGCACTCTGTGTGTGGGTCTCTGAGACTCCAGATGGATAGCTGTTTAGGATACTCGACGGTCTTGCAACTCCATCCAATTTTCAAAAGGAGCCCAATGCTTTCCCAGTATACTGCCTAGCTGCCTTGCAGTCCTAATTACATATAGTTACCTAGTGCATAATTGCTGATTTCTCCTCCTCCTGTGTTTTTCTCGTCACCCAGGGCGATTGGTCACGTGCTGTCCTGACATCATAAAGCTAGAGCAGGATGTCATCTGACATGAGGGACAATCAGTTGCCTAGCAAGCACTAAGATACATTTATCATGGTATTGAACTGGGTTGCAGGGTAAACAGGGCGCCCAGCTGAAGACCTAGATGGTGAGATGAATGAAACTGGCGCATTATTTGAGACTTGTGCATCTGTTTGAAGGTGCAGTTAATCACAATGTTCTCGACTTCTCTGTAGCTTAACTGATAAGGATGTACTAAGATGAAGATGTTAAGATGTTGTTTATAGTTTTTATTATTCCCACTAACAGTAGCGTAAACCTTCCTCCCTCAACTTATCAGATCACTCAATTGCTATTGGCGTATCATAACCTATAAGAATTGCACTGAGAAGGGGATGCCATCACTTGGCTGGCAATCACATCTTTTTATCTAGATCCTGATGTAGGTGCTAGTGTTGTTTAGAGAGTGGTAGCAAATGAGGCATAGGATTGATGTAATGTAATGTGTATACTTGTAAAGCGCACTGTTGCCAGCCGGCGTCCTGGCGCTGTATACCGCTGGGGAACCAGTCCTGGCTTTCCCTGTGGGATGGTCCCTGCTGGGAATCCCCAAGGTGGAGCCAGGCATCCCCGGCGTTGAGGGGGCCGTTGTGGAGATTAGGCAAGCTAATGCCCAGAGTTGCAGAGTGGGACCCCTGGTTAGAGTAGGCACTGACGTGAGAATTATCGAGTCCGCTGACCCTGGTCCATGACTCTGCCGCGTCGGGAATCAAACCCTGGTCCCGGGCCGACTTCTGCTTTTGGGTCTGCCGCCTCTAACCAGTGAGCCATTGAGAGATGTACCCCAGGCTGAACATGAAAACTGAGAAAACATGAAAACTGAGATTCTAATTTTTAGTAGGGTGTGGATTTTCACAATATCCATAGTACTGATTATCAAGCCTTAGAAAATCTGTTTTTTATTGCTGTGCATTCGTTTGAAAATATTCAAGTTCTAATGCACTAACAGTGGACTTTTCCATCTGCAGAATATACTGAATGACCAGAGATGGCAGTGCTGCGGAAGAGAATTTGTCTGCATTGCTGAGACCAAAAAAAAAACCAAGAAGCCATTTCTCAGCACTCCGCCTTCCTTCATCAATTTAAATGGTAAGTCAAACTCGAGTTAGTGGGGTCTTGGCATGATTATCTTTGTCAAGACTCTACCAAAATGGATGACGTTACGGTGATCATCATATTTTATCAGACTTTGTCTCCGAAGCTGAGAAAGCCTGCGTTAGATACCTGTGCTAACAATGTGTCATCAGAGGACATTACTGTCTTTAAGGCTGGAAGGAGTTTCCTTAATTTGGAGCGATGGCCTTACTTTCTCAAGGAGTGAAGCTCATTTGACCTGTTTCCCTGCACTCTGTGTGTGGGTCTCTGATACTCCAGATGGATAGCTGTTTAGGATACTCGGCGGTCTTGCAACTCCATCCAATTTTCAAAAGGAGCCCAATGCTTTCCCAGTATACTGCCTAGCTGCCTTGCAGTCCTAATTACATATAGTTACCTAGTGCATAATTGCTGATGTCTCCTCCTCCTGTGTTTCCTCGTCACCGAGGGCGATTGGTCACGTGCTGTCCTGACATCATAAAGCTAGAGCAGGATGTCATCTGACATGAGGGACAATCAGTTGCCTAGCAAAGCACTAAGATACATTTATCATGGTATTGAACTGGGTTGCAGGGTAAACAGGGCGCCCAGCTGAAGACCTAGATGGTGAGATGAATGAAATTGTCGCATTATTTGAGACTTGTGCATCTGTTTGAAGGTGCAGTTAATCACAATGTTCTCGACTTCTCTATAGCTTAACTGATGAGGATGTACTAAGATGAAGATGTTAAGATGTTGTTTATAGTTTTTATTATTCCCACTAACAGTAGCGTAAACCTTCCTCCCTCAACTTATCAGATCACTCAATTGCTATTGGCGTATCATAACCTATAAGAATTGCACTGAGAAGGGGATGCCATCACTTGGCTGGCAATCACATCTTTTTATCTAGGTCCTGATGTAGGTGGTAGTGTTGTGTAGAGAGTGGTAGCAAATGAGGCATAGGATTGATGTAATGTAATGTGTATACTTGTAAAGCGCACTGTTGCCAGCCGGCGTCCTGGCGCTGTATACCGCTGGGGAACCAGTCCTGGCTTTCCCTGTGGGATGGTCCCTGCTGGGAATCCCCAAGGTTGAGCCAGGCATCCCCGGCGTTGAGGGGGCCGTTGTGGAGATTAGGCAAGCTAATGCCCAGAGTTGCAGAGTGGGACCCCTGGTTAGAGTAGGCACTGATGTGAGAATTATCGAGTCCGCTGACCCTGGTCCATGACCCTGCCGCGTCGGGAATCAAACCCTGGTCCCGGGCCGACTTCTGCGTTTGGGTCTGCCGCCTCTAACCAGTGAGCCATTGAGAGATGTACCCCAGTCGGAACATGAAAACTGAGAAAACATGAAAACTGAGATTCTAATTTTTAGTAGGGTGTGGATTTTCACAATATCCATAGTACTGATTATCAAGCCTTAGAAAATCTGTTTTTTATTGCTGTGCATTCGTTTGAAAATATTCAAGTTCTAATGCACTAACAGTGGACTTTTCCATCTGCAGAATATACTGAATGACCAGAGATGGCAGTGCTGCGGAAGAGAATTTGTCTGCATTGCTGAGACCAAAAAAAAAACAAGAAGCCATTTCTCAGCACTCTGCCTTCCTTCATCAATTTAAATGGTAAGTCAAACTCGAGTTAGTGGGGTCTTGGCATGATTATCTTTGTCAAGACTCTACCAAAATGGATGATGTTACGGTGATCATCATATTTTATCAGACTTTGTCTCTGAAGCTGAGAAAGCCTGCGTTAGATACCTGTGCTAACAATGTGTCATCAGAGGACATTACTGTCTTTAAGGCTGGAAAGAGTTTCCTTAATTTGGAGCGATGGCCTTACTTTCTCAAGGAGTGAAGCTCATTTGACCTGTTTCCCTGCACTCTGTGTGTGGGTCTCTGATACTCCAGATGGATAGCTGTTTAGGATACTCGGCGGTCTTGCAACTCCATCCAATTTTCAAAAGGAGCCCAATGCTTTCCCAGTATACTGTCTAGCTGCCTTGCAGTCCTAATTACATATAGTTACCTAGTGCATAATTGCTGATTTCTCCTCCTCATGTGTTTCCTCGTCACCCAGGGCGATTGGTCACGTGCTGTCCTGACATCATAAAGCTAGAGCAGGATGTCATCTGACATGAGGGACAATCAGTTGCCTAGCAAGCACTAAGATACATTTATCATGGTATTGAACAGGGTTGCAGGGTAAACAGGGCGCCCAGCTGAAGACCTAGATGGTGAGATGAATGAAACTGGCGCATTATTTGAGACTTGTGCATCTGTTTGAAGGTGCAGTTAATCACAATGTTCTCGACTTCTCTATAGCTTAACTGATAAGGATGTACTAAGATGAAGATGTTAAGATGTTGTTTATAGTTTTTATTATTCCCACTAACAGTAGCGTAAACCTTCCTCCCTCAACTTATAAGATCACTCAATTGCTATTGACCTATTATAACCTATAAGAATTGCACTGAGAAGGGGATGCCATCACTTGGCTGGCAATCACATCTTTTTATCTAGGTCCTGATGTAGGTGCTAGTGTTGTGTAGAGAGTGGTAGCAAATGAGGCATAGGATTGATGTAATGTAATGTGTATACTTGTAAAGCGCACTGTTGCCAGCCGGCGTCCTGGCGCTGTATACCGCTGGGGAACCAGTCCTGGCTTTCCCTGTGGGATGGTCCCTGCTGGGAATCCCCAAGGTGGAGCCAGGCATCCCCGGCGTTGAGGGGGCCGTTGTGGAGATTAGGCAAGCTAATGCCCAGAGTTGCAGAGTGGGACCCCTGGTTAGAGTAGGCACCGACGTCGGAATTATCGAGTCCACTGACCCTGGTCCATGACCCTGCCGCGTCGGGAATCGAACCCTGGTCCTGGGCCGACTTCTGCTTTTGGGTCTGCCGCCTCTAACCAGTGAGCCATTGAGAGATGTACCCCAGGCTGAACATGAAAACTGAGAAAACATGAAAACTGAGATTCTAATTTTTAGTAGGGTGTGGATTTTCACAATATCCATAGTACTGATTATCAAGCCTTAGAAAATCTGTTTTTTATTGCAGTGCATTCGTTTGAAAATATTCAAGTTCTAATGCACTAACAGTGGACTTTTCCATCTGCAGAATATACTGAATGACCAGAGATGGCAGTGCTGCGGAAGAGAATTTGTCTGCATTGCTGAGACCAAAAAAAAAACCAAGAAGCCATTTCTCAGCACTCCGCCTTCCTTCATCAATTTAAATGGTAAGTCAAACTCGAGTTAGTGGGGTCTTGGCATGATTATCTTTGTCAAGACTCTACCAAAATGGATGACGTTACGGTGATCATCATATTTTATCAGACTTTGTCTCCGAAGCTGAGAAAGCCTGCGTTAGATACCTGTGCTAACAATGTGTCATCAGAGGACATTACTGTCTTTAAGGCTGGAAGGAGTTTCCTTAATTTGGAGCGATGGCCTTACTTTCTCAAGGAGTGAAGCTCATTTGACCTGTTTCCCTGCACTCTGTGTGTGGGTCTCTGATACTCCAGATGGATAGCTGTTTAGGATACTCGGCGGTCTTGCAACTCCATCCAATTTTCAAAAGGAGCCCAATGCTTTCCCAGTATACTGCCTAGCTGCCTTGCAGTCCTAATTACATATAGTTACCTAGTGCATAATTGCTGATGTCTCCTCCTCCTGTGTTTCCTCGTCACCGAGGGCGATTGGTCACGTGCTGTCCTGACATCATAAAGCTAGAGCAGGATGTCATCTGACATGAGGGACAATCAGTTGCCTAGCAAAGCACTAAGATACATTTATCATGGTATTGAACTGGGTTGCAGGGTAAACAGGGCGCCCAGCTGAAGACCTAGATGGTGAGATGAATGAAATTGTCGCATTATTTGAGACTTGTGCATCTGTTTGAAGGTGCAGTTAATCACAATGTTCTCGACTTCTCTATAGCTTAACTGATGAGGATGTACTAAGATGAAGATGTTAAGATGTTGTTTATAGTTTTTATTATTCCCACTAACAGTAGCGTAAACCTTCCTCCCTCAACTTATCAGATCACTCAATTGCTATTGGCGTATCATAACCTATAAGAATTGCACTGAGAAGGGGATGCCATCACTTGGCTGGCAATCACATCTTTTTATCTAGGTCCTGATGTAGGTGCTAGTGTTGTGTAGAGAGTGGTAGCAAATGAGGCATAGGATTGATGTAATGTAATGTGTATACTTGTAAAGCGCACTGTTGCCAGCCGGCGTCCTGGCGCTGTATACCGCTGGGGAACCAGTCCTGGCTTTCCCTGTGGGATGGTCCCTGCTGGGAATCCCCAAGGTTGAGCCAGGCATCCCCGGCGTTGAGGGGGCCGTTGTGGAGATTAGGCAAGCTAATGCCCAGAGTTGCAGAGTGGGACCCCTGGTTAGAGTAGGCACTGACGTGAGAATTATCGAGTCCGCTGACCCTGGTCCATGACCCTGCCGCGTCGGGAATCAAACCCTGGTCCCGCGCCGACTTCTGCATTTGGGTCTGCCGCCTCTAACCAGTGAGCCATTGAGAGATGTACCCCAGTCGGAACATGAAAACTGAGAAAACATGAAAACTGAGATTCTAATTTTTAGTAGGGTGTGGATTTTCACAATATCCATAGTACTGATTATCAAGCCTTAGAAAATCTGTTTTTTATTGCTGTGCATTCGTTTGAAAATATTCAAGTTCTAATGCACTAACAGTGGACTTTTCCATCTGCAGAATATACTGAATGACCAGAGATGGCAGTGCTGCGGAAGAGAATTTGTCTGCATTGCTGAGACCAAAAAAAAAACAAGAAGCCATTTCTCAGCACTCTGCCTTCCTTCATCAATTTAAATGGTAAGTCAAACTCGAGTTAGTGGGGTCTTGGCATGATTATCTTTGTCAAGACTCTACCAAAATGGATGATGTTACGGTGATCATCATATTTTATCAGACTTTGTCTCTGAAGCTGAGAAAGCCTGCGTTAGATACCTGTGCTAACAATGTGTCATCAGAGGACATTACTGTCTTTAAGGCTGGAAAGAGTTTCCTTAATTTGGAGCGATGGCCTTACTTTCTCAAGGAGTGAAGCTCATTTGACCTGTTTCCCTGCACTCTGTGTGTGGGTCTCTGATACTCCAGATGGATAGCTGTTTAGGATACTCGGCGGTCTTGCAACTCCATCCAATTTTCAAAAGGAGCCCAATGCTTTCCCAGTATACTGTCTAGCTGCCTTGCAGTCCTAATTACATATAGTTACCTAGTGCATAATTGCTGATTTCTCCTCCTCATGTGTTTCCTCGTCACCCAGGGCGATTGGTCACGTGCTGTCCTGACATCATAAAGCTAGAGCAGGATGTCATCTGACATGAGGGACAATCAGTTGCCTAGCAAGCACTAAGATACATTTATCATGGTATTGAACAGGGTTGCAGGGTAAACAGGGCGCCCAGCTGAAGACCTAGATGGTGAGATGAATGAAACTGGCGCATTATTTGAGACTTGTGCATCTGTTTGAAGGTGCAGTTAATCACAATGTTCTCGACTTCTCTATAGCTTAACTGATAAGGATGTACTAAGATGAAGATGTTAAGATGTTGTTTATAGTTTTTATTATTCCCACTAACAGTAGCGTAAACCTTCCTCCCTCAACTTATAAGATCACTCAATTGCTATTGACCTATTATAACCTATAAGAATTGCACTGAGAAGGGGATGCCATCACTTGGCTGGCAATCACATCTTTTTATCTAGGTCCTGATGTAGGTGCTAGTGTTGTGTAGAGAGTGGTAGCAAATGAGGCATAGGATTGATGTAATGTAATGTGTATACTTGTAAAGCGCACTGTTGCCAGCCGGCGTCCTGGCGCTGTATACCGCTGGGGAACCAGTCCTGGCTTTCCCTGTGGGATGGTCCCTGCTGGGAATCCCCAAGGTGGAGCCAGGCATCCCCGGCGTTGAGGGGGCCGTTGTGGAGATTAGGCAAGCTAATGCCCAGAGTTGCAGAGTGGGACCCCTGGTTAGAGTAGGCACCGACGTCGGAATTATCGAGTCCACTGACCCTGGTCCATGACCCTGCCGCGTCGGGAATCGAACCCTGGTCCTGGGCCGACTTCTGCTTTTGGGTCTGCCGCCTCTAACCAGTGAGCCATTGAGAGATGTACCCCAGGCTGAACATGAAAACTGAGAAAACATGAAAACTGAGATTCTAATTTTTAGTAGGGTGTGGATTTTCACAATATCCATAGTACTGATTATCAAGCCTTAGAAAATCTGTTTTTTATTGCAGTGCATTCGTTTGAAAATATTCAAGTTCTAATGCACTAACAGTGGACTTTTCCATCTGCAGAATATACTGAATGACCAGAGATGGCAGTGCTGCGGAAGAGAATTTGTCTGCATTGCTGAGACCAAAAAAAAAACCAAGAAGCCATTTCTCAGCACTCCGCCTTCCTTCATCAATTTAAATGGTAAGTCAAACTCGAGTTAGTGGGGTCTTGGCATGATTATCTTTGTCAAGACTCTACCAAAATGGATGACGTTACGGTGATCATCATATTTTATCAGACTTTGTCTCCGAAGCTGAGAAAGCCTGCGTTAGATACCTGTGCTAACAATGTGTCATCAGAGGACATTACTGTCTTTAAGGCTGGAAGGAGTTTCCTTAATTTGGAGCGATGGCCTTACTTTCTCAAGGAGTGAAGCTCATTTGACCTGTTTCCCTGCACTCTGTGTGTGGGTCTCTGATACTCCAGATGGATAGCTGTTTAGGATACTCGGCGGTCTTGCAACTCCATCCAATTTTCAAAAGGAGCCCAATGCTTTCCCAGTATACTGCCTAGCTGCCTTGCAGTCCTAATTACATATAGTTACCTAGTGCATAATTGCTGATGTCTCCTCCTCCTGTGTTTCCTCGTCACCGAGGGCGATTGGTCACGTGCTGTCCTGACATCATAAAGCTAGAGCAGGATGTCATCTGACATGAGGGACAATCAGTTGCCTAGCAAAGCACTAAGATACATTTATCATGGTATTGAACTGGGTTGCAGGGTAAACAGGGCGCCCAGCTGAAGACCTAGATGGTGAGATGAATGAAATTGTCGCATTATTTGAGACTTGTGCATCTGTTTGAAGGTGCAGTTAATCACAATGTTCTCGACTTCTCTATAGCTTAACTGATGAGGATGTACTAAGATGAAGATGTTAAGATGTTGTTTATAGTTTTTATTATTCCCACTAACAGTAGCGTAAACCTTCCTCCCTCAACTTATCAGATCACTCAATTGCTATTGGCGTATCATAACCTATAAGAATTGCACTGAGAAGGGGATGCCATCACTTGGCTGGCAATCACATCTTTTTATCTAGGTCCTGATGTAGGTGGTAGTGTTGTGTAGAGAGTGGTAGCAAATGAGGCATAGGATTGATGTAATGTAATGTGTATACTTGTAAAGCGCACTGTTGCCAGCCGGCGTCCTGGCGCTGTATACCGCTGGGGAACCAGTCCTGGCTTTCCCTGTGGGATGGTCCCTGCTGGGAATCCCCAAGGTTGAGCCAGGCATCCCCGGCGTTGAGGGGGCCGTTGTGGAGATTAGGCAAGCTAATGCCCAGAGTTGCAGAGTGGGACCCCTGGTTAGAGTAGGCACTGACGTGAGAATTATCGAGTCCGCTGACCCTGGTCCATGACCCTGCCGCGTCGGGAATCAAACCCTGGTCCCGGGCCGACTTCTGCGTTTGGGTCTGCCGCCTCTAACCAGTGAGCCATTGAGAGATGTACCCCAGTCGGAACATGAAAACTGAGAAAACATGAAAACTGAGATTCTAATTTTTAGTAGGGTGTGGATTTTCACAATATCCATAGTACTGATTATCAAGCCTTAGAAAATCTGTTTTTTATTGCTGTGCATTCGTTTGAAAATATTCAAGTTCTAATGCACTAACAGTGGACTTTTCCATCTGCAGAATATACTGAATGACCAGAGATGGCAGTGCTGCGGAAGAGAATTTGTCTGCATTGCTGAGACCAAAAAAAAAACAAGAAGCCATTTCTCAGCACTCTGCCTTCCTTCATCAATTTAAATGGTAAGTCAAACTCGAGTTAGTGGGGTCTTGGCATGATTATCTTTGTCAAGACTCTACCAAAATGGATGATGTTACGGTGATCATCATATTTTATCAGACTTTGTCTCTGAAGCTGAGAAAGCCTGCGTTAGATACCTGTGCTAACAATGTGTCATCAGAGGACATTACTGTCTTTAAGGCTGGAAAGAGTTTCCTTAATTTGGAGCGATGGCCTTACTTTCTCAAGGAGTGAAGCTCATTTGACCTGTTTCCCTGCACTCTGTGTGTGGGTCTCTGATACTCCAGATGGATAGCTGTTTAGGATACTCGGCGGTCTTGCAACTCCATCCAATTTTCAAAAGGAGCCCAATGCTTTCCCAGTATACTGTCTAGCTGCCTTGCAGTCCTAATTACATATAGTTACCTAGTGCATAATTGCTGATTCTCCTCCTCATGTGTTTCCTCGTCACCCAGGGCGATTGGTCACGTGCTGTCCTGACATCATAAAGCTAGAGCAGGATGTCATCTGACATGAGGGACAATCAGTTGCCTAGCAAGCACTAAGATACATTTATCATGGTATTGAACAGGGTTGCAGGGTAAACAGGGCGCCCAGCTGAAGACCTAGATGGTGAGATGAATGAAACTGGCGCATTATTTGAGACTTGTGCATCTGTTTGAAGGTGCAGTTAATCACAATGTTCTCGACTTCTCTATAGCTTAACTGATAAGGATGTACTAAGATGAAGATGTTAAGATGTTGTTTATAGTTTTTATTATTCCCACTAACAGTAGCGTAAACCTTCCTCCCTCAACTTATAAGATCACTCAATTGCTATTGACCTATTATAACCTATAAGAATTGCACTGAGAAGGGGATGCCATCACTTGGCTGGCAATCACATCTTTTTATCTAGGTCCTGATGTAGGTGCTAGTGTTGTGTAGAGAGTGGTAGCAAATGAGGCATAGGATTGATGTAATGTAATGTGTATACTTGTAAAGCGCACTGTTGCCAGCCGGCGTCCTGGCGCTGTATACCGCTGGGGAACCAGTCCTGGCTTTCCCTGTGGGATGGTCCCTGCTGGGAATCCCCAAGGTGGAGCCAGGCATCCCCGGCGTTGAGGGGGCCGTTGTGGAGATTAGGCAAGCTAATGCCCAGAGTTGCAGAGTGGGACCCCTGGTTAGAGTAGGCACCGACGTCGGAATTATCGAGTCCACTGACCCTGGTCCATGACCCTGCCGCGTCGGGAATCGAACCCTGGTCCTGGGCCGACTTCTGCTTTTGGGTCTGCCGCCTCTAACCAGGGAGCCATTGAGAGATGTACCCCAGGCTGAACATGAAAACTGAGAAAACATGAAAACTGAGATTCTAATTTTTAGTAGGGTGTGGATTTTCACAATATCCATAGTACTGATTATCAAGCCTTAGAAAATCTGTTTTTTATTGCTGTGCATTAGTTTGAAAATATTCAAGTTCTAATGCACTAACAGTGGACTTTTCCATCTGCAGAATATACTGAATGACCAGAGATGGCAGTGCTGCGGAAGAGAATTTGTCTGCATTGCTGAGACCAAAAAAAAAAACAAGAAGCCATTTCCCAGCACTCTGCCTTCCTTCATCAATTTAAATGGTAAGTCAAACTCGAGTTAGTGGGGTCTTGGCATGATTATCTTTGTCAAGACTCTACCAAAATGGATGATGTTACGGTCATCATCATATTTTATCAGACTTTGTCTCCAAAGCTGAGAAAGCCTGCGTTAGATACCTGTGCTAACAATGTGTCATCAGAGGACATTACTGTCTTTAAGGCTGGAAAGAGTTTCCTTAATTTGGAGCGATGGCCTTACTTTCTCAAGGAGTGAAGCTCATTTGACCTGTTTCCCTGCACTTTGTGTGTGGGTCTCTGATACTCCAGATGGATAGCTGTTTAGGATACTCGGCGGTCTTGCAACTCCATCCAATTTTCAAAAGGAGCCCAATGCTTTCCCAGTATACTGCCTAGCTGCCTTGCAGTCCTAATTACATATAGTTACCTAGTGCATAATTGCTGATTTCTCCTCCTCCTGTGTTTCCTCGTCACCCAGGGCGATTGGTCACGTGCTGTCCTGACATCATAAAGCTAGAGCAGGATGTCATCTGACATGAGGGACAATCAGTTGCCTAGCAAGCACTAAGATACATTTATCATGGTATTGAACTGGGTTGCAGGGTAAACAGGGCGCCCAGCTGAAGACCTAGATGGTGAGATGAATGAAACTGGCGCATTATTTGAGACTTGTGCATCTGTTTGAAGGTGCAGTTAATCACAATGTTCTCGACTTCTCTATAGCTTAACTGATAAGGATGTACTAAGATGAAGATGTTAAGATGTTGTTTATAGTTTTTATTATTCCCACTAACAGTAGCGTAAACTTTCCTCCCTCAACTTATCAGATCACTCAATTGCTATTGGCGTATCATAACCTATAAGAATTGCACTGAGAAGGGGATGCCATCACTTGGCTGGCAATCACATCTTTTTATCTAGGTCCTGATGTAGGTGGTAGTGTTGTTTAGAGAGTGGTAGCAAATGAGGCATAGGATTGATGTAATGTAATGTGTATACTTGTAAAGCGCACTGTTGCCAGCCGGCGTCCTGGCGCTGTATACCGCTGGGGAACCAGTCCTGGCTTTCCCTGTGGGATGGTCCCTGCTGGGAATCCCCAAGGTGGAGCCAGGCATCCCCTGCGTTGAGGGGGCCGTTGTGGAGATTAGGCAAGCTAATGCCCAGAGTTGCAGAGTGGGACCCCTGGTTAGAGTAGGCACTGACGTGAGAATTATCGAGTCCGCTGACCCTGGTCCATGACCCTGCCGCGTCGGGAATCGAACCCTGGTCCTGGGCCGACTTCTGCTTTTGGGTCTGCCGCCTCTAACCAGTGAGCCATTGAGAGATGTACCCCAGGCTGAACATGAAAACTGAGAAAACATGAAAACTGAGATTCTAATTTTTAGTAGGGTGTGGATTTTCACAATATCCATAGTACTGATTATCAAGCCTTAGAAAATCTGTTTTTATTGCTGTGCATTCGTTTGAAAATATTCAAGTTCTAATGCACTAACAGTGGGCTTTTCCATCTGCAGAATATACTGAATGACCAGAGATGGCAGTGCTGCGGAAGAGAATTTGTCTGCATTGCTGAGACCAAAAAAAAAACAAGAAGCCATTTCTCAGCACTCTGCCTTCCTTCATCAATTTAAATGGTAAGTCAAACTCGAGTTAGTGGGGTCTTGGCATGATTATCTTTGTCAAGACTCTACCAAAATGGATGACGTTACGGTGATCATCATATTTTATCAGACTTTGTCTCCGTAGCTGAGAAAGCCTGCGTTAGATACCTGTGCTAACAATGTGTCATCAGAGGACATTACTGTCTTTAAGGCTGGAAAGAGTTTCCTTAATTTGGAGCGATGGCCTTACTTTCTCAAGGAGTGAAGCTCATTTGACCTGTTTCCCTGCACTTTGTGTGTGGGTCTCTGATACTCCAGATGGATAGCTGTTTAGGATACTCGGCGGTCTTGCAACTCCATCCAATTTTCAAAAGGAGCCCAATGCTTTCCCAGTATACTGCCTAGCTGCCTTGCAGTCCTAATTACATATAGTTACCTAGTGCATAATTGCTGATTTCTCCTCCTCCTGTGTTTCCTCGTCACCCAGGGCGATTGGTCACGTGCTGTCCTGACATCATAAAGCTAGAGCAGGATGTCATCTGACATGAGGGACAATCAGTTGCCTAGCAAGCACTAAGATACATTTATCATGGTATTGAACTGGGTTGCAGGGTAAACAGGGCGCCCAGCTGAAGACCTAGATGGTGAGATGAATGAAACTGGCGCATTATTTGAGACTTGTGCATCTGTTTGAAGGTGCAGTTAATCACAATGTTCTCGACTTCTCTATAGCTTAACTGATAAGGATGTACTAAGATGAAGATGTTAAGATGTTGTTTATAGTTTTTATTATTCCCACTAACAGTAGCGTAAACCTTCCTCCCTCAACTTATCAGATCACTCAATTGCTATTGGCGTATCATAACCTATAAGAATTGCACTGAGAAGGGGATGCCATCACTTGGCTGGCAATCACATCTTTTTATCTAGGTCCTGATGTAGGTGGTAGTGTTGTTTAGAGAGTGGTAGCAAATGAGGCATAGGATTGATGTAATGTAATGTGTATACTTGTAAAGCGCACTGTTGCCAGCCGGCGTCCTGGCGCTGTATACCGCTGGGGAACCAGTCCTGGCTTTCCCTGTGGGATGGTCCCTGCTGGGAATCCCCAAGGTGGAGCCAGGCATCCCCTGCGTTGAGGGGGCCGTTGTGGAGATTAGGCAAGCTAATGCCCAGAGTTGCAGAGTGGGACCCCTGGTTAGAGTAGGCACTGACGTGAGAATTATCGAGTCCGCTGACCCTGGTCCATGACCCTGCCGCGTCGGGAATCGAACCCTGGTCCTGGGCCGACTTCTGCTTTTGGGTCTGCCGCCTCTAACCAGTGAGCCATTGAGAGATGTACCCCAGGCTGAACATGAAAACTGAGAAAACATGAAAACTGAGATTCTAATTTTTAGTAGGGTGTGGATTTTCACAATATCCATAGTACTGATTATCAAGCCTTAGAAAATCTGTTTTTTATTGCTGTGCATTAGTTTGAAAATATTCAAGTTCTAATGCACTAACAGTGGACTTTTCCATCTGCAGAATATACTGAATGACCAGAGATGGCAGTGCTGCGGAAGAGAATTTGTCTGCATTGCTGAGACCAAAAAAAAAACCAAGAAGCCATTTCTCAGCACTCCGCCTTCCTTCATCAATTTAAATGGTAAGTCAAACTCGAGTTAGTGGGGTCTTGGCATGATTATCTTTGTCAAGACTCTACCAAAATGGATGACGTTACGGTGATCATCATATTTTATCAGACTTTGTCTCCGAAGCTGAGAAAGCCTGCGTTAGATACCTGTGCTAACAATGTGTCATCAGAGGACATTACTGTCTTTAAGGCTGGAAGGAGTTTCCTTAATTTGGAGCGATGGCCTTACTTTCTCAAGGAGTGAAGCTCATTTGACCTGTTTCCCTGCACTCTGTGTGTGGGTCTCTGATACTCCAGATGGATAGCTGTTTAGGATACTCGGCGGTCTTGCAACTCCATCCAATTTTCAAAAGGAGCCCAATGCTTTCCCAGTATACTGCCTAGCTGCCTTGCAGTCCTAATTACATATAGTTACCTAGTGCATAATTGCTGATGTCTCCTCCTCCTGTGTTTCCTCGTCACCGAGGGCGATTGGTCACGTGCTGTCCTGACATCATAAAGCTAGAGCAGGATGTCATCTGACATGAGGGACAATCAGTTGCCTAGCAAAGCACTAAGATACATTTATCATGGTATTGAACTGGGTTGCAGGGTAAACAGGGCGCCCAGCTGAAGACCTAGATGGTGAGATGAATGAAATTGTCGCATTATTTGAGACTTGTGCATCTGTTTGAAGGTGCAGTTAATCACAATGTTCTCGACTTCTCTATAGCTTAACTGATGAGGATGTACTAAGATGAAGATGTTAAGATGTTGTTTATAGTTTTTATTATTCCCACTAACAGTAGCGTAAACCTTCCTCCCTCAACTTATCAGATCACTCAATTGCTATTGGCGTATCATAACCTATAAGAATTGCACTGAGAAGGGGATGCCATCACTTGGCTGGCAATCACATCTTTTTATCTAGGTCCTGATGTAGGTGGTAGTGTTGTGTAGAGAGTGGTAGCAAATGAGGCATAGGATTGATGTAATGTAATGTGTATACTTGTAAAGCGCACTGTTGCCAGCCGGCGTCCTGGCGCTGTATACCGCTGGGGAACCAGTCCTGGCTTTCCCTGTGGGATGGTCCCTGCTGGGAATCCCCAAGGTTGAGCCAGGCATCCCCGGCGTTGAGGGGGCCGTTGTGGAGATTAGGCAAGCTAATGCCCAGAGTTGCAGAGTGGGACCCCTGGTTAGAGTAGGCACTGACGTGAGAATTATCGAGTCCGCTGACCCTGGTCCATGACCCTGCCGCGTCGGGAATCAAACCCTGGTCCCGCGCCGACTTCTGCATTTGGGTCTGCCGCCTCTAACCAGTGAGCCATTGAGAGATGTACCCCAGTCGGAACATGAAAACTGAGAAAACATGAAAACTGAGATTCTAATTTTTAGTAGGGTGTGGATTTTCACAATATCCATAGTACTGATTATCAAGCCTTAGAAAATCTGTTTTTTATTGCTGTGCATTCGTTTGAAAATATTCAAGTTCTAATGCACTAACAGTGGACTTTTCCATCTGCAGAATATACTGAATGACCAGAGATGGCAGTGCTGCGGAAGAGAATTTGTCTGCATTGCTGAGACCAAAAAAAAAACAAGAAGCCATTTCTCAGCACTCTGCCTTCCTTCATCAATTTAAATGGTAAGTCAAACTCGAGTTAGTGGGGTCTTGGCATGATTATCTTTGTCAAGACTCTACCAAAATGGATGATGTTACGGTGATCATCATATTTTATCAGACTTTGTCTCTGAAGCTGAGAAAGCCTGCGTTAGATACCTGTGCTAACAATGTGTCATCAGAGGACATTACTGTCTTTAAGGCTGGAAAGAGTTTCCTTAATTTGGAGCGATGGCCTTACTTTCTCAAGGAGTGAAGCTCATTTGACCTGTTTCCCTGCACTCTGTGTGTGGGTCTCTGATACTCCAGATGGATAGCTGTTTAGGATACTCGGCGGTCTTGCAACTCCATCCAATTTTCAAAAGGAGCCCAATGCTTTCCCAGTATACTGTCTAGCTGCCTTGCAGTCCTAATTACATATAGTTACCTAGTGCATAATTGCTGATTTCTCCTCCTCATGTGTTTCCTCGTCACCCAGGGCGATTGGTCACGTGCTGTCCTGACATCATAAAGCTAGAGCAGGATGTCATCTGACATGAGGGACAATCAGTTGCCTAGCAAGCACTAAGATACATTTATCATGGTATTGAACAGGGTTGCAGGGTAAACAGGGCGCCCAGCTGAAGACCTAGATGGTGAGATGAATGAAACTGGCGCATTATTTGAGACTTGTGCATCTGTTTGAAGGTGCAGTTAATCACAATGTTCTCGACTTCTCTATAGCTTAACTGATAAGGATGTACTAAGATGAAGATGTTAAGATGTTGTTTATAGTTTTTATTATTCCCACTAACAGTAGCGTAAACCTTCCTCCCTCAACTTATAAGATCACTCAATTGCTATTGACCTATTATAACCTATAAGAATTGCACTGAGAAGGGGATGCCATCACTTGGCTGGCAATCACATCTTTTTATCTAGGTCCTGATGTAGGTGCTAGTGTTGTGTAGAGAGTGGTAGCAAATGAGGCATAGGATTGATGTAATGTAATGTGTATACTTGTAAAGCGCACTGTTGCCAGCCGGCGTCCTGGCGCTGTATACCGCTGGGGAACCAGTCCTGGCTTTCCCTGTGGGATGGTCCCTGCTGGGAATCCCCAAGGTGGAGCCAGGCATCCCCGGCGTTGAGGGGGCCGTTGTGGAGATTAGGCAAGCTAATGCCCAGAGTTGCAGAGTGGGACCCCTGGTTAGAGTAGGCACCGACGTCGGAATTATCGAGTCCACTGACCCTGGTCCATGACCCTGCCGCGTCGGGAATCGAACCCTGGTCCTGGGCCGACTTCTGCTTTTGGGTCTGCCGCCTCTAACCAGTGAGCCATTGAGAGATGTACCCCAGGCTGAACATGAAAACTGAGAAAACATGAAAACTGAGATTCTAATTTTTAGTAGGGTGTGGATTTTCACAATATCCATAGTACTGATTATCAAGCCTTAGAAAATCTGTTTTTTATTGCAGTGCATTCGTTTGAAAATATTCAAGTTCTAATGCACTAACAGTGGACTTTTCCATCTGCAGAATATACTGAATGACCAGAGATGGCAGTGCTGCGGAAGAGAATTTGTCTGCATTGCTGAGACCAAAAAAAAAACCAAGAAGCCATTTCTCAGCACTCCGCCTTCCTTCATCAATTTAAATGGTAAGTCAAACTCGAGTTAGTGGGGTCTTGGCATGATTATCTTTGTCAAGACTCTACCAAAATGGATGACGTTACGGTGATCATCATATTTTATCAGACTTTGTCTCCGAAGCTGAGAAAGCCTGCGTTAGATACCTGTGCTAACAATGTGTCATCAGAGGACATTACTGTCTTTAAGGCTGGAAGGAGTTTCCTTAATTTGGAGCGATGGCCTTACTTTCTCAAGGAGTGAAGCTCATTTGACCTGTTTCCCTGCACTCTGTGTGTGGGTCTCTGATACTCCAGATGGATAGCTGTTTAGGATACTCGGCGGTCTTGCAACTCCATCCAATTTTCAAAAGGAGCCCAATGCTTTCCCAGTATACTGCCTAGCTGCCTTGCAGTCCTAATTACATATAGTTACCTAGTGCATAATTGCTGATGTCTCCTCCTCCTGTGTTTCCTCGTCACCGAGGGCGATTGGTCACGTGCTGTCCTGACATCATAAAGCTAGAGCAGGATGTCATCTGACATGAGGGACAATCAGTTGCCTAGCAAAGCACTAAGATACATTTATCATGGTATTGAACTGGGTTGCAGGGTAAACAGGGCGCCCAGCTGAAGACCTAGATGGTGAGATGAATGAAATTGTCGCATTATTTGAGACTTGTGCATCTGTTTGAAGGTGCAGTTAATCACAATGTTCTCGACTTCTCTATAGCTTAACTGATGAGGATGTACTAAGATGAAGATGTTAAGATGTTGTTTATAGTTTTTATTATTCCCACTAACAGTAGCGTAAACCTTCCTCCCTCAACTTATCAGATCACTCAATTGCTATTGGCGTATCATAACCTATAAGAATTGCACTGAGAAGGGGATGCCATCACTTGGCTGGCAATCACATCTTTTTATCTAGGTCCTGATGTAGGTGGTAGTGTTGTGTAGAGAGTGGTAGCAAATGAGGCATAGGATTGATGTAATGTAATGTGTATACTTGTAAAGCGCACTGTTGCCAGCCGGCGTCCTGGCGCTGTATACCGCTGGGGAACCAGTCCTGGCTTTCCCTGTGGGATGGTCCCTGCTGGGAATCCCCAAGGTTGAGCCAGGCATCCCCGGCGTTGAGGGGGCCGTTGTGGAGATTAGGCAAGCTAATGCCCAGAGTTGCAGAGTGGGACCCCTGGTTAGAGTAGGCACTGACGTGAGAATTATCGAGTCCGCTGACCCTGGTCCATGACCCTGCCGCGTCGGGAATCAAACCCTGGTCCCGGGCCGACTTCTGCGTTTGGGTCTGCCGCCTCTAACCAGTGAGCCATTGAGAGATGTACCCCAGTCGGAACATGAAAACTGAGAAAACATGAAAACTGAGATTCTAATTTTTAGTAGGGTGTGGATTTTCACAATATCCATAGTACTGATTATCAAGCCTTAGAAAATCTGTTTTTTATTGCTGTGCATTCGTTTGAAAATATTCAAGTTCTAATGCACTAACAGTGGACTTTTCCATCTGCAGAATATACTGAATGACCAGAGATGGCAGTGCTGCGGAAGAGAATTTGTCTGCATTGCTGAGACCAAAAAAAAAACAAGAAGCCATTTCTCAGCACTCTGCCTTCCTTCATCAATTTAAATGGTAAGTCAAACTCGAGTTAGTGGGGTCTTGGCATGATTATCTTTGTCAAGACTCTACCAAAATGGATGATGTTACGGTGATCATCATATTTTATCAGACTTTGTCTCTGAAGCTGAGAAAGCCTGCGTTAGATACCTGTGCTAACAATGTGTCATCAGAGGACATTACTGTCTTTAAGGCTGGAAAGAGTTTCCTTAATTTGGAGCGATGGCCTTACTTTCTCAAGGAGTGAAGCTCATTTGACCTGTTTCCCTGCACTCTGTGTGTGGGTCTCTGATACTCCAGATGGATAGCTGTTTAGGATACTCGGCGGTCTTGCAACTCCATCCAATTTTCAAAAGGAGCCCAATGCTTTCCCAGTATACTGTCTAGCTGCCTTGCAGTCCTAATTACATATAGTTACCTAGTGCATAATTGCTGATTCTCCTCCTCATGTGTTTCCTCGTCACCCAGGGCGATTGGTCACGTGCTGTCCTGACATCATAAAGCTAGAGCAGGATGTCATCTGACATGAGGGACAATCAGTTGCCTAGCAAGCACTAAGATACATTTATCATGGTATTGAACAGGGTTGCAGGGTAAACAGGGCGCCCAGCTGAAGACCTAGATGGTGAGATGAATGAAACTGGCGCATTATTTGAGACTTGTGCATCTGTTTGAAGGTGCAGTTAATCACAATGTTCTCGACTTCTCTATAGCTTAACTGATAAGGATGTACTAAGATGAAGATGTTAAGATGTTGTTTATAGTTTTTATTATTCCCACTAACAGTAGCGTAAACCTTCCTCCCTCAACTTATAAGATCACTCAATTGCTATTGACCTATTATAACCTATAAGAATTGCACTGAGAAGGGGATGCCATCACTTGGCTGGCAATCACATCTTTTTATCTAGGTCCTGATGTAGGTGCTAGTGTTGTGTAGAGAGTGGTAGCAAATGAGGCATAGGATTGATGTAATGTAATGTGTATACTTGTAAAGCGCACTGTTGCCAGCCGGCGTCCTGGCGCTGTATACCGCTGGGGAACCAGTCCTGGCTTTCCCTGTGGGATGGTCCCTGCTGGGAATCCCCAAGGTGGAGCCAGGCATCCCCGGCGTTGAGGGGGCCGTTGTGGAGATTAGGCAAGCTAATGCCCAGAGTTGCAGAGTGGGACCCCTGGTTAGAGTAGGCACCGACGTCGGAATTATCGAGTCCACTGACCCTGGTCCATGACCCTGCCGCGTCGGGAATCGAACCCTGGTCCTGGGCCGACTTCTGCTTTTGGGTCTGCCGCCTCTAACCAGGGAGCCATTGAGAGATGTACCCCAGGCTGAACATGAAAACTGAGAAAACATGAAAACTGAGATTCTAATTTTTAGTAGGGTGTGGATTTTCACAATATCCATAGTACTGATTATCAAGCCTTAGAAAATCTGTTTTTTACTGCTGTGCATTAGTTTGGAAATATTCAAGTTCTAATGCACTAACAGTGGACTTTTCCATCTGCAGAATATACTGAATGACCAGAGATGGCAGTGCTGCGGAAGAGAATTTGTCTGCATTGCTGAGACCAAAAAAAAAAACAAGAAGCCATTTCCCAGCACTCTGCCTTCCTTCATCAATTTAAATGGTAAGTCAAACTCGAGTTAGTGGGGTCTTGGCATGATTATCTTTGTCAAGACTCTACCAAAATGGATGATGTTACGGTCATCATCATATTTTATCAGACTTTGTCTCCAAAGCTGAGAAAGCCTGCGTTAGATACCTGTGCTAACAATGTGTCATCAGAGGACATTACTGTCTTTAAGGCTGGAAAGAGTTTCCTTAATTTGGAGCGATGGCCTTACTTTCTCAAGGAGTGAAGCTCATTTGACCTGTTTCCCTGCACTTTGTGTGTGGGTCTCTGATACTCCAGATGGATAGCTGTTTAGGATACTCGGCGGTCTTGCAACTCCATCCAATTTTCAAAAGGAGCCCAATGCTTTCCCAGTATACTGCCTAGCTGCCTTGCAGTCCTAATTACATATAGTTACCTAGTGCATAATTGCTGATTTCTCCTCCTCCTGTGTTTCCTCGTCACCCAGGGCGATTGGTCACGTGCTGTCCTGACATCATAAAGCTAGAGCAGGATGTCATCTGACATGAGGGACAATCAGTTGCCTAGCAAGCACTAAGATACATTTATCATGGTATTGAACTGGGTTGCAGGGTAAACAGGGCGCCCAGCTGAAGACCTAGATGGTGAGATGAATGAAACTGGCGCATTATTTGAGACTTGTGCATCTGTTTGAAGGTGCAGTTAATCACAATGTTCTCGACTTCTCTATAGCTTAACTGATAAGGATGTACTAAGATGAAGATGTTAAGATGTTGTTTATAGTTTTTATTATTCCCACTAACAGTAGCGTAAACTTTCCTCCCTCAACTTATCAGATCACTCAATTGCTATTGGCGTATCATAACCTATAAGAATTGCACTGAGAAGGGGATGCCATCACTTGGCTGGCAATCACATCTTTTTATCTAGGTCCTGATGTAGGTGGTAGTGTTGTTTAGAGAGTGGTAGCAAATGAGGCATAGGATTGATGTAATGTAATGTGTATACTTGTAAAGCGCACTGTTGCCAGCCGGCGTCCTGGCGCTGTATACCGCTGGGGAACCAGTCCTGGCTTTCCCTGTGGGATGGTCCCTGCTGGGAATCCCCAAGGTGGAGCCAGGCATCCCCTGCGTTGAGGGGGCCGTTGTGGAGATTAGGCAAGCTAATGCCCAGAGTTGCAGAGTGGGACCCCTGGTTAGAGTAGGCACTGACGTGAGAATTATCGAGTCCGCTGACCCTGGTCCATGACCCTGCCGCGTCGGGAATCGAACCCTGGTCCTGGGCCGACTTCTGCTTTTGGGTCTGCCGCCTCTAACCAGTGAGCCATTGAGAGATGTACCCCAGGCTGAACATGAAAACTGAGAAAACATGAAAACTGAGATTCTAATTTTTAGTAGGGTGTGGATTTTCACAATATCCATAGTACTGATTATCAAGCCTTAGAAAATCTGTTTTTATTGCTGTGCATTCGTTTGAAAATATTCAAGTTCTAATGCACTAACAGTGGGCTTTTCCATCTGCAGAATATACTGAATGACCAGAGATGGCAGTGCTGCGGAAGAGAATTTGTCTGCATTGCTGAGACCAAAAAAAAAACAAGAAGCCATTTCTCAGCACTCTGCCTTCCTTCATCAATTTAAATGGTAAGTCAAACTCGAGTTAGTGGGGTCTTGGCATGATTATCTTTGTCAAGACTCTACCAAAATGGATGACGTTACGGTGATCATCATATTTTATCAGACTTTGTCTCCGTAGCTGAGAAAGCCTGCGTTAGATACCTGTGCTAACAATGTGTCATCAGAGGACATTACTGTCTTTAAGGCTGGAAAGAGTTTCCTTAATTTGGAGCGATGGCCTTACTTTCTCAAGGAGTGAAGCTCATTTGACCTGTTTCCCTGCACTTTGTGTGTGGGTCTCTGATACTCCAGATGGATAGCTGTTTAGGATACTCGGCGGTCTTGCAACTCCATCCAATTTTCAAAAGGAGCCCAATGCTTTCCCAGTATACTGCCTAGCTGCCTTGCAGTCCTAATTACATATAGTTACCTAGTGCATAATTGCTGATTTCTCCTCCTCCTGTGTTTCCTCGTCACCCAGGGCGATTGGTCACGTGCTGTCCTGACATCATAAAGCTAGAGCAGGATGTCATCTGACATGAGGGACAATCAGTTGCCTAGCAAGCACTAAGATACATTTATCATGGTATTGAACTGGGTTGCAGGGTAAACAGGGCGCCCAGCTGAAGACCTAGATGGTGAGATGAATGAAACTGGCGCATTATTTGAGACTTGTGCATCTGTTTGAAGGTGCAGTTAATCACAATGTTCTCGACTTCTCTATAGCTTAACTGATAAGGATGTACTAAGATGAAGATGTTAAGATGTTGTTTATAGTTTTTATTATTCCCACTAACAGTAGCGTAAACCTTCCTCCCTCAACTTATCAGATCACTCAATTGCTATTGGCGTATCATAACCTATAAGAATTGCACTGAGAAGGGGATGCCATCACTTGGCTGGCAATCACATCTTTTTATCTAGGTCCTGATGTAGGTGGTAGTGTTGTTTAGAGAGTGGTAGCAAATGAGGCATAGGATTGATGTAATGTAATGTGTATACTTGTAAAGCGCACTGTTGCCAGCCGGCGTCCTGGCGCTGTATACCGCTGGGGAACCAGTCCTGGCTTTCCCTGTGGGATGGTCCCTGCTGGGAATCCCCAAGGTGGAGCCAGGCATCCCCTGCGTTGAGGGGGCCGTTGTGGAGATTAGGCAAGCTAATGCCCAGAGTTGCAGAGTGGGACCCCTGGTTAGAGTAGGCACTGACGTGAGAATTATCGAGTCCGCTGACCCTGGTCCATGACCCTGCCGCGTCGGGAATCGAACCCTGGTCCTGGGCCGACTTCTGCTTTTGGGTCTGCCGCCTCTAACCAGTGAGCCATTGAGAGATGTACCCCAGGCTGAACATGAAAACTGAGAAAACATGAAAACTGAGATTCTAATTTTTAGTAGGGTGTGGATTTTCACAATATCCATAGTACTGATTATCAAGCCTTAGAAAATCTGTTTTTTATTGCTGTGCATTAGTTTGAAAATATTCAAGTTCTAATGCACTAACAGTGGACTTTTCCATCTGCAGAATATACTGAATGACCAGAGATGGCAGTGCTGCGGAAGAGAATTTGTCTGCATTGCTGAGACAAAAAAAAAAACCATGAAGCCATTTCTCAGCACTCTGCCTTCCTTCATCAATTTAAATGGTAAGTCAAACTCGAGTTAGTGGGGTCTTGGCATGATTATCTTTGTCAAGACTCTACCAAAATGGATGACGTTACGGTGATCATCATATTTTATCAGACTTTGTCTCCGAAGCTGAGAAAGCCTGCGTTAGATACCTGTGCTAACAATGTGTCATCAGAGGACATTACTGTCTTTAAGGCTGGAAGGAGTTTCCTTAATTTGGAGCGATGGCCTTACTTTCTCAAGGAGTGAAGCTCATTTGACCTGTTTCCCTGCACTCTGTGTGTGGGTCTCTGATACTCCAGATGGATAGCTGTTTAGGATACTCGGCGGTCTTGCAACTCCATCCAATTTTCAAAAGGAGCCCAATGCTTTCCCAGTATACTGCCTAGCTGCCTTGCAGTCCTAATTACATATAGTTACCTAGTGCATAATTGCTGATGTCTCCTCCTCCTGTGTTTCCTCGTCACCGAGGGCGATTGGTCACGTGCTGTCCTGACATCATAAAGCTAGAGCAGGATGTCATCTGACATGAGGGACAATCAGTTGCCTAGCAAAGCACTAAGATACATTTATCATGGTATTGAACTGGGTTGCAGGGTAAACAGGGCGCCCAGCTGAAGACCTAGATGGTGAGATGAATGAAATTGTCGCATTATTTGAGACTTGTGCATCTGTTTGAAGGTCCAGTTAATCACAATGTTCTCGACTTCTCTATAGCTTAACTGATGAGGATGTACTAAGATGAAGATGTTAAGATGTTGTTTATAGTTTTTATTATTCCCACTAACAGTAGCGTAAACCTTCCTCCCTCAACTTATCAGATCACTCAATTGCTATTGGCGTATCATAACCTATAAGAATTGCACTGAGAAGGGGATGCCATCACTTGGCTGGCAATCACATCTTTTTATCTAGGTCCTGATGTAGGTGGTAGTGTTGTGTAGAGAGTGGTAGCAAATGAGGCATAGGATTGATGTAATGTAATGTGTATACTTGTAAAGCGCACTGTTGCCAGCCGGCGTCCTGGCGCTGTATACCGCTGGGGAACCAGTCCTGGCTTTCCCTGTGGGATGGTCCCTGCTGGGAATCCCCAAGGTTGAGCCAGGCATCCCCGGCGTTGAGGGGGCCGTTGTGGAGATTAGGCAAGCTAATGCCCAGAGTTGCAGAGTGGGACCCCTGGTTAGAGTAGGCACTGACGTGAGAATTATCGAGTCCGCTGACCCTGGTCCATGACCCTGCCGCGTCGGGAATCAAACCCTGGTCCCGGGCCGACTTCTGCATTTGGGTCTGCCGCCTATAACCAGTGAGCCATTGAGAGATGTACCCCAGGCTGAACATGAAAACTGAGAAAACATGAAAACTGAGATTCTAATTTTTAGTAGGGTGTGGATTTTCACAATATCCATAGTACTGATTATCAAGCCTTAGAAAATCTGTTTTTTATTGCTGTGCATTAGTTTGAAAATATTCAAGTTCTAATGCACTAACAGTGGACTTTTCCATCTGCAGAATATACTGAATGACCAGAGATGGCAGTGCTGCGGAAGAGAATTTGTCTGCATTGCTGAGACCAAAAAAAAAAACAATAAGCCATTTCTCAGCACTCTGCCTTCCTTAATCAATGTAAATGGTAAGTCAAACTCGAGTTAGTGGGGTCTTGGCATGATTATCTTTGTCAAGACTCTACCAAAATGGATGATGTTACGGTGATCATCATATTTTATCAGACTTTGTCTCCGTAGCTGAGAAAGCCTGCGTTAGATACCTGTGCTAACAATGTGTCATCAGAGGACATTACTGTCTTTAAGGCTGGAAAGAGTTTCCTTAATTTGGAGCGATGGCCTTACTTTCTCAAGGAGTGAAGCTCATTTGACCTGTTTCCCTGCACTCTGTGTGTGGGTCTCTGAGACTCCAGATGGATAGCTGTTTAGGATACTCGACGGTCTTGCAACTCCATCCAATTTTCAAAAGGAGCCCAATGCTTTCCCAGTATACTGCCTAGCTGCCTTGCAGTCCTAATTACATATAGTTACCTAGTGCATAATTGCTGATTTCTCCTCCTCCTGTGTTTCCTCGTCACCCAGGGCGATTGGTCACGTGCTGTCCTGACATCATAAAGCTAGAGCAGGATGTCATCTGACATGAGGGACAATCAGTTGCCTAGCAAGCACTAAGATACATTTATCATGGTATTGAACTGGGTTGCAGGGTAAACAGGGCGCCCAGCTGAAGACCTAGATGGTGAGATGAATGAAACTGGCGCATTATTTGAGACTTGTGCATCTGTTTGAAGGTGCAGTTAATCACAATGTTCTCGACTTCTCTGTAGCTTAACTGATAAGGATGTACTAAGATGAAGATGTTAAGATGTTGTTTATAGTTTTTATTATTCCCACTAACAGTAGCGTAAACCTTCCTCCCTCAACTTATCAGATCACTCAATTGCTATTGGCCTATCATAACCTATAACAATTGCACTGAGAAGGGGATGCCGTCACTTGGCTGGCAATCACATCTTTTTATCTAGGTCCTGATGTAGGTGCTAGTGTTGTGTAGAGAGTGGTAGCAAATGAGGCATAGGATTGATGTAATGTAATGTGTATACTTGTAAAGCGCACTGTTGCCAGCCGGCGTCCTGGCGCTGTATACCGCTGGGGAACCAGTCCTGGCTTTCCCTGTGGGATGGTTCCTGCTGGGAATCCCCAAGGTTGAGCCAGGCATCCCCGGCGTTGAGGGGGCCGTTGTGGAGATTAGGCAAGCTAATGCCCAGAGTTGCAGAGTGGGACCCCTGGTTAGAGTAGGCACCCACGTGAGAATTATCGAGTCCGCTGACCCTGGTCCATGACCCTGCCGCGTCGGGAATCGAACCCTGGTCCTGGGCCGACTTCTGCTTTTGGGTCTGCCGCCTCTAACCAGTGAGCCATTGAGAGATGTACCCGAGGCTGAACATGAAAACTGAGAAAACATGAAAACTGAGATTCAAATTTTTAGTAGGGTGTGGATTTTCACAATATCCATAGTACTGATTATCAAGCCTTAGAAAATCTGTTTTTTATTACTGTGCATTCGTTTGAAAATATTCAAGTTCTAATGCACTAACAGTGGACTTTTCCATCTGCAGAATATACTGAATGACCAGAGATGGCAGTGCTGCGGAAGAGAATTTGTCTGCATTGCTGAGACCCAAAAAAAAACCATGAAGCCTTTTCTCAGCACTCTGCCTTCCTTCATCAATTTAAATGGTAAGTCAAACTCGAGTTAGTGGGGTCTTGGCATGATTATCTTTGTCAAGACTCTACCAAAATGGATGACCTTACGGTGATCATCATATTTTATCAGACTTTGTCTCCGAAGCTGAGAAAGCCTGCGTTAGATACCTGTGCTAACAATGTGTCATCAGAGGACATTACTGTCTTTAAGGCTGGAAAGAGTTTCCTTAATTTGGAGCCATGGCCTTACTTTCTCAAGGAGTGAAGCTCATTTGACCTGTTTCCCTGCACTCTGTGTGTGGGTCTCTGATACTCCAGATGGATAGCTGTTTAGGATACTCGGCGGTCTTGCAACTCCATCCAATTTTCAAAAGGAGCCCAATGCTTTCCCAGTATACTGCCTAGCTGCCTTGCAGTCCTAATTACATATAGTTACCTAGTGCATAATTGCTGATTTCTCCTCCTCCTGTGTTTCCTCGTCACCCAGGGCGATTGGTCACGTGCTGTCCTGACATCATAAAGCTAGAGCAGGATGTCATCTGACATGAGGGACAATCAGTTGCCTAGCAAGCACTAAGATACATTTATCATGGTATTGAACTGGGTTGCAGGGTAAACAGGGCGCCCAGCTGAAGACCTAGATGGTGAGATGAATGAAACTGGCGCATTATTTGAGACTTGTGCATCTGTTTGAAGGTGCAGTTAATCACAATGTTCTCGACTTCTCTATAGCTTAACTGATAAGGATGTACTAAGATGAAGATGTTAAGATGTTGTTTATAGTTTTTATTATTCCCACTAACAGTAGCGTAAACCTTCCTCCCTCAACTTATCAGATCACTCAATTGCTATTGGCGTATCATAACCTATAAGAATTGCACTGAGAAGGGGATGCCGTCACTTGGCTGGCAATCACATCTTTTTATCTAGGTCCTGATGTAGGTGCTAGTGTTGTGTAGAGAGTGGTAGCAAATGAGGCATAGGATTGATGTAATGTAATGTGTATACTTGCAAAGCGCACTGTTGCCAGCCGGCGTCCTGGCGCTGTATACCGCTGGGGAACCAGTCCTGGCTTTCCCTGTGGGATGGTCCCTGCTGGGAATCCCCAAGGTGGAGCCAGGCATCCCCGGCGTTGAGGGGGCCGTTGTGGAGATTAGGCAAGCTAATGCCCAGAGTTGCAGAGTGGGACCCCTGGTTAGAGTAGGCACCGACGTGAGAATTATCGAGTCCGCTGACCCTGGTCCATGACCCTGCCGCGTCGGGAATCGAACCCTGGTCCTGGGCCGACTTCTGCTTTTGGGTCTGCCGCCTCTAACCAGTGAGCCATTGAGAGATGTACCCCAGGCTGAACATGAAAACTGAGAAAACATGAAAACTGAGATTCTAATTTTTAGTAGGGTGTGGATTTTCACAATATCCATAGTACTGATTATCAAGCCTTAGAAAATCTGTTTTTTATTACTGTGCATTCGTTTGAAAATATTCAAGTTCTAATGCACTAACAGTGGACTTTTCCATCTGCAGAATATACTGAATGACCAGAGATGGCAGTGCTGCGGAAGAGAATTTGTCTGCATTGCTGAGACCCAAAAAAAAACCATGAAGCCTTTTCTCAGCACTCTGCCTTCCTTCATCAATTTAAATGGTAAGTCAAACTCGAGTTAGTGGGGTCTTGGCATGATTATCTTTGTCAAGACTCTACCAAAATGGATGACCTTACGGTGATCATCATATTTTATCAGACTTTGTCTCCGAAGCTGAGAAAGCCTGCGTTAGATACCTGTGCTAACAATGTGTCATCAGAGGACATTACTGTCTTTAAGGCTGGAAAGAGTTTCCTTAATTTGGAGCCATGGCCTTACTTTCTCAAGGAGTGAAGCTCATTTGACCTGTTTCCCTGCACTCTGTGTCTGGGTCTCTGACACTCCAGATGGATAGCTGTTTAGGATACTCGGCGGTCTTGCAACTCCATCCAATTTTCAAAAGGAGCCCAATGCTTTCCCAGTATACTGCCTAGCTGCCTTGCAGTCTTAATTACATATAGTTACCTAGTGCATAATTGCTGATTTCTCCTCCTCCTGTGTATCCTCGTCACCCAGGGCGATTGGTCACGTGCTGTCCTGACATAATAAAGCTAGAGCAGGATGTCATCTGACATCAGGGACAATCAGTTGCCTAGCAAGCACTAAGATACATTTATCATGGTATTGAACTGGGTTGCAGGGTAAACAGGGCGCCCAGCTGAAGACCTAGATGGTGAGATGAATGAAACTGGCGCATTATTTGAGACTTGTGCATCTGTTTGAAGGTGCAGTTAATCACAATGTTCTCGACTTCTCTATAGCTTAACTGATAAGGATGTACTAAGATGAAGATGTTAAGATGTTGTTTATAGTTTTTATTATTCCCACTAACAGTAGCGTAAACCTTCCTCCCTCAACTTATCAGATCACTCAATTGCTATTGGTGTATCATAAACTATAAGAATTGCACTGAGAAGGGGATGCCATCACTTGGCTGGCAATCACATCTTTTTATCTAGGTCCTGATGTAGGTGCTAGTGTTGTTTAGAGAGTGGTAGCAAATGAGGCATAGGATTGATGTAATGTAATGTGTATACTTGTAAAGCGCACTGTTGCCAGCCGGCGTCCTGGCGCTGTATACCGCTGGGGAACCAGTCCTGGCTTTCCCTGTGGGATGGTCCCTGCTGGGAATCCCCATGGTGGAGCCAGGCATCCCCGGCGTTGAGGGGTCCGTTGTGGAGATTAGGCAAGCTAATGCCCAGAGTTGCAGAGTGGGACCCCTGGTTAGAGTAGGCACTGACGTGAGAATTATCGAGTCCGCTGACCCTGGTCCATGACCCTGCCGCGTCGGGAATCGAACCCTGGTCCCGGGCCGACTTCTGCTTTTGGGTCTGCCGCCTCTAACCAGTGAGCCATTGAGAGATGTACCCCAGGCTGAACATGAAAACTGAGAAAACATGAAAACTGAGATTCTAATTTTTAGTAGGGTGTGGATTTTCACAATATCCATAGTACTGATTATCAAGCCTTAGAAAATCTGTTTTTTATTACTGTGCATTCGTTTGAAAATATTCAAGTTCTAATGCACTAACAGTGGACTTTTCCATCTGCAGAATATACTGAATGACCAGAGATGGCAGTGCTGCGGAAGAGAATTTGTCTGCATTGCTGAGACCCAAAAAAAAACCATGAAGCCTTTTCTCAGCACTCTGCCTTCCTTCATCAATTTAAATGGTAAGTCAAACTCGAGTTAGTGGGGTCTTGGCATGATTATCTTTGTCAAGACTCTACCAAAATGGATGACCTTACGGTGATCATCATATTTTATCAGACTTTGTCTCCGAAGCTGAGAAAGCCTGCGTTAGATACCTGTGCTAACAATGTGTCATCAGAGGACATTACTGTCTTTAAGGCTGGAAAGAGTTTCCTTAATTTGGAGCCATGGCCTTACTTTCTCAAGGAGTGAAGCTCATTTGACCTGTTTCCCTGCACTCTGTGTCTGGGTCTCTGATACTCCAGATGGATAGCTGTTTAGGATACTCGGCGGTCTTGCAACTCCATCCAATTTTCAAAAGGAGCCCAATGCTTTCCCAGTATACTGCCTAGCTGCCTTGCAGTCTTAATTACATATAGTTACCTAGTGCATAATTGCTGATTTCTCCTCCTCCTGTGTATCCTCGTCACCCAGGGCGATTGGTCACGTGCTGTCCTGACATAATAAAGCTAGAGCAGGATGTCATCTGACATCAGGGACAATCAGTTGCCTAGCAAGCACTAAGATACATTTATCATGGTATTGAACTGGGTTGCAGGGTAAACAGGGCGCCCAGCTGAAGACCTAGATGGTGAGATGAATGAAACTGGCGCATTATTTGAGACTTGTGCATCTGTTTGAAGGTGCAGTTAATCACAATGTTCTCGACTTCTCTATAGCTTAACTGATAAGGATGTACTAAGATGAAGATGTTAAGATGTTGTTTATAGTTTTTATTATTCCCACTAACAGTAGCGTAAACCTTCCTCCCTCAACTTATCAGATCACTCAATTGCTATTGGTGTATCATAAACTATAAGAATTGCACTGAGAAGGGGATGCCATCACTTGGCTGGCAATCACATCTTTTTATCTAGGTCCTGATGTAGGTGCTAGTGTTGTTTAGAGAGTGGTAGCAAATGAGGCATAGGATTGATGTAATGTAATGTGTATACTTGTAAAGCGCACTGTTGCCAGCCGGCGTCCTGGCGCTGTATACCGCTGGGGAACCAGTCCTGGCTTTCCCTGTGGGATGGTCCCTGCTGGGAATCCCCATGGTGGAGCCAGGCATCCCCGGCGTTGAGGGGTCCGTTGTGGAGATTAGGCAAGCTAATGCCCAGAGTTGCAGAGTGGGACCCCTGGTTAGAGTAGGCACTGACGTGAGAATTATCGAGTCCGCTGACCCTGGTCCATGACCCTGCCGCGTCGGGAATCGAACCCTGGTCCCGGGCCGACTTCTGCTTTTGGGTCTGCCGCCTCTAACCAGTGAGCCATTGAGAGATGTACCCCAGGCTGAACATGAAAACTGAGAAAACATGAAAACTGAGATTCTAATTTTTAGTAGGGTGTGGATTTTCACAATATCCATAGTACTGATTATCAAGCCTTAGAAAATCTGTTTTTTATTACTGTGCATTCGTTTGAAAATATTCAAGTTCTAATGCACTAACAGTGGACTTTTCCATCTGCAGAATATACTGAATGACCAGAGATGGCAGTGCTGCGGAAGAGAATTTGTCTGCATTGCTGAGACCCAAAAAAAAACCATGAAGCCTTTTCTCAGCACTCTGCCTTCCTTCATCAATTTAAATGGTAAGTCAAACTCGAGTTAGTGGGGTCTTGGCATGATTATCTTTGTCAAGACTCTACCAAAATGGATGACCTTACGGTGATCATCATATTTTATCAGACTTTGTCTCCGAAGCTGAGAAAGCCTGCGTTAGATACCTGTGCTAACAATGTGTCATCAGAGGACATTACTGTCTTTAAGGCTGGAAAGAGTTTCCTTAATTTGGAGCCATGGCCTTACTTTCTCAAGGAGTGAAGCTCATTTGACCTGTTTCCCTGCACTCTGTGTCTGGGTCTATGATACTCCAGATGGATAGCTGTTTAGGATACTCGGCGGTCTTGCAACTCCATCCAATTTTCAAAAGGAGCCCAATGCTTTCCCAGTATACTGCCAGCTGCCTCGCAGTGCTAATTACATATAGTTACCTAGTGCATAATTGCTGATGTCTCCTCCTCCTGTGTTTCCTTGTCACCGAGGGCGATTGGTCACATGCTGTCCTGACATCATAAAGCTAGAGCAGGATGTCATCTGACATGAGGGACAATCAGTTGCCTAGCAAGCACTAAGATACATTTATCGTGGTATTGAACTGGGTTGCAGGGTAAACAGGGCGCCCAGCTGAAGACCTAGAGGGTGAGATTAATGAAACTGGCGCATTATTTGAGACTTGTGCATCTGTTTGAAGGTGCAGTTAATCACAATGTTCTCGACTTCTCTATAGCTTAACTGATAAGGATGTACTAAGATGAAGATGTTAAGATGTTGTTTATAGTTTTTATTATTCCCACTAACAGTAGCGTAAACCTTCCTCCCTCAACTTATCAGATCACTCAATTGCTATTGGCCTATCATAACCTATAACAATTGCACTGAGAAGGGGATGCCGTCACTTGGCTGGCAATCACATCTTTTTATCTAGGTCCTGATGTAGGTGCTAGTGTTGTGTAGAGAGTGGTAGCAAATGAGGCATAGGATTGATGTAATGTAATGTGTATACTTGTAAAGCGCACTGTTGCCAGCCGGCGTCCTGGCGCTGTATACCGCTGGGGAACCAGTCCTGGCTTTCCCTGTGGGATGGTTCCTGCTGGGAATCCCCAAGGTTGAGCCAGGCATCCCCGGCGTTGAGGGGGCCGTTGTGGAGATTAGGCAAGCTAATGCCCAGAGTTGCAGAGTGGGACCCCTGGTTAGAGTAGGCACCCACGTGAGAATTATCGAGTCCGCTGACCCTGGTCCATGACCCTGCCGCGTCGGGAATCGAACCCTGGTCCTGGGCCGACTTCTGCTTTTGGGTCTGCCGCCTCTAACCAGTGAGCCATTGAGAGATGTACCCGAGGCTGAACATGAAAACTGAGAAAACATGAAAACTGAGATTCTAATTTTTAGTAGGGTGTGGATTTTCACAATATCCATAGTACTGATTATCAAGCCTTAGAAAATCTGTTTTTTATTACTGTGCATTCGTTTGAAAATATTCAAGTTCTAATGCACTAACAGTGGACTTTTCCATCTGCAGAATATACTGAATGACCAGAGATGGCAGTGCTGCGGAAGAGAATTTGTCTGCATTGCTGAGACCAAAAAAAAAAACAAGAAGCCATTTCCCAGCACTCTGCCTTCCTTCATCAATTTAAATGGTAAGTCAAACTCGAGTTAGTGGGGTCTTGGCATGATTATCTTTGTCAAGACTCTACCAAAATGGATGATGTTACGGTCATCATCATATTTTATCAGACTTTGTCTCCAAAGCTGAGAAAGCCTGCGTTAGATACCTGTGCTAACAATGTGTCATCAGAGGACATTACTGTCTTTAAGGCTGGAAAGAGTTTCCTTAATTTGGAGCCATGGCCTTACTTTCTCAAGGAGTGAAGCTCATTTGACCTGTTTCCCTGCACTCTGTGTGTGGGTCTCTGATACTCCAGATGGATAGCTGTTTAGGATACTCGGCGGTCTTGCAACTCCATCCAATTTTCAAAAGGAGCCCAATGCTTTCCCAGTATACTGCCTAGCTGCCTTGCAGTCCTAATTACATATAGTTACCTAGTGCATAATTGCTGATTTCTCCTCCTCCTGTGTTTCCTCGTCACCCAGGGCGATTGGTCACGTGCTGTCCTGACATCATAAAGCTAGAGCAGGATGTCATCTGACATGAGGGACAATCAGTTGCCTAGCAAGCACTAAGATACATTTATCATGGTATTGAACTGGGTTGCAGGGTAAACAGGGCGCCCAGCTGAAGACCTAGATGGTGAGATGAATGAAACTGGCGCATTATTTGAGACTTGTGCATCTGTTTGAAGGTGCAGTTAATCACAATGTTCTCGACTTCTCTATAGCTTAACTGATAAGGATGTACTAAGATGAAGATGTTAAGATGTTGTTTATAGTTTTTATTATTCCCACTAACAGTAGCGTAAACCTTCCTCCCTCAACTTATCAGATCACTCAATTGCTATTGGCGTATCATAACCTATAAGAATTGCACTGAGAAGGGGATGCCGTCACTTGGCTGGCAATCACATCTTTTTATCTAGGTCCTGATGTAGGTGCTAGTGTTGTGTAGAGAGTGGTAGCAAATGAGGCATAGGATTGATGTAATGTAATGTGTATACTTGCAAAGCGCACTGTTGCCAGACGGCGTCCTGGCGCTGTATACCGCTGGGGAACCAGTCCTGGCTTTCCCTGTGGGATGGTCCCTGCTGGGAATCCCCATGGTGGAGCCAGGCATCCCCGGCGTTGAGGGGTCCGTTGTGGAGATTAGGCAAGCTAATGCCCAGAGTTGCAGAGTGGGACCCCTGGTTAGAGTAGGCACTGACGTGAGAATTATCGAGTCCGCTGACCCTGGTCGATGACACTGCCGCGTCGGGAATCGAACCCTGGTCCCGGGCCGACTTCTGCTTTTGGGTCTGCCGCCTCTAACCAGTGAGCCATTGAGAGATGTACCCCAGGCTGAACATGAAAACTGAGAAAACATGAAAACTGAGATTCTAATTTTTAGTAGGGTGTGGATTTTCACAATATCCATAGTACTGATTATCAAGCCTTAGAAAATCTGTTTTTTATTACTGTGCATTCGTTTGAAAATATTCAAGTTCTAATGCACTAACAGTGGACTTTTCCATCTGCAGAATATACTGAATGACCAGAGATGGCAGTGCTGCGGAAGAGAATTTGTCTGCATTGCTGAGACCCAAAAAAAAACCATGAAGCCTTTTCTCAGCACTCTGCCTTCCTTCATCAATTTAAATGGTAAGTCAAACTCGAGTTAGTGGGGTCTTGGCATGATTATCTTTGTCAAGACTCTAGCAAAATGGATGACCTTACGGTGATCATCATATTTTATCAGACTTTGTCTCCGAAGCTGAGAAAGCCTGCGTTAGATACCTGTGCTAACAATGTGTCATCAGAGGACATTACTGTCTTTAAGGCTGGAAAGAGTTTCCTTAATTTGGAGCCATGGCCTTACTTTCTCAAGGAGTGAAGCTCATTTGACCTGTTTCCCTGCACTCTGCGTCTGGGTCTCTGATACTCCAGATGGATAGCTGTTTAGGATACTCGGCGGTCTTGCAACTCCATCCAATTTTCAAAAGGAGCCCAATGCTTTCCCAGTATACTGCCTAGCTGCCTTGCAGTGCTAATTACATATAGTTACCTAGTGCATAATTGCTGATGTCTCCTCCTCCTGTGTTTCCTTGTCACCGAGGGCGATTGGTCACATGCTGTCCTGACATCATAAAGCTAGAGCAGGATGTCATCTGACATGAGGGACAATCAGTTGCCTAGCAAGCACTAAGATACATTTATCGTGGTATTGAACTGGGTTGCAGGGTAAACAGGGCGCCCAGCTGAAGACCTAGAGGGTGAGATTAATGAAACTGGCGCATTATTTGAGACTTGTGCATCTGTTTGAAGGTGCAGTTAATCACAATGTTCTCGACTTCTCTATAGCTTAACTGATAAGGATGTACTAAGATGAAGATGTTAAGATGTTGTTTATAGTTTTTATTATTCCCACTAACAGTAGCGTAAACCTTCCTCCCTCAACTTATCAGATCACTCAATTGCTATTGGCGTATCATAACCTATAAGAATTGCACTGAGAAGGGGATGCCATCACTTGGCTGGCAATCACATCTTTTTATCTAGGTCCTGATGTAGGTGCTAGTGTTGTTTAGAGAGTGGTAGCAAATGAGGCATAGGATTGATGTAATGTAATGTGTATACTTGTAAAGCGCACTGTTGCCAGCCGGCGTCCTGGCGCTGTATACCGCTGGGGAACCAGTCCTGGCTTTCCCTGTGGGATGGTCCCTGCTGGGAATCCCCAAGGTGGAGCCAGGCATCCCCGGCGTTGAGGGGGCCGTTGTGGAGATTAGGCAAGCTAATGCCCAGAGTTGCAGAGTGGGACCCCTGGTTAGAGTAGGCACTGACGTGAGAATTATCGAGTCCGCTGACCCTGGTCCATGACCCTGCCCCGTCGGGAATCAAACCCTGGTCCCGGGCCGACTTCTGCTTTTGGGTCTGCCGCCTCTAACCAGTGAGCCATTGAGAGATGTACCCCAGTCGGAACATGAAAACTGAGAAAACATGAAAACTGAGATTCTAATTTTTAGTAGGGTGTGGATTTTCACAATATCCATAGTACTGATTATCAAGCCTTAGAAAATCTGTTTTTTATTGCTGTGCATTCGTTTGAAAATATTCAAGTTCTAATGCACTAACAGTGGACTTTTCCATCTGCAGAATATACTGAATGACCAGAGATGGTAGTGCTGCGGAAGAGAATTTGTCTGCATTGCTGAGACCAAAAAAAAAAAAACAAGAAGCCATTTCTCAGCACTCTGCCTTCCTTCATCAATTTAAATGGTAAGTCAAACTCGAGTTAGTGGGGTCTTGGCATGATTATCTTTGTCAAGACTCTACCAAAATGGATGATGTTACGGTGATCATCATATTTTATCAGACTTTGTCTCTGAAGCTGAGAAAGCCTGCGTTAGATACCTGTGCTAACAATGTGTCATCAGAGGACATTACTGTCTTTAAGGCTGGAAAGAGTTTCCTTAATTTGGAGCGATGGCCTTACTTTCTCAAGGAGTGAAGCTCATTTGACCTGTTTCCCTGCACTCTGTGTGTGGGTCTCTGATACTCCAGATGGATAGCTGTTTAGGATACTCGGCGGTCTTGCAACTCCATCCAATTTTCAAAAGGAGCCCAATGCTTTCCCAGTATACTGCCTAGCTGCCTTGCAGTCCTAATTACATATAGTTACCTAGTGCATAATTGCTGATTTCTCCTCCTCATGTGTTTCCTCGTCACCCAGGGCGATTGGTCACGTGCTGTCCTGACATCATAAAGCTAGAGCAGGATGTCATCTGACATGAGGGACAATCAGTTGCCTAGCAAGCACTAAGATACATTTATCATGGTATTGAACTGGGTTGCAGGGTAAACAGGGCGCCCAGCTGAAGACCTAGATGGTGAGATTAATGAAACTGGCGCATTATTTGAGACTTGTGCATCTGTTTGAAGGTGCAGTTAATCACAATGTTCTCGACTTCTCTATAGTTTAACTGATAAGGATGTACTAAGATGAAGATGTTAAGATGTTGTTTATAGTTTTTATTATTCCCACTAACAGTAGCGTAAACCTTCCTCCCTCAACTTATCAGATCACTCAATTGCTATTGGCGTATCATAACCTATAAGAATTGCACTGAGAAGGGGATGCCATCACTTGGCTGGCAATCACATCTTTTTATCTAGGTCCTGATGTAGGTGCTAGTGTTGTTTAGAGAGTGGTAGCAAATGAGGCATAGGATTGATGTAATGTAATGTGTATACTTGTAAAGCGCACTGTTGCCAGCCGGCGTCCTGGCGCTGTATACCGCTGGGGAACCAGTCCTGGCTTTCCCTGTGGGATGGTCCCTGCTGGGAATCCCCAAGGTGGAGCCAGGCATCCCCGGCGTTGAGGGGGCCGTTGTGGAGATTAGGCAAGCTAATGCCCAGAGTTGCAGAGTGGGACCCCTGGTTAGAGTAGGCACTGACGTGAGAATTATCGAGTCCGCTGACCCTGGTCCATGACCCTGCCCCGTCGGGAATCAAACCCTGGTCCCGGGCCGACTTCTGCTTTTGGGTCTGCCGCCTCTAACCAGTGAGCCATTGAGAGATGTACCCCAGTCGGAACATGAAAACTGAGAAAACATGAAAACTGAGATTCTAATTTTTAGTAGGGTGTGGATTTTCACAATATCCATAGTACTGATTATCAAGCCTTAGAAAATCTGTTTTTTATTGCTGTGCATTCGTTTGAAAATATTCAAGTTCTAATGCACTAACAGTGGACTTTTCCATCTGCAGAATATACTGAATGACCAGAGATGGCAGTGCTGCGGAAGAGAATTTGTCTGCATTGCTGAGACCAAAAAAAAAAAAACAAGAAGCCATTTCTCAGCACTCTGCCTTCCTTCATCAATTTAAATGGTAAGTCAAACTCGAGTTAGTGGGGTCTTGGCATGATTATCTTTGTCAAGACTCTACCAAAATGGATGATGTTACGGTGATCATCATATTTTATCAGACTTTGTCTCTGAAGCTGAGAAAGCCTGCGTTAGATACCTGTGCTAACAATGTGTCATCAGAGGACATTACTGTCTTTAAGGCTGGAAAGAGTTTCCTTAATTTGGAGCGATGGCCTTACTTTCTCAAGGAGTGAAGCTCATTTGACCTGTTTCCCTGCACTCTGTGTGTGGGTCTCTGATACTCCAGATGGATAGCTGTTTAGGATACTCGGCGGTCTTGCAACTCCATCCAATTTTCAAAAGGAGCCCAATGCTTTCCCAGTATACTGCCTAGCTGCCTTGCAGTCCTAATTACATATAGTTACCTAGTGCATAATTGCTGATTTCTCCTCCTCATGTGTTTCCTCGTCACCCAGGGCGATTGGTCACGTGCTGTCCTGACATCATAAAGCTAGAGCAGGATGTCATCTGACATGAGGGACAATCAGTTGCCTAGCAAGCACTAAGATACATTTATCATGGTATTGAACTGGGTTGCAGGGTAAACAGGGCGCCCAGCTGAAGACCTAGATGGTGAGATGAATGAAACTGGCGCATTATTTGAGACTTGTGCATCTGTTTGAAGGTGCAGTTAATCACAATGTTCTCGACTTCTCTATAGCTTAACTGATAAGGATGTACTAAGATGAAGATGTTAAGATGTTGCTTATAGTTTTCATTATTCCCACTAACAGTAGCGTAAACCTTCCTCCCTCAACTTATCAGATCACTCAATTGCTATTGGTGTATCATAACCTATAAGAATTGCACTGAGAAGGGGATGCCATCACTTGGCTGGCAATCACATCTTTTTATCTAGGTCCTGATGTAGGTGCTAGTGTTGTTTAGAGAGTGGTAGCAAATGAGGCATAGGATTGATGTAATGTAATGTGTATACTTGTAAAGCGCACTGTTGCCAGCCGGCGTCCTGGCACTGTATACCGCTGGGGAACCAGTCCTGGCTTTCCCTGTGGGATGGTCCCTGCTGGGAATCCCCATGGTGGAGCCAGGCATCCCCGGCGTTGAGGGGGCCGTTGTGGAGATTAGGCAAGCTAATGCCCAGAGTTGCAGAGTGGGACCCCTGGTTAGAGTAGGCACTGACGTGAGAATTATCGAGTCCGCTGACCCTGGTCCATGACCCTGCCGCGTCGGGAATCGAACCCTGGTCCTGGGCCGACTTCTGCTTTTGGATCTGCCGCCTCTAACCAGTGAGCCATTGAGAGATGTACCCCAGTCGGAACATGAAAACTGAGAAAACATGAAAACTGAGATTCTAATTTTTAGTAGGGTGTGGATTTTCACAATATCCATAGTACTGATTATCAAGCCTTAGAAAATCTGTTTTTTATTACTGTGCATTCGTTTGAAAATATTCAAGTTCTAATGCACTAACAGTGGACTTTTCCATCTGCAGAATATACTGAATGACCAGAGATGGCAGTGCTGCGGAAGAGAATTTGTCTGCATTGCTGAGACCAAAAAAAAAAAAACAAGAAGCCATTTCTCAGCACTCTGCCTTCCTTCATCAATTTAAATGGTAAGTCAAACTCGAGTTAGTGGGGTCTTGGCATGATTATCTTTGTCAAGACTCTACCAAAATGGATGATGTTACGGTGATCATCATATTTTATCAGACTTTGTCTCTGAAGCTGAGAAAGCCTGCGTTAGATACCTGTGCTAACAATGTGTCATCAGAGGACATTACTGTCTTTAAGGCTGGAAAGAGTTTCCTTAATTTGGAGCGATGGCCTTACTTTCTCAAGGAGTGAAGCTCATTTGACCTGTTTCCCTGCACTCTGTGTGTGGGTCTCTGATACTCCAGATGGATAGCTGTTTAGGATACTCAGCGGTCTTGCAACTCCATCCAATTTTCAAAAGGAGCCCAATGCTTTCCCAGTATACTGCCTAGCTGCCTTGCAGTGCTAATTACATATAGTTACCTAGTGCATAATTGCTGATGTCTCCTCCTCCTGTGTTTCCTTGTCACCGAGGGCGATTGGTCACATGCTGTCCTGACATCATAAAGCTAGAGCAGGATGTCATCTGACATGAGGGACAATCAGTTGCCTAGCAAGCACTAAGATACATTTATCATGGTGTTGAACTGGGTTGCAGGGTAAACAGGGCGCCCAGCTGAAGACCTAGATGGTGAGATGAATGAAACTGGCGCATTATTTGAGACTTGTGCATCTGTTTGAAGGTGCAGTTAATCACAATGTTCTCGACTTCTCTATAGCTTAACTGATAAGGATGTACTAAGATGAAGATGTTAAGATGTTGTTTATAGTTTTTATTATTCCCACTAACAGTAGCGTAAACCTTCCTCCCTCAACTTATCAGATCACTCAATTGCTATTGGCGTATCATAACCTATAAGAATTGCACTGAGAAGGGGATGCCATCACTTGGCTGGCAATCACATCTTTTTATCTAGGTCCTGATGTAGGTGCTAGTGTTGTTTAGAGAGTGGTAGCAAATGAGGCATAGGATTGATGTAATGTAATATGTATACTTGTAAAGCGCACTGTTGCCAGCCGGCGTCCTGGCGCTGTATACCGCTGGGGAACCAGTCCTGGCTTTCCCTGTGGGATGGTCCCTGCTGGGAATCCCCAAGGTGGAGCCAGGCATCCGCGGCGTTGAGGGGGCCGTTGTGGAGATTAGGCAAGCTAATGCCCAGAGTTGCAGAGTGGGACCCCTGGTTAGAGTAGGCACTGACGTGAGAATTATCGAGTCCGCTGACCCTGGTCCATGACCCTGCCGCGTCGGGAATCGAACCCTGGTCCTGGGCCGACTTCTGCTTTTGGGTCTGCCGCCTCTAACCAGTGAGCCATTGAGAGATGTACCCCAGGCTGAACATGAAAACTGAGAAAACATGAAAACTGAGATTCTAATTTTTAGTAGGGTGTGGATTTTCACAATATCCATAGTACTGATTATCAAGCCTTAGAAAATCTGTTTTTTATTACTGTGCATTCGTTTGAAAATATTCAAGTTCTAATGCACTAACAGTGGACTTTTCCATCTGCAGAATATACTGAATGACCAGAGATGGCAGTGCTGCGGAAGAGAATTTGTCTGCATTGCTGAGACCAAAAAAAAAACCATGAAGCCTTTTCTCAGCACTCTGCCTTCCTTCATCAATTTAAATGGTAAGTCAAACTCGAGTTAGTGGGGTCTTGGCATGATTATCTTTGTCAAGACTCTACCAAAATGGATGACCGTACGGTGATCATCATATTTTATCAGACTTTGTCTCCGAAGCTGAGAAAGCCTGCGTTAGATACCTGTGCTAACAATGTGTCATCAGAGGACATTACTGTCTTTAAGGCTGGAAAGAGTTTCCTTAATTTGGAGCCATGGCCTTACTTTCTCAAGGAGTGAAGCTCATTTGACCTGTTTCCCTGCACTCTGTGTGTGGGTCTCTGATACTCCAGATGGATAGCTGTTTAGGATACTCGGCGGTCTTGCAACTCCATCCAATTTTCAAAAGGAGCCCAATGCTTTCCCAGTATACTGCCTAGCTGCCTTGCAGTGCTAATTACATATAGTTACCTAGTGCATAATTGCTGATGTCTCCTCCTCCTGTGTTTCCTTGTCACCGAGGGCGATTGGTCACATGCTGTCCTGACATCATAAAGCTAGAGCAGGATGTCATCTGACATGAGGGACAATCAGTTGCCTAGCAAGCACTAAGATACATTTATCATGGTGTTGAACTGGGTTGCAGGGTAAACAGGGCGCCCAGCTGAAGACCTAGATGGTGAGATGAATGAAACTGGCGCATTATTTGAGACTTGTGCATCTGTTTGAAGGTGCAGTTAATCACAATGTTCTCGACTTCTCTATAGCTTAACTGATAAGGATGTACTAAGATGAAGATGTTAAGATGTTGTTTATAGTTTTTATTATTCCCACTAACAGTAGCGTAAACCTTCCTCCCTCAACTTATCAGATCACTCAATTGCTATTGGCGTATCATAACCTATAAGAATTGCACTGAGAAGGGGATGCCATCACTTGGCTGGCAATCACATCTTTTTATCTAGGTCCTGATGTAGGTGCTAGTGTTGTTTAGAGAGTGGTAGCAAATGAGGCATAGGATTGATGTAATGTAATGTGTATACTTGTAAAGCGCACTGTTGCCAGCCGGCGTCCTGGCGCTGTATACCGCTGGGGAACCAGTCCTGGCTTTCCCTGTGGGATGGTCCCTGCTGGGAATCCCCAAGGTGGAGCCAGGCATCCGCGGCGTTGAGGGGGCCGTTGTGGAGATTAGGCAAGCTAATGCCCAGAGTTGCAGAGTGGGACCCCTGGTTAGAGTAGGCACTGACGTGAGAATTATCGAGTCCGCTGACCCTGGTCCATGACCCTGCCGCGTCGGGAATCGAACCCTGGTCCTGGGCCGACTTCTGCTTTTGGGTCTGCCGCCTCTAACCAGTGAGCCATTGAGAGATGTACCCCAGGCTGAACATGAAAACTGAGAAAACATGAAAACTGAGATTCTAATTTTTAGTAGGGTGTGGATTTTCACAATATCCATAGTACTGATTATCAAGCCTTAGAAAATCTGTTTTTTATTGCTGTGCATTCGTTTGAAAATATTCAAGTTCTTATGCACTAACAGTGGACTTTTCCATCTGCAGAATATACTGAATGACCAGAGATGGCAGTGCTGCGGAAGAGAATTTGTCTGCATTGCTGAGACCCAAAAAAAAACCATGAAGCCTTTTCTCAGCACTCTGCCTTCCTTCATCAATTTAAATGGTAAGTCAAACTCGAGTTAGTGGGGTCTTGGCATGATTATCTTTGTCAAGACTCTACCAAAATGGATGACCTTACGGTGATCATCATATTTTATCAGACTTTGTCTCCGAAGCTGAGAAAGCCTGCGTTAGATACCTGTGCTAACAATGTGTCATCAGAGGACATTACTGTCTTTAAGGCTGGAAAGAGTTTCCTTAATTTGGAGCCATGGCCTTACTTTCTCAAGGAGTGAAGCTCATTTGACCTGTTTCCCTGCACTCTGTGTGTGGGTCTCTGATACTCCAGATGGATAGCTGTTTAGGATACTCGGCGGTCTTGCAACTCCATCCAATTTTCAAAAGGAGCCCAATGCTTTCCCAGTATACTGCCTAGCTGCCTTGCAGTGCTAATTACATATAGTTACCTAGTGCATAATTGCTGATGTCTCCTCCTCCTGTGTTTCCTTGTCACCGAGGGCGATTGGTCACATGCTGTCCTGACATCATAAAGCTAGAGCAGGATGTCATCTGACATGAGGGACAATCAGTTGCCTAGCAAGCACTAAGATACATTTATCATGGTGTTGAACTGGGTTGCAGGGTAAACAGGGCGCCCAGCTGAAGACCTAGATGGTGAGATGAATGAAACTGGCGCATTATTTGAGACTTGTGCATCTGTTTGAAGGTGCAGTTAATCACAATGTTCTCGACTTCTCTATAGCTTAACTGATAAGGATGTACTAAGATGAAGATGTTAAGATGTTGTTTATAGTTTTCATTATTCCCACTAACAGTAGCGTAAACCTTCCTCCCTCAACTTATCAGATCACTCAATTGCTATTGGTGTATCATAACCTATAAGAATTGCACTGAGAAGGGGATGCCATCACTTGGCTGGCAATCACATCTTTTTATCTAGGTCCTGATGTAGGTGCTAGTGTTGTTTAGAGAGTGGTAGCAAATGAGGCATAGGATTGATGTAATGTAATGTGTATACTTGTAAAGCGCACTGTTGCCAGCCGGCGTCCTGGCACTGTATACCGCTGGGGAACCAGTCCTGGCTTTCCCTGTGGGATGGTCCCTGCTGGGAATCCCCATGGTGGAGCCAGGCATCCCCGGCGTTGAGGGGGCCGTTGTGGAGATTAGGCAAGCTAATGCCCAGAGTTGCAGAGTGGGACCCCTGGTTAGAGTAGGCACTGACGTGAGAATTATCGAGTCCGCTGACCCTGGTCCATGACCCTGCCGCGTCGGGAATCGAACCCTGGTCCTGGGCCGACTTCTGCTTTTGGATCTGCCGCCTCTAACCAGTGAGCCATTGAGAGATGTACCCCAGTCGGAACATGAAAACTGAGAAAACATGAAAACTGAGATTCTAATTTTTAGTAGGGTGTGGATTTTCACAATATCCATAGTACTGATTATCAAGCCTTAGAAAATCTGTTTTTTATTACTGTGCATTCGTTTGAAAATATTCAAGTTCTAATGCACTAACAGTGGACTTTTCCATCTGCAGAATATACTGAATGACCAGAGATGGCAGTGCTGCGGAAGAGAATTTGTCTGCATTGCTGAGACCAAAAAAAAAAAAACAAGAAGCCATTTCTCAGCACTCTGCCTTCCTTCATCAATTTAAATGGTAAGTCAAACTCGAGTTAGTGGGGTCTTGGCATGATTATCTTTGTCAAGACTCTACCAAAATGGATGATGTTACGGTGATCATCATATTTTATCAGACTTTGTCTCTGAAGCTGAGAAAGCCTGCGTTAGATACCTGTGCTAACAATGTGTCATCAGAGGACATTACTGTCTTTAAGGCTGGAAAGAGTTTCCTTAATTTGGAGCGATGGCCTTACTTTCTCAAGGAGTGAAGCTCATTTGACCTGTTTCCCTGCACTCTGTGTGTGGGTCTCTGATACTCCAGATGGATAGCTGTTTAGGATACTCGGCGGTCTTGCAACTCCATCCAATTTTCAAAAGGAGCCCAATGCTTTCCCAGTATACTGCCTAGCTGCCTTGCAGTGCTAATTACATATAGTTACCTAGTGCATAATTGCTGATGTCTCCTCCTCCTGTGTTTCCTTGTCACCGAGGGCGATTGGTCACATGCTGTCCTGACATCATAAAGCTAGAGCAGGATGTCATCTGACATGAGGGACAATCAGTTGCCTAGCAAGCACTAAGATACATTTATCATGGTGTTGAACTGGGTTGCAGGGTAAACAGGGCGCCCAGCTGAAGACCTAGATGGTGAGATGAATGAAACTGGCGCATTATTTGAGACTTGTGCATCTGTTTGAAGGTGCAGTTAATCACAATGTTCTCGACTTCTCTATAGCTTAACTGATAAGGATGTACTAAGATGAAGATGTTAAGATGTTGTTTATAGTTTTTATTATTCCCACTAACAGTAGCGTAAACCTTCCTCCCTCAACTTATCAGATCACTCAATTGCTATTGGCGTATCATAACCTATAAGAATTGCACTGAGAAGGGGATGCCATCACTTGGCTGGCAATCACATCTTTTTATCTAGGTCCTGATGTAGGTGCTAGTGTTGTTTAGAGAGTGGTAGCAAATGAGGCATAGGATTGATGTAATGTAATATGTATACTTGTAAAGCGCACTGTTGCCAGCCGGCGTCCTGGCGCTGTATACCGCTGGGGAACCAGTCCTGGCTTTCCCTGTGGGATGGTCCCTGCTGGGAATCCCCAAGGTGGAGCCAGGCATCCGCGGCGTTGAGGGGGCCGTTGTGGAGATTAGGCAAGCTAATGCCCAGAGTTGCAGAGTGGGACCCCTGGTTAGAGTAGGCACTGACGTGAGAATTATCGAGTCCGCTGACCCTGGTCCATGACCCTGCCGCGTCGGGAATCGAACCCTGGTCCTGGGCCGACTTCTGCTTTTGGGTCTGCCGCCTCTAACCAGTGAGCCATTGAGAGATGTACCCCAGGCTGAACATGAAAACTGAGAAAACATGAAAACTGAGATTCTAATTTTTAGTAGGGTGTGGATTTTCACAATATCCATAGTACTGATTATCAAGCCTTAGAAAATCTGTTTTTTATTACTGTGCATTCGTTTGAAAATATTCAAGTTCTAATGCACTAACAGTGGACTTTTCCATCTGCAGAATATACTGAATGACCAGAGATGGCAGTGCTGCGGAAGAGAATTTGTCTGCATTGCTGAGACCAAAAAAAAAAAAACAAGAAGCCATTTCTCAGCACTCTGCCTTCCTTCATCAATTTAAATGGTAAGTCAAACTCGAGTTAGTGGGGTCTTGGCATGATTATCTTTGTCAAGACTCTACCAAAATGGATGATGTTACGGTGATCATCATATTTTATCAGACTTTGTCTCTGAAGCTGAGAAAGCCTGCGTTAGATACCTGTGCTAACAATGTGTCATCAGAGGACATTACTGTCTTTAAGGCTGGAAAGAGTTTCCTTAATTTGGAGCGATGGCCTTACTTTCTCAAGGAGTGAAGCTCATTTGACCTGTTTCCCTGCACTCTGTGTGTGGGTCTCTGATACTCCAGATGGATAGCTGTTTAGGATACTCGGCGGTCTTGCAACTCCATCCAATTTTCAAAAGGAGCCCAATGCTTTCCCAGTATACTGCCTAGCTGCCTTGCAGTGCTAATTACATATAGTTACCTAGTGCATAATTGCTGATGTCTCCTCCTCCTGTGTTTCCTTGTCACCGAGGGCGATTGGTCACATGCTGTCCTGACATCATAAAGCTAGAGCAGGATGTCATCTGACATGAGGGACAATCAGTTGCCTAGCAAGCACTAAGATACATTTATCATGGTGTTGAACTGGGTTGCAGGGTAAACAGGGCGCCCAGCTGAAGACCTAGATGGTGAGATGAATGAAACTGGCGCATTATTTGAGACTTGTGCATCTGTTTGAAGGTGCAGTTAATCACAATGTTCTCGACTTCTCTATAGCTTAACTGATAAGGATGTACTAAGATGAAGATGTTAAGATGTTGTTTATAGTTTTTATTATTCCCACTAACAGTAGCGTAAACCTTCCTCCCTCAACTTATCAGATCACTCAATTGCTATTGGCGTATCATAACCTATAAGAATTGCACTGAGAAGGGGATGCCATCACTTGGCTGGCAATCACATCTTTTTATCTAGGTCCTGATGTAGGTGCTAGTGTTGTTTAGAGAGTGGTAGCAAATGAGGCATAGGATTGATGTAATGTAATGTGTATACTTGTAAAGCGCACTGTTGCCAGCCGGCGTCCTGGCGCTGTATACCGCTGGGGAACCAGTCCTGGCTTTCCCTGTGGGATGGTCCCTGCTGGGAATCCCCAAGGTGGAGCCAGGCATCCGCGGCGTTGAGGGGGCCGTTGTGGAGATTAGGCAAGCTAATGCCCAGAGTTGCAGAGTGGGACCCCTGGTTAGAGTAGGCACTGACGTGAGAATTATCGAGTCCGCTGACCCTGGTCCATGACCCTGCCGCGTCGGGAATCGAACCCTGGTCCTGGGCCGACTTCTGCTTTTGGGTCTGCCGCCTCTAACCAGTGAGCCATTGAGAGATGTACCCCAGGCTGAACATGAAAACTGAGAAAACATGAAAACTGAGATTCTAATTTTTAGTAGGGTGTGGATTTTCACAATATCCATAGTACTGATTATCAAGCCTTAGAAAATCTGTTTTTTATTGCTGTGCATTCGTTTGAAAATATTCAAGTTCTTATGCACTAACAGTGGACTTTTCCATCTGCAGAATATACTGAATGACCAGAGATGGCAGTGCTGCGGAAGAGAATTTGTCTGCATTGCTGAGACCCAAAAAAAAACCATGAAGCCTTTTCTCAGCACTCTGCCTTCCTTCATCAATTTAAATGGTAAGTCAAACTCGAGTTAGTGGGGTCTTGGCATGATTATCTTTGTCAAGACTCTACCAAAATGGATGACCTTACGGTGATCATCATATTTTATCAGACTTTGTCTCCGAAGCTGAGAAAGCCTGCGTTAGATACCTGTGCTAACAATGTGTCATCAGAGGACATTACTGTCTTTAAGGCTGGAAAGAGTTTCCTTAATTTGGAGCCATGGCCTTACTTTCTCAAGGAGTGAAGCTCATTTGACCTGTTTCCCTGCACTCTGTGTGTGGGTCTCTGATACTCCAGATGGATAGCTGTTTAGGATACTCGGCGGTCTTGCAACTCCATCCAATTTTCAAAAGGAGCCCAATGCTTTCCCAGTATACTGCCTAGCTGCCTTGCAGTGCTAATTACATATAGTTACCTAGTGCATAATTGCTGATGTCTCCTCCTCCTGTGTTTCCTTGTCACCGAGGGCGATTGGTCACATGCTGTCCTGACATCATAAAGCTAGAGCAGGATGTCATCTGACATGAGGGACAATCAGTTGCCTAGCAAGCACTAAGATACATTTATCATGGTGTTGAACTGGGTTGCAGGGTAAACAGGGCGCCCAGCTGAAGACCTAGATGGTGAGATGAATGAAACTGGCGCATTATTTGAGACTTGTGCATCTGTTTGAAGGTGCAGTTAATCACAATGTTCTCGACTTCTCTATAGCTTAACTGATAAGGATGTACTAAGATGAAGATGTTAAGATGTTGTTTATAGTTTTCATTATTCCCACTAACAGTAGCGTAAACCTTCCTCCCTCAACTTATCAGATCACTCAATTGCTATTGGTGTATCATAACCTATAAGAATTGCACTGAGAAGGGGATGCCATCACTTGGCTGGCAATCACATCTTTTTATCTAGGTCCTGATGTAGGTGCTAGTGTTGTTTAGAGAGTGGTAGCAAATGAGGCATAGGATTGATGTAATGTAATGTGTATACTTGTAAAGCGCACTGTTGCCAGCCGGCGTCCTGGCACTGTATACCGCTGGGGAACCAGTCCTGGCTTTCCCTGTGGGATGGTCCCTGCTGGGAATCCCCATGGTGGAGCCAGGCATCCCCGGCGTTGAGGGGGCCGTTGTGGAGATTAGGCAAGCTAATGCCCAGAGTTGCAGAGTGGGACCCCTGGTTAGAGTAGGCACTGACGTGAGAATTATCGAGTCCGCTGACCCTGCCGCGTCGGGAATCGAACCCTGGTCCTGGGCCGACTTCTGCTTTTGGATCTGCCGCCTCTAACCAGTGAGCCATTGAGAGATGTACCCCAGTCGGAACATGAAAACTGAGAAAACATGAAAACTGAGATTCTAATTTTTAGTAGGGTGTGGATTTTCACAATATCCATAGTACTGATTATCAAGCCTTAGAAAATCTGTTTTTTATTACTGTGCATTCGTTTGAAAATATTCAAGTTCTAATGCACTAACAGTGGACTTTTCCATCTGCAGAATATACTGAATGACCAGAGATGGCAGTGCTGCGGAAGAGAATTTGTCTGCATTGCTGAGACCAAAAAAAAAAAAACAAGAAGCCATTTCTCAGCACTCTGCCTTCCTTCATCAATTTAAATGGTAAGTCAAACTCGAGTTAGTGGGGTCTTGGCATGATTATCTTTGTCAAGACTCTACCAAAATGGATGATGTTACGGTGATCATCATATTTTATCAGACTTTGTCTCTGAAGCTGAGAAAGCCTGCGTTAGATACCTGTGCTAACAATGTGTCATCAGAGGACATTACTGTCTTTAAGGCTGGAAAGAGTTTCCTTAATTTGGAGCGATGGCCTTACTTTCTCAAGGAGTGAAGCTCATTTGACCTGTTTCCCTGCACTCTGTGTGTGGGTCTCTGATACTCCAGATGGATAGCTGTTTAGGATACTCGGCGGTCTTGCAACTCCATCCAATTTTCAAAAGGAGCCCAATGCTTTCCCAGTATACTGCCTAGCTGCCTTGCAGTGCTAATTACATATAGTTACCTAGTGCATAATTGCTGATGTCTCCTCCTCCTGTGTTTCCTTGTCACCGAGGGCGATTGGTCACATGCTGTCCTGACATCATAAAGCTAGAGCAGGATGTCATCTGACATGAGGGACAATCAGTTGCCTAGCAAGCACTAAGATACATTTATCATGGTGTTGAACTGGGTTGCAGGGTAAACAGGGCGCCCAGCTGAAGACCTAGATGGTGAGATGAATGAAACTGGCGCATTATTTGAGACTTGTGCATCTGTTTGAAGGTGCAGTTAATCACAATGTTCTCGACTTCTCTATAGCTTAACTGATAAGGATGTACTAAGATGAAGATGTTAAGATGTTGTTTATAGTTTTTATTATTCCCACTAACAGTAGCGTAAACCTTCCTCCCTCAACTTATCAGATCACTCAATTGCTATTGGCGTATCATAACCTATAAGAATTGCACTGAGAAGGGGATGCCATCACTTGGCTGGCAATCACATCTTTTTATCTAGGTCCTGATGTAGGTGCTAGTGTTGTTTAGAGAGTGGTAGCAAATGAGGCATAGGATTGATGTAATGTAATATGTATACTTGTAAAGCGCACTGTTGCCAGCCGGCGTCCTGGCGCTGTATACCGCTGGGGAACCAGTCCTGGCTTTCCCTGTGGGATGGTCCCTGCTGGGAATCCCCAAGGTGGAGCCAGGCATCCGCGGCGTTGAGGGGGCCGTTGTGGAGATTAGGCAAGCTAATGCCCAGAGTTGCAGAGTGGGACCCCTGGTTAGAGTAGGCACTGACGTGAGAATTATCGAGTCCGCTGACCCTGGTCCATGACCCTGCCGCGTCGGGAATCGAACCCTGGTCCTGGGCCGACTTCTGCTTTTGGGTCTGCCGCCTCTAACCAGTGAGCCATTGAGAGATGTACCCCAGGCTGAACATGAAAACTGAGAAAACATGAAAACTGAGATTCTAATTTTTAGTAGGGTGTGGATTTTCACAATATCCATAGTACTGATTATCAAGCCTTAGAAAATCTGTTTTTTATTACTGTGCATTCGTTTGAAAATATTCAAGTTCTAATGCACTAACAGTGGACTTTTCCATCTGCAGAATATACTGAATGACCAGAGATGGCAGTGCTGCGGAAGAGAATTTGTCTGCATTGCTGAGACCAAAAAAAAAAAAACAAGAAGCCATTTCTCAGCACTCTGCCTTCCTTCATCAATTTAAATGGTAAGTCAAACTCGAGTTAGTGGGGTCTTGGCATGATTATCTTTGTCAAGACTCTACCAAAATGGATGATGTTACGGTGATCATCATATTTTATCAGACTTTGTCTCTGAAGCTGAGAAAGCCTGCGTTAGATACCTGTGCTAACAATGTGTCATCAGAGGACATTACTGTCTTTAAGGCTGGAAAGAGTTTCCTTAATTTGGAGCGATGGCCTTACTTTCTCAAGGAGTGAAGCTCATTTGACCTGTTTCCCTGCACTCTGTGTGTGGGTCTCTGATACTCCAGATGGATAGCTGTTTAGGATACTCGGCGGTCTTGCAACTCCATCCAATTTTCAAAAGGAGCCCAATGCTTTCCCAGTATACTGCCTAGCTGCCTTGCAGTGCTAATTACATATAGTTACCTAGTGCATAATTGCTGATGTCTCCTCCTCCTGTGTTTCCTTGTCACCGAGGGCGATTGGTCACATGCTGTCCTGACATCATAAAGCTAGAGCAGGATGTCATCTGACATGAGGGACAATCAGTTGCCTAGCAAGCACTAAGATACATTTATCATGGTGTTGAACTGGGTTGCAGGGTAAACAGGGCGCCCAGCTGAAGACCTAGATGGTGAGATGAATGAAACTGGCGCATTATTTGAGACTTGTGCATCTGTTTGAAGGTGCAGTTAATCACAATGTTCTCGACTTCTCTATAGCTTAACTGATAAGGATGTACTAAGATGAAGATGTTAAGATGTTGTTTATAGTTTTTATTATTCCCACTAACAGTAGCGTAAACCTTCCTCCCTCAACTTATCAGATCACTCAATTGCTATTGGCGTATCATAACCTATAAGAATTGCACTGAGAAGGGGATGCCATCACTTGGCTGGCAATCACATCTTTTTATCTAGGTCCTGATGTAGGTGCTAGTGTTGTTTAGAGAGTGGTAGCAAATGAGGCATAGGATTGATGTAATGTAATGTGTATACTTGTAAAGCGCACTGTTGCCAGCCGGCGTCCTGGCGCTGTATACCGCTGGGGAACCAGTCCTGGCTTTCCCTGTGGGATGGTCCCTGCTGGGAATCCCCAAGGTGGAGCCAGGCATCCGCGGCGTTGAGGGGGCCGTTGTGGAGATTAGGCAAGCTAATGCCCAGAGTTGCAGAGTGGGACCCCTGGTTAGAGTAGGCACTGACGTGAGAATTATCGAGTCCGCTGACCCTGGTCCATGACCCTGCCGCGTCGGGAATCGAACCCTGGTCCTGGGCCGACTTCTGCTTTTGGGTCTGCCGCCTCTAACCAGTGAGCCATTGAGAGATGTACCCCAGGCTGAACATGAAAACTGAGAAAACATGAAAACTGAGATTCTAATTTTTAGTAGGGTGTGGATTTTCACAATATCCATAGTACTGATTATCAAGCCTTAGAAAATCTGTTTTTTATTGCTGTGCATTCGTTTGAAAATATTCAAGTTCTTATGCACTAACAGTGGACTTTTCCATCTGCAGAATATACTGAATGACCAGAGATGGCAGTGCTGCGGAAGAGAATTTGTCTGCATTGCTGAGACCCAAAAAAAAACCATGAAGCCTTTTCTCAGCACTCTGCCTTCCTTCATCAATTTAAATGGTAAGTCAAACTCGAGTTAGTGGGGTCTTGGCATGATTATCTTTGTCAAGACTCTACCAAAATGGATGACCTTACGGTGATCATCATATTTTATCAGACTTTGTCTCCGAAGCTGAGAAAGCCTGCGTTAGATACCTGTGCTAACAATGTGTCATCAGAGGACATTACTGTCTTTAAGGCTGGAAAGAGTTTCCTTAATTTGGAGCCATGGCCTTACTTTCTCAAGGAGTGAAGCTCATTTGACCTGTTTCCCTGCACTCTGTGTGTGGGTCTCTGATACTCCAGATGGATAGCTGTTTAGGATACTCGGCGGTCTTGCAACTCCATCCAATTTTCAAAAGGAGCCCAATGCTTTCCCAGTATACTGCCTAGCTGCCTTGCAGTGCTAATTACATATAGTTACCTAGTGCATAATTGCTGATGTCTCCTCCTCCTGTGTTTCCTTGTCACCGAGGGCGATTGGTCACATGCTGTCCTGACATCATAAAGCTAGAGCAGGATGTCATCTGACATGAGGGACAATCAGTTGCCTAGCAAGCACTAAGATACATTTATCATGGTGTTGAACTGGGTTGCAGGGTAAACAGGGCGCCCAGCTGAAGACCTAGATGGTGAGATGAATGAAACTGGCGCATTATTTGAGACTTGTGCATCTGTTTGAAGGTGCAGTTAATCACAATGTTCTCGACTTCTCTATAGCTTAACTGATAAGGATGTACTAAGATGAAGATGTTAAGATGTTGTTTATAGTTTTCATTATTCCCACTAACAGTAGCGTAAACCTTCCTCCCTCAACTTATCAGATCACTCAATTGCTATTGGTGTATCATAACCTATAAGAATTGCACTGAGAAGGGGATGCCATCACTTGGCTGGCAATCACATCTTTTTATCTAGGTCCTGATGTAGGTGCTAGTGTTGTTTAGAGAGTGGTAGCAAATGAGGCATAGGATTGATGTAATGTAATGTGTATACTTGTAAAGCGCACTGTTGCCAGCCGGCGTCCTGGCACTGTATACCGCTGGGGAACCAGTCCTGGCTTTCCCTGTGGGATGGTCCCTGCTGGGAATCCCCATGGTGGAGCCAGGCATCCCCGGCGTTGAGGGGGCCGTTGTGGAGATTAGGCAAGCTAATGCCCAGAGTTGCAGAGTGGGACCCCTGGTTAGAGTAGGCACTGACGTGAGAATTATCGAGTCCGCTGACCCTGGTCCATGACCCTGCCGCGTCGGGAATCGAACCCTGGTCCTGGGCCGACTTCTGCTTTTGGATCTGCCGCCTCTAACCAGTGAGCCATTGAGAGATGTACCCCAGTCGGAACATGAAAACTGAGAAAACATGAAAACTGAGATTCTAATTTTTAGTAGGGTGTGGATTTTCACAATATCCATAGTACTGATTATCAAGCCTTAGAAAATCTGTTTTTTATTACTGTGCATTCGTTTGAAAATATTCAAGTTCTAATGCACTAACAGTGGACTTTTCCATCTGCAGAATATACTGAATGACCAGAGATGGCAGTGCTGCGGAAGAGAATTTGTCTGCATTGCTGAGACCAAAAAAAAAAAAACAAGAAGCCATTTCTCAGCACTCTGCCTTCCTTCATCAATTTAAATGGTAAGTCAAACTCGAGTTAGTGGGGTCTTGGCATGATTATCTTTGTCAAGACTCTACCAAAATGGATGATGTTACGGTGATCATCATATTTTATCAGACTTTGTCTCTGAAGCTGAGAAAGCCTGCGTTAGATACCTGTGCTAACAATGTGTCATCAGAGGACATTACTGTCTTTAAGGCTGGAAAGAGTTTCCTTAATTTGGAGCGATGGCCTTACTTTCTCAAGGAGTGAAGCTCATTTGACCTGTTTCCCTGCACTCTGTGTGTGGGTCTCTGATACTCCAGATGGATAGCTGTTTAGGATACTCGGCGGTCTTGCAACTCCATCCAATTTTCAAAAGGAGCCCAATGCTTTCCCAGTATACTGCCTAGCTGCCTTGCAGTGCTAATTACATATAGTTACCTAGTGCATAATTGCTGATGTCTCCTCCTCCTGTGTTTCCTTGTCACCGAGGGCGATTGGTCACATGCTGTCCTGACATCATAAAGCTAGAGCAGGATGTCATCTGACATGAGGGACAATCAGTTGCCTAGCAAGCACTAAGATACATTTATCATGGTGTTGAACTGGGTTGCAGGGTAAACAGGGCGCCCAGCTGAAGACCTAGATGGTGAGATGAATGAAACTGGCGCATTATTTGAGACTTGTGCATCTGTTTGAAGGTGCAGTTAATCACAATGTTCTCGACTTCTCTATAGCTTAACTGATAAGGATGTACTAAGATGAAGATGTTAAGATGTTGTTTATAGTTTTTATTATTCCCACTAACAGTAGCGTAAACCTTCCTCCCTCAACTTATCAGATCACTCAATTGCTATTGGCGTATCATAACCTATAAGAATTGCACTGAGAAGGGGATGCCATCACTTGGCTGGCAATCACATCTTTTTATCTAGGTCCTGATGTAGGTGCTAGTGTTGTTTAGAGAGTGGTAGCAAATGAGGCATAGGATTGATGTAATGTAATATGTATACTTGTAAAGCGCACTGTTGCCAGCCGGCGTCCTGGCGCTGTATACCGCTGGGGAACCAGTCCTGGCTTTCCCTGTGGGATGGTCCCTGCTGGGAATCCCCAAGGTGGAGCCAGGCATCCGCGGCGTTGAGGGGGCCGTTGTGGAGATTAGGCAAGCTAATGCCCAGAGTTGCAGAGTGGGACCCCTGGTTAGAGTAGGCACTGACGTGAGAATTATCGAGTCCGCTGACCCTGGTCCATGACCCTGCCGCGTCGGGAATCGAACCCTGGTCCTGGGCCGACTTCTGCTTTTGGGTCTGCCGCCTCTAACCAGTGAGCCATTGAGAGATGTACCCCAGGCTGAACATGAAAACTGAGAAAACATGAAAACTGAGATTCTAATTTTTAGTAGGGTGTGGATTTTCACAATATCCATAGTACTGATTATCAAGCCTTAGAAAATCTGTTTTTTATTACTGTGCATTCGTTTGAAAATATTCAAGTTCTAATGCACTAACAGTGGACTTTTCCATCTGCAGAATATACTGAATGACCAGAGATGGCAGTGCTGCGGAAGAGAATTTGTCTGCATTGCTGAGACCAAAAAAAAAAAAACAAGAAGCCATTTCTCAGCACTCTGCCTTCCTTCATCAATTTAAATGGTAAGTCAAACTCGAGTTAGTGGGGTCTTGGCATGATTATTTTTGTCAAGACTCTACCAAAATGGATGATGTTACGGTGATCATCATATTTTATCAGACTTTGTCTCTGAAGCTGAGAAAGCCTGCGTTAGATACCTGTGCTAACAATGTGTCATCAGAGGACATTACTGTCTTTAAGGCTGGAAAGAGTTTCCTTAATTTGGAGCGATGGCCTTACTTTCTCAAGGAGTGAAGCTCATTTGACCTGTTTCCCTGCACTCTGTGTGTGGGTCTCTGATACTCCAGATGGATAGCTGTTTAGGATACTCGGCGGTCTTGCAACTCCATCCAATTTTCAAAAGGAGCCCAATGCTTTCCCAGTATACTGCCTAGCTGCCTTGCAGTGCTAATTACATATAGTTACCTAGTGCATAATTGCTGATGTCTCCTCCTCCTGTGTTTCCTTGTCACCGAGGGCGATTGGTCACATGCTGTCCTGACATCATAAAGCTAGAGCAGGATGTCATCTGACATGAGGGACAATCAGTTGCCTAGCAAGCACTAAGATACATTTATCATGGTGTTGAACTGGGTTGCAGGGTAAACAGGGCGCCCAGCTGAAGACCTAGATGGTGAGATGAATGAAACTGGCGCATTATTTGAGACTTGTGCATCTGTTTGAAGGTGCAGTTAATCACAATGTTCTCGACTTCTCTATAGCTTAACTGATAAGGATGTACTAAGATGAAGATGTTAAGATGTTGTTTATAGTTTTTATTATTCCCACTAACAGTAGCGTAAACCTTCCTCCCTCAACTTATCAGATCACTCAATTGCTATTGGCGTATCATAACCTATAAGAATTGCACTGAGAAGGGGATGCCATCACTTGGCTGGCAATCACATCTTTTTATCTAGGTCCTGATGTAGGTGCTAGTGTTGTTTAGAGAGTGGTAGCAAATGAGGCATAGGATTGATGTAATGTAATATGTATACTTGTAAAGCGCACTGTTGCCAGCCGGCGTCCTGGCGCTGTATACCGCTGGGGAACCAGTCCTGGCTTTCCCTGTGGGATGGTCCCTGCTGGGAATCCCCAAGGTGGAGCCAGGCATCCGCGGCGTTGAGGGGGCCGTTGTGGAGATTAGGCAAGCTAATGCCCAGAGTTGCAGAGTGGGACCCCTGGTTAGAGTAGGCACTGACGTGAGAATTATCGAGTCCGCTGACCCTGGTCCATGACCCTGCCGCGTCGGGAATCGAACCCTGGTCCTGGGCCGACTTCTGCTTTTGGGTCTGCCGCCTCTAACCAGTGAGCCATTGAGAGATGTACCCCAGGCTGAACATGAAAACTGAGAAAACATGAAAACTGAGATTCTAATTTTTAGTAGGGTGTGGATTTTCACAATATCCATAGTACTGATTATCAAGCCTTAGAAAATCTGTTTTTTATTACTGTGCATTCGTTTGAAAATATTCAAGTTCTAATGCACTAACAGTGGACTTTTCCATCTGCAGAATATACTGAATGACCAGAGATGGCAGTGCTGCGGAAGAGAATTTGTCTGCATTGCTGAGACCAAAAAAAAAACCATGAAGCCTTTTCTCAGCACTCTGCCTTCCTTCATCAATTTAAATGGTAAGTCAAACTCGAGTTAGTGGGGTCTTGGCATGATTATCTTTGTCAAGACTCTACCAAAATGGATGACCGTACGGTGATCATCATATTTTATCAGACTTTGTCTCCGAAGCTGAGAAAGCCTGCGTTAGATACCTGTGCTAACAATGTGTCATCAGAGGACATTACTGTCTTTAAGGCTGGAAAGAGTTTCCTTAATTTGGAGCCATGGCCTTACTTTCTCAAGGAGTGAAGCTCATTTGACCTGTTTCCCTGCACTCTGTGTGTGGGTCTCTGATACTCCAGATGGATAGCTGTTTAGGATACTCGGCGGTCTTGCAACTCCATCCAATTTTCAAAAGGAGCCCAATGCTTTCCCAGTATACTGCCTAGCTGCCTTGCAGTGCTAATTACATATAGTTACCTAGTGCATAATTGCTGATGTCTCCTCCTCCTGTGTTTCCTTGTCACCGAGGGCGATTGGTCACATGCTGTCCTGACATCATAAAGCTAGAGCAGGATGTCATCTGACATGAGGGACAATCAGTTGCCTAGCAAGCACTAAGATACATTTATCATGGTGTTGAACTGGGTTGCAGGGTAAACAGGGCGCCCAGCTGAAGACCTAGATGGTGAGATGAATGAAACTGGCGCATTATTTGAGACTTGTGCATCTGTTTGAAGGTGCAGTTAATCACAATGTTCTCGACTTCTCTATAGCTTAACTGATAAGGATGTACTAAGATGAAGATGTTAAGATGTTGTTTATAGTTTTTATTATTCCCACTAACAGTAGCGTAAACCTTCCTCCCTCAACTTATCAGATCACTCAATTGCTATTGGCGTATCATAACCTATAAGAATTGCACTGAGAAGGGGATGCCATCACTTGGCTGGCAATCACATCTTTTTATCTAGGTCCTGATGTAGGTGCTAGTGTTGTTTAGAGAGTGGTAGCAAATGAGGCATAGGATTGATGTAATGTAATGTGTATACTTGTAAAGCGCACTGTTGCCAGCCGGCGTCCTGGCGCTGTATACCGCTGGGGAACCAGTCCTGGCTTTCCCTGTGGGATGGTCCCTGCTGGGAATCCCCAAGGTGGAGCCAGGCATCCGCGGCGTTGAGGGGGCCGTTGTGGAGATTAGGCAAGCTAATGCCCAGAGTTGCAGAGTGGGACCCCTGGTTAGAGTAGGCACTGACGTGAGAATTATCGAGTCCGCTGACCCTGGTCCATGACCCTGCCGCGTCGGGAATCGAACCCTGGTCCTGGGCCGACTTCTGCTTTTGGGTCTGCCGCCTCTAACCAGTGAGCCATTGAGAGATGTACCCCAGGCTGAACATGAAAACTGAGAAAACATGAAAACTGAGATTCTAATTTTTAGTAGGGTGTGGATTTTCACAATATCCATAGTACTGATTATCAAGCCTTAGAAAATCTGTTTTTTATTGCTGTGCATTCGTTTGAAAATATTCAAGTTCTTATGCACTAACAGTGGACTTTTCCATCTGCAGAATATACTGAATGACCAGAGATGGCAGTGCTGCGGAAGAGAATTTGTCTGCATTGCTGAGACCCAAAAAAAAACCATGAAGCCTTTTCTCAGCACTCTGCCTTCCTTCATCAATTTAAATGGTAAGTCAAACTCGAGTTAGTGGGGTCTTGGCATGATTATCTTTGTCAAGACTCTACCAAAATGGATGACCTTACGGTGATCATCATATTTTATCAGACTTTGTCTCCGAAGCTGAGAAAGCCTGCGTTAGATACCTGTGCTAACAATGTGTCATCAGAGGACATTACTGTCTTTAAGGCTGGAAAGTTTCCTTAATTTGGAGCCATGGCCTTACTTTCTCAAGGAGTGAAGCTCATTTGACCTGTTTCCCTGCACTCTGTGTGTGGGTCTCTGATACTCCAGATGGATAGCTGTTTAGGATACTCGGCGGTCTTGCAACTCCATCCAATTTTCAAAAGGAGCCCAATGCTTTCCCAGTATACTGCCTAGCTGCCTTGCAGTGCTAATTACATATAGTTACCTAGTGCATAATTGCTGATGTCTCCTCCTCCTGTGTTTCCTTGTCACCGAGGGCGATTGGTCACATGCTGTCCTGACATCATAAAGCTAGAGCAGGATGTCATCTGACATGAGGGACAATCAGTTGCCTAGCAAGCACTAAGATACATTTATCATGGTGTTGAACTGGGTTGCAGGGTAAACAGGGCGCCCAGCTGAAGACCTAGATGGTGAGATGAATGAAACTGGCGCATTATTTGAGACTTGTGCATCTGTTTGAAGGTGCAGTTAATCACAATGTTCTCGACTTCTCTATAGCTTAACTGATAAGGATGTACTAAGATGAAGATGTTAAGATGTTGTTTATAGTTTTTATTATTCCCACTAACAGTAGCGTAAACCTTCCTCCCTCAACTTATCAGATCACTCAATTGCTATTGGCGTATCATAACCTATAAGAATTGCACTGAGAAGGGGATGCCATCACTTGGCTGGCAATCACATCTTTTTATCTAGGTCCTGATGTAGGTGCTAGTGTTGTTTAGAGAGTGGTAGCAAATGAGGCATAGGATTGATGTAATGTAATGTGTATACTTGTAAAGCGCACTGTTGCCAGCCGGCGTCCTGGCGCTGTATACCGCTGGGGAACCAGTCCTGGCTTTCCCTGTGGGATGGTCCCTGCTGGGAATCCCCAAGGTGGAGCCAGGCATCCGCGGCGTTGAGGGGGCCGTTGTGGAGATTAGGCAAGCTAATGCCCAGAGTTGCAGAGTGGGACCCCTGGTTAGAGTAGGCACTGACGTGAGAATTATCGAGTCCGCTGACCCTGGTCCATGACCCTGCCGCGTCGGGAATCGAACCCTGGTCCTGGGCCGACTTCTGCTTTTGGGTCTGCCGCCTCTAACCAGTGAGCCATTGAGAGATGTACCCCAGGCTGAACATGAAAACTGAGAAAACATGAAAACTGAGATTCTAATTTTTAGTAGGGTGTGGATTTTCACAATATCCATAGTACTGATTATCAAGCCTTAGAAAATCTGTTTTTTATTGCTGTGCATTCGTTTGAAAATATTCAAGTTCTTATGCACTAACAGTGGACTTTTCCATCTGCAGAATATACTGAATGACCAGAGATGGCAGTGCTGCGGAAGAGAATTTGTCTGCATTGCTGAGACCCAAAAAAAAACCATGAAGCCTTTTCTCAGCACTCTGCCTTCCTTCATCAATTTAAATGGTAAGTCAAACTCGAGTTAGTGGGGTCTTGGCATGATTATCTTTGTCAAGACTCTACCAAAATGGATGACCTTACGGTGATCATCATATTTTATCAGACTTTGTCTCCGAAGCTGAGAAAGCCTGCGTTAGATACCTGTGCTAACAATGTGTCATCAGAGGACATTACTGTCTTTAAGGCTGGAAAGAGTTTCCTTAATTTGGAGCCATGGCCTTACTTTCTCAAGGAGTGAAGCTCATTTGACCTGTTTCCCTGCACTCTGTGTGTGGGTCTCTGATACTCCAGATGGATAGCTGTTTAGGATACTCGGCGGTCTTGCAACTCCATCCAATTTTCAAAAGGAGCCCAATGCTTTCCCAGTATACTGCCTAGCTGCCTTGCAGTGCTAATTACATATAGTTACCTAGTGCATAATTGCTGATGTCTCCTCCTCCTGTGTTTCCTTGTCACCGAGGGCGATTGGTCACATGCTGTCCTGACATCATAAAGCTAGAGCAGGATGTCATCTGACATGAGGGACAATCAGTTGCCTAGCAAGCACTAAGATACATTTATCATGGTGTTGAACTGGGTTGCAGGGTAAACAGGGCGCCCAGCTGAAGACCTAGATGGTGAGATGAATGAAACTGGCGCATTATTTGAGACTTGTGCATCTGTTTGAAGGTGCAGTTAATCACAATGTTCTCGACTTCTCTATAGCTTAACTGATAAGGATGTACTAAGATGAAGATGTTAAGATGTTGTTTATAGTTTTCATTATTCCCACTAACAGTAGCGTAAACCTTCCTCCCTCAACTTATCAGATCACTCAATTGCTATTGGTGTATCATAACCTATAAGAATTGCACTGAGAAGGGGATGCCATCACTTGGCTGGCAATCACATCTTTTTATCTAGGTCCTGATGTAGGTGCTAGTGTTGTTTAGAGAGTGGTAGCAAATGAGGCATAGGATTGATGTAATGTAATGTGTATACTTGTAAAGCGCACTGTTGCCAGCCGGCGTCCTGGCACTGTATACCGCTGGGGAACCAGTCCTGGCTTTCCCTGTGGGATGGTCCCTGCTGGGAATCCCCATGGTGGAGCCAGGCATCCCCGGCGTTGAGGGGGCCGTTGTGGAGATTAGGCAAGCTAATGCCCAGAGTTGCAGAGTGGGACCCCTGGTTAGAGTAGGCACTGACGTGAGAATTATCGAGTCCGCTGACCCTGGTCCATGACCCTGCCGCGTCGGGAATCGAACCCTGGTCCTGGGCCGACTTCTGCTTTTGGATCTGCCGCCTCTAACCAGTGAGCCATTGAGAGATGTACCCCAGTCGGAACATGAAAACTGAGAAAACATGAAAACTGAGATTCTAATTTTTAGTAGGGTGTGGATTTTCACAATATCCATAGTACTGATTATCAAGCCTTAGAAAATCTGTTTTTTATTACTGTGCATTCGTTTGAAAATATTCAAGTTCTAATGCACTAACAGTGGACTTTTCCATCTGCAGAATATACTGAATGACCAGAGATGGCAGTGCTGCGGAAGAGAATTTGTCTGCATTGCTGAGACCAAAAAAAAAAAAACAAGAAGCCATTTCTCAGCACTCTGCCTTCCTTCATCAATTTAAATGGTAAGTCAAACTCGAGTTAGTGGGGTCTTGGCATGATTATCTTTGTCAAGACTCTACCAAAATGGATGATGTTACGGTGATCATCATATTTTATCAGACTTTGTCTCTGAAGCTGAGAAAGCCTGCGTTAGATACCTGTGCTAACAATGTGTCATCAGAGGACATTACTGTCTTTAAGGCTGGAAAGAGTTTCCTTAATTTGGAGCGATGGCCTTACTTTCTCAAGGAGTGAAGCTCATTTGACCTGTTTCCCTGCACTCTGTGTGTGGGTCTCTGATACTCCAGATGGATAGCTGTTTAGGATACTCGGCGGTCTTGCAACTCCATCCAATTTTCAAAAGGAGCCCAATGCTTTCCCAGTATACTGCCTAGCTGCCTTGCAGTGCTAATTACATATAGTTACCTAGTGCATAATTGCTGATGTCTCCTCCTCCTGTGTTTCCTTGTCACCGAGGGCGATTGGTCACATGCTGTCCTGACATCATAAAGCTAGAGCAGGATGTCATCTGACATGAGGGACAATCAGTTGCCTAGCAAGCACTAAGATACATTTATCATGGTGTTGAACTGGGTTGCAGGGTAAACAGGGCGCCCAGCTGAAGACCTAGATGGTGAGATGAATGAAACTGGCGCATTATTTGAGACTTGTGCATCTGTTTGAAGGTGCAGTTAATCACAATGTTCTCGACTTCTCTATAGCTTAACTGATAAGGATGTACTAAGATGAAGATGTTAAGATGTTGTTTATAGTTTTTATTATTCCCACTAACAGTAGCGTAAACCTTCCTCCCTCAACTTATCAGATCACTCAATTGCTATTGGCGTATCATAACCTATAAGAATTGCACTGAGAAGGGGATGCCATCACTTGGCTGGCAATCACATCTTTTTATCTAGGTCCTGATGTAGGTGCTAGTGTTGTTTAGAGAGTGGTAGCAAATGAGGCATAGGATTGATGTAATGTAATATGTATACTTGTAAAGCGCACTGTTGCCAGCCGGCGTCCTGGCGCTGTATACCGCTGGGGAACCAGTCCTGGCTTTCCCTGTGGGATGGTCCCTGCTGGGAATCCCCAAGGTGGAGCCAGGCATCCGCGGCGTTGAGGGGGCCGTTGTGGAGATTAGGCAAGCTAATGCCCAGAGTTGCAGAGTGGGACCCCTGGTTAGAGTAGGCACTGACGTGAGAATTATCGAGTCCGCTGACCCTGGTCCATGACCCTGCCGCGTCGGGAATCGAACCCTGGTCCTGGGCCGACTTCTGCTTTTGGGTCTGCCGCCTCTAACCAGTGAGCCATTGAGAGATGTACCCCAGGCTGAACATGAAAACTGAGAAAACATGAAAACTGAGATTCTAATTTTTAGTAGGGTGTGGATTTTCACAATATCCATAGTACTGATTATCAAGCCTTAGAAAATCTGTTTTTTATTACTGTGCATTCGTTTGAAAATATTCAAGTTCTAATGCACTAACAGTGGACTTTTCCATCTGCAGAATATACTGAATGACCAGAGATGGCAGTGCTGCGGAAGAGAATTTGTCTGCATTGCTGAGACCAAAAAAAAAACCATGAAGCCTTTTCTCAGCACTCTGCCTTCCTTCATCAATTTAAATGGTAAGTCAAACTCGAGTTAGTGGGGTCTTGGCATGATTATCTTTGTCAAGACTCTACCAAAATGGATGACCGTACGGTGATCATCATATTTTATCAGACTTTGTCTCCGAAGCTGAGAAAGCCTGCGTTAGATACCTGTGCTAACAATGTGTCATCAGAGGACATTACTGTCTTTAAGGCTGGAAAGAGTTTCCTTAATTTGGAGCCATGGCCTTACTTTCTCAAGGAGTGAAGCTCATTTGACCTGTTTCCCTGCACTCTGTGTGTGGGTCTCTGATACTCCAGATGGATAGCTGTTTAGGATACTCGGCGGTCTTGCAACTCCATCCAATTTTCAAAAGGAGCCCAATGCTTTCCCAGTATACTGCCTAGCTGCCTTGCAGTGCTAATTACATATAGTTACCTAGTGCATAATTGCTGATGTCTCCTCCTCCTGTGTTTCCTTGTCACCGAGGGCGATTGGTCACATGCTGTCCTGACATCATAAAGCTAGAGCAGGATGTCATCTGACATGAGGGACAATCAGTTGCCTAGCAAGCACTAAGATACATTTATCATGGTGTTGAACTGGGTTGCAGGGTAAACAGGGCGCCCAGCTGAAGACCTAGATGGTGAGATGAATGAAACTGGCGCATTATTTGAGACTTGTGCATCTGTTTGAAGGTGCAGTTAATCACAATGTTCTCGACTTCTCTATAGCTTAACTGATAAGGATGTACTAAGATGAAGATGTTAAGATGTTGTTTATAGTTTTTATTATTCCCACTAACAGTAGCGTAAACCTTCCTCCCTCAACTTATCAGATCACTCAATTGCTATTGGCGTATCATAACCTATAAGAATTGCACTGAGAAGGGGATGCCATCACTTGGCTGGCAATCACATCTTTTTATCTAGGTCCTGATGTAGGTGCTAGTGTTGTTTAGAGAGTGGTAGCAAATGAGGCATAGGATTGATGTAATGTAATGTGTATACTTGTAAAGCGCACTGTTGCCAGCCGGCGTCCTGGCGCTGTATACCGCTGGGGAACCAGTCCTGGCTTTCCCTGTGGGATGGTCCCTGCTGGGAATCCCCAAGGTGGAGCCAGGCATCCGCGGCGTTGAGGGGGCCGTTGTGGAGATTAGGCAAGCTAATGCCCAGAGTTGCAGAGTGGGACCCCTGGTTAGAGTAGGCACTGACGTGAGAATTATCGAGTCCGCTGACCCTGGTCCATGACCCTGCCGCGTCGGGAATCGAACCCTGGTCCTGGGCCGACTTCTGCTTTTGGGTCTGCCGCCTCTAACCAGTGAGCCATTGAGAGATGTACCCCAGGCTGAACATGAAAACTGAGAAAACATGAAAACTGAGATTCTAATTTTTAGTAGGGTGTGGATTTTCACAATATCCATAGTACTGATTATCAAGCCTTAGAAAATCTGTTTTTTATTGCTGTGCATTCGTTTGAAAATATTCAAGTTCTTATGCACTAACAGTGGACTTTTCCATCTGCAGAATATACTGAATGACCAGAGATGGCAGTGCTGCGGAAGAGAATTTGTCTGCATTGCTGAGACCCAAAAAAAAAACATGAAGCCTTTTCTCAGCACTCTGCCTTCCTTCATCAATTTAAATGGTAAGTCAAACTCGAGTTAGTGGGGTCTTGGCATGATTATCTTTGTCAAGACTCTACCAAAATGGATGACCTTACGGTGATCATCATATTTTATCAGACTTTGTCTCCGAAGCTGAGAAAGCCTGCGTTAGATACCTGTGCTAACAATGTGTCATCAGAGGACATTACTGTCTTTAAGGCTGGAAAGTTTCCTTAATTTGGAGCCATGGCCTTACTTTCTCAAGGAGTGAAGCTCATTTGACCTGTTTCCCTGCACTCTGTGTGTGGGTCTCTGATACTCCAGATGGATAGCTGTTTAGGATACTCGGCGGTCTTGCAACTCCATCCAATTTTCAAAAGGAGCCCAATGCTTTCCCAGTATACTGCCTAGCTGCCTTGCAGTGCTAATTACATATAGTTACCTAGTGCATAATTGCTGATGTCTCCTCCTCCTGTGTTTCCTTGTCACCGAGGGCGATTGGTCACATGCTGTCCTGACATCATAAAGCTAGAGCAGGATGTCATCTGACATGAGGGACAATCAGTTGCCTAGCAAGCACTAAGATACATTTATCATGGTGTTGAACTGGGTTGCAGGGTAAACAGGGCGCCCAGCTGAAGACCTAGATGGTGAGATGAATGAAACTGGCGCATTATTTGAGACTTGTGCATCTGTTTGAAGGTGCAGTTAATCACAATGTTCTCGACTTCTCTATAGCTTAACTGATAAGGATGTACTAAGATGAAGATGTTAAGATGTTGTTTATAGTTTTTATTATTCCCACTAACAGTAGCGTAAACCTTCCTCCCTCAACTTATCAGATCACTCAATTGCTATTGGCGTATCATAACCTATAAGAATTGCACTGAGAAGGGGATGCCATCACTTGGCTGGCAATCACATCTTTTTATCTAGGTCCTGATGTAGGTGCTAGTGTTGTTTAGAGAGTGGTAGCAAATGAGGCATAGGATTGATGTAATGTAATGTGTATACTTGTAAAGCGCACTGTTGCCAGCCGGCGTCCTGGCGCTGTATACCGCTGGGGAACCAGTCCTGGCTTTCCCTGTGGGATGGTCCCTGCTGGGAATCCCCAAGGTGGAGCCAGGCATCCGCGGCGTTGAGGGGGCCGTTGTGGAGATTAGGCAAGCTAATGCCCAGAGTTGCAGAGTGGGACCCCTGGTTAGAGTAGGCACTGACGTGAGAATTATCGAGTCCGCTGACCCTGGTCCATGACCCTGCCGCGTCGGGAATCGAACCCTGGTCCTGGGCCGACTTCTGCTTTTGGGTCTGCCGCCTCTAACCAGTGAGCCATTGAGAGATGTACCCCAGGCTGAACATGAAAACTGAGAAAACATGAAAACTGAGATTCTAATTTTTAGTAGGGTGTGGATTTTCACAATATCCATAGTACTGATTATCAAGCCTTAGAAAATCTGTTTTTTATTACTGTGCATTCGTTTGAAAATATTCAAGTTCTAATGCACTAACAGTGGACTTTTCCATCTGCAGAATATACTGAATGACCAGAGATGGCAGTGCTGCGGAAGAGAATTTGTCTGCATTGCTGAGACCCAAAAAAAAACCATGAAGCCTTTTCTCAGCACTCTGCCTTCCTTCATCAATTTAAATGGTAAGTCAAACTCGAGTTAGTGGGGTCTTGGCATGATTATCTTTGTCAAGACTCTACCAAAATGGATGACCTTACGGTGATCATCATATTTTATCAGACTTTGTCTCCGAAGCTGAGAAAGCCTGCGTTAGATACCTGTGCTAACAATGTGTCATCAGAGGACATTACTGTCTTTAAGGCTGGAAAGAGTTTCCTTAATTTGGAGCCATGGCCTTACTTTCTCAAGGAGTGAAGCTCATTTGACCTGTTTCCCTGCACTCTGTGTGTGGGTCTCTGATACTCCAGATGGATAGCTGTTTAGGATACTCGGCGGTCTTGCAACTCCATCCAATTTTCAAAAGGAGCCCAATGCTTTCCCAGTATACTGCCTAGCTGCCTTGCAGTGCTAATTACATATAGTTACCTAGTGCATAATTGCTGATGTCTCCTCCTCCTGTGTTTCCTTGTCACCGAGGGCGATTGGTCACATGCTGTCCTGACATCATAAAGCTAGAGCAGGATGTCATCTGACATGAGGGACAATCAGTTGCCTAGCAAGCACTAAGATACATTTATCATTGTGTTGAACTGGGTTGCAGGGTAAACAGGGCGCCCAGCTGAAGACCTAGATGGTGAGATGAATGAAACTGGCGCATTATTTGAGACTTGTGCATCTGTTTGAAGGTGCAGTTAATCACAATGTTCTCGACTTCTCTATAGCTTAACTGATAAGGATGTACTAAGATGAAGATGTTAAGATGTTGTTTATAGTTTTTATTATTCCCACTAACAGTAGCGTAAACCTTCCTCCCTCAACTTATCAGATCACTCAATTGCTATTGGCGTATCATAACCTATAAGAATTGCACTGAGAAGGGGATGCCATCACTTGGCTGGCAATCACATCTTTTTATCTAGGTCCTGATGTAGGTGCTAGTGTTGTTTAGAGAGTGGTAGCAAATGAGGCATAGGATTGATGTAATGTAATGTGTATACTTGTAAAGCGCACTGTTGCCAGCCGGCGTCCTGGCGCTGTATACCGCTGGGGAACCAGTCCTGGCTTTCCCTGTGGGATGGTCCCTGCTGGGAATCCCTAAGGTGGAGCCAGGCATCCGCGGCGTTGAGGGGGCCGTTGTGGAGATTAGGCAAGCTAATGCCCAGAGTTGCAGAGTGGGACCCCTGGTTAGAGTAGGCACTGACGTGAGAATTATCGAGTCCGCTGACCCTGGTCCATGACCCTGCCGCGTCGGGAATCGAACCCTGGTCCTGGGCCGACTTCTGCTTTTGGGTCTGCCGCCTCTAACCAGTGAGCCATTGAGAGATGTACCCCAGGCTGAACATGAAAACTGAGAAAACATGAAAACTGAGATTCTAATTTTTAGTAGGGTGTGGATTTTCACAATATCCATAGTACTGATTATCAAGCCTTAGAAAATCTGTTTTTTATTACTGTGCATTCGTTTGAAAATATTCAAGTTCTAATGCACTAACAGTGGACTTTTCCATCTGCAGAATATACTGAATGACCAGAGATGGCAGTGCTGCGGAAGAGAATTTGTCTGCATTGCTGAGACCAAAAAAAAAACCATGAAGCCTTTTCTCAGCACTCTGCCTTCCTTCATCAATTTAAATGGTAAGTCAAACTCGAGTTAGTGGGGTCTTGGCATGATTATCTTTGTCAAGACTCTACCAAAATGGATGACCTTACGGTGATCATCATATTTTATCAGACTTTGTCTCCGAAGCTGAGAAAGCCTGCGTTAGATACCTGTGCTAACAATGTGTCATCAGAGGACATTACTGTCTTTAAGGCTGGAAAGAGTTTCCTTAATTTGGAGCCATGGCCTTACTTTCTCAAGGAGTGAAGCTCATTTGACCTGTTTCCCTGCACTCTGTGTGTGGGTCTCTGATACTCCAGATGGATAGCTGTTTAGGATACTCGGCGGTCTTGCAACTCCATCCAATTTTCAAAAGGAGCCCAATGCTTTCCCAGTATACTGCCTAGCTGCCTTGCAGTCCTAATTACATATAGTTACCTAGTGCATAATTGCTGATGTCTCCTCCTCCTGTGTTTCCTTGTCACCGAGGGCGATTGGTCACATGCTGTCCTGACATCATAAAGCTAGAGCAGGATGTCATCTGACATGAGGGACAATCAGTTGCCTAGCAAGCACTAAGATACATTTATCATGGTGTTGAACTGGGTTGCAGGGTAAACAGGGCGCCCAGCTGAAGACCTAGATGGTGAGATGAATGAAACTGGCGCATTATTTGAGACTTGTGCATCTGTTTGAAGGTGCAGTTAATCACAATGTTCTCGACTTCTCTATAGCTTAACTGATAAGGATGTACTAAGATGAAGATGTTAAGATGTTGTTTATAGTTTTTATTATTCCCACTAACAGTAGCGTAAACCTTCCTCCCTCAACTTATCAGATCACTCAATTGCTATTGGCGTATCATAACCTATAAGAATTGCACTGAGAAGGGGATGCCATCACTTGGCTGGCAATCACATCTTTTTATCTAGGTCCTGATGTAGGTGCTAGTGTTGTTTAGAGAGTGGTAGCAAATGAGGCATAGGATTGATGTAATGTAATGTGTATACTTGTAAAGCGCACTGTTGCCAGCCGGCGTCCTGGCGCTGTATACCGCTGGGGAACCAGTCCTGGCTTTCCCTGTGGGATGGTCCCTGCTGGGAATCCCCAAGGTGGAGCCAGGCATCCGCGGCGTTGAGGGGGCCGTTGTGGAGATTAGGCAAGCTAATGCCCAGAGTTGCAGAGTGGGACCCCTGGTTAGAGTAGGCACTGACGTGAGAATTATCGAGTCCGCTGACCCTGGTCCATGACCCTGCCGCGTCGGGAATCGAACCCTGGTCCTGGGCCGACTTCTGCTTTTGGGTCTGCCGCCTCTAACCAGTGAGCCATTGAGAGATGTACCCCAGGCTGAACATGAAAACTGAGAAAACATGAAAACTGAGATTCTAATTTTTAGTAGGGTGTGGATTTTCACAATATCCATAGTACTGATTATCAAGCCTTAGAAAATCTGTTTTTTATTGCTGTGCATTCGTTTGAAAATATTCAAGTTCTTATGCACTAACAGTGGACTTTTCCATCTGCAGAATATACTGAATGACCAGAGATGGCAGTGCTGCGGAAGAGAATTTGTCTGCATTGCTGAGACCCAAAAAAAAACCATGAAGCCTTTTCTCAGCACTCTGCCTTCCTTCATCAATTTAAATGGTAAGTCAAACTCGAGTTAGTGGGGTCTTGGCATGATTATCTTTGTCAAGACTCTACCAAAATGGATGACCTTACGGTGATCATCATATTTTATCAGACTTTGTCTCCGAAGCTGAGAAAGCCTGCGTTAGATACCTGTGCTAACAATGTGTCATCAGAGGACATTACTGTCTTTAAGGCTGGAAAGTTTCCTTAATTTGGAGCCATGGCCTTACTTTCTCAAGGAGTGAAGCTCATTTGACCTGTTTCCCTGCACTCTGTGTGTGGGTCTCTGATACTCCAGATGGATAGCTGTTTAGGATACTCGGCGGTCTTGCAACTCCATCCAATTTTCAAAAGGAGCCCAATGCTTTCCCAGTATACTGCCTAGCTGCCTTGCAGTGCTAATTACATATAGTTACCTAGTGCATAATTGCTGATGTCTCCTCCTCCTGTGTTTCCTTGTCACCGAGGGCGATTGGTCACATGCTGTCCTGACATCATAAAGCTAGAGCAGGATGTCATCTGACATGAGGGACAATCAGTTGCCTAGCAAGCACTAAGATACATTTATCATGGTGTTGAACTGGGTTGCAGGGTAAACAGGGCGCCCAGCTGAAGACCTAGATGGTGAGATGAATGAAACTGGCGCATTATTTGAGACTTGTGCATCTGTTTGAAGGTGCAGTTAATCACAATGTTCTCGACTTCTCTATAGCTTAACTGATAAGGATGTACTAAGATGAAGATGTTAAGATGTTGTTTATAGTTTTTATTATTCCCACTAACAGTAGCGTAAACCTTCCTCCCTCAACTTATCAGATCACTCAATTGCTATTGGCGTATCATAACCTATAAGAATTGCACTGAGAAGGGGATGCCATCACTTGGCTGGCAATCACATCTTTTTATCTAGGTCCTGATGTAGGTGCTAGTGTTGTTTAGAGAGTGGTAGCAAATGAGGCATAGGATTGATGTAATGTAATGTGTATACTTGTAAAGCGCACTGTTGCCAGCCGGCGTCCTGGCGCTGTATACCGCTGGGGAACCAGTCCTGGCTTTCCCTGTGGGATGGTCCCTGCTGGGAATCCCTAAGGTGGAGCCAGGCATCCGCGGCGTTGAGGGGGCCGTTGTGGAGATTAGGCAAGCTAATGCCCAGAGTTGCAGAGTGTGACCCCTGGTTAGAGTAGGCACTGACGTGAGAATTATCGAGTCCGCTGACCCTGGTCCATGACCCTGCCGCGTCGGGAATCGAACCCTGGTCCTGGGCCGACTTCTGCTTTTGGGTCTGCCGCCTCTAACCAGTGAGCCATTGAGAGATGTACCCCAGGCTGAACATGAAAACTGAGAAAACATGAAAACTGAGATTCTAATTTTTAGTAGGGTGTGGATTTTCACAATATCCATAGTACTGATTATCAAGCCTTAGAAAATCTGTTTTTTATTACTGTGCATTCGTTTGAAAATATTCAAGTTCTAATGCACTAACAGTGGACTTTTCCATCTGCAGAATATACTGAATGACCAGAGATGGCAGTGCTGCGGAAGAGAATTTGTCTGCATTGCTGAGACCAAAAAAAAAACCATGAAGCCTTTTCTCAGCACTCTGCCTTCCTTCATCAATTTAAATGGTAAGTCAAACTCGAGTTAGTGGGGTCTTGGCATGATTATCTTTGTCAAGACTCTACCAAAATGGATGACCTTACGGTGATCATCATATTTTATCAGACTTTGTCTCCGAAGCTGAGAAAGCCTGCGTTAGATACCTGTGCTAACAATGTGTCATCAGAGGACATTACTGTCTTTAAGGCTGGAAAGAGTTTCCTTAATTTGGAGCCATGGCCTTACTTTCTCAAGGAGTGAAGCTCATTTGACCTGTTTCCCTGCACTCTGTGTGTGGGTCTCTGATACTCCAGATGGATAGCTGTTTAGGATACTCGGCGGTCTTGCAACTCCATCCAATTTTCAAAAGGAGCCCAATGCTTTCCCAGTATACTGCCTAGCTGCCTTGCAGTCCTAATTACATATAGTTACCTAGTGCATAATTGCTGATGTCTCCTCCTCCTGTGTTTCCTTGTCACCGAGGGCGATTGGTCACATGCTGTCCTGACATCATAAAGCTAGAGCAGGATGTCATCTGACATGAGGGACAATCAGTTGCCTAGCAAGCACTAAGATACATTTATCATGGTGTTGAACTGGGTTGCAGGGTAAACAGGGCGCCCAGCTGAAGACCTAGATGGTGAGATGAATGAAACTGGCGCATTATTTGAGACTTGTGCATCTGTTTGAAGGTGCAGTTAATCACAATGTTCTCGACTTCTCTATAGCTTAACTGATAAGGATGTACTAAGATGAAGATGTTAAGATGTTGTTTATAGTTTTTATTATTCCCACTAACAGTAGCGTAAACCTTCCTCCCTCAACTTATCAGATCACTCAATTGCTATTGGCGTATCATAACCTATAAGAATTGCACTGAGAAGGGGATGCCATCACTTGGCTGGCAATCACATCTTTTTATCTAGGTCCTGATGTAGGTGCTAGTGTTGTTTAGAGAGTGGTAGCAAATGAGGCATAGGATTGATGTAATGTGTATACTTGTAAAGCGCACTGTTGCCAGCCGGCGTCCTGGCGCTGTATACCGCTGGGGAACCAGTCCTGGCTTTCCCTGTGGGATGGTCCCTGCTGGGAATCCCCAAGGTGGAGCCAGGCATCCGCGGCGTTGAGGGGGCCGTTGTGGAGATTAGGCAAGCTAATGCCCAGAGTTGCAGAGTGGGACCCCTGGTTAGAGTAGGCACTGACGTGAGAATTATCGAGTCCGCTGACCCTGGTCCATGACCCTGCCGCGTCGGGAATCGAACCCTGGTCCTGGGCCGACTTCTGCTTTTGGGTCTGCCGCCTCTAACCAGTGAGCCATTGAGAGATGTACCCCAGGCTGAACATGAAAACTGAGAAAACATGAAAACTGAGATTCTAATTTTTAGTAGGGTGTGGATTTTCACAATATCCATAGTACTGATTATCAAGCCTTAGAAAATCTGTTTTTTATTACTGTGCATTCGTTTGAAAATATTCAAGTTCTAATGCACTAACAGTGGACTTTTCCATCTGCAGAATATACTGAATGACCAGAGATGGCAGTGCTGCGGAAGAGAATTTGTCTGCATTGCTGAGACCAAAAAAAAAACCATGAAGCCTTTTCTCAGCACTCTGCCTTCCTTCATCAATTTAAATGGTAAGTCAAACTCGAGTTAGTGGGGTCTTGGCATGATTATCTTTGTCAAGACTCTACCAAAATGGATGACCTTACGGTGATCATCATATTTTATCAGACTTTGTCTCCGAAGCTGAGAAAGCCTGCGTTAGATACCTGTGCTAACAATGTGTCATCAGAGGACATTACTGTCTTTAAGGCTGGAAAGAGTTTCCTTAATTTGGAGCCATGGCCTTACTTTCTCAAGGAGTGAAGCTCATTTGACCTGTTTCCCTGCACTCTGTGTGTGGGTCTCTGATACTCCAGATGGATAGCTGTTTAGGATACTCGGCGGTCTTGCAACTCCATCCAATTTTCAAAAGGAGCCCAATGCTTTCCCAGTATACTGCCTAGCTGCCTTGCAGTCCTAATTACATATAGTTACCTAGTGCATAATTGCTGATGTCTCCTCCTCCTGTGTTTCCTTGTCACCGAGGGCGATTGGTCACATGCTGTCCTGACATCATAAAGCTAGAGCAGGATGTCATCTGACATGAGGGACAATCAGTTGCCTAGCAAGCACTAAGATACATTTATCATGGTGTTGAACTGGGTTGCAGGGTAAACAGGGCGCCCAGCTGAAGACCTAGATGGTGAGATGAATGAAACTGGCGCATTATTTGAGACTTGTGCATCTGTTTGAAGGTGCAGTTAATCACAATGTTCTCGACTTCTCTATAGCTTAACTGATAAGGATGTACTAAGATGAAGATGTTAAGATGTTGTTTATAGTTTTTATTATTCCCACTAACAGTAGCGTAAACCTTCCTCCCTCAACTTATCAGATCACTCAATTGCTATTGGCGTATCATAACCTATAAGAATTGCACTGAGAAGGGGATGCCATCACTTGGCTGGCAATCACATCTTTTTATCTAGGTCCTGATGTAGGTGCTAGTGTTGTTTAGAGAGTGGTAGCAAATGAGGCATAGGATTGATGTAATGTGTATACTTGTAAAGCGCACTGTTGCCAGCCGGCGTCCTGGCGCTGTATACCGCTGGGGAACCAGTCCTGGCTTTCCCTGTGGGATGGTCCCTGCTGGGAATCCCCAAGGTGGAGCCAGGCATCCGCGGCGTTGAGGGGGCCGTTGTGGAGATTAGGCAAGCTAATGCCCAGAGTTGCAGAGTGGGACCCCTGGTTAGAGTAGGCACTGACGTGAGAATTATCGAGTCCGCTGACCCTGGTCCATGACCCTGCCGCGTCGGGAATCGAACCCTGGTCCTGGGCCGACTTCTGCTTTTGGGTCTGCCGCCTCTAACCAGTGAGCCATTGAGAGATGTACCCCAGGCTGAACATGAAAACTGAGAAAACATGAAAACTGAGATTCTAATTTTTAGTAGGGTGTGGATTTTCACAATATCCATAGTACTGATTATCAAGCCTTAGAAAATCTGGTTTTTATTGCTGTGCATTCGTTTGAAAATATTCAAGTTCTAATGCACTAACAGTGGACTTTTCCATCTGCAGAATATGCTGAATGACCAGAGATGGCAGTGCTGCGGAAGAGAATTTGTCTGCATTGCTTAGACCAAAAAAAAAACAAGAAGCCATTTCTCAGCACTCTGCCTTCCTTCATCAATTTAAATGGTAAGTCAAACTCGAGTTAGTGGGGTCTTGGCATGATTATCTTTGTCAAGACTCTACCAAAATGGATGACCTTACGGTGATCATCATATTTTATCAGACTTTGTCTCCGAAGCTGAGAAAGCCTGCGTTAGATACCTTTGCTAACAATGTGTCATCAGAGGACATTACTGTCTTTAAGGCTGGAAAGAGTTTCCTTAATTTGGAGCGATGGCCTTACTTTCTCAAGGAGTGAAGCTCATTTAACCTGTTTCCCTGCACTCTGTGTGTGGGTCTCTGAGACTCCAGATGGATAGCTGTTTAGGATACTCGACGGTCTTGCAACTCCATCCAATTTTCAAAAGGAGCCCAATGCTTTCCCAGTATACTGCCTAGCTGCCTTGCAGTCCTAATTACATATAGTTACCTAGTTCATAATTGCTGATGTCTCCTCCTCCTGTGTTTCCTCGTCACCCAGGGCGATTGGTCACGTGCTGTCCTGACATCATAAAGCTAGAGCAGGATGTCATCTGACATGAGGGACAATCAGTTGCCTAGCAAGCACTAAGATACATTTATCGTGGTATTGAACTGGGTTGCAGGGTAAACAGGGCGCCCAGCTGAAGACCTAGAGGGTGAGATTAATGAAACTGGCGCATTATTTGAGACTTGTGCATCTGTTTGAAGGTGCAGTTAATCACAATGTTCTCGACTTCTCTATAGCTTAACTGATAAGGATGTACTAAGATGAAGATGTTAAGATGTTGTTTATAGTTTTTATTATTCCCACTAACAGTAGCGTAAACCTTCCTCCCTCAACTTATCAGATCACTCAATTGCTATTGGCGTATCATAACCTATAAGAATTGCACTGAGAAGGGGATGCCATCACTTGGCTGGCAATCACATCTTTTTATCTAGGTCCTGATGTAGGTGCTAGTGTTGTTTAGAGAGTGGTAGCAAATGAGGCATAGGATTGATGTAATGTAATGTGTATACTTGTAAAGCGCACTGTTGCCAGCCGGCGTCCTGGCGCTGTATACCGCTGGGGAACCAGTCCTGGCTTTCCCTGTGGGATGGTCCCTGCTGGGAATCCCCAAGGTGGAGCCAGGCATCCGCGGCGTTGAGGGGGCCGTTGTGGAGATTAGGCAAGCTAATGCCCAGAGTTGCAGAGTGGGACCCCTGGTTAGAGTAGGCACTGACGTGAGAATTATCGAGTCCGCTGACCCTGGTCCATGACCCTGCCGCGTCGGGAATCGAACCCTGGTCCTGGGCCGACTTCTGCTTTTGGGTCTGCCGCCTCTAACCAGTGAGCCATTGAGAGATGTACCCCAGGCTGAACATGAAAACTGAGAAAACATGAAAACTGAGATTCTAATTTTTAGTAGGGTGTGGATTTTCATAATATCCATAGTACTGATTATCAAGCCTTAGAAAATCTGTTTTTTATTACTGTGCATTCGTTTGAAAATATTCAAGTTCTAATGCACTAACAGTGGACTTTTCCATCTGCAGAATATACTGAATGACCAGAGATGGCAGTGCTGCGGAAGAGAATTTGTCTGCATTGCTTAGACCAAAAAAAAAACAAGAAGCCATTTCTCAGCACTCTGCCTTCCTTCATCAATTTAAATGGTAAGTCAAACTCGAGTTAGTGGGGTCTTGGCATGATTATCTTTGTCAAGACTCTACCAAAATGGATGACGTTACGGTGATCATCATATTTTATCAGACTTTGTCTCCGAAGCTGAGAAAGCCTGCGTTAGATACCTTTGCTAACAATGTGTCATCAGAGGACATTACTGTCTTTAAGGCTGGAAAGAGTTTCCTTAATTTGGAGCGATGGCCTTACTTTCTCAAGGAGTGAAGCTCATTTAACTTGTTTCCCTGCACTCTGTGTGTGGGTCTCTGAGACTCCAGATGGATAGCTGTTTAGGATACTCGACGGTCTTGCAACTCCATCCAATTTTCAAAAGGAGCCCAATGCTTTCCCAGTATACTGCCTAGCTGCCTTGCAGTCCTAATTACATATAGTTACCTAGTTCATAATTGCTGATGTCTCCTCCTCCTGTGTTTCCTCGTCACCCAGGGCGATTGGTCACGTGCTGTCCTGACATCATAAAGCTAGAGCAGGATGTCATCTGACATGAGGGACAATCAGTTGCCTAGCAAGCACTAAGATACATTTATCGTGGTATTGAACTGGGTTGCAGGGTAAACAGGGCGCCCAGCTGAAGACCTAGAGGGTGAGATTAATGAAACTGGCGCATTATTTGAGACTTGTGCATCTGTTTGAAGGTGCAGTTAATCACAATGTTCTCGACTTCTCTATAGCTTAACTGATAAGGATGTACTAAGATGAAGATGTTAAGATGTTGTTTATAGTTTTTATTATTCCCACTAACAGTAGCGTAAACCTTCCTCCCTCAACTTATCAGATCACTCAATTGCTATTGGCGTATCATAACCTATAAGAATTGCACTGAGAAGGGGATGCCATCACTTGGCTGGCAATCACATCTTTTTATCTAGGTCCTGATGTAGGTGCTAGTGTTGTTTAGAGAGTGGTAGCAAATGAGGCATAGGATTGATGTAATGTAATGTGTATACTTGTAAAGCGCACTGTTGCCAGCCGGCGTCCTGGCGCTGTATACCGCTGGGGAACCAGTCCTGGCTTTCCCTGTGGGATGGTCCCTGCTGGGAATCCCCAAGGTGGAGCCAGGCATCCCCGGCGTTGAGGGGGCCGTTGTGGAGATTAGGCAAGCTAATGCCCAGAGTTGCAGAGTGGGACCCCTGGTTAGAGTAGGCACTGACGTGAGAATTATCGAGTCCGCTGACCCTGGTCCATGACCCTGCCCCGTCGGGAATCAAACCCTGGTCCCGGGCCGACTTCTGCTTTTGGGTCTGCCGCCTCTAACCAGTGAGCCATTGAGAGATGTACCCCAGTCGGAACATGAAAACTGAGAAAACATGAAAACTGAGATTCTAATTTTTAGTCGGGTGTGGATTTTCACAATATCCATAGTACTGATTATCAAGCCTTAGAAAATCTGGTTTTTTATTACTGTGCATTCGTTTGAAAATATTCAAGTTCTAATGCACTAACAGTGGACTTTTCCATCTGCAGAATATACTGAATGACCAGAGATGGCAGTGCTGCGGAAGAGAATTTGTCTGCATTGCTGAGACCAAAAAAAAAACCAGGAAGCCTTTTCTCAGCACTCTGCCTTCCTTCATCAATTTAAATGGTAAGTCAAACTCGAGTTAGTGGGGTCTTGGCATGATTATCTTTGTCAAGACTCTACCAAAATGGATGACCTTACGGTGATCATCATATTTTATCAGACTTTGTCTCCGAAGCTGAGAAAGCCTGCGTTAGATACCTGTGCTAACAATGTGTCATCAGAGGACATTACTGTCTTTAAGGCTGGAAAGAGTTTCCTTAATTTGGAGCCATGGCCTTACTTTCTCAAGGAGTGAAGCTCATTTGACCTGTTTCCCTGCACTCTCTGTCTGGGTCTCTGATACTCCAGATGGATAGCTGTTTAGGATACTCGGCGGTCTTGCAACTTCATCCAATTTTCAAAAGGAGCCCAATGCTTTCCCAGTATACTGCCTAGCTGCTTTGCAGTCTTAATTACATATAGTTACCTAGTGCATAATTGCTGATTTCTCCTCCTCCTGTGTATCCTCGTCACCCAGGGCGATTGGTCACGTGCTGTCCTGACATAATAAAGCTAGAGCAGGATGTCATCTGACATCAGGGACAATCAGTTGCCTAGCAAGCACTAAGATACATTTATCGTGGTATTGAACTGGGTTGCAGGGTAAACAGGGCGCCCAGCTGAAGACCTAGAGGGTGAGATTAATGAAACTGGCGCATTATTTGAGACTTGTGCATCTGTTTGAAGGTGCAGTTAATCACAATGTTCTCGACTTCTCTATAGCTTAACTGATAAGGATGTACTAAGATGAAGATGTTAAGATGTTGTTTATAGTTTTTATTATTCCCACTAACAGTAGCGTAAACCTTCCTCCCTCAACTTATCAGATCACTCAATTGCTATTGGCGTATCATAACCTATAAGAATTGCACTGAGAAGGGGATGCCATCACTTGGCTGGCAATCACATCTTTTTATCTAGGTCCTGATGTAGGTGCTAGTGTTGTTTAGAGAGTGGTAGCAAATGAGGCATAGGATTGATGTAATGTAATGTGTATACTTGTAAAGCGCACTGTTGCCAGCCGGCGTCCTGGCGCTGTATACCGCTGGGGAACCAGTCCTGGCTTTCCCTGTGGGATGGTCCCTGCTGGGAATCCCCAAGGTGGAGCCAGGCATCCGCGGCGTTGAGGGGGCCGTTGTGGAGATTAGGCAAGCTAATGCCCAGAGTTGCAGAGTGGGACCCCTGGTTAGAGTAGGCACTGACGTGAGAATTATCGAGTCCGCTGACCCTGGTCCATGACCCTGCCGCGTCGGGAATCGAACCCTGGTCCTGGGCCGACTTCTGCTTTTGGGTCTGCCGCCTCTAACCAGTGAGCCATTGAGAGATGTACCCCAGGCTGAACATGAAAACTGAGAAAACATGAAAACTGAGATTCTAATTTTTAGTAGGGTGTGGATTTTCATAATATCCATAGTACTGATTATCAAGCCTTAGAAAATCTGTTTTTTATTACTGTGCATTCGTTTGAAAATATTCAAGTTCTAATGCACTAACAGTGGACTTTTCCATCTGCAGAATATACTGAATGACCAGAGATGGCAGTGCTGCGGAAGAGAATTTGTCTGCATTGCTGAGACCCAAAAAAAAAACCATGAAGCCTTTTCTCAGCACTCTGCCTTCCTTCATCAATTTAAATGGTAAGTCAAACTCGAGTTAGTGGGGTCTTGGCATGATTATCTTTGTCAAGACTCTACCAAAATGGATGACCTTACGGTGATCATCATATTTTATCAGACTTTGTCTCCGAAGCTGAGAAAGCCTGCGTTAGATACCTGTGCTAACAATGTGTCATCAGAGGACATTACTGTCTTTAAGGCTGGAAAGAGTTTCCTTAATTTGGAGCCATGGCCTTACTTTCTCAAGGAGTGAAGCTCATTTGACCTGTTTCCCTGCACTCTGTGTGTGGGTCTCTGATACTCCAGATGGATAGCTGTTTAGGATACTCGGCGGTCTTGCAACTCCATCCAATTTTCAAAAGGAGCCCAATGCTTTCCCAGTATACTGCCTAGCTGCCTTGCAGTGCTAATTACATATAGTTACCTAGTGCATAATTGCTGATGTCTCCTCCTCCTGTGTTTCCTTGTCACCGAGGGCGATTGGTCACATGCTGTCCTGACATCATAAAGCTAGAGCAGGATGTCATCTGACATGAGGGACAATCAGTTGCCTAGCAAGCACTAAGATACATTTATCATGGTGTTGAACTGGGTTGCAGGGTAAACAGGGCGCCCAGCTGAAGACCTAGATGGTGAGATGAATGAAACTGGCGCATTATTTGAGACTTGTGCATCTGTTTGAAGGTGCAGTTAATCACAATGTTCTCGACTTCTCTATAGCTTAACTGATAAGGATGTACTAAGATGAAGATGTTAAGATGTTGTTTATAGTTTTTATTATTCCCACTAACAGTAGCGTAAACCTTCCTCCCTCAACTTATCAGATCACTCAATTGCTATTGGCGTATCATAACCTATAAGAATTGCACTGAGAAGGGGATGCCATCACTTGGCTGGCAATCACATCTTTTTATCTAGGTCCTGATGTAGGTGCTAGTGTTGTTTAGAGAGTGGTAGCAAATGAGGCATAGGATTGATGTAATGTAATGTGTATACTTGTAAAGCGCACTGTTGCCAGCCGGCGTCCTGGCGCTGTATACCGCTGGGGAACCAGTCCTGGCTTTCCCTGTGGGATGGTCCCTGCTGGGAATCCCCAAGGTGGAGCCAGGCATCCGCGGCGTTGAGGGGGCCGTTGTGGAGATTAGGCAAGCTAATGCCCAGAGTTGCAGAGTGGGACCCCTGGTTAGAGTAGGCACTGACGTGAGAATTATCGAGTCCGCTGACCCTGGTCCATGACCCTGCCGCGTCGGGAATCGAACCCTGGTCCTGGGCCGACTTCTGCTTTTGGGTCTGCCGCCTCTAACCAGTGAGCCATTGAGAGATGTACCCCAGGCTGAACATGAAAACTGAGAAAACATGAAAACTGAGATTCTAATTTTTAGTAGGGTGTGGATTTTCACAATATCCATAGTACTGATTATCAAGCCTTAGAAAATCTGTTTTTTATTACTGTGCATTCGTTTGAAAATATTCAAGTTCTAATGCACTAACAGTGGACTTTTCCATCTGCAGAATATACTGAATGACCAGAGATGGCAGTGCTGCGGAAGAGAATTTGTCTGCATTGCTGAGACCCAAAAAAAAACCATGAAGCCTTTTCTCAGCACTCTGCCTTCCTTCATCAATTTAAATGGTAAGTCAAACTCGAGTTAGTGGGGTCTTGGCATGATTATCTTTGTCAAGACTCTACCAAAATGGATGACCTTACGGTGATCATCATATTTTATCAGACTTTGTCTCCGAAGCTGAGAAAGCCTGCGTTAGATACCTGTGCTAACAATGTGTCATCAGAGGACATTACTGTCTTTAAGGCTGGAAAGAGTTTCCTTAATTTGGAGCCATGGCCTTACTTTCTCAAGGAGTGAAGCTCATTTGACCTGTTTCCCTGCACTCTGTGTGTGGGTCTCTGATACTCCAGATGGATAGCTGTTTAGGATACTCGGCGGTCTTGCAACTCCATCCAATTTTCAAAAGGAGCCCAATGCTTTCCCAGTATACTGCCTAGCTGCCTTGCAGTGCTAATTACATATAGTTACCTAGTGCATAATTGCTGATGTCTCCTCCTCCTGTGTTTCCTTGTCACCGAGGGCGATTGGTCACATGCTGTCCTGACATCATAAAGCTAGAGCAGGATGTCATCTGACATGAGGGACAATCAGTTGCCTAGCAAGCACTAAGATACATTTATCATGGTGTTGAACTGGGTTGCAGGGTAAACAGGGCGCCCAGCTGAAGACCTAGATGGTGAGATGAATGAAACTGGCGCATTATTTGAGACTTGTGCATCTGTTTGAAGGTGCAGTTAATCACAATGTTCTCGACTTCTCTATAGCTTAACTGATTAGGATGTACTAAGATGAAGATGTTAAGATGTTGTTTATAGTTTTTATTATTCCCACTAACAGTAGCGTAAACCTTCCTCCCTCAACTTATCAGATCACTCAATTGCTATTGGCGTATCATAACCTATAAGAATTGCACTGAGAAGGGGATGCCATCACTTGGCTGGCAATCACATCTTTTTATCTAGGTCCTGATGTAGGTGCTAGTGTTGTTTAGAGAGTGGTAGCAAATGAGGCATAGGATTGATGTAATGTAATGTGTATACTTGTAAAGCGCACTGTTGCCAGCCGGCGTCCTGGCGCTGTATACCGCTGGGGAACCAGTCCTGGCTTTCCCTGTGGGATGGTCCCTGCTGGGAATCCCCAAGGTGGAGCCAGGCATCCGCGGCGTTGAGGGGGCCGTTGTGGAGATTAGGCAAGCTAATGCCCAGAGTTGCAGAGTGGGACCCCTGGTTAGAGTAGGCACTGACGTGAGAATTATCGAGTCCGCTGACCCTGGTCCATGACCCTGCCGCGTCGGGAATCGAACCCTGGTCCTGGGCCGACTTCTGCTTTTGGGTCTGCCGCCTCTAACCAGTGAGCCATTGAGAGATGTACCCCAGGCTGAACATGAAAACTGAGAAAACATGAAAACTGAGATTCTAATTTTTAGTAGGGTGTGGATTTTCATAATATCCATAGTACTGATTATCAAGCCTTAGAAAATCTGTTTTTTATTACTGTGCATTCGTTTGAAAATATTCAAGTTCTAATGCACTAACAGTGGACTTTTCCATCTGCAGAATATACTGAATGACCAGAGATGGCAGTGCTGCGGAAGAGAATTTGTCTGCATTGCTTAGACCAAAAAAAAAACAAGAAGCCATTTCTCAGCACTCTGCCTTCCTTCATCAATTTAAATGGTAAGTCAAACTCGAGTTAGTGGGGTCTTGGCATGATTATCTTTGTCAAGACTCTACCAAAATGGATGACGTTACGGTGATCATCATATTTTATCAGACTTTGTCTCCGAAGCTGAGAAAGCCTGCGTTAGATACCTTTGCTAACAATGTGTCATCAGAGGACATTACTGTCTTTAAGGCTGGAAAGAGTTTCCTTAATTTGGAGCGATGGCCTTACTTTCTCAAGGAGTGAAGCTCATTTAACTTGTTTCCCTGCACTCTGTGTGTGGGTCTCTGAGACTCCAGATGGATAGCTGTTTAGGATACTCGACGGTCTTGCAACTCCATCCAATTTTCAAAAGGAGCCCAATGCTTTCCCAGTATACTGCCTAGCTGCCTTGCAGTCCTAATTACATATAGTTACCTAGTTCATAATTGCTGATGTCTCCTCCTCCTGTGTTTCCTCGTCACCCAGGGCGATTGGTCACGTGCTGTCCTGACATCATAAAGCTAGAGCAGGATGTCATCTGACATGAGGGACAATCAGTTGCCTAGCAAGCACTAAGATACATTTATCGTGGTATTGAACTGGGTTGCAGGGTAAACAGGGCGCCCAGCTGAAGACCTAGAGGGTGAGATTAATGAAACTGGCGCATTATTTGAGACTTGTGCATCTGTTTGAAGGTGCAGTTAATCACAATGTTCTCGACTTCTCTATAGCTTAACTGATAAGGATGTACTAAGATGAAGATGTTAAGATGTTGTTTATAGTTTTTATTATTCCCACTAACAGTAGCGTAAACCTTCCTCCCTCAACTTATCAGATCACTCAATTGCTATTGGCGTATCATAACCTATAAGAATTGCACTGAGAAGGGGATGCCATCACTTGGCTGGCAATCACATCTTTTTATCTAGGTCCTGATGTAGGTGCTAGTGTTGTTTAGAGAGTGGTAGCAAATGAGGCATAGGATTGATGTAATGTAATGTGTATACTTGTAAAGCGCACTGTTGCCAGCCGGCGTCCTGGCGCTGTATACCGCTGGGGAACCAGTCCTGGCTTTCCCTGTGGGATGGTCCCTGCTGGGAATCCCCAAGGTGGAGCCAGGCATCCCCGGCGTTGAGGGGGCCGTTGTGGAGATTAGGCAAGCTAATGCCCAGAGTTGCAGAGTGGGACCCCTGGTTAGAGTAGGCACTGACGTGAGAATTATCGAGTCCGCTGACCCTGGTCCATGACCCTGCCCCGTCGGGAATCAAACCCTGGTCCCGGGCCGACTTCTGCTTTTGGGTCTGCCGCCTCTAACCAGTGAGCCATTGAGAGATGTACCCCAGTCGGAACATGAAAACTGAGAAAACATGAAAACTGAGATTCTAATTTTTAGTCGGGTGTGGATTTTCACAATATCCATAGTACTGATTATCAAGCCTTAGAAAATCTGTTTTTTATTACTGTGCATTCGTTTGAAAATATTCAAGTTCTAATGCACTAACAGTGGACTTTTCCATCTGCAGAATATACTGAATGACCAGAGATGGCAGTGCTGCGGAAGAGAATTTGTCTGCATTGCTGAGACCCAAAAAAAAACCATGAAGCCTTTTCTCAGCACTCTGCCTTCCTTCATCAATTTAAATGGTAAGTCAAACTCGAGTTAGTGGGGTCTTGGCATGATTATCTTTGTCAAGACTCTACCAAAATGGATGACCTTACGGTGATCATCATATTTTATCAGACTTTGTCTCCGAAGCTGAGAAAGCCTGCGTTAGATACCTGTGCTAACAATGTGTCATCAGAGGACATTACTGTCTTTAAGGCTGGAAAGAGTTTCCTTAATTTGGAGCCATGGCCTTACTTTCTCAAGGAGTGAAGCTCATTTGACCTGTTTCCCTGCACTCTGTGTGTGGGTCTCTGATACTCCAGATGGATAGCTGTTTAGGATACTCGGCGGTCTTGCAACTCCATCCAATTTTCAAAAGGAGCCCAATGCTTTCCCAGTATACTGCCTAGCTGCCTTGCAGTGCTAATTACATATAGTTACCTAGTGCATAATTGCTGATGTCTCCTCCTCCTGTGTTTCCTTGTCACCGAGGGCGATTGGTCACATGCTGTCCTGACATCATAAAGCTAGAGCAGGATGTCATCTGACATGAGGGACAATCAGTTGCCTAGCAAGCACTAAGATACATTTATCATGGTGTTGAACTGGGTTGCAGGGTAAACAGGGCGCCCAGCTGAAGACCTAGATGGTGAGATGAATGAAACTGGCGCATTATTTGAGACTTGTGCATCTGTTTGAAGGTGCAGTTAATCACAATGTTCTCGACTTCTCTATAGCTTAACTGATAAGGATGTACTAAGATGAAGATGTTAAGATGTTGTTTATAGTTTTTATTATTCCCACTAACAGTAGCGTAAACCTTCCTCCCTCAACTTATCAGATCACTCAATTGCTATTGGCGTATCATAACCTATAAGAATTGCACTGAGAAGGGGATGCCATCACTTGGCTGGCAATCACATCTTTTTATCTAGGTCCTGATGTAGGTGCTAGTGTTGTTTAGAGAGTGGTAGCAAATGAGGCATAGGATTGATGTAATGTAATGTGTATACTTGTAAAGCGCACTGTTGCCAGCCGGCGTCCTGGCGCTGTATACCGCTGGGGAACCAGTCCTGGCTTTCCCTGTGGGATGGTCCCTGCTGGGAATCCCCAAGGTGGAGCCAGGCATCCGCGGCGTTGAGGGGGCCGTTGTGGAGATTAGGCAAGCTAATGCCCAGAGTTGCAGAGTGGGACCCCTGGTTAGAGTAGGCACTGACGTGAGAATTATCGAGTCCGCTGACCCTGGTCCATGACCCTGCCGCGTCGGGAATCGAACCCTGGTCCTGGGCCGACTTCTGCTTTTGGGTCTGCCGCCTCTAACCAGTGAGCCATTGAGAGATGTACCCCAGGCTGAACATGAAAACTGAGAAAACATGAAAACTGAGATTCTAATTTTTAGTAGGGTGTGGATTTTCATAATATCCATAGTACTGATTATCAAGCCTTAGAAAATCTGTTTTTTATTACTGTGCATTCGTTTGAAAATATTCAAGTTCTAATGCACTAACAGTGGACTTTTCCATCTGCAGAATATACTGAATGACCAGAGATGGCAGTGCTGCGGAAGAGAATTTGTCTGCATTGCTTAGACCAAAAAAAAAACAAGAAGCCATTTCTCAGCACTCTGCCTTCCTTCATCAATTTAAATGGTAAGTCAAACTCGAGTTAGTGGGGTCTTGGCATGATTATCTTTGTCAAGACTCTACCAAAATGGATGACGTTACGGTGATCATCATATTTTATCAGACTTTGTCTCCGAAGCTGAGAAAGCCTGCGTTAGATACCTTTGCTAACAATGTGTCATCAGAGGACATTACTGTCTTTAAGGCTGGAAAGAGTTTCCTTAATTTGGAGCGATGGCCTTACTTTCTCAAGGAGTGAAGCTCATTTAACTTGTTTCCCTGCACTCTGTGTGTGGGTCTCTGAGACTCCAGATGGATAGCTGTTTAGGATACTCGACGGTCTTGCAACTCCATCCAATTTTCAAAAGGAGCCCAATGCTTTCCCAGTATACTGCCTAGCTGCCTTGCAGTCCTAATTACATATAGTTACCTAGTTCATAATTGCTGATGTCTCCTCCTCCTGTGTTTCCTCGTCACCCAGGGCGATTGGTCACGTGCTGTCCTGACATCATAAAGCTAGAGCAGGATGTCATCTGACATGAGGGACAATCAGTTGCCTAGCAAGCACTAAGATACATTTATCGTGGTATTGAACTGGGTTGCAGGGTAAACAGGGCGCCCAGCTGAAGACCTAGAGGGTGAGATTAATGAAACTGGCGCATTATTTGAGACTTGTGCATCTGTTTGAAGGTGCAGTTAATCACAATGTTCTCGACTTCTCTATAGCTTAACTGATAAGGATGTACTAAGATGAAGATGTTAAGATGTTGTTTATAGTTTTTATTATTCCCACTAACAGTAGCGTAAACCTTCCTCCCTCAACTTATCAGATCACTCAATTGCTATTGGCGTATCATAACCTATAAGAATTGCACTGAGAAGGGGATGCCATCACTTGGCTGGCAATCACATCTTTTTATCTAGGTCCTGATGTAGGTGCTAGTGTTGTTTAGAGAGTGGTAGCAAATGAGGCATAGGATTGATGTAATGTAATGTGTATACTTGTAAAGCGCACTGTTGCCAGCCGGCGTCCTGGCGCTGTATACCGCTGGGGAACCAGTCCTGGCTTTCCCTGTGGGATGGTCCCTGCTGGGAATCCCCAAGGTGGAGCCAGGCATCCCCGGCGTTGAGGGGGCCGTTGTGGAGATTAGGCAAGCTAATGCCCAGAGTTGCAGAGTGGGACCCCTGGTTAGAGTAGGCACTGACGTGAGAATTATCGAGTCCGCTGACCCTGGTCCATGACCCTGCCCCGTCGGGAATCAAACCCTGGTCCCGGGCCGACTTCTGCTTTTGGGTCTGCCGCCTCTAACCAGTGAGCCATTGAGAGATGTACCCCAGTCGGAACATGAAAACTGAGAAAACATGAAAACTGAGATTCTAATTTTTAGTCGGGTGTGGATTTTCACAATATCCATAGTACTGATTATCAAGCCTTAGAAAATCTGTTTTTTATTACTGTGCATTCGTTTGAAAATATTCAAGTTCTAATGCACTAACAGTGGACTTTTCCATCTGCAGAATATACTGAATGACCAGAGATGGCAGTGCTGCGGAAGAGAATTTGTCTGCATTGCTGAGACCAAAAAAAAAACCAGGAAGCCTTTTCTCAGCACTCTGCCTTCCTTCATCAATTTAAATGGTAAGTCAAACTCGAGTTAGTGGGGTCTTGGCATGATTATCTTTGTCAAGACTCTACCAAAATGGATGACCTTACGGTGATCATCATATTTTATCAGACTTTGTCTCCGAAGCTGAGAAAGCCTGCGTTAGATACCTGTGCTAACAATGTGTCATCAGAGGACATTACTGTCTTTAAGGCTGGAAAGAGTTTCCTTAATTTGGAGCCATGGCCTTACTTTCTCAAGGAGTGAAGCTCATTTGACCTGTTTCCCTGCACTCTCTGTCTGGGTCTCTGATACTCCAGATGGATAGCTGTTTAGGATACTCGGCGGTCTTGCAACTCCATCCAATTTTCAAAAGGAGCCCAATGCTTTCCCAGTATACTGCCTAGCTGCTTTGCAGTCTTAATTACATATAGTTACCTAGTGCATAATTGCTGATTTCTCCTCCTCCTGTGTATCCTCGTCACCCAGGGCGATTGGTCACGTGCTGTCCTGACATAATAAAGCTAGAGCAGGATGTCATCTGACATCAGGGACAATCAGTTGCCTAGCAAGCACTAAGATACATTTATCGTGGTATTGAACTGGGTTGCAGGGTAAACAGGGCGCCCAGCTGAAGACCTAGAGGGTGAGATTAATGAAACTGGCGCATTATTTGAGACTTGTGCATCTGTTTGAAGGTGCAGTTAATCACAATGTTCTCGACTTCTCTATAGCTTAACTGATAAGGATGTACTAAGATGAAGATGTTAAGATGTTGTTTATAGTTTTTATTATTCCCACTAACAGTAGCGTAAACCTTCCTCCCTCAACTTATCAGATCACTCAATTGCTATTGGCGTATCATAACCTATAAGAATTGCACTGAGAAGGGGATGCCATCACTTGGCTGGCAATCACATCTTTTTATCTAGGTCCTGATGTAGGTGCTAGTGTTGTTTAGAGAGTGGTAGCAAATGAGGCATAGGATTGATGTAATGTAATGTGTATACTTGTAAAGCGCACTGTTGCCAGCCGGCGTCCTGGCGCTGTATACCGCTGGGGAACCAGTCCTGGCTTTCCCTGTGGGATGGTCCCTGCTGGGAATCCCCAAGGTGGAGCCAGGCATCCGCGGCGTTGAGGGGGCCGTTGTGGAGATTAGGCAAGCTAATGCCCAGAGTTGCAGAGTGGGACCCCTGGTTAGAGTAGGCACTGACGTGAGAATTATCGAGTCCGCTGACCCTGGTCCATGACCCTGCCGCGTCGGGAATCGAACCCTGGTCCTGGGCCGACTTCTGCTTTTGGGTCTGCCGCCTCTAACCAGTGAGCCATTGAGAGATGTACCCCAGGCTGAACATGAAAACTGAGAAAACATGAAAACTGAGATTCTAATTTTTAGTAGGGTGTGGATTTTCATAATATCCATAGTACTGATTATCAAGCCTTAGAAAATCTGTTTTTTATTACTGTGCATTCGTTTGAAAATATTCAAGTTCTAATGCACTAACAGTGGACTTTTCCATCTGCAGAATATACTGAATGACCAGAGATGGCAGTGCTGCGGAAGAGAATTTGTCTGCATTGCTGAGACCCAAAAAAAAACCATGAAGCCTTTTCTCAGCACTCTGCCTTCCTTCATCAATTTAAATGGTAAGTCAAACTCGAGTTAGTGGGGTCTTGGCATGATTATCTTTGTCAAGACTCTACCAAAATGGATGACCTTACGGTGATCATCATATTTTATCAGACTTTGTCTCCGAAGCTGAGAAAGCCTGCGTTAGATACCTGTGCTAACAATGTGTCATCAGAGGACATTACTGTCTTTAAGGCTGGAAAGAGTTTCCTTAATTTGGAGCCATGGCCTTACTTTCTCAAGGAGTGAAGCTCATTTGACCTGTTTCCCTGCACTCTGTGTGTGGGTCTCTGATACTCCAGATGGATAGCTGTTTAGGATACTCGGCGGTCTTGCAACTCCATCCAATTTTCAAAAGCAGCCCAATGCTTTCCCAGTATACTGCCTAGCTGCCTTGCAGTGCTAATTACATATAGTTACCTAGTGCATAATTGCTGATGTCTCCTCCTCCTGTGTTTCCTTGTCACCGAGGGCGATTGGTCACATGCTGTCCTGACATCATAAAGCTAGAGCAGGATGTCATCTGACATGAGGGACAATCAGTTGCCTAGCAAGCACTAAGATACATTTATCATGGTGTTGAACTGGGTTGCAGGGTAAACAGGGCGCCCAGCTGAAGACCTAGATGGTGAGATGAATGAAACTGGCGCATTATTTGAGACTTGTGCATCTGTTTGAAGGTGCAGTTAATCACAATGTTCTCGACTTCTCTATAGCTTAACTGATAAGGATGTACTAAGATGAAGATGTTAAGATGTTGTTTATAGTTTTTATTATTCCCACTAACAGTAGCGTAAACCTTCCTCCCTCAACTTATCAGATCACTCAATTGCTATTGGCGTATCATAACCTATAAGAATTGCACTGAGAAGGGGATGCCATCACTTGGCTGGCAATCACATCTTTTTATCTAGGTCCTGATGTAGGTGCTAGTGTTGTTTAGAGAGTGGTAGCAAATGAGGCATAGGATTGATGTAATGTGTATACTTGTAAAGCGCACTGTTGCCAGCCGGCGTCCTGGCGCTGTATACCGCTGGGGAACCAGTCCTGGCTTTCCCTGTGGGATGGTCCCTGCTGGGAATCCCCAAGGTGGAGCCAGGCATCCCCGGCGTTGAGGGGGCCGTTGTGGAGATTAGGCAAGCTAATGCCCAGAGTTACAGAGTGGGAACCCTGGTTAAAGTAGGCACTGACGTGAGAATTATCGAGTCCGCTGACCCTGGTCCATGACCCTGCCGCGTCGGGAATCAAACCCTGGTCCCGGGCCGACTTCTGCTTTTGGGTCTGCCGCCTCTAACCAGTGAGCCATTGAGAGATGTACCCCAGTCGGAACATGAAAACTGAGAAAACATGAAAACTGAGATTCTAATTTTTAGTAGGGTGTGGATTTTCACAATATCCATAGTACTGATTATCAAGCCTTAGAAAATCTGTTTTTTATTGCTGTGCATTCGTTTGAAAATATTCAAGTTCTAATGCACTAACAGTGGACTTTTCCATCTGCAGAATATACTGAATGACCAGAGATGGCAGTGCTGCGGAAGAGAATTTGTCTGCATTGCTGAGACCAAAAAAAAAAAAACAAGAAGCCATTTCTCAGCACTCTGCCTTCCTTCATCAATTTAAATGGTAAGTCAAACTCGAGTTAGTGGGGTCTTGGCATGATTATCTTTGTCAAGACTCTACCAAAATGGATGATGTTACGGTGATCATCATATTTTATCAGACTTTGTCTCTGAAGCTGAGAAAGCCTGCGTTAGATACCTGTGCTAACAATGTGTCATCAGAGGACATTACTGTCTTTAAGGCTGGAAAGAGTTTCCTTAATTTGGAGCGATGGCCTTACTTTCTCAAGGAGTGAAGCTCATTTGACCTGTTTCCCTGCACTCTGTGTGTGGGTCTCTGATACTCCAGATGGATAGCTGTTTAGGATACTCGGCGGTCTTGCAACTCCATCCAATTTTCAAAAGGAGCCCAATGCTTTCCCAGTATACTGCCTAGCTGCCTTGCAGTCCTAATTACATATAGTTACCTAGTGCATAATTGCTGATTTCTCCTCCTCATGTGTTTCCTCGTCACCCAGGGCGATTGGTCACGTGCTGTCCTGACATCATAAAGCTAGAGCAGGATGTCATCTGACATGAGGGACAATCAGTTGCCTAGCAAGCAGTAAGATACATTTATCATGGTATTGAACTGGGTTGCAGGGTAAACAGGGCGCCCAGCTGAAGACCTAGATGGTGAGATGAATGAAACTGGCGCATTATTTGAGACTTGTGCATCTGTTTGAAGGTGCAGTTAATCACAATGTTCTCGACTTCTCTATAGCTTAACTGATAAGGATGTACTAAGATGAAGATGTTAAGATGTTGCTTATAGTTTTCATTATTCCCACTAACAGTAGCGTAAACCTTCCTCCCTCAACTTATCAGATCACTCAATTGCTATTGGTGTATCATAACCTATAAGAATTGCACTGAGAAGGGGATGCCATCACTTGGCTGGCAATCACATCTTTTTATCTAGGTCCTGATGTAGGTGCTAGTGTTGTTTAGAGAGTGGTAGCAAATGAGGCATAGGATTGATGTAATGTAATGTGTATACTTGTAAAGCGCACTGTTGCCAGCCGGCGTCCTGGCGCTGTATACCGCTGGGTAACCAGTCCTGGCTTTCCCTGTGGGATGGTCCCTGCTGGGAATCCCCATGGTGGAGCCAGGCATCCCCGGCGTTGAGGGGGCCGTTGTGGAGATTAGGCAAGCTAATGCCCAGAGTTGCAGAGTGGGACCCCTGGTTAGAGTAGGCACTGACGTGAGAATTATCGAGTCCGCTGACCCTGGTCCATGACCCTGCCGCGTCGGGAATCGAACCCTGGTCCTGGGCCGACTTCTGCTTTTGGGTCTGCCGCCTCTAACCAGTGAGCCATTGAGAGATGTACCCCAGGCTGAACATGAAAACTGAGAAAACATGAAAACTGAGATTCTAATTTTTAGTAGGGTGTGGATTTTCATAATATCCATAGTACTGATTATCAAGCCTTAGAAAATCTGTTTTTTATTACTGTGCATTCGTTTGAAAATATTCAAGTTCTAATGCACTAACAGTGGACTTTTCCATCTGCAGAATATACTGAATGACCAGAGATGGCAGTGCTGCGGAAGAGAATTTGTCTGCATTGCTGAGACCCAAAAAAAAACCATGAAGCCTTTTCTCAGCACTCTGCCTTCCTTCATCAATTTAAATGGTAAGTCAAACTCGAGTTAGTGGGGTCTTGGCATGATTATCTTTGTCAAGACTCTACCAAAATGGATGACCTTACGGTGATCATCATATTTTATCAGACTTTGTCTCCGAAGCTGAGAAAGCCTGCGTTAGATACCTGTGCTAACAATGTGTCATCAGAGGACATTACTGTCTTTAAGGCTGGAAAGAGTTTCCTTAATTTGGAGCCATGGCCTTACTTTCTCAAGGAGTGAAGCTCATTTGACCTGTTTCCCTGCACTCTGTGTGTGGGTCTCTGATACTCCAGATGGATAGCTGTTTAGGATACTCGGCGGTCTTGCAACTCCATCCAATTTTCAAAAGGAGCCCAATGCTTTCCCAGTATACTGCCTAGCTGCCTTGCAGTGCTAATTACATATAGTTACCTAGTGCATAATTGCTGATGTCTCCTCCTCCTGTGTTTCCTTGTCACCGAGGGCGATTGGTCACATGCTGTCCTGACATCATAAAGCTAGAGCAGGATGTCATCTGACATGAGGGACAATCAGTTGCCTAGCAAGCACTAAGATACATTTATCATGGTGTTGAACTGGGTTGCAGGGTAAACAGGGCGCCCAGCTGAAGACCTAGATGGTGAGATGAATGAAACTGGCGCATTATTTGAGACTTGTGCATCTGTTTGAAGGTGCAGTTAATCACAATGTTCTCGACTTCTCTATAGCTTAACTGATAAGGATGTACTAAGATGAAGATGTTAAGATGTTGTTTATAGTTTTTATTATTCCCACTAACAGTAGCGTAAACCTTCCTCCCTCAACTTATCAGATCACTCAATTGCTATTGGCGTATCATAACCTATAAGAATTGCACTGAGAAGGGGATGCCATCACTTGGCTGGCAATCACATCTTTTTATCTAGGTCCTGATGTAGGTGCTAGTGTTGTTTAGAGAGTGGTAGCAAATGAGGCATAGGATTGATGTAATGTAATGTGTATACTTGTAAAGCGCACTGTTGCCAGCCGGCGTCCTGGCGCTGTATACCGCTGGGGAACCAGTCCTGGCTTTCCCTGTGGGATGGTCCCTGCTGGGAATCCCCAAGGTGGAGCCAGGCATCCGCGGCGTTGAGGGGGCCGTTGTGGAGATTAGGCAAGCTAATGCCCAGAGTTGCAGAGTGGGACCCCTGGTTAGAGTAGGCACTGACGTGAGAATTATCGAGTCCGCTGACCCTGGTCCATGACCCTGCCGCGTCGGGAATCGAACCCTGGTCCTGGGCCGACTTCTGCTTTTGGGTCTGCCGCCTCTAACCAGTGAGCCATTGAGAGATGTACCCCAGGCTGAACATGAAAACTGAGAAAACATGAAAACTGAGATTCTAATTTTTAGTAGGGTGTGGATTTTCACAATATCCATAGTACTGATTATCAAGCCTTAGAAAATCTGTTTTTTATTACTGTGCATTCGTTTGAAAATATTCAAGTTCTAATGCACTAACAGTGGACTTTTCCATCTGCAGAATATACTGAATGACCAGAGATGGCAGTGCTGCGGAAGAGAATTTGTCTGCATTGCTGAGACCCAAAAAAAAACCATGAAGCCTTTTCTCAGCACTCTGCCTTCCTTCATCAATTTAAATGGTAAGTCAAACTCGAGTTAGTGGGGTCTTGGCATGATTATCTTTGTCAAGACTCTACCAAAATGGATGACCTTACGGTGATCATCATATTTTATCAGACTTTGTCTCCGAAGCTGAGAAAGCCTGCGTTAGATACCTGTGCTAACAATGTGTCATCAGAGGACATTACTGTCTTTAAGGCTGGAAAGAGTTTCCTTAATTTGGAGCCATGGCCTTACTTTCTCAAGGAGTGAAGCTCATTTGACCTGTTTCCCTGCACTCTGTGTGTGGGTCTCTGATACTCCAGATGGATAGCTGTTTAGGATACTCGGCGGTCTTGCAACTCCATCCAATTTTCAAAAGGAGCCCAATGCTTTCCCAGTATACTGCCTAGCTGCCTTGCAGTGCTAATTACATATAGTTACCTAGTGCATAATTGCTGATGTCTCCTCCTCCTGTGTTTCCTTGTCACCGAGGGCGATTGGTCACATGCTGTCCTGACATCATAAAGCTAGAGCAGGATGTCATCTGACATGAGGGACAATCAGTTGCCTAGCAAGCACTAAGATACATTTATCATGGTGTTGAACTGGGTTGCAGGGTAAACAGGGCGCCCAGCTGAAGACCTAGATGGTGAGATGAATGAAACTGGCGCATTATTTGAGACTTGTGCATCTGTTTGAAGGTGCAGTTAATCACAATGTTCTCGACTTCTCTATAGCTTAACTGATAAGGATGTACTAAGATGAAGATGTTAAGATGTTGTTTATAGTTTTTATTATTCCCACTAACAGTAGCGTAAACCTTCCTCCCTCAACTTATCAGATCACTCAATTGCTATTGGCGTATCATAACCTATAAGAATTGCACTGAGAAGGGGATGCCATCACTTGGCTGGCAATCACATCTTTTTATCTAGGTCCTGATGTAGGTGCTAGTGTTGTTTAGAGAGTGGTAGCAAATGAGGCATAGGATTGATGTAATGTAATGTGTATACTTGTAAAGCGCACTGTTGCCAGCCGGCGTCCTGGCGCTGTATACCGCTGGGGAACCAGTCCTGGCTTTCCCTGTGGGATGGTCCCTGCTGGGAATCCCCAAGGTGGAGCCAGGCATCCGCGGCGTTGAGGGGGCCGTTGTGGAGATTAGGCAAGCTAATGCCCAGAGTTGCAGAGTGGGACCCCTGGTTAGAGTAGGCACTGACGTGAGAATTATCGAGTCCGCTGACCCTGGTCCATGACCCTGCCGCGTCGGGAATCGAACCCTGGTCCTGGGCCGACTTCTGCTTTTGGGTCTGCCGCCTCTAACCAGTGAGCCATTGAGAGATGTACCCCAGGCTGAACATGAAAACTGAGAAAACATGAAAACTGAGATTCTAATTTTTAGTAGGGTGTGGATTTTCACAATATCCATAGTACTGATTATCAAGCCTTAGAAAATCTGTTTTTTATTACTGTGCATTCGTTTGAAAATATTCAAGTTCTAATGCACTAACAGTGGACTTTTCCATCTGCAGAATATACTGAATGACCAGAGATGGCAGTGCTGCGGAAGAGAATTTGTCTGCATTGCTGAGACCCAAAAAAAAACCATGAAGCCTTTTCTCAGCACTCTGCCTTCCTTCATCAATTTAAATGGTAAGTCAAACTCGAGTTAGTGGGGTCTTGGCATGATTATCTTTGTCAAGACTCTACCAAAATGGATGACCTTACGGTGATCATCATATTTTATCAGACTTTGTCTCCGAAGCTGAGAAAGCCTGCGTTAGATACCTGTGCTAACAATGTGTCATCAGAGGACATTACTGTCTTTAAGGCTGGAAAGAGTTTCCTTAATTTGGAGCCATGGCCTTACTTTCTCAAGGAGTGAAGCTCATTTGACCTGTTTCCCTGCACTCTGTGTGTGGGTCTCTGATACTCCAGATGGATAGCTGTTTAGGATACTCGGCGGTCTTGCAACTCCATCCAATTTTCAAAAGGAGCCCAATGCTTTCCCAGTATACTGCCTAGCTGCCTTGCAGTGCTAATTACATATAGTTACCTAGTGCATAATTGCTGATGTCTCCTCCTCCTGTGTTTCCTTGTCACCGAGGGCGATTGGTCACATGCTGTCCTGACATCATAAAGCTAGAGCAGGATGTCATCTGACATGAGGGACAATCAGTTGCCTAGCAAGCACTAAGATACATTTATCATGGTGTTGAACTGGGTTGCAGGGTAAACAGGGCGCCCAGCTGAAGACCTAGATGGTGAGATGAATGAAACTGGCGCATTATTTGAGACTTGTGCATCTGTTTGAAGGTGCAGTTAATCACAATGTTCTCGACTTCTCTATAGCTTAACTGATAAGGATGTACTAAGATGAAGATGTTAAGATGTTGTTTATAGTTTTTATTATTCCCACTAACAGTAGCGTAAACCTTCCTCCCTCAACTTATCAGATCACTCAATTGCTATTGGCGTATCATAACCTATAAGAATTGCACTGAGAAGGGGATGCCATCACTTGGCTGGCAATCACATCTTTTTATCTAGGTCCTGATGTAGGTGCTAGTGTTGTTTAGAGAGTGGTAGCAAATGAGGCATAGGATTGATGTAATGTAATGTGTATACTTGTAAAGCGCACTGTTGCCAGCCGGCGTCCTGGCGCTGTATACCGCTGGGGAACCAGTCCTGGCTTTCCCTGTGGGATGGTCCCTGCTGGGAATCCCCAAGGTGGAGCCAGGCATCCGCGGCGTTGAGGGGGCCGTTGTGGAGATTAGGCAAGCTAATGCCCAGAGTTGCAGAGTGGGACCCCTGGTTAGAGTAGGCACTGACGTGAGAATTATCGAGTCCGCTGACCCTGGTCCATGACCCTGCCGCGTCGGGAATCGAACCCTGGTCCTGGGCCGACTTCTGCTTTTGGGTCTGCCGCCTCTAACCAGTGAGCCATTGAGAGATGTACCCCAGGCTGAACATGAAAACTGAGAAAACATGAAAACTGAGATTCTAATTTTTAGTAGGGTGTGGATTTTCATAATATCCATAGTACTGATTATCAAGCCTTAGAAAATCTGTTTTTTATTACTGTGCATTCGTTTGAAAATATTCAAGTTCTAATGCACTAACAGTGGACTTTTCCATCTGCAGAATATACTGAATGACCAGAGATGGCAGTGCTGCGGAAGAGAATTTGTCTGCATTGCTTAGACCAAAAAAAAAACAAGAAGCCATTTCTCAGCACTCTGCCTTCCTTCATCAATTTAAATGGTAAGTCAAACTCGAGTTAGTGGGGTCTTGGCATGATTATCTTTGTCAAGACTCTACCAAAATGGATGACGTTACGGTGATCATCATATTTTATCAGACTTTGTCTCCGAAGCTGAGAAAGCCTGCGTTAGATACCTTTGCTAACAATGTGTCATCAGAGGACATTACTGTCTTTAAGGCTGGAAAGAGTTTCCTTAATTTGGAGCGATGGCCTTACTTTCTCAAGGAGTGAAGCTCATTTAACTTGTTTCCCTGCACTCTGTGTGTGGGTCTCTGAGACTCCAGATGGATAGCTGTTTAGGATACTCGACGGTCTTGCAACTCCATCCAATTTTCAAAAGGAGCCCAATGCTTTCCCAGTATACTGCCTAGCTGCCTTGCAGTCCTAATTACATATAGTTACCTAGTTCATAATTGCTGATGTCTCCTCCTCCTGTGTTTCCTCGTCACCCAGGGCGATTGGTCACGTGCTGTCCTGACATCATAAAGCTAGAGCAGGATGTCATCTGACATGAGGGACAATCAGTTGCCTAGCAAGCACTAAGATACATTTATCGTGGTATTGAACTGGGTTGCAGGGTAAACAGGGCGCCCAGCTGAAGACCTAGAGGGTGAGATTAATGAAACTGGCGCATTATTTGAGACTTGTGCATCTGTTTGAAGGTGCAGTTAATCACAATGTTCTCGACTTCTCTATAGCTTAACTGATAAGGATGTACTAAGATGAAGATGTTAAGATGTTGTTTATAGTTTTTATTATTCCCACTAACAGTAGCGTAAACCTTCCTCCCTCAACTTATCAGATCACTCAATTGCTATTGGCGTATCATAACCTATAAGAATTGCACTGAGAAGGGGATGCCATCACTTGGCTGGCAATCACATCTTTTTATCTAGGTCCTGATGTAGGTGCTAGTGTTGTTTAGAGAGTGGTAGCAAATGAGGCATAGGATTGATGTAATGTAATGTGTATACTTGTAAAGCGCACTGTTGCCAGCCGGCGTCCTGGCGCTGTATACCGCTGGGGAACCAGTCCTGGCTTTCCCTGTGGGATGGTCCCTGCTGGGAATCCCCAAGGTGGAGCCAGGCATCCCCGGCGTTGAGGGGGCCGTTGTGGAGATTAGGCAAGCTAATGCCCAGAGTTGCAGAGTGGGACCCCTGGTTAGAGTAGGCACTGACGTGAGAATTATCGAGTCCGCTGACCCTGGTCCATGACCCTGCCCCGTCGGGAATCAAACCCTGGTCCCGGGCCGACTTCTGCTTTTGGGTCTGCCGCCTCTAACCAGTGAGCCATTGAGAGATGTACCCCAGTCGGAACATGAAAACTGAGAAAACATGAAAACTGAGATTCTAATTTTTAGTCGGGTGTGGATTTTCACAATATCCATAGTACTGATTATCAAGCCTTAGAAAATCTGGTTTTTTATTACTGTGCATTCGTTTGAAAATATTCAAGTTCTAATGCACTAACAGTGGACTTTTCCATCTGCAGAATATACTGAATGACCAGAGATGGCAGTGCTGCGGAAGAGAATTTGTCTGCATTGCTGAGACCAAAAAAAAAACCAGGAAGCCTTTTCTCAGCACTCTGCCTTCCTTCATCAATTTAAATGGTAAGTCAAACTCGAGTTAGTGGGGTCTTGGCATGATTATCTTTGTCAAGACTCTACCAAAATGGATGACCTTACGGTGATCATCATATTTTATCAGACTTTGTCTCCGAAGCTGAGAAAGCCTGCGTTAGATACCTGTGCTAACAATGTGTCATCAGAGGACATTACTGTCTTTAAGGCTGGAAAGAGTTTCCTTAATTTGGAGCCATGGCCTTACTTTCTCAAGGAGTGAAGCTCATTTGACCTGTTTCCCTGCACTCTCTGTCTGGGTCTCTGATACTCCAGATGGATAGCTGTTTAGGATACTCGGCGGTCTTGCAACTCCATCCAATTTTCAAAAGGAGCCCAATGCTTTCCCAGTATACTGCCTAGCTGCTTTGCAGTCTTAATTACATATAGTTACCTAGTGCATAATTGCTGATTTCTCCTCCTCCTGTGTATCCTCGTCACCCAGGGCGATTGGTCACGTGCTGTCCTGACATAATAAAGCTAGAGCAGGATGTCATCTGACATCAGGGACAATCAGTTGCCTAGCAAGCACTAAGATACATTTATCGTGGTATTGAACTGGGTTGCAGGGTAAACAGGGCGCCCAGCTGAAGACCTAGAGGGTGAGATTAATGAAACTGGCGCATTATTTGAGACTTGTGCATCTGTTTGAAGGTGCAGTTAATCACAATGTTCTCGACTTCTCTATAGCTTAACTGATAAGGATGTACTAAGATGAAGATGTTAAGATGTTGTTTATAGTTTTTATTATTCCCACTAACAGTAGCGTAAACCTTCCTCCCTCAACTTATCAGATCACTCAATTGCTATTGGCGTATCATAACCTATAAGAATTGCACTGAGAAGGGGATGCCATCACTTGGCTGGCAATCACATCTTTTTATCTAGGTCCTGATGTAGGTGCTAGTGTTGTTTAGAGAGTGGTAGCAAATGAGGCATAGGATTGATGTAATGTAATGTGTATACTTGTAAAGCGCACTGTTGCCAGCCGGCGTCCTGGCGCTGTATACCGCTGGGGAACCAGTCCTGGCTTTCCCTGTGGGATGGTCCCTGCTGGGAATCCCCAAGGTGGAGCCAGGCATCCGCGGCGTTGAGGGGGCCGTTGTGGAGATTAGGCAAGCTAATGCCCAGAGTTGCAGAGTGGGACCCCTGGTTAGAGTAGGCACTGACGTGAGAATTATCGAGTCCGCTGACCCTGGTCCATGACCCTGCCGCGTCGGGAATCGAACCCTGGTCCTGGGCCGACTTCTGCTTTTGGGTCTGCCGCCTCTAACCAGTGAGCCATTGAGAGATGTACCCCAGGCTGAACATGAAAACTGAGAAAACATGAAAACTGAGATTCTAATTTTTAGTAGGGTGTGGATTTTCATAATATCCATAGTACTGATTATCAAGCCTTAGAAAATCTGTTTTTTATTACTGTGCATTCGTTTGAAAATATTCAAGTTCTAATGCACTAACAGTGGACTTTTCCATCTGCAGAATATACTGAATGACCAGAGATGGCAGTGCTGCGGAAGAGAATTTGTCTGCATTGCTGAGACCCAAAAAAAAACCATGAAGCCTTTTCTCAGCACTCTGCCTTCCTTCATCAATTTAAATGGTAAGTCAAACTCGAGTTAGTGGGGTCTTGGCATGATTATCTTTGTCAAGACTCTACCAAAATGGATGACCTTACGGTGATCATCATATTTTATCAGACTTTGTCTCCGAAGCTGAGAAAGCCTGCGTTAGATACCTGTGCTAACAATGTGTCATCAGAGGACATTACTGTCTTTAAGGCTGGAAAGAGTTTCCTTAATTTGGAGCCATGGCCTTACTTTCTCAAGGAGTGAAGCTCATTTGACCTGTTTCCCTGCACTCTGTGTGTGGGTCTCTGATACTCCAGATGGATAGCTGTTTAGGATACTCGGCGGTCTTGCAACTCCATCCAATTTTCAAAAGGAGCCCAATGCTTTCCCAGTATACTGCCTAGCTGCCTTGCAGTGCTAATTACATATAGTTACCTAGTGCATAATTGCTGATGTCTCCTCCTCCTGTGTTTCCTTGTCACCGAGGGCGATTGGTCACATGCTGTCCTGACATCATAAAGCTAGAGCAGGATGTCATCTGACATGAGGGACAATCAGTTGCCTAGCAAGCACTAAGATACATTTATCATGGTGTTGAACTGGGTTGCAGGGTAAACAGGGCGCCCAGCTGAAGACCTAGATGGTGAGATGAATGAAACTGGCGCATTATTTGAGACTTGTGCATCTGTTTGAAGGTGCAGTTAATCACAATGTTCTCGACTTCTCTATAGCTTAACTGATAAGGATGTACTAAGATGAAGATGTTAAGATGTTGTTTATAGTTTTTATTATTCCCACTAACAGTAGCGTAAACCTTCCTCCCTCAACTTATCAGATCACTCAATTGCTATTGGCGTATCATAACCTATAAGAATTGCACTGAGAAGGGGATGCCATCACTTGGCTGGCAATCACATCTTTTTATCTAGGTCCTGATGTAGGTGCTAGTGTTGTTTAGAGAGTGGTAGCAAATGAGGCATAGGATTGATGTAATGTAATGTGTATACTTGTAAAGCGCACTGTTGCCAGCCGGCGTCCTGGCGCTGTATACCGCTGGGGAACCAGTCCTGGCTTTCCCTGTGGGATGGTCCCTGCTGGGAATCCCCAAGGTGGAGCCAGGCATCCGCGGCGTTGAGGGGGCCGTTGTGGAGATTAGGCAAGCTAATGCCCAGAGTTGCAGAGTGGGACCCCTGGTTAGAGTAGGCACTGACGTGAGAATTATCGAGTCCGCTGACCCTGGTCCATGACCCTGCCGCGTCGGGAATCGAACCCTGGTCCTGGGCCGACTTCTGCTTTTGGGTCTGCCGCCTCTAACCAGTGAGCCATTGAGAGATGTACCCCAGGCTGAACATGAAAACTGAGAAAACATGAAAACTGAGATTCTAATTTTTAGTAGGGTGTGGATTTTCACAATATCCATAGTACTGATTATCAAGCCTTAGAAAATCTGTTTTTTATTACTGTGCATTCGTTTGAAAATATTCAAGTTCTAATGCACTAACAGTGGACTTTTCCATCTGCAGAATATACTGAATGACCAGAGATGGCAGTGCTGCGGAAGAGAATTTGTCTGCATTGCTGAGACCCAAAAAAAAACCATGAAGCCTTTTCTCAGCACTCTGCCTTCCTTCATCAATTTAAATGGTAAGTCAAACTCGAGTTAGTGGGGTCTTGGCATGATTATCTTTGTCAAGACTCTACCAAAATGGATGACCTTACGGTGATCATCATATTTTATCAGACTTTGTCTCCGAAGCTGAGAAAGCCTGCGTTAGATACCTGTGCTAACAATGTGTCATCAGAGGACATTACTGTCTTTAAGGCTGGAAAGAGTTTCCTTAATTTGGAGCCATGGCCTTACTTTCTCAAGGAGTGAAGCTCATTTGACCTGTTTCCCTGCACTCTGTGTGTGGGTCTCTGATACTCCAGATGGATAGCTGTTTAGGATACTCGGCGGTCTTGCAACTCCATCCAATTTTCAAAAGGAGCCCAATGCTTTCCCAGTATACTGCCTAGCTGCCTTGCAGTGCTAATTACATATAGTTACCTAGTGCATAATTGCTGATGTCTCCTCCTCCTGTGTTTCCTTGTCACCGAGGGCGATTGGTCACATGCTGTCCTGACATCATAAAGCTAGAGCAGGATGTCATCTGACATGAGGGACAATCAGTTGCCTAGCAAGCACTAAGATACATTTATCATGGTGTTGAACTGGGTTGCAGGGTAAACAGGGCGCCCAGCTGAAGACCTAGATGGTGAGATGAATGAAACTGGCGCATTATTTGAGACTTGTGCATCTGTTTGAAGGTGCAGTTAATCACAATGTTCTCGACTTCTCTATAGCTTAACTGATAAGGATGTACTAAGATGAAGATGTTAAGATGTTGTTTATAGTTTTTATTATTCCCACTAACAGTAGCGTAAACCTTCCTCCCTCAACTTATCAGATCACTCAATTGCTATTGGCGTATCATAACCTATAAGAATTGCACTGAGAAGGGGATGCCATCACTTGGCTGGCAATCACATCTTTTTATCTAGGTCCTGATGTAGGTGCTAGTGTTGTTTAGAGAGTGGTAGCAAATGAGGCATAGGATTGATGTAATGTAATGTGTATACTTGTAAAGCGCACTGTTGCCAGCCGGCGTCCTGGCGCTGTATACCGCTGGGGAACCAGTCCTGGCTTTCCCTGTGGGATGGTCCCTGCTGGGAATCCCCAAGGTGGAGCCAGGCATCCGCGGCGTTGAGGGGGCCGTTGTGGAGATTAGGCAAGCTAATGCCCAGAGTTGCAGAGTGGGACCCCTGGTTAGAGTAGGCACTGACGTGAGAATTATCGAGTCCGCTGACCCTGGTCCATGACCCTGCCGCGTCGGGAATCGAACCCTGGTCCTGGGCCGACTTCTGCTTTTGGGTCTGCCGCCTCTAACCAGTGAGCCATTGAGAGATGTACCCCAGGCTGAACATGAAAACTGAGAAAACATGAAAACTGAGATTCTAATTTTTAGTAGGGTGTGGATTTTCATAATATCCATAGTACTGATTATCAAGCCTTAGAAAATCTGTTTTTTATTACTGTGCATTCGTTTGAAAATATTCAAGTTCTAATGCACTAACAGTGGACTTTTCCATCTGCAGAATATACTGAATGACCAGAGATGGCAGTGCTGCGGAAGAGAATTTGTCTGCATTGCTTAGACCAAAAAAAAAACAAGAAGCCATTTCTCAGCACTCTGCCTTCCTTCATCAATTTAAATGGTAAGTCAAACTCGAGTTAGTGGGGTCTTGGCATGATTATCTTTGTCAAGACTCTACCAAAATGGATGACGTTACGGTGATCATCATATTTTATCAGACTTTGTCTCCGAAGCTGAGAAAGCCTGCGTTAGATACCTTTGCTAACAATGTGTCATCAGAGGACATTACTGTCTTTAAGGCTGGAAAGAGTTTCCTTAATTTGGAGCGATGGCCTTACTTTCTCAAGGAGTGAAGCTCATTTAACTTGTTTCCCTGCACTCTGTGTGTGGGTCTCTGAGACTCCAGATGGATAGCTGTTTAGGATACTCGACGGTCTTGCAACTCCATCCAATTTTCAAAAGGAGCCCAATGCTTTCCCAGTATACTGCCTAGCTGCCTTGCAGTCCTAATTACATATAGTTACCTAGTTCATAATTGCTGATGTCTCCTCCTCCTGTGTTTCCTCGTCACCCAGGGCGATTGGTCACGTGCTGTCCTGACATCATAAAGCTAGAGCAGGATGTCATCTGACATGAGGGACAATCAGTTGCCTAGCAAGCACTAAGATACATTTATCGTGGTATTGAACTGGGTTGCAGGGTAAACAGGGCGCCCAGCTGAAGACCTAGAGGGTGAGATTAATGAAACTGGCGCATTATTTGAGACTTGTGCATCTGTTTGAAGGTGCAGTTAATCACAATGTTCTCGACTTCTCTATAGCTTAACTGATAAGGATGTACTAAGATGAAGATGTTAAGATGTTGTTTATAGTTTTTATTATTCCCACTAACAGTAGCGTAAACCTTCCTCCCTCAACTTATCAGATCACTCAATTGCTATTGGCGTATCATAACCTATAAGAATTGCACTGAGAAGGGGATGCCATCACTTGGCTGGCAATCACATCTTTTTATCTAGGTCCTGATGTAGGTGCTAGTGTTGTTTAGAGAGTGGTAGCAAATGAGGCATAGGATTGATGTAATGTAATGTGTATACTTGTAAAGCGCACTGTTGCCAGCCGGCGTCCTGGCGCTGTATACCGCTGGGGAACCAGTCCTGGCTTTCCCTGTGGGATGGTCCCTGCTGGGAATCCCCAAGGTGGAGCCAGGCATCCCCGGCGTTGAGGGGGCCGTTGTGGAGATTAGGCAAGCTAATGCCCAGAGTTGCAGAGTGGGACCCCTGGTTAGAGTAGGCACTGACGTGAGAATTATCGAGTCCGCTGACCCTGGTCCATGACCCTGCCCCGTCGGGAATCAAACCCTGGTCCCGGGCCGACTTCTGCTTTTGGGTCTGCCGCCTCTAACCAGTGAGCCATTGAGAGATGTACCCCAGTCGGAACATGAAAACTGAGAAAACATGAAAACTGAGATTCTAATTTTTAGTCGGGTGTGGATTTTCACAATATCCATAGTACTGATTATCAAGCCTTAGAAAATCTGTTTTTTATTACTGTGCATTCGTTTGAAAATATTCAAGTTCTAATGCACTAACAGTGGACTTTTCCATCTGCAGAATATACTGAATGACCAGAGATGGCAGTGCTGCGGAAGAGAATTTGTCTGCATTGCTGAGACCCAAAAAAAAACCATGAAGCCTTTTCTCAGCACTCTGCCTTCCTTCATCAATTTAAATGGTAAGTCAAACTCGAGTTAGTGGGGTCTTGGCATGATTATCTTTGTCAAGACTCTACCAAAATGGATGACCTTACGGTGATCATCATATTTTATCAGACTTTGTCTCCGAAGCTGAGAAAGCCTGCGTTAGATACCTGTGCTAACAATGTGTCATCAGAGGACATTACTGTCTTTAAGGCTGGAAAGAGTTTCCTTAATTTGGAGCCATGGCCTTACTTTCTCAAGGAGTGAAGCTCATTTGACCTGTTTCCCTGCACTCTGTGTGTGGGTCTCTGATACTCCAGATGGATAGCTGTTTAGGATACTCGGCGGTCTTGCAACTCCATCCAATTTTCAAAAGGAGCCCAATGCTTTCCCAGTATACTGCCTAGCTGCCTTGCAGTGCTAATTACATATAGTTACCTAGTGCATAATTGCTGATGTCTCCTCCTCCTGTGTTTCCTTGTCACCGAGGGCGATTGGTCACATGCTGTCCTGACATCATAAAGCTAGAGCAGGATGTCATCTGACATGAGGGACAATCAGTTGCCTAGCAAGCACTAAGATACATTTATCATGGTGTTGAACTGGGTTGCAGGGTAAACAGGGCGCCCAGCTGAAGACCTAGATGGTGAGATGAATGAAACTGGCGCATTATTTGAGACTTGTGCATCTGTTTGAAGGTGCAGTTAATCACAATGTTCTCGACTTCTCTATAGCTTAACTGATAAGGATGTACTAAGATGAAGATGTTAAGATGTTGTTTATAGTTTTTATTATTCCCACTAACAGTAGCGTAAACCTTCCTCCCTCAACTTATCAGATCACTCAATTGCTATTGGCGTATCATAACCTATAAGAATTGCACTGAGAAGGGGATGCCATCACTTGGCTGGCAATCACATCTTTTTATCTAGGTCCTGATGTAGGTGCTAGTGTTGTTTAGAGAGTGGTAGCAAATGAGGCATAGGATTGATGTAATGTAATGTGTATACTTGTAAAGCGCACTGTTGCCAGCCGGCGTCCTGGCGCTGTATACCGCTGGGGAACCAGTCCTGGCTTTCCCTGTGGGATGGTCCCTGCTGGGAATCCCCAAGGTGGAGCCAGGCATCCGCGGCGTTGAGGGGGCCGTTGTGGAGATTAGGCAAGCTAATGCCCAGAGTTGCAGAGTGGGACCCCTGGTTAGAGTAGGCACTGACGTGAGAATTATCGAGTCCGCTGACCCTGGTCCATGACCCTGCCGCGTCGGGAATCGAACCCTGGTCCTGGGCCGACTTCTGCTTTTGGGTCTGCCGCCTCTAACCAGTGAGCCATTGAGAGATGTACCCCAGGCTGAACATGAAAACTGAGAAAACATGAAAACTGAGATTCTAATTTTTAGTAGGGTGTGGATTTTCACAATATCCATAGTACTGATTATCAAGCCTTAGAAAATCTGTTTTTTATTACTGTGCATTCGTTTGAAAATATTCAAGTTCTAATGCACTAACAGTGGACTTTTCCATCTGCAGAATATACTGAATGACCAGAGATGGCAGTGCTGCGGAAGAGAATTTGTCTGCATTGCTGAGACCCAAAAAAAAACCATGAAGCCTTTTCTCAGCACTCTGCCTTCCTTCATCAATTTAAATGGTAAGTCAAACTCGAGTTAGTGGGGTCTTGGCATGATTATCTTTGTCAAGACTCTACCAAAATGGATGACCTTACGGTGATCATCATATTTTATCAGACTTTGTCTCCGAAGCTGAGAAAGCCTGCGTTAGATACCTGTGCTAACAATGTGTCATCAGAGGACATTACTGTCTTTAAGGCTGGAAAGAGTTTCCTTAATTTGGAGCCATGGCCTTACTTTCTCAAGGAGTGAAGCTCATTTGACCTGTTTCCCTGCACTCTGTGTGTGGGTCTCTGATACTCCAGATGGATAGCTGTTTAGGATACTCGGCGGTCTTGCAACTCCATCCAATTTTCAAAAGGAGCCCAATGCTTTCCCAGTATACTGCCTAGCTGCCTTGCAGTGCTAATTACATATAGTTACCTAGTGCATAATTGCTGATGTCTCCTCCTCCTGTGTTTCCTTGTCACCGAGGGCGATTGGTCACATGCTGTCCTGACATCATAAAGCTAGAGCAGGATGTCATCTGACATGAGGGACAATCAGTTGCCTAGCAAGCACTAAGATACATTTATCATGGTGTTGAACTGGGTTGCAGGGTAAACAGGGCGCCCAGCTGAAGACCTAGATGGTGAGATGAATGAAACTGGCGCATTATTTGAGACTTGTGCATCTGTTTGAAGGTGCAGTTAATCACAATGTTCTCGACTTCTCTATAGCTTAACTGATAAGGATGTACTAAGATGAAGATGTTAAGATGTTGTTTATAGTTTTTATTATTCCCACTAACAGTAGCGTAAACCTTCCTCCCTCAACTTATCAGATCACTCAATTGCTATTGGCGTATCATAACCTATAAGAATTGCACTGAGAAGGGGATGCCATCACTTGGCTGGCAATCACATCTTTTTATCTAGGTCCTGATGTAGGTGCTAGTGTTGTTTAGAGAGTGGTAGCAAATGAGGCATAGGATTGATGTAATGTAATGTGTATACTTGTAAAGCGCACTGTTGCCAGCCGGCGTCCTGGCGCTGTATACCGCTGGGGAACCAGTCCTGGCTTTCCCTGTGGGATGGTCCCTGCTGGGAATCCCCAAGGTGGAGCCAGGCATCCGCGGCGTTGAGGGGGCCGTTGTGGAGATTAGGCAAGCTAATGCCCAGAGTTGCAGAGTGGGACCCCTGGTTAGAGTAGGCACTGACGTGAGAATTATCGAGTCCGCTGACCCTGGTCCATGACCCTGCCGCGTCGGGAATCGAACCCTGGTCCTGGGCCGACTTCTGCTTTTGGGTCTGCCGCCTCTAACCAGTGAGCCATTGAGAGATGTACCCCAGGCTGAACATGAAAACTGAGAAAACATGAAAACTGAGATTCTAATTTTTAGTAGGGTGTGGATTTTCATAATATCCATAGTACTGATTATCAAGCCTTAGAAAATCTGTTTTTTATTACTGTGCATTCGTTTGAAAATATTCAAGTTCTAATGCACTAACAGTGGACTTTTCCATCTGCAGAATATACTGAATGACCAGAGATGGCAGTGCTGCGGAAGAGAATTTGTCTGCATTGCTTAGACCAAAAAAAAAACAAGAAGCCATTTCTCAGCACTCTGCCTTCCTTCATCAATTTAAATGGTAAGTCAAACTCGAGTTAGTGGGGTCTTGGCATGATTATCTTTGTCAAGACTCTACCAAAATGGATGACGTTACGGTGATCATCATATTTTATCAGACTTTGTCTCCGAAGCTGAGAAAGCCTGCGTTAGATACCTTTGCTAACAATGTGTCATCAGAGGACATTACTGTCTTTAAGGCTGGAAAGAGTTTCCTTAATTTGGAGCGATGGCCTTACTTTCTCAAGGAGTGAAGCTCATTTAACTTGTTTCCCTGCACTCTGTGTGTGGGTCTCTGAGACTCCAGATGGATAGCTGTTTAGGATACTCGACGGTCTTGCAACTCCATCCAATTTTCAAAAGGAGCCCAATGCTTTCCCAGTATACTGCCTAGCTGCCTTGCAGTCCTAATTACATATAGTTACCTAGTTCATAATTGCTGATGTCTCCTCCTCCTGTGTTTCCTCGTCACCCAGGGCGATTGGTCACGTGCTGTCCTGACATCATAAAGCTAGAGCAGGATGTCATCTGACATGAGGGACAATCAGTTGCCTAGCAAGCACTAAGATACATTTATCGTGGTATTGAACTGGGTTGCAGGGTAAACAGGGCGCCCAGCTGAAGACCTAGAGGGTGAGATTAATGAAACTGGCGCATTATTTGAGACTTGTGCATCTGTTTGAAGGTGCAGTTAATCACAATGTTCTCGACTTCTCTATAGCTTAACTGATAAGGATGTACTAAGATGAAGATGTTAAGATGTTGTTTATAGTTTTTATTATTCCCACTAACAGTAGCGTAAACCTTCCTCCCTCAACTTATCAGATCACTCAATTGCTATTGGCGTATCATAACCTATAAGAATTGCACTGAGAAGGGGATGCCATCACTTGGCTGGCAATCACATCTTTTTATCTAGGTCCTGATGTAGGTGCTAGTGTTGTTTAGAGAGTGGTAGCAAATGAGGCATAGGATTGATGTAATGTAATGTGTATACTTGTAAAGCGCACTGTTGCCAGCCGGCGTCCTGGCGCTGTATACCGCTGGGGAACCAGTCCTGGCTTTCCCTGTGGGATGGTCCCTGCTGGGAATCCCCAAGGTGGAGCCAGGCATCCCCGGCGTTGAGGGGGCCGTTGTGGAGATTAGGCAAGCTAATGCCCAGAGTTGCAGAGTGGGACCCCTGGTTAGAGTAGGCACTGACGTGAGAATTATCGAGTCCGCTGACCCTGGTCCATGACCCTGCCCCGTCGGGAATCAAACCCTGGTCCCGGGCCGACTTCTGCTTTTGGGTCTGCCGCCTCTAACCAGTGAGCCATTGAGAGATGTACCCCAGTCGGAACATGAAAACTGAGAAAACATGAAAACTGAGATTCTAATTTTTAGTCGGGTGTGGATTTTCACAATATCCATAGTACTGATTATCAAGCCTTAGAAAATCTGGTTTTTTATTACTGTGCATTCGTTTGAAAATATTCAAGTTCTAATGCACTAACAGTGGACTTTTCCATCTGCAGAATATACTGAATGACCAGAGATGGCAGTGCTGCGGAAGAGAATTTGTCTGCATTGCTGAGACCAAAAAAAAAACCAGGAAGCCTTTTCTCAGCACTCTGCCTTCCTTCATCAATTTAAATGGTAAGTCAAACTCGAGTTAGTGGGGTCTTGGCATGATTATCTTTGTCAAGACTCTACCAAAATGGATGACCTTACGGTGATCATCATATTTTATCAGACTTTGTCTCCGAAGCTGAGAAAGCCTGCGTTAGATACCTGTGCTAACAATGTGTCATCAGAGGACATTACTGTCTTTAAGGCTGGAAAGAGTTTCCTTAATTTGGAGCCATGGCCTTACTTTCTCAAGGAGTGAAGCTCATTTGACCTGTTTCCCTGCACTCTCTGTCTGGGTCTCTGATACTCCAGATGGATAGCTGTTTAGGATACTCGGCGGTCTTGCAACTCCATCCAATTTTCAAAAGGAGCCCAATGCTTTCCCAGTATACTGCCTAGCTGCTTTGCAGTCTTAATTACATATAGTTACCTAGTGCATAATTGCTGATTTCTCCTCCTCCTGTGTATCCTCGTCACCCAGGGCGATTGGTCACGTGCTGTCCTGACATAATAAAGCTAGAGCAGGATGTCATCTGACATCAGGGACAATCAGTTGCCTAGCAAGCACTAAGATACATTTATCGTGGTATTGAACTGGGTTGCAGGGTAAACAGGGCGCCCAGCTGAAGACCTAGAGGGTGAGATTAATGAAACTGGCGCATTATTTGAGACTTGTGCATCTGTTTGAAGGTGCAGTTAATCACAATGTTCTCGACTTCTCTATAGCTTAACTGATAAGGATGTACTAAGATGAAGATGTTAAGATGTTGTTTATAGTTTTTATTATTCCCACTAACAGTAGCGTAAACCTTCCTCCCTCAACTTATCAGATCACTCAATTGCTATTGGCGTATCATAACCTATAAGAATTGCACTGAGAAGGGGATGCCATCACTTGGCTGGCAATCACATCTTTTTATCTAGGTCCTGATGTAGGTGCTAGTGTTGTTTAGAGAGTGGTAGCAAATGAGGCATAGGATTGATGTAATGTAATGTGTATACTTGTAAAGCGCACTGTTGCCAGCCGGCGTCCTGGCGCTGTATACCGCTGGGGAACCAGTCCTGGCTTTCCCTGTGGGATGGTCCCTGCTGGGAATCCCCAAGGTGGAGCCAGGCATCCGCGGCGTTGAGGGGGCCGTTGTGGAGATTAGGCAAGCTAATGCCCAGAGTTGCAGAGTGGGACCCCTGGTTAGAGTAGGCACTGACGTGAGAATTATCGAGTCCGCTGACCCTGGTCCATGACCCTGCCGCGTCGGGAATCGAACCCTGGTCCTGGGCCGACTTCTGCTTTTGGGTCTGCCGCCTCTAACCAGTGAGCCATTGAGAGATGTACCCCAGGCTGAACATGAAAACTGAGAAAACATGAAAACTGAGATTCTAATTTTTAGTAGGGTGTGGATTTTCATAATATCCATAGTACTGATTATCAAGCCTTAGAAAATCTGTTTTTTATTACTGTGCATTCGTTTGAAAATATTCAAGTTCTAATGCACTAACAGTGGACTTTTCCATCTGCAGAATATACTGAATGACCAGAGATGGCAGTGCTGCGGAAGAGAATTTGTCTGCATTGCTGAGACCCAAAAAAAAACCATGAAGCCTTTTCTCAGCACTCTGCCTTCCTTCATCAATTTAAATGGTAAGTCAAACTCGAGTTAGTGGGGTCTTGGCATGATTATCTTTGTCAAGACTCTACCAAAATGGATGACCTTACGGTGATCATCATATTTTATCAGACTTTGTCTCCGAAGCTGAGAAAGCCTGCGTTAGATACCTGTGCTAACAATGTGTCATCAGAGGACATTACTGTCTTTAAGGCTGGAAAGAGTTTCCTTAATTTGGAGCCATGGCCTTACTTTCTCAAGGAGTGAAGCTCATTTGACCTGTTTCCCTGCACTCTGTGTGTGGGTCTCTGATACTCCAGATGGATAGCTGTTTAGGATACTCGGCGGTCTTGCAACTCCATCCAATTTTCAAAAGGAGCCCAATGCTTTCCCAGTATACTGCCTAGCTGCCTTGCAGTGCTAATTACATATAGTTACCTAGTGCATAATTGCTGATGTCTCCTCCTCCTGTGTTTCCTTGTCACCGAGGGCGATTGGTCACATGCTGTCCTGACATCATAAAGCTAGAGCAGGATGTCATCTGACATGAGGGACAATCAGTTGCCTAGCAAGCACTAAGATACATTTATCATGGTGTTGAACTGGGTTGCAGGGTAAACAGGGCGCCCAGCTGAAGACCTAGATGGTGAGATGAATGAAACTGGCGCATTATTTGAGACTTGTGCATCTGTTTGAAGGTGCAGTTAATCACAATGTTCTCGACTTCTCTATAGCTTAACTGATAAGGATGTACTAAGATGAAGATGTTAAGATGTTGTTTATAGTTTTTATTATTCCCACTAACAGTAGCGTAAACCTTCCTCCCTCAACTTATCAGATCACTCAATTGCTATTGGCGTATCATAACCTATAAGAATTGCACTGAGAAGGGGATGCCATCACTTGGCTGGCAATCACATCTTTTTATCTAGGTCCTGATGTAGGTGCTAGTGTTGTTTAGAGAGTGGTAGCAAATGAGGCATAGGATTGATGTAATGTAATGTGTATACTTGTAAAGCGCACTGTTGCCAGCCGGCGTCCTGGCGCTGTATACCGCTGGGGAACCAGTCCTGGCTTTCCCTGTGGGATGGTCCCTGCTGGGAATCCCCAAGGTGGAGCCAGGCATCCGCGGCGTTGAGGGGGCCGTTGTGGAGATTAGGCAAGCTAATGCCCAGAGTTGCAGAGTGGGACCCCTGGTTAGAGTAGGCACTGACGTGAGAATTATCGAGTCCGCTGACCCTGGTCCATGACCCTGCCGCGTCGGGAATCGAACCCTGGTCCTGGGCCGACTTCTGCTTTTGGGTCTGCCGCCTCTAACCAGTGAGCCATTGAGAGATGTACCCCAGGCTGAACATGAAAACTGAGAAAACATGAAAACTGAGATTCTAATTTTTAGTAGGGTGTGGATTTTCACAATATCCATAGTACTGATTATCAAGCCTTAGAAAATCTGTTTTTTATTACTGTGCATTCGTTTGAAAATATTCAAGTTCTAATGCACTAACAGTGGACTTTTCCATCTGCAGAATATACTGAATGACCAGAGATGGCAGTGCTGCGGAAGAGAATTTGTCTGCATTGCTGAGACCCAAAAAAAAACCATGAAGCCTTTTCTCAGCACTCTGCCTTCCTTCATCAATTTAAATGGTAAGTCAAACTCGAGTTAGTGGGGTCTTGGCATGATTATCTTTGTCAAGACTCTACCAAAATGGATGACCTTACGGTGATCATCATATTTTATCAGACTTTGTCTCCGAAGCTGAGAAAGCCTGCGTTAGATACCTGTGCTAACAATGTGTCATCAGAGGACATTACTGTCTTTAAGGCTGGAAAGAGTTTCCTTAATTTGGAGCCATGGCCTTACTTTCTCAAGGAGTGAAGCTCATTTGACCTGTTTCCCTGCACTCTGTGTGTGGGTCTCTGATACTCCAGATGGATAGCTGTTTAGGATACTCGGCGGTCTTGCAACTCCATCCAATTTTCAAAAGGAGCCCAATGCTTTCCCAGTATACTGCCTAGCTGCCTTGCAGTGCTAATTACATATAGTTACCTAGTGCATAATTGCTGATGTCTCCTCCTCCTGTGTTTCCTTGTCACCGAGGGCGATTGGTCACATGCTGTCCTGACATCATAAAGCTAGAGCAGGATGTCATCTGACATGAGGGACAATCAGTTGCCTAGCAAGCACTAAGATACATTTATCATGGTGTTGAACTGGGTTGCAGGGTAAACAGGGCGCCCAGCTGAAGACCTAGATGGTGAGATGAATGAAACTGGCGCATTATTTGAGACTTGTGCATCTGTTTGAAGGTGCAGTTAATCACAATGTTCTCGACTTCTCTATAGCTTAACTGATAAGGATGTACTAAGATGAAGATGTTAAGATGTTGTTTATAGTTTTTATTATTCCCACTAACAGTAGCGTAAACCTTCCTCCCTCAACTTATCAGATCACTCAATTGCTATTGGCGTATCATAACCTATAAGAATTGCACTGAGAAGGGGATGCCATCACTTGGCTGGCAATCACATCTTTTTATCTAGGTCCTGATGTAGGTGCTAGTGTTGTTTAGAGAGTGGTAGCAAATGAGGCATAGGATTGATGTAATGTAATGTGTATACTTGTAAAGCGCACTGTTGCCAGCCGGCGTCCTGGCGCTGTATACCGCTGGGGAACCAGTCCTGGCTTTCCCTGTGGGATGGTCCCTGCTGGGAATCCCCAAGGTGGAGCCAGGCATCCGCGGCGTTGAGGGGGCCGTTGTGGAGATTAGGCAAGCTAATGCCCAGAGTTGCAGAGTGGGACCCCTGGTTAGAGTAGGCACTGACGTGAGAATTATCGAGTCCGCTGACCCTGGTCCATGACCCTGCCGCGTCGGGAATCGAACCCTGGTCCTGGGCCGACTTCTGCTTTTGGGTCTGCCGCCTCTAACCAGTGAGCCATTGAGAGATGTACCCCAGGCTGAACATGAAAACTGAGAAAACATGAAAACTGAGATTCTAATTTTTAGTAGGGTGTGGATTTTCATAATATCCATAGTACTGATTATCAAGCCTTAGAAAATCTGTTTTTTATTACTGTGCATTCGTTTGAAAATATTCAAGTTCTAATGCACTAACAGTGGACTTTTCCATCTGCAGAATATACTGAATGACCAGAGATGGCAGTGCTGCGGAAGAGAATTTGTCTGCATTGCTTAGACCAAAAAAAAAACAAGAAGCCATTTCTCAGCACTCTGCCTTCCTTCATCAATTTAAATGGTAAGTCAAACTCGAGTTAGTGGGGTCTTGGCATGATTATCTTTGTCAAGACTCTACCAAAATGGATGACGTTACGGTGATCATCATATTTTATCAGACTTTGTCTCCGAAGCTGAGAAAGCCTGCGTTAGATACCTTTGCTAACAATGTGTCATCAGAGGACATTACTGTCTTTAAGGCTGGAAAGAGTTTCCTTAATTTGGAGCGATGGCCTTACTTTCTCAAGGAGTGAAGCTCATTTAACTTGTTTCCCTGCACTCTGTGTGTGGGTCTCTGAGACTCCAGATGGATAGCTGTTTAGGATACTCGACGGTCTTGCAACTCCATCCAATTTTCAAAAGGAGCCCAATGCTTTCCCAGTATACTGCCTAGCTGCCTTGCAGTCCTAATTACATATAGTTACCTAGTTCATAATTGCTGATGTCTCCTCCTCCTGTGTTTCCTCGTCACCCAGGGCGATTGGTCACGTGCTGTCCTGACATCATAAAGCTAGAGCAGGATGTCATCTGACATGAGGGACAATCAGTTGCCTAGCAAGCACTAAGATACATTTATCGTGGTATTGAACTGGGTTGCAGGGTAAACAGGGCGCCCAGCTGAAGACCTAGAGGGTGAGATTAATGAAACTGGCGCATTATTTGAGACTTGTGCATCTGTTTGAAGGTGCAGTTAATCACAATGTTCTCGACTTCTCTATAGCTTAACTGATAAGGATGTACTAAGATGAAGATGTTAAGATGTTGTTTATAGTTTTTATTATTCCCACTAACAGTAGCGTAAACCTTCCTCCCTCAACTTATCAGATCACTCAATTGCTATTGGCGTATCATAACCTATAAGAATTGCACTGAGAAGGGGATGCCATCACTTGGCTGGCAATCACATCTTTTTATCTAGGTCCTGATGTAGGTGCTAGTGTTGTTTAGAGAGTGGTAGCAAATGAGGCATAGGATTGATGTAATGTAATGTGTATACTTGTAAAGCGCACTGTTGCCAGCCGGCGTCCTGGCGCTGTATACCGCTGGGGAACCAGTCCTGGCTTTCCCTGTGGGATGGTCCCTGCTGGGAATCCCCAAGGTGGAGCCAGGCATCCCCGGCGTTGAGGGGGCCGTTGTGGAGATTAGGCAAGCTAATGCCCAGAGTTGCAGAGTGGGACCCCTGGTTAGAGTAGGCACTGACGTGAGAATTATCGAGTCCGCTGACCCTGGTCCATGACCCTGCCCCGTCGGGAATCAAACCCTGGTCCCGGGCCGACTTCTGCTTTTGGGTCTGCCGCCTCTAACCAGTGAGCCATTGAGAGATGTACCCCAGTCGGAACATGAAAACTGAGAAAACATGAAAACTGAGATTCTAATTTTTAGTCGGGTGTGGATTTTCACAATATCCATAGTACTGATTATCAAGCCTTAGAAAATCTGTTTTTTATTACTGTGCATTCGTTTGAAAATATTCAAGTTCTAATGCACTAACAGTGGACTTTTCCATCTGCAGAATATACTGAATGACCAGAGATGGCAGTGCTGCGGAAGAGAATTTGTCTGCATTGCTGAGACCCAAAAAAAAACCATGAAGCCTTTTCTCAGCACTCTGCCTTCCTTCATCAATTTAAATGGTAAGTCAAACTCGAGTTAGTGGGGTCTTGGCATGATTATCTTTGTCAAGACTCTACCAAAATGGATGACCTTACGGTGATCATCATATTTTATCAGACTTTGTCTCCGAAGCTGAGAAAGCCTGCGTTAGATACCTGTGCTAACAATGTGTCATCAGAGGACATTACTGTCTTTAAGGCTGGAAAGAGTTTCCTTAATTTGGAGCCATGGCCTTACTTTCTCAAGGAGTGAAGCTCATTTGACCTGTTTCCCTGCACTCTGTGTGTGGGTCTCTGATACTCCAGATGGATAGCTGTTTAGGATACTCGGCGGTCTTGCAACTCCATCCAATTTTCAAAAGGAGCCCAATGCTTTCCCAGTATACTGCCTAGCTGCCTTGCAGTGCTAATTACATATAGTTACCTAGTGCATAATTGCTGATGTCTCCTCCTCCTGTGTTTCCTTGTCACCGAGGGCGATTGGTCACATGCTGTCCTGACATCATAAAGCTAGAGCAGGATGTCATCTGACATGAGGGACAATCAGTTGCCTAGCAAGCACTAAGATACATTTATCATGGTGTTGAACTGGGTTGCAGGGTAAACAGGGCGCCCAGCTGAAGACCTAGATGGTGAGATGAATGAAACTGGCGCATTATTTGAGACTTGTGCATCTGTTTGAAGGTGCAGTTAATCACAATGTTCTCGACTTCTCTATAGCTTAACTGATAAGGATGTACTAAGATGAAGATGTTAAGATGTTGTTTATAGTTTTTATTATTCCCACTAACAGTAGCGTAAACCTTCCTCCCTCAACTTATCAGATCACTCAATTGCTATTGGCGTATCATAACCTATAAGAATTGCACTGAGAAGGGGATGCCATCACTTGGCTGGCAATCACATCTTTTTATCTAGGTCCTGATGTAGGTGCTAGTGTTGTTTAGAGAGTGGTAGCAAATGAGGCATAGGATTGATGTAATGTAATGTGTATACTTGTAAAGCGCACTGTTGCCAGCCGGCGTCCTGGCGCTGTATACCGCTGGGGAACCAGTCCTGGCTTTCCCTGTGGGATGGTCCCTGCTGGGAATCCCCAAGGTGGAGCCAGGCATCCGCGGCGTTGAGGGGGCCGTTGTGGAGATTAGGCAAGCTAATGCCCAGAGTTGCAGAGTGGGACCCCTGGTTAGAGTAGGCACTGACGTGAGAATTATCGAGTCCGCTGACCCTGGTCCATGACCCTGCCGCGTCGGGAATCGAACCCTGGTCCTGGGCCGACTTCTGCTTTTGGGTCTGCCGCCTCTAACCAGTGAGCCATTGAGAGATGTACCCCAGGCTGAACATGAAAACTGAGAAAACATGAAAACTGAGATTCTAATTTTTAGTAGGGTGTGGATTTTCATAATATCCATAGTACTGATTATCAAGCCTTAGAAAATCTGTTTTTTATTACTGTGCATTCGTTTGAAAATATTCAAGTTCTAATGCACTAACAGTGGACTTTTCCATCTGCAGAATATACTGAATGACCAGAGATGGCAGTGCTGCGGAAGAGAATTTGTCTGCATTGCTTAGACCAAAAAAAAAACAAGAAGCCATTTCTCAGCACTCTGCCTTCCTTCATCAATTTAAATGGTAAGTCAAACTCGAGTTAGTGGGGTCTTGGCATGATTATCTTTGTCAAGACTCTACCAAAATGGATGACGTTACGGTGATCATCATATTTTATCAGACTTTGTCTCCGAAGCTGAGAAAGCCTGCGTTAGATACCTTTGCTAACAATGTGTCATCAGAGGACATTACTGTCTTTAAGGCTGGAAAGAGTTTCCTTAATTTGGAGCGATGGCCTTACTTTCTCAAGGAGTGAAGCTCATTTAACTTGTTTCCCTGCACTCTGTGTGTGGGTCTCTGAGACTCCAGATGGATAGCTGTTTAGGATACTCGACGGTCTTGCAACTCCATCCAATTTTCAAAAGGAGCCCAATGCTTTCCCAGTATACTGCCTAGCTGCCTTGCAGTCCTAATTACATATAGTTACCTAGTTCATAATTGCTGATGTCTCCTCCTCCTGTGTTTCCTCGTCACCCAGGGCGATTGGTCACGTGCTGTCCTGACATCATAAAGCTAGAGCAGGATGTCATCTGACATGAGGGACAATCAGTTGCCTAGCAAGCACTAAGATACATTTATCGTGGTATTGAACTGGGTTGCAGGGTAAACAGGGCGCCCAGCTGAAGACCTAGAGGGTGAGATTAATGAAACTGGCGCATTATTTGAGACTTGTGCATCTGTTTGAAGGTGCAGTTAATCACAATGTTCTCGACTTCTCTATAGCTTAACTGATAAGGATGTACTAAGATGAAGATGTTAAGATGTTGTTTATAGTTTTTATTATTCCCACTAACAGTAGCGTAAACCTTCCTCCCTCAACTTATCAGATCACTCAATTGCTATTGGCGTATCATAACCTATAAGAATTGCACTGAGAAGGGGATGCCATCACTTGGCTGGCAATCACATCTTTTTATCTAGGTCCTGATGTAGGTGCTAGTGTTGTTTAGAGAGTGGTAGCAAATGAGGCATAGGATTGATGTAATGTAATGTGTATACTTGTAAAGCGCACTGTTGCCAGCCGGCGTCCTGGCGCTGTATACCGCTGGGGAACCAGTCCTGGCTTTCCCTGTGGGATGGTCCCTGCTGGGAATCCCCAAGGTGGAGCCAGGCATCCCCGGCGTTGAGGGGGCCGTTGTGGAGATTAGGCAAGCTAATGCCCAGAGTTGCAGAGTGGGACCCCTGGTTAGAGTAGGCACTGACGTGAGAATTATCGAGTCCGCTGACCCTGGTCCATGACCCTGCCCCGTCGGGAATCAAACCCTGGTCCCGGGCCGACTTCTGCTTTAGGGTCTGCCGCCTCTAACCAGTGAGCCATTGAGAGATGTACCCCAGTCGGAACATGAAAACTGAGAAAACATGAAAACTGAGATTCTAATTTTTAGTCGGGTGTGGATTTTCACAATATCCATAGTACTGATTATCAAGCCTTAGAAAATCTGTTTTTTATTACTGTGCATTCGTTTGAAAATATTCAAGTTCTAATGCACTAACAGTGGACTTTTCCATCTGCAGAATATACTGAATGACCAGAGATGGCAGTGCTGCGGAAGAGAATTTGTCTGCATTGCTGAGACCCAAAAAAAAACCATGAAGCCTTTTCTCAGCACTCTGCCTTCCTTCATCAATTTAAATGGTAAGTCAAACTCGAGTTAGTGGGGTCTTGGCATGATTATCTTTGTCAAGACTCTAGCAAAATGGATGACCTTACGGTGATCATCATATTTTATCAGACTTTGTCTCCGAAGCTGAGAAAGCCTGCGTTAGATACCTGTGCTAACAATGTGTCATCAGAGGACATTACTGTCTTTAAGGCTGGAAAGAGTTTCCTTAATTTGGAGCCATGGCCTTACTTTCTCAAGGAGTGAAGCTCATTTGACCTGTTTCCCTGCACTCTGTGTGTGGGTCTCTGATACTCCAGATGGATAGCTGTTTAGGATACTCGGCGGTCTTGCAACTCCATCCAATTTTCAAAAGGAGCCCAATGCTTTCCCAGTATACTGCCTAGCTGCCTTGCAGTGCTAATTACATATAGTTACCTAGTGCATAATTGCTGATGTCTCCTCCTCCTGTGTTTCCTTGTCACCGAGGGCGATTGGTCACATGCTGTCCTGACATCATAAAGCTAGAGCAGGATGTCATCTGACATGAGGGACAATCAGTTGCCTAGCAAGCACTAAGATACATTTATCATGGTGTTGAACTGGGTTGCAGGGTAAACAGGGCGCCCAGCTGAAGACCTAGATGGTGAGATGAATGAAACTGGCGCATTATTTGAGACTTGTGCATCTGTTTGAAGGTGCAGTTAATCACAATGTTCTCGACTTCTCTATAGCTTAACTGATAAGGATGTACTAAGATGAAGATGTTAAGATGTTGTTTATAGTTTTTATTATTCCCACTAACAGTAGCGTAAACCTTCCTCCCTCAACTTATCAGATCACTCAATTGCTATTGGCGTATCATAACCTATAAGAATTGCACTGAGAAGGGGATGCCATCACTTGGCTGGCAATCACATCTTTTTATCTAGGTCCTGATGTAGGTGCTAGTGTTGTTTAGAGAGTGGTAGCAAATGAGGCATAGGATTGATGTAATGTAATGTGTATACTTGTAAAGCGCACTGTTGCCAGCCGGCGTCCTGGCGCTGTATACCGCTGGGGAACCAGTCCTGGCTTTCCCTGTGGGATGGTCCCTGCTGGGAATCCCCAAGGTGGAGCCAGGCATCCGCGGCGTTGAGGGGGCCGTTGTGGAGATTAGGCAAGCTAATGCCCAGAGTTGCAGAGTGGGACCCCTGGTTAGAGTAGGCACTGACGTGAGAATTATCGAGTCCGCTGACCCTGGTCCATGACCCTGCCGCGTCGGGAATCGAACCCTGGTCCTGGGCCGACTTCTGCTTTTGGGTCTGCCGCCTCTAACCAGTGAGCCATTGAGAGATGTACCCCAGGCTGAACATGAAAACTGAGAAAACATGAAAACTGAGATTCTAATTTTTAGTAGGGTGTGGATTTTCACAATATCCATAGTACTGATTATCAAGCCTTAGAAAATCTGTTTTTTATTACTGTGCATTCGTTTGAAAATATTCAAGTTCTAATGCACTAACAGTGGACTTTTCCATCTGCAGAATATACTGAATGACCAGAGATGGCAGTGCTGCGGAAGAGAATTTGTCTGCATTGCTGAGACCCAAAAAAAAACCATGAAGCCTTTTCTCAGCATTCTGCCTTCCTTCATCAATTTAAATGGTAAGTCAAACTCGAGTTAGTGGGGTCTTGGCATGATTATCTTTGTCAAGACTCTACCAAAATGGATGACCTTACGGTGATCATCATATTTTATCAGACTTTGTCTCCGAAGCTGAGAAAGCCTGCGTTAGATACCTGTGCTAACAATGTGTCATCAGAGGACATTACTGTCTTTAAGGCTGGAAAGAGTTTCCTTAATTTGGAGCCATGGCCTTACTTTCTCAAGGAGTGAAGCTCATTTGACCTGTTTCCCTGCACTCTGCGTCTGGGTCTCTGATACTCCAGATGGATAGCTGTTTAGGATACTCGGCGGTCTTGCAACTCCATCCAATTTTCAAAAGGAGCCCAATGCTTTCCCAGTATACTGCCTAGCTGCCTTGCAGTGCTAATTACATATAGTTACCTAGTGCATAATTGCTGATGTCTCCTCCTCCTGTGTTTCCTTGTCACCGAGGGCGATTGGTCACATGCTGTCCTGACATCATAAAGCTAGAGCAGGATGTCATCTGACATGAGGGACAATCAGTTGCCTAGCAAGCACTAAGATACATTTATCGTGGTATTGAACTGGGTTGCAGGGTAAACAGGGCGCCCAGCTGAAGACCTAGAGGGTGAGATTAATGAAACTGGCGCATTATTTGAGACTTGTGCATCTGTTTGAAGGTGCAGTTAATCACAATGTTCTTGACTTCTCTATAGCTTAACTGATAAGGATGTACTAAGATGAAGATGTTAAGATGTTGTTTATAGTTTTTATTATTCCCACTAACAGTAGCGTAAACCTTCCTCCCTCAACTTATCAGATCACTCAATTGCTATTGGCGTATCATAACCTATAAGAATTGCACTGAGAAGGGGATGCCGTCACTTGGCTGGCAATCACATCTTTTTATCTAGGTCCTGATGTAGGTGCTAGTGTTGTGTAGAGAGTGGTAGCAAATGAGGCATAGGATTGATGTAATGTAATGTGTATACTTGCAAAGCGCACTGTTGCCAGACGGCGTCCTGGCGCTGTATACCGCTGGGGAACCAGTCCTGGCTTTCCCTGTGGGATGGTCCCTGCTGGGAATCCCCAAGGTGGAGCCAGGCATCCCCGGCGTTGAGGGGGCCGTTGTGGAGATTAGGCAAGCTAATGCCCAGAGTTGCAGAGTGGGACCCCTGGTTAGAGTAGGCACTGACGTGAGAATTATCGAGTCCGCTGACCCTGGTCCATGACCCTGCCGCGTCAGGAATCGAACCCTGGTCCTGGGCCGACTTCTGCTTTTGGGTCTGCCGCCTCTAACCAGTGAGCCATTGAGAGATGTACCCCAGGCTGAACATGAAAACTGAGAAAACATGAAAACTGAGATTCTAATTTTTAGTAGGGTGTGGATTTTCACAATATCCATAGTACTGATTATCAAGCCTTAGAAAATCTGTTTTTTATTACTGTGCATTCGTTTGAAAATATTCAAGTTCTAATGCACTAACAGTGGACTTTTCCATCTGCAGAATATACTGAATGACCAGAGATGGCAGTGCTGCGGAAGAGAATTTGTCTGCATTGCTGAGACCCAAAAAAAAACCATGAAGCCTTTTCTCAGCACTCTGCCTTCCTTCATCAATTTAAATGGTAAGTCAAACTCGAGTTAGTGGGGTCTTGGCATGATTATCTTTGTCAAGACTCTAGCAAAATGGATGACCTTACGGTGATCATCATATTTTATCAGACTTTGTCTCCGAAGCTGAGAAAGCCTGCGTTAGATACCTGTGCTAACAATGTGTCATCAGAGGACATTACTGTCTTTAAGGCTGGAAAGAGTTTCCTTAATTTGGAGCCATGGCCTTACTTTCTCAAGGAGTGAAGCTCATTTGACCTGTTTCCCTGCACTCTGCGTCTGGGTCTCTGATACTCCAGATGGATAGCTGTTTAGGATACTCGGCGGTCTTGCAACTCCATCCAATTTTCAAAAGGAGCCCAATGCTTTCCCAGTATACTGCCTAGCTGCCTTGCAGTGCTAATTACATATAGTTACCTAGTGCATAATTGCTGATGTCTCCTCCTCCTGTGTTTCCTTGTCACCGAGGGCGATTGGTCACATGCTGTCCTGACATCATAAAGCTAGAGCAGGATGTCATCTGACATGAGGGACAATCAGTTGCCTAGCAAGCACTAAGATACATTTATCGTGGTATTGAACTGGGTTGCAGGGTAAACAGGGCGCCCAGCTGAAGACCTAGAGGGTGAGATTAATGAAACTGGCGCATTATTTGAGACTTGTGCATCTATTTGAAGGTGCAGTTAATCACAATGTTCTCGACTTCTCTATAGCTTAACTGATAAGGATGTACTAAGATGAAGATGTTAAGATGTTGTTTATAGTTTTTATTATTCCCACTAACAGTAGCGTAAACCTTCCTCCCTCAACTTATCAGATCACTCAATTGCTATTGGCGTATCATAACCTATAAGAATTGCACTGAGAAGGGGATGCCATCACTTGGCTGGCAATCACATCTTTTTATCTAGGTCCTGATGTAGGTGCTAGTGTTGTTTAGAGAGTGGTAGCAAATGAGGCATAGGATTGATGTAATGTAATGTGTATACTTGTAAAGCGCACTGTTGCCAGCCGGCGTCCTGGCGCTGTATACCGCTGGGGAACCAGTCCTGGCTTTCCCTGTGGGATGGTCCCTGCTGGGAATCCCCAAGGTGGAGCCAGGCATCCCCGGCGTTGAGGGGGCCGTTGTGGAGATTAGGCAAGCTAATGCCCAGAGTTGCAGAGTGGGACCCCTGGTTAGAGTAGGCACTGACGTGAGAATTATCGAGTCCGCTGACCCTGGTCCATGACCCTGCCCCGTCGGGAATCAAACCCTGGTCCCGGGCCGACTTCTGCTTTTGGGTCTGCCGCCTCTAACCAGTGAGCCATTGAGAGATGTACCCCAGTCGGAACATGAAAACTGAGAAAAGTGTGGAGAAGTGTGGCTCACTGGTTAGAGGAGGCAGACCCGGACGCTGAGATCAGACCCGGGACCAGGGTTCAATTGCCGACGCGGCAGGGTCTTGAGCCCAAAATGTCCACGGACTCGGTAATTCTCACTTCGGTGCCTACTCGAATCACAGGTTCACACTCTGCAACTCTGGGCAATAGCTTGCTTAATCTCCACTACGGCCCCCCGCGGCGGGATGCCTGGCTTTCACCTTGGGGATACCCAGTAAGGGGCTATCTCACAGGGAAAAACCAGGACGGGTTCCCAATGCAAAGCGCTTTGAGACCTGGCGGTGATATTGCGCTATATAAAAACCCATCCATCCATCCATCCATCCAAAACATGAAAACTGAGATTCTAATTTTTAGTAGGGTGTGGATTTTCACAATATCCATAGTACTGATTATCAAGCCTTAGAAAATCTGTTTTTTATTGCTGTGCATTCGTTTGAAAATATTCAAGTTCTAATGCACTAACAGTGGACTTTTCCATCTGCAGAATATACTGAATGACCAGAGATGGCAGTGCTGCGGAAGAGAATTTGTCTGCATTGCTGAGACCAAAAAAAAAAAAACAAGAAGCCATTTCTCAGCACTCTGCCTTCCTTCATCAATTTAAATGGTAAGTCAAACTCGAGTTAGTGGGGTCTTGGCATGATTATCTTTGTCAAGACTCTACCAAAATGGATGATGTTACGGTGATCATCATATTTTATCAGACTTTGTCTCTGAAGCTGAGAAAGCCTGCGTTAGATACCTGTGCTAACAATGTGTCATCAGAGGACATTACTGTCTTTAAGGCTGGAAAGAGTTTCCTTAATTTGGAGCGATGGCCTTACTTTCTCAAGGAGTGAAGCTCATTTGACCTGTTTCCCTGCACTCTGTGTGTGGGTCTCTGATACTCCAGATGGATAGCTGTTTAGGATACTCGGCGGTCTTGCAACTCCATCCAATTTTCAAAAGGAGCCCAATGCTTTCCCAGTATACTGCCTAGCTGCCTTGCAGTCCTAATTACATATAGTTACCTAGTGCATAATTGCTGATTTCTCCTCCTCATGTGTTTCCTCGTCACCCAGGGCGATTGGTCACGTGCTGTCCTGACATCATAAAGCTAGAGCAGGATGTCATCTGACATGAGGGACAATCAGTTGCCTAGCAAGCACTAAGATACATTTATCATGGTATTGAACTGGGTTGCAGGGTAAACAGGGCGCCCAGCTGAAGACCTAGATGGTGAGATGAATGAAACTGGCGCATTATTTGAGACTTGTGCATCTGTTTGAAGGTGCAGTTAATCACAATGTTCTCGACTTCTCTATAGCTTAACTGATAAGGATGTACTAAGATGAAGATGTTAAGATGTTGCTTATAGTTTTCATTATTCCCACTAACAGTAGCGTAAACCTTCCTCCCTCAACTTATCAGATCACTCAATTGCTATTGGTGTATCATAACCTATAAGAATTGCACTGAGAAGGGGATGCCATCACTTGGCTGGCAATCACATCTTTTTATCTAGGTCCTGATGTAGGTGCTAGTGTTGTTTAGAGAGTGGTAGCAAATGAGGCATAGGATTGATGTAATGTAATGTGTATACTTGTAAAGCGCACTGTTGCCAGCCGGCGTCCTGGCGCTGTATACCGCTGGGGAACCAGTCCTGGCTTTCCCTGTGGGATGGTCCCTGCTGGGAATCCCCATGGTGGAGCCAGGCATCCCCGGCGTTGAGGGGGCCGTTGTGGAGATTAGGCAAGCTAATGCCCAGAGTTGCAGAGTGGGACCCCTGGTTAGAGTAGGCACTGACGTGAGAATTATCGAGTCCGCTGACCCTGGTCCATGACCCTGCCGCGTCGGGAATCGAACCCTGGTCCTGGGCCGACTTCTGCTTTTGGATCTGCCGCCTCTAACCAGTGAGCCATTGAGAGATGTACCCCAGTCGGAACATGAAAACTGAGAAAACATGAAAACTGAGATTCTAATTTTTAGTAGGGTGTGGATTTTCACAATATCCATAGTACTGATTATCAAGCCTTAGAAAATCTGTTTTTTATTACTGTGCATTCGTTTGAAAATATTCAAGTTCTAATGCACTAACAGTGGACTTTTCCATCTGCAGAATATACTGAATGACCAGAGATGGCAGTGCTGCGGAAGAGAATTTGTCTGCATTGCTGAGACCAAAAAAAAAACCATGAAGCCTTTTCTCAGCACTCTGCCTTCCTTCATCAATTTAAATGGTAAGTCAAACTCGAGTTAGTGGGGTCTTGGCATGATTATCTTTGTCAAGACTCTACCAAAATGGATGACCTTACGGTGATCATCATATTTTATCAGACTTTGTCTCCGAAGCTGAGAAAGCCTGCGTTAGATACCTGTGCTAACAATGTGTCATCAGAGGACATTACTGTCTTTAAGGCTGGAAAGAGTTTCCTTAATTTGGAGCCATGGCCTTACTTTCTCAAGGAGTGAAGCTCATTTGACCTGTTTCCCTGCACTCTGCGTCTGGGTCTCTGATACTCCAGATGGATAGCTGTTTAGGATACTCGGCGGTCTTGCAACTCCATCCAATTTTCAAAAGGAGCCCAATGCTTTCCCAGTATACTGCCTAGCTGCCTTGCAGTGCTAATTACTTATAGTTACCTAGTGCATAATTGCTGATGTCTCCTCCTCCTGTGTTTCCTTGTCACCGAGGGCGATTGGTCACATGCTGTCCTGACATCATAAAGCTAGAGCAGGATGTCATCTGACATGAGGGACAATCAGTTGCCTAGCAAGCACTAAGATACATTTATCGTGGTATTGAACTGGGTTGCAGGGTAAACAGGGCGCCCAGCTGAAGACCTAGAGGGTGAGATTAATGAAACTGGCGCATTATTTGAGACTTGTGCATCTGTTTGAAGGTGCAGTTAATCACAATGTTCTCGACTTCTCTATAGCTTAACTGATAAGGATGTACTAAGATGAAGATGTTAAGATGTTGTTTATAGTTTTTATTATTCCCACTAACAGTAGCGTAAACCTTCCTCCCTCAACTTATCAGATCACTCAATTGCTATTGGCGTATCATAACCTATAAGAATTGCACTGAGAAGGGGATGCCGTCACTTGGCTGGCAATCACATCTTTTTATCTAGGTCCTGATGTAGGTGCTAGTGTTGTGTAGAGAGTGGTAGCAAATGAGGCATAGGATTGATGTAATGTAATGTGTATACTTGCAAAGCGCACTGTTGCCAGACGGCGTCCTGGCGCTGTATACCGCTGGGGAACCAGTCCTGGCTTTCCCTGTGGGATGGTCCCTGCTGGGAATCCCCAAGGTGGAGCCAGGCATCCCCGGCGTTGAGGGGGCCGTTGTGGAGATTAGGCAAGCTAATGCCCAGAGTTGCAGAGTGGGACCCCTGGTTAGAGTAGGCACTGACGTGAGAATTATCGAGTCCGCTGACCCTGGTCCATGACCCTGCCGCGTCAGGAATCGAACCCTGGTCCTGGGCCGACTTCTGCTTTTGGGTCTGCCGCCTCTAACCAGTGAGCCATTGAGAGATGTACCCCAGGCTGAACATGAAAACTGAGAAAACATGAAAACTGAGATTCTAATTTTTAGTAGGGTGTGGATTTTCACAATATCCATAGTACTGATTATCAAGCCTTAGAAAATCTGTTTTTTATTACTGTGCATTCGTTTGAAAATATTCAAGTTCTAATGCACTAACAGTGGACTTTTCCATCTGCAGAATATACTGAATGACCAGAGATGGCAGTGCTGCGGAAGAGAATTTGTCTGCATTGCTGAGACCCAAAAAAAAACCATGAAGCCTTTTCTCAGCACTCTGCCTTCCTTCATCAATTTAAATGGTAAGTCAAACTCGAGTTAGTGGGGTCTTGGCATGATTATCTTTGTCAAGACTCTAGCAAAATGGATGACCTTACGGTGATCATCATATTTTATCAGACTTTGTCTCCGAAGCTGAGAAAGCCTGCGTTAGATACCTGTGCTAACAATGTGTCATCAGAGGACATTACTGTCTTTAAGGCTGGAAAGAGTTTCCTTAATTTGGAGCCATGGCCTTACTTTCTCAAGGAGTGAAGCTCATTTGACCTGTTTCCCTGCACTCTGCGTCTGGGTCTCTGATACTCCAGATGGATAGCTGTTTAGGATACTCGGCGGTCTTGCAACTCCATCCAATTTTCAAAAGGAGCCCAATGCTTTCCCAGTATACTGCCTAGCTGCCTTGCAGTGCTAATTACATATAGTTACCTAGTGCATAATTGCTGATGTCTCCTCCTCCTGTGTTTCCTTGTCACCGAGGGCGATTGGTCACATGCTGTCCTGACATCATAAAGCTAGAGCAGGATGTCATCTGACATGAGGGACAATCAGTTGCCTAGCAAGCACTAAGATACATTTATCGTGGTATTGAACTGGGTTGCAGGGTAAACAGGGCGCCCAGCTGAAGACCTAGAGGGTGAGATTAATGAAACTGGCGCATTATTTGAGACTTGTGCATCTATTTGAAGGTGCAGTTAATCACAATGTTCTCGACTTCTCTATAGCTTAACTGATAAGGATGTACTAAGATGAAGATGTTAAGATGTTGTTTATAGTTTTTATTATTCCCACTAACAGTAGCGTAAACCTTCCTCCCTCAACTTATCAGATCACTCAATTGCTATTGGCGTATCATAACCTATAAGAATTGCACTGAGAAGGGGATGCCATCACTTGGCTGGCAATCACATCTTTTTATCTAGGTCCTGATGTAGGTGCTAGTGTTGTTTAGAGAGTGGTAGCAAATGAGGCATAGGATTGATGTAATGTAATGTGTATACTTGTAAAGCGCACTGTTGCCAGCCGGCGTCCTGGCGCTGTATACCGCTGGGGAACCAGTCCTGGCTTTCCCTGTGGGATGGTCCCTGCTGGGAATCCCCAAGGTGGAGCCAGGCATCCCCGGCGTTGAGGGGGCCGTTGTGGAGATTAGGCAAGCTAATGCCCAGAGTTGCAGAGTGGGACCCCTGGTTAGAGTAGGCACTGACGTGAGAATTATCGAGTCCGCTGACCCTGGTCCATGACCCTGCCCCGTCGGGAATCAAACCCTGGTCCCGGGCCGACTTCTGCTTTTGGGTCTGCCGCCTCTAACCAGTGAGCCATTGAGAGATGTACCCCAGTCGGAACATGAAAACTGAGAAAAGTGTGGAGAAGTGTGGCTCACTGGTTAGAGGAGGCAGACCCGGACGCTGAGATCAGACCCGGGACCAGGGTTCAATTCCCGACGCGGCAGGGTCTTGAGCCCAAAATGTCCACGGACTCGGTAATTCTCATTTCGGTGCCTACTCGAATCACAGGTTCACACTCTGCAACTCTGGGCAATAGCTTGCTTAATCTCCACTACGGCCCCCCGCGGCGGGATGCCTGGCTTTCACCTTGGGGATACCCAGTAAGGGGCTATCTCACAGGGAAAAACCAGGACGGGTTCCCAATGCAAAGCGCTTTGAGACCTGGCGGTGATATTGCGCTATTTAAAAACCCATCCATCCATCCATCCATCCAAAACATGAAAACTGAGATTCTAATTTTTAGTAGGGTGTGGATTTTCACAATATCCATAGTACTGATTATCAAGCCTTAGAAAATCTGTTTTTTATTACTGTGCATTCGTTTGAAAATATTCAAGTTCTAATGCACTAACAGTGGACTTTTCCATCTGCAGAATATACTGAATGACCAGAGATCGCAGTGCTGCGGAAGAGAATTTGTCTGCATTGCTGAGACCAAAAAAAAAAAAACAAGAAGCCATTTCTCAGCACTCTGCCTTCCTTCATCAATTTAAATGGTAAGTCAAACTCGAGTTAGTGGGGTCTTGGCATGATTATCTTTGTCAAGACTCTACCAAAATGGATGACGTTACGGTGATCATCATATTTTATCAGACTTTGTCTCCGAAGCTGAGAAAGCCTGCGTTAGATACCTGTGCTAACAATGTGTCATCAGAGGACATTACTGTCTTTAAGGCTGGAAAGAGTTTCCTTAATTTGGAGCGATGGCCTTACTTTCTCAAGGAGTGAAGCTCATTTGACCTGTTTCCCTGCACTCTGTGTGTGGGTCTCTGATACTCCAGATGGATAGCTGTTTAGGATACTCGGCGGTCTTGCAACTCCATCCAATTTTCAAAAGGATCCCAATGCTTTCCCAGTATACTGCCTAGCTGCCTTGCAGTCCTAATTACATATAGTTACCTAGTGCATAATTGCTGATGTCTCCTCCTCCTGTGTTTCCTTGTCACCGAGGGCGATTGGTCACATGCTGTCCTGACATCATAAAGCTAGAGCAGGATGTCATCTGACATGAGGGACAATCAGTTGCCTAGCAAGCACTAAGATACATTTATCATGGTATTGAACTGGGTTGCAGGGTTAACAGGGCGCCCAGCTGAAGACCTAGATGGTGAGATGAATGAAACTGACGCATTATTTGAGACTTGTGCATCTGTTTGAAGGTGCAGTTAATCACAATGTTCTCGACTTCTCTATAGCTTAACTGATAAGGATGTACTAAGATGAAGATGTTAAGATGTTGTTTATAGTTTTTATTATTCCCACTAACAGTAGCGTAAACCTTCCTCCCTCAACTTATCAGATCACTCAATTGCTATTGGCGTATCATAACCTATAAGAATTGCACTGAGAAGGGGATGCCATCACTTGGCTGGCAATCACATCTTTTTATCTAGGTCCTGATGTAGGTGCTAGTGTTGTTTAGAGAGTGGTAGCAAATGAGGCATAGGATTGATGTAATGTAATGTGTATACTTGTAAAGCGCACTGTTGCCAGCCGGCGTCCTGGCGCTGTATACCGCTGGGGAACCAGTCCTGGCTTTCCCTGTGGGATGGTCCCTGCTGGGAATCCCCAAGGTGGAGCCAGGCATCCCCGGCGTTGAGGGGGCCGTTGTGGAGATTAGGCAAGCTAATGCCCAGAGTTGCAGAGTGGGACCCCTGGTTAGAGTAGGCACTGACGTGAGAATTATCGAGTCCGCTGACCCTGGTCCATGACCCTGCCCCGTCGGGAATCAAACCCTGGTCCCGGGCCGACTTCTGCTTTTGGGTCTGCCGCCTCTAACCAGTGAGCCATTGAGAGATGTACCCCAGGCTGAACATGAAAACTGAGAAAACATGAAAACTGAGATTCTAATTTTTAGTAGGGTGTGGATTTTCACAATATCCATAGTACTGATTATCAAGCCTTAGAAAATCTGTTTTTTATTACTGTGCATTCGTTTGAAAATATTCAAGTTCTAATGCACTAACAGTGGACTTTTCCATCTGCAGAATATACTGAATGACCAGAGATGGCAGTGCTGCGGAAGAGAATTTGTCTGCATTGCTGAGACCAAAAAAAAAACCATGAAGCCTTTTCTCAGCACTCTGCCTTCCTTCATCAATTTAAATGGTAAGTCAAACTCGAGTTAGTGGGGTCTTGGCATGATTATCTTTGTCAAGACTCTACCAAAATGGATGACCTTACGGTGATCATCATATTTTATCAGACTTTGTCTCCGAAGCTGAGAAAGCCTGCGTTAGATACCTGTGCTAACAATGTGTCATCAGAGGACATTACTGTCTTTAAGGCTGGAAAGAGTTTCCTTAATTTGGAGCCATGGCCTTACTTTCTCAAGGAGTGAAGCTCATTTGACCTGTTTCCCTGCACTCTGTGTGTGGGTCTCTGATACTCCAGATGGATAGCTGTTTAGGATACTCGGCGGTCTTGCAACTCCATCCAATTTTCAAAAGGAGCCCAATGCTTTCCCAGTATACTGCCTAGCTGCCTTGCAGTGCTAATTACATATAGTTACCTAGTGCATAATTGCTGATGTCTCCTCCTCCTGTGTTTCCTTGTCACCGAGGGCGATTGGTCACATGCTGTCCTGACATCATAAAGCTAGAGCAGGATGTCATCTGACATGAGGGACAATCAGTTGCCTAGCAAGCACTAAGATACATTTATCATGGTGTTGAACTGGGTTGCAGGGTAAACAGGGCGCCCAGCTGAAGACCTAGATGGTGAGATGAATGAAACTGGCGCATTATTTGAGACTTGTGCATCTGTTTGAAGGTGCAGTTAATCACAATGTTCTCGACTTCTCTATAGCTTAACTGATAAGGATGTACTAAGATAAAGATGTTAAGATGTTGTTTATAGTTTTTATTATTCCCACTAACAGTAGCGTAAACCTTCCTCCCTCAACTTATCAGATCACTCAATTGCTATTGGCGTATCATAACCTATAAGAATTGCACTGAGAAGGGGATGCCATCACTTGGCTGGCAATCACATCTTTTTATCTAGGTCCTGATGTAGGTGCTAGTGTTGTTTAGAGAGTGGTAGCAAATGAGGCATAGGATTGATGTAATGTAATGTGTATACTTGTAAAGCGCACTGTTGCCAGCCGGCGTCCTGGCGCTGTATACCGCTGGGGAACCAGTCCTGGCTTTCTCTGTGGGATGGTCCCTGCTGGGAATCCCCAAGGTGGAGCCAGGCATCCGCGGCGTTGAGGGGGCCGTTGTGGAGATTAGGCAAGCTAATGCCCAGAGTTGCAGAGTGGGACCCCTGGTTAGAGTAGGCACTGACGTGAGAATTATCGAGTCCGCTGACCCTGGTCCATGACCCTGCCGCGTCGGGAATCGAACCCTGGTCCTGGGCCGACTTCTGCTTTTGGGTCTGCCGCCTCTAACCAGTGAGCCATTGAGAGATGTACCCCAGGCTGAACATGAAAACTGAGAAAACATGAAAACTGAGATTCTAATTTTTAGTAGGGTGTGGATTTTCACAATATCCATAGTACTGATTATCAAGCCTTAGAAAATCTGTTTTTTATTACTGTGCATTCGTTTGAAAATATTCAAGTTCTAATGCACTAACAGTGGACTTTTCCATCTGCAGAATATACTGAATGACCAGAGATGGCAGTGCTGCGGAAGAGAATTTGTCTGCATTGCTGAGACCCAAAAAAAAACCATGAAGCCTTTTCTCAGCATTCTGCCTTCCTTCATCAATTTAAATGGTAAGTCAAACTCGAGTTAGTGGGGTCTTGGCATGATTATCTTTGTCAAGACTCTAGCAAAATGGATGACCTTACGGTGATCATCATATTTTATCAGACTTTGTCTCCGAAGCTGAGAAAGCCTGCGTTAGATACCTGTGCTAACAATGTGTCATCAGAGGACATTACTGTCTTTAAGGCTGGAAAGAGTTTCCTTAATTTGGAGCCATGGCCTTACTTTCTCAAGGAGTGAAGCTCATTTGACCTGTTTCCCTGCACTCTGCGTCTGGGTCTCTGATACTCCAGATGGATAGCTGTTTAGGATACTCGGCGGTCTTGCAACTCCATCCAATTTTCAAAAGGAGCCCAATGCTTTCCCAGTATACTGCCTAGCTGCCTTGCAGTGCTAATTACATATAGTTACCTAGTGCATAATTGCTGATGTCTCCTCCTCCTGTGTTTCCTTGTCACCGAGGGCGATTGGTCACATGCTGTCCTGACATCATAAAGCTAGAGCAGGATGTCATCTGACATGAGGGACAATCAGTTGCCTAGCAAGCACTAAGATACATTTATCGTGGTATTGAACTGGGTTGCAGGGTAAACAGGGCGCCCAGCTGAAGACCTAGAGGGTGAGATTAATGAAACTGGCGCATTATTTGAGACTTGTGCATCTATTTGAAGGTGCAGTTAATCACAATGTTCTCGACTTCTCTATAGCTTAACTGATAAGGATGTACTAAGATGAAGATGTTAAGATGTTGTTTATAGTTTTTATTATTCCCACTAACAGTAGCGTAAACCTTCCTCCCTCAACTTATCAGATCACTCAATTGCTATTGGCGTATCATAACCTATAAGAATTGCACTGAGAAGGGGATGCCATCACTTGGCTGGCAATCACATCTTTTTATCTAGGTCCTGATGTAGGTGCTAGTGTTGTTTAGAGAGTGGTAGCAAATGAGGCATAGGATTGATGTAATGTAATGTGTATACTTGTAAAGCGCACTGTTGCCAGCCGGCGTCCTGGCGCTGTATACCGCTGGGGAACCAGTCCTGGCTTTCCCTGTGGGATGGTCCCTGCTGGGAATCCCCAAGGTGGAGCCAGGCATCCCCGGCGTTGAGGGGGCCGTTGTGGAGATTAGGCAAGCTAATGCCCAGAGTTGCAGAGTGGGACCCCTGGTTAGAGTAGGCACTGACGTGAGAATTATCGAGTCCGCTGACCCTGGTCCATGACCCTGCCCCGTCGGGAATCAAACCCTGGTCCCGGGCCGACTTCTGCTTTTGGGTCTGCCGCCTCTAACCAGTGAGCCATTGAGAGATGTACCCCAGTCGGAACATGAAAACTGAGAAAAGTGTGGAGAAGTGTGGCTCACTGGTTAGAGGAGGCAGACCCGGACGCTGAGATCAGACCCGGGACCAGGGTTCAATTCCCGACGCGGCAGGGTCTTGAGCCCAAAATGTCCACGGACTCGGTAATTCTCATTTCGGTGCCTACTCGAATCACAGGTTCACACTCTGCAACTCTGGGCAATAGCTTGCTTAATCTCCACTACGGCCCCCCGCGGCGGGATGCCTGGCTTTCACCTTGGGGATACCCAGTAAGGGGCTATCTCACAGGGAAAAACCAGGACGGGTTCCCAATGCAAAGCGCTTTGAGACCTGGCGGTGATATTGCGCTATTTAAAAACCCATCCATCCATCCATCCATCCAAAACATGAAAACTGAGATTCTAATTTTTAGTAGGGTGTGGATTTTCACAATATCCATAGTACTGATTATCAAGCCTTAGAAAATCTGTTTTTTATTACTGTGCATTCGTTTGAAAATATTCAAGTTCTAATGCACTAACAGTGGACTTTTCCATCTGCAGAATATACTGAATGACCAGAGATGGCAGTGCTGCGGAAGAGAATTTGTCTGCATTGCTGAGACCAAAAAAAAACCCATGAAGCCATTTCTCAGCACTCTGCCTTCCTTCATCAATTTAAATGGTAAGTCAAACTCGAGTTAGTGGGGTCTTGGCATGATTATCTTTGTCAAGACTCTACCAAAATGGATGACCTTACGGTGATCATCATATTTTATCAGACTTTGTCTCCGAAGCTGAGAAAGCCTGCGTTAGATACCTGTGCTAACAATGTGTCATCAGAGGACATTACTGTCTTTAAGGCTGGAAAGAGTTTCCTTAATTTGGAGCGATGGCCTTACTTTCTCAAGGAGTGAAGCTCATTTGACCTGTTTCCCTGCACTCTGTGTGTGGGTCTCTGATACTCCAGATGGATAGCTGTTTAGGATACTCGGCGGTCTTGCAACTCCATCCAATTTTCAAAAGGATCCCAATGCTTTCCCAGTATACTGCCTAGCTGCCTTGCAGTCCTAATTACATATAGTTACCTAGTGCATAATTGCTGATGTCTCCTCCTCCTGTGTTTCCTTGTCACCGAGGGCGATTGGTCACATGCTGTCCTGACATCATAAAGCTAGAGCAGGATGTCATCTGACATGAGGGACAATCAGTTGCCTAGCAAGCACTAAGATACATTTATCATGGTATTGAACTGGGTTGCAGGGTTAACAGGGCGCCCAGCTGAAGACCTAGATGGTGAGATGAATGAAACTGACGCATTATTTGAGACTTGTGCATCTGTTTGAAGGTGCAGTTAATCACAATGTTCTCGACTTCTCTATAGCTTAACTGATAAGGATGTACTAAGATGAAGATGTTAAGATGTTGTTTATAGTTTTTATTATTCCCACTAACAGTAGCGTAAACCTTCCTCCCTCAACTTATCAGATCACTCAATTGCTATTGGCGTATCATAACCTATAAGAATTGCACTGAGAAGGGGATGCCATCACTTGGCTGGCAATCACATCTTTTTATCTAGGTCCTGATGTAGGTGCTAGTGTTGTTTAGAGAGTGGTAGCAAATGAGGCATAGGATTGATGTAATGTAATGTGTATACTTGTAAAGCGCACTGTTGCCAGCCGGCGTCCTGGCGCTGTATACCGCTGGGGAACCAGTCCTGGCTTTCCCTGTGGGATGGTCCCTGCTGGGAATCCCCAAGGTGGAGCCAGGCATCCCCGGCGTTGAGGGGGCCGTTGTGGAGATTAGGCAAGCTAATGCCCAGAGTTGCAGAGTGGGACCCCTGGTTAGAGTAGGCACTGACGTGAGAATTATCGAGTCCGCTGACCCTGGTCCATGACCCTGCCCCGTCGGGAATCAAACCCTGGTCCCGGGCCGACTTCTGCTTTTGGGTCTGCCGCCTCTAACCAGTGAGCCATTGAGAGATGTACCCCAGGCTGAACATGAAAACTGAGAAAACATGAAAACTGAGATTCTAATTTTTAGTAGGGTGTGGATTTTCACAATATCCATAGTACTGATTATCAAGCCTTAGAAAATCTGTGTTTTATTACTGTGCATTCGTTTGAAAATATTCAAGTTCTAATGCACTAACAGTGGACTTTTCCATCTGCAGAATATACTGAATGACCAGAGATGGCAGTGCTGCGGAAGAGAATTTGTCTGCATTGCTGAGACCAAAAAAAAAACCATGAAGCCTTTTCTCAGCACTCTGCCTTCCTTCATCAATTTAAATGGTAAGTCAAACTCGAGTTAGTGGGGTCTTGGCATGATTATCTTTGTCAAGACTCTACCAAAATGGATGACCTTACGGTGATCATCATATTTTATCAGACTTTGTCTCCGAAGCTGAGAAAGCCTGCGTTAGATACCTGTGCTAACAATGTGTCATCAGAGGACATTACTGTCTTTAAGGCTGGAAAGAGTTTCCTTAATTTGGAGCCATGGCCTTACTTTCTCAAGGAGTGAAGCTCATTTGACCTGTTTCCCTGCACTCTGTGTGTGGGTCTCTGATACTCCAGATGGATAGCTGTTTAGGATACTCGGCGGTCTTGCAACTCCATCCAATTTTCAAAAGGAGCCCAATGCTTTCCCAGTATACTGCCTAGCTGCCTTGCAGTGCTAATTACATATAGTTACCTAGTGCATAATTGCTGATGTCTCCTCCTCCTGTGTTTCCTTGTCACCGAGGGCGATTGGTCACATGCTGTCCTGACATCATAAAGCTAGAGCAGGATGTCATCTGACATGAGGGACAATCAGTTGCCTAGCAAGCACTAAGATACATTTATCATGGTGTTGAACTGGGTTGCAGGGTAAACAGGGCGCCCAGCTGAAGACCTAGATGGTGAGATGAATGAAACTGGCGCATTATTTGAGACTTGTGCATCTGTTTGAAGGTGCAGTTAATCACAATGTTCTCGACTTCTCTATAGCTTAACTGATAAGGATGTACTAAGATAAAGATGTTAAGATGTTGTTTATAGTTTTTATTATTCCCACTAACAGTAGCGTAAACCTTCCTCCCTCAACTTATCAGATCACTCAATTGCTATTGGCGTATCATAACCTATAAGAATTGCACTGAGAAGGGGATGCCATCACTTGGCTGGCAATCACATCTTTTTATCTAGGTCCTGATGTAGGTGCTAGTGTTGTTTAGAGAGTGGTAGCAAATGAGGCATAGGATTGATGTAATGTAATGTGTATACTTGTAAAGCGCACTGTTGCCAGCCGGCGTCCTGGCGCTGTATACCGCTGGGGAACCAGTCCTGGCTTTCTCTGTGGGATGGTCCCTGCTGGGAATCCCCAAGGTGGAGCCAGGCATCCGCGGCGTTGAGGGGGCCGTTGTGGAGATTAGGCAAGCTAATGCCCAGAGTTGCAGAGTGGGACCCCTGGTTAGAGTAGGCACTGACGTGAGAATTATCGAGTCCGCTGACCCTGGTCCATGACCCTGCCGCGTCGGGAATCGAACCCTGGTCCTGGGCCGACTTCTGCTTTTGGGTCTGCCGCCTCTAACCAGTGAGCCATTGAGAGATGTACCCCAGGCTGAACATGAAAACTGAGAAAACATGAAAACTGAGATTCTAATTTTTAGTAGGGTGTGGATTTTCACAATATCCATAGTACTGATTATCAAGCCTTAGAAAATCTGTTTTTTATTACTGTGCATTCGTTTGAAAATATTCAAGTTCTAATGCACTAACAGTGGACTTTTCCATCTGCAGAATATACTGAATGACCAGAGATGGCAGTGCTGCGGAAGAGAATTTGTCTGCATTGCTGAGACCCAAAAAAAAAACATGAAGCCTTTTCTCAGCACTCTGCCTTCCTTCATCAATTTAAATGGTAAGTCAAACTCGAGTTAGTGGGGTCTTGGCATGATTATCTTTGTCAAGACTCTACCAAAATGGATGACCTTACGGTGATCATCATATTTTATCAGACTTTGTCTCCGAAGCTGAGAAAGCCTGCGTTAGATACCTGTGCTAACAATGTGTCATCAGAGGACATTACTGTCTTTAAGGCTGGAAAGAGTTTCCTTAATTTGGAGCCATGGCCTTACTTTCTCAAGGAGTGAAGCTCATTTGACCTGTTTCCCTGCACTCTGTGTGTGGGTCTCTGATACTCCAGATGGATAGCTGTTTAGGATACTCGGCGGTCTTGCAACTCCATCCAATTTTCAAAAGGAGCCCAATGCTTTCCCAGTATACTGCCTAGCTGCCTTGCAGTGCTAATTACATATAGTTACCTAGTGCATAATTGCTGATGTCTCCTCCTCCTGTGTTTCCTTGTCACCGAGGGCGATTGGTCACATGCTGTCCTGACATCATAAAGCTAGAGCAGGATGTCATCTGACATGAGGGACAATCAGTTGCCTAGCAAGCACTAAGATACATTTATCATGGTGTTGAACTGGGTTGCAGGGTAAACAGGGCGCCCAGCTGAAGACCTAGATGGTGAGATGAATGAAACTGGCGCATTATTTGAGACTTGTGCATCTGTTTGAAGGTGCAGTTAATCACAATGTTCTCGACTTCTCTATAGCTTAACTGATAAGGATGTACTAAGATGAAGATGTTAAGATGTTGTTTATAGTTTTTATTATTCCCACTAACAGTAGCGTAAACCTTCCTCCCTCAACTTATCAGATCACTCAATTGCTATTGGCGTATCATAACCTATAAGAATTGCACTGAGAAGGGGATGCCATCACTTGGCTGGCAATCACATCTTTTTATCTAGGTCCTGATGTAGGTGCTAGTGTTGTTTAGAGAGTGGTAGCAAATGAGGCATAGGATTGATGTAATGTAATGTGTATACTTGTAAAGCGCACTGTTGCCAGCCGGCGTCCTGGCGCTGTATACCGCTGTGGAACCAGTCCTGGCTTTCCCTGTGGGATGGTCCCTGCTGGGAATCCCCAAGGTGGAGCCAGGCATCCCCGGCGTTGAGGGGGCCGTTGTGGAGATTAGGCAAGCTAATGCCCAGAGTTGCAGAGTGGGACCCCTGGTTAGAGTAGGCACCCACGTGAGAATTATCGAGTCCGCTGACCCTGGTCCATGACCCTGCCGCGTCGGGAATCGAACCCTGGTCCTGGGCCGACTTCTGCTTTTGGGTCTGCCGCCTCTAACCAGTGAGCCATTGAGAGATGTATCCCAGGCTGAACATGAAAACTGAGAAAACATGAAAACTGAGATTCTAATTTTTAGTAGGGTGTGGATTTTCACAATATCCATAGTACTGATTATCAAGCCTTAGAAAATCTGTTTTTTATTGCTGTGCATTCGTTTGAAAATATTCAAGTTCTAATGCACTAACAGTGGACTTTTCCATCTGCAGAATATACTGAATGACCAGAGATGGCAGTGCTGCGGAAGAGAATTTGTCTGCATTGCTGAGACCAAAAAAAAAACCATGAAGCCATTTCTCAGCACTCTGCCTTCCTTCATCAATTTAAATGGTAAGTCAAACTCGAGTTAGTGGGGTCTTGGCATGATTATCTTTGTCAAGACTCTACCAAAATGGATGACCTTACGGTGATCATCCTATTTTATCAGACTTTGTCTCCGAAGCTGAGAAAGCCTGCGTTAGATACCTGTGCTAACAATGTGTCATCAGAGGACATTACTGTCTTTAAGGCTGGAAAGAGTTTCCTTAATTTGGAGCCATCGCCTTACTTTCTCAAGGAAGGAAGCTCATTTGACCTGTTTCCCTGCACTCTGTGTGTGGGTCTCTGATACTCCAGATGGATAGCTGTTTAGGATACTCGGCGGTCTTGCAACTCCATCCAATTTTCAAAAGGAGCCCAATGCTTTCCCAGTATACTGCCTAGCTGCCTTGCAGTGCTAATTACATATAGTTACCTAGTGCATAATTGCTGATGTCTCCTCCTCCTGTGTTTCCTTGTCACCGAGGGCGATTGGTCACATGCTGTCCTGACATCATAAAGCTAGAGCAGGATGTCATCTGACATGAGGGACAATCAGTTGCCTAGCAAGCACTAAGATACATTTATCATGGTGTTGAACTGGGTTGCAGGGTAAACAGGGCGCCCAGCTGAAGACCTAGATGGTGAGATGAATGAAACTGGCGCATTATTTGAGACTTGTGCATCTGTTTGAAGGTGCAGTTAATCACAATGTTCTCGACTTCTCTATAGCTTAACTGATAAGGATGTACTAAGATGAAGATGTTAAGATGTTGTTTATAGTTTTTATTATTCCCACTAACAGTAGCGTAAACCTTCCTCCCTCAACTTATCAGATCACTCAATTGCTATTGGCGTATCATAACCTATAAGAATTGCACTGAGAAGGGGATGCCATCACTTGGCTGGCAATCACATCTTTTTATCTAGGTCCTGATGTAGGTGCTAGTGTTGTTTAGAGAGTGGTAGCAAATGAGGCATAGGATTGATGTAATGTGTATACTTGTAAAGCGCACTGTTGCCAGCCGGCGTCCTGGCGCTGTATACCGCTGGGGAACCAGTCCTGGCTTTCCCTGTGGGATGGTCCCTGCTGGGAATCCCCAAGGTGGAGCCAGGCATCCCCGGCGTTGAGGGGGCCGTTGTGGAGATTAGGCAAGCTAATGCCCAGAGTTACAGAGTGGGAACCCTGGTTAAAGTAGGCACTGACGTGAGAATTATCGAGTCCGCTGACCCTGGTCCATGACCCTGCCGCGTCGGGAATCAAACCCTGGTCCCGGGCCGACTTCTGCTTTTGGGTCTGCCGCCTCTAACCAGTGAGCCATTGAGAGATGTACCCCAGTCGGAACATGAAAACTGAGAAAACATGAAAACTGAGATTCTAATTTTTAGTAGGGTGTGGATTTTCACAATATCCATAGTACTGATTATCAAGCCTTAGAAAATCTGTTTTTTATTGCTGTGCATTCGTTTGAAAATATTCAAGTTCTAATGCACTAACAGTGGACTTTTCCATCTGCAGAATATACTGAATGACCAGAGATGGCAGTGCTGCGGAAGAGAATTTGTCTGCATTGCTGAGACCAAAAAAAAAAAAACAAGAAGCCATTTCTCAGCACTCTGCCTTCCTTCATCAATTTAAATGGTAAGTCAAACTCGAGTTAGTGGGGTCTTGGCATGATTATCTTTGTCAAGACTCTACCAAAATGGATGATGTTACGGTGATCATCATATTTTATCAGACTTTGTCTCTGAAGCTGAGAAAGCCTGCGTTAGATACCTGTGCTAACAATGTGTCATCAGAGGACATTACTGTCTTTAAGGCTGGAAAGAGTTTCCTTAATTTGGAGCGATGGCCTTACTTTCTCAAGGAGTGAAGCTCATTTGACCTGTTTCCCTGCACTCTGTGTGTGGGTCTCTGATACTCCAGATGGATAGCTGTTTAGGATACTCGGCGGTCTTGCAACTCCATCCAATTTTCAAAAGGAGCCCAATGCTTTCCCAGTATACTGCCTAGCTGCCTTGCAGTCCTAATTACATATAGTTACCTAGTGCATAATTGCTGATTTCTCCTCCTCATGTGTTTCCTCGTCACCCAGGGCGATTGGTCACGTGCTGTCCTGACATCATAAAGCTAGAGCAGGATGTCATCTGACATGAGGGACAATCAGTTGCCTAGCAAGCACTAAGATACATTTATCATGGTATTGAACTGGGTTGCAGGGTAAACAGGGCGCCCAGCTGAAGACCTAGATGGTGAGATGAATGAAACTGGCGCATTATTTGAGACTTGTGCATCTGTTTGAAGGTGCAGTTAATCACAATGTTCTCGACTTCTCTATAGCTTAACTGATAAGGATGTACTAAGATGAAGATGTTAAGATGTTGCTTATAGTTTTCATTATTCCCACTAACAGTAGCGTAAACCTTCCTCCCTCAACTTATCAGATCACTCAATTGCTATTGGTGTATCATAACCTATAAGAATTGCACTGAGAAGGGGATGCCATCACTTGGCTGGCAATCACATCTTTTTATCTAGGTCCTGATGTAGGTGCTAGTGTTGTTTAGAGAGTGGTAGCAAATGAGGCATAGGATTGATGTAATGTAATGTGTATACTTGTAAAGCGCACTGTTGCCAGCCGGCGTCCTGGCGCTGTATACCGCTGGGTAACCAGTCCTGGCTTTCCCTGTGGGATGGTCCCTGCTGGGAATCCCCATGGTGGAGCCAGGCATCCCCGGCGTTGAGGGGGCCGTTGTGGAGATTAGGCAAGCTAATGCCCAGAGTTGCAGAGTGGGACCCCTGGTTAGAGTAGGCACTGACGTGAGAATTATCGAGTCCGCTGACCCTGGTCCATGACTCTGCCGCGTCGGGAATCGAACCCTGGTCCTGGGCCGACTTCTGCTTTTGGATCTGCCGCCTCTAACCAGTGAGCCATTGAGAGATGTACCCCAGTCGGAACATGAAAACTGAGAAAACATGAAAACTGAGATTCTAATTTTTAGTAGGGTGTGGATTTTCACAATATCCATAGTACTGATTATCAAGCCTTAGAAAATCTGTTTTTTATTACTGTGCATTTGTTTGAAAATATTCAAGTTCTAATGCACTAACAGTGGACTTTTCCATCTGCAGAATATACTGAATGACCAGAGATGGCAGTGCTGCGGAAGAGAATTTGTCTGCATTGCTGAGACCAAAAAAAAAAAACAAGAAGCCATTTCTCAGCACTCTGCCTTCCTTCATCAATTTAAATGGTAAGTCAAACTCGAGTTAGTGGGGTCTTGGCATGATTATCTTTGTCAAGACTCTACCAAAATGGATGACGTTACGGTGATCATCATATTTTATCAGACTTTGTCTCCGAAGCTGAGAAAGCCTGCGTTAGATACCTGTGCTAACAATGTGTCATCAGAGGACATTACTGTCTTTAAGGCTGGAAAGAGTTTCCTTAATTTGGAGCGATGGCCTTACTTTCTCAAGGAGTGAAGCTCATTTGACCTGTTTCCCTGCACTCTGTGTGTGGGTCTCTGATACTCCAGATGGATAGCTGTTTAGGATACTCGGCGGTCTTGCAACTCCATCCAATTTTCAAAAGGATCCCAATGCTTTCCCAGTATACTGCCTAGCTGCCTTGCAGTCCTAATTACATATAGTTACCTAGTGCATAATTGCTGATGTCTCCTCCTCCTGTGTTTCCTTGTCACCGAGGGCGATTGGTCACATGCTGTCCTGACATCATAAAGCTAGAGCAGGATGTCATCTGACATGAGGGACAATCAGTTGCCTAGCAAGCACTAAGATACATTTATCATGGTATTGAACTGGGTTGCAGGGTTAACAGGGCGCCCAGCTGAAGACCTAGATGGTGAGATGAATGAAACTGACGCATTATTTGAGACTTGTGCATCTGTTTGAAGGTGCAGTTAATCACAATGTTCTCGACTTCTCTATAGCTTAACTGATAAGGATGTACTAAGATGAAGATGTTAAGATGTTGTTTATAGTTTTTATTATTCCCACTAACAGTAGCGTAAACCTTCCTCCCTCAACTTATCAGATCACTCAATTGCTATTGGCGTATCATAACCTATAAGAATTGCACTGAGAAGGGGATGCCATCACTTGGCTGGCAATCACATCTTTTTATCTAGGTCCTGATGTAGGTGCTAGTGTTGTTTAGAGAGTGGTAGCAAATGAGGCATAGGATTGATGTAATGTAATGTGTATACTTGTAAAGCGCACTGTTGCCAGCCGGCGTCCTGGCGCTGTATACCGCTGGGGAACCAGTCCTGGCTTTCCCTGTGGGATGGTCCCTGCTGGGAATCCCCAAGGTGGAGCCAGGCATCCCCGGCGTTGAGGGGGCCGTTGTGGAGATTAGGCAAGCTAATGCCCAGAGTTGCAGAGTGGGACCCCTGGTTAGAGTAGGCACTGACGTGAGAATTATCGAGTCCGCTGACCCTGGTCCATGACCCTGCCCCGTCGGGAATCAAACCCTGGTCCCGGGCCGACTTCTGCTTTTGGGTCTGCCGCCTCTAACCAGTGAGCCATTGAGAGATGTACCCCAGGCTGAACATGAAAACTGAGAAAACATGAAAACTGAGATTCTAATTTTTAGTAGGGTGTGGATTTTCACAATATCCATAGTACTGATTATCAAGCCTTAGAAAATCTGTTTTTTATTACTGTGCATTCGTTTGAAAATATTCAAGTTCTAATGCACTAACAGTGGACTTTTCCATCTGCAGAATATACTGAATGACCAGAGATGGCAGTGCTGCGGAAGAGAATTTGTCTGCATTGCTGAGACCAAAAAAAAAACCATGAAGCCTTTTCTCAGCACTCTGCCTTCCTTCATCAATTTAAATGGTAAGTCAAACTCGAGTTAGTGGGGTCTTGGCATGATTATCTTTGTCAAGACTCTACCAAAATGGATGACCTTACGGTGATCATCATATTTTATCAGACTTTGTCTCCGAAGCTGAGAAAGCCTGCGTTAGATACCTGTGCTAACAATGTGTCATCAGAGGACATTACTGTCTTTAAGGCTGGAAAGAGTTTCCTTAATTTGGAGCCATGGCCTTACTTTCTCAAGGAGTGAAGCTCATTTGACCTGTTTCCCTGCACTCTGTGTGTGGGTCTCTGATACTCCAGATGGATAGCTGTTTAGGATACTCGGCGGTCTTGCAACTCCATCCAATTTTCAAAAGGAGCCCAATGCTTTCCCAGTATACTGCCTAGCTGCCTTGCAGTGCTAATTACATATAGTTACCTAGTGCATAATTGCTGATGTCTCCTCCTCCTGTGTTTCCTTGTCACCGAGGGCGATTGGTCACATGCTGTCCTGACATCATAAAGCTAGAGCAGGATGTCATCTGACATGAGGGACAATCAGTTGCCTAGCAAGCACTAAGATACATTTATCATGGTGTTGAACTGGGTTGCAGGGTAAACAGGGCGCCCAGCTGAAGACCTAGATGGTGAGATGAATGAAACTGGCGCATTATTTGAGACTTGTGCATCTGTTTGAAGGTGCAGTTAATCACAATGTTCTCGACTTCTCTATAGCTTAACTGATAAGGATGTACTAAGATAAAGATGTTAAGATGTTGTTTATAGTTTTTATTATTCCCACTAACAGTAGCGTAAACCTTCCTCCCTCAACTTATCAGATCACTCAATTGCTATTGGCGTATCATAACCTATAAGAATTGCACTGAGAAGGGGATGCCATCACTTGGCTGGCAATCACATCTTTTTATCTAGGTCCTGATGTAGGTGCTAGTGTTGTTTAGAGAGTGGTAGCAAATGAGGCATAGGATTGATGTAATGTAATGTGTATACTTGTAAAGCGCACTGTTGCCAGCCGGCGTCCTGGCGCTGTATACCGCTGGGGAACCAGTCCTGGCTTTCTCTGTGGGATGGTCCCTGCTGGGAATCCCCAAGGTGGAGCCAGGCATCCGCGGCGTTGAGGGGGCCGTTGTGGAGATTAGGCAAGCTAATGCCCAGAGTTGCAGAGTGGGACCCCTGGTTAGAGTAGGCACTGACGTGAGAATTATCGAGTCCGCTGACCCTGGTCCATGACCCTGCCGCGTCGGGAATCGAACCCTGGTCCTGGGCCGACTTCTGCTTTTGGGTCTGCCGCCTCTAACCAGTGAGCCATTGAGAGATGTACCCCAGGCTGAACATGAAAACTGAGAAAACATGAAAACTGAGATTCTAATTTTTAGTAGGGTGTGGATTTTCACAATATCCATAGTACTGATTATCAAGCCTTAGAAAATCTGTTTTTTATTACTGTGCATTCGTTTGAAAATATTCAAGTTCTAATGCACTAACAGTGGACTTTTCCATCTGCAGAATATACTGAATGACCAGAGATGGCAGTGCTGCGGAAGAGAATTTGTCTGCATTGCTGAGACCCAAAAAAAAACCATGAAGCCTTTTCTCAGCACTCTGCCTTCCTTCATCAATTTAAATGGTAAGTCAAACTCGAGTTAGTGGGGTCTTGGCATGATTATCTTTGTCAAGACTCTACCAAAATGGATGACCTTACGGTGATCATCATATTTTATCAGACTTTGTCTCCGAAGCTGAGAAAGCCTGCGTTAGATACCTGTGCTAACAATGTGTCATCAGAGGACATTACTGTCTTTAAGGCTGGAAAGAGTTTCCTTAATTTGGAGCCATGGCCTTACTTTCTCAAGGAGTGAAGCTCATTTGACCTGTTTCCCTGCACTCTGTGTGTGGGTCTCTGATACTCCAGATGGATAGCTGTTTAGGATACTCGGCGGTCTTGCAACTCCATCCAATTTTCAAAAGGAGCCCAATGCTTTCCCAGTATACTGCCTAGCTGCCTTGCAGTGCTAATTACATATAGTTACCTAGTGCATAATTGCTGATGTCTCCTCCTCCTGTGTTTCCTTGTCACCGAGGGCGATTGGTCACATGCTGTCCTGACATCATAAAGCTAGAGCAGGATGTCATCTGACATGAGGGACAATCAGTTGCCTAGCAAGCACTAAGATACATTTATCATGGTGTTGAACTGGGTTGCAGGGTAAACAGGGCGCCCAGCTGAAGACCTAGATGGTGAGATGAATGAAACTGGCGCATTATTTGAGACTTGTGCATCTGTTTGAAGGTGCAGTTAATCACAATGTTCTCGACTTCTCTATAGCTTAACTGATAAGGATGTACTAAGATGAAGATGTTAAGATGTTGTTTATAGTTTTTATTATTCCCACTAACAGTAGCGTAAACCTTCCTCCCTCAACTTATCAGATCACTCAATTGCTATTGGCGTATCATAACCTATAAGAATTGCACTGAGAAGGGGATGCCATCACTTGGCTGGCAATCACATCTTTTTATCTAGGTCCTGATGTAGGTGCTAGTGTTGTTTAGAGAGTGGTAGCAAATGAGGCATAGGATTGATGTAATGTAATGTGTATACTTGTAAAGCGCACTGTTGCCAGCCGGCGTCCTGGCGCTGTATACCGCTGTGGAACCAGTCCTGGCTTTCCCTGTGGGATGGTCCCTGCTGGGAATCCCCAAGGTGGAGCCAGGCATCCCCGGCGTTGAGGGGGCCGTTGTGGAGATTAGGCAAGCTAATGCCCAGAGTTGCAGAGTGGGACCCCTGGTTAGAGTAGGCACCCACGTGAGAATTATCGAGTCCGCTGACCCTGGTCCATGACCCTGCCGCGTCGGGAATCGAACCCTGGTCCTGGGCCGACTTCTGCTTTTGGGTCTGCCGCCTCTAACCAGTGAGCCATTGAGAGATGTATCCCAGGCTGAACATGAAAACTGAGAAAACATGAAAACTGAGATTCTAATTTTTAGTAGGGTGTGGATTTTCACAATATCCATAGTACTGATTATCAAGCCTTAGAAAATCTGTTTTTTATTGCTGTGCATTCGTTTGAAAATATTCAAGTTCTAATGCACTAACAGTGGACTTTTCCATCTGCAGAATATACTGAATGACCAGAGATGGCAGTGCTGCGGAAGAGAATTTGTCTGCATTGCTGAGACCAAAAAAAAAACCATGAAGCCATTTCTCAGCACTCTGCCTTCCTTCATCAATTTAAATGGTAAGTCAAACTCGAGTTAGTGGGGTCTTGGCATGATTATCTTTGTCAAGACTCTACCAAAATGGATGACCTTACGGTGATCATCATATTTTATCAGACTTTGTCTCCGAAGCTGAGAAAGCCTGCGTTAGATACCTGTGCTAACAATGTGTCATCAGAGGACATTACTGTCTTTAAGGCTGGAAAGAGTTTCCTTAATTTGGAGCCATGGCCTTACTTTCTCAAGGAGTGAAGCTCATTTGACCTGTTTCCCTGCACTCTGTGTGTGGGTCTCTGATACTCCAGATGGATAGCTGTTTAGGATACTCGGCGGTCTTGCAACTCCATCCAATTTTCAAAAGGAGCCCAATGCTTTCCCAGTATACTGCCTAGCTGCCTTGCAGTCCTAATTACATATAGTTACCTAGTGCATAATTGCTGATGTCTCCTCCTCCTGTGTTTCCTCGTCACCGAGGGCGATTGGTCACATGCTGTCCTGACATCATAAAGCTAGAGCAGGATGTCATCTGACATGAGGGACAATCAGTTGCCTAGCAAGCACTAAGATACATTTATCATGGTATTGAACTGGGTTGCAGGGTAAACAGGGCGCCCAGCTGAAGACCTAGATGGTGAGATGAATGAAACTGGTGCATTATTTGAGACTTGTGCATCTGTTTGAAGGTGCAGTTAATCACAATGTTCTCGACTTCTCTATAGCTTAACTGATAAGGATGTACTAAGATGAAGATGTTAAGATGTTGTTTATAGTTTTTATTATTCCCACTAACAGTAGCGTAAACCTTCCTCCCTCAACTTATCAGATCACTCAATTGCTATTGGCGTATCATAACCTATAAGAATTGCACTGAGAAGGGGATGCCATCACTTGGCTGGCAATCACATCTTTTTATCTAGGTCCTGATGTAGGTGCTAGTGTTGTTTAGAGAGTGGTAGCAAATGAGGCATAGGATTGATGTAATGTAATGTGTATACTTGTAAAGCGCACTGTTGCCAGCCGGCGTCCTGGCGCTGTATACCGCTGTGGAACCAGTCCTGGCTTTCCCTGTGGGATGGTCCCTGCTGGGAATCCCCAAGGTGGAGCCAGGCATCCCCGGCGTTGAGGGGGCCGTTGTGGAGATTAGGCAAGCTAATGCCCAGAGTTGCAGAGTGGGACCCCTGGTTAGAGTAGGCACCCACGTGAGAATTATCGAGTCCGCTGACCCTGGTCCATGACCCTGCCGCGTCGGGAATCGAACCCTGGTCCTGGGCCGACTTCTGCTTTTGGGTCTGCCGCCTCTAACCAGTGAGCCATTGAGAGATGTACCCCAGGCTGAACATGAAAACTGAGAAAACATGAAAACTGAGATTCTAATTTTTAGTAGGGTGTGGATTTTCACAATATCCATAGTACTGATTATCAAGCCTTAGAAAATCTGTTTTTTATTGCTGTGCATTCGTTTGAAAATATTCAAGTTCTAATGCACTAACAGTGGACTTTTCCATCTGCAGAATATACTGAATGACCAGAGATGGCAGTGCTGCGGAAGAGAATTTGTCTGCATTGCTGAGACCAAAAAAAAAACCATGAAGCCATTTCTCAGCACTCTGCCTGCCTTCATCAATTTAAATGGTAAGTCAAACTCGAGTTAGTGGGGTCTTGGCATGATTATCTTTGTCAAGACTCTACCAAAATGGATGACCTTACGGTGATCATCATATTTTATCAGACTTTGTCTCCGAAGCTGAGAAAGCCTGCGTTAGATACCTGTGCTAACAATGTGTCATCAGAGGACATTACTGTCTTTAAGGCTGGAAAGAGTTTCCTTAATTTGGAGCCATGGCCTTACTTTCTCAAGGAGTGAAGCTCATTTGACCTGTTTCCCTGCACTCTGTGTGTGGGTCTCTGATACTCCAGATGGATAGCTGTTTAGGATACTCGGCGGTCTTGCAACTCCATCCAATTTTCAAAAGGAGCCCAATGCTTTCCCAGTATACTGCCTAGCTGCCTTGCAGTGCTAATTACATATAGTTACCTAGTGCATAATTGCTGATGTCTCCTCCTCCTGTGTTTCCTTGTCACCGAGGGCGATTGGTCACATGCTGTCCTGACATCATAAAGCTAGAGCAGGATGTCATCTGACATGAGGGACAATCAGTTGCCTAGCAAGCACTAAGATACATTTATCATGGTGTTGAACTGGGTTGCAGGGTAAACAGGGCGCCCAGCTGAAGACCTAGATGGTGAGATGAATGAAACTGGCGCATTATTTGAGACTTGTGCATCTGTTTGAAGGTGCAGTTAATCACAATGTTCTCGACTTCTCTATAGCTTAACTGATAAGGATGTACTAAGATGAAGATGTTAAGATGTTGTTTATAGTTTTTATTATTCCCACTAACAGTAGCGTAAACCTTCCTCCCTCAACTTATCAGATCACTCAATTGCTATTGGCGTATCATAACCTATAAGAATTGCACTGAGAAGGGGATGCCATCACTTGGCTGGCAATCACATCTTTTTATCTAGGTCCTGATGTAGGTGCTAGTGTTGTTTAGAGAGTGGTAGCAAATGAGGCATAGGATTGATGTAATGTAATGTGTATACTTGTAAAGCGCACTGTTGCCAGCCGGCGTCCTGGCGCTGTATACCGCTGTGGAACCAGTCCTGGCTTTCCCTGTGGGATGGTCCCTGCTGGGAATCCCCAAGGTGGAGCCAGGCATCCCCGGCGTTGAGGGGGCCGTTGTGGAGATTAGGCAAGCTAATGCCCAGAGTTGCAGAGTGGGACCCCTGGTTAGAGTAGGCACCCACGTGAGAATTATCGAGTCCGCTGACCCTGGTCCATGACCCTGCCGCGTCGGGAATCGAACCCTGGTCCTGGGCCGACTTCTGCTTTTGGGTCTGCCGCCTCTAACCAGTGAGCCATTGAGAGATGTATCCCAGGCTGAACATGAAAACTGAGAAAACATGAAAACTGAGATTCTAATTTTTAGTAGGGTGTGGATTTTCACAATATCCATAGTACTGATTATCAAGCCTTAGAAAATCTGTTTTTTATTGCTGTGCATTCGTTTGAAAATATTCAAGTTCTAATGCACTAACAGTGGACTTTTCCATCTGCAGAATATACTGAATGACCAGAGATGGCAGTGCTGCGGAAGAGAATTTGTCTGCATTGCTGAGACCAAAAAAAAAACCATGAAGCCATTTCTCAGCACTCTGCCTTCCTTCATCAATTTAAATGGTAAGTCAAACTCGAGTTAGTGGGGTCTTGGCATGATTATCTTTGTCAAGACTCTACCAAAATGGATGACCTTACGGTGATCATCATATTTTATCAGACTTTGTCTCCGAAGCTGAGAAAGCCTGCGTTAGATACCTGTGCTAACAATGTGTCATCAGAGGACATTACTGTCTTTAAGGCTGGAAAGAGTTTCCTTAATTTGGAGCCATGGCCTTACTTTCTCAAGGAGTGAAGCTCATTTGACCTGTTTCCCTGCACTCTGTGTGTGGGTCTCTGATACTCCAGATGGATAGCTGTTTAGGATACTCGGCGGTCTTGCAACTCCATCCAATTTTCAAAAGGAGCCCAATGCTTTCCCAGTATACTGCCTAGCTGCCTTGCAGTCCTAATTACATATAGTTACCTAGTGCATAATTGCTGATGTCTCCTCCTCCTGTGTTTCCTCGTCACCGAGGGCGATTGGTCACATGCTGTCCTGACATCATAAAGCTAGAGCAGGATGTCATCTGACATGAGGGACAATCAGTTGCCTAGCAAGCACTAAGATACATTTATCATGGTATTGAACTGGGTTGCAGGGTAAACAGGGCGCCCAGCTGAAGACCTAGATGGTGAGATGAATGAAACTGGCGCATTATTTGAGACTTGTGCATCTGTTTGAAGGTGCAGTTAATCACAATGTTCTCGACTTCTCTATAGCTTAACTGATAAGGATGTACTAAGATGAAGATGTTAAGATGTAGTTTATAGTTTTTATTATTCCCACTAACAGTAGCGTAAACCTTCCTCCCTCAACTTATCAGATCACTCAATTGCTATTGGCGTATCATAACCTATAAGAATTGCACTGAGAAGGGGATGCCATCACTTGGCTGGCAATCACATCTTTTTATCTAGGTCCTGATGTAGGTGCTAGTGTTGTGTAGAGAGTGGTAGCAAATGAGGCATAGGATTGATGTAATGTAATGTGTATACTTGTAAAGCGCACTGTTGCCAGCCGGCGTCCTGGCGCTGTATACCGCTGTGGAACCAGTCCTGGCTTTCCCTGTGGGATGGTCCCTGCTGGGAATCCCCAAGGTGGAGCCAGGCATCCCCGGCGTTGAGGGGGCCGTTGTGGAGATTAGGCAAGCTAATGCCCAGAGTTGCAGAGTGGGACCCCTGGTTAGAGTAGGCACCCACGTGAGAATTATCGAGTCCGCTGACCCTGGTCCATGACCCTGCCGCGTCGGGAATCGAACCCTGGTCCTGGGCCGACTTCTGCTTTTGGGTCTGCCGCCTCTAACCAGTGAGCCATTGAGAGATGTACCCCAGGCTGAAAATGAAAACTGAGAAAACATGAAAACTGAGATTCTAATTTTTAGTAGGGTGTGGATTTTCACAATATCCATAGTACTGATTATCAAGCCTTAGAAAATCTGTTTTTTATTACTGTGCATTCGTTTGAAAATATTCAAGTTCTAATGCACTAACAGTGGACTTTTCCATCTGCAGAATATACTGAATGACCAGAGATGGCAGTGCTGCGGAAGAGAATTTGTCTGCATTGCTGAGACCAAAAAAAAAAAAACAAGAAGCCATTTCTCAGCACTCTGCCTTCCTTCATCAATTTAAATGGTAAGTCAAACTCGAGTTAGTGGGGTCTTGGCATGATTATCTTTGTCAAGACTCTACCAAAATGGATGACGTTACGGTGATCATCATATTTTATCAGACTTTGTCTCCGAAGCTGAGAAAGCCTGCGTTAGATACCTGTGCTAACAATGTGTCATCAGAGGACATTACTGTCTTTAAGGCTGGAAAGAGTTTCCTTAATTTGGAGCGATGGCCTTACTTTCTCAAGGAGTGAAGCTCATTTGACCTGTTTCCCTGCACTCTGTGTGTGGGTCTCTGATACTCCAGATGGATAGCTGTTTAGGATACTCGGCGGTCTTGCAACTCCATCCAATTTTCAAAAGGATCCCAATGCTTTCCCAGTATACTGCCTAGCTGCCTTGCAGTCCTAATTACATATAGTTACCTAGTGCATAATTGCTGATGTCTCCTCCTCCTGTGTTTCCTTGTCACCGAGGGCGATTGGTCACATGCTGTCCTGACATCATAAAGCTAGAGCAGGATGTCATCTGACATGAGGGACAATCAGTTGCCTAGCAAGCACTAAGATACATTTATCATGGTATTGAACTGGGTTGCAGGGTAAACAGGGCGCCCAGCTGAAGACCTAGATGGTGAGATGAATGAAACTGGCGCATTATTTGAGACTTGTGCATCTGTTTGAAGGTGCAGTTAATCACAATGTTCTCGACTTCTCTATAGCTTAACTGATAAGGATGTACTAAGATGAAGATGTTAAGATGTTGTTTATAGTTTTTATTATTCCCACTAACAGTAGCGTAAACCTTCCTCCCTCAACTTATCAGATCACTCAATTGCTATTGGCGTATCATAACCTATAAGAATTGCACTGAGAAGGGGATGCCATCACTTGGCTGGCAATCACATCTTTTTATCTAGGTCCTGATGTAGGTGCTAGTGTTGTTTAGAGAGTGGTAGCAAATGAGGCATAGGATTGATGTAATGTAATGTGTATACTTGTAAAGCGCACTGTTGCCAGCCGGCGTCCTGGCGCTGTATACCGCTGTGGAACCAGTCCTGGCTTTCCCTGTGGGATGGTCCCTGCTGGGAATCCCCAAGGTGGAGCCAGGCATCCCCGGCGTTGAGGGGGCCGTTGTGGAGATTAGGCAAGCTAATGCCCAGAGTTGCAGAGTGGGACCCCTGGTTAGAGTAGGCACCCACGTGAGAATTATCGAGTCCGCTGACCCTGGTCCATGACCCTGCCGCGTCGGGAATCGAACCCTGGTCCTGGGCCGACTTCTGCTTTTGGGTCTGCCGCCTCTAACCAGTGAGCCATTGAGAGATGTACCCCAGGCTGAACATGAAAACTGAGAAAACATGAAAACTGAGATTCTAATTTTTAGTAGGGTGTGGATTTTCACAATATCCATAGTACTGATTATCAAGCCTTAGAAAATCTGTTTTTTATTGCTGTGCATTCGTTTGAAAATATTCAAGTTCTAATGCACTAACAGTGGACTTTTCCATCTGCAGAATATACTGAATGACCAGAGATGGCAGTGCTGCGGAAGAGAATTTGTCTGCATTGCTGAGACCAAAAAAAAAACCATGAAGCCATTTCTCAGCACTCTGCCTGCCTTCATCAATTTAAATGGTAAGTCAAACTCGAGTTAGTGGGGTCTTGGCATGATTATCTTTGTCAAGACTCTACCAAAATGGATGACCTTACGGTGATCATCATATTTTATCAGACTTTGTCTCCGAAGCTGAGAAAGCCTGCGTTAGATACCTGTGCTAACAATGTGTCATCAGAGGACATTACTGTCTTTAAGGCTGGAAAGAGTTTCCTTAATTTGGAGCCATGGCCTTACTTTCTCAAGGAGTGAAGCTCATTTGACCTGTTTCCCTGCACTCTGTGTGTGGGTCTCTGATACTCCAGATGGATAGCTGTTTAGGATACTCGGCGGTCTTGCAACTCCATCCAATTTTCAAAAGGAGCCCAATGCTTTCCCAGTATACTGCCTAGCTGCCTTGCAGTGCTAATTACATATAGTTACCTAGTGCATAATTGCTGATGTCTCCTCCTCCTGTGTTTCCTTGTCACCGAGGGCGATTGGTCACATGCTGTCCTGACATCATAAAGCTAGAGCAGGATGTCATCTGACATGAGGGACAATCAGTTGCCTAGCAAGCACTAAGATACATTTATCATGGTGTTGAACTGGGTTGCAGGGTAAACAGGGCGCCCAGCTGAAGACCTAGATGGTGAGATGAATGAAACTGGCGCATTATTTGAGACTTGTGCATCTGTTTGAAGGTGCAGTTAATCACAATGTTCTCGACTTCTCTATAGCTTAACTGATAAGGATGTACTAAGATGAAGATGTTAAGATGTTGTTTATAGTTTTTATTATTCCCACTAACAGTAGCGTAAACCTTCCTCCCTCAACTTATCAGATCACTCAATTGCTATTGGCGTATCATAACCTATAAGAATTGCACTGAGAAGGGGATGCCATCACTTGGCTGGCAATCACATCTTTTTATCTAGGTCCTGATGTAGGTGCTAGTGTTGTTTAGAGAGTGGTAGCAAATGAGGCATAGGATTGATGTAATGTAATGTGTATACTTGTAAAGCGCACTGTTGCCAGCCGGCGTCCTGGCGCTGTATACCGCTGTGGAACCAGTCCTGGCTTTCCCTGTGGGATGGTCCCTGCTGGGAATCCCCAAGGTGGAGCCAGGCATCCCCGGCGTTGAGGGGGCCGTTGTGGAGATTAGGCAAGCTAATGCCCAGAGTTGCAGAGTGGGACCCCTGGTTAGAGTAGGCACCCACGTGAGAATTATCGAGTCCGCTGACCCTGGTCCATGACCCTGCCGCGTCGGGAATCGAACCCTGGTCCTGGGCCGACTTCTGCTTTTGGGTCTGCCGCCTCTAACCAGTGAGCCATTGAGAGATGTATCCCAGGCTGAACATGAAAACTGAGAAAACATGAAAACTGAGATTCTAATTTTTAGTAGGGTGTGGATTTTCACAATATCCATAGTACTGATTATCAAGCCTTAGAAAATCTGTTTTTTATTGCTGTGCATTCGTTTGAAAATATTCAAGTTCTAATGCACTAACAGTGGACTTTTCCATCTGCAGAATATACTGAATGACCAGAGATGGCAGTGCTGCGGAAGAGAATTTGTCTGCATTGCTGAGACCAAAAAAAAAACCATGAAGCCATTTCTCAGCACTCTGCCTTCCTTCATCAATTTAAATGGTAAGTCAAACTCGAGTTAGTGGGGTCTTGGCATGATTATCTTTGTCAAGACTCTACCAAAATGGATGACCTTACGGTGATCATCATATTTTATCAGACTTTGTCTCCGAAGCTGAGAAAGCCTGCGTTAGATACCTGTGCTAACAATGTGTCATCAGAGGACATTACTGTCTTTAAGGCTGGAAAGAGTTTCCTTAATTTGGAGCCATGGCCTTACTTTCTCAAGGAGTGAAGCTCATTTGACCTGTTTCCCTGCACTCTGTGTGTGGGTCTCTGATACTCCAGATGGATAGCTGTTTAGGATACTCGGCGGTCTTGCAACTCCATCCAATTTTCAAAAGGAGCCCAATGCTTTCCCAGTATACTGCCTAGCTGCCTTGCAGTCCTAATTACATATAGTTACCTAGTGCATAATTGCTGATGTCTCCTCCTCCTGTGTTTCCTCGTCACCGAGGGCGATTGGTCACATGCTGTCCTGACATCATAAAGCTAGAGCAGGATGTCATCTGACATGAGGGACAATCAGTTGCCTAGCAAGCACTAAGATACATTTATCATGGTATTGAACTGGGTTGCAGGGTAAACAGGGCGCCCAGCTGAAGACCTAGATGGTGAGATGAATGAAACTGGCGCATTATTTGAGACTTGTGCATCTGTTTGAAGGTGCAGTTAATCACAATGTTCTCGACTTCTCTATAGCTTAACTGATAAGGATGTACTAAGATGAAGATGTTAAGATGTAGTTTATAGTTTTTATTATTCCCACTAACAGTAGCGTAAACCTTCCTCCCTCAACTTATCAGATCACTCAATTGCTATTGGCGTATCATAACCTATAAGAATTGCACTGAGAAGGGGATGCCATCACTTGGCTGGCAATCACATCTTTTTATCTAGGTCCTGATGTAGGTGCTAGTGTTGTGTAGAGAGTGGTAGCAAATGAGGCATAGGATTGATGTAATGTAATGTGTATACTTGTAAAGCGCACTGTTGCCAGCCGGCGTCCTGGCGCTGTATACCGCTGTGGAACCAGTCCTGGCTTTCCCTGTGGGATGGTCCCTGCTGGGAATCCCCAAGGTGGAGCCAGGCATCCCCGGCGTTGAGGGGGCCGTTGTGGAGATTAGGCAAGCTAATGCCCAGAGTTGCAGAGTGGGACCCCTGGTTAGAGTAGGCACCCACGTGAGAATTATCGAGTCCGCTGACCCTGGTCCATGACCCTGCCCCGTCAGGAATCAAACCCTGGTCCCGGGCCGACTTCTGCTTTTGGGTCTGCCGCCTCTAACCAGTGAGCCATTGAGAGATGTACCCCAGGCTGAACATGAAAACTGAGAAAACATGAAAACTGAGATTCTAATTTTTAGTAGGGTGTGGATTTTCACAATATCCATAGTACTGATTATCAAGCCTTAGAAAATCTGTTTTTTATTACTGTGCATTCGTTTGAAAATATTCAAGTTCTAATGCACTAACAGTGGACTTTTCCATCTGCAGAATATACTGAATGACCAGAGATGGCAGTGCTGCGGAAGAGAATTTGTCTGCATTGCTGAGACCAAAAAAAAAAACATGAAGCCTTTTCTCAGCACTCTGCCTTCCTTCATCAATTTAAATGGTAAGTCAAACTCGAGTTAGTGGGGTCTTGGCATGATTATCTTTGTCAAGACTCTACCAAAATGGATGACCTTACGGTGATCATCATATTTTATCAGACTTTGTCTCCGAAGCTGAGAAAGCCTGCGTTAGATACCTGTGCTAACAATGTGTCATCAGAGGACATTACTGTCTTTAAGGCTGGAAAGAGTTTCCTTAATTTGGAGCCATGGCCTTACTTTCTCAAGGAGTGAAGCTCATTTGACCTGTTTCCCTGCACTCTGTGTGTGGGTCTCTGATACTCCAGATGGATAGCTGTTTAGGATACTCGGCGGTCTTGCAACTCCATCCAATTTTCAAAAGGAGCCCAATGCTTTCCCAGTATACTGCCTAGCTGCCTTGCAGTGCTAATTACATATAGTTACCTAGTGCATAATTGCTGATGTCTCCTCCTCCTGTGTTTCCTTGTCACCGAGGGCGATTGGTCACATGCTGTCCTGACATCATAAAGCTAGAGCAGGATGTCATCTGACATGAGGGACAATCAGTTGCCTAGCAAGCACTAAGATACATTTATCATGGTGTTGAACTGGGTTGCAGGGTAAACAGGGCGCCCAGCTGAAGACCTAGATGGTGAGATGAATGAAACTGGCGCATTATTTGAGACTTGTGCATCTGTTTGAAGGTGCAGTTAATCACAATGTTCTCAACTTCTCTATAGCTTAACTGATAAGGATGTACTAAGATGAAGATGTTAAGATGTTGTTTATAGTTTTTATTATTCCCACTAACAGTAGCGTAAACCTTCCTCCCTCAACTTATCAGATCACTCAATTGCTATTGGCGTATCATAACCTATAAGAATTGCACTGAGAAGGGGATGCCATCACTTGGCTGGCAATCACATCTTTTTATCTAGGTCCTGATGTAGGTGCTAGTGTTGTTTAGAGAGTGGTAGCAAATGAGGCATAGGATTGATGTAATGTAATGTGTATACTTGTAAAGCGCACTGTTGCCAGCCGGCGTCCTGGCGCTGTATACCGCTGGGGAACCAGTCCTGGCTTTCCCTGTGGGATGGTCCCTGCTGGGAATCCCCAAGGTGGAGCCAGGCATCCGCGGCGTTGAGGGGGCCGTTGTGGAGATTAGGCAAGCTAATGCCCAGAGTTGCAGAGTGGGACCCCTGGTTAGAGTAGGCACTGACGTGAGAATTATCGAGTCCGCTGACCCTGGTCCATGACCCTGCCGCGTCGGGAATCGAACCCTGGTCCTGGGCCGACTTCTGCTTTTGGGTCTGCCGCCTCTAACCAGTGAGCCATTGAGAGATGTACCCCAGGCTGAACATGAAAACTGAGAAAACATGAAAACTGAGATTCTAATTTTTAGTAGGGTGTGGATTTTCACAATATCCATAGTACTGATTATCAAGCCTTAGAAAATCTGTTTTTTATTACTGTGCATTCGTTTGAAAATATTCAAGTTCTAATGCACTAACAGTGGACTTTTCCATCTGCAGAATATACTGAATGACCAGAGATGGCAGTGCTGCGGAAGAGAATTTGTCTGCATTGCTGAGACCCAAAAAAAAACCATGAAGCCTTTTCTCAGCACTCTGCCTTCCTTCATCAATTTAAATGGTAAGTCAAACTCGAGTTAGTGGGGTCTTGGCATGATTATCTTTGTCAAGACTCTACCAAAATGGATGACCTTACGGTGATCATCATATTTTATCAGACTTTGTCTCCGAAGCTGAGAAAGCCTGCGTTAGATACCTGTGCTAACAATGTGTCATCAGAGGACATTACTGTCTTTAAGGCTGGAAAGAGTTTCCTTAATTTGGAGCCATGGCCTTACTTTCTCAAGGAGTGAAGCTCATTTGACCTGTTTCCCTGCACTCTGTGTGTGGGTCTCTGATACTCCAGATGGATAGCTGTTTAGGATACTCGGCGGTCTTGCAACTCCATCCAATTTTCAAAAGGAGCCCAATGCTTTCCCAGTATACTGCCTAGCTGCCTTGCAGTGCTAATTACATATAGTTACCTAGTGCATAATTGCTGATGTCTCCTCCTCCTGTGTTTCCTTGTCACCGAGGGCGATTGGTCACATGCTGTCCTGACATCATAAAGCTAGAGCAGGATGTCATCTGACATGAGGGACAATCAGTTGCCTAGCAAGCACTAAGATACATTTATCATGGTGTTGAACTGGGTTGCAGGGTAAACAGGGCGCCCAGCTGAAGACCTAGATGGTGAGATGAATGAAACTGGCGCATTATTTGAGACTTGTGCATCTGTTTGAAGGTGCAGTTAATCACAATGTTCTCGACTTCTCTATAGCTTAACTGATAAGGATGTACTAAGATGAAGATGTTAAGATGTTGTTTATAGTTTTTATTATTCCCACTAACAGTAGCGTAAACCTTCCTCCCTCAACTTATCAGATCACTCAATTGCTATTGGCGTATCATAACCTATAAGAATTGCACTGAGAAGGGGATGCCATCACTTGGCTGGCAATCACATCTTTTTATCTAGGTCCTGATGTAGGTGCTAGTGTTGTTTAGAGAGTGGTAGCAAATGAGGCATAGGATTGATGTAATGTAATGTGTATACTTGTAAAGCGCACTGTTGCCAGCCGGCGTCCTGGCGCTGTATACCGCTGGGGAACCAGTCCTGGCTTTCCCTGTGGGATGGTCCCTGCTGGGAATCCCCAAGGTGGAGCCAGGCATCCGCGGCGTTGAGGGGGCCGTTGTGGAGATTAGGCAAGCTAATGCCCAGAGTTGCAGAGTGGGACCCCTGGTTAGAGTAGGCACTGACGTGAGAATTATCGAGTCCGCTGACCCTGGTCCATGACCCTGCCGCGTCGGGAATCGAACCCTGGTCCTGGGCCGACTTCTGCTTTTGGGTCTGCCGCCTCTAACCAGTGAGCCATTGAGAGATGTACCCCAGGCTGAACATGAAAACTGAGAAAACATGAAAACTGAGATTCTAATTTTTAGTAGGGTGTGGATTTTCACAATATCCATAGTACTGATTATCAAGCCTTAGAAAATCTGTTTTTTATTACTGTGCATTCGTTTGAAAATATTCAAGTTCTAATGCACTAACAGTGGACTTTTCCATCTGCAGAATATACTGAATGACCAGAGATGGCAGTGCTGCGGAAGAGAATTTGTCTGCATTGCTGAGACCCAAAAAAAAACCATGAAGCCTTTTCTCAGCACTCTGCCTTCCTTCATCAATTTAAATGGTAAGTCAAACTCGAGTTAGTGGGGTCTTGGCATGATTATCTTTGTCAAGACTCTACCAAAATGGATGACCTTACGGTGATCATCATATTTTATCAGACTTTGTCTCCGAAGCTGAGAAAGCCTGCGTTAGATACCTGTGCTAACAATGTGTCATCAGAGGACATTACTGTCTTTAAGGCTGGAAAGAGTTTCCTTAATTTGGAGCCATGGCCTTACTTTCTCAAGGAGTGAAGCTCATTTGACCTGTTTCCCTGCACTCTGTGTGTGGGTCTCTGATACTCCAGATGGATAGCTGTTTAGGATACTCGGCGGTCTTGCAACTCCATCCAATTTTCAAAAGGAGCCCAATGCTTTCCCAGTATACTGCCTAGCTGCCTTGCAGTGCTAATTACATATAGTTACCTAGTGCATAATTGCTGATGTCTCCTCCTCCTGTGTTTCCTTGTCACCGAGGGCGATTGGTCACATGCTGTCCTGACATCATAAAGCTAGAGCAGGATGTCATCTGACATGAGGGACAATCAGTTGCCTAGCAAGCACTAAGATACATTTATCATGGTGTTGAACTGGGTTGCAGGGTAAACAGGGCGCCCAGCTGAAGACCTAGATGGTGAGATGAATGAAACTGGCGCATTATTTGAGACTTGTGCATCTGTTTGAAGGTGCAGTTAATCACAATGTTCTCGACTTCTCTATAGCTTAACTGATAAGGATGTACTAAGATGAAGATGTTAAGATGTTGTTTATAGTTTTTATTATTCCCACTAACAGTAGCGTAAACCTTCCTCCCTCAACTTATCAGATCACTCAATTGCTATTGGCGTATCATAACCTATAAGAATTGCACTGAGAAGGGGATGCCATCACTTGGCTGGCAATCACATCTTTTTATCTAGGTCCTGATGTAGGTGCTAGTGTTGTTTAGAGAGTGGTAGCAAATGAGGCATAGGATTGATGTAATGTAATGTGTATACTTGTAAAGCGCACTGTTGCCAGCCGGCGTCCTGGCGCTGTATACCGCTGGGGAACCAGTCCTGGCTTTCCCTGTGGGATGGTCCCTGCTGGGAATCCCCAAGGTGGAGCCAGGCATCCGCGGCGTTGAGGGGGCCGTTGTGGAGATTAGGCAAGCTAATGCCCAGAGTTGCAGAGTGGGACCCCTGGTTAGAGTAGGCACTGACGTGAGAATTATCGAGTCCGCTGACCCTGGTCCATGACCCTGCCGCGTCGGGAATCGAACCCTGGTCCTGGGCCGACTTCTGCTTTTGGGTCTGCCGCCTCTAACCAGTGAGCCATTGAGAGATGTACCCCAGGCTGAACATGAAAACTGAGAAAACATGAAAACTGAGATTCTAATTTTTAGTAGGGTGTGGATTTTCACAATATCCATAGTACTGATTATCAAGCCTTAGAAAATCTGTTTTTTATTACTGTGCATTCGTTTGAAAATATTCAAGTTCTAATGCACTAACAGTGGACTTTTCCATCTGCAGAATATACTGAATGACCAGAGATGGCAGTGCTGCGGAAGAGAATTTGTCTGCATTGCTGAGACCCAAAAAAAAACCATGAAGCCTTTTCTCAGCACTCTGCCTTCCTTCATCAATTTAAATGGTAAGTCAAACTCGAGTTAGTGGGGTCTTGGCATGATTATCTTTGTCAAGACTCTACCAAAATGGATGACCTTACGGTGATCATCATATTTTATCAGACTTTGTCTCCGAAGCTGAGAAAGCCTGCGTTAGATACCTGTGCTAACAATGTGTCATCAGAGGACATTACTGTCTTTAAGGCTGGAAAGAGTTTCCTTAATTTGGAGCCATGGCCTTACTTTCTCAAGGAGTGAAGCTCATTTGACCTGTTTCCCTGCACTCTGTGTGTGGGTCTCTGATACTCCAGATGGATAGCTGTTTAGGATACTCGGCGGTCTTGCAACTCCATCCAATTTTCAAAAGGAGCCCAATGCTTTCCCAGTATACTGCCTAGCTGCCTTGCAGTGCTAATTACATATAGTTACCTAGTGCATAATTGCTGATGTCTCCTCCTCCTGTGTTTCCTTGTCACCGAGGGCGATTGGTCACATGCTGTCCTGACATCATAAAGCTAGAGCAGGATGTCATCTGACATGAGGGACAATCAGTTGCCTAGCAAGCACTAAGATACATTTATCATGGTGTTGAACTGGGTTGCAGGGTAAACAGGGCGCCCAGCTGAAGACCTAGATGGTGAGATGAATGAAACTGGCGCATTATTTGAGACTTGTGCATCTGTTTGAAGGTGCAGTTAATCACAATGTTCTCGACTTCTCTATAGCTTAACTGATAAGGATGTACTAAGATGAAGATGTTAAGATGTTGTTTATAGTTTTTATTATTCCCACTAACAGTAGCGTAAACCTTCCTCCCTCAACTTATCAGATCACTCAATTGCTATTGGCGTATCATAACCTATAAGAATTGCACTGAGAAGGGGATGCCATCACTTGGCTGGCAATCACATCTTTTTATCTAGGTCCTGATGTAGGTGCTAGTGTTGTTTAGAGAGTGGTAGCAAATGAGGCATAGGATTGATGTAATGTAATGTGTATACTTGTAAAGCGCACTGTTGCCAGCCGGCGTCCTGGCGCTGTATACCGCTGGGGAACCAGTCCTGGCTTTCCCTGTGGGATGGTCCCTGCTGGGAATCCCCAAGGTGGAGCCAGGCATCCGCGGCGTTGAGGGGGCCGTTGTGGAGATTAGGCAAGCTAATGCCCAGAGTTGCAGAGTGGGACCCCTCGTTAGAGTAGGCACTGACGTGAGAATTATCGAGTCCGCTGACCCTGGTCCATGACCCTGCCGCGTCGGGAATCGAACCCTGGTCCTGGGCCGACTTCTGCTTTTGGGTCTGCCGCCTCTAACCAGTGAGCCATTGAGAGATGTACCCCAGGCTGAACATGAAAACTGAGAAAACATGAAAACTGAGATTCTAATTTTTAGTAGGGTGTGGATTTTCACAATATCCATAGTACTGATTATCAAGCCTTAGAAAATCTGTTTTTTATTACTGTGCATTCGTTTGAAAATATTCAAGTTCTAATGCACTAACAGTGGACTTTTCCATCTGCAGAATATACTGAATGACCAGAGATGGCAGTGCTGCGGAAGAGAATTTGTCTGCATTGCTGAGACCAAAAAAAAAACCATGAAGCCTTTTCTCAGCACTCTGCCTTCCTTCATCAATTTAAATGGTAAGTCAAACTCGAGTTAGTGGGGTCTTGGCATGATTATCTTTGTCAAGACTCTACCAAAATGGATGACCTTACGGTGATCATCATATTTTATCAGACTTTGTCTCCGAAGCTGAGAAAGCCTGCGTTAGATACCTGTGCTAACAATGTGTCATCAGAGGACATTACTGTCTTTAAGGCTGGAAAGAGTTTCCTTAATTTGGAGCCATGGCCTTACTTTCTCAAGGAGTGAAGCTCATTTGACCTGTTTCCCTGCACTCTGTGTGTGGGTCTCTGATACTCCAGATGGATAGCTGTTTAGGATACTCGGCGGTCTTGCAACTCCATCCAATTTTCAAAAGGAGCCCAATGCTTTCCCAGTATACTGCCTAGCTGCCTTGCAGTCCTAATTACATATAGTTACCTAGTGCATAATTGCTGATGTCTCCTCCTCCTGTGTTTCCTTGTCACCGAGGGCGATTGGTCACATGCTGTCCTGACATCATAAAGCTAGAGCAGGATGTCATCTGACATGAGGGACAATCAGTTGCCTAGCAAGCACTAAGATACATTTATCATGGTGTTGAACTGGGTTGCAGGGTAAACAGGGCGCCCAGCTGAAGACCTAGATGGTGAGATGAATGAAACTGGCGCATTATTTGAGACTTGTGCATCTGTTTGAAGGTGCAGTTAATCACAATGTTCTCGACTTCTCTATAGCTTAACTGATAAGGATGTACTAAGATGAAGATGTTAAGATGTTGTTTATAGTTTTTATTATTCCCACTAACAGTAGCGTAAACCTTCCTCCCTCAACTTATCAGATCACTCAATTGCTATTGGCGTATCATAACCTATAAGAATTGCACTGAGAAGGGGATGCCATCACTTGGCTGGCAATCATATCTTTTTATCTAGGTCCTGATGTAGGTGCTAGTGTTGTTTAGAGAGTGGTAGCAAATGAGGCATAGGATTGATGTAATGTGTATACTTGTAAAGCGCACTGTTGCCAGCCGGCGTCCTGGCGCTGTATACCGCTGGGGAACCAGTCCTGGCTTTCCCTGTGGGATGGTCCCTGCTGGGAATCCCCAAGGTGGAGCCAGGCATCCCCGGCGTTGAGGGGGCCGTTGTGGAGATTAGGCAAGCTAATGCCCAGAGTTACAGAGTGGGAACCCTGGTTAAAGTAGGCACTGACGTGAGAATTATCGAGTCCGCTGACCCTGGTCCATGACCCTGCCGCGTCGGGAATCAAACCCTGGTCCCGGGCCGACTTCTGCTTTTGGGTCTGCCGCCTCTAACCAGTGAGCCATTGAGAGATGTACCCCAGTCGGAACATGAAAACTGAGAAAACATGAAAACTGAGATTCTAATTTTTAGTAGGGTGTGGATTTTCACAATATCCATAGTACTGATTATCAAGCCTTAGAAAATCTGTTTTTTATTGCTGTGCATTCGTTTGAAAATATTCAAGTTCTAATGCACTAACAGTGGACTTTTCCATCTGCAGAATATACTGAATGACCAGAGATGGCAGTGCTGCGGAAGAGAATTTGTCTGCATTGCTGAGACCAAAAAAAAAAAACCAAGAAGCCATTTCTCAGCACTCTGCCTTCCTTCATCAATTTAAATGGTAAGTCAAACTCGAGTTAGTGGGGTCTTGGCATGATTATCTTTGTCAAGACTCTACCAAAATGGATGACCTTACGGTGATCATCATATTTTATCAGACTTTGTCTCCGAAGCTGAGAAAGCCTGCGTTAGATACCTGTGCTAACAATGTGTCATCAGAGGACATTACTGTCTTTAAGGCTGGAAAGAGTTTCCTTAATTTGGAGCCATGGCCTTACTTTCTCAAGGAGTGAAGCTCATTTGACCTGTTTCCCTGCACTCTGTGTGTGGGTCTCTGATACTCCAGATGGATAGCTGTTTAGGATACTCGACGGTCTTGCAACTCCATCCAATTTTCAAAAGGAGCCCAATGCTTTCCCAGTATACTGCCTAGCTGCCTTGCAGTCCTAATTACATATAGTTACCTAGTGCATAATTGCTGATTTCTCCTCCTCCTGTGTTTCCTCGTCACCCAGGGCGATTGGTCACGTGCTGTCCTGACATCATAAAGCTAGAGCAGGATGTCATCTGACATGAGGGACAATCAGTTGCCTAGCAAGCACTAAGATACATTTATCATGGTATTGAACTGGGTTGCAGGGTAAACAGGGCGCCCAGCTGAAGACCTAGATGGTGAGATGAATGAAACTGGCGCATTATTTGAGACTTGTGCATCTGTTTGAAGGTGCAGTTAATCACAATGTTCTCGACTTCTCTATAGCTTAACTGATAAGGATGTACTAAGATGAAGATGTTAAGATGTAGTTTATAGTTTTTATTATTCCCACTAACAGTAGCGTAAACCTTCCTCCCTCAACTTATCAGATCACTCAATTGCTATTGGCGTATCATAACCTATAAGAATTGCACTGAGAAGGGGATGCCATCACTTGGCTGGCAATCACATCTTTTTATCTAGGTCCTGATGTAGGTGCTAGTGTTGTGTAGAGAGTGGTAGCAAATGAGGCATAGGATTGATGTAATGTAATGTGTATACTTGTAAAGCGCACTGTTGCCAGCCGGCGTCCTGGCGCTGTATACCGCTGTGGAACCAGTCCTGGCTTTCCCTGTGGGATGGTCCCTGCTGGGAATCCCCAAGGTGGAGCCAGGCATCCCCGGCGTTGAGGGGGCCGTTGTGGAGATTAGGCAAGCTAATGCCCAGAGTTGCAGAGTGGGACCCCTGGTTAGAGTAGGCACCCACGTGAGAATTATCGAGTCCGCTGACCCTGGTCCATGACCCTGCCGCGTCGGGAATCGAACCCTGGTCCTGGGCCGACTTCTGCTTTTGGGTCTGCCGCCTCTAACCAGTGAGCCATTGAGAGATGTACCCCAGGCTGAAAATGAAAACTGAGAAAACATGAAAACTGAGATTCTAATTTTTAGTAGGGTGTGGATTTTCACAATATCCATAGTACTGATTATCAAGCCTTAGAAAATCTGTTTTTTATTACTGTGCATTCGTTTGAAAATATTCAAGTTCTAATGCACTAACAGTGGACTTTTCCATCTGCAGAATATACTGAATGACCAGAGATGGCAGTGCTGCGGAAGAGAATTTGTCTGCATTGCTGAGACCAAAAAAAAACCCATGAAGCCATTTCTCAGCACTCTGCCTTCCTTCATCAATTTAAATGGTAAGTCAAACTCGAGTTAGTGGGGTCTTGGCATGATTATCTTTGTCAAGACTCTACCAAAATGGATGACCTTACGGTGATCATCATATTTTATCAGACTTTGTCTCCGAAGCTGAGAAAGCCTGCGTTAGATACCTGTGCTAACAATGTGTCATCAGAGGACATTACTGTCTTTAAGGCTGGAAAGAGTTTCCTTAATTTGGAGCCATGGCCTTACTTTCTCAAGGAGTGAAGCTCATTTGACCTGTTTCCCTGCACTCTGTGTGTGGGTCTCTGATACTCCAGATGGATAGCTGTTTAGGATACTCGGCGGTCTTGCAACTCCATCCAATTTTCAAAAGGATCCCAATGCTTTCCCAGTATACTGCCTAGCTGCCTTGCAGTCCTAATTACATATAGTTACCTAGTGCATAATTGCTGATGTCTCCTCCTCCTGTGTTTCCTCGTCACCCAGGGCGATTGGTCACGTGCTGTCCTGACATCATGAAGCTAGAGCAGGATGTCATCTGACATGAGGGACAATCAGTTGCCTAGCAAGCACTAAGATACATTTATCGTGGTATTGAACTGGGTTGCAGGGTAAACAGGGCGCCCAGCTGAAGACCTAGATGGTGAGATGAATGAAACTGGCGCATTATTTGAGACTTGTGCATCTGTTTGAAGGTGCAGTTAATCACAATGTTCTCGACTTCTCTATAGCTTAACTGATAAGGATGTACTAAGATGAAGATGTTAAGATGTTGTTTATAGTTTTTATTATTCCCACTAACAGTAGCGTAAACCTTCCTCCCTCAACTTATCAGATCACTCAATTGCTATTGGCGTATCATAACCTATAAGAATTGCACTGAGAAGGGGATGCCATCACTTGGCTGGCAATCACATCTTTTTATCTAGGTCCTGATGTAGGTGCTAGTGTTGTTTAGAGAGTGGTAGCAAATGAGGCATAGGATTGATGTAATGTAATGTGTATACTTGTAAAGCGCACTGTTGCCAGCCGGCGTCCTGGCGCTGTATACCGCTGGGGAACCAGTCCTGGCTTTCCCTGTGGGATGGTCCCTGCTGGGAATCCCCAAGGTGGAGCCAGGCATCCCCGGCGTTGAGGGGGCCGTTGTGGAGATTAGGCAAGCTAATGCCCAGAGTTACAGAGTGGGAACCCTGGTTAGAGTAGGCACTGACGTGAGAATTATCGAGTCCGCTGACCCTGGTCCATGACCCTGCCGCGTCGGGAATCAAACCCTGGTCCCGGGCCGACTTCTACTTTTGGGTCTGCCGCCTCTAACCAGTGAGCCATTGAGAGATGTACCCCAGTCGGAACATGAAAACTGAGAAAACATGAAAACTGAGATTCTAATTTTTAGTAGGGTGTGGATTTTCACAATATCCATAGTACTGATTATCAAGCCTTAGAAAATCTGTTTTTTATTGCTGTGCATTCGTTTGAAAATATTCAAGTTCTAATGCACTAACAGTGGACTTTTCCATCTGCAGAATATACTGAATGACCAGAGATGGCAGTGCTGTGGAAGAGAATTTGCCTGCATTGCTGAGACCCAAAAAAAAAAACAAGAAGCCATTTCTCAGCACTCTGCCTTCCTTCATCAATTTAAATGGTAAGTCAAACTCGAGTTAGTGGGGTCTTGGCATGATTATCTTTGTCAAGACTCTACCAAAATGGATGACCTTACGGTGATCATCATATTTTATCAAACTTTGTCTCCGAAGCTGAGAAAGCCTGCGTTAGATACCTGTGCTAACAATGTGTCATCAGAGGACATTACTGTCTTTAAGGCTGGAAAGAGTTTCCTTAATTTGGAGCCATGGCCTTACTTTCTCAAGGAGTGAAGCTCATTTGACCTGTTTCCCTGCACTCTGTGTGTGGGTCTCTGATACTCCAGATGGATAGCTGTTTAGGATACTCGGCGGTCTTGCAACTCCATCCAATTTTCAAAAGGAGCCCAATGCTTTCCCAGTATACTGCCTAGCTGCCTTGCAGTCCTAATTACATATAGTTACCTAGTGCATAATTGCTGATGTCTCCTCCTCCTGTGTTTCCTCGTCACCCAGGGCGATTGGTCACGTGCTGTCCTGACATCATAAAGCTAGAGCAGGATGTCATCTGACATGAGGGACAATCAGTTGCCTAGCAAGCACTAAGATACATTTATCGTGGTATTGAACTGGGTTGCAGGGTAAACAGGGCGCCCAGCTGAAGACCTAGATGGTGAGATGAATGAAACTGGCGCATTATTTGAGACTTGTGCATCTGTTTGAAGGTGCAGTTAATCACAATGTTCTCGACTTCTCTATAGCTTAACTGATAAGGATGTACTAAGATGAAGATGTTAAGATGTTGTTTATAGTTTTTATTATTCCCACTAACAGTAGCGTAAACCTTCCTCCCTCAACTTATCAGATCACTCAATTGCTATTGGCGTATCATAACCTATAAGAATTGCACTGAGAAGGGGATGCCATCACTTGGCTGGCAATCACATCTTTTTATCTAGGTCCTGATGTAGGTGCTAGTGTTGTTTAGAGAGTGGTAGCAAATGAGGCATAGGATTGATGTAATGTAATGTGTATACTTGTAAAGCGCACTGTTACCAGCCGGCGTCCTGGCGCTGTATACCGCTGGGGAACCAGTCCTGGCTTTCCCTGTGGGATGGTCCCTGCTGGGAATCCCCATGCTGGAGCCAGGCATCCCCGGCGTTGAGGGGGCCGTTGTGGAGATTAGGCAAGCTAATGCCCAGAGTTGCAGAGTGGGACCCCTGGTTAGAGTAGGCACTGACGTGAGAATTATCGAGTCCGCTGACCCTGGTCCATGACCCTGCCGCGTCGGGAATCGAACCCTGGTCCTGGGCCGACTTCTGCTTTTGGGTCTGCCGCCTCTAACCAGTGAGCCATTGAGAGATGTACCCCAGGCTGAACATGAAAACTGAGAAAACATGAAAACTGAGATTCTAATTTTTAGTAGGGTGTGGATTTTCACAATATCCATAGTACTGATTATCAAGCCTTAGAAAATCTGTTTTTTATTACTGTGCATTCGTTTGAAAATATTCAAGTTCTAATGCACTAACAGTGGACTTTTCCATCTGCAGAATATACTGAATGACCAGAGATGGCAGTGCTGCGGAAGAGAATTTGTCTGCATTGCTGAGACCAAAAAAAAAAACCAAGAAGCCATTTCTCAGCACTCTGCCTTCCTTCATCAATTTAAATGGTAAGTCAAACTCGAGTTAGTGGGGTCTTGGCATGATTATCTTTGTCAAGACTCTACCAAAATGGATGACGTTACGGTGATCATCATATTTTATCAGACTTTGTCTCCGAAGCTGAGAAAGCCTGCTTTAGATACCTGTGCTAACAATGTGTCATCAGAGGACATTACTGTCTTTAAGGCTGGAAAGAGTTTCCTTAATTTGGAGCGATGGCCTTACTTTCTCAAGGAGTGAAGCTCATTTGACCTGTTTCCCTGCACTCTGTGTGTGGGTCTCTGATACTCCAGATGGATAGCTGTTTAGGATACTCGGCGGTCTTGCAACTCCATCCAATTTTCAAAAGGATCCCAATGCTTTCCCAGTATACTGCCTAGCTGCCTTGCAGTCCTAATTACATATAGTTACCTAGTGCATAATTGCTGATGTCTCCTCCTCCTGTGTTTCCTCGTCACCCAGGGCGATTGGTCACGTGCTGTCCTGACATCATAAAGCTAGAGCAGGATGTCATCTGACATGAGGGACAATCAGTTGCCTAGCAAGCACTAAGATACATTTATCATGGTATTGAACTGGGTTGCAGGGTAAACAGGGCGCCCAGCTGAAGACCTAGATGGTGAGATGAATGAAACTGGCGCATTATTTGAGACTTGTGCATCTGTTTGAAGGTGCAGTTAATCACAATGTTCTCGACTTCTCTATAGCTTAACGGATAAGGATGTACTAAGATGAAGATGTTAAGATGTTGTTTATAGTTTTTATTATTCCCACTAACAGTAGCGTAAACCTTCCTCCCTCAACTTATCAGATCACTCAATTGCTATTGGCGTATCATAACCTATAAGAATTGCACTGAGAAGGGGATGCCATCACTTGGCTGGCATTCACATCTTTTTATCTAGGTCCTGATGTAGGTGCTAGTGTTGTTTAGAGAGTGGTAGCAAATGAGGCATAGGATTGATGTAATGTAATGTGTATACTTGTAAAGCGCACTGTTGCCAGCCGGCGTCCTGGCGCTGTATACCGCTGGGGAACCAGTCCTGGCTTTCCCTGTGGGATGGTCCCTGCTGGGAATCCCCATGGTGGAGCCAGGCATCCCCGGCATTGAGGGGGCCGTTGTGGAGATTAGGCAAGCTAATGCCCAGAGTTGCAGAGTTGGACCCCTGGTTAGAGTAGGCACTGACGTGAGAATTATCGAGTCCGCTGACCCTGGTCCATGACCCTGCCGCGTCGGGAATCGAACCCTGGTCCTGGGCCGACTTCTGCTTTTGGGTCTGCCGCCTCTAACCAGTGAGCCATTGAGAGATGTACCCCAGGCTGAACATGAAAACTGAGAAAACATGAAAACTGAGATTCTAATTTTTAGTAGGGTGTGGATTTTCACAATATCCATAGTACTGATTATCAAGCCTTAGAAAATCTGTTTTTTATTGCTGTGCATTCGTTTGAAAATATTCAAGTTCTAATGCACTAACAGTGGACTTTTCCATCTGCAGAATATACTGAATGACCAGAGATGGCAGTGCTGCGGAAGAGAATTTGTCTGCATTGCTGAGACCAAAAAAAAAACCATGAAGCCATTTCTCAGCACTCTGCCTGCCTTCATCAATTTAAATGGTAAGTCAAACTCTAGTTAGTGGGGTCTTGGCATGATTATCTTTGTCAAGACTCTACCAAAATGGATGACCTTACGGTGATCATCATATTTTATCAGACTTTGTCTCCGAAGCTGAGAAAGCCTGCGTTAGATACCTGTGCTAACAATGTGTCATCAGAGGACATTACTGTCTTTAAGGCTGGAAAGAGTTTCCTTAATTTGGAGCCATGGCCTTACTTTCTCAAGGAGTGAAGCTCATTTGACCTGTTTCCCTGCACTCTGTGTGTGGGTCTCTGATACTCCAGATGGATAGCTGTTTAGGATACTCGACGGTCTTGCAACTCCATCCAATTTTCAAAAGGAGCCCAATGCTTTCCCAGTATACTGCCTAGCTGCCTTGCAGTCCTAATTACATATAGTTACCTAGTGCATAATTGCTGATTTCTCCTCCTCCTGTGTTTCCTCGTCACCCAGGGCGATTGGTCACGTGCTGTCCTGACATCATAAAGCTAGAGCAGGATGTCATCTGACATGAGGGACAATCAGTTGCCTAGCAAGCACTAAGATACATTTATCATGGTATTGAACTGGGTTGCAGGGTAAACAGGGCGCCCAGCTGAAGACCTAGATGGTGAGATGAATGAAACTGGCGCATTATTTGAGACTTGTGCATCTGTTTGAAGGTGCATTTAATCACAATGTTCTCGACTTCTCTATAGCTTAACTGATAAGGATGTACTAAGATGAAGATGTTAAGATGTAGTTTATAGTTTTTATTATTCCCACTAACAGTAGCGTAAACCTTCCTCCCTCAACTTATCAGATCACTCAATTGCTATTGGCGTATCATAACCTATAAGAATTGCACTGAGAAGGGGATGCCATCACTTGGCTGGCAATCACATCTTTTTATCTAGGTCCTGATGTAGGTGCTAGTGTTGTGTAGAGAGTGGTAGCAAATGAGGCATAGGATTGATGTAATGTAATGTGTATACTTGTAAAGCGCACTGTTGCCAGCCGGCGTCCTGGCGCTGTATACCGCTGTGGAACCAGTCCTGGCTTTCCCTGTGGGATGGTCCCTGCTGGGAATCCCCAAGGTGGAGCCAGGCATCCCCGGCGTTGAGGGGGCCGTTGTGGAGATTAGGCAAGCTAATGCCCAGAGTTGCAGAGTGGGACCCCTGGTTAGAGTAGGCACCCACGTGAGAATTATCGAGTCCGCTGACCCTGGTCCATGACCCTGCCGCGTCGGGAATCGAACCCTGGTCCTGGGCCGACTTCTGCTTTTGGGTCTGCCGCCTCTAACCAGTGAGCCATTGAGAGATGTACCCCAGGCTGAAAATGAAAACTGAGAAAACATGAAAACTGAGATTCTAATTTTTAGTAGGGTGTGGATTTTCACAATATCCATAGTACTGATTATCAAGCCTTAGAAAATCTGTTTTTTATTACTGTGCATTCGTTTGAAAATATTCAAGTTCTAATGCACTAACAGTGGACTTTTCCATCTGCAGAATATACTGAATGACCAGAGATGGCAGTGCTGCGGAAGAGAATTTGTCTGCATTGCTGAGACCAAAAAAAAAAAAACAAGAAGCCATTTCTCAGCACTCTGCCTTCCTTCATCAATTTAAATGGTAAGTCAAACTCGAGTTAGTGGGGTCTTGGCATGATTATCTTTGTCAAGACTCTACCAAAATGGATGACCTTACGGTGATCATCATATTTTATCAGACTTTGTCTCCGAAGCTGAGAAAGCCTGCGTTAGATACCTGTGCTAACAATGTGTCATCAGAGGACATTACTGTCTTTAAGGCTGGAAAGAGTTTCCTTAATTTGGAGCCATGGCCTTACTTTCTCAAGGAGTGAAGCTCATTTGACCTGTTTCCCTGCACTCTGTGTGTGGGTCTCTGATACTCCAGATGGATAGCTGTTTAGGATACTCGGCGGTCTTGCAACTCCATCCAATTTTCAAAAGGAGCCCAAAGCTTTCCCAGTATACTGCCTAGCTGCCTTGCAGTCCTAATTACATATAGTTACCTAGTGCATAATTGCTGATGTCTCCTCCTCCTGTGTTTCCTCGTCACCGAGGGCGATTGGTCACATGCTGTCCTGACATCATAAAGCTAGAGCAGGATGTCATCTGACATGAGGGACAATCAGTTGCCTAGCAAGCACTAAGATACATTTATCATGGTATTGAACTGGGTTGCAGGGTAAACAGGGCGCCCAGCTGAAGACCTAGATGGTGAGATGAATGAAACTGGCGCATTATTTGAGACTTGTGCATCTGTTTGAAGGTGCAGTTAATCACAATGTTCTCGACTTCTCTATAGCTTAACTGATAAGGATGTACTAAGATGAAGATGTTAAGATGTTGTTTATAGTTTTTATTATTCCCACTAACAGTAGCGTAAACCTTCCTCCCTCAACTTATCAGATCACTCAATTGCTATTGGCGTATCATAACCTATAAGAATTGCACTGAGAAGGGGATGCCATCACTTGGCTGGCAATCACATCTTTTTATCTAGGTCCTGATGTAGGTGCTAGTGTTGTTTAGAGAGTGGTAGCAAATGAGGCATAGGATTGATGTAATGTAATGTGTATACTTGTAAAGCGCACTGTTGCCAGCCGGCGTCCTGGCGCTGTATACCGCTGGGGAACCAGTCCTGGCTTTCCCTGTGGGATGGTCCCTGCTGGGAATCCCCATGGTGGAGCCAGGCATCCCCGGCGTTGAGGGGGCCGTTGTGGAGATTAGGCAAGCTAATGCCCAGAGTTGCAGAGTTGGACCCCTGGTTAGAGTAGGCACTGACGTGAGAATTATCGAGTCCGCTGACCCTGGTCCATGACCCTGCCGCGTCGGGAATCGAACCCTGGTCCTGGGCCGACTTCTGCTTTTGGGTCTGCCGCCTCTAACCAGTGAGCCATTGAGAGATGTACCCCAGGCTGAACATGAAAACTGAGAAAACATGAAAACTGAGATTCTAATTTTTAGTAGGGTGTGGATTTTCACAATATCCATAGTACTGATTATCAAGCCTTAGAAAATCTGTTTTTTATTGCTGTGCATTCGTTTGAAAATATTCAAGTTCTAATGCACTAACAGTGGACTTTTCCATCTGCAGAATATACTGAATGACCAGAGATGGCAGTGCTGCGGAAGAGAATTTGTCTGCATTGCTGAGACCAAAAAAAAAACCATGAAGCCATTTCTCAGCACTCTGCCTGCCTTCATCAATTTAAATGGTAAGTCAAACTCGAGTTAGTGGGGTCTTGGCATGATTATCTTTGTCAAGACTCTACCAAAATGGATGACCTTACGGTGATCATCATATTTTATCAGACTTTGTCTCCGAAGCTGAGAAAGCCTGCGTTAGATACCTGTGCTAACAATGTGTCATCAGAGGACATTACTGTCTTTAAGGCTGGAAAGAGTTTCCTTAATTTGGAGCCATGGCCTTACTTTCTCAAGGAGTGAAGCTCATTTGACCTGTTTCCCTGCACTCTGTGTGTGGGTCTCTGATACTCCAGATGGATAGCTGTTTAGGATACTCGACGGTCTTGCAACTCCATCCAATTTTCAAAAGGAGCCCAATGCTTTCCCAGTATACTGCCTAGCTGCCTTGCAGTCCTAATTACATATAGTTACCTAGTGCATAATTGCTGATTTCTCCTCCTCCTGTGTTTCCTCGTCACCCAGGGCGATTGGTCACGTGCTGTCCTGACATCATAAAGCTAGAGCAGGATGTCATCTGACATGAGGGACAATCAGTTGCCTAGCAAGCACTAAGATACATTTATCATGGTATTGAACTGGGTTGCAGGGTAAACAGGGCGCCCAGCTGAAGACCTAGATGGTGAGATGAATGAAACTGGCGCATTATTTGAGACTTGTGCATCTGTTTGAAGGTGCAGTTAATCACAATGTTCTCGACTTCTCTATAGCTTAACTGATAAGGATGTACTAAGATGAAGATGTTAAGATGTAGTTTATAGTTTTTATTATTCCCACTAACAGTAGCGTAAACCTTCCTCCCTCAACTTATCAGATCACTCAATTGCTATTGGCGTATCATAACCTATAAGAATTGCACTGAGAAGGGGATGCCATCACTTGGCTGGCAATCACATCTTTTTATCTAGGTCCTGATGTAGGTGCTAGTGTTGTGTAGAGAGTGGTAGCAAATGAGGCATAGGATTGATGTAATGTAATGTGTATACTTGTAAAGCGCACTGTTGCCAGCCGGCGTCCTGGCGCTGTATACCGCTGTGGAACCAGTCCTGGCTTTCCCTGTGGGATGGTCCCTGCTGGGAATCCCCAAGGTGGAGCCAGGCATCCCCGGCGTTGAGGGGGCCGTTGTGGAGATTAGGCAAGCTAATGCCCAGAGTTGCAGAGTGGGACCCCTGGTTAGAGTAGGCACCCACGTGAGAATTATCGAGTCCGCTGACCCTGGTCCATGACCCTGCCGCGTCGGGAATCGAACCCTGGTCCTGGGCCGACTTCTGCTTTTGGGTCTGCCGCCTCTAACCAGTGAGCCATTGAGAGATGTACCCCAGGCTGAAAATGAAAACTGAGAAAACATGAAAACTGAGATTCTAATTTTTAGTAGGGTGTGGATTTTCACAATATCCATAGTACTGATTATCAAGCCTTAGAAAATCTGTTTTTTATTACTGTGCATTCGTTTGAAAATATTCAAGTTCTAATGCACTAACAGTGGACTTTTCCATCTGCAGAATATACTGAATGACCAGAGATGGCAGTGCTGCGGAAGAGAATTTGTCTGCATTGCTGAGACCAAAAAAAAACCCATGAAGCCATTTCTCAGCACTCTGCCTTCCTTCATCAATTTAAATGGTAAGTCAAACTCGAGTTAGTGGGGTCTTGGCATGATTATCTTTGTCAAGACTCTACCAAAATGGATGACCTTACGGGGATCATCATATTTTATCAGACTTTGTCTCCGAAGCTGAGAAAGCCTGCGTTAGATACCTGTGCTAACAATGTGTCATCAGAGGACATTACTGTCTTTAAGGCTGGAAAGAGTTTCCTTAATTTGGAGCCATGGCCTTACTTTCTCAAGGAGTGAAGCTCATTTGACCTGTTTCCCTGCACTCTGTGTGTGGGTCTCTGATACTCCAGATGGATAGCTGTTTAGGATACTCGGCGGTCTTGCAACTCCATCCAATTTTCAAAAGGAGCCCAATGCTTTCCCAGTATACTGCCTAGCTGCCTTGCAGTCCTAATTACATATAGTTACCTAGTGCATAATTGCTGATGTCTCCTCCTCCTGTGTTTCCTCGTCACCGAGGGCGATTGGTCACATGCTGTCCTGACATCATAAAGCTAGAGCAGGATGTCATCTGACATGAGGGACAATCAGTTGCCTAGCAAGCACTAAGATACATTTATCATGGTATTGAACTGGGTTGCAGGGTAAACAGGGCGCCCAGCTGAAGACCTAGAGGGTGAGATTAATGAAACTGGCGCATTATTTGAGACTTGTGCATCTGTTTGAAGGTGCAGTTAATCACAATGTTCTCGACTTCTCTATAGCTTAACTGATAAGGATGTACTAAGATGAAGATGTTAAGATGTTGTTTATAGTTTTTATTATTCCCACTAACAGTAGCGTAAACCTTCCTCCCTCAACTTATCAGATCACTCAATTGCTATTGGTGTATCATAACCTATAAGAATTGCACTGAGAAGGGGATGCCATCACTTGGCTGGCAATCACATCTTTTTATCTAGGTCCTGATGTAGGTGCTAGTGTTGTTTAGAGAGTGGTAGCAAATGAGGCATAGGATTGATGTAATGTAATGTGTATACTTGTAAAGCGCACTGTTACCAGCCGGCGTCCTGGCGCTGTATACCGCTGGGGAACCAGTCCTGGCTTTCCCTGTGGGATGGTCCCTGCTGGGAATCCCCATGCTGGAGCCAGGCATCCCCGGCGTTGAGGGGGCCGTTGTGGAGATTAGGCAAGCTAATGCCCAGAGTTGCAGAGTGGGACCCCTGGTTAGAGTAGGCACTGACGTGAGAATTATCGAGTCCGCTGACCCTGGTCCATGACCCTGCCGCGTCGGGAATCAAACCCTGGTCCCGGGCCGACTTCTGCTTTTGGGTCTGCCGCCTCTAACCAGTGAGCCATTGAGAGATGTACCCCAGTCGGAACATGAAAACTGAGAAAACATGAAAACTGAGATTCTAATTTTTAGTAGGGTGTGGATTTTCACAATATCCATAGTACTGATTATCAAGCCTTAGAAAATCTGTCTTTTATTGCTGTGCATTCGTTTGGAAATATTCAAGTTCTAATGCACTAACAGTGGACTTTTCCATCTGCAGAATATACTGAATGACCAGAGATGGCAGTGCTGCGGAAGAGAATTTGTCTGCATTGCTGAGACCAAAAAAAAAACCAAGAAGCCATTTCTCAGCACTCTGCCTTCCTTCATCAATTTAAATGGTAAGTCAAACTCGAGTTAGTGGGGTCTTGGCATGATTATCTTTGTCAAGACTCTACCAAAATGGATGACGTTACGGTGATCATCATATTTTATCAGACTTTGTCTCCGAAGCTGAGAAAGCCTGCTTTAGATACCTGTGCTAACAATGTGTCATCAGAGGACATTACTGTCTTTAAGGCTGGAAAGAGTTTCCTTAATTTGGAGCGATGGCCTTACTTTCTCAAGGAGTGAAGCTCATTTGACCTGTTTCCCTGCACTCTGTGTGTGGGTCTCTGATACTCCAGATGGATAGCTGTTTAGGATACTCGGCGGTCTTGCAACTCCATCCAATTTTCAAAAGGATCCCAATGCTTTCCCAGTATACTGCCTAGCTGCCTTGCAGTCCTAATTACATATAGTTACCTAGTGCATAATTGCTGATGTCTCCTCCTCCTGTGTTTCCTCGTCACCCAGGGCGATTGGTCACGTGCTGTCCTGACATCATAAAGCTAGAGCAGGATGTCATCTGACATGAGGGACAATCAGTTGCCTAGCAAGCACTAAGATACATTTATCATGGTATTGAACTGGGTTGCAGGGTAAACAGGGCGCCCAGCTGAAGACCTAGATGGTGAGATGAATGAAACTGGCGCATTATTTGAGACTTGTGCATCTGTTTGAAGGTGCAGTTAATCACAATGTTCTCGACTTCTCTATAGCTTAACTGATAAGGATGTACTAAGATGAAGATGTTAAGATGTTGTTTATAGTTTTTATTATTCCCACTAACAGTAGCGTAAACCTTCCTCCCTCAACTTATCAGATCACTCAATTGCTATTGGCGTATCATAACCTATAAGAATTGCACTGAGAAGGGGATGCCATCACTTGGCTGGCATTCACATCTTTTTATCTAGGTCCTGATGTAGGTGCTAGTGTTGTTTAGAGAGTGGTAGCAAATGAGGCATAGGATTGATGTAATGTAATGTGTATACTTGTAAAGCGCACTGTTGCCAGCCGGCGTCCTGGCGCTGTATACCGCTGGGGAACCAGTCCTGGCTTTCCCTGTGGGATGGTCCCTGCTGGGAATCCCCATGGTGGAGCCAGGCATCCCCGGCGTTGAGGGGGCCGTTGTGGAGATTAGGCAAGCTAATGCCCAGAGTTGCAGAGTTGGACCCCTGGTTAGAGTAGGCACTGACGTGAGAATTATCGAGTCCGCTGACCCTGGTCCATGACCCTGCCGCGTCGGGAATCGAACCCTGGTCCTGGGCCGACTTCTGCTTTTGGGTCTGCCGCCTCTAACCAGTGAGCCATTGAGAGATGTACCCCAGGCTGAACATGAAAACTGAGAAAACATGAAAACTGAGATTCTAATTTTTAGTAGGGTGTGGATTTTCACAATATCCATAGTACTGATTATCAAGCCTTAGAAAATCTGTTTTTTATTGCTGTGCATTCGTTTGAAAATATTCAAGTTCTAATGCACTAACAGTGGACTTTTCCATCTGCAGAATATACTGAATGACCAGAGATGGCAGTGCTGCGGAAGAGAATTTGTCTGCATTGCTGAGACCAAAAAAAAAACCATGAAGCCATTTCTCAGCACTCTGCCTGCCTTCATCAATTTAAATGGTAAGTCAAACTCGAGTTAGTGGGGTCTTGGCATGATTATCTTTGTCAAGACTCTACCAAAATGGATGACCTTACGGTGATCATCATATTTTATCAGACTTTGTCTCCGAAGCTGAGAAAGCCTGCGTTAGATACCTGTGCTAACAATGTGTCATCAGAGGACATTACTGTCTTTAAGGCTGGAAAGAGTTTCCTTAATTTGGAGCCATGGCCTTACTTTCTCAAGGAGTGAAGCTCATTTGACCTGTTTCCCTGCACTCTGTGTGTGGGTCTCTGATACTCCAGATGGATAGCTGTTTAGGATACTCGACGGTCTTGCAACTCCATCCAATTTTCAAAAGGAGCCCAATGCTTTCCCAGTATACTGCCTAGCTGCCTTGCAGTCCTAATTACATATAGTTACCTAGTGCATAATTGCTGATTTCTCCTCCTCCTGTGTTTCCTCGTCACCCAGGGCGATTGGTCACGTGCTGTCCTGACATCATAAAGCTAGAGCAGGATGTCATCTGACATGAGGGACAATCAGTTGCCTAGCAAGCACTAAGATACATTTATCATGGTATTGAACTGGGTTGCAGGGTAAACAGGGCGCCCAGCTGAAGACCTAGATGGTGAGATGAATGAAACTGGCGCATTATTTGAGACTTGTGCATCTGTTTGAAGGTGCAGTTAATCACAATGTTCTCGACTTCTCTATAGCTTAACTGATAAGGATGTACTAAGATGAAGATGTTAAGATGTAGTTTATAGTTTTTATTATTCCCACTAACAGTAGCGTAAACCTTCCTCCCTCAACTTATCAGATCACTCAATTGCTATTGGCGTATCATAACCTATAAGAATTGCACTGAGAAGGGGATGCCATCACTTGGCTGGCAATCACATCTTTTTATCTAGGTCCTGATGTAGGTGCTAGTGTTGTGTAGAGAGTGGTAGCAAATGAGGCATAGGATTGATGTAATGTAATGTGTATACTTGTAAAGCGCACTGTTGCCAGCCGGCGTCCTGGCGCTGTATACCGCTGTGGAACCAGTCCTGGCTTTCCCTGTGGGATGGTCCCTGCTGGGAATCCCCAAGGTGGAGCCAGGCATCCCCGGCGTTGAGGGGGCCGTTGTGGAGATTAGGCAAGCTAATGCCCAGAGTTGCAGAGTGGGACCCCTGGTTAGAGTAGGCACCCACGTGAGAATTATCGAGTCCGCTGACCCTGGTCCATGACCCTGCCGCGTCGGGAATCGAACCCTGGTCCTGGGCCGACTTCTGCTTTTGGGTCTGCCGCCTCTAACCAGTGAGCCATTGAGAGATGTACCCCAGGCTGAAAATGAAAACTGAGAAAACATGAAAACTGAGATTCTAATTTTTAGTAGGGTGTGGATTTTCACAATATCCATAGTACTGATTATCAAGCCTTAGAAAATCTGTTTTTTATTACTGTGCATTCGTTTGAAAATATTCAAGTTCTAATGCACTAACAGTGGACTTTTCCATCTGCAGAATATACTGAATGACCAGAGATGGCAGTGCTGCGGAAGAGAATTTGTCTGCATTGCTGAGACCAAAAAAAAAACCAAGAAGCCATTTCTCAGCACTCTGCCTTCCTTCATCAATTTAAATGGTAAGTCAAACTCGAGTTAGTGGGGTCTTGGCATGATTATCTTTGTCAAGACTCTACCAAAATGGATGACGTTACGGTGATCATCATATTTTATCAGATTTTGTCTCCGAAGCTGAGAAAGCCTGCTTTAGATACCTGTGCTAACAATGTGTCATCAGAGGACATTACTGTCTTTAAGGCTGGAAAGAGTTTCCTTAATTTGGAGCGATGGCCTTACTTTCTCAAGGAGTGAAGCTCATTTGACCTGTTTCCCTGCACTCTGTGTGTGGGTCTCTGATACTCCAGATGGATAGCTGTTTAGGATACTCGGCGGTCTTGCAACTCCATCCAATTTTCAAAAGGATCCCAATGCTTTCCCAGTATACTGCCTAGCTGCCTTGCAGTCCTAATTACATATAGTTACCTAGTGCATAATTGCTGATGTCTCCTCCTCCTGTGTTTCCTCGTCACCCAGGGCGATTGGTCACGTGCTGTCCTGACATCATAAAGCTAGAGCAGGATGTCATCTGACATGAGGGACAATCAGTTGCCTAGCAAGCACTAAGATACATTTATCATGGTATTGAACTGGGTTGCAGGGTAAACAGGGCGCCCAGCTGAAGACCTAGATGGTGAGATGAATGAAACTGGCGCATTATTTGAGACTTGTGCATCTGTTTGAAGGTGCAGTTAATCACAATGTTCTCGACTTCTCTATAGCTTAACTGATAAGGATGTACTAAGATGAAGATGTTAAGATGTTGTTTATAGTTTTTATTATTCCCACTAACAGTAGCGTAAACCTTCCTCCCTCAACTTATCAGATCACTCAATTGCTATTGGCGTATCATAACCTATAAGAATTGCACTGAGAAGGGGATGCCATCACTTGGCTGGCATTCACATCTTTTTATCTAGGTCCTGATGTAGGTGCTAGTGTTGTTTAGAGAGTGGTAGCAAATGAGGCATAGGATTGATGTAATGTAATGTGTATACTTGTAAAGCGCACTGTTGCCAGCCGGCGTCCTGGCGCTGTATACCGCTGGGGAACCAGTCCTGGCTTTCCCTGTGGGATGGTCCCTGCTGGGAATCCCCATGGTGGAGCCAGGCATCCCCGGCGTTGAGGGGGCCGTTGTGGAGATTAGGCAAGCTAATGCCCAGAGTTGCAGAGTTGGACCCCTGGTTAGAGTAGGCACTGACGTGAGAATTATCGAGTCCGCTGACCCTGGTCCATGACCCTGCCGCGTCGGGAATCGAACCCTGGTCCTGGGCCGACTTCTGCTTTTGGGTCTGCCGCCTCTAACCAGTGAGCCATTGAGAGATGTACCCCAGGCTGAACATGAAAACTGAGAAAACATGAAAACTGAGATTCTAATTTTTAGTAGGGTGTGGATTTTCACAATATCCATAGTACTGATTATCAAGCCTTAGAAAATCTGTTTTTTATTGCTGTGCATTCGTTTGAAAATATTCAAGTTCTAATGCACTAACAGTGGACTTTTCCATCTGCAGAATATACTGAATGACCAGAGATGGCAGTGCTGCGGAAGAGAATTTGTCTGCATTGCTGAGACCAAAAAAAAAACCATGAAGCCATTTCTCAGCACTCTGCCTGCCTTCATCAATTTAAATGGTAAGTCAAACTCGAGTTAGTGGGGTCTTGGCATGATTATCTTTGTCAAGACTCTACCAAAATGGATGACCTTACGGTGATCATCATATTTTATCAGACTTTGTCTCCGAAGCTGAGAAAGCCTGCGTTAGATACCTGTGCTAACAATGTGTCATCAGAGGACATTACTGTCTTTAAGGCTGGAAAGAGTTTCCTTAATTTGGAGCCATGGCCTTACTTTCTCAAGGAGTGAAGCTCATTTGACCTGTTTCCCTGCACTCTGTGTGTGGGTCTCTGATACTCCAGATGGATAGCTGTTTAGGATACTCGACGGTCTTGCAACTCCATCCAATTTTCAAAAGGAGCCCAATGCTTTCCCAGTATACTGCCTAGCTGCCTTGCAGTCCTAATTACATATAGTTACCTAGTGCATAATTGCTGATTTCTCCTCCTCCTGTGTTTCCTCGTCACCCAGGGCGATTGGTCACGTGCTGTCCTGACATCATAAAGCTAGAGCAGGATGTCATCTGACATGAGGGACAATCAGTTGCCTAGCAAGCACTAAGATACATTTATCATGGTATTGAACTGGGTTGCAGGGTAAACAGGGCGCCCAGCTGAAGACCTAGATGGTGAGATGAATGAAACTGGCGCATTATTTGAGACTTGTGCATCTGTTTGAAGGTGCAGTTAATCACAATGTTCTCGACTTCTCTATAGCTTAACTGATAAGGATGTACTAAGATGAAGATGTTAAGATGTAGTTTATAGTTTTTATTATTCCCACTAACAGTAGCGTAAACCTTCCTCCCTCAACTTATCAGATCACTCAATTGCTATTGGCGTATCATAACCTATAAGAATTGCACTGAGAAGGGGATGCCATCACTTGGCTGGCAATCACATCTTTTTATCTAGGTCCTGATGTAGGTGCTAGTGTTGTGTAGAGAGTGGTAGCAAATGAGGCATAGGATTGATGTAATGTAATGTGTATACTTGTAAAGCGCACTGTTGCCAGCCGGCGTCCTGGCGCTGTATACCGCTGTGGAACCAGTCCTGGCTTTCCTTGTGGGATGGTCCCTGCTGGGAATCCCCAAGGTGGAGCCAGGCATCCCCGGCGTTGAGGGGGCCGTTGTGGAGATTAGGCAAGCTAATGCCCAGAGTTGCAGAGTGGGACCCCTGGTTAGAGTAGGCACCCACGTGAGAATTATCGAGTCCGCTGACCCTGGTCCATGACACTGCCGCGTCGGGAATCGAACCCTGGTCCTGGGCCGACTTCTGCTTTTGGCTCTGCCGCCTCTAACCAGTGAGCCATTGAGAGATGTACCCCAGGCTGAAAATGAAAACTGAGAAAACATGAAAACTGAGATTCTAATTTTTAGTAGGGTGTGGATTTTCACAATATCCATAGTACTGATTATCAAGCCTTAGAAAATCTGTTTTTTATTACTGTGCATTCGTTTGAAAATATTCAAGTTCTAATGCACTAACAGTGGACTTTTCCATCTGCAGAATATACTGAATGACCAGAGATGGCAGTGCTGCGGAAGAGAATTTGTCTGCATTGCTGAGACCAAAAAAAAAAAAACAAGAAGCCATTTCTCAGCACTCTGCCTTCCTTCATCAATTTAAATGGTAAGTCAAACTCGAGTTAGTGGGGTCTTGGCATGATTATCTTTGTCAAGACTCTACCAAAATGGATGACCTTACGGTGATCATCATATTTTATCAGACTTTGTCTCCGAAGCTGAGAAAGCCTGCGTTAGATACCTGTGCTAACAATGTGTCATCAGAGGACATTACTGTCTTTAAGGCTGGAAAGAGTTTCCTTAATTTGGAGCCATGGCCTTACTTTCTCAAGGAGTGAAGCTCATTTGACCTGTTTCCCTGCACTCTGTGTGTGGGTCTCTGATACTCCAGATGGATAGCTGTTTAGGATACTCGGCGGTCTTGCAACTCCATCCAATTTTCAAAAGGAGCCCAATGCTTTCCCAGTATACTGCCTAGCTGCCTTGCAGTCCTAATTACATATAGTTACCTAGTGCATAATTGCTGATGTCTCCTCCTCCTGTGTTTCCTCGTCACCGAGGGCGATTGGTCACATGCTGTCCTGACATCATAAAGCTAGAGCAGGATGTCATCTGACATGAGGGACAATCAGTTGCCTAGCAAGCACTAAGATACATTTATCATGGTATTGAACTGGGTTGCAGGGTAAACAGGGCGCCCAGCTGAAGACCTAGATGGTGAGATGAATGAAACTGGCGCATTATTTGAGACTTGTGCATCTGTTTGAAGGTGCAGTTAATCACAATGTTCTCGACTTCTCTATAGCTTAACTGATAAGGATGTACTAAGATGAAGATGTTAAGATGTTGTTTATAGTTTTTATTATTCCCACTAACAGTAGCGTAAACCTTCCTCCCTCAACTTATCAGATCACTCAATTGCTATTGGCGTATCATAACCTATAAGAATTGCACTGAGAAGGGGATGCCATCACTTGGCTGGCAATCACATCTTTTTATCTAGGTCCTGATGTAGGTGCTAGTGTTGTTTAGAGAGTGGTAGCAAATGAGGCATAGGATTGATGTAATGTAATGTGTATACTTGTAAAGCGCACTGTTGCCAGCCGGCGTCCTGGCGCTGTATACCGCTGGGGAACCAGTCCTGGCTTTCCCTGTGGGATGGTCCCTGCTGGGAATCCCCATGGTGGAGCCAGGCATCCCCGGCGTTGAGGGGGCCGTTGTGGAGATTAGGCAAGCTAATGCCCAGAGTTGCAGAGTTGGACCCCTGGTTAGAGTAGGCACTGACGTGAGAATTATCGAGTCCGCTGACCCTGGTCCATGACCCTGCCGCGTCGGGAATCGAACCCTGGTCCTGGGACGACTTCTGCTTTTGGGTCTGCCGCCTCTAACCAGTGAGCCATTGAGAGATGTACCCCAGGCTGAACATGAAAACTGAGAAAACATGAAAACTGAGATTCTAATTTTTAGTAGGGTGTGGATTTTCACAATATCCATAGTACTGATTATCAAGCCTTAGAAAATCTGTTTTTTATTGCTGTGCATTCGTTTGAAAATATTCAAGTTCTAATGCACTAACAGTGGACTTTTCCATCTGCAGAATATACTGAATGACCAGAGATGGCAGTGCTGCGGAAGAGAATTTGTCTGCATTGCTGAGACCAAAAAAAAAACCATGAAGCCATTTCTCAGCACTCTGCCTGCCTTCATCAATTTAAATGGTAAGTCAAACTCGAGTTAGTGGGGTCTTGGCATGATTATCTTTGTCAAGACTCTACCAAAATGGATGACCTTACGGTGATCATCATATTTTATCAGACTTTGTCTCCGAAGCTGAGAAAGCCTGCGTTAGATACCTGTGCTAACAATGTGTCATCAGAGGACATTACTGTCTTTAAGGCTGGAAAGAGTTTCCTTAATTTGGAGCCATGGCCTTACTTTCTCAAGGAGTGAAGCTCATTTGACCTGTTTCCCTGCACTCTGTGTGTGGGTCTCTGATACTCCAGATGGATAGCTGTTTAGGATACTCGACGGTCTTGCAACTCCATCCAATTTTCAAAAGGAGCCCAATGCTTTCCCAGTATACTGCCTAGCTGCCTTGCAGTCCTAATTACATATAGTTACCTAGTGCATAATTGCTGATTTCTCCTCCTCCTGTGTTTCCTCGTCACCCAGGGCGATTGGTCACGTGCTGTCCTGACATCATAAAGCTAGAGCAGGATGTCATCTGACATGAGGGACAATCAGTTGCCTAGCAAGCACTAAGATACATTTATCATGGTATTGAACTGGGTTGCAGGGTAAACAGGGCGCCCAGCTGAAGACCTAGATGGTGAGATGAATGAAACTGGCGCATTATTTGAGACTTGTGCATCTGTTTGAAGGTGCAGTTAATCACAATGTTCTCGACTTCTCTATAGCTTAACTGATAAGGATGTACTAAGATGAAGATGTTAAGATGTAGTTTATAGTTTTTATTATTCCCACTAACAGTAGCGTAAACCTTCCTCCCTCAACTTATCAGATCACTCAATTGCTATTGGCGTATCATAACCTATAAGAATTGCACTGAGAAGGGGATGCCATCACTTGGCTGGCAATCACATCTTTTTATCTAGGTCCTGATGTAGGTGCTAGTGTTGTGTAGAGAGTGGTAGCAAATGAGGCATAGGATTGATGTAATGTAATGTGTATACTTGTAAAGCGCACTGTTGCCAGCCGGCGTCCTGGCGCTGTATACCGCTGTGGAACCAGTCCTGGCTTTCCCTGTGGGATGGTCCCTGCTGGGAATCCCCAAGGTGGAGCCAGGCATCCCCGGCGTTGAGGGGGCCGTTGTGGAGATTAGGCAAGCTAATGCCCAGAGTTGCAGAGTGGGACCCCTGGTTAGAGTAGGCACCCACGTGAGAATTATCGAGTCCGCTGACCCTGGTCCATGACCCTGCCGCGTCGGGAATCGAACCCTGGTCCTGGGCCGACTTCTGCTTTTGGGTCTGCCGCCTCTAACCAGTGAGCCATTGAGAGATGTACCCCAGGCTGAAAATGAAAACTGAGAAAACATGAAAACTGAGATTCTAATTTTTAGTAGGGTGTGGATTTTCACAATATCCATAGTACTGATTATCAAGCCTTAGAAAATCTGTTTTTTATTACTGTGCATTCGTTTGAAAATATTCAAGTTCTAATGCACTAACAGTGGACTTTTCCATCTGCAGAATATACTGAATGACCAGAGATGGCAGTGCTGCGGAAGAGAATTTGTCTGCATTGCTGAGACCAAAAAAAAACCCATGAAGCCATTTCTCAGCACTCTGCCTTCCTTCATCAATTTAAATGGTAAGTCAAACTCGAGTTAGTGGGGTCTTGGCATGATTATCTTTGTCAAGACTCTACCAAAATGGATGACCTTACGGTGATCATCATATTTTATCAGACTTTGTCTCCGAAGCTGAGAAAGCCTGCGTTAGATACCTGTGCTAACAATGTGTCATCAGAGGACATTACTGTCTTTAAGGCTGGAAAGAGTTTCCTTAATTTGGAGCCATGGCCTTACTTTCTCAAGGAGTGAAGCTCATTTGACCTGTTTCCCTGCACTCTGTGTGTGGGTCTCTGATACTCCAGATGGATAGCTGTTTAGGATACTCGGCGGTCTTGCAACTCCATCCAATTTTCAAAAGGAGCCCAATGCTTTCCCAGTATACTGCCTAGCTGCCTTGCAGTCCTAATTACATATAGTTACCTAGTGCATAATTGCTGATGTCTCCTCCTCCTGTGTTTCCTCGTCACCGAGGGCGATTGGTCACATGCTGTCCTGACATCATAAAGCTAGAGCAGGATGTCATCTGACATGAGGGACAATCAGTTGCCTAGCAAGCACTAAGATACATTTATCATGGTATTGAACTGGGTTGCAGGGTAAACAGGGCGCCCAGCTGAAGACCTAGAGGGTGAGATTAATGAAACTGGCGCATTATTTGAGACTTGTGCATCTGTTTGAAGGTGCAGTTAATCACAATGTTCTCGACTTCTCTATAGCTTAACTGATAAGGATGTACTAAGATGAAGATGTTAAGATGTTGTTTATAGTTTTTATTATTCCCACTAACAGTAGCGTAAACCTTCCTCCCTCAACTTATCAGATCACTCAATTGCTATTGGTGTATCATAACCTATAAGAATTGCACTGAGAAGGGGATGCCATCACTTGGCTGGCAATCACATCTTTTTATCTAGGTCCTGATGTAGGTGCTAGTGTTGTTTAGAGAGTGGTAGCAAATGAGGCATAGGATTGATGTAATGTAATGTGTATACTTGTAAAGCGCACTGTTGCCAGCCGGCGTCCTGGCGCTGTATACCGCTGGGGAACCAGTCCTGGCTTTCCCTGTGGGATGGTCCCTGCTGGGAATCCCCATGGTGGAGCCAGGCATCCCCGGCATTGAGGGGGCCGTTGTGGAGATTAGGCAAGCTAATGCCCAGAGTTGCAGAGTGGGACCCCTGGTTAGAGTAGGCACTGACGTGAGAATTATCGAGTCCGCTGACCCTGGTCCATGACCATGCCGCGTGGGGAATCGAACCCTGGTCCTGGGCCGACTTCTGCTTTTGGATCTGCCGCCTCTAACCAGTGAGCCATTGAGAGATGTACCCCAGGCTGAACATGAAAACTGAGAAAACATGAAAACTGAGATTCTAATTTTTAGTAGGGTGTGGATTTTCACAATATCCATAATACTGATTATCAAGCCTTAGAAAATCTGTTTTTTATTGCTGTGCATTCGTTTGAAAATATTCAAGTTCTAATGCACTAACAGTGGACTTTTCCATCTGCAGAATATACTGAATGACCAGAGATGGCAGTGCTGCGGAAGAGAATTTGTCTGCATTGCTGAGACCAAAAAAAAAACCAAGAAGCCATTTCTCAGCACTCTGCCTTCCTTCATCAATTTAAATGGTAAGTCAAACTCGAGTTAGTGGGGTCTTGGCATGATTATCTTTGTCAAGACTCTACCAAAATGGATGACCTTACGGTGATCATCATATTTTATCAGACTTTGTCTCCGAAGCTGAGAAAGCCTGCGTTAGATACCTGTGCTAACAATGTGTCATCAGAGGACATTACTGTCTTTAAGGCTGGAAAGAGTTTCCTTAATTTGGAGCCATGGCCTTACTTTCTCAAGGAGTGAAGCTCATTTGACCTGTTTCCCTGCACTCTGTGTGTGGGTCTCTGATACTCCAGATGGATAGCTGTTTAGGATACTCGGCGGTCTTGCAATTCCATCCAATTTTCAAAAGGAGCCCAATGCTTTCCCAGTATACTGCCTAGCTGCCTTGCAGTCCTAATTACATATAGTTACCTAGTGCATAATTGCTGATGTCTCCTCCTCCTGTGTTTCCTCGTCACCGAGGGCGATTGGTCACATGCTGTCCTGACATCATAAAGCTAGAGCAGGATGTCATCTGACATGAGGGACAATCAGTTGCCTAGCAAGCACTAAGATACATTTATCATGGTATTGAACTGGGTTGCAGGGTAAACAGGGCGCCCAGCTGAAGACCTAGATGGTGAGATGAATGAAACTGGCGCATTATTTGAGACTTGTGCATCTGTTTGAAGGTGCAGTTAATCACAATGTTCTCGACTTCTCTATAGCTTAACTGATAAGGATGTACTAAGATGAAGATGTTAAGATGTTGTTTATAGTTTTTATTATTCCCACTAACAGTAGCGTAAACCTTCCTCCCTCAACTTATCAGATCACTCAATTGCTATTGGCGTATCATAACCTATAAGAATTGCACTGAGAAGGGGATGCCATCACTTGGCTGGCAATCACATCTTTTTATCTAGGTCCTGATGTAGGTGCTAGTGTTGTTTAGAGAGTGGTAGCAAATGAGGCATAGGATTGATGTAATGTAATGTGTATACTTGTAAAGCGCACTGTTGCCAGCCGGCGTCCTGGCGCTGTATACCGCTGGGGAACCAGTCCTGGCTTTCCCTGTGGGATGGTCCCTGCTGGGAATCCCCATGGTGGAGCCAGGCATCCCCGGCGTTGAGGGGGCCGTTGTGGAGATTAGGCAAGCTAATGCCCAGAGTTGCAGAGTTGGACCCCTGGTTAGAGTAGGCACTGACGTGAGAATTATCGAGTCCGCTGACCCTGGTCCATGACCCTGCCGCGTCGGGAATCGAACCCTGGTCCTGGGCCGACTTCTGCTTTTGGGTCTGCCGCCTCTAACCAGTGAGCCATTGAGAGATGTACCCCAGGCTGAACATGAAAACTGAGAAAACATGAAAACTGAGATTCTAATTTTTAGTAGGGTGTGGATTTTCACAATATCCATAGTACTGATTATCAAGCCTTAGAAAATCTGTTTTTTATTGCTGTGCATTCGTTTGAAAATATTCAAGTTCTAATGCACTAACAGTGGACTTTTCCATCTGCAGAATATACTGAATGACCAGAGATGGCAGTGCTGCGGAAGAGAATTTGTCTGCATTGCTGAGACCAAAAAAAAAACCATGAAGCCATTTCTCAGCACTCTGCCTGCCTTCATCAATTTAAATGGTAAGTCAAACTCGAGTTAGTGGGGTCTTGGCATGATTATCTTTGTCAAGACTCTACCAAAATGGATGACCTTACGGTGATCATCATATTTTATCAGACTTTGTCTCCGAAGCTGAGAAAGCCTGCGTTAGATACCTGTGCTAACAATGTGTCATCAGAGGACATTACTGTCTTTAAGGCTGGAAAGAGTTTCCTTAATTTGGAGCCATGGCCTTACTTTCTCAAGGAGTGAAGCTCATTTGACCTGTTTCCCTGCACTCTGTGTGTGGGTCTCTGATACTCCAGATGGATAGCTGTTTAGGATACTCGGCGGTCTTGCAACTCCATCCAATTTTCAAAAGGATCCCAATGCTTTCCCAGTATACTGCCTAGCTGCCTTGCAGTCCTAATTACATATAGTTACCTAGTGCATAATTGCTGATGTCTCCTCCTCCTGTGTTTCCTCGTCACCCAGGGCGATTGGTCACGTGCTGTCCTGACATCATGAAGCTAGAGCAGGATGTCATCTGACATGAGGGACAATCAGTTGCCTAGCAAGCACTAAGATACATTTATCGTGGTATTGAACTGGGTTGCAGGGTAAACAGGGCGCCCAGCTGAAGACCTAGATGGTGAGATGAATGAAACTGGCGCATTATTTGAGACTTGTGCATCTGTTTGAAGGTGCAGTTAATCACAATGTTCTCGACTTCTCTATAGCTTAACTGATAAGGATGTACTAAGATGAAGATGTTAAGATGTTGTTTATAGTTTTTATTATTCCCACTAACAGTAGCGTAAACCTTCCTCCCTCAACTTATCAGATCACTCAATTGCTATTGGCGTATCATAACCTATAAGAATTGCACTGAGAAGGGGATGCCATCACTTGGCTGGCAATCACATCTTTTTATCTAGGTCCTGATGTAGGTGCTAGTGTTGTTTAGAGAGTGGTAGCAAATGAGGCATAGGATTGATGTAATGTAATGTGTATACTTGTAAAGCGCACTGTTACCAGCCGGCGTCCTGGCGCTGTATACCGCTGGGGAACCAGTCCTGGCTTTCCCTGTGGGATGGTCCCTGCTGGGAATCCCCATGCTGGAGCCAGGCATCCCAGGCGTTGAGGGGGCCGTTGTGGAGATTAGGCAAGCTAATGCCCAGAGTTGCAGAGTGGGACCCCTGGTTAGAGTAGGCACTGACGTGAGAATTATAGAGTCCGCTGACCCTGGTCCATGACCCTGCCGCGTCGGGAATCGAACACTGGTCCTGGGCCGACTTCTGCTTTTGGGTCTGCCGCCTCTAACCAGTGAGCCATTGAGAGATGTACCCCAGGCTGAACATGAAAACTGAGAAAACATGAAAACTGAGATTCTAATTTTTAGTAGGGTGTGGATTTTCACAATATCCATAGTACTGATTATCAAGCCTTAGAAAATCTGTTTTTTATTGCTGTGCATTCGTTTGAAAATATTCAAGTTCTAATGCACTAACAGTGGACTTTTCCATCTGCAGAATATACTGAATGACCAGAGATGGCATTGCTGCGGAAGAGAATTTGTCTGCATTGCTGAGACCAAAAAAAAAACCATGAAGCCATTTCTCAGCACTCTGCCTTCCTTCATCAATTTAAATGGTAAGTCAAACTCGAGTTAGTGGGGTCTTGGCATGATTATCTTTGTCAAGACTCTACCAAAATGGATGACCTTACGGTGATCATCATATTTTATCAGACTTTGTCTCCGAAGCTGAGAAAGCCTGCGTTAGATACCTGTGCTAACAATGTGTCATCAGAGGACATTACTGTCTTTAAGGCTGGAAAGAGTTTCCTTAATTTGGAGCCATGGCCTTACTTTCTCAAGGAGTGAAGCTCATTTGACCTGTTTCCCTGCACTCTGTGTGTGGGTCTCTGATACTCCAGATGGATAGCTGTTTAGGATACTCGGCGGTCTTGCAACTCCATCCAATTTTCAAAAGGAGCCCAATGCTTTCCCAGTATACTGCCTAGCTGCCTTGCAGTCCTAATTACATATAGTTACCTAGTGCATAATTGCTGATGTCTCCTCCTCCTGTGTTTCCTCGTCACCCAGGGCGATTGGTCACGTGCTGTCCTGACATCATAAAGCTAGAGCAGGATGTCATCTGACATGAGGGACAATCAGTTGCCTAGCAAGCACTAAGATACATTTATCGTGGTATTGAACTGGGTTGCAGGGTAAACAGGGCGCCCAGCTGAAGACCTAGATGGTGAGATTAATGAAACTGGCGCATTATTTGAGACTTGTGCATCTGTTTGAAGGTGCAGTTAATCACAATGTTCTCGACTTCTCTATAGCTTAACTGATAAGGATGTACTAAGATGAAGATGTTAAGATGTTGTTTATAGTTTTTATTATTCCCACTAACAGTAGCGTAAACCTTCCTCCCTCAACTTATCAGATCACTCAATTGCTATTGGCGTATCATAACCTATAAGAATTGCACTGAGAAGGGGATGCCATCACTTGGCTGGCAATCACATCTTTTTATCTAGGTCCTGATGTAGGTGCTAGTGTTGTTTAGAGAGTGGTAGCAAATGAGGCATAGGATTGATGTAATGTAATGTGTATACTTGTAAAGCGCACTGTTACCAGCCGGCGTCCTGGCGCTGTATACCGCTGGGGAACCAGTCCTGGCTTTCCCTGTGGGATGGTCCCTGCTGGGAATCCCCATGCTGGAGCCAGGCATCCCCGGCGTTGAGGGGGCCGTTGTGGAGATTAGGCAAGCTAATGCCCAGAGTTGCAGAGTGGGACCCCTGGTTAGAGTAGGCACTGACGTGAGAATTATCGAGTCCGCTGACCCTGGTCCATGACCCTGCCGCGTCGGGAATCGAACCCTGGTCCTGGGCCGACTTCTGCTTTTGGGTCTGCCGCCTCTAACCAGTGAGCCATTGAGAGATGTACCCCAGGCTGAACATGAAAACTGAGAAAACATGAAAACTGAGATTCTAATTTTTAGTAGGGTGTGGATTTTCACAATATCCATAGTACTGATTATCAAGCCTTAGAAAATCTGTTTTTTATTACTGTGCATTCGTTTGAAAATATTCAAGTTCTAATGCACTAACAGTGGACTTTTCCATCTGCAGAATATACTGAATGACCAGAGATGGCAGTGCTGCGGAAGAGAATTTGTCTGCATTGCTGAGACCAAAAAAAAAAACCAAGAAGCCATTTCTCAGCACTCTGCCTTCCTTCATCAATTTAAATGGTAAGTCAAACTCGAGTTAGTGGGGTCTTGGCATGATTATCTTTGTCAAGACTCTACCAAAATGGATGACGTTACGGTGATCATCATATTTGATCAGACTTTGTCTCTGAAGCTGAGAAAGCCTGCGTTAGATACCTGTGCTAACAATGTGTCATCAGAGGACATTACTGTCTTTAAAGCTGGAAAGAGTTTCCTTAATTCGGAGCCATGGCCTTACTTTCTCAAGGAGTGAAGCTCATTTGACCTGTTTCCCTGCACTCTGTGTGTGGGTCTCTGATACTCCAGATGGATAGCTGTTTAGGATACTCGGCGGTCTTGCAACTCCATCCAATTTTCAAAAGGAGCCCAATGCTTTCCCAGTATACTGCCTAGCTGCCTTGCAGTCCTAATTACATATAGTTACCTAGTGCATAATTGCTGATGTCTCCTCCTCCTGTGTTTCCTCGTCACCCAGGGCGATTGGTCACGTGCTGTCCTGACATCATAAAGCTAGAGCAGGATGTCATCTGACATGAGGGACAATCAGTTGCCTAGCAAGCACTAAGATACATTTATCGTGGTATTGAACTGGGTTGCAGGGTAAACAGGGCGCCCAGCTGAAGACCTAGATGGTGAGATGAATGAAACTGGCGCATTATTTGAGACTTGTGCATCTGTTTGAAGGTGCAGTTAATCACAATGTTCTCGACTTCTCTATAGCTTAACTGATAAGGATGTACTAAGATGAAGATGTTAAGATGTTGTTTATAGTTTTTATTATTCCCACTAACAGTAGCGTAAACCTTCCTCCCTCAACTTATCAGATCACTCAATTGCTATTGGCGTATCATAAACTATAAGAATTGCACTGAGAAGGGGATGCCATCACTTGGCTGGCAATCACATCTTTTTATCTAGGTCCTGATGTAGGTGCTAGTGTTGTTTAGAGAGTGGTAGCAAATGAGGCATAGGATTGATGTAATGTAATGTGTATACTTGTAAAGCGCACTGTTACCAGCCGGCGTCCTGGCGCTGTATACCGCTGGGGAACCAGTCCTGGCTTTCCCTGTGGGATGGTCCCTGCTGGGAATCCCCATGCTGGAGCCAGGCATCCCAGGCGTTGAGGGGGCCGTTGTGGAGATTAGGCAAGCTAATGCCCAGAGTTGCAGAGTGGGACCCCTGGTTAGAGTAGGCACTGACGTGAGAATTATCGAGTCCGCTGACCCTGGTCCATGACCCTGCCGCGTCGGGAATCAAACCCTGGTCCCGGGCCGACTTCTGCTTTTGGGTCTGCCGCCTCTAACCAGTGAGCCATTGAGAGATGTACCCCAGTCGGAACATGAAAACTGAGAAAACATGAAAACTGAGATTTTAATTTTTAGTAGGGTGTGGATTTTCACAATATCCATAGTACTGATTATCAAGCCTTAGAAAATCTGTCTTTTATTGCTGTGCATTCGTTTGGAAATATTCAAGTTCTAATGCACTAACAGTGGACTTTTCCATCTGCAGAATATACTGAATGACCAGAGATGGCAGTGCTGCGGAAGAGAATTTGTCTGCATTGCTGAGACCAAAAAAAAAACCAAGAAGCCATTTCTCAGCACTCTGCCTTCCTTCATCAATTTAAATGGTAAGTCAAACTCGAGTTAGTGGGGTCTTGGCATGATTATCTTTGTCAAGACTCTACCAAAATGGATGACGTTACGGTGATCATCATATTTTATCAGACTTTGTCTCCGAAGCTGAGAAAGCCTGCGTTAGATACCTGTGCTAACAATGTGTCATCAGAGGACATTACTGTCTTTAAGGCTGGAAAGAGTTTCCTTAATTTGGAGCGATGGCCTTACTTTCTCAAGGAGTGAAGCTCATTTGACCTGTTTCCCTGCACTCTGTGTGTGGGTCTCTGATACTCCAGATGGATAGCTGTTTAGGATACTCGGCGGTCTTGCAACTCCATCCAATTTTCAAAAGGATCCCAATGCTTTCCCAGTATACTGCCTAGCTGCCTTGCAGTCCTAATTACATATAGTTACCTAGTGCATAATTGCTGATGTCTCCTCCTCCTGTGTTTCCTCGTCACCCAGGGCGATTGGTCACGTGCTGTCCTGACATCATAAAGCTAGAGCAGGATGTCATCTGACATGAGGGACAATCAGTTGCCTAGCAAGCACTAAGATACATTTATCATGGTATTGAACTGGGTTGCAGGGTAAACAGGGCGCCCAGCTGAAGACCTAGATGGTGAGATGAATGAAACTGGCGCATTATTTGAGACTTGTGCATCTGTTTGAAGGTGCAGTTAATCACAATGTTCTCGACTTCTCTATAGCTTAACTGATAAGGATGTACTAAGATGAAGATGTTAAGATGTTGTTTATAGTTTTTATTATTCCCACTAACAGTAGCGTAAACCTTCCTCCCTCAACTTATCAGATCACTCAATTGCTATTGGCGTATCATAACCTATAAGAATTGCACTGAGAAGGGGATGCCATCACTTGGCTGGCATTCACATCTTTTTATCTAGGTCCTGATGTAGGTGCTAGTGTTGTTTAGAGAGTGGTAGCAAATGAGGCATAGGATTGATGTAATGTAATGTGTATACTTGTAAAGCGCACTGTTGCCAGCCGGCGTCCTGGCGCTGTATACCGCTGGGGAACCAGTCATGGCTTTCCCTGTGGGATGGTCCCTGCTGGGAATCCCCAAGGTGGAGCCAGGCATCCCCGGCGTTGAGGGGGCCGTTGTGGAGATTAGGCAAGCTAATGCCCAGAGTTGCAGAGTGGGACCCCTGGTTAGAGTAGGCACTGACGTGAGAATTATCGAGTCCGCTGACCCTGGTCCATGACCCTGCCGCGTCGGGAATCAAACCCTGGTCCCGGGCCGACTTCTGCTTTTGGGTCTGCCGCCTCTAACCAGTGAGCCATTGAGAGATGTACCCCAGGCTGAACATGAAAACTGAGAAAACATGAAAACTGAGATTCTAATTTTTAGTAGGGTGTGGATTTTCACAATATCCATAGTACTGATTATCAAGCCTTAGAAAATCTGTTTTTTATTACTGTGCATTCGTTTGAAAATATTCAAGTTCTAATGCACTAACAGTGGACTTTTCCATCTGCAGAATATACTGAATGACCAGAGATGGCAGTGCTGCGGAAGAGAATTTGTCTGCATTGCTGAGACCAAAAAAAAACCCATGAAGCCATTTCTCAGCACTCTGCCTTCCTTCATCAATTTAAATGGTAAGTCAAACTCGAGTTAGTGGGGTCTTGGCATGATTATCTTTGTCAAGACTCTACCAAAATGGATGACCTTACGGTGATCATCATATTTTATCAGACTTTGTCTCCGAAGCTGAGAAAGCCTGCGTTAGATACCTGTGCTAACAATGTGTCATCAGAGGACATTACTGTCTTTAAGGCTGGAAAGAGTTTCCTTAATTTGGAGCCATGGCCTTACTTTCTCAAGGAGTGAAGCTCATTTGACCTGTTTCCCTGCACTCTGTGTGTGGGTCTCTGATACTCCAGATGGATAGCTGTTTAGGATACTCGGCGGTCTTGCAACTCCATCCACTTTTCAAAAGGAGCCCAATGCTTTCCCAGTATACTGCCTAGCTGCCTTGCAGTCCTAATTACATATAGTTACCTAGTGCATAATTGCTGATGTCTCCTCCTCCTGTGTTTCCTCGTCACCGAGGGCGATTGGTCACATGCTGTCCTGACATCATAAAGCTAGAGCAGGATGTCATCTGACATGAGGGACAATCAGTTGCCTAGCAAGCACTAAGATACATTTATCATGGTATTGAACTGGGTTGCAGGGTAAACAGGGCGCCCAGCTGAAGACCTAGATGGTGAGATGAATGAAACTGGCGCATTATTTGAGACTTGTGCATCTGTTTGAAGGTGCAGTTAATCACAATGTTCTCGACTTCTCTATAGCTTAACTGATAAGGATGTACTAAGATGAAGATGTTAAGATGTTGTTTATAGTTTTTATTATTCCCACTAACAGTAGCGTAAACCTTCCTCCCTCAACTTATCAGATCACTCAATTGCTATTGGCGTATCATAACCTATAAGAATTGCACTGAGAAGGGGATGCCATCACTTGGCTGGCAATCACATCTTTTTATCTAGGTCCTGATGTAGGTGCTAGTGTTGTTTAGAGAGTGGTAGCAAATGAGGCATAGGATTGATGTAATGTAATGTGTATACTTGTAAAGCGCACTGTTGCCAGCCGGCGTCCTGGCGCTGTATACCGCTGGGGAACCAGTCCTGGCTTTCCCTGTGGGATGGTCCCTGCTGGGAATCCCCAAGGTGGAGCCAGGCATCCCCGGCGTTGAGGGGGCCGTTGTGGAGATTAGGCAAGCTAATGCCCAGAGTTGCAGAGTGGGACCCCTGGTTAGAGTAGGCACTGACGTGAGAATTATCGAGTCCGCTGACCCTGGTCCATGACCCTGCCGCGTCGGGAATCAAACCCTGGTCCCGGGCCGACTTCTGCTTTTGGGTCTGCCGCCTCTAACCAGTGAGCCATTGAGAGATGTACCCCAGTCGGAACATGAAAACATGAAAACTGAGATTCTAATTTTTAGTAGGGTGTGGATTTTCACAATATCCATAGTACTGATTATCAAGCCTTAGAAAATCTGTTTTTTATTGCTGAGCATTCGTTTGAAAATATTCAAGTTCTAATGCACTAACAGTGGACTTTTCCATCTGCAGAATATACTGAATGACCAGAGATGGCAGTGCTGCGGAAGAGAATTTGTCTGCATTGTTGAGACTAAAAAAAAAACAAGAAGCCATTTCTCAGCACTCTGCCTTCCTTCATCAATTTAAATGGTAAGTCAAACTCGAGTTAGTGGGGTCTTGGCATGATTATCTTTGTCAAGACTCTACCAAAATGGATGATGTTACGGTGATCATCATATTTTATTAGACTTTGTCTCCGAAGCTGAGAAAGCCTGCGTTAGATACCTGTGCTAACAATGTGTCATCAGAGGACATTACTGTCTTTAAGGCTGGAAAGAGTTTCCTTAATTTGGAGCGATGGCCTTACTTTCTCAAGGAGTGAAGCTCATTTGACCTGTTTCCCTGCACTCTGTGTGTGGGTCTCTGATACTCCAGATGGATAGCTGTTTAGGATACTCGGCGGTCTTGCAACTCCATCCAATTTTCAAAAGGAGCCCAATGCTTTCCCAGTATACTGCCTAGCTGCCTTGCAGTCCTAATTACATATAGTTACCTAGTGCATAATTGCTGATGTCTCCTCCTCCTGTGTTTACTCGTCACCCAGGGCGATTGGTCACGTGCTGTCCTGACATCATAAAGCTAGAGCAGGATGTCATCTGACATGAGGGACAATCAGTTGCCTAGCAAGCACTAAGATACATTTATCATGGTATTGAACTGGGTTGCAGGGTAAACAGGGCGCCCAGCTGAAGACCTAGATGGTGAGATGAATGAAACTGGTGCATTATTTGAGACTTGTGCATCTGTTTGAAGGTGCAGTTAATCACAATGTTCTCGACTTCTCTATAGCTTAACTGATAAGGATGTACTAAGATGAAGATGTTAACCCCTTCGACGCTCATGACGAGCTGGGCTCGTCATGAGGTAGCCTCCTCGCACGCTCATGACGAGCCCAGCTCGTCATGTAAAGTGCGGTTTTAAAAAACTCAGCACAGGAGCAGAATTCCGCTAGCGCGCATGCGGTTAAGATGTTGTTTATAGTTTTTATTATTCCCACTAACAGTAGCGTAAACCTTCCTCCCTCAACTTATCAGATCACTCAATTGCTATTGGCGTATCATAACCTATAAGAATTGCACTGAGAAGGGGATGCCGTCACTTGGCTGGCAATCACATCTTTTTATCTAGGTCCTGATGTAGGTGCTAGTGTTGTGTAGAGAGTGGTAGCAAATGAGGCATAGGATTGATGTAATGTAATGTGTATACTTGTAAAGCGCACTGTTGCCAGCCGGCGTCCTGGCGCTGTACACCGCTGGGGAACCAGTCCTGGCTTTCCCTGTGCGATGGTCCCTGCTGGGAATCCCCAAGGTGGAGCCAGGCATCCCCGGCGTTGAGGGGGCCGTTGTAGAGATTAGCCAAGCTAATGCCCAGAGTTGCAGAGTGGGACCCCTGGTTAGAGTAGGCACCGACGTGAGAATTATCGAGTCCGCTGACCCTGGTCCATGACCCTGACGCGTCGGGAATCGAACCCTGGTCCTGGGCCGACTTCTGCTTTTGGGTCTGCCGCCTCTAACCAGTGAGCCATTGAGAGATGTACCCCAGGCTGAACATGAAAACTGAGAAAACATGAAAACTGAGATTCTAATTTTTAGTATGGTGTGGATTTTCACAATATCCATAGTACTGATTATCAAGCCTTAGAAAATCTGTTTTTTTTTGCTGAGCATTCGTTTGAAAATATTCAAGTTCTAATGCACTAACAGTGGACTTTTCCATCTGCAGAATATACTGAATGACCAGAGATGGCAGTGCTGCGGAAGAGAATTTGTCTGCATTGTTGAGACCAAAAAAAAAACAAGAAGCCATTTCTCAGCACTCTGCCTTCCTTCATCAATTTAAATGGTAAGTCAAACTCGAGTTAGTGGGGTCTTGGCATGATTATCTTTGTCAAGACTCTACCAAAATGGATGATGTTACGGTGATCATCATATTTTATTAGACTTTGTCTCCGAAGCTGAGAAAGCCTGCGTTAGATACCTGTGCTAACAATGTGTCATCAGAGGACATTACTGTCTTTAAGGCTGGAAAGAGTTTCCTTAATTTGGAGCGATGGCCTTACTTTCTCAAGGAGTGAAGCTCATTTGACCTGTTTCCCTGCACTCTGTGTGTGGGTCTCTGATACTCCAGATGGATAGCTGTTAAAGATACTCTGCGGTCTTGCAACTCCATCCAATTTTCAAAAGGAGCCCAATGCTTTCCCAGTATACTGCCTAGCTGCCTTGCAGTCCTAATTACATATAGTTACCTAGTGCATAATTGCTGATTTCTCCTCCTCCTGTGTTTCCTCGTCACCCAGGGCGATTGGTCACGTGCTGTCCTGACATCATAAAGCTAGAGCAGGATGTCATCTGACATGAGGGACAATCAGTTGCCTAGCAAGCACTAAGATACATTTATCATGGTATTGAACTGGGTTGCAGGGTAAACAGGGCGCCCAGCTGAAGACCTAGATGGTGAGATGAATGAAACTGGCGCATTATTTGAGACTTGTGCATCTGTTTGAAGGTGCAGTTAATCACAATGTTCTCGACTTCTCTGTAGCTTAACTGATAAGGATGTACTAAGATGAAGATGTTAAGATGTTGTTTATAGTTTTTATTATTCCCACTAACAGTAGCGTAAACCTTCCTCCCTCAACTTATCAGATCACTCAATTGCTATTGGCGTATCATAACCTATAAGAATTGCACTGAGAAGGGGATGCCATCACCTGGCTGGCAATCACATCTTTTTATCTAGGTCCTGATGTAGGTGGTAGTGTTGTTTAGAGAGTGGTAGCAAATGAGGCATAGGATTGATGTAATGTAATGTGTATACTTGTAAAGCGCACTGTTGCCAGCCGGCGTCCTGGCGCTGTATACCGCTGGGGAACCAGTCCTGGCTTTCCCTGTGGGATGGTCCCTGCTGGGAATCCCCAAGGTGGAGCCAGGCATCCCCGGCGTTGAGGGGGCCGTTGTGGAGATTAGGCAAGCGAATACCCAGAGTTGCAGAGTGGGACCCCTGGTTAGAGTAGGCACTGACGTGAGAATTATCGAGTCCGCTGACCCTGGTCCATGACCCTGCCGCGTCGGGAATCGAACCCTGGTCCTGGGCCGACTTCTGCTTTTGGGTCTGCCGCCTCTAACCAGTGAGCCATTGAGAGATGTACCCCAGGCTGAACATGAAAACTGAGATTCTAATTTTTAGTAGGGTGTGGATTTTCACAATATCCATAGTACTGATTATCAAGCCTTAGAAAATCTGTTTTTTATTGCTGTGCATTAGTTTGAAAATATTCAAGTTCTAATGCACTAACAGTGGACTTTTCCATCTGCAGAATATACTGAATGACCAGAGATGGCAGTGCTGCGGAAGAGAATTTGTCTGCATTGCTGAGACCAAAAAAAAAAACAAGAAGCCATTTCCCAGCACTCTGCCTTCCTTCATCAATTTAAATGGTAAGTCAAACTCGAGTTAGTGGGGTCTTGGCATGATTATCTTTGTCAAGACTCTACCAAAATGGATGATGTTACGGTCATCATCATATTTTATCAGACTTTGTCTCCGAAGCTGAGAAAGCCTGTGTTAGATACCTGTGCTAACAATGTGTCATCAGAGAACATTACTGTCTTTAAGGCTGGAAAGAGTTTCCTTAATTTGGAGCGATGGCCTTACTTTCTCAAGGAGTGAAGCTCATTTGACCTGTTTCCCTGCACTCTGTGTGTGGGTCTCTGAGACTCCAGATGGATAGCTGTTTAGGATACTCGACGGTCTTGCAACTCCATCCAATTTTCAAAAGGAGCCCAATGCTTTCCCAGTATACTGCCTAGCTGCCTCGCAGTGCTAATTACATATAGTTACCTAGTGCATAATTGCTGATGTCTCCTCCTCCTGTGTTTCCTTGTCACCGAGGGCGATTGGTCACATGCTGTCCTGACATCATAAAGCTAGAGCAGGATGTCATCTGACTTGAGGGACAATCAGTTGCCTAGCAAGCACTAAGATACATTTATCGTGGTATTGAACTGGGTTGCAGGGTAAACAGGGCGCCCAGCTGAAGACCTAGAGGGTGAGATTAATGAAACTGGCGCATTATTTGAGACTTGTGCATCTGTTTGAAGGTGCAGTTAATCACAATGTTCTCGACTTCTCTATAGCTTAACTGATAAGGATGTACTAAGATGAAGATGTTAAGATGTTGTTTATAGTTTTTATTATTCCCACTAACAGTAGCGTAAACCTTCCTCCCTCAACTTATCAGATCACTCAATTGCTATTGGCGTATCATAACCTATAAGAATTGCACTGAGAAGGGGATGCCATCACTTGGCTGGCAATCACATCTTTTTATCTAGGTCCTGATGTAGGTGCTAGTGTTGTTTAGAGAGTGGTAGCAAATGAGTCATAGGATTGATGTAATGTAATGTGTATACTTGTAAAGCGCACTGTTGCCAGCCGGCGTCCTGGCGCTGTATACCGCTGGGGAACCAGTCCTGGCTTTCCCTGTGGGATGGTCCCTGCTGGGAATCCCCAAGGTGGAGCCAGGCATCCCCGGCGTTGAGGGGGCCGTTGTGGAGATTAGGCAAGCTAATGCCCAGAGTTGCAGAGTGGGACCCCTGGTTAGAGTAGGCACTGACGTGAGAATTATCGAGTCCGCTGACCCTGGTCCATGACCCTGCCCCGTCGGGAATCAAACCCTGGTCCCGGGCCGACTTCTGCTTTTGGGTCTGCCGCCTCTAACCAGTGAGCCATTGAGAGATGTACCCCAGTCGGAACATGAAAACTGAGAAAACATGAAAACTGAGATTCTAATTTTTAGTAGGGTGTGGATTTTCACAATATCCATAGTACTGATTATCAAGCCTTAGAAAATCTGTTTTTTATTGCTGTGCATTCGTTTGAAAATATTCAAGTTCTAATGCACTAACAGTGGACTTTTCCATCTGCAGAATATACTGAATGACCAGAGATGGCAGTGCTGCGGAAGAGAATTTGCCTGCATTGCTGAGACCCAAAAAAAAAAACAAGAAGCCATTTCTCAGCACTCTGCCTTCCTTCATCAATTTAAATGGTAAGTCAAACTCGAGTTAGTGGGGTCTTGGCATGATTATCTTTGTCAAGACTCTACCAAAATGGATGACCTTACGGTGATCATCATATTTTATCAAACTTTGTCTCCGAAGCTGAGAAAGCCTGCGTTAGATACCTGTGCTAACAATGTGTCATCAGAGGACATTACTGTCTTTAAGGCTGGAAAGAGTTTCCTTAATTTGGAGCCATGGCCTTACTTTCTCAAGGAGTGAAGCTCATTTGACCTGTTTCCCTGCACTCTGTGTGTGGGTCTCTGATACTCCAGATGGATAGCTGTTTAGGATACTCGGCGGTCTTGCAACTCCATCCAATTTTCAAAAGGAGCCCAATGCTTTCCCAGTATACTGCCTAGCTGCCTTGCAGTCCTAATTACATATAGTTACCTAGTGCATAATTGCTGATGTCTCCTCCTCCTGTGTTTCCTCGTCACCCAGGGCGATTGGTCACGTGCTGTCCTGACATCATAAAGCTAGAGCAGGATGTCATCTGACATGAGGGACAATCAGTTGCCTAGCAAGCACTAAGATACATTTATCGTGGTATTGAACTGGGTTGCAGGGTAAACAGGGCGCCCAGCTGAAGACCTAGATGGTGAGATGAATGAAACTGGCGCATTATTTGAGACTTGTGCATCTGTTTGAAGGTGCAGTTAATCACAATGTTCTCGACTTCTCTATAGCTTAACTGATAAGGATGTACTAAGATGAAGATGTTAAGATGTTGTTTATAGTTTTTATTATTCCCACTAACAGTAGCGTAAACCTTCCTCCCTCAACTTATCAGATCACTCAATTGCTATTGGCGTATCATAACCTATAAGAATTGCACTGAAAAGGGGATGCCATCACTTGGCTGGCAATCACATCTTTTTATCTAGGTCCTGATGTAGGTGCTAGTGTTGTTTAGAGAGTGGTAGCAAATGAGGCATAGGATTGATGTAATGTAATGTGTATACTTGTAAAGCGCACTGTTACCAGCCGGCGTCCTGGCGCTGTATACCGCTGGGGAACCAGTCCTGGCTTTCCCTGTGGGATGGTCCCTGCTGGGAATCCCCATGCTGGAGCCAGGCATCCCAGGCGTTGAGGGGGCCGTTGTGGAGATTAGGCAAGCTAATGCCCAGAGTTGCAGAGTGGGACCCCTGGTTAGAGTAGGCACTGACGTGAGAATTATAGAGTCCGCTGACCCTGGTCCATGACCCTGCCGCGTCGGGAATCGAACCCTGGTCCTGGGCCGACTTCTGCTTTTGGGTCTGCCGCCTCTAACCAGTGAGCCATTGAGAGATGTACCCCAGGCTGAACATGAAAACTGAGAAAACATGAAAACTGAGATTCTAATTTTTAGTAGGGTGTGGATTTTCACAATATCCATAGTACTGATTATCAAGCCTTAGAAAATCTGTTTTTTATTGCTGTGCATTCGTTTGAAAATATTCAAGTTCTAATGCACTAACAGTGGACTTTTCCATCTGCAGAATATACTGAATGACCAGAGATGGCAGTGCTGCGGAAGAGAATTTGTCTGCATTGCTGAGACCAAAAAAAAAACCATGAAGCCATTTCTCAGCACTCTGCCTTCCTTCATCAATTTAAATGGTAAGTCAAACTCGAGTTAGTGGGGTCTTGGCATGATTATCTTTGTCAAGACTCTACCAAAATGGATGACCTTACGGTGATCATCATATTTTATCAGACTTTGTCTCCGAAGCTGAGAAAGCCTGCGTTAGATACCTGTGCTAACAATGTGTCATCAGAGGACATTACTGTCTTTAAGGCTGGAAAGAGTTTCCTTAATTTGGAGCCATGGCCTTACTTTCTCAAGGAGTGAAGCTCATTTGACCTGTTTCCCTGCACTCTGTGTGTGGGTCTCTGATACTCCAGATGGATAGCTGTTTAGGATACTCGGCGGTCTTGCAACTCCATCCAATTTTCAAAAGGAGCCCAATGCTTTCCCAGTATACTGCCTAGCTGCCTTGCAGTCCTAATTACATATAGTTACCTAGTGCATAATTGCTGATGTCTCCTCCTCCTGTGTTTCCTCGTCACCCAGGGCGATTGGTCACGTGCTGTCCTGACATCATAAAGCTAGAGCAGGATGTCATCTGACATGAGGGACAATCAGTTGCCTAGCAAGCACTAAGATACATTTATCGTGGTATTGAACTGGGTTGCAGGGTAAACAGGGCGCCCAGCTGAAGACCTAGATGGTGAGATTAATGAAACTGGCGCATTATTTGAGACTTGTGCATCTGTTTGAAGGTGCAGTTAATCACAATGTTCTCGACTTCTCTATAGCTTAACTGATAAGGATGTACTAAGATGAAGATGTTAAGATGTTGTTTATAGTTTTTATTATTCCCACTAACAGTAGCGTAAACCTTCCTCCCTCAACTTATCAGATCACTCAATTGCTATTGGCGTATCATAACCTATAAGAATTGCACTGAGAAGGGGATGCCATCACTTGGCTGGCAATCACATCTTTTTATCTAGGTCCTGATGTAGGTGCTAGTGTTGTTTAGAGAGTGGTAGCAAATGAGGCATAGGATTGATGTAATGTAATGTGTATACTTGTAAAGCGCACTGTTACCAGCCGGCGTCCTGGCGCTGTATACCGCTGGGGAACCAGTCCTGGCTTTCCCTGTGGGATGGTCCCTGCTGGGAATCCCCATGCTGGAGCCAGGCATCCCCGGCGTTGAGGGGGCCGTTGTGGAGATTAGGCAAGCTAATGCCCAGAGTTGCAGAGTGGGACCCCTGGTTAGAGTAGGCACTGACGTGAGAATTATCGAGTCCGCTGACCCTGGTCCATGACCCTGCCGCGTCGGGAATCGAACCCTGGTCCTGGGCCGACTTCTGCTTTTGGGTCTGCCGCCTCTAACCAGTGAGCCATTGAGAGATGTACCCCAGGCTGAACATGAAAACTGAGAAAACATGAAAACTGAGATTCTAATTTTTAGTAGGGTGTGGATTTTCACAATATCCATAGTACTGATTATCAAGCCTTAGAAAATCTGTTTTTTATTACTGTGCATTCGTTTGAAAATATTCAAGTTCTAATGCACTAACAGTGGACTTTTCCATCTGCAGAATATACTGAATGACCAGAGATGGCAGTGCTGCGGAAGAGAATTTGTCTGCATTGCTGAGACCAAAAAAAAAAACCAAGAAGCCATTTCTCAGCACTCTGCCTTCCTTCATCAATTTAAATGGTAAGTCAAACTCGAGTTAGTGGGGTCTTGGCATGATTATCTTTGTCAAGACTCTACCAAAATGGATGACGTTACGGTGATCATCATATTTGATCAGACTTTGTCTCTGAAGCTGAGAAAGCCTGCGTTAGATACCTGTGCTAACAATGTGTCATCAGAGGACATTACTGTCTTTAAGGCTGGAAAGAGTTTCCTTAATTCGGAGCCATGGCCTTACTTTCTCAAGGAGTGAAGCTCATTTGACCTGTTTCCCTGCACTCTGTGTGTGGGTCTCTGATACTCCAGATGGATAGCTGTTTAGGATACTCGGCGGTCTTGCAACTCCATCCAATTTTCAAAAGGAGCCCAATGCTTTCCCAGTATACTGCCTAGCTGCCTTGCAGTCCTAATTACATATAGTTACCTAGTGCATAATTGCTGATGTCTCCTCCTCCTGTGTTTCCTCGTCACCCAGGGCGATTGGTCACGTGCTGTCCTGACATCATAAAGCTAGAGCAGGATGTCATCTGACATGAGGGACAATCAGTTGCCTAGCAAGCACCAAGATACATTTATCGTGGTATTGAACTGGGTTGCAGGGTAAACAGGGCGCCCAGCTGAAGACCTAGATGGTGAGATGAATGAAACTGGCGCATTATTTGAGACTTGTGCATCTGTTTGAAGGTGCAGTTAATCACAATGTTCTCGACTTCTCTATAGCTTAACTGATAAGGATGTACTAAGATGAAGATGTTAAGATGTTGTTTATAGTTTTTATTATTCCCACTAACAGTAGCGTAAACCTTCCTCCCTCAACTTATCAGATCACTCAATTGCTATTGGCGTATCATAAACTATAAGAATTGCACTGAGAAGGGGATGCCATCACTTGGCTGGCAATCACATCTTTTTATCTAGGTCCTGATGTAGGTGCTAGTGTTGTTTAGAGAGTGGTAGCAAATGAGGCATAGGATTGATGTAATGTAATGTGTATACTTGTAAAGCGCACTGTTACCAGCCGGCGTCCTGGCGCTGTATACCGCTGGGGAACCAGTCCTGGCTTTCCCTGTGGGATGGTCCCTGCTGGGAATCCCCATGCTGGAGCCAGGCATCCCAGGCGTTGAGGGGGCCGTTGTGGAGATTAGGCAAGCTAATGCCCAGAGTTGCAGAGTGGGACCCCTGGTTAGAGTAGGCACTGACGTGAGAATTATCGAGTCCGCTGACCCTGGTCCATGACCCTGCCGCGTCGGGAATCAAACCCTGGTCCCGGGCCGACTTCTGCTTTTGGGTCTGCCGCCTCTAACCAGTGAGCCATTGAGAGATGTACCCCAGTCGGAACATGAAAACTGAGAAAACATGAAAACTGAGATTCTAATTTTTAGTAGGGTGTGGATTTTCACAATATCCATAGTACTGATTATCAAGCCTTAGAAAATCTGTCTTTTATTGCTGTGCATTCGTTTGGAAATATTCAAGTTCTAATGCACTAACAGTGGACTTTTCCATCTGCAGAATATACTGAATGACCAGAGATGGCAGTGCTGCGGAAGAGAATTTGTCTGCATTGCTGAGACCAAAAAAAAAACCAAGAAGCCATTTCTCAGCACTCTGCCTTCCTTCATCAATTTAAATGGTAAGTCAAACTCGAGTTAGTGGGGTCTTGGCATGATTATCTTTGTCAAGACTCTACCAAAATGGATGACGTTACGGTGATCATCATATTTTATCAGACTTTGTCTCCGAAGCTGAGAAAGCCTGCGTTAGATACCTGTGCTAACAATGTGTCATCAGAGGACATTACTGTCTTTAAGGCTGGAAAGAGTTTCCTTAATTTGGAGCGATGGCCTTACTTTCTCAAGGAGTGAAGCTCATTTGACCTGTTTCCCTGCACTCTGTGTGTGGGTCTCTGATACTCCAGATGGATAGCTGTTTAGGATACTCGGCGGTCTTGCAACTCCATCCAATTTTCAAAAGGATCCCAATGCTTTCCCAGTATACTGCCTAGCTGCCTTGCAGTCCTAATTACATATAGTTACCTAGTGCATAATTGCTGATGTCTCCTCCTCCTGTGTTTCCTCGTCACCCAGGGCGATTGGTCACGTGCTGTCCTGACATCATAAAGCTAGAGCAGGATGTCATCTGACATGAGGGACAATCAGTTGCCTAGCAAGCACTAAGATACATTTATCATGGTATTGAACTGGGTTGCAGGGTAAACAGGGCGCCCAGCTGAAGACCTAGATGGTGAGATGAATGAAACTGGCGCATTATTTGAGACTTGTGCATCTGTTTGAAGGTGCAGTTAATCACAATGTTCTCGACTTCTCTATAGCTTAACTGATAAGGATGTACTAAGATGAAGATGTTAAGATGTTGTTTATAGTTTTTATTATTCCCACTAACAGTAGCGTAAACCTTCCTCCCTCAACTTATCAGATCACTCAATTGCTATTGGCGTATCATAACCTATAAGAATTGCACTGAGAAGGGGATGCCATCACTTGGCTGGCAATCACATCTTTTTATCTAGGTCCTGATGTAGGTGCTAGTGTTGTTTAGAGAGTGGTAGCAAATGAGGCATAGGATTGATGTAATGTAATGTGTATACTTGTAAAGCGCACTGTTGCCAGCCGGCGTCCTGGCGCTGTATACCGCTGGGGAACCAGTCCTGGCTTTCCCTGTGGGATGGTCCCTGCTGGGAATCCCCAAGGTGGAGCCAGGCATCCCCGGCGTTGAGGGGGCCGTTGTGGAGATTAGGCAAGCTAATGCCCAGAGTTGCAGAGTGGGACCCCTGGTTAGAGTAGGCACTGACGTGAGAATTATCGAGTCCGCTGACCCTGGTCCATGACCCTGCCGCGTCGGGAATCAAACCCTGGTCCCGGGCCGACTTCTGCTTTTGGGTCTGCCGCCTCTAACCAGTGAGCCATTGAGAGATGTACCCCAGTCGGAACATGAAAACATGAAAACTGAGATTCTAATTTTTAGTAGGGTGTGGATTTTCACAATATCCATAGTACTGATTATCAAGCCTTAGAAAATCTGTTTTTTATTGCTGAGCATTCGTTTGAAAATATTCAAGTTCTAATGCACTAACAGTGGACTTTTCCATCTGCAGAATATACTGAATGACCAGAGATGGCAGTGCTGCGGAAGAGAATTTGTCTGCATTGTTGAGACCAAAAAAAAAACAAGAAGCCATTTCTCAGCACTCTGCCTTCCTTCATCAATTTAAATGGTAAGTCAAACTCGAGTTAGTGGGGTCTTGGCATGATTATCTTTGTCAAGACTCTACCAAAATGGATGATGTTACGGTGATCATCATATTTTATTAGACTTTGTCTCCGAAGCTGAGAAAGCCTGCGTTAGATACCTGTGCTAACAATGTGTCATCAGAGGACATTACTGTCTTTAAGGCTGGAAAGAGTTTCCTTAATTTGGAGCGATGGCCTTACTTTCTCAAGGAGTGAAGCTCATTTGACCTGTTTCCCTGCACTCTGTGTGTGGGTCTCTGATACTCCAGATGGATAGCTGTTTAGGATACTCGGCGGTCTTGCAACTCCATCCAATTTTCAAAAGGAGCCCAATGCTTTCCCAGTATACTGCCTAGCTGCCTTGCAGTCCTAATTACATATAGTTACCTAGTGCATAATTGCTGATGTCTCCTCCTCCTGTGTTTACTCGTCACCCAGGGCGATTGGTCACGTGCTGTCCTGACATCATAAAGCTAGAGCAGGATGTCATCTGACATGAGGGACAATCAGTTGCCTAGCAAGCACTAAGATACATTTATCATGGTATTGAACTGGGTTGCAGGGTAAACAGGGCGCCCAGCTGAAGACCTAGATGGTGAGATGAATGAAACTGGTGCATTATTTGAGACTTGTGCATCTGTTTGAAGGTGCAGTTAATCACAATGTTCTCGACTTCTCTATAGCTTAACTGATAAGGATGTACTAAGATGAAGATGTTAACCCCTTCGACGCTCATGACGAGCTGGGCTCGTCATGAGGTAGCCTCCTCGCACGCTCATGACGAGCCCAGCTCGTCATGTAAAGTGCGGTTTTAAAAAACTCAGCACAGGAGCAGAATTCCGCTAGCGCGCATGTGGTTAAGATGTTGTTTATAGTTTTTATTATTCCCACTAACAGTAGCGTAAACCTTCCTCCCTCAACTTATCAGATCACTCAATTGCTATTGGCGTATCATAACCTATAAGAATTGCACTGAGAAGGGGATGCCGTCACTTGGCTGGCAATCACATCTTTTTATCTAGGTCCTGATGTAGGTGCTAGTGTTGTGTAGAGAGTGGTAGCAAATGAGGCATAGGATTGATGTAATGTAATGTGTATACTTGTAAAGCGCACTGTTGCCAGCCGGCGTCCTGGCGCTGTATACCGCTGGGGAACCAGTCCTGGCTTTCCCTGTGCGATGGTCCCTGCTGGGAATCCCCAAGGTGGAGCCAGGCATCCCCGGCGTTGAGGGGGCCGTTGTAGAGATTAGCCAAGCTAATGCCCAGAGTTGCAGAGTGGGACCCCTGGTTAGAGTAGGCACCGACGTGAGAATTATCGAGTCCGCTGACCCTGGTCCATGACCCTGACGCGTCGGGAATCGAACCCTGGTCCTGGGCCGACTTCTGCTTTTGGGTCTGCCGCCTCTAACCAGTGAGCCATTGAGAGATGTACCCCAGGCTGAACATGAAAACTGAGAAAACATGAAAACTGAGATTCTAATTTTTAGTATGGTGTGGATTTTCACAATATCCATAGTACTGATTATCAAGCCTTAGAAAATCTGTTTTTTATTGCTGAGCATTCGTTTGAAAATATTCAAGTTCTAATGCACTAACAGTGGACTTTTCCATCTGCAGAATATACTGAATGACCAGAGATGGCAGTGCTGCGGAAGAGAATTTGTCTGCATTGTTGAGACCAAAAAAAAAACAAGAAGCCATTTCTCAGCACTCTGCCTTCCTTCATCAATTTAAATGGTAAGTCAAACTCGAGTTAGTGGGGTCTTGGCATGATTATCTTTGTCAAGACTCTACCAAAATGGATGATGTTACGGTGATCATCATATTTTATTAGACTTTGTCTCCGAAGCTGAGAAAGCCTGCGTTAGATACCTGTGCTAACAATGTGTCATCAGAGGACATTACTGTCTTTAAGGCTGGAAAGAGTTTCCTTAATTTGGAGCGATGGCCTTACTTTCTCAAGGAGTGAAGCTCATTTGACCTGTTTCCCTGCACTCTGTGTGTGGGTCTCTGATACTCCAGATGGATAGCTGTTAAAGATACTCTGCGGTCTTGCAACTCCATCCAAATTTCAAAAGGATCCCAATGCTTTCCCAGTATACTGCCTAGCTGCCTTGCAGTCCTAATTACATATAGTTACCTAGTGCATAATTGCTGATGTCTCCTCCTCCTGTGTTTCCTCGTCACCCAGGGCGATTGGTCACGTGCTGTCCTGACATCATAAAGCTAGAGCAGGATGTCATCTGACATCAGGGACAATCAGTTGCCTAGCAAGCACCAAGATACATTTATCATGGTATTGAACTGGGTTGCAGGGTAAACAGGGCGCCCAGCTGAAGACCTAGATGGTGAGATGAATGAAACTGGGGCATTATTTGAGACTTGTACATCTGTTTGAAGGTGCAGTTAATCACAATGTTCTCGACTACTCTATAGCTTAACTGATAAGGATGTACTAAGATGAAGATGTTAAGATGTTGTTTATAGTTTTTATTATTCCCACTAACAGTAGCGTAAACCTTCCTCCCTCAACTTATCAGATCACTCAATTGCTAATGGCGTATCATAACCTATAAGAATTGCACTGAGAAGGGGATGCCGTCACTTGGCTGGCAATCACATCTTTTTATCTAGGTCCTGATGTAGGTGCTAGTGTTGTGTAGAGAGTGGTAGCAAATGAGGCATAGGATTGATGTAATGTAATGTGTATACTTGTAAAGCGCACTGTTGCCAGCCGGCGTCCTGGCGCTGTATACCGCTGGGGAACCAGTCCTGGCTTTCCCTGTGCGATGGTCCCTGCTGGGAATCCCCAAGGTGGAGCCAGGCATCCCCGGCATTGAGGGGGCCGTTGTAGAGATTAGTCAAGCTAATGCCCAGAGTTGCAGAGTGGGACCCCTGGTTAGAGTAGGCACTGACGTGAGAATTATCGAGTCCGCTGACCCTGGTCCATGACTCTGCCGCGTCGGGAATCAAACCCTGGTCCCGGGCCGACTTCTGCGTTTGGGTCTGCCGCCTCTAACCAGTGAGCCATTGAGAGATGTACCCCAGTCGGAACATGAAAACTGAGAAAACATGAAAACTGAGATTCTAATTTTTAGTAGGGTGTGGATTTTCACAATATCCATAGTACTGATTATCAAGCCTTAGAAAATCTGTTTTTATTGCTGTGCATTCGTTTGAAAATATTCAAGTTCTAATGCACTAACAGTGGACTTTTCCATCTGCAGAATATACTGAATGACCAGAGATGGCAGTACTGCGGAAGAGAATTTGTCTGCATTGCTGAGACCAAAAAAAAACAACAAGAAGCCATTTCTCAGCACTCTGCCTTCCTTAATCAATGTAAATGGTAAGTCAAACTCGAGTTAGTGGGGTCTTGGCATGATTATCTTTGTCAAGACTCTACCAAAATGGATGACGTTACGGTGATCATCATATTTTATCAGACTTTGTCTCCGTAGCTGAGAAAGCCTGCGTTAGATACCTGTGCTAACAATGTGTCATCAGAGGACATTACTGTCTTTAAGGCTGGAAAGAGTTTCCTTAATTTGGAGCGATGGCCTTACTTTCTCAAGGAGTGAAGCTCATTTGACCTGTTTCCCTGCACTCTGTGTGTGGGTCTCTGAGACTCCAGATGGATAGCTGTTTAGGATACTCGACGGTCTTGCAACTCCATCCAATTTTCAAAAGGAGCCCAATGCTTTCCCAGTATACTGCCTAGCTGCCTTGCAGTCCTAATTACATATAGTTACCTAGTGCATAATTGCTGATTTCTCCTCCTCCTGTGTTTCCTCGTCACCCAGGGCGATTGGTCACGTGCTGTCCTGACATCATAAAGCTAGAGCAGGATGTCATCTGACATGAGGGACAATCAGTTGCCTAGCAAGCACTAAGATACATTTATCATGGTATTGAACTGGGTTGCAGGGTAAACAGGGCGCCCAGCTGAAGACCTAGATGGTGAGATGAATGAAACTGGCGCATTATTTGAGACTTGTGCATCTGTTTGAAGGTGCAGTTAATCACAATGTTCTCGACTTCTCTGTAGCTTAACTGATAAGGATGTACTAAGATGAAGATGTTAAGATGTTGTTTATAGTTTTTATTATTCCCACTAACAGTAGCGTAAACCTTCCTCCCTCAACTTATCAGATCACTCAATTGCTATTGGCGTATCATAACCTATAAGAATTGCACTGAGAAGGGGATGCCATCACCTGGCTGGCAATCACATCTTTTTATCTAGGTCCTGATGTAGGTGGTAGTGTTGTTTAGAGAGTGGTAGCAAATGAGGCATAGGATTGATGTAATGTAATGTGTATACTTGTAAAGCGCACTGTTGCCAGCCGGCGTCCTGGCGCTGTATACCGCTGGGGAACCAGTCCTGGCTTTCCCTGTGGGATGGTCCCTGCTGGGAATCCCCAAGGTGGAGCCAGGCATCCCCGGCGTTGAGGGGGCCGTTGTGGAGATTAGGCAAGCTAATACCCAGAGTTGCAGAGTGGGACCCCTGGTTAGAGTAGGCACTGACGTGAGAATTATCAAATCCGCTGACCCTGGTCCATGACCCTGCCGCGTCGGGAATCGAACCCTGGTCCTGGGCCGACTTCTGCTTTTGGGTCTGCCGCCTCTAACCAGTGAGCCATTGAGAGATGTACCCCAGGCTGAACATGAAAACTGAGAAAACATGAAAACTGAGATTCTAATTTTTAGTAGGGTGTGGATTTTCACAATATCCATAGTACTGATTATCAAGCCTTAGAAAATCTGTTTTTTATTGCTGTGCATTAGTTTGAAAATATTCAAGTTCTAATGCACTAACAGTGGACTTTTCCATCTGCAGAATATACTGAATGACCAGAGATGGCAGTGCTGCGGAAGAGAATTTGTCTGCATTGCTGAGACCCAAAAAAAAAACAAGAAGCCATTTCCCAGCACTCTGCCTTCCTTCATCAATTTAAATGGTAAGTCAAACTCGAGTTAGTGGGGTCTTGGCATGATTATCTTTGTCAAGACTCTACCAAAATGGATGATGTTACGGTCATCATCATATTTTATCAGACTTTGTCTCCGAAGCTGAGAAAGCCTGTGTTAGATACCTGTGCTAACAATGTGTCATTAGAGAACATTACTGTCTTTAAGGCTGGAAAGAGTTTCCTTAATTTGGAGCGATGGCCTTACTTTCTCAAGGAGTGAAGCTCATTTGACCTGTTTCCCTGCACTCTGTGTGTGGGTCTCTGAGACTCCAGATGGATAGCTGTTTAGGATACTCGACGGTCTTGCAACTCCATCCAATTTTCAAAAGGAGCCCAATGCTTTCCCAGTATACTGCCTAGCTGCCTTGCAGTCCTAATTACATATAGTTACCTAGTGCATAATTGCTGATTTCTCCTCCTCCTGTGTTTCCTCATCACCCAGGGCGATTGGTCACGTGCTGTCCTGACATCATAAAGCTAGAGCAGGATGTCATCTGACATCAGGGACAATCAGTTGCCTAGCAAGCACTAAGATACATTTATCATGGTATTGAACTGGGTTGCAGGGTAAACAGGGCGCCCAGCTGAAGACCTAGATGGTGAGATGAATGAAACTGGCGCATTATTTGAGACTTGTGCATCTGTTTGAAGGTGCAGTTAATCACAATGTTCTCGACTTCTCTGTAGCTTAACTGATAAGGATGTACTAAGATGAAGATGTTAAGATGTTGTTTATAGTTTTTATTATTCCCACTAACAGTAGCGTAAACCTTCCTCCCTCAACTTATCAGATCACTCAATTGCTATTGGCGTATCATAACCTATAAGAATTGCACTGAGAAGGGGATGCCATCACTTGGCTGGCAATCACATCTTTTTATCTAGATCCTGATGTAGGTGCTAGTGTTGTTTAGAGAGTGGTAGCAAATGAGGCATAGGATTGATGTAATGTAATGTGTATACTTGTAAAGCGCACTGTTGCCAGCCGGCGTCCTGGTGCTGTATACCGCTGGGGAACCAGTCCTGGCTTTCCCTGTGGGATGGTCCCTGCTGGGAAGTCCCAAGGTGGAGCCAGGCATCCCCGGCGTTGAGGGGGCCGTTGTGGAGATTAGGCAAGCTAATGCCCAGAGTTGCAGAGTGGGACCCCTGGTTAGAGTAGGCACTGACGTGAGAATTATCGAGTCCGCTGACCCTGGTCCATGACCCTGCCGCGTCGGGAATCGAACCCTGGTCCTGGGCCGACTTCTGCTTTTGGGTCTGCCGCCTCTAACCAGTGAGCCATTGAGAGATGTACCCCAGGCTGAACATGAAAACTGAGAAAACATGAAAACTGAGATTCTAATTTTTAGTAGGGTGTGGATTTTCACAATATCCATAGTACTGATTATCAAGCCTTAGAAAATCTGTTTTTTATTGCTGTGCATTAGTTTGAAAATATTCAAGTTCTAATGCACTAACAGTGGACTTTTCCATCTGCAGAATATACTGAATGACCAGAGATGGCAGTGCTGCGGAAGAGAATTTGTCTGCATTGCTGAGACCAAAAAAGAAAACAAGAAGCCATTTGCCAGCACTCTGCCTTCCTTCATCAATTTAAATGGTAAGTCAAACTCGAGTTAGTGGGGTCTTGGCATGATTATCTTTGTCAAGACTCTACCAAAATGGATGATGTTACGGTCATCATCATATTTTATCAGACTTTGTCTCCGAAGCTGAGAAAGCCTGTGTTAGATACCTGTGCTAACAATGTGTCATCAGAGAACATTACTGTCTTTAAGGCTGGAAAGAGTTTCCTTAATTTGGAGCGATGGCCTTACTTTCTCAAGGAGTGAAGCTCATTTGACCTGTTTCCCTGCACTCTGTGTGTGGGTCTCTGAGACTCCAGATGGATAGCTGTTTAGGATACTCGACGGTCTTGCAACTCCATCCAATTTTCAAAAGGAGCCCAATGCTTTCCCAGTATACTGCCTAGCTGCCTCGCAGTGCTAATTACATATAGTTACCTAGTGCATAATTGCTGATGTCTCCTCCTCCTGTGTTTCCTTGTCACCGAGGGCGATTGGTCACATGCTGTCCTGACATCATAAAGCTAGAGCAGGATGTCATCTGACTTGAGGGACAATCAGTTGCCTAGCAAGCACTAAGATACATTTATCGTGGTATTGAACTGGGTTGCAGGGTAAACAGGGCGCCCAGCTGAAGACCTAGAGGGTGAGATTAATGAAACTGGCGCATTATTTGAGACTTGTGCATCTGTTTGAAGGTGCAGTTAATCACAATGTTCTCGACTTCTCTATAGCTTAACTGATAAGGATGTACTAAGATGAAGATGTTAAGATGTTGTTTATAGTTTTTATTATTCCCACTAACAGTAGCGTAAACCTTCCTCCCTCAACTTATCAGATCACTCAATTGCTATTGGCGTATCATAACCTATAAGAATTGCACTGAGAAGGGGATGCCGTCACTTGGCTGGCAATCACATCTTTTTATCTAGGTCCTGATGTAGGTGCTAGTGTTGTGTAGAGAGTGGTAGCAAATGAGGCATAGGATTGATGTAATGTAATGTGTATACTTGTAAAGCGCACTGTTGCCAGCCGGCGTCCTGGCGCTGTATACCGCTGGGGAACCAGTCCTGGCTTTCCCTGTGGGATGGTCCCTGCTGGGAATCCCCATGGTGGAGCCAGGCATCCCCGGCGTTGAGGGGTCCGTTGTGGAGATTAGGCAAGCTAATGCCCAGAGTTGCAGAGTGGGACCCCTGGTTAGAGCAGGCACTGACGTGAGAATTATCGAGTCCGCTGACCCTGGTCCATGACCCTGCCGCGTCGGGAATCGAACCCTGGTCCCGGGCCGACTTCTGCTTTTGGGTCTGCCGCCTCTAACCAGTGAGCCATTGAGAGATGTACCCCAGGCTGAACATGAAAACTGAGAAAACATGAAAACTGAGATTCTAATTTTTAGTAGGGTGTGGATTTTCACAATATCCATAGTACTGATTATCAAGCCTTAGAAAATCTGTTTTTTATTACTGTGCATTCGTTTGAAAATATTCAAGTTCTAATGCACTAACAGTGGACTTTTCCATCTGCAGAATATACTGAATGACCAGAGATGGCAGTGCTGCGGAAGAGAATTTGTCTGCATTGCTGAGACCAAAAAAAAAAACAAGAAGCCATTTCTCAGCACTCTGCCTTCCTTCATCAATTTAAATGGTAAGTCAAACTCGAGTTAGTGGGGTCTTGGCATGATTATCTTTGTCAAGACTCTACCAAAATGGATGATGTTACGGTGATCATCATATTTTATCAGACTTTGTCTCCGAAGCTGAGAAAGCCTGCGTTAGATACCTGTGCTAACAATGTGTCATCAGAGGACATTACTGTCTTTAAGGCTGGAAAGAGTTTCCTTAATTTGGAGCGATGGCCTTACTTTCTCAAGGAGTGAAGCTCATTTGACCTGTTTCCCTGCACTCTGTGTGTGGGTCTCTGATACTCCAGATGGATAGCTGTTTAGGATACTCGGCGGTCTTGCAACTCCATCCAATTTTCAAAAGGAGCCCAATGCTTTCCCAGTATACTGCCTAGCTGCCTTGCAGTCCTAATTACATATAGTTACCTAGTGCATAATTGCTGATTTCTCCTCCTCCTGTGTTTCCTCGTCACCCAGGGCGATTGGTCACGTGCTGTCCTGACATCATAAAGCTAGAGCAGGATGTCATCTGACATGAGGGACAATCAGTTGCCTAGCAAGCACTAAGATACATTTATCATGGTATTGAACTGGGTTGCAGGGTAAACAGGGCGCCCAGCTGAAGACCTAGATGGTGAGATGAATGAAACTGGCGCATTATTTGAGACTTGTGCATCTGTTTGAAGGTGCAGTTAATCACAATGTTCTCGACTTCTCTATAGCTTAACTGATAAGGATGTACTAAGATGAAGATGTTAAGATGTTGTTTATAGTTTTTATTATTCCCACTAACAGTAGCGTAAACCTTCCTCCCTCAACTTATCAGATCACTCAATTGCTATTGGCGTATCATAACCTATAAGAATTGCACTGAGAAGGGGATGCCGTCACTTGGCTGGCAATCACATCTTTTTATCTAGGTCCTGATGTAGGTGCTAGTGTTGTGTAGAGAGTGGTAGCAAATGAGGCATAGGATTGATGTAATGTAATGTGTATACTTGCAAAGCGCACTGTTGCCAGCCGGCGTCCTGGCGCTGTATACCGCTGGGGAACCAGTCCTGGCTTTCCCTGTGGGATGGTCCCTGCTGGGAATCCCCAAGGTGGAGCCAGGCATCCCCGGCGTTGAGGGGGCCGTTGTGGAGATTAGGCAAGCTAATGCCCAGAGTTGCAGAGTGGGACCCCTGGTTAGAGTAGGCACTGACGTGAGAATTATCGAGTCCGCTGACCCTGGTCCATGACCCTGCCGCGTCGGGAATCGAACCCTGGTCCTGGGCCGACTTCTGCTTTTGGGTCTGCCGCCTCTAACCAGTGAGCCATTGAGAGATGTACCCCAGGCTGAACATGAAAACTGAGAAAACATGAAAACTGAGATTCTAATTTTTAGTAGGGTGTGGATTTTCACAATATCCATAGTACTGATTATCAAGCCTTAGAAAATCTGTTTTTTATTACTGTGCATTCGTTTGAAAATATTCAAGTTCTAATGCACTAACAGTGGACTTTTCCATCTGCAGAATATACTGAATGACCAGAGATGGCAGTGCTGCGGAAGAGAATTTGTCTGCATTGCTGAGACCCAAAAAAAAACCATGAAGCCTTTTCTCAGCACTCTGCCTTCCTTCATCAATTTAAATGGTAAGTCAAACTCGAGTTAGTGGGGTCTTGGCATGATTATCTTTGTCAAGACTCTACCAAAATGGATGACCTTACGGTGATCATCATATTTTATCAGACTTTGTCTCCGAAGCTGAGAAAGCCTGCGTTAGATACCTGTGCTAACAATGTGTCATCAGAGGACATTACTGTCTTTAAGGCTGGAAAGAGTTTCCTTAATTTGGAGCCATGGCCTTACTTTCTCAAGGAGTGAAGCTCATTTGACCTGTTTCCCTGCACTCTGTGTCTGGGTCTCTGATACTCCAGATGGATAGCTGTTTAGGATACTCGGCGGTCTTGCAACTCCATCCAATTTTCAAAAGGAGCCCAATGCTTTCCCAGTATATTGCCAGCTGCCTCGCAGTGCTAATTACATATAGTTACCTAGTGCATAATTGCTGATGTCTCCTCCTCCTGTGTTTCCTTGTCACCGAGGGCGATTGGTCACATGCTGTCCTGACATCATAAAGCTAGAGCAGGATGTCATCTGACATGAGGGACAATCAGTTGCCTAGCAGGCACTAAGATACATTTATCGTGGTATTGAACTGGGTTGCAGGGTAAACAGGGCGCCCAGCTGAAGACCTAGAGGGTGAGATTAATGAAACTGGCGCATTATTTGAGACTTGTGCATCTGTTTGAAGGTGCAGTTAATCACAATGTTCTCGACTTCTCTATAGCTTAACTGATAAGGATGTACTAAGATGAAGATGTTAAGATGTTGTTTATAGTTTTTATTATTCCCACTAACAGTAGCGTAAACCTTCCTCCCTCAACTTATCAGATCACTCAATTGCTATTGGCGTATCATAACCTATAAGAATTGCACTGAGAAGGGGATGCCGTCACTTGGCTGGCAATCACATCTTTTTATCTAGGTCCTGATGTAGGTGCTAGTGTTGTTTAGAGAGTGGTAGCAAATGAGGCATAGGATTGATGTAATGTAATGTGTATACTTGCAAAGCGCACTGTTGCCAGCCGGCGTCCTGGCGCTGTATACCGCTGGGGAACCAGTCCTGGCTTTCCCTGTGGGATGGTCCCTGCTGGGAATCCCCAAGGTGGAGCCAGGCATCCCCGGCGTTGAGGGGGCCGTTGTGGAGATTAGGCAAGCTAATGCCCAGAGTTGCAGAGTGGGACCCCTGGTTAGAGTAGGCACTGACGTGAGAATTATCGAGTCCGCTGACCCTGGTCCATGACCCTGCCGCGTCGGGAATCGAACCCTGGTCCTGGGCCGACTTCTGCTTTTGGGTCTGCCGCCTCTAACCAGTGAGCCATTGAGAGATGTACCCCAGGCTGAACATGAAAACTGAGAAAACATGAAAACTGAGATTCTAATTTTTAGTAGGGTGTGGATTTTCACAATATCCATAGTACTGATTATCAAGCCTTAGAAAATCTGTTTTTTATTACTGTGCATTCGTTTGAAAATATTCAAGTTCTAATGCACTAACAGTGGACTTTTCCATCTGCAGAATATACTGAATGACCAGAGATGGCAGTGCTGCGGAAGAGAATTTGTCTGCATTGCTGAGACCCAAAAAAAAACCATGAAGCCTTTTCTCAGCACTCTGCCTTCCTTCATCAATTTAAATGGTAAGTCAAACTCGAGTTAGTGGGGTCTTGGCATGATTATCTTTGTCAAGACTCTACCAAAATGGATGACCTTACGGTGATCATCATATTTTATCAGACTTTGTCTCCGAAGCTGAGAAAGCCTGCGTTAGATACCTGTGCTAACAATGTGTCATCAGAGGACATTACTGTCTTTAAGGCTGGAAAGAGTTTCCTTAATTTGGAGCCATGGCCTTACTTTCTCAAGGAGTGAAGCTCATTTGACCTGTTTCCCTGCACTCTGTGTCTGGGTCTCTGATACTCCAGATGGATAGCTGTTTAGGATACTCGGCGGTCTTGCAACTCCATCCAATTTTCAAAAGGAGCCCAATGCTTTCCCAGTATACTGCCAGCTGCCTCGCAGTGCTAATTACATATAGTTACCTAGTGCATAATTGCTGATGTCTCCTCCTCCTGTGTTTCCTTGTCACCGAGGGCGATTGGTCACATGCTGTCCTGACATCATAAAGCTAGAGCAGGATGTCATCTGACATGAGGGACAATCAGTTGCCTAGCAAGCACTAAGATACATTTATCGTGGTATTGAACTGGGTTGCAGGGTAAACAGGGCGCCCAGCTGAAGACCTAGAGGGTGAGATTAATGAAACTGGCGCATTATTTGAGACTTGTGCATCTGTTTGAAGGTGCAGTTAATCACAATGTTCTCGACTTCTCTATAGCTTAACTGATAAGGATGTACTAAGATGAAGATGTTAAGATGTTGTTTATAGTTTTTATTATTCCCACTAACAGTAGCGTAAACCTTCCTCCCTCAACTTATCAGATCACTCAATTGCTATTGGCGTATCATAACCTATAAGAATTGCACTGAGAAGGGGATGCCATCACTTGGCTGGCAATCACATCTTTTTATCTAGGTCCTGATGTAGGTGCTAGTGTTGTTTAGAGAGTGGTAGCAAATGAGGCATAGGATTGATGTAATGTAATGTGTATACTTGTAAAGCGCACTGTTGCCAGCCGGCGTCCTGGCGCTGTATACCGCTGGGGAACCAGTCCTGGCTTTCCCTGTGGGATGGTCCCTGCTGGGAATCCCCAAGGTGGAGCCAGGCATCCCCGGCGTTGAGGGGGCCGTTGTGGAGATTAGGCAAGCTAATGCCCAGAGTTGCAGAGTGGGACCCCTGGTTAGAGTAGGCACTGACGTGAGAATTATCGAGTCCGCTGACCCTGGTCCATGACCCTGCCCCGTCGGGAATCAAACCCTGGTCCCGGGCCGACTTCTGCTTTTGGGTCTGCCGCCTCTAACCAGTGAGCCATTGAGAGATGTACCCCAGTCGGAACATGAAAACTGAGAAAACATGAAAACTGAGATTCTAATTTTTAGTCGGGTGTGGATTTTCACAATATCCATAGTACTGATTATCAAGCCTTAGAAAATCTGTTTTTTTATTACTGTGCATTCGTTTGAAAATATTCAAGTTCTAATGCACTAACAGTGGACTTTTCCATCTGCAGAATATACTGAATGACCAGAGATGGCAGTGCTGCGGAAGAGAATTTGTCTGCATTGCTGAGACCAAAAAAAAAACCATGAAGCCTTTTCTCAGCACTCTGCCTTCCTTCATCAATTTAAATGGTAAGTCAAACTCGAGTTAGTGGGGTCTTGGCATGATTATCTTTGTCAAGACTCTACCAAAATGGATGACCTTACGGTGATCATCATATTTTATCAGACTTTGTCTCCGAAGCTGAGAAAGCCTGCGTTAGATACCTGTGCTAACAATGTGTCATCAGAGGACATTACTGTCTTTAAGGCTGGAAAGAGTTTCCTTAATTTGGAGCCATGGCCTTACTTTCTCAAGGAGTGAAGCTCATTTGACCTGTTTCCCTGCACTCTGTGTGTGGGTCTCTGATACTCCAGATGGATAGCTGTTTAGGATACTCGGCGGTCTTGCAACTCCATCCAATTTTCAAAAGGAGCCCAATGCTTTCCCAGTATACTGCCTAGCTGCCTTGCAGTCTTAATTACATATAGTTACCTAGTGCATAATTGCTGATTTCTCCTCCTCCTGTGTATCCTCGTCACCCAGGGCGATTGGTCACGTGCTGTCCTGACATAATAAAGCTAGAGCAGGATGTCATCTGACATCAGGGACAATCAGTTGCCTAGCAAGCACTAAGATACATTTATCATGGTATTGAACTGGGTTGCAGGGTAAACAGGGCGCCCAGCTGAAGACCTAGATGGTGAGATGAATGAAACTGGCGCATTATTTGAGACTTGTGCATCTGTTTGAAGGTGCAGTTAATCACAATGTTCTCGACTTCTCTATAGCTTAACTGATAAGGATGTACTAAGATGAAGATGTTAAGATGTTGTTTATAGTTTTTATTATTCCCACTAACAGTAGCGTAAACCTTCCTCCCTCAACTTATCAGATCACTCAATTGCTATTGGTGTATCATAAACTATAAGAATTGCACTGAGAAGGGGATGCCATCACTTGGCTGGCAATCACATCTTTTTATCTAGGTCCTGATGTAGGTGCTAGTGTTGTTTAGAGAGTGGTAGCAAATGAGGCATAGGATTGATGTAATGTAATGTGTATACTTGTAAAGCGCACTGTTGCCAGCCGGCGTCCTGGCGCTGTATACCGCTGGGGAACCAGTCCTGGCTTTCCCTGTGGGATGGTCCCTGCTGGGAATCCCCATGGTGGAGCCAGGCATCCCCGGCGTTGAGGGGTCCGTTGTGGAGATTAGGCAAGCTAATGCCCAGAGTTGCAGAGTGGGACCCCTGGTTAGAGTAGGCACTGACGTGAGAATTATCGAGTCCGCTGACCCTGGTCCATGACCCTGCCGCGTCGGGAATCGAACCCTGGTCCCGGGCCGACTTCTGCTTTTGGGTCTGCCGCCTCTAACCAGTGAGCCATTGAGAGATGTACCCCAGGCTGAACATGAAAACTGAGAAAACATGAAAACTGAGATTCTAATTTTTAGTAGGGTGTGGATTTTCACAATATCCATAGTACTGATTATCAAGCCTTAGAAAATCTGTTTTTTATTACTGTGCATTCGTTTGAAAATATTCAAGTTCTAATGCACTAACAGTGGACTTTTCCATCTGCAGAATATACTGAATGACCAGAGATGGCAGTGCTGCGGAAGAGAATTTGTCTGCATTGCTGAGACCAAAAAAAAAAACAAGAAGCCATTTCTCAGCACTCTGCCTTCCTTCATCAATTTAAATGGTAAGTCAAACTCGAGTTAGTGGGGTCTTGGCATGATTATCTTTGTCAAGACTCTACCAAAATGGATGATGTTACGGTGATCATCATATTTTATCAGACTTTGTCTCCGAAGCTGAGAAAGCCTGCGTTAGATACCTGTGCTAACAATGTGTCATCAGAGGACATTACTGTCTTTAAGGCTGGAAAGAGTTTCCTTAATTTGGAGCGATGGCCTTACTTTCTCAAGGAGTGAAGCTCATTTGACCTGTTTCCCTGCACTCTGTGTGTGGGTCTCTGATACTCCAGATGGATAGCTGTTTAGGATACTCGGCGGTCTTGCAACTCCATCCAATTTTCAAAAGGAGCCCAATGCTTTCCCAGTATACTGCCTAGCTGCCTTGCAGTCCTAATTACATATAGTTACCTAGTGCATAATTGCTGATTTCTCCTCCTCCTGTGTTTCCTCGTCACCCAGGGCGATTGGTCACGTGCTGTCCTGACATCATAAAGCTAGAGCAGGATGTCATCTGACATGAGGGACAATCAGTTGCCTAGCAAGCACTAAGATACATTTATCATGGTATCGAACTGGGTTGCAGGGTAAACAGGGCGCCCAGCTGAAGACCTAGATGGTGAGATGAATGAAACTGGCGCATTATTTGAGACTTGTGCATCTGTTTGAAGGTGCAGTTAATCACAATGTTCTCGACTTCTCTATAGCTTAACTGATAAGGATGTACTAAGATGAAGATGTTAAGATGTTGCTTATAGTTTTTATTATTCCCACTAACAGTAGCGTAAACCTTCCTCCCTCAACTTATCAGATCACTCAATTGCTATTGGCCTATCATAACCTATAACAATTGCACTGAGAAGGGGATGCCGTCACTTGGCTGGCAATCACATCTTTTTATCTAGGTCCTGATGTAGGTGCTAGTGTTGTGTAGAGAGTGGTAGCAAATGAGGCATAGGATTGATGTAATGTAATGTGTATACTTGTAAAGCGCACTGTTGCCAGCCGGCGTCCTGGCGCTGTATACCGCTGGGGAACCAGTCCTGGCTTTCCCTGTGGGATGGTTCCTGCTGGGAATCCCCAAGGTTGAGCCAGGCATCCCCGGCGTTGAGGGGGCCGTTGTGGAGATTAGGCAAGCTAATGCCCAGAGTTGCAGAGTGGGACCCCTGGTTAGAGTAGGCACCCACGTGAGAATTATCGAGTCCGCTGACCCTGGTCCATGACCCTGCCGCGTCGGGAATCGAACCCTGGTCCTGGGCCGACTTCTGCTTTTGGGTCTGCCGCCTCTAACCAGTGAGCCATTGAGAGATGTACCCCAGGCTGAACATGAAAACTGAGAAAACATGAAAACTGAGATTCAAATTTTTAGTAGGGTGTGGATTTTCACAATATCCATAGTACTGATTATCAAGCCTTAGAAAATCTGTTTTTTATTACTGTGCATTCGTTTGAAAATATTCAAGTTCTAATGCACTAACAGTGGACTTTTCCATCTGCAGAATATACTGAATGACCAGAGATGGCAGTGCTGCGGAAGAGAATTTGTCTGCATTGCTGAGACCCAAAAAAAAACCATGAAGCCTTTTCTCAGCACTCTGCCTTCCTTCATCAATTTAAATGGTAAGTCAAACTCGAGTTAGTGGGGTCTTGGCATGATTATCTTTGTCAAGACTCTACCAAAATGGATGACCTTACGGTGATCATCATATTTTATCAGACTTTGTCTCCGAAGCTGAGAAAGCCTGCGTTAGATACCTGTGCTAACAATGTGTCATCAGAGGACATTACTGTCTTTAAGGCTGGAAAGAGTTTCCTTAATTTGGAGCCATGGCCTTACTTTCTCAAGGAGTGAAGCTCATTTGACCTGTTTCCCTGCACTCTGTGTCTGGGTCTCTGATACTCCAGATGGATAGCTGTTTAGGATACTCGGCGGTCTTGCAACTCCATCCAATTTTCAAAAGGAGCCCAATGCTTTCCCAGTATACTGCCAGCTGCCTCGCAGTGCTAATTACATATAGTTACCTAGTGCATAATTGCTGATGTCTCCTCCTCCTGTGTTTCCTTGTCACCGAGGGCGATTGGTCACATGCTGTCCTGACATCATAAAGCTAGAGCAGGATGTCATCTGACATGAGGGACAATCAGTTGCCTAGCAAGCACTAAGATACATTTATCGTGGTATTGAACTGGGTTGCAGGGTAAACAGGGCGCCCAGCTGAAGACCTAGAGGGTGAGATTAATGAAACTGGCGCATTATTTGAGACTTGTGCATCTGTTTGAAGGTGCAGTTAATCACAATGTTCTCGACTTCTCTATAGCTTAACTGATAAGGATGTACTAAGATGAAGATGTTAAGATGTTGTTTATAGTTTTTATTATTCCCACTAACAGTAGCGTAAACCTTCCTCCCTCAACTTATCAGATCACTCAATTGCTATTGGCGTATCATAACCTATAAGAATTGCACTGAGAAGGGGATGCCATCACTTGGCTGGCAATCACATCTTTTTATCTAGGTCCTGATGTAGGTGCTAGTGTTGTTTAGAGAGTGGTAGCAAATGAGTCATAGGATTGATGTAATGTAATGTGTATACTTGTAAAGCGCACTGTTGCCAGCCGGCGTCCTGGCGCTGTATACCGCTGGGGAACCAGTCCTGGCTTTCCCTGTGGGATGGTCCCTGCTGGGAATCCCCAAGGTGGAGCCAGGCATCCCCGGCGTTGAGGGGGCCGTTGTGGAGATTAGGCAAGCTAATGCCCAGAGTTGCAGAGTGGGACCCCTGGTTAGAGTAGGCACTGACGTGAGAATTATCGAGTCCGCTGACCCTGGTCCATGACCCTGCCCCGTCGGGAATCAAACCCTGGTCCCGGGCCGACTTCTGCTTTTGGGTCTGCCGCCTCTAACCAGTGAGCCATTGAGAGATGTACCCCAGTCGGAACATGAAAACTGAGAAAACATGAAAACTGAGATTCTAATTTTTAGTAGGGTGTGGATTTTCACAATATCCATAGTACTGATTATCAAGCCTTAGAAAATCTGTTTTTTATTGCTGTGCATTCGTTTGAAAATATTCAAGTTCTAATGCACTAACAGTGGACTTTTCCATCTGCAGAATATACTGAATGACCAGAGATGGCAGTGCTGCGGAAGAGAATTTGCCTGCATTGCTGAGACCCAAAAAAAAAAACAAGAAGCCATTTCTCAGCACTCTGCCTTCCTTCATCAATTTAAATGGTAAGTCAAACTCGAGTTAGTGGGGTCTTGGCATGATTATCTTTGTCAAGACTCTACCAAAATGGATGACCTTACGGTGATCATCATATTTTATCAAACTTTGTCTCCGAAGCTGAGAAAGCCTGCGTTAGATACCTGTGCTAACAATGTGTCATCAGAGGACATTACTGTCTTTAAGGCTGGAAAGAGTTTCCTTAATTTGGAGCCATGGCCTTACTTTCTCAAGGAGTGAAGCTCATTTGACCTGTTTCCCTGCACTCTGTGTGTGGGTCTCTGATACTCCAGATGGATAGCTGTTTAGGATACTCGGCGGTCTTGCAACTCCATCCAATTTTCAAAAGGAGCCCAATGCTTTCCCAGTATACTGCCTAGCTGCCTTGCAGTCCTAATTACATATAGTTACCTAGTGCATAATTGCTGATGTCTCCTCCTCCTGTGTTTCCTCGTCACCCAGGGCGATTGGTCACGTGCTGTCCTGACATCATAAAGCTAGAGCAGGATGTCATCTGACATGAGGGACAATCAGTTGCCTAGCAAGCACTAAGATACATTTATCGTGGTATTGAACTGGGTTGCAGGGTAAACAGGGCGCCCAGCTGAAGACCTAGATGGTGAGATGAATGAAACTGGCGCATTATTTGAGACTTGTGCATCTGTTTGAAGGTGCAGTTAATCACAATGTTCTCGACTTCTCTATAGCTTAACTGATAAGGATGTACTAAGATGAAGATGTTAAGATGTTGTTTATAGTTTTTATTATTCCCACTAACAGTAGCGTAAACCTTCCTCCCTCAACTTATCAGATCACTCAATTGCTATTGGCGTATCATAACCTATAAGAATTGCACTGAAAAGGGGATGCCATCACTTGGCTGGCAATCACATCTTTTTATCTAGGTCCTGATGTAGGTGCTAGTGTTGTTTAGAGAGTGGTAGCAAATGAGGCATAGGATTGATGTAATGTAATGTGTATACTTGTAAAGCGCACTGTTACCAGCCGGCGTCCTGGCGCTGTATACCGCTGGGGAACCAGTCCTGGCTTTCCCTGTGGGATGGTCCCTGCTGGGAATCCCCATGCTGGAGCCAGGCATCCCAGGCGTTGAGGGGGCCGTTGTGGAGATTAGGCAAGCTAATGCCCAGAGTTGCAGAGTGGGACCCCTGGTTAGAGTAGGCACTGACGTGAGAATTATAGAGTCCGCTGACCCTGGTCCATGACCCTGCCGCGTCGGGAATCGAACCCTGGTCCTGGGCCGACTTCTGCTTTTGGGTCTGCCGCCTCTAACCAGTGAGCCATTGAGAGATGTACCCCAGGCTGAACATGAAAACTGAGAAAACATGAAAACTGAGATTCTAATTTTTAGTAGGGTGTGGATTTTCACAATATCCATAGTACTGATTATCAAGCCTTAGAAAATCTGTTTTTTATTGCTGTGCATTCGTTTGAAAATATTCAAGTTCTAATGCACTAACAGTGGACTTTTCCATCTGCAGAATATACTGAATGACCAGAGATGGCAGTGCTGCGGAAGAGAATTTGTCTGCATTGCTGAGACCAAAAAAAAAAACATGAAGCCATTTCTCAGCACTCTGCCTTCCTTCATCAATTTAAATGGTAAGTCAAACTCGAGTTAGTGGGGTCTTGGCATGATTATCTTTGTCAAGACTCTACCAAAATGGATGACCTTACGGTGATCATCATATTTTATCAGACTTTGTCTCCGAAGCTGAGAAAGCCTGCGTTAGATACCTGTGCTAACAATGTGTCATCAGAGGACATTACTGTCTTTAAGGCTGGAAAGAGTTTCCTTAATTTGGAGCCATGGCCTTACTTTCTCAAGGAGTGAAGCTCATTTGACCTGTTTCCCTGCACTCTGTGTGTGGGTCTCTGATACTCCAGATGGATAGCTGTTTAGGATACTCGGCGGTCTTGCAACTCCATCCAATTTTCAAAAGGAGCCCAATGCTTTCCCAGTATACTGCCTAGCTGCCTTGCAGTCCTAATTACATATAGTTACCTAGTGCATAATTGCTGATGTCTCCTCCTCCTGTGTTTCCTCGTCACCCAGGGCGATTGGTCACGTGCTGTCCTGACATCATAAAGCTAGAGCAGGATGTCATCTGACATGAGGGACAATCAGTTGCCTAGCAAGCACTAAGATACATTTATCGTGGTATTGAACTGGGTTGCAGGGTAAACAGGGCGCCCAGCTGAAGACCTAGATGGTGAGATTAATGAAACTGGCGCATTATTTGAGACTTGTGCATCTGTTTGAAGGTGCAGTTAATCACAATGTTCTCGACTTCTCTATAGCTTAACTGATAAGGATGTACTAAGATGAAGATGTTAAGATGTTGTTTATAGTTTTTATTATTCCCACTAACAGTAGCGTAAACCTTCCTCCCTCAACTTATCAGATCACTCAATTGCTATTGGCGTATCATAACCTATAAGAATTGCACTGAGAAGGGGATGCCATCACTTGGCTGGCAATCACATCTTTTTATCTAGGTCCTGATGTAGGTGCTAGTGTTGTTTAGAGAGTGGTAGCAAATGAGGCATAGGATTGATGTAATGTAATGTGTATACTTGTAAAGCGCACTGTTACCAGCCGGCGTCCTGGCGCTGTATACCGCTGGGGAACCAGTCCTGGCTTTCCCTGTGGGATGGTCCCTGCTGGGAATCCCCATGCTGGAGCCAGGCATCCCCGGCGTTGAGGGGGCCGTTGTGGAGATTAGGCAAGCTAATGCCCAGAGTTGCAGAGTGGGACCCCTGGTTAGAGTAGGCACTGACGTGAGAATTATCGAGTCCGCTGACCCTGGTCCATGACCCTGCCGCGTCGGGAATCGAACCCTGGTCCTGGGCCGACTTCTGCTTTTGGGTCTGCCGCCTCTAACCAGTGAGCCATTGAGAGATGTACCCCAGGCTGAACATGAAAACTGAGAAAACATGAAAACTGAGATTCTAATTTTTAGTAGGGTGTGGATTTTCACAATATCCATAGTACTGATTATCAAGCCTTAGAAAATCTGTTTTTTATTACTGTGCATTCGTTTGAAAATATTCAAGTTCTAATGCACTAACAGTGGACTTTTCCATCTGCAGAATATACTGAATGACCAGAGATGGCAGTGCTGCGGAAGAGAATTTGTCTGCATTGCTGAGACCAAAAAAAAAAACCAAGAAGCCATTTCTCAGCACTCTGCCTTCCTTCATCAATTTAAATGGTAAGTCAAACTCGAGTTAGTGGGGTCTTGGCATGATTATCTTTGTCAAGACTCTACCAAAATGGATGACGTTACGGTGATCATCATATTTGATCAGACTTTGTCTCTGAAGCTGAGAAAGCCTGCGTTAGATACCTGTGCTAACAATGTGTCATCAGAGGACATTACTGTCTTTAAGGCTGGAAAGAGTTTCCTTAATTCGGAGCCATGGCCTTACTTTCTCAAGGAGTGAAGCTCATTTGACCTGTTTCCCTGCACTCTGTGTGTGGGTCTCTGATACTCCAGATGGATAGCTGTTTAGGATACTCGGCGGTCTTGCAACTCCATCCAATTTTCAAAAGGAGCCCAATGCTTTCCCAGTATACTGCCTAGCTGCCTTGCAGTCCTAATTACATATAGTTACCTAGTGCATAATTGCTGATGTCTCCTCCTCCTGTGTTTCCTCGTCACCCAGGGCGATTGGTCACGTGCTGTCCTGACATCATAAAGCTAGAGCAGGATGTCATCTGACATGAGGGACAATCAGTTGCCTAGCAAGCACCAAGATACATTTATCGTGGTATTGAACTGGGTTGCAGGGTAAACAGGGCGCCCAGCTGAAGACCTAGATGGTGAGATGAATGAAACTGGCGCATTATTTGAGACTTGTGCATCTGTTTGAAGGTGCAGTTAATCACAATGTTCTCGACTTCTCTATAGCTTAACTGATAAGGATGTACTAAGATGAAGATGTTAAGATGTTGTTTATAGTTTTTATTATTCCCACTAACAGTAGCGTAAACCTTCCTCCCTCAACTTATCAGATCACTCAATTGCTATTGGCGTATCATAAACTATAAGAATTGCACTGAGAAGGGGATGCCATCACTTGGCTGGCAATCACATCTTTTTATCTAGGTCCTGATGTAGGTGCTAGTGTTGTTTAGAGAGTGGTAGCAAATGAGGCATAGGATTGATGTAATGTAATGTGTATACTTGTAAAGCGCACTGTTACCAGCCGGCGTCCTGGCGCTGTATACCGCTGGGGAACCAGTCCTGGCTTTCCCTGTGGGATGGTCCCTGCTGGGAATCCCCATGCTGGAGCCAGGCATCCCAGGCGTTGAGGGGGCCGTTGTGGAGATTAGGCAAGCTAATGCCCAGAGTTGCAGAGTGGGACCCCTGGTTAGAGTAGGCACTGACGTGAGAATTATCGAGTCCGCTGACCCTGGTCCATGACCCTGCCGCGTCGGGAATCAAACCCTGGTCCCGGGCCGACTTCTGCTTTTGGGTCTGCCGCCTCTAACCAGTGAGCCATTGAGAGATGTACCCCAGTCGGAACATGAAAACTGAGAAAACATGAAAACTGAGATTCTAATTTTTAGTAGGGTGTGGATTTTCACAATATCCATAGTACTGATTATCAAGCCTTAGAAAATCTGTCTTTTATTGCTGTGCATTCGTTTGGAAATATTCAAGTTCTAATGCACTAACAGTGGACTTTTCCATCTGCAGAATATACTGAATGACCAGAGATGGCAGTGCTGCGGAAGAGAATTTGTCTGCATTGCTGAGACCAAAAAAAAAACCAAGAAGCCATTTCTCAGCACTCTGCCTTCCTTCATCAATTTAAATGGTAAGTCAAACTCGAGTTAGTGGGGTCTTGGCATGATTATCTTTGTCAAGACTCTACCAAAATGGATGACGTTACGGTGATCATCATATTTTATCAGACTTTGTCTCCGAAGCTGAGAAAGCCTGCGTTAGATACCTGTGCTAACAATGTGTCATCAGAGGACATTACTGTCTTTAAGGCTGGAAAGAGTTTCCTTAATTTGGAGCGATGGCCTTACTTTCTCAAGGAGTGAAGCTCATTTGACCTGTTTCCCTGCACTCTGTGTGTGGGTCTCTGATACTCCAGATGGATAGCTGTTTAGGATACTCGGCGGTCTTGCAACTCCATCCAATTTTCAAAAGGATCCCAATGCTTTCCCAGTATACTGCCTAGCTGCCTTGCAGTCCTAATTACATATAGTTACCTAGTGCATAATTGCTGATGTCTCCTCCTCCTGTGTTTCCTCGTCACCCAGGGCGATTGGTCACGTGCTGTCCTGACATCATAAAGCTAGAGCAGGATGTCATCTGACATGAGGGACAATCAGTTGCCTAGCAAGCACTAAGATACATTTATCATGGTATTGAACTGGGTTGCAGGGTAAACAGGGCGCCCAGCTGAAGACCTAGATGGTGAGATGAATGAAACTGGCGCATTATTTGAGACTTGTGCATCTGTTTGAAGGTGCAGTTAATCACAATGTTCTCGACTTCTCTATAGCTTAACTGATAAGGATGTACTAAGATGAAGATGTTAAGATGTTGTTTATAGTTTTTATTATTCCCACTAACAGTAGCGTAAACCTTCCTCCCTCAACTTATCAGATCACTCAATTGCTATTGGCGTATCATAACCTATAAGAATTGCACTGAGAAGGGGATGCCATCACTTGGCTGGCATTCACATCTTTTTATCTAGGTCCTGATGTAGGTGCTAGTGTTGTTTAGAGAGTGGTAGCAAATGAGGCATAGGATTGATGTAATGTAATGTGTATACTTGTAAAGCGCACTGTTGCCAGCCGGCGTCCTGGCGCTGTATACCGCTGGGGAACCAGTCCTGGCTTTCCCTGTGGGATGGTCCCTGCTGGGAATCCCCAAGGTGGAGCCAGGCATCCCCGGCGTTGAGGGGGCCGTTGTGGAGATTAGGCAAGCTAATGCCCAGAGTTGCAGAGTGGGACCCCTGGTTAGAGTAGGCACTGACGTGAGAATTATCGAGTCCGCTGACCCTGGTCCATGACCCTGCCGCGTCGGGAATCAAACCCTGGTCCCGGGCCGACTTCTGCTTTTGGGTCTGCCGCCTCTAACCAGTGAGCCATTGAGAGATGTACCCCAGTCGGAACATGAAAACATGAAAACTGAGATTCTAATTTTTAGTAGGGTGTGGATTTTCACAATATCCATAGTACTGATTATCAAGCCTTAGAAAATCTGTTTTTTATTGCTGAGCATTCGTTTGAAAATATTCAAGTTCTAATGCACTAACAGTGGACTTTTCCATCTGCAGAATATACTGAATGACCAGAGATGGCAGTGCTGCGGAAGAGAATTTGTCTGCATTGTTGAGACCAAAAAAAAAACAAGAAGCCATTTCTCAGCACTCTGCCTTCCTTCATCAATTTAAATGGTAAGTCAAACTCGAGTTAGTGGGGTCTTGGCATGATTATCTTTGTCAAGACTCTACCAAAATGGATGATGTTACGGTGATCATCATATTTTATTAGACTTTGTCTCCGAAGCTGAGAAAGCCTGCGTTAGATACCTGTGCTAACAATGTGTCATCAGAGGACATTACTGTCTTTAAGGCTGGAAAGAGTTTCCTTAATTTGGAGCGATGGCCTTACTTTCTCAAGGAGTGAAGCTCATTTGACCTGTTTCCCTGCACTCTGTGTGTGGGTCTCTGATACTCCAGATGGATAGCTGTTTAGGATACTCGGCGGTCTTGCAACTCCATCCAATTTTCAAAAGGAGCCCAATGCTTTCCCAGTATACTGCCTAGCTGCCTTGCAGTCCTAATTACATATAGTTACCTAGTGCATAATTGCTGATGTCTCCTCCTCCTGTGTTTACTCGTCACCCAGGGCGATTGGTCACGTGCTGTCCTGACATCATAAAGCTAGAGCAGGATGTCATCTGACATGAGGGACAATCAGTTGCCTAGCAAGCACTAAGATACATTTATCATGGTATTGAACTGGGTTGCAGGGTAAACAGGGCGCCCAGCTGAAGACCTAGATGGTGAGATGAATGAAACTGGTGCATTATTTGAGACTTGTGCATCTGTTTGAAGGTGCAGTTAATCACAATGTTCTCGACTTCTCTATAGCTTAACTGATAAGGATGTACTAAGATGAAGATGTTAACCCCTTCGACGCTCATGACGAGCTGGGCTCGTCATGAGGTAGCCTCCTCGCACGCTCATGACGAGCCCAGCTCGTCATGTAAAGTGCGGTTTTAAAAAACTCAGCACAGGAGCAGAATTCCGCTAGCGCGCATGTGGTTAAGATGTTGTTTATAGTTTTTATTATTCCCACTAACAGTAGCGTAAACCTTCCTCCCTCAACTTATCAGATCACTCAATTGCTATTGGCGTATCATAACCTATAAGAATTGCACTGAGAAGGGGATGCCGTCACTTGGCTGGCAATCACATCTTTTTATCTAGGTCCTGATGTAGGTGCTAGTGTTGTGTAGAGAGTGGTAGCAAATGAGGCATAGGATTGATGTAATGTAATGTGTATACTTGTAAAGCGCACTGTTGCCAGCCGGCGTCCTGGCGCTGTATACCGCTGGGGAACCAGTCCTGGCTTTCCCTGTGCGATGGTCCCTGCTGGGAATCCCCAAGGTGGAGCCAGGCATCCCCGGCGTTGAGGGGGCCGTTGTAGAGATTAGCCAAGCTAATGCCCAGAGTTGCAGAGTGGGACCCCTGGTTAGAGTAGGCACCGACGTGAGAATTATCGAGTCCGCTGACCCTGGTCCATGACCCTGACGCGTCGGGAATCGAACCCTGGTCCTGGGCCGACTTCTGCTTTTGGGTCTGCCGCCTCTAACCAGTGAGCCATTGAGAGATGTACCCCAGGCTGAACATGAAAACTGAGAAAACATGAAAACTGAGATTCTAATTTTTAGTATGGTGTGGATTTTCACAATATCCATAGTACTGATTATCAAGCCTTAGAAAATCTGTTTTTTATTGCTGAGCATTCGTTTGAAAATATTCAAGTTCTAATGCACTAACAGTGGACTTTTCCATCTGCAGAATATACTGAATGACCAGAGATGGCAGTGCTGCGGAAGAGAATTTGTCTGCATTGTTGAGACCAAAAAAAAAACAAGAAGCCATTTCTCAGCACTCTGCCTTCCTTCATCAATTTAAATGGTAAGTCAAACTCGAGTTAGTGGGGTCTTGGCATGATTATCTTTGTCAAGACTCTACCAAAATGGATGATGTTACGGTGATCATCATATTTTATTAGACTTTGTCTCCGAAGCTGAGAAAGCCTGCGTTAGATACCTGTGCTAACAATGTGTCATCAGAGGACATTACTGTCTTTAAGGCTGGAAAGAGTTTCCTTAATTTGGAGCGATGGCCTTACTTTCTCAAGGAGTGAAGCTCATTTGACCTGTTTCCCTGCACTCTGTGTGTGGGTCTCTGATACTCCAGATGGATAGCTGTTAAAGATACTCTGCGGTCTTGCAACTCCATCCAAATTTCAAAAGGATCCCAATGCTTTCCCAGTATACTGCCTAGCTGCCTTGCAGTCCTAATTACATATAGTTACCTAGTGCATAATTGCTGATGTCTCCTCCTCCTGTGTTTCCTCGTCACCCAGGGCGATTGGTCACGTGCTGTCCTGACATCATAAAGCTAGAGCAGGATGTCATCTGACATCAGGGACAATCAGTTGCCTAGCAAGCACCAAGATACATTTATCATGGTATTGAACTGGGTTGCAGGGTAAACAGGGCGCCCAGCTGAAGACCTAGATGGTGAGATGAATGAAACTGGGGCATTATTTGAGACTTGTACATCTGTTTGAAGGTGCAGTTAATCACAATGTTCTCGACTACTCTATAGCTTAACTGATAAGGATGTACTAAGATGAAGATGTTAAGATGTTGTTTATAGTTTTTATTATTCCCACTAACAGTAGCGTAAACCTTCCTCCCTCAACTTATCAGATCACTCAATTGCTAATGGCGTATCATAACCTATAAGAATTGCACTGAGAAGGGGATGCCGTCACTTGGCTGGCAATCACATCTTTTTATCTAGGTCCTGATGTAGGTGCTAGTGTTGTGTAGAGAGTGGTAGCAAATGAGGCATAGGATTGATGTAATGTAATGTGTATACTTGTAAAGCGCACTGTTGCCAGCCGGCGTCCTGGCGCTGTATACCGCTGGGGAACCAGTCCTGGCTTTCCCTGTGCGATGGTCCCTGCTGGGAATCCCCAAGGTGGAGCCAGGCATCCCCGGCATTGAGGGGGCCGTTGTAGAGATTAGTCAAGCTAATGCCCAGAGTTGCAGAGTGGGACCCCTGGTTAGAGTAGGCACTGACGTGAGAATTATCGAGTCCGCTGACCCTGGTCCATGACTCTGCCGCGTCGGGAATCAAACCCTGGTCCCGGGCCGACTTCTGCGTTTGGGTCTGCCGCCTCTAACCAGTGAGCCATTGAGAGATGTACCCCAGTCGGAACATGAAAACTGAGAAAACATGAAAACTGAGATTCTAATTTTTAGTAGGGTGTGGATTTTCACAATATCCATAGTACTGATTATCAAGCCTTAGAAAATCTGTTTTTATTGCTGTGCATTCGTTTGAAAATATTCAAGTTCTAATGCACTAACAGTGGACTTTTCCATCTGCAGAATATACTGAATGACCAGAGATGGCAGTACTGCGGAAGAGAATTTGTCTGCATTGCTGAGACCAAAAAAAAACAACAAGAAGCCATTTCTCAGCACTCTGCCTTCCTTAATCAATGTAAATGGTAAGTCAAACTCGAGTTAGTGGGGTCTTGGCATGATTATCTTTGTCAAGACTCTACCAAAATGGATGACGTTACGGTGATCATCATATTTTATCAGACTTTGTCTCCGTAGCTGAGAAAGCCTGCGTTAGATACCTGTGCTAACAATGTGTCATCAGAGGACATTACTGTCTTTAAGGCTGGAAAGAGTTTCCTTAATTTGGAGCGATGGCCTTACTTTCTCAAGGAGTGAAGCTCATTTGACCTGTTTCCCTGCACTCTGTGTGTGGGTCTCTGAGACTCCAGATGGATAGCTGTTTAGGATACTCGACGGTCTTGCAACTCCATCCAATTTTCAAAAGGAGCCCAATGCTTTCCCAGTATACTGCCTAGCTGCCTTGCAGTCCTAATTACATATAGTTACCTAGTGCATAATTGCTGATTTCTCCTCCTCCTGTGTTTCCTCGTCACCCAGGGCGATTGGTCACGTGCTGTCCTGACATCATAAAGCTAGAGCAGGATGTCATCTGACATGAGGGACAATCAGTTGCCTAGCAAGCACTAAGATACATTTATCATGGTATTGAACTGGGTTGCAGGGTAAACAGGGCGCCCAGCTGAAGACCTAGATGGTGAGATGAATGAAACTGGCGCATTATTTGAGACTTGTGCATCTGTTTGAAGGTGCAGTTAATCACAATGTTCTCGACTTCTCTGTAGCTTAACTGATAAGGATGTACTAAGATGAAGATGTTAAGATGTTGTTTATAGTTTTTATTATTCCCACTAACAGTAGCGTAAACCTTCCTCCCTCAACTTATCAGATCACTCAATTGCTATTGGCGTATCATAACCTATAAGAATTGCACTGAGAAGGGGATGCCATCACCTGGCTGGCAATCACATCTTTTTATCTAGGTCCTGATGTAGGTGGTAGTGTTGTTTAGAGAGTGGTAGCAAATGAGGCATAGGATTGATGTAATGTAATGTGTATACTTGTAAAGCGCACTGTTGCCAGCCGGCGTCCTGGCGCTGTATACCGCTGGGGAACCAGTCCTGGCTTTCCCTGTGGGATGGTCCCTGCTGGGAATCCCCAAGGTGGAGCCAGGCATCCCCGGCGTTGAGGGGGCCGTTGTAGAGATTAGGCAAGCTAATACCCAGAGTTGCAGAGTGGGACCCCTGGTTAGAGTAGGCACTGACGTGAGAATTATCGAGTCCGCTGACCCTGGTCCATGACCCTGCCGCGTCGGGAATCGAACCCTGGTCCTGGGCCGACTTCTGCTTTTGGGTCTGCCGCCTCTAACCAGTGAGCCATTGAGAGATGTACCCCAGGCTGAACATGAAAACTGAGAAAACATGAAAACTGAGATTCTAATTTTTAGTAGGGTGTGGATTTTCACAATATCCATAGTACTGATTATCAAGCCTTAGAAAATCTGTTTTTTATTGCTGTGCATTAGTTTGAAAATATTCAAGTTCTAATGCACTAACAGTGGACTTTTCCATCTGCAGAATATACTGAATGACCAGAGATGGCAGTGCTGCGGAAGAGAATTTGTCTGCATTGCTGAGACCCAAAAAAAAAACAAGAAGCCATTTCCCAGCACTCTGCCTTCCTTCATCAATTTAAATGGTAAGTCAAACTCGAGTTAGTGGGGTCTTGGCATGATTATCTTTGTCAAGACTCTACCAAAATGGATGATGTTACGGTCATCATCATATTTTATCAGACTTTGTCTCCGAAGCTGAGAAAGCCTGTGTTAGATACCTGTGCTAACAATGTGTCATTAGAGAACATTACTGTCTTTAAGGCTGGAAAGAGTTTCCTTAATTTGGAGCGATGGCCTTACTTTCTCAAGGAGTGAAGCTCATTTGACCTGTTTCCCTGCACTCTGTGTGTGGGTCTCTGAGACTCCAGATGGATAGCTGTTTAGGATACTCGACGGTCTTGCAACTCCATCCAATTTTCAAAAGGAGCCCAATGCTTTCCCAGTATACTGCCTAGCTGCCTTGCAGTCCTAATTACATATAGTTACCTAGTGCATAATTGCTGATTTCTCCTCCTCCTGTGTTTCCTCATCACCCAGGGCGATTGGTCACGTGCTGTCCTGACATCATAAAGCTAGAGCAGGATGTCATCTGACATCAGGGACAATCAGTTGCCTAGCAAGCACTAAGATACATTTATCATGGTATTGAACTGGGTTGCAGGGTAAACAGGGCGCCCAGCTGAAGACCTAGATGGTGAGATGAATGAAACTGGCGCATTATTTGAGACTTGTGCATCTGTTTGAAGGTGCAGTTAATCACAATGTTCTCGACTTCTCTGTAGCTTAACTGATAAGGATGTACTAAGATGAAGATGTTAAGATGTTGTTTATAGTTTTTATTATTCCCACTAACAGTAGCGTAAACCTTCCTCCCTCAACTTATCAGATCACTCAATTGCTATTGGCGTATCATAACCTATAAGAATTGCACTGAGAAGGGGATGCCATCACTTGGCTGGCAATCACATCTTTTTATCTAGATCCTGATGTAGGTGCTAGTGTTGTTTAGAGAGTGGTAGCAAATGAGGCATAGGATTGATGTAATGTAATGTGTATACTTGTAAAGCGCACTGTTGCCAGCCGGCGTCCTGGTGCTGTATACCGCTGGGGAACCAGTCCTGGCTTTCCCTGTGGGATGGTCCCTGCTGGGAAGTCCCAAGGTGGAGCCAGGCATCCCCGGCGTTGAGGGGGCCGTTGTGGAGATTAGGCAAGCTAATGCCCAGAGTTGCAGAGTGGGACCCCTGGTTAGAGTAGGCACTGACGTGAGAATTATCGAGTCCGCTGACCCTGGTCCATGACCCTGCCGCGTCGGGAATCGAACCCTGGTCCTGGGCCGACTTCTGCTTTTGGGTCTGCCGCCTCTAACCAGTGAGCCATTGAGAGATGTACCCCAGGCTGAACATGAAAACTGAGAAAACATGAAAACTGAGATTCTAATTTTTAGTAGGGTGTGGATTTTCACAATATCCATAGTACTGATTATCAAGCCTTAGAAAATCTGTTTTTTATTGCTGTGCATTAGTTTGAAAATATTCAAGTTCTAATGCACTAACAGTGGACTTTTCCATCTGCAGAATATACTGAATGACCAGAGATGGCAGTGCTGCGGAAGAGAATTTGTCTGCATTGCTGAGACCAAAAAAGAAAACAAGAAGCCATTTGCCAGCACTCTGCCTTCCTTCATCAATTTAAATGGTAAGTCAAACTCGAGTTAGTGGGGTCTTGGCATGATTATCTTTGTCAAGACTCTACCAAAATGGATGATGTTACGGTCATCATCATATTTTATCAGACTTTGTCTCCGAAGCTGAGAAAGCCTGTGTTAGATACCTGTGCTAACAATGTGTCATCAGAGAACATTACTGTCTTTAAGGCTGGAAAGAGTTTCCTTAATTTGGAGCGATGGCCTTACTTTCTCAAGGAGTGAAGCTCATTTGACCTGTTTCCCTGCACTCTGTGTGTGGGTCTCTGAGACTCCAGATGGATAGCTGTTTAGGATACTCGACGGTCTTGCAACTCCATCCAATTTTCAAAAGGAGCCCAATGCTTTCCCAGTATACTGCCTAGCTGCCTCGCAGTGCTAATTACATATAGTTACCTAGTGCATAATTGCTGATGTCTCCTCCTCCTGTGTTTCCTTGTCACCGAGGGCGATTGGTCACATGCTGTCCTGACATCATAAAGCTAGAGCAGGATGTCATCTGACTTGAGGGAGAATCAGTTGCCTAGCAAGCACTAAGATACATTTATCGTGGTATTGAACTGGGTTGCAGGGTAAACAGGGCGCCCAGCTGAAGACCTAGAGGGTGAGATTAATGAAACTGGCGCATTATTTGAGACTTGTGCATCTGTTTGAAGGTGCAGTTAATCACAATGTTCTCGACTTCTCTATAGCTTAACTGATAAGGATGTACTAAGATGAAGATGTTAAGATGTTGTTTATAGTTTTTATTATTCCCACTAACAGTAGCGTAAACCTTCCTCCCTCAACTTATCAGATCACTCAATTGCTATTGGCGTATCATAACCTATAAGAATTGCACTGAGAAGGGGATGCCGTCACTTGGCTGGCAATCACATCTTTTTATCTAGGTCCTGATGTAGGTGCTAGTGTTGTGTAGAGAGTGGTAGCAAATGAGGCATAGGATTGATGTAATGTAATGTGTATACTTGTAAAGCGCACTGTTGCCAGCCGGCGTCCTGGCGCTGTATACCGCTGGGGAACCAGTCCTGGCTTTCCCTGTGGGATGGTCCCTGCTGGGAATCCCCATGGTGGAGCCAGGCATCCCCGGCGTTGAGGGGTCCGTTGTGGAGATTAGGCAAGCTAATGCCCAGAGTTGCAGAGTGGGACCCCTGGTTAGAGCAGGCACTGACGTGAGAATTATCGAGTCCGCTGACCCTGGTCCATGACCCTGCCGCGTCGGGAATCGAACCCTGGTCCCGGGCCGACTTCTGCTTTTGGGTCTGCCGCCTCTAACCAGTGAGCCATTGAGAGATGTACCCCAGGCTGAACATGAAAACTGAGAAAACATGAAAACTGAGATTCTAATTTTTAGTAGGGTGTGGATTTTCACAATATCCATAGTACTGATTATCAAGCCTTAGAAAATCTGTTTTTTATTACTGTGCATTCGTTTGAAAATATTCAAGTTCTAATGCACTAACAGTGGACTTTTCCATCTGCAGAATATACTGAATGACCAGAGATGGCAGTGCTGCGGAAGAGAATTTGTCTGCATTGCTGAGACCAAAAAAAAAAACAAGAAGCCATTTCTCAGCACTCTGCCTTCCTTCATCAATTTAAATGGTAAGTCAAACTCGAGTTAGTGGGGTCTTGGCATGATTATCTTTGTCAAGACTCTACCAAAATGGATGATGTTACGGTGATCATCATATTTTATCAGACTTTGTCTCCGAAGCTGAGAAAGCCTGCGTTAGATACCTGTGCTAACAATGTGTCATCAGAGGACATTACTGTCTTTAAGGCTGGAAAGAGTTTCCTTAATTTGGAGCGATGGCCTTACTTTCTCAAGGAGTGAAGCTCATTTGACCTGTTTCCCTGCACTCTGTGTGTGGGTCTCTGATACTCCAGATGGATAGCTGTTTAGGATACTCGGCGGTCTTGCAACTCCATCCAATTTTCAAAAGGAGCCCAATGCTTTCCCAGTATACTGCCTAGCTGCCTTGCAGTCCTAATTACATATAGTTACCTAGTGCATAATTGCTGATTTCTCCTCCTCCTGTGTTTCCTCGTCACCCAGGGCGATTGGTCACGTGCTGTCCTGACATCATAAAGCTAGAGCAGGATGTCATCTGACATGAGGGACAATCAGTTGCCTAGCAAGCACTAAGATACATTTATCATGGTATTGAACTGGGTTGCAGGGTAAACAGGGCGCCCAGCTGAAGACCTAGATGGTGAGATGAATGAAACTGGCGCATTATTTGAGACTTGTGCATCTGTTTGAAGGTGCAGTTAATCACAATGTTCTCGACTTCTCTATAGCTTAACTGATAAGGATGTACTAAGATGAAGATGTTAAGATGTTGTTTATAGTTTTTATTATTCCCACTAACAGTAGCGTAAACCTTCCTCCCTCAACTTATCAGATCACTCAATTGCTATTGGCGTATCATAACCTATAAGAATTGCACTGAGAAGGGGATGCCGTCACTTGGCTGGCAATCACATCTTTTTATCTAGGTCCTGATGTAGGTGCTAGTGTTGTGTAGAGAGTGGTAGCAAATGAGGCATAGGATTGATGTAATGTAATGTGTATACTTGCAAAGCGCACTGTTGCCAGCCGGCGTCCTGGCGCTGTATACCGCTGGGGAACCAGTCCTGGCTTTCCCTGTGGGATGGTCCCTGCTGGGAATCCCCAAGGTGGAGCCAGGCATCCCCGGCGTTGAGGGGGCCGTTGTGGAGATTAGGCAAGCTAATGCCCAGAGTTGCAGAGTGGGACCCCTGGTTAGAGTAGGCACTGACGTGAGAATTATCGAGTCCGCTGACCCTGGTCCATGACCCTGCCGCGTCGGGAATCGAACCCTGGTCCTGGGCCGACTTCTGCTTTTGGGTCTGCCGCCTCTAACCAGTGAGCCATTGAGAGATGTACCCCAGGCTGAACATGAAAACTGAGAAAACATGAAAACTGAGATTCTAATTTTTAGTAGGGTGTGGATTTTCACAATATCCATAGTACTGATTATCAAGCCTTAGAAAATCTGTTTTTTATTACTGTGCATTCGTTTGAAAATATTCAAGTTCTAATGCACTAACAGTGGACTTTTCCATCTGCAGAATATACTGAATGACCAGAGATGGCAGTGCTGCGGAAGAGAATTTGTCTGCATTGCTGAGACCCAAAAAAAAACCATGAAGCCTTTTCTCAGCACTCTGCCTTCCTTCCTCAATTTAAATGGTAAGTCAAACTCGAGTTAGTGGGGTCTTGGCATGATTATCTTTGTCAAGACTCTACCAAAATGGATGACCTTACGGTGATCATCATATTTTATCAGACTTTGTCTCCGAAGCTGAGAAAGCCTGCGTTAGATACCTGTGCTAACAATGTGTCATCAGAGGACATTACTGTCTTTAAGGCTGGAAAGAGTTTCCTTAATTTGGAGCCATGGCCTTACTTTCTCAAGGAGTGAAGCTCATTTGACCTGTTTCCCTGCACTCTGTGTCTGGGTCTCTGATACTCCAGATGGATAGCTGTTTAGGATACTCGGCGGTCTTGCAACTCCATCCAATTTTCAAAAGGAGCCCAATGCTTTCCCAGTATATTGCCAGCTGCCTCGCAGTGCTAATTACATATAGTTACCTAGTGCATAATTGCTGATGTCTCCTCCTCCTGTGTTTCCTTGTCACCGAGGGCGATTGGTCACATGCTGTCCTGACATCATAAAGCTAGAGCAGGATGTCATCTGACATGAGGGACAATCAGTTGCCTAGCAGGCACTAAGATACATTTATCGTGGTATTGAACTGGGTTGCAGGGTAAACAGGGCGCCCAGCTGAAGACCTAGAGGGTGAGATTAATGAAACTGGCGCATTATTTGAGACTTGTGCATCTGTTTGAAGGTGCAGTTAATCACAATGTTCTCGACTTCTCTATAGCTTAACTGATAAGGATGTACTAAGATGAAGATGTTAAGATGTTGTTTATAGTTTTTATTATTCCCACTAACAGTAGCGTAAACCTTCCTCCCTCAACTTATCAGATCACTCAATTGCTATTGGCGTATCATAACCTATAAGAATTGCACTGAGAAGGGGATGCCGTCACTTGGCTGGCAATCACATCTTTTTATCTAGGTCCTGATGTAGGTGCTAGTGTTGTTTAGAGAGTGGTAGCAAATGAGGCATAGGATTGATGTAATGTAATGTGTATACTTGCAAAGCGCACTGTTGCCAGCCGGCGTCCTGGCGCTGTATACCGCTGGGGAACCAGTCCTGGCTTTCCCTGTGGGATGGTCCCTGCTGGGAATCCCCAAGGTGGAGCCAGGCATCCCCGGCGTTGAGGGGGCCGTTGTGGAGATTAGGCAAGCTAATGCCCAGAGTTGCAGAGTGGGACCCCTGGTTAGAGTAGGCACTGACGTGAGAATTATCGAGTCCGCTGACCCTGGTCCATGACCCTGCCGCGTCGGGAATCGAACCCTGGTCCTGGGCCGACTTCTGCTTTTGGGTCTGCCGCCTCTAACCAGTGAGCCATTGAGAGATGTACCCCAGGCTGAACATGAAAACTGAGAAAACATGAAAACTGAGATTCTAATTTTTAGTAGGGTGTGGATTTTCACAATATCCATAGTACTGATTATCAAGCCTTAGAAAATCTGTTTTTTATTACTGTGCATTCGTTTGAAAATATTCAAGTTCTAATGCACTAACAGTGGACTTTTCCATCTGCAGAATATACTGAATGACCAGAGATGGCAGTGCTGCGGAAGAGAATTTGTCTGCATTGCTGAGACCCAAAAAAAAACCATGAAGCCTTTTCTCAGCACTCTGCCTTCCTTCATCAATTTAAATGGTAAGTCAAACTCGAGTTAGTGGGGTCTTGGCATGATTATCTTTGTCAAGACTCTACCAAAATGGATGACCTTACGGTGATCATCATATTTTATCAGACTTTGTCTCCGAAGCTGAGAAAGCCTGCGTTAGATACCTGTGCTAACAATGTGTCATCAGAGGACATTACTGTCTTTAAGGCTGGAAAGAGTTTCCTTAATTTGGAGCCATGGCCTTACTTTCTCAAGGAGTGAAGCTCATTTGACCTGTTTCCCTGCACTCTGTGTCTGGGTCTCTGATACTCCAGATGGATAGCTGTTTAGGATACTCGGCGGTCTTGCAACTCCATCCAATTTTCAAAAGGAGCCCAATGCTTTCCCAGTATACTGCCAGCTGCCTCGCAGTGCTAATTACATATAGTTACCTAGTGCATAATTGCTGATGTCTCCTCCTCCTGTGTTTCCTTGTCACCGAGGGCGATTGGTCACATGCTGTCCTGACATCATAAAGCTAGAGCAGGATGTCATCTGACATGAGGGACAATCAGTTGCCTAGCAAGCACTAAGATACATTTATCGTGGTATTGAACTGGGTTGCAGGGTAAACAGGGCGCCCAGCTGAAGACCTAGAGGGTGAGATTAATGAAACTGGCGCATTATTTGAGACTTGTGCATCTGTTTGAAGGTGCAGTTAATCACAATGTTCTCGACTTCTCTATAGCTTAACTGATAAGGATGTACTAAGATGAAGATGTTAAGATGTTGTTTATAGTTTTTATTATTCCCACTAACAGTAGCGTAAACCTTCCTCCCTCAACTTATCAGATCACTCAATTGCTATTGGCGTATCATAACCTATAAGAATTGCACTGAGAAGGGGATGCCATCACTTGGCTGGCAATCACATCTTTTTATCTAGGTCCTGATGTAGGTGCTAGTGTTGTTTAGAGAGTGGTAGCAAATGAGGCATAGGATTGATGTAATGTAATGTGTATACTTGTAAAGCGCACTGTTGCCAGCCGGCGTCCTGGCGCTGTATACCGCTGGGGAACCAGTCCTGGCTTTCCCTGTGGGATGGTCCCTGCTGGGAATCCCCAAGGTGGAGCCAGGCATCCCCGGCGTTGAGGGGGCCGTTGTGGAGATTAGGCAAGCTAATGCCCAGAGTTGCAGAGTGGGACCCCTGGTTAGAGTAGGCACTGACGTGAGAATTATCGAGTCCGCTGACCCTGGTCCATGACCCTGCCCCGTCGGGAATCAAACCCTGGTCCCGGGCCGACTTCTGCTTTTGGGTCTGCCGCCTCTAACCAGTGAGCCATTGAGAGATGTACCCCAGTCGGAACATGAAAACTGAGAAAACATGAAAACTGAGATTCTAATTTTTAGTCGGGTGTGGATTTTCACAATATCCATAGTACTGATTATCAAGCCTTAGAAAATCTGTTTTTTTATTACTGTGCATTCGTTTGAAAATATTCAAGTTCTAATGCACTAACAGTGGACTTTTCCATCTGCAGAATATACTGAATGACCAGAGATGGCAGTGCTGCGGAAGAGAATTTGTCTGCATTGCTGAGACCAAAAAAAAAACCATGAAGCCTTTTCTCAGCACTCTGCCTTCCTTCATCAATTTAAATGGTAAGTCAAACTCGAGTTAGTGGGGTCTTGGCATGATTATCTTTGTCAAGACTCTACCAAAATGGATGACCTTACGGTGATCATCATATTTTATCAGACTTTGTCTCCGAAGCTGAGAAAGCCTGCGTTAGATACCTGTGCTAACAATGTGTCATCAGAGGACATTACTGTCTTTAAGGCTGGAAAGAGTTTCCTTAATTTGGAGCCATGGCCTTACTTTCTCAAGGAGTGAAGCTCATTTGACCTGTTTCCCTGCACTCTGTGTGTGGGTCTCTGATACTCCAGATGGATAGCTGTTTAGGATACTCGGCGGTCTTGCAACTCCATCCAATTTTCAAAAGGAGCCCAATGCTTTCCCAGTATACTGCCAGCTGCCTCGCAGTGCTAATTACATATAGTTACCTAGTGCATAATTGCTGATGTCTCCTCCTCCTGTGTTTCCTTGTCACCGAGGGCGATTGGTCACATGCTGTCCTGACATCATAAAGCTAGAGCAGGATGTCATCTGACATGAGGGACAATCAGTTGCCTAGCAAGCACTAAGATACATTTATCGTGGTATTGAACTGGGTTGCAGGGTAAACAGGGCGCCCAGCTGAAGACCTAGAGGGTGAGATTAATGAAACTGGCGCATTATTTGAGACTTGTGCATCTGTTTGAAGGTGCAGTTAATCACAATGTTCTCGACTTCTCTATAGCTTAACTGATAAGGATGTACTAAGATGAAGATGTTAAGATGTTGTTTATAGTTTTTATTATTCCCACTAACAGTAGCGTAAACCTTCCTCCCTCAACTTATCAGATCACTCAATTGCTATTGGCGTATCATAACCTATAAGAATTGCACTGAGAAGGGGATGCCATCACTTGGCTGGCAATCACATCTTTTTATCTAGGTCCTGATGTAGGTGCTAGTGTTGTTTAGAGAGTGGTAGCAAATGAGGCATAGGATTGATGTAATGTAATGTGTATACTTGTAAAGCGCACTGTTGCCAGCCGGCGTCCTGGCGCTGTATACCGCTGGGGAACCAGTCCTGGCTTTCCCTGTGGGATGGTCCCTGCTGGGAATCCCCAAGGTGGAGCCAGGCATCCCCGGCGTTGAGGGGGCCGTTGTGGAGATTAGGCAAGCTAATGCCCAGAGTTGCAGAGTGGGACCCCTGGTTAGAGTAGGCACTGACGTGAGAATTATCGAGTCCGCTGACCCTGGTCCATGACCCTGCCCCGTCGGGAATCAAACCCTGGTCCCGGGCCGACTTCTGCTTTTGGGTCTGCCGCCTCTAACCAGTGAGCCATTGAGAGATGTACCCCAGTCGGAACATGAAAACTGAGAAAACATGAAAACTGAGATTCTAATTTTTAGTCGGGTGTGGATTTTCACAATATCCATAGTACTGATTATCAAGCCTTAGAAAATCTGTTTTTTTATTACTGTGCATTCGTTTGAAAATATTCAAGTTCTAATGCACTAACAGTGGACTTTTCCATCTGCAGAATATACTGAATGACCAGAGATGGCAGTGCTGCGGAAGAGAATTTGTCTGCATTGCTGAGACCAAAAAAAAAACCATGAAGCCTTTTCTCAGCACTCTGCCTTCCTTCATCAATTTAAATGGTAAGTCAAACTCGAGTTAGTGGGGTCTTGGCATGATTATCTTTGTCAAGACTCTACCAAAATGGATGACCTTACGGTGATCATCATATTTTATCAGACTTTGTCTCCGAAGCTGAGAAAGCCTGCGTTAGATACCTGTGCTAACAATGTGTCATCAGAGGACATTACTGTCTTTAAGGCTGGAAAGAGTTTCCTTAATTTGGAGCCATGGCCTTACTTTCTCAAGGAGTGAAGCTCATTTGACCTGTTTCCCTGCACTCTGTGTGTGGGTCTCTGATACTCCAGATGGATAGCTGTTTAGGATACTCGGCGGTCTTGCAACTCCATCCAATTTTCAAAAGGAGCCCAATGCTTTCCCAGTATACTGCCTAGCTGCCTTGCAGTCCTAATTACATATAGTTACCTAGTGCATAATTGCTGATTTCTCCTCCTCCTGTGTTTCCTCGTCACCCAGGGCGATTGGTCACGTGCTGTCCTGACATCATAAAGCTAGAGCAGGATGTCATCTGACATGAGGGACAATCAGTTGCCTAGCAAGCACTAAGATACATTTATCATGGTATCGAACTGGGTTGCAGGGTAAACAGGGCGCCCAGCTGAAGACCTAGATGGTGAGATGAATGAAACTGGCGCATTATTTGAGACTTGTGCATCTGTTTGAAGGTGCAGTTAATCACAATGTTCTCGACTTCTCTATAGCTTAACTGATAAGGATGTACTAAGATGAAGATGTTAAGATGTTGCTTATAGTTTTTATTATTCCCACTAACAGTAGCGTAAACCTTCCTCCCTCAACTTATCAGATCACTCAATTGCTATTGGCCTATCATAACCTATAACAATTGCACTGAGAAGGGGATGCCGTCACTTGGCTGGCAATCACATCTTTTTATCTAGGTCCTGATGTAGGTGCTAGTGTTGTGTAGAGAGTGGTAGCAAATGAGGCATAGGATTGATGTAATGTAATGTGTATACTTGTAAAGCGCACTGTTGCCAGCCGGCGTCCTGGCGCTGTATACCGCTGGGGAACCAGTCCTGGCTTTCCCTGTGGGATGGTTCCTGCTGGGAATCCCCAAGGTTGAGCCAGGCATCCCCGGCGTTGAGGGGGCCGTTGTGGAGATTAGGCAAGCTAATGCCCAGAGTTGCAGAGTGGGACCCCTGGTTAGAGTAGGCACCCACGTGAGAATTATCGAGTCCGCTGACCCTGGTCCATGACCCTGCCGCGTCGGGAATCGAACCCTGGTCCTGGGCCGACTTCTGCTTTTGGGTCTGCCGCCTCTAACCAGTGAGCCATTGAGAGATGTACCCCAGGCTGAACATGAAAACTGAGAAAACATGAAAACTGAGATTCAAATTTTTAGTAGGGTGTGGATTTTCACAATATCCATAGTACTGATTATCAAGCCTTAGAAAATCTGTTTTTTATTGCTGTGCATTCGTTTGAAAATATTCAAGTTCTAATGCACTAACAGTGGACTTTTCCATCTGCAGAATATACTGAATGACCAGAGATGGCAGTGCTGCGGAAGAGAATTTGTCTGCATTGCTGAGACCAAAAAAAAAAACAAGAAGCCATTTCTCAGCACTCTGCCTTCCTTCATCAATTTAAATGGTAAGTCAAACTCGAGTTAGTGGGGTCTTGGCATGATTATCTTTGTCAAGACTCTACCAAAATGGATGATGTTACGGTGATCATCATATTTTATCAGACTTTGTCTCCGAAGCTGAGAAAGCCTGCGTTAGATACCTGTGCTAACAATGTGTCATCAGAGGACATTACTGTCTTTAAGGCTGGAAAGAGTTTCCTTAATTTGGAGCGATGGCCTTACTTTCTCAAGGAGTGAAGCTCATTTGACCTGTTTCCCTGCACTCTGTGTGTGGGTCTCTGATACTCCAGATGGATAGCTGTTTAGGATACTCGGCGGTCTTGCAACTCCATCCAATTTTCAAAAGGAGCCCAATGCTTTCCCAGTATACTGCCTAGCTGCCTTGCAGTCCTAATTACATATAGTTACCTAGTGCATAATTGCTGATTTCTCCTCCTCCTGTGTTTCCTCGTCACCCAGGGCGATTGGTCACGTGCTGTCCTGACATCATAAAGCTAGAGCAGGATGTCATCTGACATGAGGGACAATCAGTTGCCTAGCAAGCACTAAGATACATTTATCATGGTATCGAACTGGGTTGCAGGGTAAACAGGGCGCCCAGCTGAAGACCTAGATGGTGAGATGAATGAAACTGGCGCATTATTTGAGACTTGTGCATCTGTTTGAAGGTGCAGTTAATCACAATGTTCTCGACTTCTCTATAGCTTAACTGATAAGGATGTACTAAGATGAAGATGTTAAGATGTTGCTTATAGTTTTTATTATTCCCACTAACAGTAGCGTAAACCTTCCTCCCTCAACTTATCAGATCACTCAATTGCTATTGGCCTATCATAACCTATAACAATTGCACTGAGAAGGGGATGCCGTCACTTGGCTGGCAATCACATCTTCTTATCTAGGTCCTGATGTAGGTGCTAGTGTTGTGTAGAGAGTGGTAGCAAATGAGGCATAGGATTGATGTAATGTAATGTGTATACTTGTAAAGCGCACTGTTGCCAGCCGGCGTCCTGGCGCTGTATACCGCTGGGGAACCAGTCCTGGCTTTCCCTGTGGGATGGTTCCTGCTGGGAATCCCCAAGGTTGAGCCAGGCATCCCCGGCGTTGAGGGGGCCGTTGTGGAGATTAGGCAAGCTAATGCCCAGAGTTGCAGAGTGGGACCCCTGGTTAGAGTAGGCACCCACGTGAGAATTATCGAGTCCGCTGACCCTGGTCCATGACCCTGCCGCGTCGGGAATCGAACCCTGGTCCTGGGCCGACTTCTGCTTTTGGGTCTGCCGCCTCTAACCAGTGAGCCATTGAGAGATGTACCCCAGGCTGAACATGAAAACTGAGAAAACATGAAAACTGAGATTCAAATTTTTAGTAGGGTGTGGATTTTCACAATATCCATAGTACTGATTATCAAGCCTTAGAAAATCTGTTTTTTATTACTGTGCATTCGTTTGAAAATATTCAAGTTCTAATGCACTAACAGTGGACTTTTCCATCTGCAGAATATACTGAATGACCAGAGATGGCAGTGCTGCGGAAGAGAATTTGTCTGCATTGCTGAGACCCAAAAAAAAACCATGAAGCCTTTTCTCAGCACTCTGCCTTCCTTCATCAATTTAAATGGTAAGTCAAACTCGAGTTAGTGGGGTCTTGGCATGATTATCTTTGTCAAGACTCTACCAAAATGGATGACCTTACGGTGATCATCATATTTTATCAGACTTTGTCTCCGAAGCTGAGAAAGCCTGCGTTAGATACCTGTGCTAACAATGTGTCATCAGAGGACATTACTGTCTTTAAGGCTGGAAAGAGTTTCCTTAATTTGGAGCCATGGCCTTACTTTCTCAAGGAGTGAAGCTCATTTGACCTGTTTCCCTGCACTCTGTGTCTGGGTCTCTGATACTCCAGATGGATAGCTGTTTAGGATACTCGGCGGTCTTGCAACTCCATCCAATTTTCAAAAGGAGCCCAATGCTTTCCCAGTATACTGCCAGCTGCCTCGCAGTGCTAATTACATATAGTTACCTAGTGCATAATTGCTGATGTCTCCTCCTCCTGTGTTTCCTTGTCACCGAGGGCGATTGGTCACATGCTGTCCTGACATCATAAAGCTAGAGCAGGATGTCATCTGACATGAGGGACAATCAGTTGCCTAGCAAGCACTAAGATACATTTATCGTGGTATTGAACTGGGTTGCAGGGTAAACAGGGCGCCCAGCTGAAGACCTAGAGGGTGAGATTAATGAAACTGGCGCATTATTTGAGACTTGTGCATCTGTTTGAAGGTGCAGTTAATCACAATGTTCTCGACTTCTCTATAGCTTAACTGATAAGGATGTACTAAGATGAAGATGTTAAGATGTTGTTTATAGTTTTTATTATTCCCACTAACAGTAGCGTAAACCTTCCTCCCTCAACTTATCAGATCACTCAATTGCTATTGGCGTATCATAACCTATAAGAATTGCACTGAGAAGGGGATGCCATCACTTGGCTGGCAATCACATCTTTTTATCTAGGTCCTGATGTAGGTGCTAGTGTTGTTTAGAGAGTGGTAGCAAATGAGGCATAGGATTGATGTAATGTAATGTGTATACTTGTAAAGCGCACTGTTGCCAGCCGGCGTCCTGGCGCTGTATACCGCTGGGGAACCAGTCCTGGCTTTCCCTGTGGGATGGTCCCTGCTGGGAATCCCCAAGGTGGAGCCAGGCATCCCCGGCGTTGAGGGGGCCGTTGTGGAGATTAGGCAAGCTAATGCCCAGAGTTGCAGAGTGGGACCCCTGGTTAGAGTAGGCACTGACGTGAGAATTATCGAGTCCGCTGACCCTGGTCCATGACCCTGCCCCGTCGGGAATCAAACCCTGGTCCCGGGCCGACTTCTGCTTTTGGGTCTGCCGCCTCTAACCAGTGAGCCATTGAGAGATGTACCCCAGTCGGAACATGAAAACTGAGAAAACATGAAAACTGAGATTCTAATTTTTAGTCGGGTGTGGATTTTCACAATATCCATAGTACTGATTATCAAGCCTTAGAAAATCTGTTTTTTTATTACTGTGCATTCGTTTGAAAATATTCAAGTTCTAATGCACTAACAGTGGACTTTTCCATCTGCAGAATATACTGAATGACCAGAGATGGCAGTGCTGCGGAAGAGAATTTGTCTGCATTGCTGAGACCAAAAAAAAAACCATGAAGCCTTTTCTCAGCACTCTGCCTTCCTTCATCAATTTAAATGGTAAGTCAAACTCGAGTTAGTGGGGTCTTGGCATGATTATCTTTGTCAAGACTCTACCAAAATGGATGACCTTACGGTGATCATCATATTTTATCAGACTTTGTCTCCGAAGCTGAGAAAGCCTGCGTTAGATACCTGTGCTAACAATGTGTCATCAGAGGACATTACTGTCTTTAAGGCTGGAAAGAGTTTCCTTAATTTGGAGCGATGGCCTTACTTTCTCAAGGAGTGAAGCTCATTTGACCTGTTTCCCTGCACTCTGTGTGTGGGTCTCTGATACTCCAGATGGATAGCTGTTTAGGATACTCGGCGGTCTTGCAACTCCATCCAATTTTCAAAAGGAGCCCAATGCTTTCCCAGTATACTGCCTAGCTGCCTTGCAGTCCTAATTACATATAGTTACCTAGTGCATAATTGCTGATTTCTCCTCCTCCTGTGTTTCCTCGTCACCCAGGGCGATTGGTCACGTGCTGTCCTGACATCATAAAGCTAGAGCAGGATGTCATCTGACATGAGGGACAATCAGTTGCCTAGCAAGCACTAAGATACATTTATCATGGTATCGAACTGGGTTGCAGGGTAAACAGGGCGCCCAGCTGAAGACCTAGATGGTGAGATGAATGAAACTGGCGCATTATTTGAGACTTGTGCATCTGTTTGAAGGTGCAGTTAATCACAATGTTCTCGACTTCTCTATAGCTTAACTGATAAGGATGTACTAAGATGAAGATGTTAAGATGTTGCTTATAGTTTTTATTATTCCCACTAACAGTAGCGTAAACCTTCCTCCCTCAACTTATCAGATCACTCAATTGCTATTGGCCTATCATAACCTATAACAATTGCACTGAGAAGGGGATGCCGTCACTTGGCTGGCAATCACATCTTCTTATCTAGGTCCTGATGTAGGTGCTAGTGTTGTGTAGAGAGTGGTAGCAAATGAGGCATAGGATTGATGTAATGTAATGTGTATACTTGTAAAGCGCACTGTTGCCAGCCGGCGTCCTGGCGCTGTATACCGCTGGGGAACCAGTCCTGGCTTTCCCTGTGGGATGGTTCCTGCTGGGAATCCCCAAGGTTGAGCCAGGCATCCCCGGCGTTGAGGGGGCCGTTGTGGAGATTAGGCAAGCTAATGCCCAGAGTTGCAGAGTGGGACCCCTGGTTAGAGTAGGCACCCACGTGAGAATTATCGAGTCCGCTGACCCTGGTCCATGACCCTGCCGCGTCGGGAATCGAACCCTGGTCCTGGGCCGACTTCTGCTTTTGGGTCTGCCGCCTCTAACCAGTGAGCCATTGAGAGATGTACCCCAGGCTGAACATGAAAACTGAGAAAACATGAAAACTGAGATTCAAATTTTTAGTAGGGTGTGGATTTTCACAATATCCATAGTACTGATTATCAAGCCTTAGAAAATCTGTTTTTTATTACTGTGCATTCGTTTGAAAATATTCAAGTTCTAATGCACTAACAGTGGACTTTTCCATCTGCAGAATATACTGAATGACCAGAGATGGCAGTGCTGCGGAAGAGAATTTGTCTGCATTGCTGAGACCCAAAAAAAAACCATGAAGCCTTTTCTCAGCACTCTGCCTTCCTTCATCAATTTAAATGGTAAGTCAAACTCGAGTTAGTGGGGTCTTGGCATGATTATCTTTGTCAAGACTCTACCAAAATGGATGACCTTACGGTGATCATCATATTTTATCAGACTTTGTCTCCGAAGCTGAGAAAGCCTGCGTTAGATACCTGTGCTAACAATGTGTCATCAGAGGACATTACTGTCTTTAAGGCTGGAAAGAGTTTCCTTAATTTGGAGCCATGGCCTTACTTTCTCAAGGAGTGAAGCTCATTTGACCTGTTTCCCTGCACTCTGTGTCTGGGTCTCTGATACTCCAGATGGATAGCTGTTTAGGATACTCGGCGGTCTTGCAACTCCATCCAATTTTCAAAAGGAGCCCAATGCTTTCCCAGTATACTGCCAGCTGCCTCGCAGTGCTAATTACATATAGTTACCTAGTGCATAATTGCTGATGTCTCCTCCTCCTGTGTTTCCTTGTCACCGAGGGCGATTGGTCACATGCTGTCCTGACATCATAAAGCTAGAGCAGGATGTCATCTGACATGAGGGACAATCAGTTGCCTAGCAAGCACTAAGATACATTTATCGTGGTATTGAACTGGGTTGCAGGGTAAACAGGGCGCCCAGCTGAAGACCTAGAGGGTGAGATTAATGAAACTGGCGCATTATTTGAGACTTGTGCATCTGTTTGAAGGTGCAGTTAATCACAATGTTCTCGACTTCTCTATAGCTTAACTGATAAGGATGTACTAAGATGAAGATGTTAAGATGTTGTTTATAGTTTTTATTATTCCCACTAACAGTAGCGTAAACCTTCCTCCCTCAACTTATCAGATCACTCAATTGCTATTGGCGTATCATAACCTATAAGAATTGCACTGAGAAGGGGATGCCATCACTTGGCTGGCAATCACATCTTTTTATCTAGGTCCTGATGTAGGTGCTAGTGTTGTTTAGAGAGTGGTAGCAAATGAGGCATAGGATTGATGTAATGTAATGTGTATACTTGTAAAGCGCACTGTTGCCAGCCGGCGTCCTGGCGCTGTATACCGCTGGGGAACCAGTCCTGGCTTTCCCTGTGGGATGGTCCCTGCTGGGAATCCCCAAGGTGGAGCCAGGCATCCCCGGCGTTGAGGGGGCCGTTGTGGAGATTAGGCAAGCTAATGCCCAGAGTTGCAGAGTGGGACCCCTGGTTAGAGTAGGCACTGACGTGAGAATTATCGAGTCCGCTGACCCTGGTCCATGACCCTGCCCCGTCGGGAATCAAACCCTGGTCCCGGGCCGACTTCTGCTTTTGGGTCTGCCGCCTCTAACCAGTGAGCCATTGAGAGATGTACCCCAGTCGGAACATGAAAACTGAGAAAACATGAAAACTGAGATTCTAATTTTTAGTCGGGTGTGGATTTTCACAATATCCATAGTACTGATTATCAAGCCTTAGAAAATCTGTTTTTTTATTACTGTGCATTCGTTTGAAAATATTCAAGTTCTAATGCACTAACAGTGGACTTTTCCATCTGCAGAATATACTGAATGACCAGAGATGGCAGTGCTGCGGAAGAGAATTTGTCTGCATTGCTGAGACCAAAAAAAAAACCATGAAGCCTTTTCTCAGCACTCTGCCTTCCTTCATCAATTTAAATGGTAAGTCAAACTCGAGTTAGTGGGGTCTTGGCATGATTATCTTTGTCAAGACTCTACCAAAATGGATGACCTTACGGTGATCATCATATTTTATCAGACTTTGTCTCCGAAGCTGAGAAAGCCTGCGTTAGATACCTGTGCTAACAATGTGTCATCAGAGGACATTACTGTCTTTAAGGCTGGAAAGAGTTTCCTTAATTTGGAGCCATGGCCTTACTTTCTCAAGGAGTGAAGCTCATTTGACCTGTTTCCCTGCACTCTGTGTGTGGGTCTCTGATACTCCAGATGGATAGCTGTTTAGGATACTCGGCGGTCTTGCAACTCCATCCAATTTTCAAAAGGAGCCCAATGCTTTCCCAGTATACTGCCTAGCTGCCTTGCAGTCTTAATTACATATAGTTACCTAGTGCATAATTGCTGATTTCTCCTCCTCCTGTGTATCCTCGTCACCGAGGGCGATTGGTCACGTGCTGTCCTGACATAATAAAGCTAGAGCAGGATGTCATCTGACATCAGGGACAATCAGTTGCCTAGCAAGCACTAAGATACATTTATCATGGTATTGAACTGGGTTGCAGGGTAAACAGGGCGCCCAGCTGAAGACCTAGATGGTGAGATGAATGAAACTGGCGCATTATTTGAGACTTGTGCATCTGTTTGAAGGTGCAGTTAATCACAATGTTCTCGACTTCTCTATAGCTTAACTGATAAGGATGTACTAAGATGAAGATGTTAAGATGTTGTTTATAGTTTTTATTATTCCCACTAACAGTAGCGTAAACCTTCCTCCCTCAACTTATCAGATCACTCAATTGCTATTGGTGTATCATAAACTATAAGAATTGCACTGAGAAGGGGATGCCATCACTTGGCTGGCAATCACATCTTTTTATCTAGGTCCTGATGTAGGTGCTAGTGTTGTTTAGAGAGTGGTAGCAAATGAGGCATAGGATTGATGTAATGTAATGTGTATACTTGTAAAGCGCACTGTTGCCAGCCGGCGTCCTGGCGCTGTATACCGCTGGGGAACCAGTCCTGGCTTTCCCTGTGGGATGGTCCCTGCTGGGAATCCCCATGGTGGAGCCAGGCATCCCCGGCGTTGAGGGGTCCGTTGTGGAGATTAGGCAAGCTAATGCCCAGAGTTGCAGAGTGGGACCCCTGGTTAGAGTAGGCACTGACGTGAGAATTATCGAGTCCGCTGACCCTGGTCCATGACCCTGCCGCGTCGGGAATCGAACCCTGGTCCCGGGCCGACTTCTGCTTTTGGGTCTGCCGCCTCTAACCAGTGAGCCATTGAGAGATGTACCCCAGGCTGAACATGAAAACTGAGAAAACATGAAAACTGAGATTCTAATTTTTAGTAGGGTGTGGATTTTCACAATATCCATAGTACTGATTATCAAGCCTTAGAAAATCTGTTTTTTATTACTGTGCATTCGTTTGAAAATATTCAAGTTCTAATGCACTAACAGTGGACTTTTCCATCTGCAGAATATACTGAATGACCAGAGATGGCAGTGCTGCGGAAGAGAATTTGTCTGCATTGCTGAGACCAAAAAAAAAACAAGAAGCCATTTCTCAGCACTCTGCCTTCCTTCATCAATTTAAATGGTAAGTCAAACTCGAGTTAGTGGGGTCTTGGCATGATTATCTTTGTCAAGACTCTACCAAAATGGATGATGTTACGGTGATCATCATATTTTATCAGACTTTGTCTCCGAAGCTGAGAAAGCCTGCGTTAGATACCTGTGCTAACAATGTGTCATCAGAGGACATTACTGTCTTTAAGGCTGGAAAGAGTTTCCTTAATTTGGAGCGATGGCCTTACTTTCTCAAGGAGTGAAGCTCATTTGACCTGTTTCCCTGCACTCTGTGTGTGGGTCTCTGATACTCCAGATGGATAGCTGTTTAGGATACTCGGCGGTCTTGCAACTCCATCCAATTTTCAAAAGGAGCCCAATGCTTTCCCAGTATACTGCCTAGCTGCCTTGCAGTCCTAATTACATATAGTTACCTAGTGCATAATTGCTGATTTCTCCTCCTCCTGTGTTTCCTCGTCACCCAGGGCGATTGGTCACGTGCTGTCCTGACATCATAAAGCTAGAGCAGGATGTCATCTGACATGAGGGACAATCAGTTGCCTAGCAAGCACTAAGATACATTTATCATGGTATCGAACTGGGTTGCAGGGTAAACAGGGCGCCCAGCTGAAGACCTAGATGGTGAGATGAATGAAACTGGCGCATTATTTGAGACTTGTGCATCTGTTTGAAGGTGCAGTTAATCACAATGTTCTCGACTTCTCTATAGCTTAACTGATAAGGATGTACTAAGATGAAGATGTTAAGATGTTGCTTATAGTTTTTATTATTCCCACTAACAGTAGCGTAAACCTTCCTCCCTCAACTTATCAGATCACTCAATTGCTATTGGCCTATCATAACCTATAACAATTGCACTGAGAAGGGGATGCCGTCACTTGGCTGGCAATCACATCTTTTTATCTAGGTCCTGATGTAGGTGCTAGTGTTGTGTAGAGAGTGGTAGCAAATGAGGCATAGGATTGATGTAATGTAATGTGTATACTTGTAAAGCGCACTGTTGCCAGCCGGCGTCCTGGCGCTGTATACCGCTGGGGAACCAGTCCTGGCTTTCCCTGTGGGATGGTTCCTGCTGGGAATCCCCAAGGTTGAGCCAGGCATCCCCGGCGTTGAGGGGGCCGTTGTGGAGATTAGGCAAGCTAATGCCCAGAGTTGCAGAGTGGGACCCCTGGTTAGAGTAGGCACCCACGTGAGAATTATCGAGTCCGCTGACCCTGGTCCATGACCCTGCCGCGTCGGGAATCGAACCCTGGTCCTGGGCCGACTTCTGCTTTTGGGTCTGCCGCCTCTAACCAGTGAGCCATTGAGAGATGTACCCCAGGCTGAACATGAAAACTGAGAAAACCTGAAAACTGAGATTCAAATTTTTAGTAGGGTGTGGATTTTCACAATATCCATAGTACTGATTATCAAGCCTTAGAAAATCTGTTTTTTATTGCTGTGCATTCGTTTGAAAATATTCAAGTTCTAATGCACTAACAGTGGACTTTTCCATCTGCAGAATATACTGAATGACCAGAGATGGCAGTGCTGCGGAAGAGAATTTGTCTGCATTGCTGAGACCAAAAAAAAAAACAAGAAGCCATTTCTCAGCACTCTGCCTTCCTTCATCAATTTAAATGGTAAGTCAAACTCGAGTTAGTGGGGTCTTGGCATGATTATCTTTGTCAAGACTCTACCAAAATGGATGATGTTACGGTGATCATCATATTTTATCAGACTTTGTCTCCGAAGCTGAGAAAGCCTGCGTTAGATACCTGTGCTAACAATGTGTCATCAGAGGACATTACTGTCTTTAAGGCTGGAAAGAGTTTCCTTAATTTGGAGCGATGGCCTTACTTTCTCAAGGAGTGAAGCTCATTTGACCTGTTTCCCTGCACTCTGTGTGTGGGTCTCTGATACTCCAGATGGATAGCTGTTTAGGATACTCGGCGGTCTTGCAACTCCATCCAATTTTCAAAAGGAGCCCAATGCTTTCCCAGTATACTGCCTAGCTGCCTTGCAGTCCTAATTACATATAGTTACCTAGTGCATAATTGCTGATTTCTCCTCCTCCTGTGTTTCCTCGTCACCCAGGGCGATTGGTCACGTGCTGTCCTGACATCATAAAGCTAGAGCAGGATGTCATCTGACATGAGGGACAATCAGTTGCCTAGCAAGCACTAAGATACATTTATCGTGGTATTGAACTGGGTTGCAGGGTAAACAGGGCGCCCAGCTGAAGACCTAGAGGGTGAGATTAATGAAACTGGCGCATTATTTGAGACTTGTGCATCTGTTTGAAGGTGCAGTTAATCACAATGTTCTCGACTTCTCTATAGCTTAACTGATAAGGATGTACTAAGATGAAGATGTTAAGATGTTGTTTATAGTTTTTATTATTCCCACTAACAGTAGCGTAAACCTTCCTCCCTCAACTTATCAGATCACTCAATTGCTATTGGTGTATCATAAACTATAAGAATTGCACTGAGAAGGGGATGCCATCACTTGGCTGGCAATCACATCTTTTTATCTAGGTCCTGATGTAGGTGCTAGTGTTGTTTAGAGAGTGGTAGCAAATGAGGCATAGGATTGATGTAATGTAATGTGTATACTTGTAAAGCGCACTGTTGCCAGCCGGCGTCCTGGTGCTGTATACCGCTGGGGAACCAGTCCTGGCTTTCCCTGTGGGATGGTCCCTGCTGGGAATCCCCATGGTGGAGCCAGGCATCCCCGGCGTTGAGGGGTCCGTTGTGGAGATTAGGCAAGCTAATGCCCAGAGTTGCAGAGTGGGACCCCTGGTTAGAGTAGGCACTGACGTGAGAATTATCGAGTCCGCTGACCCTGGTCCATGACACTGCCGCGTCGGGAATCGAACCCTGGTCCCGGGCCGACTTCTGCTTTTGGGTCTGCCGCCTCTAACCAGTGAGCCATTGAGAGATGTACCCCAGGCTGAACATGAAAACTGAGAAAACATGAAAACTGAGATTCTAATTTTTAGTAGGGTGTGGATTTTCACAATATCCATAGTACTGATTATCAAGCCTTAGAAAATCTGTTTTTTATTACTGTGCATTCGTTTGAAAATATTCAAGTTCTAATGCACTAACAGTGGACTTTTCCATCTGCAGAATATACTGAATGACCAGAGATGGCAGTGCTGCGGAAGAGAATTTGTCTGCATTGCTGAGACCAAAAAAAAAACCATGAAGCCTTTTCTAAGCACTCCGCCTTCCTTCATCAATTTAAATGGTAAGTCAAACTCGAGTTAGTGGGGTCTTGGCATGATTATCTTTGTCAAGACTCTACCAAAATGGATGACCTTACGGTGATCATCATATTTTATCAGACTTTGTCTCCGAAGCTGAGAAAGCCTGCGTTAGATACCTGTGCTAACAATGTGTCATCAGAGGACATTACTGTCTTTAAGGCTGGAAAGAGTTTCCTTAATTTGGAGCCATGGCCTTACTTTCTCAAGGAGTGAAGCTCATTTGACCTGTTTCCCTGCACTCTGTGTGTGGGTCTCTGATACTCCAGATGGATAGCTGTTTAGGATACTCGGCGGTCTTGCAACTCCATCCAATTTTCAAAAGGAGCCCAATGCTTTCCCAGTATACTGCCTAGCTGCCTTGCAGTGCTAATTACATATAGTTACCTAGTGCATAATTGCTGATGTCTCCTCCTCCTGTGTTTCCTTGTCACCGAGGGCGATTGGTCACATGCTGTCCTGACATCATAAAGCTAGAGCAGGATGTCATCTGACATGAGGGACAATCAGTTGCCTAGCAAGCACTAAGATACATTTATCATGGTATTGAACTGGGTTGCAGGGTAAACAGGGCGCCCAGCTGAAGACCTAGATGGTGAGATGAATGAAACTGGCGCATTATTTGAGACTTGTGCATCTGTTTGAAGGTGCAGTTAATCACAATGTTCTCGACTTCTCTATAGCTTAACTGATAAGGATGTACTAAGATGAAGATGTTAAGATGTTGTTTATAGTTTTTATTATTCCCACTAACAGTAGCGTAAACCTTCCTCCCTCAACTTATCAGATCACTCAATTGCTATTGGCGTATCATAACCTATAAGAATTGCACTGAGAAGGGGATGCCATCACTTGGCTGGCAATCACATCTTTTTATCTAGGTCCTGATGTAGGTGCTAGTGTTGTTTAGAGAGTGGTAGCAAATGAGGCATAGGATTGATGTAATGTAATGTGTATACTTGTAAAGCGCACTGTTGCCAGCCGGCGTCCTGGCGCTGTATACCGCTGGGGAACCAGTCCTGGCTTTCCCTGTGGGATGGTCCCTGCTGGGAATCCCCAAGGTGGAGCCAGGCATCCGCGGCGTTGAGGGGGCCGTTGTGGAGATTAGGCAAGCTAATGCCCAGAGTTGCAGAGTGGGACCCCTGGTTAGAGTAGGCACTGACGTGAGAATTATCGAGTCCGCTGACCCTGGTCCATGACCCTGCCGCGTCGGGAATCGAACCCTGGTCCTGGGCCGACTTCTGCTTTTGGGTCTGCCGCCTCTAACCAGTGAGCCATTGAGAGATGTACCCCAGGCTGAACATGAAAACTGAGAAAACATGAAAACTGAGATTCTAATTTTTAGTAGGGTGTGGATTTTCACAATATCCATAGTACTGATTATCAAGCCTTAGAAAATCTGGTTTTTATTGCTGTGCATTCGTTTGAAAATATTCAAGTTCTAATGCACTAACAGTGGACTTTTCCATCTGCAGAATATGCTGAATGACCAGAGATGGCAGTGCTGCGGAAGAGAATTTGTCTGCATTGCTTAGACCAAAAAAAAAACAAGAAGCCATTTCTCAGCACTCTGCCTTCCTTCATCAATTTAAATGGTAAGTCAAACTCGAGTTAGTGGGGTCTTGGCATGATTATCTTTGTCAAGACTCTACCAAAATGGATGACGTTACGGTGATCATCATATTTTATCAGACTTTGTCTCCGAAGCTGAGAAAGCCTGCGTTAGATACCTGTGCTAACAATGTGTCATCAGAGGACATTACTGTCTTTAAGGCTGGAAAGAGTTTCCTTAATTTGGAGCGATGGCCTTACTTTCTCAAGGAGTGAAGCTCATTTAACCTGTTTCCCTGCACTCTGTGTGTGGGTCTCTGAGACTCCAGATGGATAGCTGTTTAGGATACTCGACGGTCTTGAAACTCCATCCAATTTTCAAAAGGAGCCCAATGCTTTCCCAGTATACTGCCTAGCTGCCTTGCAGTCCTAATTACATATAGTTACCTAGTTCATAATTGCTGATGTCTCCTCCTCCTGTGTTTCCTCGTCACCCAGGGCGATTGGTCACGTGCTGTCCTGACATCATAAAGCTAGAGCAGGATGTCATCTGACATGAGGGACAATCAGTTGCCTAGCAAGCACTAAGATACATTTATCGTGGTATTGAACTGGGTTGCAGGGTAAACAGGGCGCCCAGCTGAAGACCTAGAGGGTGAGATTAATGAAACTGGCGCATTATTTGAGACTTGTGCATCTGTTTGAAGGTGCAGTTAATCACAATGTTCTCGACTTCTCTATAGCTTAACTGATAAGGATGTACTAAGATGAAGATGTTAAGATGTTGTTTATAGTTTTTATTATTCCCACTAACAGTAGCGTAAACCTTCCTCCCTCAACTTATCAGATCACTCAATTGCTATTGGCGTATCATAACCTATAAGAATTGCACTGAGAAGGGGATGCCATCACTTGGCTGGCAATCACATCTTTTTATCTAGGTCCTGATGTAGGTGCTAGTGTTGTTTAGAGAGTGGTAGCAAATGAGGCATAGGATTGATGTAATGTAATGTGTATACTTGTAAAGCGCACTGTTGCCAGCCGGCGTCCTGGCGCTGTATACCGCTGGGGAACCAGTCCTGGCTTTCCCTGTGGGATGGTCCCTGCTGGGAATCCCCAAGGTTGAGCCAGGCATCCCCGGCGTTGAGGGGGCCGTTGTGGAGATTAGGCAAGCTAATGCCCAGAGTTGCAGAGTGGGACCCCTGGTTAGAGTAGGCACCCACGTGAGAATTATCGAGTCCGCTGACCCTGGTCCATGACCCTGCCGCGTCGGGAATCGAACCCTGGTCCTGGGCCGACTTCTGCTTTTGGGTCTGCCGCCTCTAACCAGTGAGCCATTGAGAGATGTACCCCAGGCTGAACATGAAAACTGAGAAAACATGAAAACTGAGATTCAAATTTTTAGTAGGGTGTGGATTTTCACAATATCCATAGTACTGATTATCAAGCCTTAGAAAATCTGTTTTTTATTGCTGTGCATTCGTTTGAAAATATTCAAGTTCTAATGCACTAACAGTGGACTTTTCCATCTGCAGAATATGCTGAATGACCAGAGATGGCAGTGCTGCGGAAGAGAATTTGTCTGCATTGCTTAGACCAAAAAAAAAACAAGAAGCCATTTCTCAGCACTCTGCCTTCCTTCATCAATTTAAATGGTAAGTCAAACTCGAGTTAGTGGGGTCTTGGCATGATTATCTTTGTCAAGACACTACCAAAATGGATGACGTTACGGTGATCATCATATTTTATCAGACTTTGTCTCCGAAGCTGAGAAAGCCTGCGTTAGATACCTGTGCTAACAATGTGTCATCAGAGGACATTACTGTCTTTAAGGCTGGAAAGAGTTTCCTTAATTTGGAGCGATGGCCTTACTTTCTCAAGGATAGAAGCTCATTTAACCTGTTTCCCTGCACTCTGTGTGTGGGTCTCTGAGACTCCAGATGGATAGCTGTTTAGGATACTCGACGGTCTTGCAACTCCATCCAATTTTCAAAAGGAGCCCAATGCTTTCCCAGTATACTGCCTAGCTGCCTTGCAGTCCTAATTACATATAGTTACCTAGTTCATAATTGCTGATGTCTCCTCCTCCTGTGTTTCCTCGTCACCCAGGGCGATTGGTCACGTGCTGTCCTGACATCATAAAGCTAGAGCAGGATGTCATCTGACATGAGGGACAATCAGTTGCCTAGCAAGCACTAAGATACATTTATCGTGGTATTGAACTGGGTTGCAGGGTAAACAGGGCGCCCAGCTGAAGACCTAGAGGGTGAGATTAATGAAACTGGCGCATTATTTGAGACTTGTGCATCTGTTTGAAGGTGCAGTTAATCACAATGTTCTCGACTTCTCTATAGCTTAACTGATAAGGATGTACTAAGATGAAGATGTTAAGATGTTGTTTATAGTTTTTATTATTCCCACTAACAGTAGCGTAAACCTTCCTCCCTCAACTTATCAGATCACTCAATTGCTATTGGTGTATCATAAACTATAAGAATTGCACTGAGAAGGGGATGCCATCACTTGGCTGGCAATCACATCTTTTTATCTAGGTCCTGATGTAGGTGCTAGTGTTGTTTAGAGAGTGGTAGCAAATGAGGCATAGGATTGATGTAATGTAATGTGTATACTTGTAAAGCGCACTGTTGCCAGCCGGCGTCCTGGTGCTGTATACCGCTGGGGAACCAGTCCTGGCTTTCCCTGTGGGATGGTCCCTGCTGGGAATCCCCATGGTGGAGCCAGGCATCCCCGGCGTTGAGGGGTCCGTTGTGGAGATTAGGCAAGCTAATGCCCAGAGTTGCAGAGTGGGACCCCTGGTTAGAGTAGGCACTGACGTGAGAATTATCGAGTCCGCTGACCCTGGTCCATGACACTGCCGCGTCGGGAATCGAACCCTGGTCCCGGGCCGACTTCTGCTTTTGGGTCTGCCGCCTCTAACCAGTGAGCCATTGAGAGATGTACCCCAGGCTGAACATGAAAACTGAGAAAACATGAAAACTGAGATTCTAATTTTTAGTAGGGTGTGGATTTTCACAATATCCATAGTACTGATTATCAAGCCTTAGAAAATCTGTTTTTTATTACTGTGCATTCGTTTGAAAATATTCAAGTTCTAATGCACTAACAGTGGACTTTTCCATCTGCAGAATATACTGAATGACCAGAGATGGCAGTGCTGCGGAAGAGAATTTGTCTGCATTGCTGAGACCAAAAAAAAAACCATGAAGCCTTTTCTAAGCACTCCGCCTTCCTTCATCAATTTAAATGGTAAGTCAAACTCGAGTTAGTGGGGTCTTGGCATGATTATCTTTGTCAAGACTCTACCAAAATGGATGACCTTACGGTGATCATCATATTTTATCAGACTTTGTCTCCGAAGCTGAGAAAGCCTGCGTTAGATACCTGTGCTAACAATGTGTCATCAGAGGACATTACTGTCTTTAAGGCTGGAAAGAGTTTCCTTAATTTGGAGCCATGGCCTTACTTTCTCAAGGAGTGAAGCTCATTTGACCTGTTTCCCTGCACTCTGTGTGTGGGTCTCTGATACTCCAGATGGATAGCTGTTTAGGATACTCGGCGGTCTTGCAACTCCATCCAATTTTCAAAAGGAGCCCAATGCTTTCCCAGTATACTGCCTAGCTGCCTTGCAGTGCTAATTACATATAGTTACCTAGTGCATAATTGCTGATGTCTCCTCCTCCTGTGTTTCCTTGTCACCGAGGGCGATTGGTCACATGCTGTCCTGACATCATAAAGCTAGAGCAGGATGTCATCTGACATGAGGGACAATCAGTTGCCTAGCAAGCACTAAGATACATTTATCATGGTATTGAACTGGGTTGCAGGGTAAACAGGGCGCCCAGCTGAAGACCTAGATGGTGAGATGAATGAAACTGGCGCATTATTTGAGACTTGTGCATCTGTTTGAAGGTGCAGTTAATCACAATGTTCTCGACTTCTCTATAGCTTAACTGATAAGGATGTACTAAGATGAAGATGTTAAGATGTTGTTTATAGTTTTTATTATTCCCACTAACAGTAGCGTAAACCTTCCTCCCTCAACTTATCAGATCACTCAATTGCTATTGGCGTATCATAACCTATAAGAATTGCACTGAGAAGGGGATGCCATCACTTGGCTGGCAATCACATCTTTTTATCTAGGTCCTGATGTAGGTGCTAGTGTTGTTTAGAGAGTGGTAGCAAATGAGGCATAGGATTGATGTAATGTAATGTGTATACTTGTAAAGCGCACTGTTGCCAGCCGGCGTCCTGGCGCTGTATACCGCTGGGGAACCAGTCCTGGCTTTCCCTGTGGGATGGTCCCTGCTGGGAATCCCCAAGGTGGAGCCAGGCATCCGCGGCGTTGAGGGGGCCGTTGTGGAGATTAGGCAAGCTAATGCCCAGAGTTGCAGAGTGGGACCCCTGGTTAGAGTAGGCACTGACGTGAGAATTATCGAGTCCGCTGACCCTGGTCCATGACCCTGCCGCGTCGGGAATCGAACCCTGGTCCTGGGCCGACTTCTGCTTTTGGGTCTGCCGCCTCTAACCAGTGAGCCATTGAGAGATGTACCCCAGGCTGAACATGAAAACTGAGAAAACATGAAAACTGAGATTCTAATTTTTAGTAGGGTGTGGATTTTCACAATATCCATAGTACTGATTATCAAGCCTTAGAAAATCTGGTTTTTATTGCTGTGCATTCGTTTGAAAATATTCAAGTTCTAATGCACTAACAGTGGACTTTTCCATCTGCAGAATATGCTGAATGACCAGAGATGGCAGTGCTGCGGAAGAGAATTTGTCTGCATTGCTTAGACCAAAAAAAAAACAAGAAGCCATTTCTCAGCACTCTGCCTTCCTTCATCAATTTAAATGGTAAGTCAAACTCGAGTTAGTGGGGTCTTGGCATGATTATCTTTGTCAAGACTCTACCAAAATGGATGACGTTACGGTGATCATCATATTTTATCAGACTTTGTCTCCGAAGCTGAGAAAGCCTGCGTTAGATACCTGTGCTAACAATGTGTCATCAGAGGACATTACTGTCTTTAAGGCTGGAAAGAGTTTCCTTAATTTGGAGCGATGGCCTTACTTTCTCAAGGAGTGAAGCTCATTTAACCTGTTTCCCTGCACTCTGTGTGTGGGTCTCTGAGACTCCAGATGGATAGCTGTTTAGGATACTCGACGGTCTTGAAACTCCATCCAATTTTCAAAAGGAGCCCAATGCTTTCCCAGTATACTGCCTAGCTGCCTTGCAGTCCTAATTACATATAGTTACCTAGTTCATAATTGCTGATGTCTCCTCCTCCTGTGTTTCCTCGTCACCCAGGGCGATTGGTCACGTGCTGTCCTGACATCATAAAGCTAGAGCAGGATGTCATCTGACATGAGGGACAATCAGTTGCCTAGCAAGCACTAAGATACATTTATCGTGGTATTGAACTGGGTTGCAGGGTAAACAGGGCGCCCAGCTGAAGACCTAGAGGGTGAGATTAATGAAACTGGCGCATTATTTGAGACTTGTGCATCTGTTTGAAGGTGCAGTTAATCACAATGTTCTCGACTTCTCTATAGCTTAACTGATAAGGATGTACTAAGATGAAGATGTTAAGATGTTGTTTATAGTTTTTATTATTCCCACTAACAGTAGCGTAAACCTTCCTCCCTCAACTTATCAGATCACTCAATTGCTATTGGCGTATCATAACCTATAAGAATTGCACTGAGAAGGGGATGCCATCACTTGGCTGGCAATCACATCTTTTTATCTAGGTCCTGATGTAGGTGCTAGTGTTGTTTAGAGAGTGGTAGCAAATGAGGCATAGGATTGATGTAATGTAATGTGTATACTTGTAAAGCGCACTGTTGCCAGCCGGCGTCCTGGCGCTGTATACCGCTGGGGAACCAGTCCTGGCTTTCCCTGTGGGATGGTCCCTGCTGGGAATCCCCAAGGTGGAGCCAGGCATCCCCGGCGTTGAGGGGGCCGTTGTGGAGATTAGGCAAGCTAATGCCCAGAGTTGCAGAGTGGGACCCCTGGTTAGAGTAGGCACTGACGTGAGAATTATCGAGTCCGCTGACCCTGGTCCATGACCCTGCCGCGTCGGGAATCGAACCCTGGTCCCGGGCCGACTTCTGCTTTTGGGTCTGCCGCCTCTAACCAGTGAGCCATTGAGAGATGTACCCCAGGCTGAACATGAAAACTGAGAAAACATGAAAACTGAGATTCTAATTTTTAGTAGGGTGTGGATTTTAACAATATCCATAGTACTGATTATCAAGCCTTAGAAAATCTGTTTTTTATTACTGTGCATTCGTTTGAAAATATTCAAGTTCTAATGCACTAACAGTGGACTTTTCCATCTGCAGAATATACTGAATGACCAGAGATGGCAGTGCTGCGGAAGAGAATTTGTCTGCATTGCTGAGACCCAAAAAAAAACCATGAAGCCTTTTCTCAGCACTCTGCCTTCCTTCATCAATTTAAATGGTAAGTCAAACTCGAGTTTGTGGGGTCTTGGCATGATTATCTTTGTCAAGACTCTACCAAAATGGATGACCTTACGGTGATCATCATATTTTATCAGACTTTGTCTCCGAAGCTGAGAAAGCCTGCGTTAGATACCTGTGCTAACAATGTGTCATCAGAGGACATTACTGTCTTTAAGGCTGGAAAGAGTTTCCTTAATTTGGAGCCATGGCCTTACTTTCTCAAGGAGTGAAGCTCATTTGACCTGTTTCCCTGCACTCTGTGTGTGGGTCTCTGATACTCCAGATGGATAGCTGTTTAGGATACTCGGCGGTCTTGCAACTCCATCCAATTTTCAAAAGGAGCCCAATGCTTTCCCAGTATACTGCCTAGCTGCCTTGCAGTCCTAATTACATATAGTTACCTAGTGCATAATTGCTGATTTCTCCTCCTCCTGTGTTTCCTCGTCACCCAGGGCGATTGGTCACGTGCTGTCCTGACATCATAAAGCTAGAGCAGGATGTCATCTGACATGAGGGACAATCAGTTGCCTAGCAAGCACTAAGATACATTTATCATGGTATTGAACTGGGTTGCAGGGTAAACAGGGCGCCCAGCTGAAGACCTAGATGGTGAGATGAATGAAACTGGCGCATTATTTGAGACTTGTGCATCTGTTTGAAGGTGCAGTTAATCACAATGTTCTCGACTTCTCTATAGCTTAACTGATAAGGATGTACTAAGATGAAGATGTTAAGATGTTGTTTATAGTTTTTATTATTCCCACTAACAGTAGCGTAAACCTTCCTCCCTCAACTTATCAGATCACTCAATTGCTATTGGCGTATCATAACCTGTAAGAATTGCACTGAGAAGGGGATGCCGTCACTTGGCTGGCAATCACATCTTTTTATCTAGGTCCTGATGTAGGTGCTAGTGTTGTGTAGAGAGTGGTAGCAAATGAGGCATAGGATTGATGTAATGTAATGTGTATACTTGCAAAGCGCACTGTTGCCAGACGGCGTCCTGGCACTGTATACCGCTGGGGAACCAGTCCTGGCTTTCCCTGTGGGATGGTCCCTGCTGGGAATCCCCAAGGTGGAGCCAGGCATCCCCGGCGTTGAGGGGGCCATTGTGGAGATTAGGCAAGCTAATGCCCAGAGTTGCAGAGTGGGACCCCTGGTTAGAGTAGGCACTGACGTGAGAATTATCGAGTCCGCTGACCCTGGTCCATGACCCTGCCGCGTCGGGAATCGAACCCTGGTCCTGGGCCGACTTCTGCTTTTGGGTCTGCCGCCTCTAACCAGTGAGCCATTGAGAGATGTACCCCAGGCTGAACATGAAAACTGAGAAAACATGAAAACTGAGATTCTAATTTTTAGTAGGGTGTGGATTTTCACAATATCCATAGTACTGATTATCAAGCCTTAGAAAATCTGGTTTTTATTGCTGTGCATTCGTTTGAAAATATTCAAGTTCTAATGCACTAACAGTGGACTTTTCCATCTGCAGAATATGCTGAATGACCAGAGATGGCAGTGCTGCGGAAGAGAATTTGTCTGCATTGCTTAGACCAAAAAAAAAACAAGAAGCCATTTCTCAGCACTCTGCCTTCCTTCATCAATTTAAATGGTAAGTCAAACTCGAGTTAGTGGGGTCTTGGCATGATTCTTTGTCAAGACTCTACCAAAATGGATGACGTTACGGTGATCATCATATTTTATCAGACTTTGTCTCCGAAGCTGAGAAAGCCTGCGTTAGATACCTGTGCTAACAATGTGTCATCAGAGGACATTACTGTCTTTAAGGCTGGAAAGAGTTTCCTTAATTTGGAGCGATGGCCTTACTTTCTCAAGGAGTGAAGCTCATTTAACCTGTTTCCCTGCACTCTGTGTGTGGGTCTCTGAGACTCCAGATGGATAGCTGTTTAGGATACTCGACGGTCTTGCAACTCCATCCAATTTTCAAAAGGAGCCCAATGCTTTCCCAGTATACTGCCTAGCTGCCTTGCAGTCCTAATTACATATAGTTACCTAGTTCATAATTGCTGATGTCTCCTCCTCCTGTGTTTCCTCGTCACCCAGGGCGATTGGTCACGTGCTGTCCTGACATCATAAAGCTAGAGCAGGATGTCATCTGACATGAGGGACAATCAGTTGCCTAGCAAGCACTAAGATACATTTATCGTGGTATTGAACTGGGTTGCAGGGTAAACAGGGCGCCCAGCTGAAGACCTAGAGGGTGAGATTAATGAAACTGGCGCATTATTTGAGACTTGTGCATCTGTTTGAAGGTGCAGTTAATCACAATGTTCTCGACTTCTCTATAGCTTAACTGATAAGGATGTACTAAGATGAAGATGTTAAGATGTTGTTTATAGTTTTTATTATTCCCACTAACAGTAGCGTAAACCTTCCTCCCTCAACTTATCAGATCACTCAATTGCTATTGGCGTATCATAACCTATAAGAATTGCACTGAGAAGGGGATGCCATCACTTGGCTGGCAATCACATCTTTTTATCTAGGTCCTGATGTAGGTGCTAGTGTTGTTTAGAGAGTGGTAGCAAATGAGGCATAGGATTGATGTAATGTAATGTGTATACTTGTAAAGCGCACTGTTGCCAGCCGGCGTCCTGGCGCTGTATACCGCTGGGGAACCAGTCCTGGCTTTCCCTGTGGGATGGTCCCTGCTGGGAATCCCCAAGGTGGAGCCAGGCATCCCCGGCGTTGAGGGGGCCGTTGTGGAGATTAGGCAAGCTAATGCCCAGAGTTGCAGAGTGGGACCCCTGGTTAGAGTAGGCACTGACGTGAGAATTATCGAGTCCGCTGACCCTGGTCCATGACCCTGCCCCGTCGGGAATCAAACCCTGGTCCCGGGCCGACTTCTGCTTTTGGGTCTGCCGCCTCTAACCAGTGAGCCATTGAGAGATGTACCCCAGGCTGAACATGAAAACTGAGAAAACATGAAAACTGAGATTCTAATTTTTAGTAGGGTGTGGATTTTCACAATATCCATAGTACTGATTATCAAGCCTTAGAAAATCTGTTTTTTATTACTGTGCATTCGTTTGAAAATATTCAAGTTCTAATGCACTAACAGTGGACTTTTCCATCTGCAGAATATACTGAATGACCAGAGATGGCAGTGCTGCGGAAGAGAATTTGTCTGCATTGCTGAGACCCAAAAAAAAACCATGAAGCCTTTTCTCAGCACTCTGCCTTCCTTCATCAATTTAAATGGTAAGTCAAACTCGAGTTTGTGGGGTCTTGGCATGATTATCTTTGTCAAGACTCTACCAAAATGGATGACCTTACGGTGATCATCATATTTTATCAGACTTTGTCTCAGAAGCTGAGAAAGCCTGCGTTAGATACCTGTGCTAACAATGTGTCATCAGAGGACATTACTGTCTTTAAGGCTGGAAAGAGTTTCCTTAATTTGGAGCCATGGCCTTACTTTCTCAAGGAGTGAAGCTCATTTGACCTGTTTCCCTGCACTCTGTGTGTGGGTCTCTGATACTCCAGATGGATAGCTGTTTAGGATACTCGGCGGTCTTGCAACTCCATCCAATTTTCAAAAGGAGCCCAATGCTTTCCCAGTATACTGCCTAGCTGCCTTGCAGTCCTAATTACATATAGTTACCTAGTGCATAATTGCTGATTTCTCCTCCTCCTGTGTTTCCTCGTCACCCAGGGCGATTGGTCACGTGCTGTCCTGACATCATAAAGCTAGAGCAGGATGTCATCTGACATGAGGGACAATCAGTTGCCTAGCAAGCACTAAGATACATTTATCATGGTATTGAACTGGGTTGCAGGGTAAACAGGGCGCCCAGCTGAAGACCTAGATGGTGAGATGAATGAAACTGGCGCATTATTTGAGACTTGTGCATCTGTTTGAAGGTGCAGTTAATCACAATGTTCTCGACTTCTCTATAGCTTAACTGATAAGGATGTACTAAGATGAAGATGTTAAGATGTTGTTTATAGTTTTTATTATTCCCACTAACAGTAGCGTAAACCTTCCTCCCTCAACTTATCAGATCACTCAATTGCTATTGGCGTATCATAACCTGTAAGAATTGCACTGAGAAGGGGATGCCGTCACTTGGCTGGCAATCACATCTTTTTATCTAGGTCCTGATGTAGGTGCTAGTGTTGTGTAGAGAGTGGTAGCAAATGAGGCATAGGATTGATGTAATGTAATGTGTATACTTGCAAAGCGCACTGTTGCCAGACGGCGTCCTGGCACTGTATACCGCTGGGGAACCAGTCCTGGCTTTCCCTGTGGGATGGTCCCTGCTGGGAATCCCCAAGGTGGAGCCAGGCATCCCCGGCGTTGAGGGGGCCATTGTGGAGATTAGGCAAGCTAATGCCCAGAGTTGCAGAGTGGGACCCCTGGTTAGAGTAGGCACTGACGTGAGAATTATCGAGTCCGCTGACCCTGGTCCATGACCCTGCCGCGTCGGGAATCGAACCCTGGTCCTGGGCCGACTTCTGCTTTTGGGTCTGCCGCCTCTAACCAGTGAGCCATTGAGAGATGTACCCCAGGCTGAACATGAAAACTGAGAAAACATGAAAACTGAGATTCTAATTTTTAGTAGGGTGTGGATTTTCACAATATCCATAGTACTGATTATCAAGCCTTAGAAAATCTGGTTTTTATTGCTGTGCATTCGTTTGAAAATATTCAAGTTCTAATGCACTAACAGTGGACTTTTCCATCTGCAGAATATGCTGAATGACCAGAGATGGCAGTGCTGCGGAAGAGAATTTGTCTGCATTGCTTAGACCAAAAAAAAAACAAGAAGCCATTTCTCAGCACTCTGCCTTCCTTCATCAATTTAAATGGTAAGTCAAACTCGAGTTAGTGGGGTCTTGGCATGATTCTTTGTCAAGACTCTACCAAAATGGATGACGTTACGGTGATCATCATATTTTATCAGACTTTGTCTCCGAAGCTGAGAAAGCCTGCGTTAGATACCTGTGCTAACAATGTGTCATCAGAGGACATTACTGTCTTTAAGGCTGGAAAGAGTTTCCTTAATTTGGAGCGATGGCCTTACTTTCTCAAGGAGTGAAGCTCATTTAACCTGTTTCCCTGCACTCTGTGTGTGGGTCTCTGAGACTCCAGATGGATAGCTGTTTAGGATACTCGACGGTCTTGCAACTCCATCCAATTTTCAAAAGGAGCCCAATGCTTTCCCAGTATACTGCCTAGCTGCCTTGCAGTCCTAATTACATATAGTTACCTAGTTCATAATTGCTGATGTCTCCTCCTCCTGTGTTTCCTCGTCACCCAGGGCGATTGGTCACGTGCTGTCCTGACATCATAAAGCTAGAGCAGGATGTCATCTGACATGAGGGACAATCAGTTGCCTAGCAAGCACTAAGATACATTTATCGTGGTATTGAACTGGGTTGCAGGGTAAACAGGGCGCCCAGCTGAAGACCTAGAGGGTGAGATTAATGAAACTGGCGCATTATTTGAGACTTGTGCATCTGTTTGAAGGTGCAGTTAATCACAATGTTCTCGACTTCTCTATAGCTTAACTGATAAGGATGTACTAAGATGAAGATGTTAAGATGTTGTTTATAGTTTTTATTATTCCCACTAACAGTAGCGTAAACCTTCCTCCCTCAACTTATCAGATCACTCAATTGCTATTGGCGTATCATAACCTATAAGAATTGCACTGAGAAGGGGATGCCATCACTTGGCTGGCAATCACATCTTTTTATCTAGGTCCTGATGTAGGTGCTAGTGTTGTTTAGAGAGTGGTAGCAAATGAGGCATAGGATTGATGTAATGTAATGTGTATACTTGTAAAGCGCACTGTTGCCAGCCGGCGTCCTGGCGCTGTATACCGCTGGGGAACCAGTCCTGGCTTTCCCTGTGGGATGGTCCCTGCTGGGAATCCCCAAGGTGGAGCCAGGCATCCCCGGCGTTGAGGGGGCCGTTGTGGAGATTAGGCAAGCTAATGCCCAGAGTTGCAGAGTGGGACCCCTGGTTAGAGTAGGCACTGACGTGAGAATTATCGAGTCCGCTGACCCTGGTCCATGACCCTGCCCCGTCGGGAATCAAACCCTGGTCCCGGGCCGACTTCTGCTTTTGGGTCTGCCGCCTCTAACCAGTGAGCCATTGAGAGATGTACCCCAGTCGGAACATGAAAACTGAGAAAACATGAAAACTGAGATTCTAATTTTTAGTCGGGTGTGGATTTTCACAATATCCATAGTACTGATTATCAAGCCTTAGAAAATCTGTTTTTTATTACTGTGCATTCGTTTGAAAATATTCAAGTTCTAATGCACTAACAGTGGACTTTTCCATCTGCAGAATATACTGAATGACCAGAGATGGCAGTGCTGCGGAAGAGAATTTGTCTGCATTGCTGAGACCAACAAAAAAAACCAGGAAGCCTTTTCTCAGCACTCTGCCTTCCTTCATCAATTTAAATGGTAAGTCAAACTCGAGTTAGTGGGGTCTTGGCATGATTATCTTTGTCAAGACTCTACCAAAATGGATGACCTTACGGTGATCATCATATTTTATCAGACTTTGTCTCCGAAGCTGAGAAAGCCTGCGTTAGATACCTGTGCTAACAATGTGTCATCAGAGGACATTACTGTCTTTAAGGCTGGAAAGAGTTTCCTTAATTTGGAGCCATGGCCTTACTTTCTCAAGGAGTGAAGCTCATTTGACCTGTTTCCCTGCACTCTGTGTCTGGGTCTCTGATACTCCAGATGGATAGCTGTTTAGGATACTCGGCGGTCTTGCAACTCCATCCAATTTTCAAAAGGAGCCCAATGCTTTCCCAGTATACTGCCTAGCTGCCTTGCAGTCTTAATTACATATAGTTACCTAGTGCATAATTGCTGATTTCTCCTCCTCCTGTGTATCCTCGTCACCCAGGGCGATTGGTCACGTGCTGTCCTGACATAATAAAGCTAGAGCAGGATGTCATCTGACATCAGGGACAATCAGTTGCCTAGCAAGCACTAAGATACATTTATCATGGTATTGAACTGGGTTGCAGGGTAAACAGGGCGCCCAGCTGAAGACCTAGATGGTGAGATGAATGAAACTGGCGCATTATTTGAGACTTGTGCATCTGTTTGAAGGTGCAGTTAATCACAATGTTCTCGACTTCTCTATAGCTTAACTGATAAGGATGTACTAAGATGAAGATGTTAAGATGTTGTTTATAGTTTTTATTATTCCCACTAACAGTAGCGTAAACCTTCCTCCCTCAACTTATCAGATCACTCAATTGCTATTGGTGTATCATAAACTATAAGAATTGCACTGAGAAGGGGATGCCATCACTTGGCTGGCAATCACATCTTTTTATCTAGGTCCTGATGTAGGTGCTAGTGTTGTTTAGAGAGTGGTAGCAAATGAGGCATAGGATTGATGTAATGTAATGTGTATACTTGTAAAGCGCACTGTTGCCAGCCGGCGTCCTGGCGCTGTATACCGCTGGGGAACCAGTCCTGGCTTTCCCTGTGGGATGGTCCCTGCTGGGAATCCCCATGGTGGAGCCAGGCATCCCCGGCGTTGAGGGGTCCGTTGTGGAGATTAGGCAAGCTAATGCCCAGAGTTGCAGAGTGGGACCCCTGGTTAGAGTAGGCACTGACGTGAGAATTATCGAGTCCGCTGACCCTGGTCCATGACCCTGCCGCGTCGGGAATCGAACCCTGGTCCCGGGCCGACTTCTGCTTTTGGGTCTGCCGCCTCTAACCAGTGAGCCATTGAGAGATGTACCCCAGGCTGAACATGAAAACTGAGAAAACATGAAAACTGAGATTCTAATTTTTAGTAGGGTGTGGATTTTCACAATATCCATAGTACTGATTATCAAGCCTTAGAAAATCTGTTTTTTATTACTGTGCATTCGTTTGAAAATATTCAAGTTCTAATGCACTAACAGTGGACTTTTCCATCTGCAGAATATACTGAATGACCAGAGATGGCAGTGCTGCGGAAGAGAATTTGTCTGCATTGCTGAGACCAAAAAAAAAAACAAGAAGCCATTTCTCAGCACTCTGCCTTCCTTCATCAATTTAAATGGTAAGTCAAACTCGAGTTAGTGGGGTCTTGGCATGATTATCTTTGTCAAGACTCTACCAAAATGGATGATGTTACGGTGATCATCATATTTTATCAGACTTTGTCTCCGAAGCTGAGAAAGCCTGCGTTAGATACCTGTGCTAACAATGTGTCATCAGAGGACATTACTGTCTTTAAGGCTGGAAAGAGTTTCCTTAATTTGGAGCGATGGCCTTACTTTCTCAAGGAGTGAAGCTCATTTGACCTGTTTCCCTGCACTCTGTGTGTGGGTCTCTGATACTCCAGATGGATAGCTGTTTAGGATACTCGGCGGTCTTGCAACTCCATCCAATTTTCAAAAGGAGCCCAATGCTTTCCCAGTATACTGCCTAGCTGCCTTGCAGTCCTAATTACATATAGTTACCTAGTGCATAATTGCTGATTTCTCCTCCTCCTGTGTTTCCTCGTCACCCAGGGCGATTGGTCACGTGCTGTCCTGACATCATAAAGCTAGAGCAGGATGTCATCTGACATGAGGGACAATCAGTTGCCTAGCAAGCACTAAGATACATTTATCATGGTATTGAACTGGGTTGCAGGGTAAACAGGGCGCCCAGCTGAAGACCTAGATGGTGAGATGAATGAAACTGGTGCATTATTTGAGACTTGTGCATCTGTTTGAAGGTGCAGTTAATCACAATGTTCTCGACTTCTCTATAGCTTAACTGATAAGGATGTACTAAGATGAAGATGTTAAGATGTTGTTTATAGATTTTATTATTCCCACTAACAGTAGCGTAAACCTTCCTCCCTCAACTTATCAGATCACTCAATTGCTATTGGCGTATCATAACCTGTAAGAATTGCACTGAGAAGGGGATGCCGTCACTTGGCTGGCAATCACATCTTTTTATCTAGGTCCTGATGTAGGTGCTAGTGTTGTGTAGAGAGTGGTAGCAAATGAGGCATAGGATTGATGTAATGTAATGTGTATACTTGCAAAGCGCACTGTTGCCAGACGGCGTCCTGGCGCTGTATACCGCTGGGGAACCAGTCCTGGCTTTCCCTGTGGGATGGTCCCTGCTGGGAATCCCCAAGGTGGAGCCAGGCATCCCCGGCGTTGAGGGGGCCGTTGTGGAGATTAGGCAAGCTAATGCCCAGAGTTGCAGAGTGGGACCCCTGGTTAGAGTAGGCACTGACGTGAGAATTATCGAGTCCGCTGACCCTGGTCCATGACCCTGCCGCGTCGGGAATCGAACCCTGGTCCTGGGCCGACTTCTGCTTTTGGGTCTGCCGCCTCTAACCAGTGAGCCGTTGAGAGATGTACCCCAGGCTGAACATGAAAACTGAGAAAACATGAAAACTGAGATTCTAATTTTTAGTAGGGTGTGGATTTTCACAATATCCATAGTACTGATTATCAAGCCTTAGAAAATCTGGTTTTTATTGCTGTGCATTCGTTTGAAAATATTCAAGTTCTAATGCACTAACAGTGGACTTTTCCATCTGCAGAATATGCTGAATGACCAGAGATGGCAGTGCTGCGGAAGAGAATTTGTCTGCATTGCTTAGACCAAAAAAAAAACAAGAAGCCATTTCTCAGCACTCTGCCTTCCTTCATCAATTTAAATGGTAAGTCAAACTCGAGTTAGTGGGGTCTTGGCATGATTATCTTTGTCAAGACTCTACCAAAATGGATGACCTTACGGTGATCATCATATTTTATCAGACTTTGTCTCCGAAGCTGAGAAAGCCTGCGTTAGATACCTGTGCTAACAATGTGTCATCAGAGGACATTACTGTCTTTAAGGCTGGAAAGAGTTTCCTTGATTTGGAGCCATGGCCTTACTTTCTCAAGGAGTGAAGCTCATTTGACCTGTTTCCCTGCACTCTGTGTGTGGGTCTCTGATACTCCAGATGGATAGCTGTTTAGGATACTCGGCGGTCTTGCAACTCCATCCAATTTTCAAAAGGAGCCCAATGCTTTCCCAGTATACTGCCTAGCTGCCTTGCAGTCCTAATTACATATAGTTACCTAGTTCATAATTGCTGATGTCTCCTCCTCCTGTGTTTCCTCGTCACCCAGGGCGATTGGTCACGTGCTGTCCTGACATCATAAAGCTAGAGCAGGATGTCATCTGACATGAGGGACAATCAGTTGCCTAGCAAGCACTAAGATACATTTATCGTGGTATTGAACTGGGTTGCAGGGTAAACAGGGCGCCCAGCTGAAGACCTAGAGGGTGAGATTAATGAAACTGGCGCATTATTTGAGACTTGTGCATCTGTTTGAAGGTGCAGTTAATCACAATGTTCTCGACTTCTCTATAGCTTAACTGATAAGGATGTACTAAGATGAAGATGTTAAGATGTTGTTTATAGTTTTTATTATTCCCACTAACAGTAGCGTAAACCTTCCTCCCTCAACTTATCAGATCACTCAATTGCTATTGGCGTATCATAACCTATAAGAATTGCACTGAGAAGGGGATGCCATCACTTGGCTGGCAATCACATCTTTTTATCTAGGTCCTGATGTAGGTGCTAGTGTTGTTTAGAGAGTGGTAGCAAATGAGGCATAGGATTGATGTAATGTAATGTGTATACTTGTAAAGCGCACTGTTGCCAGCCGGCGTCCTGGCGCTGTATACCGCTGGGGAACCAGTCCTGGCTTTCCCTGTGGGATGGTCCCTGCTGGGAATCCCCAAGGTGGAGCCAGGCATCCCCGGCGTTGAGGGGGCCGTTGTGGAGATTAGGCAAGCTAATGCCCAGAGTTGCAGAGTGGGACCCCTGGTTAGAGTAGGCACTGACGTGAGAATTATCGAGTCCGCTGACCCTGGTCCATGACCCTGCCCCGTCGGGAATCAAACCCTGGTCCCGGGCCGACTTCTGCTTTTGGGTCTGCCGCCTCTAACCAGTGAGCCATTGAGAGATGTACCACAGTCGGAACATGAAAACTGAGAAAACATGAAAACTGAGATTCTAATTTTTAGTCGGGTGTGGATTTTCACAATATCCATAGTACTGATTATCAAGCCTTAGAAAATCTGTTTTTTATTACTGTGCATTCGTTTGAAAATATTCAAGTTCTAATGCACTAACAGTGGACTTTTCCATCTGCAGAATATACTGAATGACCAGAGATGGCAGTGCTGCGGAAGAGAATTTGTCTGCATTGCTGAGACCAAAAAAAAAACCAGGAAGCCTTTTCTCAGCACTCTGCCTTCCTTCATCAATTTAAATGGTAAGTCAAACTCGAGTTAGTGGGGTCTTGGCATGATTATCTTTGTCAAGACTCTACCAAAATGGATGACCTTACGGTGATCATCATATTTTATCAGACTTTGTCTCCGAAGCTGAGAAAGCCTGCGTTAGATACCTGTGCTAACAATGTGTCATCAGAGGACATTACTGTCTTTAAGGCTGGAAAGAGTTTCCTTAATTTGGAGCCATGGCCTTACTTTCTCAAGGAGTGAAGCTCATTTGACCTGTTTCCCTGCACTCTGTGTCTGGGTCTCTGATACTCCAGATGGATAGCTGTTTAGGATACTCGGCGGTCTTGCAACTCCATCCAATTTTCAAAAGGAGCCCAATGCTTTCCCAGTATACTGCCTAGCTGCCTTGCAGTCCTTTTTACATATAGTTACCTAGTGCATAATTGCTGATTTCTCCTCCTCCTGTGTTTCCTCGTCACCCAGGGCGATTGGTCACGTGCTGTCCTGACATCATAAAGCTAGAGCAGGATGTCATCTGACATGAGGGACAATCAGTTGCCTAGCAAGCACTAAGATACATTTATCATGGTATTGAACTGGGTTGCAGGGTAAACAGGGCGCCCAGCTGAAGACCTAGATGGTGAGATGAATGAAACTGGCGCATTATTTGAGACTTGTGCATCTGTTTGAAGGTGCAGTTAATCACAATGTTCTCGACTTCTCTATAGCTTAACTGATAAGGATGTACTAAGATGAAGATGTTAAGATGTTGTTTATAGTTTTTATTATTCCCACTAACAGTAGCGTAAACCTTCCTCCCTCAACTTATCAGATCACTCAATTGCTATTGGCGTATCATAACCTGTAAGAATTGCACTGAGAAGGGGATGCCGTCACTTGGCTGGCAATCACATCTTTTTATCTAGGTCCTGATGTAGGTGCTAGTGTTGTGTAGAGAGTGGTAGCAAATGAGGCATAGGATTGATGTAATGTAATGTGTATACTTGCAAAGCGCACTGTTGCCAGACGGCGTCCTGGCGCTGTATACCGCTGGGGAACCAGTCCTGGCTTTCCCTGTGGGATGGTCCCTGCTGGGAATCCCCAAGGTGGAGCCAGGCATCCCCGGCGTTGAGGGGGCCGTTGTGGAGATTAGGCAAGCTAATGCCCAGAGTTGCAGAGTGGGACCCCTGGTTAGAGTAGGCACTGACGTGAGAATTATCGAGTCCGCTGACCCTGGTCCATGACCCTGCCGCGTCGGGAATCGAACCCTGGTCCTGGGCCGACTTCTGCTTTTGGGTCTGCCGCTTCTAACCAGTGAGCCATTGAGAGATGTACCCCAGGCTGAACATGAAAACTGAGAAAACATGAAAACTGAGATTCTAATTTTTAGTAGGGTGTGGATTTTCACAATATCCATAGTACTGATTATCAAGCCTTAGAAAATCTGGTTTTTATTGCTGTGCATTCGTTTGAAAATATTCAAGTTCTAATGCACTAACAGTGGACTTTTCCATCTGCAGAATATGCTGAATGACCAGAGATGGCAGTGCTGCGGAAGAGAATTTGTCTGCATTGCTTAGACCAAAAAAAAAACAAGAAGCCATTTCTCAGCACTCTGCCTTCCTTCATCAATTTAAATGGTAAGTCAAACTCGAGTTAGTGGGGTCTTGGCATGATTATCTTTGTCAAGACTCTACCAAAATGGATGACCTTACGGTGATCATCATATTTTATCAGACTTTGTCTCCGAAGCTGAGAAAGCCTGCGTTAGATACCTGTGCTAACAATGTGTCATCAGAGGACATTACTGTCTTTAAGGCTGGAAAGAGTTTCCTTGATTTGGAGCCATGGCCTTACTTTCTCAAGGAGTGAAGCTCATTTGACCTGTTTCCCTGCACTCTGTGTGTGGGTCTCTGATACTCCAGATGGATAGCTGTTTAGGATACTCGGCGGTCTTGCAACTCCATCCAATTTTCAAAAGGAGCCCAATGCTTTCCCAGTATACTGCCTAGCTGCCTTGCAGTCCTAATTACATATAGTTACCTAGTTCATAATTGCTGATGTCTCCTCCTCCTGTGTTTCCTCGTCACCCAGGGCGATTGGTCACGTGCTGTCCTGACATCATAAAGCTAGAGCAGGATGTCATCTGACATGAGGGACAATCAGTTGCCTAGCAAGCACTAAGATACATTTATCGTGGTATTGAACTGGGTTGCAGGGTAAACAGGGCGCCCAGCTGAAGACCTAGAGGGTGAGATTAATGAAACTGGCGCATTATTTGAGACTTGTGCATCTGTTTGAAGGTGCAGTTAATCACAATGTTCTCGACTTCTCTATAGCTTAACTGATAAGGATGTACTAAGATGAAGATGTTAAGATGTTGTTTATAGTTTTTATTATTCCCACTAACAGTAGCGTAAACCTTCCTCCCTCAACTTATCAGATCACTCAATTGCTATTGGCGTATCATAACCTATAAGAATTGCACTGAGAAGGGGATGCCATCACTTGGCTGGCAATCACATCTTTTTATCTAGGTCCTGATGTAGGTGCTAGTGTTGTTTAGAGAGTGGTAGCAAATGAGGCATAGGATTGATGTAATGTAATGTGTATACTTGTAAAGCGCACTGTTGCCAGCCGGCGTCCTGGCGCTGTATACCGCTGGGGAACCAGTCCTGGCTTTCCCTGTGGGATGGTCCCTGCTGGGAATCCCCAAGGTGGAGCCAGGCATCCCCGGCGTTGAGGGGGCCGTTGTGGAGATTAGGCAAGCTAATGCCCAGAGTTGCAGAGTGGGACCCCTGGTTAGAGTAGGCACTGACGTGAGAATTATCGAGTCCGCTGACCCTGGTCCATGACCCTGCCCCGTCGGGAATCAAACCCTGGTCCCGGGCCGACTTCTGCTTTTGGGTCTGCCGCCTCTAACCAGTGAGCCATTGAGAGATGTACCCCAGTCGGAACATGAAAACTGAGAAAACATGAAAACTGAGATTCTAATTTTTAGTCGGGTGTGGATTTTCACAATATCCATAGTACTGATTATCAAGCCTTAGAAAATCTGTTTTTTATTACTGTGCATTCGTTTGAAAATATTCAAGTTCTAATGCACTAACAGTGGACTTTTCCATCTGCAGAATATACTGAATGACCAGAGATGGCAGTGCTGCGGAAGAGAATTTGTCTGCATTGCTGAGACCAAAAAAAAAACCAGGAAGCCTTTTCTCAGCACTCTGCCTTCCTTCATCAATTTAAATGGTAAGTCAAACTCGAGTTAGTGGGGTCTTGGCATGATTATCTTTGTCAAGACTCTACCAAAATGGATGACCTTACGGTGATCATCATATTTTATCAGACTTTGTCTCCGAAGCTGAGAAAGCCTGCGTTAGATACCTGTGCTAACAATGTGTCATCAGAGGACATTACTGTCTTTAAGGCTGGAAAGAGTTTCCTTAATTTGGAGCCATGGCCTTACTTTCTCAAGGAGTGAAGCTCATTTGACCTGTTTCCCTGCACTCTGTGTCTGGGTCTCTGATACTCCAGATGGATAGCTGTTTAGGATACTCGGCGGTCTTGCAACTCCATCCAATTTTCAAAAGGAGCCCAATGCTTTCCCAGTATACTGCCTAGCTGCCTTGCAGTCCTTTTTACATATAGTTACCTAGTGCATAATTGCTGATTTCTCCTCCTCCTGTGTTTCCTCGTCACCCAGGGCGATTGGTCACGTGCTGTCCTGACATCATAAAGCTAGAGCAGGATGTCATCTGACATGAGGGACAATCAGTTGCCTAGCAAGCACTAAGATACATTTATCATGGTATTGAACTGGGTTGCAGGGTAAACAGGGCGCCCAGCTGAAGACCTAGATGGTGAGATGAATGAAACTGGCGCATTATTTGAGACTTGTGCATCTGTTTGAAGGTGCAGTTAATCACAATGTTCTCGACTTCTCTATAGCTTAACTGATAAGGATGTACTAAGATGAAGATGTTAAGATGTTGTTTATAGTTTTTATTATTCCCACTAACAGTAGCGTAAACCTTCCTCCCTCAACTTATCAGATCACTCAATTGCTATTGGCGTATCATAACCTGTAAGAATTGCACTGAGAAGGGGATGCCGTCACTTGGCTGGCAATCACATCTTTTTATCTAGGTCCTGATGTAGGTGCTAGTGTTGTGTAGAGAGTGGTAGCAAATGAGGCATAGGATTGATGTAATGTAATGTGTATACTTGCAAAGCGCACTGTTGCCAGACGGCGTCCTGGCGCTGTATACCGCTGGGGAACCAGTCCTGGCTTTCCCTGTGGGATGGTCCCTGCTGGGAATCCCCAAGGTGGAGCCAGGCATCCCCGGCGTTGAGGGGGCCGTTGTGGAGATTAGGCAAGCTAATGCCCAGAGTTGCAGAGTGGGACCCCTGGTTAGAGTAGGCACTGACGTGAGAATTATCGAGTCCGCTGACCCTGGTCCATGACCCTGCCGCGTCGGGAATCGAACCCTGGTCCTGGGCCGACTTCTGCTTTTGGGTCTGCCGCTTCTAACCAGTGAGCCATTGAGAGATGTACCCCAGGCTGAACATGAAAACTGAGAAAACATGAAAACTGAGATTCTAATTTTTAGTAGGGTGTGGATTTTCACAATATCCATAGTACTGATTATCAAGCCTTAGAAAATCTGTTTTTTATTACTGTGCATTCGTTTGAAAATATTCAAGTTCTAATGCACTAACAGTGGACTTTTCCATCTGCAGAATATACTGAATGACCAGAGATGGCAGTGCTGCGGAAGAGAATTTGTCTGCATTGCTGAGACCAAAAAAAAAACCAGGAAGCCTTTTCTCAGCACTCTGCCTTCCTTCATCAATTTAAATGGTAAGTCAAACTCGAGTTAGTGGGGTCTTGGCATGATTATCTTTGTCAAGACTCTACCAAAATGGATGACCTTACGGTGATCATCATATTTTATCAGACTTTGTCTCCGAAGCTGAGAAAGCCTGCGTTAGATACCTGTGCTAACAATGTGTCATCAGAGGACATTACTGTCTTTAAGGCTGGAAAGAGTTTCCTTAATTTGGAGCCATGGCCTTACTTTCTCAAGGAGTGAAGCTCATTTGACCTGTTTCCCTGCATTCTGTGTCTGGGTCTCTGATACTCCAGATGGATAGCTGTTTAGGATACTCGGCGGTCTTGCAACTCCATCCAATTTTCAAAAGGAGCCCAATGCTTTCCCAGTATACTGCCTAGCTGCCTTGCAGTCTTAATTACATATAGTTACCTAGTGCATAATTGCTGATTTCTCCTCCTCCTGTGTATCCTCGTCACCCAGGGCGATTGGTCACGTGCTGTCCTGACATAATAAAGCTAGAGCAGGATGTCATCTGACATCAGGGACAATCAGTTGCCTAGCAAGCACTAAGATACATTTATCATGGTATTGAACTGGGTTGCAGGGTAAACAGGGCGCCCAGCTGAAGACCTAGATGGTGAGATGAATGAAACTGGCGCATTATTTGAGACTTGTGCATCTGTTTGAAGGTGCAGTTAATCACAATGTTCTCGACTTCTCTATAGCTTAACTGATAAGGATGTACTAAGATGAAGATGTTAAGATGTTGTTTATAGTTTTTATTATTCCCACTAACAGTAGCGTAAACCTTCCTCCCTCAACTTATCAGATCACTCAATTGCTATTGGTGTATCATAAACTATAAGAATTGCACTGAGAAGGGGATGCCATCACTTGGCTGGCAATCACATCTTTTTATCTAGGTCCTGATGTAGGTGCTAGTGTTGTTTAGAGAGTGGTAGCAAATGAGGCATAGGATTGATGTAATGTAATGTGTATACTTGTAAAGCGCACTGTTGCCAGCCGGCGTCCTGGCGCTGTATACCGCTGGGGAACCAGTCCTGGCTTTCCCTGTGGGATGGTCCCTGCTGGGAATCCCCATGGTGGAGCCAGGCATCCCCGGCGTTGAGGGGTCCGTTGTGGAGATTAGGCAAGCTAATGCCCAGAGTTGCAGAGTGGGACCCCTGGTTAGAGTAGGCACTGACGTGAGAATTATCGAGTCCGCTGACCCTGGTCCATGACCCTGCCGCGTCGGGAATCGAACCCTGGTCCCGGGCCGACTTCTGCTTTTGGGTCTGCCGCCTCTAACCAGTGAGCCATTGAGAGATGTACCCCAGGCTGAACATGAAAACTGAGAAAACATGAAAACTGAGATTCTAATTTTTAGTAGGGTGTGGATTTTCACAATATCCATAGTACTGATTATCAAGCCTTAGAAAATCTGTTTTTTATTACTGTGCATTCGTTTGAAAATATTCAAGTTCTAATGCACTAACAGTGGACTTTTCCATCTGCAGAATATACTGAATGACCAGAGATGGCAGTGCTGCGGAAGAGAATTTGTCTGCATTGCTGAGACCAAAAAAAAAAACAAGAAGCCATTTCTCAGCACTCTGCCTTCCTTCATCAATTTAAATGGTAAGTCAAACTCGAGTTAGTGGGGTCTTGGCATGATTATCTTTGTCAAGACTCTACCAAAATGGATGATGTTACGGTGATCATCATATTTTATCAGACTTTGTCTCCGAAGCTGAGAAAGCCTGCGTTAGATACCTGTGCTAACAATGTGTCATCAGAGGACATTACTGTCTTTAAGGCTGGAAAGAGTTTCCTTAATTTGGAGCGATGGCCTTACTTTCTCAAGGAGTGAAGCTCATTTGACCTGTTTCCCTGCACTCTGTGTGTGGGTCTCTGATACTCCAGATGGATAGCTGTTTAGGATACTCGGCGGTCTTGCAACTCCATCCAATTTTCAAAAGGAGCCCAATGCTTTCCCAGTATACTGCCTAGCTGCCTTGCAGTCCTAATTACATATAGTTACCTAGTGCATAATTGCTGATTTCTCCTCCTCCTGTGTTTCCTCGTCACCCAGGGCGATTGGTCACGTGCTGTCCTGACATCATAAAGCTAGAGCAGGATGTCATCTGACATGAGGGACAATCAGTTGCCTAGCAAGCACTAAGATACATTTATCATGGTATTGAACTGGGTTGCAGGGTAAACAGGGCGCCCAGCTGAAGACCTAGATGGTGAGATGAATGAAACTGGCGCATTATTTGAGACTTGTGCATCTGTTTGAAGGTGCAGTTAATCACAATGTTCTCGACTTCTCTATAGCTTAACTGATAAGGATGTACTAAGATGAAGATGTTAAGATGTTGTTTATAGTTTTTATTATTCCCACTAACAGTAGCGTAAACCTTCCTCCCTCAACTTATCAGATCACTCAATTGCTATTGGCGTATCATAACCTGTAAGAATTGCACTGAGAAGGGGATGCCGTCACTTGGCTGGCAATCACATCTTTTTATCTAGGTCCTGATGTAGGTGCTAGTGTTGTGTAGAGAGTGGTAGCAAATGAGGCATAGGATTGATGTAATGTAATGTGTATACTTGCAAAGCGCACTGTTGCCAGACGGCGTCCTGGCGCTGTATACCGCTGGGGAACCAGTCCTGGCTTTCCCTGTGGGATGGTCCCTGCTGGGAATCCCCAAGGTGGAGCCAGGCATCCCCGGCGTTGAGGGGGCCGTTGTGGAGATTAGGCAAGCTAATGCCCAGAGTTGCAGAGTGGGACCCCTGGTTAGAGTAGGCACTGACGTGAGAATTATCGAGTCCGCTGACCCTGGTCCATGACCCTGCCGCGTCGGGAATCGAACCCTGGTCCTGGGCCGACTTCTGCTTTTGGGTCTGCCACCTCTAACCAGTGAGCCATTGAGAGATGTACCCCAGGCTGAACATGAAAACTGAGAAAACATGAAAACTGAGATTCTAATTTTTAGTTGGGTGTGGATTTTCACAATATCCATAGTACTGATTATCAAGCCTTAGAAAATCTGGTTTTTATTGCTGTGCATTCGTTTGAAAATATTCAAGTTCTAATGCACTAACAGTGGACTTTTCCATCTGCAGAATATGCTGAATGACCAGAGATGGCAGTGCTGCGGAAGAGAATTTGTCTGCATTGCTTAGACCAAAAAAAAAACAAGAAGCCATTTCTCAGCACTCTGCCTTCCTTCATCAATTTAAATGGTAAGTCAAACTCGAGTTAGTGGGGTCTTGGCATGATTATCTTTGTCAAGACTCTACCAAAATGGATGACGTTACGGTGATCATCATATTTTATCAGACTTTGTCTCCGAAGCTGAGAAAGCCTGCGTTAGATACCTGTGCTAACAATGTGTCATCAGAGGACATTACTGTCTTTAAGGCTGGAAAGAGTTTCCTTGATTTGGAGCCATGGCCTTACTTTCTCAAGGAGTGAAGCTCATTTGACCTGTTTCCCTGCACTCTGTGTGTGGGTCTCTGATACTCCAGATGGATAGCTGTTTAGGATACTCGGCGGTCTTGCAACTCCATCCAATTTTCAAAAGGAGCCCAATGCTTTCCCAGTATACTGCCTAGCTGCCTTGCAGTCCTAATTACATATAGTTACCTAGTTCATAATTGCTGATTTCTCCTCCTCCTGTGTATCCTCGTCACCCAGGGCGATTGGTCACGTGCTGTCCTGACATAATAAAGCTAGAGCAGGATGTCATCTGACATCAGGGACAATCAGTTGCCTAGCAAGCACTAAGATACATTTATCATGGTATTGAACTGGGTTGCAGGGTAAACAGGGCGCCCAGCTGAAGACCTAGATGGTGAGATGAATGAAACTGGCGCATTATTTGAGACTTGTGCATCTGTTTGAAGGTGCAGTTAATCACAATGTTCTCGACTTCTCTATAGCTTAACTGATAAGGATGTACTAAGATGAAGATGTTAAGATGTTGTTTATAGTTTTTATTATTCCCACTAACAGTAGCGTAAACCTTCCTCCCTCAACTTATCAGATCACTCAATTGCTATTGGTGTATCATAAACTATAAGAATTGCACTGAGAAGGGGATGCCATCACTTGGCTGGCAATCACATCTTTTTATCTAGGTCCTGATGTAGGTGCTAGTGTTGTTTAGAGAGTGGTAGCAAATGAGGCATAGGATTGATGTAATGTAATGTGTATACTTGTAAAGCGCACTGTTGCCAGCCGGCGTCCTGGCGCTGTATACCGCTGGGGAACCAGTCCTGGCTTTCCCTGTGGGATGGTCCCTGCTGGGAATCCCCAAGGTGGAGCCAGGCATCCCCGGCGTTGAGGGGGCCGTTGTGGAGATTAGGCAAGCTAATGCCCAGAGTTGCAGAGTGGGACCCCTGGTTAGAGTAGGCACTGACGTGAGAATTATCGAGTCCGCTGACCCTGGTCCATGACCCTGCCCCGTCGGGAATCAAACCCTGGTCCCGGGCCGACTTCTGCTTTTGGGTCTGCCGCCTCTAACCAGTGAGCCATTGAGAGATGTACCCCAGTCGGAACATGAAAACTGAGAAAACATGAAAACTGAGATTCTAATTTTTAGTCGGGTGTGGATTTTCACAATATCCATAGTACTGATTATCAAGCCTTAGAAAATCTGTTTTTTATTACTGTGCATTCGTTTGAAAATATTCAAGTTCTAATGCACTAACAGTGGACTTTTCCATCTGCAGAATATACTGAATGACCAGAGATGGCAGTGCTGCGGAAGAGAATTTGTCTGCATTGCTGAGACCAAAAAAAAAACCAGGAAGCCTTTTCTCAGCACTCTGCCTTCCTTCATCAATTTAAATGGTAAGTCAAACTCGAGTTAGTGGGGTCTTGGCATGATTATCTTTGTCAAGACTCTACCAAAATGGATGACCTTACGGTGATCATCATATTTTATCAGACTTTGTCTCCGAAGCTGAGAAAGCCTGCGTTAGATACCTGTGCTAACAATGTGTCATCAGAGGACATTACTGTCTTTAAGGCTGGAAAGAGTTTCCTTAATTTGGAGCCATGGCCTTACTTTCTCAAGGAGTGAAGCTCATTTGACCTGTTTCCCTGCATTCTGTGTCTGGGTCTCTGATACTCCAGATGGATAGCTGTTTAGGATACTCGGCGGTCTTGCAACTCCATCCAATTTTCAAAAGGAGCCCAATGCTTTCCCAGTATACTGCCTAGCTGCCTTGCAGTCTTAATTACATATAGTTACCTAGTGCATAATTGCTGATTTCTCCTCCTCCTGTGTATCCTCGTCACCCAGGGCGATTGGTCACGTGCTGTCCTGACATAATAAAGCTAGAGCAGGATGTCATCTGACATCAGGGACAATCAGTTGCCTAGCAAGCACTAAGATACATTTATCATGGTATTGAACTGGGTTGCAGGGTAAACAGGGCGCCCAGCTGAAGACCTAGATGGTGAGATGAATGAAACTGGCGCATTATTTGAGACTTGTGCATCTGTTTGAAGGTGCAGTTAATCACAATGTTCTCGACTTCTCTATAGCTTAACTGATAAGGATGTACTAAGATGAAGATGTTAAGATGTTGTTTATAGTTTTTATTATTCCCACTAACAGTAGCGTAAACCTTCCTCCCTCAACTTATCAGATCACTCAATTGCTATTGGTGTATCATAAACTATAAGAATTGCACTGAGAAGGGGATGCCATCACTTGGCTGGCAATCACATCTTTTTATCTAGGTCCTGATGTAGGTGCTAGTGTTGTTTAGAGAGTGGTAGCAAATGAGGCATAGGATTGATGTAATGTAATGTGTATACTTGTAAAGCGCACTGTTGCCAGCCGGCGTCCTGGCGCTGTATACCGCTGGGGAACCAGTCCTGGCTTTCCCTGTGGGATGGTCCCTGCTGGGAATCCCCATGGTGGAGCCAGGCATCCCCGGCGTTGAGGGGTCCGTTGTGGAGATTAGGCAAGCTAATGCCCAGAGTTGCAGAGTGGGACCCCTGGTTAGAGTAGGCACTGACGTGAGAATTATCGAGTCCGCTGACCCTGGTCCATGACCCTGCCGCGTCGGGAATCGAACCCTGGTCCCGGGCCGACTTCTGCTTTTGGGTCTGCCGCCTCTAACCAGTGAGCCATTGAGAGATGTACCCCAGGCTGAACATGAAAACTGAGAAAACATGAAAACTGAGATTCTAATTTTTAGTAGGGTGTGGATTTTCACAATATCCATAGTACTGATTATCAAGCCTTAGAAAATCTGTTTTTTATTACTGTGCATTCGTTTGAAAATATTCAAGTTCTAATGCACTAACAGTGGACTTTTCCATCTGCAGAATATACTGAATGACCAGAGATGGCAGTGCTGCGGAAGAGAATTTGTCTGCATTGCTGAGACCAAAAAAAAAAACAAGAAGCCATTTCTCAGCACTCTGCCTTCCTTCATCAATTTAAATGGTAAGTCAAACTCGAGTTAGTGGGGTCTTGGCATGATTATCTTTGTCAAGACTCTACCAAAATGGATGATGTTACGGTGATCATCATATTTTATCAGACTTTGTCTCCGAAGCTGAGAAAGCCTGCGTTAGATACCTGTGCTAACAATGTGTCATCAGAGGACATTACTGTCTTTAAGGCTGGAAAGAGTTTCCTTAATTTGGAGCGATGGCCTTACTTTCTCAAGGAGTGAAGCTCATTTGACCTGTTTCCCTGCACTCTGTGTGTGGGTCTCTGATACTCCAGATGGATAGCTGTTTAGGATACTCGGCGGTCTTGCAACTCCATCCAATTTTCAAAAGGAGCCCAATGCTTTCCCAGTATACTGCCTAGCTGCCTTGCAGTCCTAATTACATATAGTTACCTAGTGCATAATTGCTGATTTCTCCTCCTCCTGTGTTTCCTCGTCACCCAGGGCGATTGGTCACGTGCTGTCCTGACATCATAAAGCTAGAGCAGGATGTCATCTGACATGAGGGACAATCAGTTGCCTAGCAAGCACTAAGATACATTTATCATGGTATTGAACTGGGTTGCAGGGTAAACAGGGCGCCCAGCTGAAGACCTAGATGGTGAGATGAATGAAACTGGCGCATTATTTGAGACTTGTGCATCTGTTTGAAGGTGCAGTTAATCACAATGTTCTCGACTTCTCTATAGCTTAACTGATAAGGATGTACTAAGATGAAGATGTTAAGATGTTGTTTATAGTTTTTATTATTCCCACTAACAGTAGCGTAAACCTTCCTCCCTCAACTTATCAGATCACTCAATTGCTATTGGCGTATCATAACCTGTAAGAATTGCACTGAGAAGGGGATGCCGTCACTTGGCTGGCAATCGCATCTTTTTATCTAGGTCCTGATGTAGGTGCTAGTGTTGTGTAGAGAGTGGTAGCAAATGAGGCATAGGATTGATGTAATGTAATGTGTATACTTGCAAAGCGCACTGTTGCCAGACGGCGTCCTGGCGCTGTATACCGCTGGGGAACCAGTCCTGGCTTTCCCTGTGGGATGGTCCCTGCTGGGAATCCCCAAGGTGGAGCCAGGCATCCCCGGCGTTGAGGGGGCCGTTGTGGAGATTAGGCAAGCTAATGCCCAGAGTTGCAGAGTGGGACCCCTGGTTAGAGTAGGCACTGACGTGAGAATTATCGAGTCCGCTGACCCTGGTCCATGACCCTGCCGCGTCGGGAATCGAACCCTGGTCCTGGGCCGACTTCTGCTTTTGGGTCTGCCGCCTCTAACCAGTGAGCCATTGAGAGATGTACCCCAGGCTGAACATGAAAACTGAGAAAACATGAAAACTGAGATTCTAATTTTTAGTTGGGTGTGGATTTTCACAATATCCATAGTACTGATTATCAAGCCTTAGAAAATCTGGTTTTTATTGCTGTGCATTCGTTTGAAAATATTCAAGTTCTAATGCACTAACAGTGGACTTTTCCATCTGCAGAATATGCTGAATGACCAGAGATGGCAGTGCTGCGGAAGAGAATTTGTCTGCATTGCTTAGACCAAAAAAAAAACAAGAAGCCATTTCTCAGCACTCTGCCTTCCTTCATCAATTTAAATGGTAAGTCAAACTCGAGTTAGTGGGGTCTTGGCATGATTATCTTTGTCAAGACTCTACCAAAATGGATGACGTTACGGTGATCATCATATTTTATCAGACTTTGTCTCCGAAGCTGAGAAAGCCTGCGTTAGATACCTGTGCTAACAATGTGTCATCAGAGGACATTACTGTCTTTAAGGCTGGAAAGAGTTTCCTTAATTTGGAGCGATGGCCTTACTTTCTCAAGGAGTGAAGCTCATTTAACCTGTTTCCCTGCACTCTGTGTGTGGGTCTCTGAGACTCCAGATGGATAGCTGTTTAGGATACTCGACGGTCTTGCAACTCCATCCAATTTTCAAAAGGAGCCCAATGCTTTCCCAGTATACTGCCTAGCTGCCTTGCAGTCCTAATTACATATAGTTACCTAGTTCATAATTGCTGATGTCTCCTCCTCCTGTGTTTCCTCGTCACCCAGGGCGATTGGTCACGTGCTGTCCTGACATCATAAAGCTAGAGCAGGATGTCATCTGACATGAGGGACAATCAGTTGCCTAGCAAGCACTAAGATACATTTATCGTGGTATTGAACTGGGTTGCAGGGTAAACAGGGCGCCCAGCTGAAGACCTAGAGGGTGAGATTAATGAAACTGGCGCATTATTTGAGACTTGTGCATCTGTTTGAAGGTGCAGTTAATCACAATGTTCTCGACTTCTCTATAGCTTAACTGATAAGGATGTACTAAGATGAAGATGTTAAGATGTTGTTTATAGTTTTTATTATTCCCACTAACAGTAGCGTAAACCTTCCTCCCTCAACTTATCAGATCACTCAATTGCTATTGGCGTATCATAACCTATAAGAATTGCACTGAGAAGGGGATGCCATCACTTGGCTGGCAATCACATCTTTTTATCTAGGTCCTGATGTAGGTGCTAGTGTTGTTTAGAGAGTGGTAGCAAATGAGGCATAGGATTGATGTAATGTAATGTGTATACTTGTAAAGCGCACTGTTGCCAGCCGGCGTCCTGGCGCTGTATACCGCTGGGGAACCAGTCCTGGCTTTCCCTGTGGGATGGTCCCTGCTGGGAATCCCCAAGGTGGAGCCAGGCATCCCCGGCGTTGAGGGGGCCGTTGTGGAGATTAGGCAAGCTAATGCCCAGAGTTGCAGAGTGGGACCCCTGGTTAGAGTAGGCACTGACGTGAGAATTATCGAGTCCGCTGACCCTGGTCCATGACCCTGCCCCGTCGGGAATCAAACCCTGGTCCCGGGCCGACTTCTGCTTTTGGGTCTGCCGCCTCTAACCAGTGAGCCATTGAGAGATGTACCCCAGTCGGAACATGAAAACTGAGAAAACATGAAAACTGAGATTCTAATTTTTAGTCGGGTGTGGATTTTCACAATATCCATAGTACTGATTATCAAGCCTTAGAAAATCTGTTTTTTATTACTGTGCATTCGTTTGAAAATATTCAAGTTCTAATGCACTAACAGTGGACTTTTCCATCTGCAGAATATACTGAATGACCAGAGATGGCAGTGCTGCGGAAGAGAATTTGTCTGGATTGCTGAGACCCCAAAAAAAACCAGGAAGCCTTTTCTCAGCACTCTGCCTTCCTTCATCAATTTAAATGGTAAGTCAAACTCGAGTTAGTGGGGTCTTGGCATGATAATCTTTGTCAAGACTCTACCAAAATGGATGACCTTACGGTGATCATCATATTTTATCAGACTTTGTCTCCGAAGCTGAGAAAGCCTGCGTTAGATACCTGTGCTAACAATGTGTCATCAGAGGACATTACTGTCTTTAAGGCTGGAAAGAGTTTCCTTGATTTGGAGCCATGGCCTTACTTTCTCAAGGAGTGAAGCTCATTTGACCTGTTTCCCTGCACTCTGTGTGTGGGTCTCTGATACTCCAGATGGATAGCTGTTTAGGATACTCGGCGGTCTTGCAACTCCATCCAATTTTCAAAAGGAGCCCAATGCTTTCCCAGTATACTGCCTAGCTGCCTTGCAGTCCTAATTACATATAGTTACCTAGTTCATAATTGCTGATTTCTCCTCCTCCTGTGTATCCTCGTCACCCAGGGCGATTGGTCACGTGCTGTCCTGACATAATAAAGCTAGAGCAGGATGTCATCTGACATCAGGGACAATCAGTTGCCTAGCAAGCACTAAGATACATTTATCATGGTATTGAACTGGGTTGCAGGGTAAACAGGGCGCCCAGCTGAAGACCTAGATGGTGAGATGAATGAAACTGGCGCATTATTTGAGACTTGTGCATCTGTTTGAAGGTGCAGTTAATCACAATGTTCTCGACTTCTCTATAGCTTAACTGATAAGGATGTACTAAGATGAAGATGTTAAGATGTTGTTTATAGTTTTTATTATTCCCACTAACAGTAGCGTAAACCTTCCTCCCTCAACTTATCAGATCACTCAATTGCTATTGGTGTATCATAAACTATAAGAATTGCACTGAGAAGGGGATGCCATCACTTGGCTGGCAATCACATCTTTTTATCTAGGTCCTGATGTAGGTGCTAGTGTTGTTTAGAGAGTGGTAGCAAATGAGGCATAGGATTGATGTAATGTAATGTGTATACTTGTAAAGCGCACTGTTGCCAGCCGGCGTCCTGGCGCTGTATACCGCTGGGGAACCAGTCCTGGCTTTCCCTGTGGGATGGTCCCTGCTGGGAATCCCCATGGTGGAGCCAGGCATCCCCGGCGTTGAGGGGTCCGTTGTGGAGATTAGGCAAGCTAATGCCCAGAGTTGCAGAGTGGGACCCCTGGTTAGAGTAGGCACTGACGTGAGAATTATCGAGTCCGCTGACCCTGGTCCATGACCCTGCCGCGTCGGGAATCGAACCCTGGTCCCGGGCCGACTTCTGCTTTTGGGTCTGCCGCCTCTAACCAGTGAGCCATTGAGAGATGTACCCCAGGCTGAACATGAAAACTGAGAAAACATGAAAACTGAGATTCTAATTTTTAGTAGGGTGTGGATTTTCACAATATCCATAGTACTGATTATCAAGCCTTAGAAAATCTGTTTTTTATTACTGTGCATTCGTTTGAAAATATTCAAGTTCTAATGCACTAACAGTGGACTTTTCCATCTGCAGAATATACTGAATGACCAGAGATGGCAGTGCTGCGGAAGAGAATTTGTCTGCATTGCTGAGACCAAAAAAAAAAACAAGAAGCCATTTCTCAGCACTCTGCCTTCCTTCATCAATTTAAATGGTAAGTCAAACTCGAGTTAGTGGGGTCTTGGCATGATTATCTTTGTCAAGACTCTACCAAAATGGATGATGTTACGGTGATCATCATATTTTATCAGACTTTGTCTCCGAAGCTGAGAAAGCCTGCGTTAGATACCTGTGCTAACAATGTGTCATCAGAGGACATTACTGTCTTTAAGGCTGGAAAGAGTTTCCTTAATTTGGAGCGATGGCCTTACTTTCTCAAGGAGTGAAGCTCATTTGACCTGTTTCCCTGCACTCTGTGTGTGGGTCTCTGATACTCCAGATGGATAGCTGTTTAGGATACTCGGCGGTCTTGCAACTCCATCCAATTTTCAAAAGGAGCCCAATGCTTTCCCAGTATACTGCCTAGCTGCCTTGCAGTCCTAATTACATATAGTTACCTAGTGCATAATTGCTGATTTCTCCTCCTCCTGTGTTTCCTCGTCACCCAGGGCGATTGGTCACGTGCTGTCCTGACATCATAAAGCTAGAGCAGGATGTCATCTGACATGAGGGACAATCAGTTGCCTAGCAAGCACTAAGATACATTTATCATGGTATTGAACTGGGTTGCAGGGTAAACAGGGCGCCCAGCTGAAGACCTAGATGGTGAGATGAATGAAACTGGCGCATTATTTGAGACTTGTGCATCTGTTTGAAGGTGCAGTTAATCACAATGTTCTCGACTTCTCTATAGCTTAACTGATAAGGATGTACTAAGATGAAGATGTTAAGATGTTGTTTATAGTTTTTATTATTCCCACTAACAGTAGCGTAAACCTTCCTCCCTCAACTTATCAGATCACTCAATTGCTATTGGCGTATCATAACCTGTAAGAATTGCACTGAGAAGGGGATGCCGTCACTTGGCTGGCAATCACATCTTTTTATCTAGGTCCTGATGTAGGTGCTAGTGTTGTGTAGAGAGTGGTAGCAAATGAGGCATAGGATTGATGTAATGTAATGTGTATACTTGCAAAGCGCACTGTTGCCAGACGGCGTCCTGGCGCTGTATACCGCTGGGGAACCAGTCCTGGCTTTCCCTGTGGGATGGTCCCTGCTGGGAATCCCCAAGGTGGAGCCAGGCATCCCCGGCGTTGAGGGGGCCGTTGTGGAGATTAGGCAAGCTAATGCCCAGAGTTGCAGAGTGGGACCCCTGGTTAGAGTAGGCACTGACGTGAGAATTATCGAGTCCGCTGACCCTGGTCCATGACCCTGCCGCGTCGGGAATCGAACCCTGGTCCTGGGCCGACTTCTGCTTTTGGGTCTGCCGCCTCTAACCAGTGAGCCATTGAGAGATGTACCCCAGGCTGAACATGAAAACTGAGAAAACATGAAAACTGAGATTCTAATTTTTAGTAGGGTGTGGATTTTCACAATATCCATAGTACTGATTATCAAGCCTTAGAAAATCTGGTTTTTATTGCTGTGCATTCGTTTGAAAATATTCAAGTTCTAATGCACTAACAGTGGACTTTTCCATCTGCAGAATATGCTGAATGACCAGAGATGGCAGTGCTGCGGAAGAGAATTTGTCTGCATTGCTTAGACCAAAAAAAAAACAAGAAGCCATTTCTCAGCACTCTGCCTTCCTTCATCAATTTAAATGGTAAGTCAAACTCGAGTTAGTGGGGTCTTGGCATGATTATCTTTGTCAAGACTCTACCAAAATGGATGACGTTACGGTGATCATCATATTTTATCAGACTTTGTCTCCGAAGCTGAGAAAGCCTGCGTTAGATACCTGTGCTAACAATGTGTCATCAGAGGACATTACTGTCTTTAAGGCTGGAAAGAGTTTCCTTAATTTGGAGCGATGGCCTTACTTTCTCAAGGAGTGAAGCTCATTTAACCTGTTTCCCTGCACTCTGTGTGTGGGTCTCTGAGACTCCAGATGGATAGCTGTTTAGGATACTCGACGGTCTTGCAACTCCATCCAATTTTCAAAAGGAGCCCAATGCTTTCCCAGTATACTGCCTAGCTGCCTTGCAGTCCTAATTACATATAGTTACCTAGTTCATAATTGCTGATGTCTCCTCCTCCTGTGTTTCCTCGTCACCCAGGGCGATTGGTCACGTGCTGTCCTGACATCATAAAGCTAGAGCAGGATGTCATCTGACATGAGGGACAATCAGTTGCCTAGCAAGCACTAAGATACATTTATCATGGTATTGAACTGGGTTGCAGGGTAAACAGGGCGCCCAGCTGAAGACCTAGATGGTGAGATGAATGAAACTGGCGCATTATTTGAGACTTGTGCATCTGTTTGAAGGTGCAGTTAATCACAATGTTCTCGACTTCTCTATAGCTTAACTGATAAGGATGTACTAAGATGAAGATGTTAAGATGTTGTTTATAGTTTTTATTATTCCCACTAACAGTAGCGTAAACCTTCCTCCCTCAACTTATCAGATCACTCAATTGCTATTGGCGTATCATAACCTGTAAGAATTGCACTGAGAAGGGGATGCCGTCACTTGGCTGGCAATCACAGCTTTTTATCTAGGTCCTGATGTAGGTGCTAGTGTTGTGTAGAGAGTGGTAGCAAATGAGGCATAGGATTGATGTAATGTAATGTGTATACTTGCAAAGCGCACTGTTGCCAGACGGCGTCCTGGCGCTGTATACCGCTGGGGAACCAGTCCTGGCTTTCCCTGTGGGATGGTCCCTGCTGGGAATCCCCAAGGTGGAGCCAGGCATCCGCGGCGTTGAGGGGGCCGTTGTGGAGATTAGGCAAGCTAATGCCCAGAGTTGCAGAGTGGGACCCCTGGTTAGAGTAGGCACTGACGTGAGAATTATCGAGTCCGCTGACCCTGGTCCATGACCCTGCCGCGTCGGGAATCGAACCCTGGTCCTGGGCCGACTTCTGCTTTTGGGTCTGCCGCCTCTAACCAGTGAGCCATTGAGAGATGTACCCCAGGCTGAACATGAAAACTGAGAAAACACGAAAACTGAGATTCTAATTTTTAGTAGGGTGTGGATTTTCACAATATCCATAGTACTGATTATCAAGCCTTAGAAAATCTGTTTTTTATTGCTGTGCATTCGTTTGAAAATATTCAAGTTCTAATGCACTAACAGTGGACTTTTCCATCTGCAGAATATACTGAATGACCAGAGATGGCAGTGCTGCGGAAGAGAATTTGTCTGCATTGCTGAGACCAAAAAAAAAAAAACAAGAAGCCATTTCTCAGCACTCTGCCTTCCTTCATCAATTTAAATGGTAAGTCAAACTCGAGTTAGTGGGGTCTTGGCATGATTATCTTTGTCAAGACTCTACCAAAATGGATGACGTTACGGTGATCATCATATTTTATCAGACTTTGTCTCCGAAGCTGAGAAAGCCTGCGTTAGATACCTGTGCTAACAATGTGTCATCAGAGGACATTACTGTCTTTAAGGCTGGAAAGAGTTTCCTTAATTTGGAGCGATGGCCTTACTTTCTCAAGGAGTGAAGCTCATTTGACCTGTTTCCCTGCACTCTGTGTGTGGGTCTCTGATACTCCAGATGGATAGCTGTTTAGGATACTCGGCGGTCTTGCAACTCCATCCAATTTTCAAAAGGATCCCAATGCTTTCCCAGTATACTGCCTAGCTGCCTTGCAGTCCTAATTACATATAGTTACCTAGTGCATAATTGCTGATGTCTCCTCCTCCTGTGTTTCCTTGTCACCGAGGGCGATTGGTCACATGCTGTCCTGACATCATAAAGCTAGAGCAGGATGTCATCTGACATGAGGGACAATCAGTTGCCTAGCAAGCACTAAGATACATTTATCATGGTATTGAACTGGGTTGCAGGGTAAACAGGGCGCCCAGCTGAAGACCTAGATGGTGAGATGAATGAAACTGACGCATTATTTGAGACTTGTGCATCTGTTTGAAGGTGCAGTTAATCACAATGTTCTCGACTTCTCTATAGCTTAACTGATAAGGATGTACTAAGATGAAGATGTTAAGATGTTGTTTATAGTTTTTATTATTCCCACTAACAGTAGCGTAAACCTTCCTCCCTCAACTTATCAGATCACTCAATTGCTATTGGCGTATCATAACCTATAAGAATTGCACTGAGAAGGGGATGCCATCACTTGGCTGGCAATCACATCTTTTTATCTAGGTCCTGATGTAGGTGCTAGTGTTGTTTAGAGAGTGGTAGCAAATGAGGCATAGGATTGATGTAATGTAATGTGTATACTTGTAAAGCGCACTGTTGCCAGCCGGCGTCCTGGCGCTGTATACCGCTGGGGAACCAGTCCTGGCTTTCCCTGTGGGATGGTCCCTGCTGGGAATCCCCATGGTGGAGCCAGGCATCCCCGGCGTTGAGGGGTCCGTTGTGGAGATTAGGCAAGCTAATGCCCAGAGTTGCAGAGTGGGACCCCTGGTTAGAGTAGGCACTGACGTGAGAATTATCGAGTCCGCTGACCCTGGTCCATGACCCTGCCGCGTCGGGAATCGAACCCTGGTCCCGGGCCGACTTCTGCTTTTGGGTCTGCCGCCTCTAACCAGTGAGCCATTGAGAGATGTACCCCAGGCTGAACATGAAAACTGAGAAAACATGAAAACTGAGATTCTAATTTTTAGTAGGGTGTGGATTTTCACAATATCCATAGTACTGATTATCAAGCCTTAGAAAATCTGTTTTTTATTACTGTGCATTCGTTTGAAAATATTCAAGTTCTAATGCACTAACAGTGGACTTTTCCATCTGCAGAATATACTGAATGACCAGAGATGGCAGTGCTGCGGAAGAGAATTTGTCTGCATTGCTGAGACCAAAAAAAAAAACAAGAAGCCATTTCTCAGCACTCTGCCTTCCTTCATCAATTTAAATGGTAAGTCAAACTCGAGTTAGTGGGGTCTTGGCATGATTATCTTTGTCAAGACTCTACCAAAATGGATGATGTTACGGTGATCATCATATTTTATCAGACTTTGTCTCCGAAGCTGAGAAAGCCTGCGTTAGATACCTGTGCTAACAATGTGTCATCAGAGGACATTACTGTCTTTAAGGCTGGAAAGAGTTTCCTTAATTTGGAGCGATGGCCTTACTTTCTCAAGGAGTGAAGCTCATTTGACCTGTTTCCCTGCACTCTGTGTGTGGGTCTCTGATACTCCAGATGGATAGCTGTTTAGGATACTCGGCGGTCTTGCAACTCCATCCAATTTTCAAAAGGAGCCCAATGCTTTCCCAGTATACTGCCTAGCTGCCTTGCAGTCCTAATTACATATAGTTACCTAGTGCATAATTGCTGATTTCTCCTCCTCCTGTGTTTCCTCGTCACCCAGGGCGATTGGTCACGTGCTGTCCTGACATCATAAAGCTAGAGCAGGATGTCATCTGACATGAGGGACAATCAGTTGCCTAGCAAGCACTAAGATACATTTATCATGGTATTGAACTGGGTTGCAGGGTAAACAGGGCGCCCAGCTGAAGACCTAGATGGTGAGATGAATGAAACTGGCGCATTATTTGAGACTTGTGCATCTGTTTGAAGGTGCAGTTAATCACAATGTTCTCGACTTCTCTATAGCTTAACTGATAAGGATGTACTAAGATGAAGATGTTAAGATGTTGTTTATAGTTTTTATTATTCCCACTAACAGTAGCGTAAACCTTCCTCCCTCAACTTATCAGATCACTCAATTGCTATTGGCGTATCATAACCTGTAAGAATTGCACTGAGAAGGGGATGCCGTCACTTGGCTGGCAATCACATCTTTTTATCTAGGTCCTGATGTAGGTGCTAGTGTTGTGTAGAGAGTGGTAGCAAATGAGGCATAGGATTGATGTAATGTAATGTGTATACTTGCAAAGCGCACTGTTGCCAGACGGCGTCCTGGCGCTGTATACCGCTGGGGAACCAGTCCTGGCTTTCCCTGTGGGATGGTCCCTGCTGGGAATCCCCAAGGTGGAGCCAGGCATCCCCGGCGTTGAGGGGGCCGTTGTGGAGATTAGGCAAGCTAATGCCCAGAGTTGCAGAGTGGGACCCCTGGTTAGAGTAGGCACTGACGTGAGAATTATCGAGTCCGCTGACCCTGGTCCATGACCCTGCCGCGTCGGGAATCGAACCCTGGTCCTGGGCCGACTTCTGCTTTTGGGTCTGCCGCCTCTAACCAGTGAGCCATTGAGAGATGTACCCCAGGCTGAACATGAAAACTGAGAAAACATGAAAACTGAGATTCTAATTTTTAGTAGGGTGTGGATTTTCACAATATCCATAGTACTGATTATCAAGCCTTAGAAAATCTGGTTTTTATTGCTGTGCATTCGTTTGAAAATATTCAAGTTCTAATGCACTAACAGTGGACTTTTCCATCTGCAGAATATGCTGAATGACCAGAGATGGCAGTGCTGCGGAAGAGAATTTGTCTGCATTGCTTAGACCAAAAAAAAAACAAGAAGCCATTTCTCAGCACTCTGCCTTCCTTCATCAATTTAAATGGTAAGTCAAACTCGAGTTAGTGGGGTCTTGGCATGATTATCTTTGTCAAGACTCTACCAAAATGGATGACGTTACGGTGATCATCATATTTTATCAGACTTTGTCTCCGAAGCTGAGAAAGCCTGCGTTAGATACCTGTGCTAACAATGTGTCATCAGAGGACATTACTGTCTTTAAGGCTGGAAAGAGTTTCCTTAATTTGGAGCGATGGCCTTACTTTCTCAAGGAGTGAAGCTCATTTAACCTGTTTCCCTGCACTCTGTGTGTGGGTCTCTGAGACTCCAGATGGATAGCTGTTTAGGATACTCGACGGTCTTGCAACTCCATCCAATTTTCAAAAGGAGCCCAATGCTTTCCCAGTATACTGCCTAGCTGCCTTGCAGTCCTAATTACATATAGTTACCTAGTTCATAATTGCTGATGTCTCCTCCTCCTGTGTTTCCTCGTCACCCAGGGCGATTGGTCACGTGCTGTCCTGACATCATAAAGCTAGAGCAGGATGTCATCTGACATGAGGGACAATCAGTTGCCTAGCAAGCACTAAGATACATTTATCATGGTATTGAACTGGGTTGCAGGGTAAACAGGGCGCCCAGCTGAAGACCTAGATGGTGAGATGAATGAAACTGGCGCATTATTTGAGACTTGTGCATCTGTTTGAAGGTGCAGTTAATCACAATGTTCTCGACTTCTCTATAGCTTAACTGATAAGGATGTACTAAGATGAAGATGTTAAGATGTTGTTTATAGTTTTTATTATTCCCACTAACAGTAGCGTAAACCTTCCTCCCTCAACTTATCAGATCACTCAATTGCTATTGGCGTATCATAACCTGTAAGAATTGCACTGAGAAGGGGATGCCGTCACTTGGCTGGCAATCACAGCTTTTTATCTAGGTCCTGATGTAGGTGCTAGTGTTGTGTAGAGAGTGGTAGCAAATGAGGCATAGGATTGATGTAATGTAATGTGTATACTTGCAAAGCGCACTGTTGCCAGACGGCGTCCTGGCGCTGTATACCGCTGGGGAACCAGTCCTGGCTTTCCCTGTGGGATGGTCCCTGCTGGGAATCCCCAAGGTGGAGCCAGGCATCCGCGGCGTTGAGGGGGCCGTTGTGGAGATTAGGCAAGCTAATGCCCAGAGTTGCAGAGTGGGACCCCTGGTTAGAGTAGGCACTGACGTGAGAATTATCGAGTCCGCTGACCCTGGTCCATGACCCTGCCGCGTCGGGAATCGAACCCTGGTCCTGGGCCGACTTCTGCTTTTGGGTCTGCCGCCTCTAACCAGTGAGCCATTGAGAGATGTACCCCAGGCTGAACATGAAAACTGAGAAAACACGAAAACTGAGATTCTAATTTTTAGTAGGGTGTGGATTTTCACAATATCCATAGTACTGATTATCAAGCCTTAGAAAATCTGTTTTTTATTGCTGTGCATTCGTTTGAAAATATTCAAGTTCTAATGCACTAACAGTGGACTTTTCCATCTGCAGAATATACTGAATGACCAGAGATGGCAGTGCTGCGGAAGAGAATTTGTCTGCATTGCTGAGACCAAAAAAAAAAAAACAAGAAGCCATTTCTCAGCACTCTGCCTTCCTTCATCAATTTAAATGGTAAGTCAAACTCGAGTTAGTGGGGTCTTGGCATGATTATCTTTGTCAAGACTCTACCAAAATGGATGACGTTACGGTGATCATCATATTTTATCAGACTTTGTCTCCGAAGCTGAGAAAGCCTGCGTTAGATACCTGTGCTAACAATGTGTCATCAGAGGACATTACTGTCTTTAAGGCTGGAAAGAGTTTCCTTAATTTGGAGCGATGGCCTTACTTTCTCAAGGAGTGAAGCTCATTTGACCTGTTTCCCTGCACTCTGTGTGTGGGTCTCTGATACTCCAGATGGATAGCTGTTTAGGATACTCGGCGGTCTTGCAACTCCATCCAATTTTCAAAAGGATCCCAATGCTTTCCCAGTATACTGCCTAGCTGCCTTGCAGTCCTAATTACATATAGTTACCTAGTGCATAATTGCTGATGTCTCCTCCTCCTGTGTTTCCTTGTCACCGAGGGCGATTGGTCACATGCTGTCCTGACATCATAAAGCTAGAGCAGGATGTCATCTGACATGAGGGACAATCAGTTGCCTAGCAAGCACTAAGATACATTTATCATGGTATTGAACTGGGTTGCAGGGTAAACAGGGCGCCCAGCTGAAGACCTAGATGGTGAGATGAATGAAACTGACGCATTATTTGAGACTTGTGCATCTGTTTGAAGGTGCAGTTAATCACAATGTTCTCGACTTCTCTATAGCTTAACTGATAAGGATGTACTAAGATGAAGATGTTAAGATGTTGTTTATAGTTTTTATTATTCCCACTAACAGTAGCGTAAACCTTCCTCCCTCAACTTATCAGATCACTCAATTGCTATTGGCGTATCATAACCTATAAGAATTGCACTGAGAAGGGGATGCCATCACTTGGCTGGCAATCACATCTTTTTATCTAGGTCCTGATGTAGGTGCTAGTGTTGTTTAGAGAGTGGTAGCAAATGAGGCATAGGATTGATGTAATGTAATGTGTATACTTGTAAAGCGCACTGTTGCCAGCCGGCGTCCTGGCGCTGTATACCGCTGGGGAACCAGTCCTGGCTTTCCCTGTGGGATGGTCCATGCTGGGAATCCCCAAGGTGGAGCCAGGCATCCCCGGCGTTGAGGGGGCCGTTGTGGAGATTAGGCAAGCTAATGCCCAGAGTTGCAGAGTGGGACCCCTGGTTAGAGTAGGCACTGACGTGAGAATTATCGAGTCCGCTGACCCTGGTCCATGACCCTGCCCCGTCGGGAATCAAACCCTGGTCCCGGGCCGACTTCTGCTTTTGGGTCTGCCGCCTCTAACCAGTGAGCCATTGAGAGATGTACCCCAGGCTGAACATGAAAACTGAGAAAACATGAAAACTGAGATTCTAATTTTTAGTAGGGTGTGGATTTTCACAATATCCATAGTACTGATTATCAAGCCTTAGAAAATCTGTTTTTTATTACTGTGCATTCGTTTGAAAATATTCAAGTTCTAATGCACTAACAGTGGACTTTTCCATCTGCAGAATATACTGAATGACCAGAGATGGCAGTGCTGCGGAAGAGAATTTGTCTGCATTGCTGAGACCAAAAAAAAAAAAACAAGAAGCCATTTCTCAGCACTCTGCCTTCCTTCATCAATTTAAATGGTAAGTCAAACTCGAGTTAGTGGGGTCTTGGCATGATTATCTTTGTCAAGACTCTACCAAAATGGATGACGTTACGGTGATCATCATATTTTATCAGACTTTGTCTTCGAAGCTGAGAAAGCCTGCGTTAGATACCTGTGCTAACAATGTGTCATCAGAGGACATTACTGTCTTTAAGGCTGGAAAGAGTTTCCTTAATTTGGAGCGATGGCCTTACTTTCTCAAGGAGTGAAGCTCATTTGACCTGTTTCCCTGCACTCTGTGTGTGGGTCTCTGATACTCCAGATGGATAGCTGTTTAGGATACTCGGCGGTCTTGCAACTCCATCCAATTTTCAAAAGGATCCCAATGCTTTCCCAGTATACTGCCTAGCTGCCTTGCAGTCCTAATTACATATAGTTACCTAGTGCATAATTGCTGATGTCTCCTCCTCCTGTGTTTCCTTGTCACCGAGGGCGATTGGTCACATGCTGTCCTGACATCATAAAGCTAGAGCAGGATGTCATCTGACATGAGGGACAATCAGTTGCCTAGCAAGCACTAAGATACATTTATCATGGTATTGAACTGGGTTGCAGGGTAAACAGGGCGCCCAGCTGAAGACCTAGATGGTGAGATGAATGAAACTGACGCATTATTTGAGACTTGTGCATCTGTTTGAAGGTGCAGTTAATCACAATGTTCTCGACTTCTCTATAGCTTAACTGATAAGGATGTACTAAGATGAAGATGTTAAGATGTTGTTTATAGTTTTTATTATTCCCACTAACAGTAGCGTAAACCTTCCTCCCTCAACTTATCAGATCACTCAATTGCTATTGGCGTATCATAACCTATAAGAATTGCACTGAGAAGGGGATGCCATCACTTGGCTGGCAATCACATCTTTTTATCTAGGTCCTGATGTAGGTGCTAGTGTTGTTTAGAGAGTGGTAGCAAATGAGGCATAGGATTGATGTAATGTAATGTGTATACTTGTAAAGCGCACTGTTGCCAGCCGGCGTCCTGGCGCTGTATACCGCTGGGGAACCAGTCCTGGCTTTCCCTGTGGGATGGTCCCTGCTGGGAATCCCCAAGGTGGAGCCAGGCATCCGCGGCGTTGAGGGGGCCGTTGTGGAGATTAGGCAAGCTAATGCCCAGAGTTGCAGAGTGGGACCCCTGGTTAGAGTAGGCACTGACGTGAGAATTATCGAGTCCGCTGACCCTGGTCCATGACCCTGCCGCGTCGGGAATCGAACCCTGGTCCTGGGCCGACTTCTGCTTTTGGGTCTGCCGCCTCTAACCAGTGAGCCATTGAGAGATGTACCCCAGGCTGAACATGAAAACTGAGAAAACATGAAAACTGAGATTCTAATTTTTAGTAGGGTGTGGATTTTCACAATATCCATAGTACTGATTATCAAGCCTTAGAAAATCTGTTTTTTATTACTGTGCATTCGTTTGAAAATATTCAAGTTCTAATGCACTAACAGTGGACTTTTCCATCTGCAGAATATACTGAATGACCAGAGATGGCAGTGCTGCGGAAGAGAATTTGTCTGCATTGCTGAGACCCAAAAAAAAAACATGAAGTCTTTTCTCAGCACTCTGCCTTCCTTCATCAATTTAAATGGTAAGTCAAACTCGAGTTAGTGGGGTCTTGGCATGATTATCTTTGTCAAGACTCTACCAAAATGGATGACCTTACGGTGATCATCATATTTTATCAGACTTTGTCTCCGAAGCTGAGAAAGCCTGCGTTAGATACCTGTGCTAACAATGTGTCATCAGAGGACATTACTGTCTTTAAGGCTGGAAAGAGTTTCCTTAATTTGGAGCCATGGCCTTACTTTCTCAAGGAGTGAAGCTCATTTGACCTGTTTCCCTGCACTCTGTGTGTGGGTCTCTGATACTCCAGATGGATAGCTGTTTAGGATACTCGGCGGTCTTGCAACTCCATCCAATTTTCAAAAGGAGCCCAATGCTTTCCCAGTATACTGCCTAGCTGCCTTGCAGTGCTAATTACATATAGTTACCTAGTGCATAATTGCTGATGTCTCCTCCTCCTGTGTTTCCTTGTCACCGAGGGCGATTGGTCACATGCTGTCCTGACATCATAAAGCTAGAGCAGGATGTCATCTGACATGAGGGACAATCAGTTGCCTAGCAAGCACTAAGATACATTTATCATGGTGTTGAACTGGGTTGCAGGGTAAACAGGGCGCCCAGCTGAAGACCTAGATGGTGAGATGAATGAAACTGGCGCATTATTTGAGACTTGTGCATCTGTTTGAAGGTGCAGTTAATCACAATGTTCTCGACTTCTCTATAGCTTAACTGATAAGGATGTACTAAGATGAAGATGTTAAGATGTTGTTTATAGTTTTTATTATTCCCACTAACAGTAGAGTAAACCTTCCTCCCTCAACTTATCAGATCACTCAATTGCTATTGGCGTATCATAACCTATAAGAATTGCACTGAGAAGGGGATGCCATCACTTGGCTGGCAATCACATCTTTTTATCTAGGTCCTGATGTAGGTGCTAGTGTTGTTTAGAGAGTGGTAGCAAATGAGGCATAGGATTGATGTAATGTAATGTGTATACTTGTAAAGCGCACTGTTGCCAGCCGGCGTCCTGGCGCTGTATACCGCTGGGGAACCAGTCCTGGCTTTCCCTGTGGGATGGTCCCTGCTGGGAATCCCCATGGTGGAGCCAGGCATCCCCGGCGTTGAGGGGTCCGTTGCGGAGATTAGGCAAGCTAATGCCCAGAGTTGCAGAGTGGGACCCCTGGTTAGAGTAGGCACTGACGTGAGAATTATCGAGTCCGCTGACCCTGGTCCATGACCCTGCCGCGTCGGGAATCGAACCCTGGTCCCGGGCCGACTTCTGCTTTTGGGTCTGCCGCCTCTAACCAGTGAGCCATTGAGAGATGTACCCCAGGCTGAACATGAAAACTGAGAAAACATGAAAACTGAGATTCTAATTTTTAGTAGGGTGTGGATTTTCACAATATCCATAGTACTGATTATCAAGCCTTAGAAAATCTGTTTTTTATTACTGTGCATTCGTTTGAAAATATTCAAGTTCTAATGCACTAACAGTGGACTTTTCCATCTGCAGAATATACTGAATGACCAGAGATGGCAGTGCTGCGGAAGAGAATTTGTCTGCATTGCTGAGACCCAAAAAAAACACCATGAAGCCTTTTCTCAGCACTCTGCCTTCCTTCATCAATTTAAATGGTAAGTCAAACTCGAGTTAGTGGGGTCTTGGCATGATTATCTTTGTCAAGACTCTACCAAAATGGATGACCTTACGGTGATCATCATATTTTATCAGACTTTGTCTCCGAAGCTGAGAAAGCCTGCGTTAGATACCTGTGCTAACAATGTGTCATCAGAGGACATTACTGTCTTTAAGGCTGGAAAGAGTTTCCTTAATTTGGAGCCATGGCCTTACTTTCTCAAGGAGTGAAGCTCATTTGACCTGTTTCCCTGCACTCTGTGTGTGGGTCTCTGATACTCCAGATGGATAGCTGTTTAGGATACTCGGCGGTCTTGCAACTCCATCCAATTTTCAAAAGGAGCCCAATGCTTTCCCAGTATACTGCCTAGCTGCCTTGCAGTCCTAATTACATATAGTTACCTAGTGCATAATTGCTGATTTCTCCTCCTCCTGTGTTTCCTCGTCACCCAGGGCGATTGGTCACGTGCTGTCCTGACATCATAAAGCTAGAGCAGGATGTCATCTGACATGAGGGACAATCAGTTGCCTAGCAAGCACTAAGATACATTTATCATGGTATTGAACTGGGTTGCAGGGTAAACAGGGCGCCCAGCTGAAGACCTAGATGGTGAGATGAATGAAACTGGCGCATTATTTGAGACTTGTGCATCTGTTTGAAGGTGCAGTTAATCACAATGTTCTCGACTTCTCTATAGCTTAACTGATAAGGATGTACTAAGATGAAGATGTTAAGATGTTGCTTATAGTTTTTATTATTCCCACTAACAGTAGCGTAAACCTTCCTCCCTCAACTTATCAGATCACTCAATTGCTATTGGCCTATCATAACCTATAACAATTGCACTGAGAAGGGGATGCCGTCACTTGGCTGGCAATCACATCTTTTTATCTAGGTCCTGATGTAGGTGCTAGTATTGTGTAGAGAGTGGTAGCAAATGAGGCATAGGATTGATGTAATGTAATGTGTATACTTGTAAAGTGCACTGTTGCCAGCCGGCGTCCTGGCGCTGTATACCGCTGGGGAACCAGTCCTGGCTTTCCCTGTGGGATGGTTCCTGCTGGGAATCCCCAAGGTTGAGCCAGGCATCCCCGGCGTTGAGGGGGCCGTTGTGGAGATTAGGCAAGCTAATGCCCAGAGTTGCAGAGTGGGACCCCTGGTTAGAGTAGGCACCCACGTGAGAATTATCGAGTCCGCTGACCCTGGTCCATGACCCTGCCGCGTCGGGAATCGAACCCTGGTCCTGGGCCGACTTCTGCTTTTGGGTCTGCCGCCTCTAACCAGTGAGCCATTGAGAGATGTACCCCAGGCTGAACATGAAAACTGAGAAAACATGAAAACTGAGATTCTAATTTTTAGTAGGGTGTGGATTTTCACAATATCCATAGTACTGATTATCAAGCCTTAGAAAATCTGTTTTTTATTGCTGTGCATTCGTTTGAAAATATTCAAGTTCTAATGCACTAACAGTGGACTTTTCCATCTGCAGAATATACTGAATGACCAGAGATGGCAGTGCTGCGGAAGAGAATTTGTCTGCATTGCTGAGACCAAAAAAAAAAACAAGAAGCCATTTCTCAGCACTCTGCCTTCCTTCATCAATTTAAATGGTAAGTCAAACTCGAGTTAGTGGGGTCTTGGCATGATTATCTTTGTCAAGACTCTACCAAAATGGATGATGTTACGGTGATCATCATATTTTATCAGACTTTGTCTCCGAAGCTGAGAAAGCCTGCGTTAGATACCTGTGCTAACAATGTGTCATCAGAGGACATTACTGTCTTTAAGGCTGGAAAGAGTTTCCTTAACTTGGAGCCATGGCCTTACTTTCTCAAGGAGTGAAGCTCATTTGACCTGTTTCCCTGCACTCTGTGTGTGGGTCTCTGATACTCCAGATGGATAGCTGTTTAGGATACTCGGCGGTCTTGCAACTCCATCCAATTTTCAAAAGGAGCCCAATGCTTTCCCAGTATACTGCCTAGCTGCCTTGCAGTCCTAATTACATATAGTTACCTAGTGCATAATTGCTGATTTCTCCTCCTCCTGTGTTTCCTCGTCACCCAGGGCGATTGGTCACGTGCTGTCCTGACATCATAAAGCTAGAGCAGGATGTCATCTGACATGAGGGACAATCAGTTGCCTAGCAAGCACTAAGATACATTTATCGTGGTATTGAACTGGGTTGCAGGGTAAACAGGGCGCCCAGCTGAAGACCTAGAGGGTGAGATTAATGAAACTGGCGCATTATTTGAGACTTGTGCATCTGTTTGAAGGTGCAGTTAATCACAATGTTCTCGACTTCTCTATAGCTTAACTGATAAGGATGTACTAAGATGAAGATGTTAAGATGTTGTTTATAGTTTTTATTATTCCCACTAACAGTAGCGTAAACCTTCCTCCCTCAACTTATCAGATCACTCAATTGCTATTGGCGTATCATAACCTATAAGAATTGCACTGAGAAGGGGATGCCATCACTTGGCTGGCAATCACATCTTTTTATCTAGGTCCTGATGTAGGTGCTAGTGTTGTTTAGAGAGTGGTAGCAAATGAGGCATAGGATTGATGTAATGTAATGTGTATACTTGTAAAGCGCACTGTTGCCAGCCGGCATCCTGGCGCTGTATACCGCTGGGGAACCAGTCCTGGCTTTCCCTGTGGGATGGTCCCTGCTGGGAATCCCCAAGGTGGAGCCAGGCATCCCCGGCGTTGAGGGGGCCGTTGTGGAGATTAGGCAAGCTAATGCCCAGAGTTGCAGAGTGGGACCCCTGGTTAGAGTAGGCACTGACGTGAGAATTATCGAGTCCGCTGACCCTGGTCCATGACCCTGCCCCGTCGGGAATCAAACCCTGGTCCCGGGCCGACTTCTGCTTTTGGGTCTGCCGCCTCTAACCAGTGAGCCATTGAGAGATGTACCCCAGTCGGAACATGAAAACTGAGAAAACATGAAAACTGAGATTCTAATTTTTAGTCGGGTGTGGATTTTCACAATATCCATAGTACTGATTATCAAGCCTTAGAAAATCTGTTTTTTATTACTGTGCATTCGTTTGAAAATATTCAAGTTCTAATGCACTAACAGTGGACTTTTCCATCTGCAGAATATACTGAATGACCAGAGATGGCAGTGCTGCGGAAGAGAATTTGTCTGCATTGCTGAGACCAAAAAAAAAACCAGGAAGCCTTTTCTCAGCACTCTGCCTTCCTTCATCAATTTAAATGGTAAGTCAAACTCGAGTTAGTGGGGTCTTGGCATGATTATCTTTGTCAAGACTCTACCAAAATGGATGACCTTACGGTGATCATCATATTTTATCAGACTTTGTCTCCGAAGCTGAGAAAGCCTGCGTTAGATACCTGTGCTAACAATGTGTCATCAGAGGACATTACTGTCTTTAAGGCTGGAAAGAGTTTCCTTAATTTGGAGCCATGGCCTTACTTTCTCAAGGAGTGAAGCTCATTTGACCTGTTTCCCTGCACTCTGTGTGTGGGTCTCTGATACTCCAGATGGATAGCTGTTTAGGATACTCGGCGGTCTTGCAACTCCATCCAATTTTCAAAAGGAGCCCAATGCTTTCCCAGTATACTGCCTAGCTGCCTTGCAGTCCTAATTACATATAGTTACCTAGTGCATAATTGCTGATTTCTCCTCCTCCTGTGTTTCCTCGTCACCCAGGGCGATTGGTCACGTGCTGTCCTGACATCATAAAGCTAGAGCAGGATGTCATCTGACATGAGGGACAATCAGTTGCCTAGCAAGCACTAAGATACATTTATCGTGGTATTGAACTGGGTTGCAGGGTAAACAGGGCGCCCAGCTGAAGACCTAGAGGGTGAGATTAATGAAACTGGCGCATTATTTGAGACTTGTGCATCTGTTTGAAGGTGCAGTTAATCACAATGTTCTCGACTTCTCTATAGCTTAACTGATAAGGATGTACTAAGATGAAGATGTTAAGATGTTGTTTATAGTTTTTATTATTCCCACTAACAGTAGCGTAAACCTTCCTCCCTCAACTTATCAGATCACTCAATTGCTATTGGCGTATCATAACCTATAAGAATTGCACTGAGAAGGGGATGCCATCACTTGGCTGGCAATCACATCTTTTTATCTAGGTCCTGATGTAGGTGCTAGTGTTGTTTAGAGAGTGGTAGCAAATGAGGCATAGGATTGATGTAATGTAATGTGTATACTTGTAAAGCGCACTGTTGCCAGCCGGCATCCTGGCGCTGTATACCGCTGGGGAACCAGTCCTGGCTTTCCCTGTGGGATGGTCCCTGCTGGGAATCCCCAAGGTGGAGCCAGGCATCCCCGGCGTTGAGGGGGCCGTTGTGGAGATTAGGCAAGCTAATGCCCAGAGTTGCAGAGTGGGACCCCTGGTTAGAGTAGGCACTGACGTGAGAATTATCGAGTCCGCTGACCCTGGTCCATGACCCTGCCCCGTCGGGAATCAAACCCTGGTCCCGGGCCGACTTCTGCTTTTGGGTCTGCCGCCTCTAACCAGTGAGCCATTGAGAGATGTACCCCAGTCGGAACATGAAAACTGAGAAAACATGAAAACTGAGATTCTAATTTTTAGTCGGGTGTGGATTTTCACAATATCCATAGTACTGATTATCAAGCCTTAGAAAATCTGTTTTTTATTACTGTGCATTCGTTTGAAAATATTCAAGTTCTAATGCACTAACAGTGGACTTTTCCATCTGCAGAATATACTGAATGACCAGAGATGGCAGTGCTGCGGAAGAGAATTTGTCTGCATTGCTGAGACCAAAAAAAAAACCAGGAAGCCTTTTCTCAGCACTCTGCCTTCCTTCATCAATTTAAATGGTAAGTCAAACTCGAGTTAGTGGGGTCTTGGCATGATTATCTTTGTCAAGACTCTACCAAAATGGATGACCTTACGGTGATCATCATATTTTATCAGACTTTGTCTCCGAAGCTGAGAAAGCCTGCGTTAGATACCTGTGCTAACAATGTGTCATCAGAGGACATTACTGTCTTTAAGGCTGGAAAGAGTTTCCTTAATTTGGAGCCATGGCCTTACTTTCTCAAGGAGTGAAGCTCATTTGACCTGTTTCCCTGCACTCTGTGTGTGGGTCTCTGATACTCCAGATGGATAGCTGTTTAGGATACTCGGCGGTCTTGCAACTCCATCCAATTTTCAAAAGGAGCCCAATGCTTTCCCAGTATACTGCCTAGCTGCCTTGCAGTCCTAATTACATATAGTTACCTAGTGCATAATTGCTGATTTCTCCTCCTCCTGTGTTTCCTCGTCACCCAGGGCGATTGGTCACGTGCTGTCCTGACATCATAAAGCTAGAGCAGGATGTCATCTGACATGAGGGACAATCAGTTGCCTAGCAAGCACTAAGATACATTTATCGTGGTATTGAACTGGGTTGCAGGGTAAACAGGGCGCCCAGCTGAAGACCTAGAGGGTGAGATTAATGAAACTGGCGCATTATTTGAGACTTGTGCATCTGTTTGAAGGTGCAGTTAATCACAATGTTCTCGACTTCTCTATAGCTTAACTGATAAGGATGTACTAAGATGAAGATGTTAAGATGTTGTTTATAGTTTTTATTATTCCCACTAACAGTAGCGTAAACCTTCCTCCCTCAACTTATCAGATCACTCAATTGCTATTGGCGTATCATAACCTATAAGAATTGCACTGAGAAGGGGATGCCATCACTTGGCTGGCAATCACATCTTTTTATCTAGGTCCTGATGTAGGTGCTAGTGTTGTTTAGAGAGTGGTAGCAAATGAGGCATAGGATTGATGTAATGTAATGTGTATACTTGTAAAGCGCACTGTTGCCAGCCGGCATCCTGGCGCTGTATACCGCTGGGGAACCAGTCCTGGCTTTCCCTGTGGGATGGTCCCTGCTGGGAATCCCCAAGGTGGAGCCAGGCATCCCCGGCGTTGAGGGGGCCGTTGTGGAGATTAGGCAAGCTAATGCCCAGAGTTGCAGAGTGGGACCCCTGGTTAGAGTAGGCACTGACGTGAGAATTATCGAGTCCGCTGACCCTGGTCCATGACCCTGCCCCGTCGGGAATCAAACCCTGGTCCCGGGCCGACTTCTGCTTTTGGGTCTGCCGCCTCTAACCAGTGAGCCATTGAGAGATGTACCCCAGTCGGAACATGAAAACTGAGAAAACATGAAAACTGAGATTCTAATTTTTAGTCGGGTGTGGATTTTCACAATATCCATAGTACTGATTATCAAGCCTTAGAAAATCTGTTTTTTATTACTGTGCATTCGTTTGAAAATATTCAAGTTCTAATGCACTAACAGTGGACTTTTCCATCTGCAGAATATACTGAATGACCAGAGATGGCAGTGCTGCGGAAGAGAATTTGTCTGCATTGCTGAGACCAAAAAAAAAACCAGGAAGCCTTTTCTCAGCACTCTGCCTTCCTTCATCAATTTAAATGGTAAGTCAAACTCGAGTTAGTGGGGTCTTGGCATGATTATCTTTGTCAAGACTCTACCAAAATGGATGACCTTACGGTGATCATCATATTTTATCAGACTTTGTCTCCGAAGCTGAGAAAGCCTGCGTTAGATACCTGTGCTAACAATGTGTCATCAGAGGACATTACTGTCTTTAAGGCTGGAAAGAGTTTCCTTAATTTGGAGCCATGGCCTTACTTTCTCAAGGAGTGAAGCTCATTTGACCTGTTTCCCTGCACTCTGTGTGTGGGTCTCTGATACTCCAGATGGATAGCTGTTTAGGATACTCGGCGGTCTTGCAACTCCATCCAATTTTCAAAAGGAGCCCAATGCTTTCCCAGTATACTGCCTAGCTGCCTTGCAGTCTTAATTACATATAGTTACCTAGTGCATAATTGCTGATTTCTCCTCCTCCTGTGTATCCTCGTCACCCAGGGCGATTGGTCACGTGCTGTCCTGACATAATAAAGCTAGAGCAGGATGTCATCTGACATCAGGGACAATCAGTTGCCTAGCAAGCACTAAGATACATTTATCATGGTATTGAACTGGGTTGCAGGGTAAACAGGGCGCCCAGCTGAAGACCTAGATGGTGAGATGAATGAAACTGGCGCATTATTTGAGACTTGTGCATCTGTTTGAAGGTGCAGTTAATCACAATGTTCTCGACTTCTCTATAGCTTAACTGATAAGGATGTACTAAGATGAAGATGTTAAGATGTTGTTTATAGTTTTTATTATTCCCACTAACAGTAGCGTAAACCTTCCTCCCTCAACTTATCAGATCACTCAATTGCTATTGGTGTATCATAAACTATAAGAATTGCACTGAGAAGGGGATGCCATCACTTGGCTGGCAATCACATCTTTTTATCTAGGTCCTGATGTAGGTGCTAGTGTTGTTTAGAGAGTGGTAGCAAATGAGGCATAGGATTGATGTAATGTAATGTGTATACTTGTAAAGCGCACTGTTGCCAGCCGGCGTCCTGGCGCTGTATACCGCTGGGGAACCAGTCCTGGCTTTCCCTGTGGGATGGTCCCTGCTGGGAATCCCCATGGTGGAGCCAGGCATCCCCGGCGTTGAGGGGTCCGTTGTGGAGATTAGGCAAGCTAATGCCCAGAGTTGCAGAGTGGGACCCCTGGTTAGAGTAGGCACTGACGTGAGAATTATCGAGTCCGCTGACCCTGGTCCATGACCCTGCCGCGTCGGGAATCGAACCCTGGTCCCGGGCCGACTTCTGCTTTTGGGTCTGCCGCCTCTAACCAGTGAGCCATTGAGAGATGTACCCCAGGCTGAACATGAAAACTGAGAAAACATGAAAACTGAGATTCTAATTTTTAGTAGGGTGTGGATTTTCACAATATCCATAGTACTGATTATCAAGCCTTAGAAAATCTGTTTTTTATTACTGTGCATTCGTTTGAAAATATTCAAGTTCTAATGCACTAACAGTGGACTTTTCCATCTGCAGAATATACTGAATGACCAGAGATGGCAGTGCTGCGGAAGAGAATTTGTCTGCATTGCTGAGACCAAAAAAAAAAACAAGAAGCCATTTCTCAGCACTCTGCCTTCCTTCATCAATTTAAATGGTAAGTCAAACTCGAGTTAGTGGGGTCTTGGCATGATTATCTTTGTCAAGACTCTACCAAAATGGATGATGTTACGGTGATCATCATATTTTATCAGACTTTGTCTCCGAAGCTGAGAAAGCCTGCGTTAGATACCTGTGCTAACAATGTGTCATCAGAGGACATTACTGTCTTTAAGGCTGGAAAGAGTTTCCTTAATTTGGAGCGATGGCCTTACTTTCTCAAGGAGTGAAGCTCATTTGACCTGTTTCCCTGCACTCTGTGTGTGGGTCTCTGATACTCCAGATGGATAGCTGTTTAGGATACTCGGCGGTCTTGCAACTCCATCCAATTTTCAAAAGGAGCCCAATGCTTTCCCAGTATACTGCCTAGCTGCCTTGCAGTCCTAATTACATATAGTTACCTAGTGCATAATTGCTGATTTCTCCTCCTCCTGTGTTTCCTCGTCACCCAGGGCGATTGGTCACGTGCTGTCCTGACATCATAAAGCTAGAGCAGGATGTCATCTGACATGAGGGACAATCAGTTGCCTAGCAAGCACTAAGATACATTTATCATGGTATTGAACTGGGTTGCAGGGTAAACAGGGCGCCCAGCTGAAGACCTAGATGGTGAGATGAATGAAACTGGCGCATTATTTGAGACTTGTGCATCTGTTTGAAGGTGCAGTTAATCACAATGTTCTCGACTTCTCTATAGCTTAACTGATAAGGATGTACTAAGATGAAGATGTTAAGATGTTGTTTATAGTTTTTATTATTCCCACTAACAGTAGCGTAAACCTTCCTCCCTCAACTTATCAGATCACTCAATTGCTATTGGCGTATCATAACCTGTAAGAATTGCACTGAGAAGGGGATGCCGTCACTTGGCTGGCAATCACATCTTTTTATCTAGGTCCTGATGTAGGTGCTAGTGTTGTGTAGAGAGTGGTAGCAAATGAGGCATAGGATTGATGTAATGTAATGTGTATACTTGCAAAGCGCACTGTTGCCAGACGGCGTCCTGGCGCTGTATACCGCTGGGGAACCAGTCCTGGCTTTCCCTGTGGGATGGTCCCTGCTGGGAATCCCCAAGGTGGAGCCAGGCATCCCCGGCGTTGAGGGGGCCGTTGTGGAGATTAGGCAAGCTAATGCCCAGAGTTGCAGAGTGGGACCCCTGGTTAGAGTAGGCACTGACGTGAGAATTATCGAGTCCGCTGACCCTGGTCCATGACCCTGCCGCGTCGGGAATCGAACCCTGGTCCTGGGCCGACTTCTGCTTTTGGGTCTGCCGCCTCTAACCAGTGAGCCATTGAGAGATGTACCCCAGGCTGAACATGAAAACTGAGAAAACATGAAAACTGAGATTCTAATTTTTAGTAGGGTGTGGATTTTCACAATATCCATAGTACTGATTATCAAGCCTTAGAAAATCTGGTTTTTATTGCTGTGCATTCGTTTGAAAATATTCAAGTTCTAATGCACTAACAGTGGACTTTTCCATCTGCAGAATATGCTGAATGACCAGAGATGGCAGTGCTGCGGAAGAGAATTTGTCTGCATTGCTTAGACCAAAAAAAAAACAAGAAGCCATTTCTCAGCACTCTGCCTTCCTTCATCAATTTAAATGGTAAGTCAAACTCGAGTTAGTGGGGTCTTGGCATGATTATCTTTGTCAAGACTCTACCAAAATGGATGACGTTACGGTGATCATCATATTTTATCAGACTTTGTCTCCGAAGCTGAGAAAGCCTGCGTTAGATACCTGTGCTAACAATGTGTCATCAGAGGACATTACTGTCTTTAAGGCTGGAAAGAGTTTCCTTAATTTGGAGCGATGGCCTTACTTTCTCAAGGAGTGAAGCTCATTTAACCTGTTTCCCTGCACTCTGTGTGTGGGTCTCTGAGACTCCAGATGGATAGCTGTTTAGGATACTCGACGGTCTTGCAACTCCATCCAATTTTCAAAAGGAGCCCAATGCTTTCCCAGTATACTGCCTAGCTGCCTTGCAGTCCTAATTACATATAGTTACCTAGTTCATAATTGCTGATGTCTCCTCCTCCTGTGTTTCCTCGTCACCCAGGGCGATTGGTCACGTGCTGTCCTGACATCATAAAGCTAGAGCAGGATGTCATCTGACATGAGGGACAATCAGTTGCCTAGCAAGCACTAAGATACATTTATCATGGTATTGAACTGGGTTGCAGGGTAAACAGGGCGCCCAGCTGAAGACCTAGATGGTGAGATGAATGAAACTGGCGCATTATTTGAGACTTGTGCATCTGTTTGAAGGTGCAGTTAATCACAATGTTCTCGACTTCTCTATAGCTTAACTGATAAGGATGTACTAAGATGAAGATGTTAAGATGTTGTTTATAGTTTTTATTATTCCCACTAACAGTAGCGTAAACCTTCCTCCCTCAACTTATCAGATCACTCAATTGCTATTGGCGTATCATAACCTGTAAGAATTGCACTGAGAAGGGGATGCCGTCACTTGGCTGGCAATCACAGCTTTTTATCTAGGTCCTGATGTAGGTGCTAGTGTTGTGTAGAGAGTGGTAGCAAATGAGGCATAGGATTGATGTAATGTAATGTGTATACTTGCAAAGCGTACTGTTGCCAGACGGCGTCCTGGCGCTGTATACCGCTGGGGAACCAGTCCTGGCTTTCCCTGTGGGATGGTCCCTGCTGGGAATCCCCAAGGTGGAGCCAGGCATCCGCGGCGTTGAGGGGGCCGTTGTGGAGATTAGGCAAGCTAATGCCCAGAGTTGCAGAGTGGGACCCCTGGTTAGAGTAGGCACTGACGTGAGAATTATCGAGTCCGCTGACCCTGGTCCATGACCCTGCCGCGTCGGGAATCGAACCCTGGTCCTGGGCCGACTTCTGCTTTTGGGTCTGCCGCCTCTAACCAGTGAGCCATTGAGAGATGTACCCCAGGCTGAACATGAAAACTGAGAAAACACGAAAACTGAGATTCTAATTTTTAGTAGGGTGTGGATTTTCACAATATCCATAGTACTGATTATCAAGCCTTAGAAAATCTGTTTTTTATTGCTGTGCATTCGTTTGAAAATATTCAAGTTCTAATGCACTAACAGTGGACTTTTCCATCTGCAGAATATACTGAATGACCAGAGATGGCAGTGCTGCGGAAGAGAATTTGTCTGCATTGCTGAGACCAAAAAAAAAAAAACAAGAAGCCATTTCTCAGCACTCTGCCTTCCTTCATCAATTTAAATGGTAAGTCAAACTCGAGTTAGTGGGGTCTTGGCATGATTATCTTTGTCAAGACTCTACCAAAATGGATGACGTTACGGTGATCATCATATTTTATCAGACTTTGTCTCCGAAGCTGAGAAAGCCTGCGTTAGATACCTGTGCTAACAATGTGTCATCAGAGGACATTACTGTCTTTAAGGCTGGAAAGAGTTTCCTTAATTTGGAGCGATGGCCTTACTTTCTCAAGGAGTGAAGCTCATTTGACCTGTTTCCCTGCACTCTGTGTGTGGGTCTCTGATACTCCAGATGGATAGCTGTTTAGGATACTCGGCGGTCTTGCAACTCCATCCAATTTTCAAAAGGATCCCAATGCTTTCCCAGTATACTGCCTAGCTGCCTTGCAGTCCTAATTACATATAGTTACCTAGTGCATAATTGCTGATGTCTCCTCCTCCTGTGTTTCCTTGTCACCGAGGGCGATTGGTCACATGCTGTCCTGACATCATAAAGCTAGAGCAGGATGTCATCTGACATGAGGGACAATCAGTTGCCTAGCAAGCACTAAGATACATTTATCATGGTATTGAACTGGGTTGCAGGGTAAACAGGGCGCCCAGCTGAAGACCTAGATGGTGAGATGAATGAAACTGACGCATTATTTGAGACTTGTGCATCTGTTTGAAGGTGCAGTTAATCACAATGTTCTCGACTTCTCTATAGCTTAACTGATAAGGATGTACTAAGATGAAGATGTTAAGATGTTGTTTATAGTTTTTATTATTCCCACTAACAGTAGCGTAAACCTTCCTCCCTCAACTTATCAGATCACTCAATTGCTATTGGCGTATCATAACCTATAAGAATTGCACTGAGAAGGGGATGCCATCACTTGGCTGGCAATCACATCTTTTTATCTAGGTCCTGATGTAGGTGCTAGTGTTGTTTAGAGAGTGGTAGCAAATGAGGCATAGGATTGATGTAATGTAATGTGTATACTTGTAAAGCGCACTGTTGCCAGCCGGCGTCCTGGCGCTGTATACCGCTGGGGAACCAGTCCTGGCTTTCCCTGTGGGATGGTCCATGCTGGGAATCCCCAAGGTGGAGCCAGGCATCCCCGGCGTTGAGGGGGCCGTTGTGGAGATTAGGCAAGCTAATGCCCAGAGTTGCAGAGTGGGACCCCTGGTTAGAGTAGGCACTGACGTGAGAATTATCGAGTCCGCTGACCCTGGTCCATGACCCTGCCCCGTCGGGAATCAAACCCTGGTCCCGGGCCGACTTCTGCTTTTGGGTCTGCCGCCTCTAACCAGTGAGCCATTGAGAGATGTACCCCAGGCTGAACATGAAAACTGAGAAAACATGAAAACTGAGATTCTAATTTTTAGTAGGGTGTGGATTTTCACAATATCCATAGTACTGATTATCAAGCCTTAGAAAATCTGTTTTTTATTACTGTGCATTCGTTTGAAAATATTCAAGTTCTAATGCACTAACAGTGGACTTTTCCATCTGCAGAATATACTGAATGACCAGAGATGGCAGTGCTGCGGAAGAGAATTTGTCTGCATTGCTGAGACCAAAAAAAAAAAAACAAGAAGCCATTTCTCAGCACTCTGCCTTCCTTCATCAATTTAAATGGTAAGTCAAACTCGAGTTAGTGGGGTCTTGGCATGATTATCTTTGTCAAGACTCTACCAAAATGGATGACGTTACGGTGATCATCATATTTTATCAGACTTTGTCTCCGAAGCTGAGAAAGCCTGCGTTAGATACCTGTGCTAACAATGTGTCATCAGAGGACATTACTGTCTTTAAGGCTGGAAAGAGTTTCCTTAATTTGGAGCGATGGCCTTACTTTCTCAAGGAGTGAAGCTCATTTGACCTGTTTCCCTGCACTCTGTGTGTGGGTCTCTGATACTCCAGATGGATAGCTGTTTAGGATACTCGGCGGTCTTGCAACTCCATCCAATTTTCAAAAGGATCCCAATGCTTTCCCAGTATACTGCCTAGCTGCCTTGCAGTCCTAATTACATATAGTTACCTAGTGCATAATTGCTGATGTCTCCTCCTCCTGTGTTTCCTTGTCACCGAGGGCGATTGGTCACATGCTGTCCTGACATCATAAAGCTAGAGCAGGATGTCATCTGACATGAGGGACAATCAGTTGCCTAGCAAGCACTAAGATACATTTATCATGGTATTGAACTGGGTTGCAGGGTAAACAGGGCGCCCAGCTGAAGACCTAGATGGTGAGATGAATGAAACTGACGCATTATTTGAGACTTGTGCATCTGTTTGAAGGTGCAGTTAATCACAATGTTCTCGACTTCTCTATAGCTTAACTGATAAGGATGTACTAAGATGAAGATGTTAAGATGTTGTTTATAGTTTTTATTATTCCCACTAACAGTAGCGTAAACCTTCCTCCCTCAACTTATCAGATCACTCAATTGCTATTGGCGTATCATAACCTATAAGAATTGCACTGAGAAGGGGATGCCATCACTTGGCTGGCAATCACATCTTTTTATCTAGGTCCTGATGTAGGTGCTAGTGTTGTTTAGAGAGTGGTAGCAAATGAGGCATAGGATTGATGTAATGTAATGTGTATACTTGTAAAGCGCACTGTTGCCAGCCGGCGTCCTGGCGCTGTATACCGCTGGGGAACCAGTCCTGGCTTTCCCTGTGGGATGGTCCCTGCTGGGAATCCCCAAGGTGGAGCCAGGCATCCGCGGCGTTGAGGGGGCCGTTGTGGAGATTAGGCAAGCTAATGCCCAGAGTTGCAGAGTGGGACCCCTGGTTAGAGTAGGCACTGACGTGAGAATTATCGAGTCCGCTGACCCTGGTCCATGACCCTGCCGCGTCGGGAATCGAACCCTGGTCCTGGGCCGACTTCTGCTTTTGGGTCTGCCGCCTCTAACCAGTGAGCCATTGAGAGATGTACCCCAGGCTGAACATGAAAACTGAGAAAACATGAAAACTGAGATTCTAATTTTTAGTAGGGTGTGGATTTTCACAATATCCATAGTACTGATTATCAAGCCTTAGAAAATCTGTTTTTTATTACTGTGCATTCGTTTGAAAATATTCAAGTTCTAATGCACTAACAGTGGACTTTTCCATCTGCAGAATATACTGAATGACCAGAGATGGCAGTGCTGCGGAAGAGAATTTGTCTGCATTGCTGAGACCCAAAAAAAAAACATGAAGTCTTTTCTCAGCACTCTGCCTTCCTTCATCAATTTAAATGGTAAGTCAAACTCGAGTTAGTGGGGTCTTGGCATGATTATCTTTGTCAAGACTCTACCAAAATGGATGACCTTACGGTGATCATCATATTTTATCAGACTTTGTCTCCGAAGCTGAGAAAGCCTGCGTTAGATACCTGTGCTAACAATGTGTCATCAGAGGACATTACTGTCTTTAAGGCTGGAAAGAGTTTCCTTAATTTGGAGCCATGGCCTTACTTTCTCAAGGAGTGAAGCTCATTTGACCTGTTTCCCTGCACTCTGTGTGTGGGTCTCTGATACTCCAGATGGATAGCTGTTTAGGATACTCGGCGGTCTTGCAACTCCATCCAATTTTCAAAAGGAGCCCAACGCTTTCCCAGTATACTGCCTAGCTGCCTTGCAGTGCTAATTACATATAGTTACCTAGTGCATAATTGCTGATGTCTCCTCCTCCTGTGTTTCCTTGTCACCGAGGGCGATTGGTCACATGCTGTCCTGACATCATAAAGCTAGAGCAGGATGTCATCTGACATGAGGGACAATCAGTTGCCTAGCAAGCACTAAGATACATTTATCATGGTGTTGAACTGGGTTGCAGGGTAAACAGGGCGCCCAGCTGAAGACCTAGATGGTGAGATGAATGAAACTGGCGCATTATTTGAGACTTGTGCATCTGTTTGAAGGTGCAGTTAATCACAATGTTCTCGACTTCTCTATAGCTTAACTGATAAGGATGTACTAAGATGAAGATGTTAAGATGTTGTTTATAGTTTTTATTATTCCCACTAACAGTAGAGTAAACCTTCCTCCCTCAACTTATCAGATCACTCAATTGCTATTGGCGTATCATAACCTATAAGAATTGCACTGAGAAGGGGATGCCATCACTTGGCTGGCAATCACATCTTTTTATCTAGGTCCTGATGTAGGTGCTAGTGTTGTTTAGAGAGTGGTAGCAAATGAGGCATAGGATTGATGTAATGTAATGTGTATACTTGTAAAGCGCACTGTTGCCAGCCGGCGTCCTGGCGCTGTATACCGCTGGGGAACCAGTCCTGGCTTTCCCTGTGGGATGGTCCCTGCTGGGAATCCCCATGGTGGAGCCAGGCATCCCCGGCGTTGAGGGGTCCGTTGTGGAGATTAGGCAAGCTAATGCCCAGAGTTGCAGAGTGGGACCCCTGGTTAGAGTAGGCACTGACGTGAGAATTATCGAGTCCGCTGACCCTGGTCCATGACCCTGCCGCGTCGGGAATCGAACCCTGGTCCCGGGCCGACTTCTGCTTTTGGGTCTGCCGCCTCTAACCAGTGAGCCATTGAGAGATGTACCCCAGGCTGAACATGAAAACTGAGAAAACATGAAAACTGAGATTCTAATTTTTAGTAGGGTGTGGATTTTCACAATATCCATAGTACTGATTATCAAGCCTTAGAAAATCTGTTTTTTATTACTGTGCATTCGTTTGAAAATATTCAAGTTCTAATGCACTAACAGTGGACTTTTCCATCTGCAGAATATACTGAATGACCAGAGATGGCAGTGCTGCGGAAGAGAATTTGTCTGCATTGCTGAGACCCAAAAAAAACACCATGAAGCCTTTTCTCAGCACTCTGCCTTCCTTCATCAATTTAAATGGTAAGTCAAACTCGAGTTAGTGGGGTCTTGGCATGATTATCTTTGTCAAGACTCTACCAAAATGGATGACCTTACGGTGATCATCATATTTTATCAGACTTTGTCTCCGAAGCTGAGAAAGCCTGCGTTAGATACCTGTGCTAACAATGTGTCATCAGAGGACATTACTGTCTTTAAGGCTGGAAAGAGTTTCCTTAATTTGGAGCCATGGCCTTACTTTCTCAAGGAGTGAAGCTCATTTGACCTGTTTCCCTGCACTCTGTGTGTGGGTCTCTGATACTCCAGATGGATAGCTGTTTAGGATACTCGGCGGTCTTGCAACTCCATCCAATTTTCAAAAGGAGCCCAATGCTTTCCCAGTATACTGCCTAGCTGCCTTGCAGTCCTAATTACATATAGTTACCTAGTGCATAATTGCTGATTTCTCCTCCTCCTGTGTTTCCTCGTCACCCAGGGCGATTGGTCACGTGCTGTCCTGACATCATAAAGCTAGAGCAGGATGTCATCTGACATGAGGGACAATCAGTTGCCTAGCAAGCACTAAGATACATTTATCATGGTATTGAACTGGGTTGCAGGGTAAACAGGGCGCCCAGCTGAAGACCTAGATGGTGAGATGAATGAAACTGGCGCATTATTTGAGACTTGTGCATCTGTTTGAAGGTGCAGTTAATCACAATGTTCTCGACTTCTCTATAGCTTAACTGATAAGGATGTACTAAGATGAAGATGTTAAGATGTTGCTTATAGTTTTTATTATTCCCACTAACAGTAGCGTAAACCTTCCTCCCTCAACTTATCAGATCACTCAATTGCTATTGGCCTATCATAACCTATAACAATTGCACTGAGAAGGGGATGCCGTCACTTGGCTGGCAATCACATCTTTTTATCTAGGTCCTGATGTAGGTGCTAGTATTGTGTAGAGAGTGGTAGCAAATGAGGCATAGGATTGATGTAATGTAATGTGTATACTTGTAAAGTGCACTGTTGCCAGCCGGCGTCCTGGCGCTGTATACCGCTGGGGAACCAGTCCTGGCTTTCCCTGTGGGATGGTTCCTGCTGGGAATCCCCAAGGTTGAGCCAGGCATCCCCGGCGTTGAGGGGGCCGTTGTGGAGATTAGGCAAGCTAATGCCCAGAGTTGCAGAGTGGGACCCCTGGTTAGAGTAGGCACCCACGTGAGAATTATCGAGTCCGCTGACCCTGGTCCATGACCCTGCCGCGTCGGGAATCGAACCCTGGTCCTGGGCCGACTTCTGCTTTTGGGTCTGCCGCCTCTAACCAGTGAGCCATTGAGAGATGTACCCCAGGCTGAACATGAAAACTGAGAAAACATGAAAACTGAGATTCTAATTTTTAGTAGGGTGTGGATTTTCACAATATCCATAGTACTGATTATCAAGCCTTAGAAAATCTGTTTTTTATTGCTGTGCATTCGTTTGAAAATATTCAAGTTCTAATGCACTAACAGTGGACTTTTCCATCTGCAGAATATACTGAATGACCAGAGATGGCAGTGCTGCGGAAGAGAATTTGTCTGCATTGCTGAGACCAAAAAAAAAAACAAGAAGCCATTTCTCAGCACTCTGCCTTCCTTCATCAATTTAAATGGTAAGTCAAACTCGAGTTAGTGGGGTCTTGGCATGATTATCTTTGTCAAGACTCTACCAAAATGGATGATGTTACGGTGATCATCATATTTTATCAGACTTTGTCTCCGAAGCTGAGAAAGCCTGCGTTAGATACCTGTGCTAACAATGTGTCATCAGAGGACATTACTGTCTTTAAGGCTGGAAAGAGTTTCCTTAACTTGGAGCCATGGCCTTACTTTCTCAAGGAGTGAAGCTCATTTGACCTGTTTCCCTGCACTCTGTGTGTGGGTCTCTGATACTCCAGATGGATAGCTGTTTAGGATACTCGGCGGTCTTGCAACTCCATCCAATTTTCAAAAGGAGCCCAATGCTTTCCCAGTATACTGCCTAGCTGCCTTGCAGTCCTAATTACATATAGTTACCTAGTGCATAATTGCTGATTTCTCCTCCTCCTGTGTTTCCTCGTCACCCAGGGCGATTGGTCACGTGCTGTCCTGACATCATAAAGCTAGAGCAGGATGTCATCTGACATGAGGGACAATCAGTTGCCTAGCAAGCACTAAGATACATTTATCATGGTATTGAACTGGGTTGCAGGGTAAACAGGGCGCCCAGCTGAAGACCTAGATGGTGAGATGAATGAAACTGGCGCATTATTTGAGACTTGTGCATCTGTTTGAAGGTGCAGTTAATCACAATGTTCTCGACTTCTCTATAGCTTAACTGATAAGGATGTACTAAGATGAAGATGTTAAGATGTTGTTTATAGTTTTTATTATTCCCACTAACAGTAGCGTAAACCTTCCTCCCTCAACTTATCAGATCACTCAATTGCTATTGGCGTATCATAACCTGTAAGAATTGCACTGAGAAGGGGATGCCGTCACTTGGCTGGCAATCGCATCTTTTTATCTAGGTCCTGATGTAGGTGCTAGTGTTGTGTAGAGAGTGGTAGCAAATGAGGCATAGGATTGATGTAATGTAATGTGTATACTTGCAAAGCGCACTGTTGCCAGACGGCGTCCTGGCGCTGTATACCGCTGGGGAACCAGTCCTGGCTTTCCCTGTGGGATGGTCCCTGCTGGGAATCCCCAAGGTGGAGCCAGGCATCCCCGGCGTTGAGGGGGCCGTTGTGGAGATTAGGCAAGCTAATGCCCAGAGTTGCAGAGTGGGACCCCTGGTTAGAGTAGGCACTGACGTGAGAATTATCGAGTCCGCTGACCCTGGTCCATGACCCTGCCGCGTCGGGAATCGAACCCTGGTCCTGGGCCGACTTCTGCTTTTGGGTCTGCCGCCTCTAACCAGTGAGCCATTGAGAGATGTACCCCAGGCTGAACATGAAAACTGAGAAAACATGAAAACTGAGATTCTAATTTTTAGTTGGGTGTGGATTTTCACAATATCCATAGTACTGATTATCAAGCCTTAGAAAATCTGGTTTTTATTGCTGTGCATTCGTTTGAAAATATTCAAGTTCTAATGCACTAACAGTGGACTTTTCCATCTGCAGAATATGCTGAATGACCAGAGATGGCAGTGCTGCGGAAGAGAATTTGTCTGCATTGCTTAGACCAAAAAAAAAACAAGAAGCCATTTCTCAGCACTCTGCCTTCCTTCATCAATTTAAATGGTAAGTCAAACTCGAGTTAGTGGGGTCTTGGCATGATTATCTTTGTCAAGACTCTACCAAAATGGATGACGTTACGGTGATCATCATATTTTATCAGACTTTGTCTCCGAAGCTGAGAAAGCCTGCGTTAGATACCTGTGCTAACAATGTGTCATCAGAGGACATTACTGTCTTTAAGGCTGGAAAGAGTTTCCTTAATTTGGAGCGATGGCCTTACTTTCTCAAGGAGTGAAGCTCATTTAACCTGTTTCCCTGCACTCTGTGTGTGGGTCTCTGAGACTCCAGATGGATAGCTGTTTAGGATACTCGACGGTCTTGCAACTCCATCCAATTTTCAAAAGGAGCCCAATGCTTTCCCAGTATACTGCCTAGCTGCCTTGCAGTCCTAATTACATATAGTTACCTAGTTCATAATTGCTGATGTCTCCTCCTCCTGTGTTTCCTCGTCACCCAGGGCGATTGGTCACGTGCTGTCCTGACATCATAAAGCTAGAGCAGGATGTCATCTGACATGAGGGACAATCAGTTGCCTAGCAAGCACTAAGATACATTTATCGTGGTATTGAACTGGGTTGCAGGGTAAACAGGGCGCCCAGCTGAAGACCTAGAGGGTGAGATTAATGAAACTGGCGCATTATTTGAGACTTGTGCATCTGTTTGAAGGTGCAGTTAATCACAATGTTCTCGACTTCTCTATAGCTTAACTGATAAGGATGTACTAAGATGAAGATGTTAAGATGTTGTTTATAGTTTTTATTATTCCCACTAACAGTAGCGTAAACCTTCCTCCCTCAACTTATCAGATCACTCAATTGCTATTGGCGTATCATAACCTATAAGAATTGCACTGAGAAGGGGATGCCATCACTTGGCTGGCAATCACATCTTTTTATCTAGGTCCTGATGTAGGTGCTAGTGTTGTTTAGAGAGTGGTAGCAAATGAGGCATAGGATTGATGTAATGTAATGTGTATACTTGTAAAGCGCACTGTTGCCAGCCGGCGTCCTGGCGCTGTATACCGCTGGGGAACCAGTCCTGGCTTTCCCTGTGGGATGGTCCCTGCTGGGAATCCCCAAGGTGGAGCCAGGCATCCCCGGCGTTGAGGGGGCCGTTGTGGAGATTAGGCAAGCTAATGCCCAGAGTTGCAGAGTGGGACCCCTGGTTAGAGTAGGCACTGACGTGAGAATTATCGAGTCCGCTGACCCTGGTCCATGACCCTGCCCCGTCGGGAATCAAACCCTGGTCCCGGGCCGACTTCTGCTTTTGGGTCTGCCGCCTCTAACCAGTGAGCCATTGAGAGATGTACCCCAGTCGGAACATGAAAACTGAGAAAACATGAAAACTGAGATTCTAATTTTTAGTCGGGTGTGGATTTTCACAATATCCATAGTACTGATTATCAAGCCTTAGAAAATCTGTTTTTTATTACTGTGCATTCGTTTGAAAATATTCAAGTTCTAATGCACTAACAGTGGACTTTTCCATCTGCAGAATATACTGAATGACCAGAGATGGCAGTGCTGCGGAAGAGAATTTGTCTGCATTGCTGAGACCCAAAAAAAAACCAGGAAGCCTTTTCTCAGCACTCTGCCTTCCTTCATCAATTTAAATGGTAAGTCAAACTCGAGTTAGTGGGGTCTTGGCATGATTATCTTTGTCAAGACTCTACCAAAATGGATGACCTTACGGTGATCATCATATTTTATCAGACTTTGTCTCCGAAGCTGAGAAAGCCTGCGTTAGATACCTGTGCTAACAATGTGTCATCAGAGGACATTACTGTCTTTAAGGCTGGAAAGAGTTTCCTTGATTTGGAGCCATGGCCTTACTTTCTCAAGGAGTGAAGCTCATTTGACCTGTTTCCCTGCACTCTGTGTGTGGGTCTCTGATACTCCAGATGGATAGCTGTTTAGGATACTCGGCGGTCTTGCAACTCCATCCAATTTTCAAAAGGAGCCCAATGCTTTCCCAGTATACTGCCTAGCTGCCTTGCAGTCCTAATTACATATAGTTACCTAGTTCATAATTGCTGATTTCTCCTCCTCCTGTGTATCCTCGTCACCCAGGGCGATTGGTCACGTGCTGTCCTGACATAATAAAGCTAGAGCAGGATGTCATCTGACATCAGGGACAATCAGTTGCCTAGCAAGCACTAAGATACATTTATCATGGTATTGAACTGGGTTGCAGGGTAAACAGGGCGCCCAGCTGAAGACCTAGATGGTGAGATGAATGAAACTGGCGCATTATTTGAGACTTGTGCATCTGTTTGAAGGTGCAGTTAATCACAATGTTCTCGACTTCTCTATAGCTTAACTGATAAGGATGTACTAAGATGAAGATGTTAAGATGTTGTTTATAGTTTTTATTATTCCCACTAACAGTAGCGTAAACCTTCCTCCCTCAACTTATCAGATCACTCAATTGCTATTGGTGTATCATAAACTATAAGAATTGCACTGAGAAGGGGATGCCATCACTTGGCTGGCAATCACATCTTTTTATCTAGGTCCTGATGTAGGTGCTAGTGTTGTTTAGAGAGTGGTAGCAAATGAGGCATAGGATTGATGTAATGTAATGTGTATACTTGTAAAGCGCACTGTTGCCAGCCGGCGTCCTGGCGCTGTATACCGCTGGGGAACCAGTCCTGGCTTTCCCTGTGGGATGGTCCCTGCTGGGAATCCCCAAGGTGGAGCCAGGCATCCCCGGCGTTGAGGGGGCCGTTGTGGAGATTAGGCAAGCTAATGCCCAGAGTTGCAGAGTGGGACCCCTGGTTAGAGTAGGCACTGACGTGAGAATTATCGAGTCCGCTGACCCTGGTCCATGACCCTGCCCCGTCGGGAATCAAACCCTGGTCCCGGGCCGACTTCTGCTTTTGGGTCTGCCGCCTCTAACCAGTGAGCCATTGAGAGATGTACCCCAGTCGGAACATGAAAACTGAGAAAACATGAAAACTGAGATTCTAATTTTTAGTCGGGTGTGGATTTTCACAATATCCATAGTACTGATTATCAAGCCTTAGAAAATCTGTTTTTTATTACTGTGCATTCGTTTGAAAATATTCAAGTTCTAATGCACTAACAGTGGACTTTTCCATCTGCAGAATATACTGAATGACCAGAGATGGCAGTGCTGCGGAAGAGAATTTGTCTGCATTGCTGAGACCAAAAAAAAAACCAGGAAGCCTTTTCTCAGCACTCTGCCTTCCTTCATCAATTTAAATGGTAAGTCAAACTCGAGTTAGTGGGGTCTTGGCATGATTATCTTTGTCAAGACTCTACCAAAATGGATGACCTTACGGTGATCATCATATTTTATCAGACTTTGTCTCCGAAGCTGAGAAAGCCTGCGTTAGATACCTGTGCTAACAATGTGTCATCAGAGGACATTACTGTCTTTAAGGCTGGAAAGAGTTTCCTTAATTTGGAGCCATGGCCTTACTTTCTCAAGGAGTGAAGCTCATTTGACCTGTTTCCCTGCACTCTGTGTCTGGGTCTCTGATACTCCAGATGGATAGCTGTTTAGGATACTCGACGGTCTTGCAACTCCACCCAATTTTCAAAAGGAGCCCAATGCTTTCCCAGTATACTGCCTAGCTGCCTTGCAGTCCTAATTACATATAGTTACCTAGTTCATAATTGCTGATGTCTCCTCCTCCTGTGTTTCCTCGTCACCCAGGGCGATTGGTCACGTGCTGTCCTGACATCATAAAGCTAGAGCAGGATGTCATCTGACATGAGGGACAATCAGTTGCCTAGCAAGCACTAAGATACATTTATCGTGGTATTGAACTGGGTTGCAGGGTAAACAGGGCGCCCAGCTGAAGACCTAGAGGGTGAGATTAATGAAACTGGCGCATTATTTGAGACTTGTGCATCTGTTTGAAGGTGCAGTTAATCACAATGTTCTCGACTTCTCTATAGCTTAACTGATAAGGATGTACTAAGATGAAGATGTTAAGATGTTGTTTATAGTTTTTATTATTCCCACTAACAGTAGCGTAAACCTTCCTCCCTCAACTTATCAGATCACTCAATTGCTATTGGCGTATCATAACCTATAAGAATTGCACTGAGAAGGGGATGCCATCACTTGGCTGGCAATCACATCTTTTTATCTAGGTCCTGATGTAGGTGCTAGTGTTGTTTAGAGAGTGGTAGCAAATGAGGCATAGGATTGATGTAATGTAATGTGTATACTTGTAAAGCGCACTGTTGCCAGCCGGCATCCTGGCGCTGTATACCGCTGGGGAACCAGTCCTGGCTTTCCCTGTGGGATGGTCCCTGCTGGGAATCCCCAAGGTGGAGCCAGGCATCCCCGGCGTTGAGGGGGCCGTTGTGGAGATTAGGCAAGCTAATGCCCAGAGTTGCAGAGTGGGACCCCTGGTTAGAGTAGGCACTGACGTGAGAATTATCGAGTCCGCTGACCCTGGTCCATGACCCTGCCCCGTCGGGAATCAAACCCTGGTCCCGGGCCGACTTCTGCTTTTGGGTCTGCCGCCTCTAACCAGTGAGCCATTGAGAGATGTACCCCAGTCGGAACATGAAAACTGAGAAAACATGAAAACTGAGATTCTAATTTTTAGTCGGGTGTGGATTTTCACAATATCCATAGTACTGATTATCAAGCCTTAGAAAATCTGTTTTTTATTACTGTGCATTCGTTTGAAAATATTCAAGTTCTAATGCACTAACAGTGGACTTTTCCATCTGCAGAATATACTGAATGACCAGAGATGGCAGTGCTGCGGAAGAGAATTTGTCTGCATTGCTGAGACCAAAAAAAAAACCAGGAAGCCTTTTCTCAGCACTCTGCCTTCCTTCATCAATTTAAATGGTAAGTCAAACTCGAGTTAGTGGGGTCTTGGCATGATTATCTTTGTCAAGACTCTACCAAAATGGATGACCTTACGGTGATCATCATATTTTATCAGACTTTGTCTCCGAAGCTGAGAAAGCCTGCGTTAGATACCTGTGCTAACAATGTGTCATCAGAGGACATTACTGTCTTTAAGGCTGGAAAGAGTTTCCTTAATTTGGAGCCATGGCCTTACTTTCTCAAGGAGTGAAGCTCATTTGACCTGTTTCCCTGCACTCTGTGTGTGGGTCTCTGATACTCCAGATGGATAGCTGTTTAGGATACTCGGCGGTCTTGCAACTCCATCCAATTTTCAAAAGGAGCCCAATGCTTTCCCAGTATACTGCCTAGCTGCCTTGCAGTCTTAATTACATATAGTTACCTAGTGCATAATTGCTGATTTCTCCTCCTCCTGTGTATCCTCGTCACCCAGGGCGATTGGTCACGTGCTGTCCTGACATAATAAAGCTAGAGCAGGATGTCATCTGACATCAGGGACAATCAGTTGCCTAGCAAGCACTAAGATACATTTATCATGGTATTGAACTGGGTTGCAGGGTAAACAGGGCGCCCAGCTGAAGACCTAGATGGTGAGATGAATGAAACTGGCGCATTATTTGAGACTTGTGCATCTGTTTGAAGGTGCAGTTAATCACAATGTTCTCGACTTCTCTATAGCTTAACTGATAAGGATGTACTAAGATGAAGATGTTAAGATGTTGTTTATAGTTTTTATTATTCCCACTAACAGTAGCGTAAACCTTCCTCCCTCAACTTATCAGATCACTCAATTGCTATTGGTGTATCATAAACTATAAGAATTGCACTGAGAAGGGGATGCCATCACTTGGCTGGCAATCACATCTTTTTATCTAGGTCCTGATGTAGGTGCTAGTGTTGTTTAGAGAGTGGTAGCAAATGAGGCATAGGATTGATGTAATGTAATGTGTATACTTGTAAAGCGCACTGTTGCCAGCCGGCGTCCTGGCGCTGTATACCGCTGGGGAACCAGTCCTGGCTTTCCCTGTGGGATGGTCCCTGCTGGGAATCCCCATGGTGGAGCCAGGCATCCCCGGCGTTGAGGGGTCCGTTGTGGAGATTAGGCAAGCTAATGCCCAGAGTTGCAGAGTGGGACCCCTGGTTAGAGTAGGCACTGACGTGAGAATTATCGAGTCCGCTGACCCTGGTCCATGACCCTGCCGCGTCGGGAATCGAACCCTGGTCCCGGGCCGACTTCTGCTTTTGGGTCTGCCGCCTCTAACCAGTGAGCCATTGAGAGATGTACCCCAGGCTGAACATGAAAACTGAGAAAACATGAAAACTGAGATTCTAATTTTTAGTAGGGTGTGGATTTTCACAATATCCATAGTACTGATTATCAAGCCTTAGAAAATCTGTTTTTTATTACTGTGCATTCGTTTGAAAATATTCAAGTTCTAATGCACTAACAGTGGACTTTTCCATCTGCAGAATATGCTGAATGACCAGAGATGGCAGTGCTGCGGAAGAGAATTTGTCTGCATTGCTGAGACCAAAAAAAAAAACAAGAAGCCATTTCTCGGCACTCTGCCTTCCTTCATCAATTTAAATGGTAAGTCAAACTCGAGTTAGTGGGGTCTTGGCATGATTATCTTTGTCAAGACTCTACCAAAATGGATGACGTTACGGTGATCATCATATTTTATCAGACTTTGTCTCCGAAGCTGAGAAAGCCTGCGTTAGATACCTGTGCTAACAATGTGTCATCAGAGGACATTACTGTCTTTAAGGCTGGAAAGAGTTTCCTTAATTTGGAGCGATGGCCTTACTTTCTCAAGGAGTGAAGCTCATTTAACCTGTTTCCCTGCACTCTGTGTGTGGGTCTCTGAGACTCCAGATGGATAGCTGTTTAGGATACTCGACGGTCTTGCAACTCCATCCAATTTTCAAAAGGAGCCCAATGCTTTCCCAGTATACTGCCTAGCTGCCTTGCAGTCCTAATTACATATAGTTACCTAGTTCATAATTGCTGATGTCTCCTCCTCCTGTGTTTCCTCGTCACCCAGGGCGATTGGTCACGTGCTGTCCTGACATCATAAAGCTAGAGCAGGATGTCATCTGACATGAGGGACAATCAGTTGCCTAGCAAGCACTAAGATACATTTATCATGGTATTGAACTGGGTTGCAGGGTAAACAGGGCGCCCAGCTGAAGACCTAGATGGTGAGATGAATGAAACTGGCGCATTATTTGAGACTTGTGCATCTGTTTGAAGGTGCAGTTAATCACAATGTTCTCGACTTCTCTATAGCTTAACTGATAAGGATGTACTAAGATGAAGATGTTAAGATGTTGTTTATAGTTTTTATTATTCCCACTAACAGTAGCGTAAACCTTCCTCCCTCAACTTATCAGATCACTCAATTGCTATTGGCGTATCATAACCTGTAAGAATTGCACTGAGAAGGGGATGCCGTCACTTGGCTGGCAATCACAGCTTTTTATCTAGGTCCTGATGTAGGTGCTAGTGTTGTGTAGAGAGTGGTAGCAAATGAGGCATAGGATTGATGTAATGTAATGTGTATACTTGTAAAGCGCACTGTTGCCAGCCGGCGTCCTGGCGCTGTATACCGCTGGGGAACCAGTCCTGGCTTTCCCTGTGGGATGGTCCATGCTGGGAATCCCCAAGGTGGAGCCAGGCATCCCCGGCGTTGAGGGGGCCGTTGTGGAGATTAGGCAAGCTAATGCCCAGAGTTGCAGAGTGGGACCCCTGGTTAGAGTAGGCACTGACGTGAGAATTATCGAGTCCGCTGACCCTGGTCCATGACCCTGCCCCGTCGGGAATCAAACCCTGGTCCCGGGCCGACTTCTGCTTTTGGGTCTGCCGCCTCTAACCAGTGAGCCATTGAGAGATGTACCCCAGGCTGAACATGAAAACTGAGAAAACATGAAAACTGAGATTCTAATTTTTAGTAGGGTGTGGATTTTCACAATATCCATAGTACTGATTATCAAGCCTTAGAAAATCTGTTTTTTATTACTGTGCATTCGTTTGAAAATATTCAAGTTCTAATGCACTAACAGTGGACTTTTCCATCTGCAGAATATACTGAATGACCAGAGATGGCAGTGCTGCGGAAGAGAATTTGTCTGCATTGCTGAGACCAAAAAAAAAAAACAAGAAGCCATTTCTCAGCACTCTGCCTTCCTTCATCAATTTAAATGGTAAGTCAAACTCGAGTTAGTGGGGTCTTGGCATGATTATCTTTGTCAAGACTCTACCAAAATGGATGACGTTACGGTGATCATCATATTTTATCAGACTTTGTCTCCGAAGCTGAGAAAGCCTGCGTTAGATACCTGTGCTAACAATGTGTCATCAGAGGACATTACTGTCTTTAAGGCTGGAAAGAGTTTCCTTAATTTGGAGCGATGGCCTTACTTTCTCAAGGAGTGAAGCTCATTTGACCTGTTTCCCTGCACTCTGTGTGTGGGTCTCTGATACTCCAGATGGATAGCTGTTTAGGATACTCGGCGGTCTTGCAACTCCATCCAATTTTCAAAAGGATCCCAATGCTTTCCCAGTATACTGCCTAGCTGCCTTGCAGTCCTAATTACATATAGTTACCTAGTGCATAATTGCTGATGTCTCCTCCTCCTGTGTTTCCTTGTCACCGAGGGCGATTGGTCACATGCTGTCCTGACATCATAAAGCTAGAGCAGGATGTCATCTGACATGAGGGACAATCAGTTGCCTAGCAAGCACTAAGATACATTTATCATGGTATTGAACTGGGTTGCAGGGTAAACAGGGCGCCCAGCTGAAGACCTAGATGGTGAGATGAATGAAACTGACGCATTATTTGAGACTTGTGCATCTGTTTGAAGGTGCAGTTAATCACAATGTTCTCGACTTCTCTATAGCTTAACTGATAAGGATGTACTAAGATGAAGATGTTAAGATGTTGTTTATAGTTTTTATTATTCCCACTAACAGTAGCGTAAACCTTCCTCCCTCAACTTATCAGATCACTCAATTGCTATTGGCGTATCATAACCTATAAGAATTGCACTGAGAAGGGGATGCCATCACTTGGCTGGCAATCACATCTTTTTATCTAGGTCCTGATGTAGGTGCTAGTGTTGTTTAGAGAGTGGTAGCAAATGAGGCATAGGATTGATGTAATGTAATGTGTATACTTGTAAAGCGCACTGTTGCCAGCCGGCGTCCTGGCGCTGTATACCGCTGGGGAACCAGTCCTGGCTTTCCCTGTGGGATGGTCCCTGCTGGGAATCCCCAAGGTGGAGCCAGGCATCCGCGGCGTTGAGGGGGCCGTTGTGGAGATTAGGCAAGCTAATGCCCAGAGTTGCAGAGTGGGACCCCTGGTTAGAGTAGGCACTGACGTGAGAATTATCGAGTCCGCTGACCCTGGTCCATGACCCTGCCGCGTCGGGAATCGAACCCTGGTCCTGGGCCGACTTCTGCTTTTGGGTCTGCCGCCTCTAACCAGTGAGCCATTGAGAGATGTACCCCAGGCTGAACATGAAAACTGAGAAAACATGAAAACTGAGATTCTAATTTTTAGTAGGGTGTGGATTTTCACAATATCCATAGTACTGATTATCAAGCCTTAGAAAATCTGTTTTTTATTACTGTGCATTCGTTTGAAAATATTCAAGTTCTAATGCACTAACAGTGGACTTTTCCATCTGCAGAATATACTGAATGACCAGAGATGGCAGTGCTGCGGAAGAGAATTTGTCTGCATTGCTGAGACCCAAAAAAAAAACATGAAGTCTTTTCTCAGCACTCTGCCTTCCTTCATCAATTTAAATGGTAAGTCAAACTCGAGTTAGTGGGGTCTTGGCATGATTATCTTTGTCAAGACTCTACCAAAATGGATGACCTTACGGTGATCATCATATTTTATCAGACTTTGTCTCCGAAGCTGAGAAAGCCTGCGTTAGATACCTGTGCTAACAATGTGTCATCAGAGGACATTACTGTCTTTAAGGCTGGAAAGAGTTTCCTTAACTTGGAGCCATGGCCTTACTTTCTCAAGGAGTGAAGCTCATTTGACCTGTTTCCCTGCACTCTGTGTGTGGGTCTCTGATACTCCAGATGGATAGCTGTTTAGGATACTCGGCGGTCTTGCAACTCCATCCAATTTTCAAAAGGAGCCCAATGCTTTCCCAGTATACTGCCTAGCTGCCTTGCAGTCCTAATTACATATAGTTACCTAGTGCATAATTGCTGATTTCTCCTCCTCCTGTGTTTCCTCGTCACCCAGGGCGATTGGTCACGTGCTGTCCTGACATCATAAAGCTAGAGCAGGATGTCATCTGACATGAGGGACAATCAGTTGCCTAGCAAGCACTAAGATACATTTATCATGGTGTTGAACTGGGTTGCAGGGTAAACAGGGCGCCCAGCTGAAGACCTAGATGGTGAGATGAATGAAACTGGCGCATTATTTGAGACTTGTGCATCTGTTTGAAGGTGCAGTTAATCACAATGTTCTCGACTTCTCTATAGCTTAACTGATAAGGATGTACTAAGATGAAGATGTTAAGATGTTGTTTATAGTTTTTATTATTCCCACTAACAGTAGAGTAAACCTTCCTCCCTCAACTTATCAGATCACTCAATTGCTATTGGCGTATCATAACCTATAAGAATTGCACTGAGAAGGGGATGCCATCACTTGGCTGGCAATCACATCTTTTTATCTAGGTCCTGATGTAGGTGCTAGAGTTGTTTAGAGAGTGGTAGCAAATGAGGCATAGGATTGATGTAATGTAATGTGTATACTTGTAAAGCGCACTGTTGCCAGCCGGCGTCCTGGCGCTGTATACCGCTGGGGAACCAGTCCTGGCTTTCCCTGTGGGATGGTCCCTGCTGGGAATCCCCATGGTGGAGCCAGGCATCCCCGGCGTTGAGGGGTCCGTTGTGGAGATTAGGCAAGCTAATGCCCAGAGTTGCAGAGTGGGACCCCTGGTTAGAGTAGGCACTGACGTGAGAATTATCGAGTCCGCTGACCCTGGTCCATGACCCTGCCGCGTCGGGAATCGAACCCTGGTCCCGGGCCGACTTCTGCTTTTGGGTCTGCCGCCTCTAACCAGTGAGCCATTGAGAGATGTACCCCAGGCTGAACATGAAAACTGAGAAAACATGAAAACTGAGATTCTAATTTTTAGTAGGGTGTGGATTTTCACAATATCCATAGTACTGATTATCAAGCCTTAGAAAATCTGTTTTTTATTACTGTGCATTCGTTTGAAAATATTCAAGTTCTAATGCACTAACAGTGGACTTTTCCATCTGCAGAATATACTGAATGACCAGAGATGGCAGTGCTGCGGAAGAGAATTTGTCTGCATTGCTGAGACCCAAAAAAAAACCATGAAGCCTTTTCTCAGCACTCTGCCTTCCTTCATCAATTTAAATGGTAAGTCAAACTCGAGTTAGTGGGGTCTTGGCATGATTATCTTTGTCAAGACTCTACCAAAATGGATGACCTTACGGTGATCATCATATTTTATCAGACTTTGTCTCCGAAGCTGAGAAAGCCTGCGTTAGATACCTGTGCTAACAATGTGTCATCAGAGGACATTACTGTCTTTAAGGCTGGAAAGAGTTTCCTTAATTTGGAGCCATGGCCTTACTTTCTCAAGGAGTGAAGCTCATTTGACCTGTTTCCCTGCACTCTGTGTGTGGGTCTCTGATACTCCAGATGGATAGCTGTTTAGGATACTCGGCGGTCTTGCAACTCCATCCAATTTTCAAAAGGAGCCCAATGCTTTCCCAGTATACTGCCTAGCTGCCTTGCAGTCCTAATTACATATAGTTACCTAGTGCATAATTGCTGATTTCTCCTCCTCCTGTGTTTCCTCGTCACCCAGGGCGATTGGTCACGTGCTGTCCTGACATCATAAAGCTAGAGCAGGATGTCATCTGACATGAGGGACAATCAGTTGCCTAGCAAGCACTAAGATACATTTATCATGGTATTGAACTGGGTTGCAGGGTAAACAGGGCGCCCAGCTGAAGACCTAGATGGTGAGATGAATGAAACTGGCGCATTATTTGAGACTTGTGCATCTGTTTGAAGGTGCAGTTAATCACAATGTTCTCGACTTCTCTATAGCTTAACTGATAAGGATGTACTAAGATGAAGATGTTAAGATGTTGTTTATAGTTTTTATTATTCCCACTAACAGTAGCGTAAACCTTCCTCCCTCAACTTATCAGATCACTCAATTGCTATTGGCGTATCATAACCTGTAAGAATTGCACTGAGAAGGGGATGCCGTCACTTGGCTGGCAATCACATCTTTTTATCTAGGTCCTGATGTAGGTGCTAGTGTTGTGTAGAGAGTGGTAGCAAATGAGGCATAGGATTGATGTAATGTAATGTGTATACTTGCAAAGCGCACTGTTGCCAGACGGCGTCCTGGCGCTGTATACCGCTGGGGAACCAGTCCTGGCTTTCCCTGTGGGATGGTCCCTGCTGGGAATCCCCAAGGTGGAGCCAGGCATCCCCGGCGTTGAGGGGGCCGTTGTGGAGATTAGGCAAGCTAATGCCCAGAGTTGCAGAGTGGGACCCCTGGTTAGAGTAGGCACTGACGTGAGAATTATCGAGTCCGCTGACCCTGGTCCATGACCCTGCCGCGTCGGGAATCGAACCCTGGTCCTGGGCCGACTTCTGCTTTTGGGTCTGCCGCCTCTAACCAGTGAGCCATTGAGAGATGTACCCCAGGCTGAACATGAAAACTGAGAAAACATGAAAACTGAGATTCTAATTTTTAGTAGGGTGTGGATTTTCACAATATCCATAGTACTGATTATCAAGCCTTAGAAAATCTGGTTTTTATTGCTGTGCATTCGTTTGAAAATATTCAAGTTCTAATGCACTAACAGTGGACTTTTCCATCTGCAGAATATGCTGAATGACCAGAGATGGCAGTGCTGCGGAAGAGAATTTGTCTGCATTGCTTAGACCAAAAAAAAAACAAGAAGCCATTTCTCAGCACTCTGCCTTCCTTCATCAATTTAAATGGTAAGTCAAACTCGAGTTAGTGGGGTCTTGGCATGATTATCTTTGTCAAGACTCTACCAAAATGGATGACGTTACGGTGATCATCATATTTTATCAGACTTTGTCTCCGAAGCTGAGAAAGCCTGCGTTAGATACCTGTGCTAACAATGTGTCATCAGAGGACATTACTGTCTTTAAGGCTGGAAAGAGTTTCCTTAATTTGGAGCCATGGCCTTACTTTCTCAAGGAGTGAAGCTCATTTGACCTGTTTCCCTGCACTCTGTGTGTGGGTCTCTGATACTCCAGATGGATAGCTGTTTAGGATACTCGGCGGTCTTGCAACTCCATCCAATTTTCAAAAGGAGCCCAATGCTTTCCCAGTATACTGCCTAGCTGCCTTGCAGTCCTAATTACATATAGTTACCTAGTGCATAATTGCTGATTTCTCCTCCTCCTGTGTTTCCTCGTCACCCAGGGCGATTGGTCACGTGCTGTCCTGACATCATAAAGCTAGAGCAGGATGTCATCTGACATGAGGGACAATCAGTTGCCTAGCAAGCACTAAGATACATTTATCATGGTATTGAACTGGGTTGCAGGGTAAACAGGGCGCCCAGCTGAAGACCTAGATGGTGAGATGAATGAAACTGGCGCATTATTTGAGACTTGTGCATCTGTTTGAAGGTGCAGTTAATCACAATGTTCTCGACTTCTCTATAGCTTAACTGATAAGGATGTACTAAGATGAAGATGTTAAGATGTTGCTTATAGTTTTTATTATTCCCACTAACAGTAGCGTAAACCTTCCTCCCTCAACTTATCAGATCACTCAATTGCTATTGGCCTATCATAACCTATAACAATTGCACTGAGAAGGGGATGCCGTCACTTGGCTGGCAATCACATCTTTTTATCTAGGTCCTGATGTAGGTGCTAGTGTTGTGTAGAGAGTGGTAGCAAATGAGGCATAGGATTGATGTAATGTAATGTGTATACTTGTAAAGCGCACTGTTGCCAGCCGGCGTCCTGGCGCTGTATACCGCTGGGGAACCAGTCCTGGCTTTCCCTGTGGGATGGTTCCTGCTGGGAATCCCCAAGGTGGAGCCAGGCATCCCCGGCGTTGAGGGGGCCGTTGTGGAGATTAAGCAAGCTAATGCCCAGAGTTGCAGAGTGGGACCCCTGGTTAGAGTAGGCACTGACGTGAGAATTATCGAGTCCGCTGACCCTGGTCCATGACCCTGCCGCGTCGGGAATCGAACCCTGGTCCTGGGCCGACTTCTGCTTTTGGGTCTGCCGCCTCTAACCAGTGAGCCATTGAGAGATGTACCCCAGGCTGAACATGAAAACTGAGAAAACATGAAAACTGAGATTCTAATTTTTAGTAGGGTGTGGATTTTCACAATATCCATAGTACTGATTATCAAGCCTTAGAAAATCTGGTTTTTATTGCTGTGCATTCGTTTGAAAATATTCAAGTTCTAATGCACTAACAGTGGACTTTTCCATCTGCAGAATATGCTGAATGACCAGAGATGGCAGTGCTGCGGAAGAGAATTTGTCTGCATTGCTTAGACCAAAAAAAAAACAAGAAGCCATTTCTCAGCACTCTGCCTTCCTTCATCAATTTAAATGGTAAGTCAAACTCGAGTTAGTGGGGTCTTGGCATGATTATCTTTGTCAAGACTCTACCAAAATGGATGACGTTACGGTGATCATCATATTTTATCAGACTTTGTCTCCGAAGCTGAGAAAGCCTGCGTTAGATACCTGTGCTAACAATGTGTCATCAGAGGACATTACTGTCTTTAAGGCTGGAAAGAGTTTCCTTAATTTGGAGCCATGGCCTTACTTTCTCAAGGAGTGAAGCTCATTTGACCTGTTTCCCTGCACTCTGTGTGTGGGTCTCTGATACTCCAGATGGATAGCTGTTTAGGATACTCGGCGGTCTTGCAACTCCATCCAATTTTCAAAAGGAGCCCAATGCTTTCCCAGTATACTGCCTAGCTGCCTTGCAGTCCTAATTACATATAGTTACCTAGTGCATAATTGCTGATTTCTCCTCCTCCTGTGTTTCCTCGTCACCCAGGGCGATTGGTCACGTGCTGTCCTGACATCATAAAGCTAGAGCAGGATGTCATCTGACATGAGGGACAATCAGTTGCCTAGCAAGCACTAAGATACATTTATCATGGTATTGAACTGGGTTGCAGGGTAAACAGGGCGCCCAGCTGAAGACCTAGATGGTGAGATGAATGAAACTGGCGCATTATTTGAGACTTGTGCATCTGTTTGAAGGTGCAGTTAATCACAATGTTCTCGACTTCTCTATAGCTTAACTGATAAGGATGTACTAAGATGAAGATGTTAAGATGTTGTTTATAGTTTTTATTATTCCCACTAACAGTAGCGTAAACCTTCCTCCCTCAACTTATCAGATCACTCAATTGCTATTGGCGTATCATAACCTATAAGAATTGCACTGAGAAGGGGATGCCGTCACTTGGCTGGCAATCACATCTTTTTATCTAGGTCCTGATGTAGGTGCTAGTGTTGTGTAGAGAGTGGTAGCAAATGAGGCATAGGATTGATGTAATGTAATGTGTATACTTGCAAAGCGCACTGTTGCCAGACGGCGTCCTGGCGCTGTATACCGCTGGGGAACCAGTCCTGGCTTTCCCTGTGGGATGGTCCCTGCTGGGAATCCCCAAGGTGGAGCCAGGCATCCCCGGCGTTGAGGGGGCCGTTGTGGAGATTAGGCAAGCTAATGCCCAGAGTTGCAGAGTGGGACCCCTGGTTAGAGTAGGCACTGACGTGAGAATTATCGAGTCCGCTGACCCTGGTCCATGACCCTGCCGCGTCGGGAATCGAACCCTGGTCCTGGGCCGACTTCTGCTTTTGGGTCTGCCGCCTCTAACCAGTGAGCCATTGAGAGATGTACCCCAGGCTGAACATGAAAACTGAGAAAACATGAAAACTGAGATTCTAATTTTTAGTAGGGTGTGGATTTTCACAATATCCATAGTACTGATTATCAAGCCTTAGAAAATCTGTTTTTTATTACTGTGCATTCGTTTGAAAATATTCAAGTTCTAATGCACTAACAGTGGACTTTTCCATCTGCAGAATATACTGAATGACCAGAGATGGCAGTGCTGCGGAAGAGAATTTGTCTGCATTGCTGAGACCAAAAAAAAAAAAACAAGAAGCCATTTCTCAGCACTCTGCCTTCCTTCATCAATTTAAATGGTAAGTCAAACTCGAGTTAGTGGGGTCTTGGCATGATTATCTTTGTCAAGACTCTACCAAAATGGATGATGTTACGGTGATCATCATATTTTATCAGACTTTGTCTCTGAAGCTGAGAAAGCCTGCGTTAGATACCTGTGCTAACAATGTGTCATCAGAGGACATTACTGTCTTTAAGGCTGGAAAGAGTTTCCTTAATTTGGAGCGATGGCCTTACTTTCTCAAGGAGTGAAGCTCATTTGACCTGTTTCCCTGCACTCTGTGTGTGGGTCTCTGATACTCCAGATGGATAGCTGTTTAGGATACTCGGCGGTCTTGCAACTCCATCCAATTTTCAAAAGGAGCCCAATGCTTTCCCAGTATACTGCCTAGCTGCCTTGCAGTCCTAATTACATATAGTTACCTAGTGCATAATTGCTGATTTCTCCTCCTCATGTGTTTCCTCGTCACCCAGGGCGATTGGTCACGTGCTGTCCTGACATCATAAAGCTAGAGCAGGATGTCATCTGACATGAGGGACAATCAGTTGCCTAGCAAGCACTAAGATACATTTATCATGGTATTGAACTGGGTTGCAGGGTAAACAGGGCGCCCAGCTGAAGACCTAGATGGTGAGATGAATGAAACTGGCGCATTATTTGAGACTTGTGCATCTGTTTGAAGGTGCAGTTAATCACAATGTTCTCGACTTCTCTATAGCTTAACTGATAAGGATGTACTAAGATGAAGATGTTAAGATGTTGCTTATAGTTTTCATTATTCCCACTAACAGTAGCGTAAACCTTCCTCCCTCAACTTATCAGATCACTCAATTGCTATTGGCCTATCATAACCTATAAGAATTGCACTGAGAAGGGGATGCCATCACTTGGCTGGCAATCACATCTTTTTATCTAGGTCCTGATGTAGGTGCTAGTGTTGTTTAGAGAGTGGTAGCAAATGAGGCATAGGATTGATGTAATGTAATGTGTATACTTGTAAAGCGCACTGTTGCCAGCCGGCGTCCTGGCGCTGTATACCGCTGTGGAACCAGTCCTGGCTTTCCCTGTGGGATGGTCCCTGCTGGGAATCCCCAAGGTGGAGCCAGGCATCCCCGGCGTTGAGGGGGCCGTTGTGGAGATTAGGCAAGCTAATGCCCAGAGTTGCAGAGTGGGACCCCTGGTTAGAGTAGGCACCCACGTGAGAATTATCGAGTCCGCTGACCCTGGTCCATGACCCTGCCGCGTCGGGAATCGAACCCTGGTCCTGGGCCGACTTCTGCTTTTGGGTCTGCCGCCTCTAACCAGTGAGCCATTGAGAGATGTACCCCAGGCTGAACATGAAAACTGAGAAAACATGAAAACTGAGATTCTAATTTTTAGTAGGGTGTGGATTTTCACAATATCCATAGTACTGATTATCAAGCCTTAGAAAATCTGTTTTTTATTGCTGTGCATTCGTTTGAAAATATTCAAGTTCTAATGCACTAACAGTGGACTTTTCCATCTGCAGAATATACTGAATGACCAGAGATGGCAGTGCTGCGGAAGAGAATTTGTCTGCATTGCTGAGACCAAAAAAAAAACCATGAAGCCATTTCTCAGCACTCTGCCTTCCTTCATCAATTTAAATGGTAAGTCAAACTCGAGTTAGTGGGGTCTTGGCATGATTATCTTTGTCAAGACTCTACCAAAATGGATGACCTTACGGTGATCATCATATTTTATCAGACTTTTTCTCCGAAGCTGAGAAAGCCTGCGTTAGATACCTGTGCTAACAATGTGTCATCAGAGGACATTACTGTCTTTAAGGCTGGAAAGAGTTTCCTTAATTTGGAGCCATGGCCTTACTTTCTCAAGGAGTGAAGCTCATTTGACCTGTTTCCCTGCACTCTGTGTGTGGGTCTCTGATACTCCAGATGGATAGCTGTTTAGGATACTCGGCGGTCTTGCAACTCCATCCAATTTTCAAAAGGAGCCCAATGCTTTCCCAGTATACTGCCTAGCTGCCTTGCAGTCCTAATTACATATAGTTACCTAGTGCATAATTGCTGATGTCTCCTCCTCCTGTGTTTCCTCGTCACCGAGGGCGATTGGTCACATGCTGTCCTGACATCATAAAGCTAGAGCAGGATGTCATCTGACATGAGGGACAATCAGTTGCCTAGCAAGCACTAAGATACATTTATCATGGTATTGAACTGGGTTGCAGGGTAAACAGGGCGCCCAGCTGAAGACCTAGATGGTGAGATGAATGAAACTGGCGCATTATTTGAGACTTGTGCATCTGTTTGAAGGTGCAGTTAATCACAATGTTCTCGACTTCTCTATAGCTTAACTGATAAGGATGTACTAAGATGAAGATGTTAAGATGTTGTTTATAGTTTTTATTATTCCCACTAACAGTAGCGTAAACCTTCCTCCCTCAACTTATCAGATCACTCAATTGCTATTGGCGTATCATAACCTATAAGAATTGCACTGAGAAGGGGATGCCATCACTTGGCTGGCAATCACATCTTTTTATCTAGGTCCTGATGTAGGTGCTAGTGTTGTTTAGAGAGTGGTAGCAAATGAGGCATAGGATTGATGTAATGTAATGTGTATACTTGTAAAGCGCACTGTTGCCAGCCGGCGTCCTGGCGCTGTATACCGCTGGGGAACCAGTCCTGGCTTTCCCTGTGGGATGGTCCCTGCTGGGAATCCCGAAGGTGGAGCCAGGCATCCGCGGCGTTGAGGGGGCCGTTGTGGAGATTAGGCAAGCTAATGCCCAGAGTTGCAGAGTGGGACCCCTGGTTAGAGTAGGCACTGACGTGAGAATTATCGAGTCCGCTGACCCTGGTCCATGACCCTGCCGCGTCGGGAATCGAACCCTGGTCCTGGGCCGACTTCTGCTTTTGGGTCTGCCGCCTCTAACCAGTGAGCCATTGAGAGATGTACCCCAGGCTGAACATGAAAACTGAGAAAACATGAAAACTGAGATTCTAATTTTTAGTAGGGTGTGGATTTTCACAATATCCATAGTACTGATTATCAAGCCTTAGAAAATCTGGTTTTTATTGCTGTGCATTCGTTTGAAAATATTCAAGTTCTAATGCACTAACAGTGGACTTTTCCATCTGCAGAATATGCTGAATGACCAGAGATGGCAGTGCTGCGGAAGAGAATTTGTCTGCATTGCTTAGACCAAAAAAAAAACAAGAAGCCATTTCTCAGCACTCTGCCTTCCTTCATCAATTTAAATGGTAAGTCAAACTCGAGTTAGTGGGGTCTTGGCATGATTATCTTTGTCAAGACACTACCAAAATGGATGACGTTACGGTGATCATCATATTTTATCAGACTTTGTCTCCGAAGCTGAGAAAGCCTGCGTTAGATACCTGTGCTAACAATGTGTCATCAGAGGACATTACTGTCTTTAAGGCTGGAAAGAGTTTCCTTAATTTGGAGCGATGGCCTTACTTTCTCAAGGAGTGAAGCTCATTTAACCTGTTTCCCTGCACTCTGTGTGTGGGTCTCTGAGACTCCAGATGGATAGCTGTTTAGGATACTCGACGGTCTTGCAACTCCATCCAATTTTCAAAAGGAGCCCAATGCTTTCCCAGTTTACTGCCTAGCTGCCTTGCAGTCCTAATTACATATAGTTACCTAGTTCATAATTGCTGATTTCTCCTCCTCCTGTGTTTCCTCGTCACCCAGGGCGATTGGTCACGTGCTGTCCTGACATCATAAAGCTAGAGCAGGATGTCATCTGACATGAGGGACAATCAGTTGCCTAGCAAGCACTAAGATACATTTATCATGGTATTGAACTGGGTTGCAGGGTAAACAGGGCGCCCAGCTGAAGACCTAGATGGTGAGATGAATGAAACTGGCGCATTATTTGAGACTTGTGCATCTGTTTGAAGGTGCAGTTAATCACAATGTTCTCGACTTCTCTATAGCTTAACTGATAAGGATGTACTAAGATGAAGATGTTAAGATGTTGTTTATAGTTTTTATTATTCCCACTAACAGTAGCGTAAACCTTCCTCCCTCAACTTATCAGATCACTCAATTGCTATTGGCGTATCATAACCTATATGAATTGCACTGAGAAGGGGATGCCATCACTTGGCTGGCAATCACATCTTTTTATCTAGGTCCTGATGTAGGTGCTAGTGTTTTGTAGAGAGTGGTAGCAAATGAGGCATAGGATTGATGTAATGTAATGTGTATACTTGTAAAGCGCACTGTTGCCAGCCGGCGTCCTGGCGCTGTATACCGCTGGGGAACCAGTCCTGGCTTTCCCTGTGGGATGGTCCCTGCTGGGAATCCCCAAGGTGGAGCCAGGCATCCCCGGCGTTGAGGGGGCCGTTGTGGAGATTAGGCAAGCTAATGCCCAGAGTTGCAGAGTGGGACCCCTGGTTAGAGTAGGCACTGACGTGAGAATTATCGAGTCCGCTGACCCTGGTCCATGACCCTGCCGCGTCGGGAATCGAACCCTGGTCCTGGGCCGACTTCTGCTTTTGGGTCTGCCGCCTCTAACCAGTGAGCCATTGAGAGATGTACCCCAGGCTGAACATGAAAACTGAGAAAACATGAAAACTGAGATTCTAATTTTTAGTAGGGTGTGGATTTTCACAATATCCATAGTACTGATTATCAAGCCTTAGAAAATCTGTTTTTTATTGCTGTGCATTCGTTTGAAAATATTCAAGTTCTAATGCACTAACAGTGGACTTTTCCATCTGCAGAATATACTGAATGACCAGAGATGGCAGTGCTGCGGAAGAGAATTTGTCTGCATTGCTGAGACCAAAAAAAAAACCATGAAGCCATTTCTCAGCACTCTGCCTTCCTTCATCAATTTAAATGGTAAGTCAAACTCGAGTTAGTGGGGTCTTGGCATGATTATCTTTGTCAAGACTCTACCAAAATGGATGATGTTACGGTGATCATCATATTTTATCAGACTTTGTCTCCGAAGCTGAGAAAGCCTGCGTTAGATACCTGTGCTAACAATGTGTCATCAGAGGACATTACTGTCTTTAAGGCTGGAAAGAGTTTCCTTAATTTGGAGCGATGGCCTTACTTTCTCAAGGAGTGAAGCTCATTTGACCTGTTTCCCTGCACTCTGTGTGTGGGTCTCTGATACTCCAGATGGATAGCTGTTTAGGATACTCGGCGGTCTTGCAACTCCATCCAATTTTCAAAAGGAGCCCAATGCTTTCCCAGTATACTGCCTAGCTGCCTTGCAGTCCTAATTACATATAGTTACCTAGTGCATAATTGCTGATTTCTCCTCCTCCTGTGTTTCCTCGTCACCCAGGGCGATTGGTCACGTGCTGTCCTGACATCATAAAGCTAGAGCAGGATGTCATCTGACATGAGGGACAATCAGTTGCCTAGCAAGCACTAAGATACATTTATCATGGTATTGAACTGGGTTGCAGGGTAAACAGGGTGCCCAGCTGAAGACCTAGATGGTGAGATGAATGAAACTGGCGCATTATTTGAGACTTGTGCATCTGTTTGAAGGTGCAGTTAATCACAATGTTCTCGACTTCTCTATAGCTTAACTGATAAGGATGTACTAAGATGAAGATGTTAAGATGTTGTTTATAGTTTTTATTATTCCCACTAACAGTAGCGTAAACCTTCCTCCCTCAACTTATCAGATCACTCAATTGCTATTGGCGTATCATAACCTGTAAGAATTGCACTGAGAAGGGGATGCCGTCACTTGGCTGGCAATCACATCTTTTTATCTAGGTCCTGATGTAGGTGCTAGTGTTGTGTAGAGAGTGGTAGCAAATGAGGCATAGGATTGATGTAATGTAATGTGTATACTTGCAAAGCGCACTGTTGCCAGACGGCGTCCTGGCGCTGTATACCGCTGGGGAACCAGTCCTGGCTTTCCCTGTGGGATGGTCCCTGCTGGGAATCCCCAAGGTGGAGCCAGGCATCCCCGGCGTTGAGGGGGCCGTTGTGGAGATTAGGCAAGCTAATGCCCAGAGTTGCAGAGTGGGACCCCTGGTTAGAGTAGGCACTGACGTGAGAATTATCGAGTCCGCTGACCCTGGTCCATGACCCTGCCGCGTCGGGAATCGAACCCTGGTCCTGGGCCGACTTCTGCTTTTGGGTCTGCCGCCTCTAACCAGTGAGCCATTGAGAGATGTACCCCAGGCTGAACATGAAAACTGAGAAAACATGAAAACTGAGATTCTAATTTTTAGTAGGGTGTGGATTTTCACAATATCCATAGTACTGATTATCAAGCCTTAGAAAATCTGGTTTTTATTGCTGTGCATTCGTTTGAAAATATTCAAGTTCTAATGCACTAACAGTGGACTTTTCCATCTGCAGAATATGCTGAATGACCAGAGATGGCAGTGCTGCGGAAGAGAATTTGTCTGCATTGCTTAGACCAAAAAAAAAACAAGAAGCCATTTCTCAGCACTCTGCCTTCCTTCATCAATTTAAATGGTAAGTCAAACTCGAGTTAGTGGGGTCTTGGCATGATTATCTTTGTCAAGACTCTACCAAAATGGATGACGTTACGGTGATCATCATATTTTATCAGACTTTGTCTCCGAAGCTGAGAAAGCCTGCGTTAGATACCTGTGCTAACAATGTGTCATCAGAGGACATTACTGTCTTTAAGGCTGGAAAGAGTTTCCTTAATTTGGAGCCATGGCCTTACTTTCTCAAGGAGTGAAGCTCATTTGACCTGTTTCCCTGCACTCTGTGTGTGGGTCTCTGATACTCCAGATGGATAGCTGTTTAGGATACTCGGCGGTCTTGCAACTCCATCCAATTTTCAAAAGGAGCCCAATGCTTTCCCAGTATACTGCCTAGCTGCCTTGCAGTCCTAATTACATATAGTTACCTAGTGCATAATTGCTGATTTCTCCTCCTCCTGTGTTTCCTCGTCACCCAGGGCGATTGGTCACGTGCTGTCCTGACATCATAAAGCTAGAGCAGGATGTCATCTGACATGAGGGACAATCAGTTGCCTAGCAAGCACTAAGATACATTTATCATGGTATTGAACTGGGTTGCAGGGTAAACAGGGCGCCCAGCTGAAGACCTAGATGGTGAGATGAATGAAACTGGCGCATTATTTGAGACTTGTGCATCTGTTTGAAGGTGCAGTTAATCACAATGTTCTCGACTTCTCTATAGCTTAACTGATAAGGATGTACTAAGATGAAGATGTTAAGATGTTGCTTATAGTTTTTATTATTCCCACTAACAGTAGCGTAAACCTTCCTCCCTCAACTTATCAGATCACTCAATTGCTATTGGCCTATCATAACCTATAACAATTGCACTGAGAAGGGGATGCCGTCACTTGGCTGGCAATCACATCTTTTTATCTAGGTCCTGATGTAGGTGCTAGTGTTGTGTAGAGAGTGGTAGCAAATGAGGCATAGGATTGATGTAATGTAATGTGTATACTTGTAAAGCGCACTGTTGCCAGCCGGCGTCCTGGCGCTGTATACCGCTGTGGAACCAGTCCTGGCTTTCCCTGTGGGATGGTCCCTGCTGGGAATCCCCAAGGTGGAGCCAGGCATCCCCGGCGTTGAGGGGGCCGTTGTGGAGATTAGGCAAGCTAATGCCCAGAGTTGCAGAGTGGGACCCCTGGTTAGAGTAGGCACCCACGTGAGAATTATCGAGTCCGCTGACCCTGGTCCATGACCCTGCCGCGTCGGGAATCGAACCCTGGTCCTGGGCCGACTTCTGCTTTTGGGTCTGCCGCCTCTAACCAGTGAGCCATTGAGAGATGTACCCCAGGCTGACCATGAAAACTGAGAAAACATGAAAACTGAGATTCTAATTTTTAGTAGGGTGTGGATTTTCACAATATCCATAGTACTGATTATCAAGCCTTAGAAAATCTGTTTTTTATTGCTGTGCATTCGTTTGAAAATATTCAAGTTCTAATGCACTAACAGTGGACTTTTCCATCTGCAGAATATACTGAATGACCAGAGATGGCAGTGCTGCGGAAGAGAATTTGTCTGCATTGCTGAGACCAAAAAAAAAACCATGAAGCCATTTCTCAGCACTCTGCCTTCCTTCATCAATTTAAATGGTAAGTCAAACTCGAGTTAGTGGGGTCTTGGCATGATTATCTTTGTCAAGACTCTACCAAAATGGATGACCTTACGGTGATCATCATATTTTATCAGACTTTTTCTCCGAAGCTGAGAAAGCCTGCGTTAGATACCTGTGCTAACAATGTGTCATCAGAGGACATTACTGTCTTTAAGGCTGGAAAGAGTTTCCTTAATTTGGAGCCATGGCCTTACTTTCTCAAGGAGTGAAGCTCATTTGACCTGTTTCCCTGCACTCTGTGTGTGGGTCTCTGATACTCCAGATGGATAGCTGTTTAGGATACTCGGCGGTCTTGCAACTCCATCCAATTTTCAAAAGGAGCCCAATGCTTTCCCAGTATACTGCCTAGCTGCCTTGCAGTCCTAATTACATATAGTTACCTAGTGCATAATTGCTGATGTCTCCTCCTCCTGTGTTTCCTCGTCACCGAGGGCGATTGGTCACATGCTGTCCTGACATCATAAAGCTAGAGCAGGATGTCATCTGACATGAGGGACAATCAGTTGCCTAGCAAGCACTAAGATACATTTATCATGGTATTGAACTGGGTTGCAGGGTAAACAGGGCGCCCAGCTGAAGACCTAGATGGTGAGATGAATGAAACTGGCGCATTATTTGAGACTTGTGCATCTGTTTGAAGGTGCAGTTAATCACAATGTTCTCGACTTCTCTATAGCTTAACTGATAAGGATGTACTAAGATGAAGATGTTAAGATGTTGTTTATAGTTTTTATTATTCCCACTAACAGTAGCGTAAACCTTCCTCCCTCAACTTATCAGATCACTCAATTGCTATTGGCGTATCATAACCTATAAGAATTGCACTGAGAAGGGGATGCCATCACTTGGCTGGCAATCACATCTTTTTATCTAGGTCCTGATGTAGGTGCTAGTGTTGTTTAGAGAGTGGTAGCAAATGAGGCATAGGATTGATGTAATGTAATGTGTATACTTGTAAAGCGCACTGTTGCCAGCCGGCGTCCTGGCGCTGTATACCGCTGGGGAACCAGTCCTGGCTTTCCCTGTGGGATGGTCCCTGCTGGGAATCCCGAAGGTGGAGCCAGGCATCCGCGGCGTTGAGGGGGCCGTTGTGGAGATTAGGCAAGCTAATGCCCAGAGTTGCAGAGTGGGACCCCTGGTTAGAGTAGGCACTGACGTGAGAATTATCGAGTCCGCTGACCCTGGTCCATGACCCTGCCGCGTCGGGAATCGAACCCTGGTCCTGGGCCGACTTCTGCTTTTGGGTCTGCCGCCTCTAACCAGTGAGCCATTGAGAGATGTACCCCAGGCTGAACATGAAAACTGAGAAAACATGAAAACTGAGATTCTAATTTTTAGTAGGGTGTGGATTTTCACAATATCCATAGTACTGATTATCAAGCCTTAGAAAATCTGGTTTTTATTGCTGTGCATTCGTTTGAAAATATTCAAGTTCTAATGCACTAACAGTGGACTTTTCCATCTGCAGAATATGCTGAATGACCAGAGATGGCAGTGCTGCGGAAGAGAATTTGTCTGCATTGCTTAGACCAAAAAAAAAACAAGAAGCCATTTCTCAGCACTCTGCCTTCCTTCATCAATTTAAATGGTAAGTCAAACTCGAGTTAGTGGGGTCTTGGCATGATTATCTTTGTCAAGACACTACCAAAATGGATGACGTTACGGTGATCATCATATTTTATCAGACTTTGTCTCCGAAGCTGAGAAAGCCTGCGTTAGATACCTGTGCTAACAATGTGTCATCAGAGGACATTACTGTCTTTAAGGCTGGAAAGAGTTTCCTTAATTTGGAGCGATGGCCTTACTTTCTCAAGGAGTGAAGCTCATTTAACCTGTTTCCCTGCACTCTGTGTGTGGGTCTCTGAGACTCCAGATGGATAGCTGTTTAGGATACTCGACGGTCTTGCAACTCCATCCAATTTTCAAAAGGAGCCCAATGCTTTCCCAGTTTACTGCCTAGCTGCCTTGCAGTCCTAATTACATATAGTTACCTAGTTCATAATTGCTGATTTCTCCTCCTCCTGTGTTTCCTCGTCACCCAGGGCGATTGGTCACGTGCTGTCCTGACATCATAAAGCTAGAGCAGGATGTCATCTGACATGAGGGACAATCAGTTGCCTAGCAAGCACTAAGATACATTTATCATGGTATTGAACTGGGTTGCAGGGTAAACAGGGCGCCCAGCTGAAGACCTAGATGGTGAGATGAATGAAACTGGCGCATTATTTGAGACTTGTGCATCTGTTTGAAGGTGCAGTTAATCACAATGTTCTCGACTTCTCTATAGCTTAACTGATAAGGATGTACTAAGATGAAGATGTTAAGATGTTGTTTATAGTTTTTATTATTCCCACTAACAGTAGCGTAAACCTTCCTCCCTCAACTTATCAGATCACTCAATTGCTATTGGCGTATCATAACCTATATGAATTGCACTGAGAAGGGGATGCCATCACTTGGCTGGCAATCACATCTTTTTATCTAGGTCCTGATGTAGGTGCTAGTGTTTTGTAGAGAGTGGTAGCAAATGAGGCATAGGATTGATGTAATGTAATGTGTATACTTGTAAAGCGCACTGTTGCCAGCCGGCGTCCTGGCGCTGTATACCGCTGGGGAACCAGTCCTGGCTTTCCCTGTGGGATGGTCCCTGCTGGGAATCCCCAAGGTGGAGCCAGGCATCCCCGGCGTTGAGGGGGCCGTTGTGGAGATTAGGCAAGCTAATGCCCAGAGTTGCAGAGTGGGACCCCTGGTTAGAGTAGGCACTGACGTGAGAATTATCGAGTCCGCTGACCCTGGTCCATGACCCTGCCGCGTCGGGAATCGAACCCTGGTCCTGGGCCGACTTCTGCTTTTGGGTCTGCCGCCTCTAACCAGTGAGCCATTGAGAGATGTACCCCAGGCTGAACATGAAAACTGAGAAAACATGAAAACTGAGATTCTAATTTTTAGTAGGGTGTGGATTTTCACAATATCCATAGTACTGATTATCAAGCCTTAGAAAATCTGTTTTTTATTGCTGTGCATTCGTTTGAAAATATTCAAGTTCTAATGCACTAACAGTGGACTTTTCCATCTGCAGAATATACTGAATGACCAGAGATGGCAGTGCTGCGGAAGAGAATTTGTCTGCATTGCTGAGACCAAAAAAAAAACCATGAAGCCATTTCTCAGCACTCTGCCTTCCTTCATCAATTTAAATGGTAAGTCAAACTCGAGTTAGTGGGGTCTTGGCATGATTATCTTTGTCAAGACTCTACCAAAATGGATGACCTTACGGTGATCATCATATTTTATCAGACTTTTTCTCCGAAGCTGAGAAAGCCTGCGTTAGATACCTGTGCTAACAATGTGTCATCAGAGGACATTACTGTCTTTAAGGCTGGAAAGAGTTTCCTTAATTTGGAGCCATGGCCTTACTTTCTCAAGGAGTGAAGCTCATTTGACCTGTTTCCCTGCACTCTGTGTGTGGGTCTCTGATACTCCAGATGGATAGCTGTTTAGGATACTCGGCGGTCTTGCAACTCCATCCAATTTTCAAAAGGAGCCCAATGCTTTCCCAGTATACTGCCTAGCTGCCTTGCAGTCCTAATTACATATAGTTACCTAGTGCATAATTGCTGATGTCTCCTCCTCCTGTGTTTCCTCGTCACCGAGGGCGATTGGTCACATGCTGTCCTGACATCATAAAGCTAGAGCAGGATGTCATCTGACATGAGGGACAATCAGTTGCCTAGCAAGCACTAAGATACATTTATCATGGTATTGAACTGGGTTGCAGGGTAAACAGGGCGCCCAGCTGAAGACCTAGATGGTGAGATGAATGAAACTGGCGCATTATTTGAGACTTGTGCATCTGTTTGAAGGTGCAGTTAATCACAATGTTCTCGACTTCTCTATAGCTTAACTGATAAGGATGTACTAAGATGAAGATGTTAAGATGTTGTTTATAGTTTTTATTATTCCCACTAACAGTAGCGTAAACCTTCCTCCCTCAACTTATCAGATCACTCAATTGCTATTGGCGTATCATAACCTATAAGAATTGCACTGAGAAGGGGATGCCATCACTTGGCTGGCAATCACATCTTTTTATCTAGGTCCTGATGTAGGTGCTAGTGTTGTTTAGAGAGTGGTAGCAAATGAGGCATAGGATTGATGTAATGTAATGTGTATACTTGTAAAGCGCACTGTTGCCAGCCGGCGTCCTGGCGCTGTATACCGCTGGGGAACCAGTCCTGGCTTTCCCTGTGGGATGGTCCCTGCTGGGAATCCCCAAGGTGGAGCCAGGCATCCGCGGCGTTGAGGGGGCCGTTGTGGAGATTAGGCAAGCTAATGCCCAGAGTTGCAGAGTGGGACCCCTGGTTAGAGTAGGCACTGACGTGAGAATTATCGAGTCCGCTGACCCTGGTCCATGACCCTGCCGCGTCGGGAATCGAACCCTGGTCCTGGGCCGACTTCTGCTTTTGGGTCTGCCGCCTCTAACCAGTGAGCCATTGAGAGATGTACCCCAGGCTGAACATGAAAACTGAGAAAACATGAAAACTGAGATTCTAATTTTTAGTAGGGTGTGGATTTTCACAATATCCATAGTACTGATTATCAAGCCTTAGAAAATCTGTTTTTTATTACTGTGCATTCGTTTGAAAATATTCAAGTTCTAATGCACTAACAGTGGACTTTTCCATCTGCAGAATATGCTGAATGACCAGAGATGGCAGTGCTGCGGAAGAGAATTTGTCTGCATTGCTTAGACCAAAAAAAAAAACAAGAAGCCATTTCTCAGCATTCTGCCTTCCTTCATCAATTTAAATGGTAAGTCAAACTCGAGTTAGTGGGGTCTTGGCATGATTATCTTTGTCAAGACTCTACCAAAATGGATGACGTTACGGTGATCATCATATTTTATCAGACTTTGTCTCCGAAGCTGAGAAAGCCTGCGTTAGATACCTGTGCTAACAATGTGTCATCAGAGGACATTACTGTCTTTAAGGCTGGAAAGAGTTTCCTTAATTTGGAGCGATGGCCTTACTTTCTCAAGGAGTGAAGCTCATTTAACCTGTTTCCCTGCACTCTGTGTGTGGGTCTCTGAGACTCCAGATGGATAGCTGTTTAGGATACTCGACGGTCTTGCAACTCCATCCAATTTTCAAAAGGAGCCCAATGCTTTCCCAGTTTACTGCCTAGCTGCCTTGCAGTCCTAATTACATATAGTTACCTAGTTCATAATTGCTGATTTCTCCTCCTCCTGTGTTTCCTCGTCACCCAGGGCGATTGGTCACGTGCTGTCCTGACATCATAAAGCTAGAGCAGGATGTCATCTGACATGAGGGACAATCAGTTGCCTAGCAAGCACTAAGATACATTTATCATGGTATTGAACTGGATTGCAGGGTAAACAGGGCGCCCAGCTGAAGACCTAGATGGTGAGATGAATGAAACTGGCGCATTATTTGAGACTTGTGCATCTGTTTGAAGGTGCAGTTAATCACAATGTTCTCGACTTCTCTATAGCTTAACTGATAAGGATGTACTAAGATGAAGATGTTAAGATGTTGTTTATAGTTTTTATTATTCCCACTAACAGTAGCGTAAACCTTCCTCCCTCAACTTATCAGATCACTCAATTGCTATTGGCGTATCATAACCTATATGAATTGCACTGAGAAGGGGATGCCATCACTTGGCTGGCAATCACATCTTTTTATCTAGGTCCTGATGTAGGTGCTAGTGTTTTGTAGAGAGTGGTAGCAAATGAGGCATAGGATTGATGTAATGTAATGTGTATACTTGTAAAGCGCACTGTTGCCAGCCGGCGTCCTGGCGCTGTATACCGCTGGGGAACCAGTCCTGGCTTTCCCTGTGGGATGGTCCCTGCTGGGAATCCCCAAGGTGGAGCCAGGCATCCCCGGCGTTGAGGGGGCCGTTGTGGAGATTAGGCAAGCTAATGCCCAGAGTTGCAGAGTGGGACCCCTGGTTAGAGTAGGCACTGACGTGAGAATTATCGAGTCCGCTGACCCTGGTCCATGACCCTGCCGCGTCGGGAATCGAACCCTGGTCCTGGGCCGACTTCTGCTTTTGGGTCTGCCGCCTCTAACCAGTGAGACATTGAGAGATGTACCCCAGGCTGAACATGAAAACTGAGAAAACATGAAAACTGAGATTCTAATTTTTAGTAGGGTGTGGATTTTCACAATATCCATAGTACTGATTATCAAGCCTTAGAAAATCTGTTTTTTATTACTGTGCATTCGTTTGAAAATATTCAAGTTCTAATGCACTAACAGTGGACTTTTCCATCTGCAGAATATACTGAATGACCAGAGATGGCAGTGCTGCGGAAGAGAATTTGTCTGCATTGCTGAGACCCAAAAAAAAACCATGAAGCCTTTTCTCAGCACTCTGCCTTCCTTCATCAATTTAAATGGTAAGTCAAACTCGAGTTAGTGGGGTCTTGGCATGATTATCTTTGTCAAGACTCTACCAAAATGGATGACCTTACGGTGATCATCATATTTTATCAGACTTTGTCTCCGAAGCTGAGAAAGCCTGCGTTAGATACCTGTGCTAACAATGTGTCATCAGAGGACATTACTGTCTTTAAGGCTGGAAAGAGTTTCCTTAATTTGGAGCCATGGCCTTACTTTCTCAAGGAGTGAAGCTCATTTGACCTGTTTCCCTGCACTCTGTGTCTGGGTCTCTGATACTCCAGATGGATAGCTGTTTAGGATACTCGGCGGTCTTGCAACTCCATCCAATTTTCAAAAGGAGCCCAATGCTTTCCCAGTATACTGCCTAGCTGCCTCGCAGTGCTAATTACATATAGTTACCTAGTGCATAATTGCTGATGTCTCCTCCTCCTGTGTTTCCTTGTCACCGAGGGCGATTGGTCACATGCTGTCCTGACATCATAAAGCTAGAGCAGGATGTCATCTGACATGAGGGACAATCAGTTGCCTAGCAAGCACTAAGATACATTTATCGTGGTATTGAACTGGGTTGCAGGGTAAACAGGGCACCCAGCTGAAGACCTAGAGGGTGAGATTAATGAAACTGGCGCATTATTTGAGACTTGTGCATCTGTTTGAAGGTGCAGTTAATCACAATGTTCTCGACTTCTCTATAGCTTAACTGATAAGGATGTACTAAGATGAAGATGTTAAGATGTTGTTTATAGTTTTTATTATTCCCACTAACAGTAGCGTAAACCTTCCTCCCTCAACTTATCAGATCACTCAATTGCTATTGGCGTATCATAACCTATAAGAATTGCACTGAGAAGGGGATGCCATCACTTGGCTGGCAATCACATCTTTTTATCTAGGTCCTGATGTAGGTGCTAGTGTTGTTTAGAGAGTGGTAGCAAATGAGGCATAGGATTGATGTAATGTAATGTGTATACTTGTAAAGCGCACTGTTGCCAGCCGGCGTCCTGGGGCTGTATACCGCTGGGGAACCAGTCCTGGCTTTCCCTGTGGGATGGTCCCTGCTGGGAATCCCCAAGGTGGAGCCAGGCATCCCCGGCGTTGAGGGGGCCGTTGTGGAGATTAGGCAAGCTAATGCCCAGAGTTGCAGAGTGGGACCCCTGGTTAGAGTAGGCACTGACGTGAGAATTATCGAGTCCGCTGACCCTGGTCCATGACCCTGCCCCGTCGGGAATCAAACCCTGGTCCCGGGCCGACTTCTGCTTTTGGGTCTGCCGCCTCTAACCAGTGAGCCATTGAGAGATGTACCCCAGTCGGAACATGAAAACTGAGAAAACATGAAAACTGAGATTCAAATTTTTAGTCGGGTGTGGATTTTCACAATATCCATAGTACTGATTATCAAGCCTTAGAAAATCTGTTTTTTATTGCTGTGCATTAGTTTGAAAATATTCAAGTTCTAATGCACTAACAGTGGACTTTTCCATCTGCAGAATATACTGAATGATCAGAGATGGCAGTGCTGCGGAAGAGAATTTGTCTGCATTGCTGAGACCAAAAAAAAAAACAAGAAGCCATTTCTCAGCACTCTGCCTTCCTTCATCAATTTAAATGGTAAGTCAAACTCGAGTTAGTCGGGTCTTGGCATGATTATCTTTGTCAAGACTCTACCAAAATGGATGATGTTACGGTGATCATCATATTTTATCAGACTTTGTCTCTGAAGCTGAGAAAGCCTGCGTTAGATACCTGTGCTAACAATGTGTCATCAGAGGACATTACTGTCTTTAAGGCTGGAAAGAGTTTCCTTAATTTGGAGCGATGGCCTTACTTTCTCAAGGAGTGAAGCTCATTTGACCTGTTTCCCTGCACTCTGTGTGTGGGTCTCTGATACTCCAGATGGATAGCTGTTTAGGATACTCGGCTGTCTTGCAACTCCATCCAATTTTCAAAAGGAGCCCAATGCTTTCCCAGTATACTGCCTAGCTGCCTTGCAGTCCTAATTACATATAGTTACCTAGTGCATAATTGCTGATTTCTCCTCATGTGTTTCCTCGTCACCCAGGGCGATTGGTCACGTGCTGTCCTGACATCATAAAGCTAGAGCAGGATGTCATCTGACATGAGGGACAATCAGTTGCCTAGCAAGCACTAAGATACATTTATCATGGTATTGAACTGGGTTGCAGGGTAAACAGGGCGCCCAGCTGAAGACCTAGATGGTGAGATGAATGAAACTGGCGCATTATTTGAGACTTGTGCATCTGTTTGAAGGTGCAGTTAATCACAAGGTTCTCGACTTCTCTATAGCTTAACTGATAAGGATGTACTAAGATGAAGATGTTAAGATGTTGTTTATAGTTTTTATTATTCCCACTAACAGTAGCGTAAACCTTCCTCCCTCAACTTATCAGATCACTCAATTGCTATTGGCGTATCATAACCTATAAGAATTGCACTGAGAAGGGGATGCCATCACTTGGCTGGCAATCACATCTTTTTATCTAGGTCCTGATGTAGGTGCTAGTGTTGTTTAGAGAGTGGTAGCAAATGAGGCATAGGATTGATGTAATGTAATGTGTATACTTGTAAAGCGCACTGTTGCCAGCCGGTGTCCTGGCGCTGTATACCGCTGGGGAACAAGTCCTGGCTTTCCCTGTGGGGTGGTCCCTGCTGGGAATCCCCAAGGTGGAGCCAGGCATCCGCGGCGTTGAGGGGGCCGTTGTGGAGATTAGGCAAGCTAATGCCCAGAGTTGCAGAGTGGGACCACTGGTTAGAGTAGGCACTGACGTGAGAATTATCGAGTCCGCTGACCCTGGTCCATGACCCTGCCGCGTCGGGAATCGAACCCTGGTCCTGGGCCGACTTCTGCTTTTGGGTCTGCTGCCTCTAACCAGTGAGCCATTGAGAGATGTACCCCAGGCTGAACATGAAAACTGAGAAAACATGAAAACTGAGATTCTAATTTTTAGTAGGGTGTGGATTTTCACAATATCCATAGTACTGATTATCAAGCCTTAGAAAATCTGGTTTTTATTGCTGTGCATTCGTTTGAAAATATTCAAGTTCTAATGCACTAACAGTGGACTTTTCCATCTGCAGAATATGCTGAATGACCAGAGATGGCAGTGCTGCGGAGGAGAATTTGTCTGCATTGCTGAGACCAAAAAAAAACCCTGAAGCCTTTTCTCAGCACTCTGCCTTCCTTCATCAATTTAAATGGTAAGTCAAACTCGAGTTAGTGGGGTCTTGGCATGATTATCTTTGTCAAGACTGTACCAAAATGGATGACCTTACGGTGATCATCATATTTTATCAGACTTTGTCTCCGAAGCTGAGAGAGCCTGCGTTAGATACCTGTGCTAACAATGTGTCATCAGAGGACATTACTGTCTTTAAGGCTGGAAAGAGTTTCCTTAATTTGGAGCCATGGCCTTACTTTCTCAAGGAGTGAAGCTCATTTGACCTGTTTCCCTGCACTCTGTGTCTGGGTCTCTGATACTCCAGATGGATAGCTATTTAGGATACTCGGCGGTCTTGCAACTCCATCCAATTTTCAAAAGGAGCCCAATGCTTTCCCAGTATACTGCCTAGCTGCCTCGCAGTGCTAATTACATATAGTTACCTAGTGCATAATTGCTGATGTCTCCTCCTCCTGTGTTTCCTTGTCACCGAGGGCGATTGGTCACATGCTGTCCTGACATCATAAAGCTAGAGCAGGATGTCATCTGACATGAGGGACAATCAGTTGCCTAGCAAGCACTAAGATACATTTATCGTGGTATTGAACTGGGTTGCAGGGTAAACAGGGCGCCCAGCTGAAGACCTAGAGGGTGAGATTAATGAAACTGGCGCATTATTTGAGACTTGTGCATCTGTTTGAAGGTGCAGTTAATCACAATGTTCTCGACTTCTCTATAGCTTAACTGATAAGGATGTACTAAGATGAAGATGTTAAGATGTTGTTTATAGTTTTTATTATTCCCACTAACAGTAGCGTAAACCTTCCTCCCTCAACTTATCAGATCACTCAATTGCTATTGGCGTATCATAACCTATAAGAATTGCACTGAGAAGGGGATGCCATCACTTGGCTGGCAATCACATCTTTTTATCTAGGTCCTGATGTAGGTGCTAGTGTTGTTTAGAGAGTGGTAGCAAATGAGGCATAGGATTGATGTAATGTAATGTGTATACTTGTAAAGCGCACTGTTGCCAGCCGGCGTCCTGGCGCTGTATACCGCTGGGGAACCAGTCCTGGCTTTCCCTGTGGGATGGTCCCTGCTGGGAATCCCCAAGGTGGAGCCAGGCATCCCCGGCGTTGAGGGGGCCGTTGTGGAGATTAGGCAAGCTAATGCCCAGAGTTGCAGAGTGGGACCCCTGGTTAGAGTAGGCACTGACGTGAGAATTATCGAGTCCGCTGACCCTGGTCCATGACCCTGCCCCGTCGGGAATCAAACCCTGGTCCCGGGCCGACTTCTGCTTTTGGGTCTGCCGCCTCTAACCAGTGAGCCATTGAGAGATGTACCCCAGTCGGAACATGAAAACTGAGAAAACATGAAAACCGAGATTCAAATTTTTAGTCGGGTGTGGATTTTCACAATATCCATAGTACTGATTATCAAGCCTTAGAAAATCTGTTTTTTATTGCTGTGCATTCGTTTGAAAATATTCAAGTTCTAATGCACTAACAGTGGACTTTTCCATCTGCAGAATATACTGAATGACCAGAGATGGCAGTGCTGCGGAAGAGAATTTGTCTGCATTGCTGAGACCAAAAAAACAAAACAAGAAGCCATTTCTCAGCACTCTGCCTTCCTTCATCAATTTAAATGGTAAGTCAAACTCGAGTTAGTGGGGTCTTGGCATGATTATCTTTGTCAAGACTCTACCAAAATGGATGACGTTACGGTGATCATCATATTTTATCAGACTTTGTCTCCGAAGCTGAGAAAGCCTGCGTTAGATACCTGTGCTAACAATGTGTCATCAGAGGACATTACTGTCTTTAAGGCTGGAAAGAGTTTCCTTAATTTGGAGCCATGGCCTTACTTTCTCAAGGAGTGAAGCTCATTTGACCTGTTTCCCTGCACTCTGTGTGTGGGTCTCTGATACTCCAGATGGATAGCTGTTTAGGATACTCGGCGGTCTTGCAACTCCATCCAATTTTCAAAAGGAGCCCAATGCTTTCCCAGTATACTGCCTAGCTGCCTTGCAGTCCTAATTACATATAGTTACCTAGTGCATAATTGCTGATGTCTCCTCCTCCTGTGTTACCTCGTCACCGAGGGCGATTGGTCACGTGCTGTCCTGACATCATAAAGCTAGAGCAGGATGTCATCTGACATGAGGGACAATCAGTTGCCTAGCAAGCACTAAGATACATTTATCATGGTATTGAACTGGGTTGCAGGGTAAACAGGGCGCCCAGCTGAAGACCTAGATGGTGAGATGAATGAAACTGGCGCATTATTTGAGACTTGTGCATCTGTTTGAAGGTGCAGTTAATCACAAAGTTCTCGACTTCTCTATAGCTTAACTGATAAGGATGTACTAAGATGAAGATGTTAAGATGTTGCTTATGGTTTTTATTATTCCCACTAACAGTAGCGTAAACCTTCCTCCCTCAACTTATCAGATCACTCAATTGCTATTGGCCTATCATAACCTATAACAATTGCACTGAGAAGGGGATGCCGTCACTGGGCTGGCAATCACATCTTTTTATCTAGGTCCTGATGTAGGTGCTAGTGTTGTGTAGAGAGTGGTAGCAAATGAGGCATAGGATTGAAGTAATGTAATGTGTATACTTGTAAAGCGCACTGTTGCCAGCCGGCGTCCTGGCGCTGTATACCGCTGGGGAACCAGTCCTGGCTTTCCCTGTGGGATGGTCCCTGCTGGGAATCCCCAAGGTTGAGCCAGGCATCCCCGGCGTTGAGGGGTCCGTTGTGGAGATTAGGCAAGCTAATGCCTAGAGTTGCAGAGTGGGACCCCTGGTTAGAGTAGGCACTGACGTGAGAATTATCGAGTCCGCTGACCTTGGTCCATGACCCTGCCGCGTCGGGAATCGAACCCTGGTCCTGGGCCGACTTCTGCTTTTGGGTCTGCCGCCTCTAACCAGTGAGCCATTGAGAGATGTACCCCAGGCTGAACATGTAAACTGAGAAAACATGAAAACTGAGATTCTAATTTTTAGTAGGGTGTGGATTTTCACAATATCCATAGTACTGATTATCAAGCCTTAGAAAATCTGTTTTTTATTACTGTGCATTCGTTTGAAAATATTCAAGTTCTAATGCACTAACAGTGGACCTTTCCATCTGCAGAATATACTGAATGACCAGAGATGGCAGTGCTGCGGAAGAGAATTTGTCTGCATTGCTGAGACCAAAAAAAAAACCATGAAGCCTTTTCTCAGCACTCTGCCTTCCTTCATCAATTTAAATGGTAAGTCAAACTCGAGTTAGTGGGGTCTTGGCATGATTATCTTTGTCAAGACTCTACCAAAATGGATGACCTTACGGTGATCATCATATTTTATCAGACTTTGTCTCCGAAGCTGAGAAAGCCTGCGTTAGATACCTGTGCTAACAATGTGTCATCAGAGGACATTACTGTCTTTAAGGCTGGAAAGAGTTTCCTTAATTTGGAGCCATGGCCTTACTTTCTCAAGGAGTGAAGCTCATTTGACCTGTTTCCCTGCACTCTGTGTGTGGGTCTCTGATACTCCAGATGGATAGCTGTTTAGGATACTCGGCGGTCTTGCAACTCCATCCAATTTTCAAAAGGAGCCCAATGCTTTCCCAGTATACTGCCTAGCTGCCTTGCAGTGCTAATTACATATAGTTACCTAGTGCATAATTGCTGATGTCTCCTCCTCCTGTGTTTCCTTGTCACCGAGGGCGATTGGTCACATGCTGTCCTGACATCATAAAGCTAGAGCAGGATGTCATCTGACATGAGGGACAATCAGTTGCCTAGCAAGCACTAAGATACATTTATCATGGTATTGAACTGGGTTGCAGGGTAAACAGGGCGCCCAGCTGAAGACCTAGATGGTGAGATGAATGAAACTGGCGCATTATTTGAGACTTGTGCATCTGTTTGAAGGTGCAGTTAATCACAATGTTCTCGACTTCTCTATAGCTTAACTGATAAGGATGTACTAAGATGAAGATGTTAAGATGTTGTTTATAGTTTTTATTATTCCCACTAACAGTAGCGTAAACCTTCCTCCCTCAACTTATCAGATCACTCAATTGCTATTGGCGTATCATAACCTATAAGAATTGCACTGAGAAGGGGATGCCATCACTTGGCTGGCAATCACATCTTTTTATCTAGGTCCTGATGTAGGTGCTAGTGTTGTGTAGAGAGTGGTAGCAAATGAGGCATAGGATTGATGTAATGTAATGTGTATACTTGTAAAGCGCACTGTTGCCAGCCGGCGTCCTGGCGCTGTATACCGCTGGGGAACCAGTCCTGGCTTTCCCTGTGGGATGGTCCCTGCTGGGAATCCCCAAGGTGGAGCCAGGCATCCCCGGCGTTGAGGGGGCCGTTGTGGAGATTAGGCAAGCTAATGCCCAGAGTTGCAGAGTGGGACCCCTGGTTAGAGTAGGCACCCACGTGAGAATTATCGAGTCCGCTGACCCTGGTCCATGACCCTGCCGCGTCGGGAATCGAACCCTGGTCCTGGGCCGACTTCTGCTTTTGGGTCTGCCGCCTCTAACCAGTGAGCCATTAAGAGATGTACCCCAGGCTGAACATGAAAACATGAAAACTGAGATTCTAATTTTTAGTAGGGTGTGGATTTTCACAATATCCATAGTACTGATTATCAAGCCTTAGAAAATCTGTTTTTTATTGCTGTGCATTCGTTTGAAAATATTCAAGTTCTAATGCACTAACAGTGGACTTTTCCATCTGCAGAATATACTGAATGACCAGAGATGGCAGTGCTGCGGAAGAGAATTTGTCTGCATTGCTGAGACCAAAAAAAAAAAACAAGAAGCCATTTCCCAGCACTCTGCCTTCCTTCATCAATTTAAATGGTAAGTCAAACTCGAGTTAGTGGGGTCTTGGCATGATTATCTTTGTCAAGACTCTACCAAAATGGATGATGTTACGGTCATCATCATATTTTATCAGACTTTGTCTCCGAAGCTGAGAAAGCCTGCGTTAGATACCTGTGCTAACAATGTGTCATCAGAGGACATTACTGTCTTTAAGGCTGGAAAGAGTTTCCTTAATTTGGAGCGATGGCCTTACTTTCTCAAGGAGTGAAGCTCATTTGACCTGTTTCCCTGCACTTTGTGTGTGGGTCTCTGATACTCCAGATGGATAGCTGTTTAGGATACTCAGCGGTCTTGCAACTCCATCCAATTTTCAAAAGGAGCCCAATGCTTTCCCAGTATACTGCCTAGCTGCCTTGCAGTCCTAATTACATATAGTTACCTAGTGCATAATTGCTGATTTCTCCTCCTCCTGTGTTTCCTCGTCACCCAGGGCGATTGGTCACGTGCTGTCCTGACATCATAAAGCTAGAGCAGGATGTCATCTGACATGAGGGACAATCAGTTGCCTAGCAAGTACTAAGATACATTTATCATGGTATTGAACTGGGTTGCAGGGTAAACAGGGCGCCCAGCTGAAGACCTAGATGGTGAGATGAATGAAACTGGCGCATTATTTGAGACTTGTGCATCTGTTTGAAGGTGCAGTTAATCACAATGTTCTCGACTTCTCTATAGCTTAACTGATAAGGATGTACTAAGATGAAGATGTTAAGATGTTGTTTATAGTTTTTATTATTCCCACTAACAGTAGCGTAAACCTTCCTCCCTCAACTTATCAGATCACTCAATTGCTATTGGCGTATCATAACCTATATGAATTGCACTGAGAAGGGGATGCCATCACTTGGCTGGCAATCACATCTTTTTATCTAGGTCCTGATGTAGGTGCTAGTGTTGTTTAGAGAGTGGTAGCAAATGAGGCATAGGATTGATGTAATGTAATGTGTATACTTGTAAAGCGCACTGTTGCCAGCCGGCGTCCTGGCGCTGTATACCGCTGGGGAACCAGTCCTGGCTTTCCCTGTGGGATGGTCCCTGCTGGGAATCCCCATGGTGGAGCCAGGCATCCCCGGCGTTGAGGGGGCCGTTGTGGAGATTAGGCAAGCTAATGCCCAGAGTTGCAGAGTGGGACCCCTGGTTAGAGTAGGCACTGACGTGAGAATTATCGAGTCCGCTGACCCTGGTCCATGACCCTGCCGCGTCGGGAATCGAACCCTGGTCCTGGGCCGACTTCTGCTTTTGGATCTGCCGCCTCTAACCAGTGAGCCATTGAGAGATGTACCCCAGGCTGAACATGAAAACTGAGAAAACATGAAAACTGAGATTCTAATTTTTAGTAGGGTGTGGATTTTCACAATATCCATAGTACTGATTATCAAGCCTTAGAAAATCTGTTTTTTATTGCTGTGCATTCGTTTGAAAATATTCAAGTTCTAATGCACTAACAGTGGACTTTTCCATCTGCAGAATATACTGAATGACCAGAGATGGCAGTGCTGCGGAAGAGAATTTGTCTGCATTGCTGAGACCCAAAAAAAAAAAACAAGAAGCCATTTCTCAGCACTCTGCCTTCCTTCATCAATTTAAATGGTAAGTCAAACTAGAGTTAGTGGGGTCTTGGCATGATTATCTTTGTCAAGACTCTACCAAAATGGATGACGTTACGGTGATCATCATATTTTATCAGACTTTGTCTCCGAAGCTGAGAAAGCCTGCGTTAGATACCTGTGCTAACAATGTGTCATCAGAGGACATTACTGTCTTTAAGGCTGGAAAGAGTTTCCTTAATTTGGAGCGATGGCCTTACTTTCTCAAGGAGTGAAGCTCATTTGACCTGTTTCCCTGCACTCTGTGTGTGGGTCTCTGATACTCCAGATGGATAGCTGTTTAGGATACTCGGCGGTCTTGCAACTCCATCCAATTTTCAAAAGGAGCCCAATGCTTTCCCAGTATACTGCCTAGCTGCCTTGCAGTGCTAATTACATATAGTTACCTAGTGCATAATTGCTGATGTCTCCTCCTCCTGTGTTTCCTTGTCACCGAGGGCGATTGGTCACATGCTGTCCTGACATCATAAAGCTAGAGCAGGATGTCATCTGACATGAGGGACAATCAGTTGCCTAGCAAGCACTAAGATACATTTATCGTGGTATTGAACTGGGTTGCAGGGTAAACAGGGCGCCCAGCTGAAGACCTAGAGGGTGAGATTAATGAAACTGGCGCATTATTTGAGACTTGTGCATCTGTTTGAAGGTGCAGTTAATCACAATGTTCTCGACTTCTCTATAGCTTAACTGATAAGGATGTACTAAGATGAAGATGTTAAGATGTTGTTTATAGTTTTTATTATTCCCACTAACAGTAGCGTAAACCTTCCTCCCTCAACTTATCAGATCACTCAATTGCTATTGGCGTATCATAACCTATAAGAATTGCACTGAGAAGGGGATGCCATCACTTGGCTGGCAATCACATCTTTTTATCTAGGTCCTGATGTAGGTGCTAGTGTTGTTTAGAGAGTGGTAGCAAATGAGGCATAGGATTGATGTAATGTAATGTGTATACTTGTAAAGCGCACTGTTGCCAGCCGGCGTCCTGGCGCTGTATACCGCTGGGGAACCAGTCCTGGCTTTCCCTGTGGGATGGTCCCTGCTGGGAATCCCCAAGGTGGAGCCAGGCATCCCTGGCGTTGAGGGGGCCGTTGTGGAGATTAGGCAAGCTAATGCCCAGAGTTGCAGAGTGGGACCCCTGGTTAGAGTAGGCACTGACGTGAGAATTATCGAGTCCGCTGACCCTGGTCCATGACCCTGCCCCGTCGGGAATCAAACCCTGGTCCCGGGCCGACTTCTGCTTTTGGGTCTGCCGCCTCTAACCAGTGAGCCATTGAGAGATGTACCCCAGTCGGAACATGAAAACTGAGAAAACATGAAAACTGAGAATCTAATTTTTAGTAGGGTGTGGATTTTCACAATATCCATAGTACTGATTATCAAGCCTTAGAAAATCTGTTTTTTATTGCTGTGCATTCGTTTGAAAATATTCAAGTTCTAATGCACTAACAGTGGACTTTTCCATCTGCAGAATATACTGAATGACCAGAGATGGCAGTGCTGCGGAAGAGAATTTGTCTGCATTGCTGAGACCAAAAAAAAAACCAAGAAGCCATTTCTCAGCACTCTGCCTTCCTTCATCAATTTAAATGGTAAGTCAAACTCGAGTTAGTGGGGTTTTGGCATGATTATCTTTGTCAAGACTCTACCAAAATGGATGACGTTACGGTGATCATCATATTTAATCAGACTTTGTCTCCGAAGCTGAGAAAGCCTGCGTTAGATACCTGTGCTAACAATGTGTCATCAGAGGACATTACTGTCTTTAAGGCTGGAAAGAGTTTCCTTAATTTGGAGCCATGGCCTTACTTTCTCAAGGAGTGAAGCTCATTTGACCTGTTTCCCTGCACTCTGTGTGTGGGTCTCTGATACTCCAGATGGATAGCTGTTTAGGATACTCGGCGGTCTTGCAACTCCATCCAATTTTCAAAAGGAGCCCAATGCTTTCCCAGTATACTGCCTAGCTGCCTTGCAGTCCTAATTACATATAGTTACCTAGTGCATAATTGCTGATGTCTCCTCCTCCTGTGTTACCTCGTCACCGAGGGCGATTGGTCACGTGCTGTCCTGACATCATAAAGCTAGAGCAGGATGTCATCTGACATGAGGGACAATCAGTTGCCTAGCAAGCACTAAGATACATTTATCGTGCTATTGAACTGGGTTGCAGGGTAAACAGGGCGCCCAGCTGAAGACCTAGATGTGAGATGAATGAAACTGGCGCATTATTTGAGACTTGTGCATCTGTTTGAAGGTGCAGTTAATCACAATGTTCTCGACTTCTCTATAGCTTAACTGATAAGGATGTACTAAGATGAAGATGTTAAGATGTTGTTTATAGTTTTTATTATTCCCACTAACAGTAGCGTAAACCTTCCTCCCTCAACTTATCAGATCACTCAATTGCTATTGGTGTATCATAACCTATAAGAATTGCACTGAGAAGGGGATGCCATCACTTGGCTGGCAATCACATCTTTTTATCTAGGTCCTGATGTAGGTGCTAGTGTTGTTTAGAGAGTGGTAGCAAATGAGGCATAGGATTGATGTAATGTAATGTGTATACTTGTAAAGCGCACTGTTGCCAGCCGGCGTCCTGGCGCTGTATACCGCTGGGGAACCAGTCCTGGCTTTCCCTGTGGGATGGTCCCTGCTGGGAATCCCCAAGGTGGAGCCAGGCATCCCTGGCGTTGAGGGGGCCGTTGTGGAGATTAGGCAAGCTAATGCCCAGAGTTGCAGAGTGGGACCCCTGGTTAGAGTAGGCACTGACGTGAGAATTATCGAGTCCGCTGACCCTGGTCCATGACCCTGCCCCGTCGGGAATCAAACCCTGGTCCCGGGCCGACTTCTGCTTTTGGGTCTGCCGCCTCTAACCAGTGAGCCATTGAGAGATGTACCCCAGTCGGAACATGAAAACTGAGAAAACATGAAAACTGAGAATCTAATTTTTAGTAGGGTGTGGATTTTCACAATATCCATAGTACTGATTATCAAGCCTTAGAAAATCTGTTTTTTATTGCTGTGCATTCGTTTGAAAATATTCAAGTTCTAATGCACTAACAGTGGACTTTTCCATCTGCAGAATATACTGAATGACCAGAGATGGCAGTGCTGCGGAAGAGAATTTGTCTGCATTGCTGAGACCAAAAAAAAACCCAAGAAGCCATTTCTCAGCACTCTGCCTTCCTTCATCAATTTAAATGGTAAGTCAAACTCGAGTTAGTGGGGTCTTGGCATGATTATCTTTGTCAAGACTCTACCAAAATGGATGACGTTACGGTGATCATCATATTTTATCAGACTTTGTCTCCGAAGCTGAGAAAGCCTGCGTTAGATACCTGTGCTAACAATGTGTCATCAGAGGACATTACTGTCTTTAAGGCTGGAAAGAGTTTCCTTAATTTGGAGCGATGGCCTTACTTTCTCAAGGAGTGAAGCTCATTTGACCTGTTTCCCTGCACTCTGTGTGTGGGTCTCTGATACTCCAGATGGATAGCTGTTTAGGATACTCGGCGGTCTTGCAACTCCATCCAATTTTCAAAAGGATCCCAATGCTTTCCCAGTATACTGCCTAGCTGCCTTGCAGTCCTAATTACATATAGTTACCTAGTGCATAATTGCTGATGTCTCCTCCTCCTGTGTTTCCTCGTCACCCAGGGCGATTGGTCACGTGCTGTCCTGATATCATAAAGCTAGAGCAGGATGTCATCTGACATGAGGGACAATCAGTTGCCTAGCAAGCACTAAGATACATTTATTGTGGTATTGAACTGGGTTGCAGGGTAAACAGGGTGTCCAGCTGAAGACCTAGATGGTGAGATGAATGAAACTGGCGCATTATTTGAAACTTGTGCATCTGTTTGAAGGTGCAGTTAATCACAATGTTCTCGACTTCTCTATAGCTTAACTGATAAGGATGTACTAAGATGAAGATGTTAAGATGTTGTTTATAGTTTTTATTATTCCCACTAACAGTAGCGTAAACCTTCCTCCCTCAACTTATCAGATCACTCAATTGCTATTGGCGTATCATAACCTATAAGAATTGCACTGAGAAGGGGATGCCATCACTTGGCTGGCAATCACATCTTTTTATCTAGGTCCTGATGTAGGTGCTAGTGTTGTTTAGAGAGTGGTAGCAAATGAGGCATAGGATTGATGTAATGTAATGTGTATACTTGTAAAGCGCACTGTTGCCAGCCGGCGTCCTGGCGCTGTATACCGCTGGGGAACCAGTCCTGGCTTTCCCTGTGGGATGGTCCCTGCTGGGAATCCCCATGGTGGAGCCAGGCATCCCCGGCGTTGAGGGGGCCGTTGTGGAGATTAGGCAAGCTAATGCCCAGAGTTGCAGAGTGGGACCCCTGGTTAGAGTAGGCACTGACGTGAGAATTATCGAGTCCGCTGACCCTGGTCCATGACCCTGCCGCGTCGGGAATCGAACCCTGGTCCTGGGCCGACTTCTGCTTTTGGATCTGCCGCCTCTAACCAGTGAGCCATTGAGAGATGTACCCCAGGCTGAACATGAAAACTGAGAAAACATGAAAACTGAGATTCTAATTTTTAGTAGGGTGTGGATTTTCACAATATCCATAGTACTGATTATCAAGCCTTAGAAAATCTGTTTTTTATTGCTGTGCATTCGTTTGAAAATATTCAAGTTCTAATGCACTAACAGTGGACTTTTCCATCTGCAGAATATACTGAATGACCAGAGATGGCAGTGCTGCGGAAGAGAATTTGTCTGCATTGCTGAGACCCAAAAAAAAAAAACAAGAAGCCATTTCTCAGCACTCTGCCTTCCTTCATCAATTTAAATGGTAAGTCAAACTCGAGTTAGTGGGGTCTTGGCATGAATATCTTTGTCAAGACTCTACCAAAATGGATGACGTTACGGTGATCATCATATTTTATCAGACTTTGTCTCCGAAGCTGAGAAAGCCTGCGTTAGATACCTGTGCTAACAATGTGTCATCAGAGGACATTACTGTCTTTAAGGCTGGAAAGAGTTTCCTTAATTTGGAGCGATGGCCTTACTTTCTCAAGGAGTGAAGCTCATTTGACCTGTTTCCCTGCACTCTGTGTGTGGGTCTCTGATACTCCAGATGGATAGCTGTTTAGGATACTCGGCGGTCTTGCAACTCCATCCAATTTTCAAAAGGAGCCCAATGCTTTCCCAGTATACTGCCTAGCTGCCTTGCAGTGCTAATTACATATAGTTACCTAGTGCATAATTGCTGATGTCTCCTCCTCCTGTGTTTCCTTGTCACCGAGGGCGATTGGTCACATGCTGTCCTGACATCATAAAGCTAGAGCAGGATGTCATCTGACATGAGGGACAATCAGTTGCCTAGCAAGCACTAAGATACATTTATCGTGGTATTGAACTGGGTTGCAGGGTAAACAGGGCGCCCAGCTGAAGACCTAGAGGGTGAGATTAATGAAACTGGCGCATTATTTGAGACTTGTGCATCTGTTTGAAGGTGCAGTTAATCACAATGTTCTCGACTTCTCTATAGCTTAACTGATAAGGATGTACTAAGATGAAGATGTTAAGATGTTGTTTATAGTTTTTATTATTCCCACTAACAGTAGCGTAAACCTTCCTCCCTCAACTTATCAGATCACTCAATTGCTATTGGCGTATCATAACCTATAAGAATTGCACTGAGAAGGGGATGCCATCACTTGGCTGGCAATCACATCTTTTTATCTAGGTCCTGATGTAGGTGCTAGTGTTGTTTAGAGAGTGGTAGCAAATGAGGCATAGGATTGATGTAATGTAATGTGTATACTTGTAAAGCGCACTGTTGCCAGCCGGCGTCCTGGCGCTGTATACCGCTGGGGAACCAGTCCTGGCTTTCCCTGTGGGATGGTCCCTGCTGGGAATCCCCAAGGTGGAGCCAGGCATCCCTGGCGTTGAGGGGGCCGTTGTGGAGATTAGGCAAGCTAATGCCCAGAGTTGCAGAGTGGGACCCCTGGTTAGAGTAGGCACTGACGTGAGAATTATCGAGTCCGCTGACCCTGGTCCATGACCCTGCCCCGTCGGGAATCAAACCCTGGTCCCGGGCCGACTTCTGCTTTTGGGTCTGCCGCCTCTAACCAGTGAGCCATTGAGAGATGTACCCCAGTCGGAACATGAAAACTGAGAAAACATGAAAACTGAGAATCTAATTTTTAGTAGGGTGTGGATTTTCACAATATCCATAGTACTGATTATCAAGCCTTAGAAAATCTGTTTTTTATTGCTGTGCATTCGTTTGAAAATATTCAAGTTCTAATGCACTAACAGTGGACTTTTCCATCTGCAGAATATACTGAATGACCAGAGATGGCAGTGCTGCGGAAGAGAATTTGTCTGCATTGCTGAGACCAAAAAAAAAACCAAGAAGCCATTTCTCAGCACTCTGCCTTCCTTCATCAATTTAAATGGTAAGTCAAACTCGAGTTAGTGGGGTTTTGGCATGATTATCTTTGTCAAGACTCTACCAAAATGGATGACGTTACGGTGATCATCATATTTAATCAGACTTTGTCTCCGAAGCTGAGAAAGCCTGCGTTAGATACCTGTGCTAACAATGTGTCATCAGAGGACATTACTGTCTTTAAGGCTGGAAAGAGTTTCCTTAATTTGGAGCCATGGCCTTACTTTCTCAAGGAGTGAAGCTCATTTGACCTGTTTCCCTGCACTCTGTGTGTGGGTCTCTGATACTCCAGATGGATAGCTGTTTAGGATACTCGGCGGTCTTGCAACTCCATCCAATTTTCAAAAGGAGCCCAATGCTTTCCCAGTATACTGCCTAGCTGCCTTGCAGTCCTAATTACATATAGTTACCTAGTGCATAATTGCTGATGTCTCCTCCTCCTGTGTTACCTCGTCACCGAGGGCGATTGGTCACGTGCTGTCCTGACATCATAAAGCTAGAGCAGGATGTCATCTGACATGAGGGACAATCAGTTGCCTAGCAAGCACTAAGATACATTTATCGTGCTATTGAACTGGGTTGCAGGGTAAACAGGGCGCCCAGCTGAAGACCTAGATGTGAGATGAATGAAACTGGCGCATTATTTGAGACTTGTGCATCTGTTTGAAGGTGCAGTTAATCACAATGTTCTCGACTTCTCTATAGCTTAACTGATAAGGATGTACTAAGATGAAGATGTTAAGATGTTGTTTATAGTTTTTATTATTCCCACTAACAGTAGCGTAAACCTTCCTCCCTCAACTTATCAGATCACTCAATTGCTATTGGTGTATCATAACCTATAAGAATTGCACTGAGAAGGGGATGCCATCACTTGGCTGGCAATCACATCTTTTTATCTAGGTCCTGATGTAGGTGCTAGTGTTGTTTAGAGAGTGGTAGCAAATGAGGCATAGGATTGATGTAATGTAATGTGTATACTTGTAAAGCGCACTGTTGCCAGCCGGCGTCCTGGCGCTGTATACCGCTGGGGAACCAGTCCTGGCTTTCCCTGTGGGATGGTCCCTGCTGGGAATCCCCAAGGTGGAGCCAGGCATCCCTGGCGTTGAGGGGGCCGTTGTGGAGATTAGGCAAGCTAATGCCCAGAGTTGCAGAGTGGGACCCCTGGTTAGAGTAGGCACTGACGTGAGAATTATCGAGTCCGCTGACCCTGGTCCATGACCCTGCCCCGTCGGGAATCAAACCCTGGTCCCGGGCCGACTTCTGCTTTTGGGTCTGCCGCCTCTAACCAGTGAGCCATTGAGAGATGTACCCCAGTCGGAACATGAAAACTGAGAAAACATGAAAACTGAGAATCTAATTTTTAGTAGGGTGTGGATTTTCACAATATCCATAGTACTGATTATCAAGCCTTAGAAAATCTGTTTTTTATTGCTGTGCATTCGTTTGAAAATATTCAAGTTCTAATGCACTAACAGTGGACTTTTCCATCTGCAGAATATACTGAATGACCAGAGATGGCAGTGCTGCGGAAGAGAATTTGTCTGCATTGCTGAGACCAAAAAAAAACCCAAGAAGCCATTTCTCAGCACTCTGCCTTCCTTCATCAATTTAAATGGTAAGTCAAACTCGAGTTAGTGGGGTCTTGGCATGATTATCTTTGTCAAGACTCTACCAAAATGGATGACGTTACGGTGATCATCATATTTTATCAGACTTTGTCTCCGAAGCTGAGAAAGCCTGCGTTAGATACCTGTGCTAACAATGTGTCATCAGAGGACATTACTGTCTTTAAGGCTGGAAAGAGTTTCCTTAATTTGGAGCGATGGCCTTACTTTCTCAAGGAGTGAAGCTCATTTGACCTGTTTCCCTGCACTCTGTGTGTGGGTCTCTGATACTCCAGATGGATAGCTGTTTAGGATACTCGGCGGTCTTGCAACTCCATCCAATTTTCAAAAGGATCCCAATGCTTTCCCAGTATACTGCCTAGCTGCCTTGCAGTCCTAATTACATATAGTTACCTAGTGCATAATTGCTGATGTCTCCTCCTCCTGTGTTTCCTCGTCACCCAGGGCGATTGGTCACGTGCTGTCCTGATATCATAAAGCTAGAGCAGGATGTCATCTGACATGAGGGACAATCAGTTGCCTAGCAAGCACTAAGATACATTTATTGTGGTATTGAACTGGGTTGCAGGGTAAACAGGGTGTCCAGCTGAAGACCTAGATGGTGAGATGAATGAAACTGGCGCATTATTTGAAACTTGTGCATCTGTTTGAAGGTGCAGTTAATCACAATGTTCTCGACTTCTCTATAGCTTAACTGATAAGGATGTACTAAGATGAAGATGTTAAGATGTTGTTTATAGTTTTTATTATTCCCACTAACAGTAGCGTAAACCTTCCTCCCTCAACTTATCAGATCACTCAATTGCTATTGGCGTATCATAACCTATAAGAATTGCACTGAGAAGGGGATGCCATCACTTGGCTGGCAATCACATCTTTTTATCTAGGTCCTGATGTAGGTGCTAGTGTTGTTTAGAGAGTGGTAGCAAATGAGGCATAGGATTGATGTAATGTAATGTGTATACTTGTAAAGCGCACTGTTGCCAGCCGGCGTCCTGGCGCTGTATACCGCTGGGGAACCAGTCCTGGCTTTCCCTGTGGGATGGTCCCTGCTGGGAATCCCCATGGTGGAGCCAGGCATCCCCGGCGTTGAGGGGGCCGTTGTGGAGATTAGGCAAGCTAATGCCCAGAGTTGCAGAGTGGGACCCCTGGTTAGAGTAGGCACTGACGTGAGAATTATCGAGTCCGCTGACCCTGGTCCATGACCCTGCCGCGTCGGGAATCGAACCCTGGTCCTGGGCCGACTTCTGCTTTTGGATCTGCCGCCTCTAACCAGTGAGCCATTGAGAGATGTACCCCAGGCTGAACATGAAAACTGAGAAAACATGAAAACTGAGATTCTAATTTTTAGTAGGGTGTGGATTTTCACAATATCCATAGTACTGATTATCAAGCCTTAGAAAATCTGTTTTTTATTGCTGTGCATTCGTTTGAAAATATTCAAGTTCTAATGCACTAACAGTGGACTTTTCCATCTGCAGAATATACTGAATGACCAGAGATGGCAGTGCTGCGGAAGAGAATTTGTCTGCATTGCTGAGACCCAAAAAAAAAAAACAAGAAGCCATTTCTCAGCACTCTGCCTTCCTTCATCAATTTAAATGGTAAGTCAAACTCGAGTTAGTGGGGTCTTGGCATGAATATCTTTGTCAAGACTCTACCAAAATGGATGACGTTACGGTGATCATCATATTTTATCAGACTTTGTCTCCGAAGCTGAGAAAGCCTGCGTTAGATACCTGTGCTAACAATGTGTCATCAGAGGACATTACTGTCTTTAAGGCTGGAAAGAGTTTCCTTAATTTGGAGCGATGGCCTTACTTTCTCAAGGAGTGAAGCTCATTTGACCTGTTTCCCTGCACTCTGTGTGTGGGTCTCTGATACTCCAGATGGATAGCTGTTTAGGATACTCGGCGGTCTTGCAACTCCATCCAATTTTCAAAAGGAGCCCAATGCTTTCCCAGTATACTGCCTAGCTGCCTTGCAGTGCTAATTACATATAGTTACCTAGTGCATAATTGCTGATGTCTCCTCCTCCTGTGTTTCCTTGTCACCGAGGGCGATTGGTCACATGCTGTCCTGACATCATAAAGCTAGAGCAGGATGTCATCTGACATGAGGGACAATCAGTTGCCTAGCAAGCACTAAGATACATTTATCGTGGTATTGAACTGGGTTGCAGGGTAAACAGGGCGCCCAGCTGAAGACCTAGAGGGTGAGATTAATGAAACTGGCGCATTATTTGAGACTTGTGCATCTGTTTGAAGGTGCAGTTAATCACAATGTTCTCGACTTCTCTATAGCTTAACTGATAAGGATGTACTAAGATGAAGATGTTAAGATGTTGTTTATAGTTTTTATTATTCCCACTAACAGTAGCGTAAACCTTCCTCCCTCAACTTATCAGATCACTCAATTGCTATTGGCGTATCATAACCTATAAGAATTGCACTGAGAAGGGGATGCCATCACTTGGCTGGCAATCACATCTTTTTATCTAGGTCCTGATGTAGGTGCTAGTGTTGTGTAGAGAGTGGTAGCAAATGAGGCATAGGATTGATGTAATGTAATGTGTATACTTGTAAAGCGCACTGTTGCCAGCCGGCATCTTGGCGCTGTATACCGCTGGGGAACCAGTCCTGGCTTTCCCTGTGGGATGGTCCCTGCTGGGAATCCCCATGGTGGAGCCAGGCATCCCCGGCGTTGAGGGGGCCGTTGTGGAGATTAGGCAAGCTAATGCCCAGAGTTGCAAAGTGGGACCCCTGGTTAGAGTAGGCACTGACGTGAGAATTATCGAGTCCGCTGACCCTGGTCCATGACCCTGCCGCGTCGGGAATCGAACCCTGGTCCTGGGCCGACTTCTGCTTTTGGGTCTGCTGCCTCTAACCAGTGAGCCATTGAGAGATGTACCCCAGGCTGAACATGAAAACTGAGAAAACATGAAAACTGAGATTCTAATTTTTAGTAGGGTGTGGATTTTCACAATATCCATAGTACTGATTATCAAGCCTTAGAAAATCTGTTTTTTATTGCTGTGCATTCGTTTGAGAATATTCAAGTTCTAATGCACTAACAGTGGACTTTTCCATCTGCAGAATATACTGAATGACCAGAGATGGCAGTGCTGCGGAAGAGAATTTGTCTGCATTGCTGAGACCAAAAAAAAAAACAAGAAGCCATTTCCCAGCACTCTGCCTTCCTTCATCAATTTAAATGGTAAGTCAAACTCGAGTTAGTGGGGTCTTGGCATGATTATCTTTGTCAAGACTGTACCAAAATGGATGATGTTACGGTCATCATCATATTTTATCAGACTTTGTCTCCGAAGCTGAGAAAGCCTGCGTTAGATACCTGTGCTAACAATGTGTCATCAGAGGACATTACTGTCTTTAAGGCTGGAAAGAGTTTCCTTAATTTGGAGCGATGGCCTTACTTTCTCAAGGAGTGAAGCTCATTTGACCTGTTTCCCTGCACTTTGTGTGTGGGTCTCTGATACTCCAGATGGATAGCTGTTTAGGATACTCGGCGGTCTTGCAACTCCATCCAATTTTCAAAAGGAGCCCAATGCTTTCCCAGTATACTGCCTAGCTGCCTTGCAGTCCTAATTACATATAGTTACCTAGTGCATAATTGCTGATTTCTCCTCCTCCTGTGTTTCCTCGTCACCCAGGGCGATTGGTCACGTGCTGTCCTGACATCATAAAGCTAGAGCAGGATGTCATCTGACATGAGGGACAATCAGTTGCCTAGCAAGCACTAAGATACATTTATCATGGTATTGAACTGGGTTGCAGGGTAAACAGGGCGCCCAGCTGAAGACCTAGATGGTGAGATGAATGAAACTGGCGCATTATTTGAGACTTGTGCATCTGTTTGAAGGTGCAGTTAATCACAAAGTTCTCGACTTCTCTATAGCTTAACTGATAAGGATGTACTAAGATGAAGATGTTAAGATGTTGCTTATAATTTTTATTATTCCCACTAACAGTAGCGTAAACCTTCCTCCCTCAACTTATCAGATCACTCAATTGCTATTGGCCTATCATAACCTATAACAATTGCACTGAGAAGGGGATGCCGTCACTGGGCTGGCAATCACATCTTTTTATCTAGGTCCTGATGTAGGTGCTAGTGTTGTGTAGAGAGTGGTAGCAAATGAGGCATAGGATTGATGTAATGTAATGTGTATACTTGTAAAGCGCACTGTTGCCAGCCGGCGTCCTGGCGCTGTATACCGCTGGGGAACCAGTCCTGGCTTTCCCTGTGGGATGGTCCCTGCTGGGAATCCCCAAGGTTGAGCCAGGCATCCCCGGCGTTGAGGGGTCCGTTGTGGAGATTAGGCAAGCTAATGCCTAGAGTTGCAGAGTGGGACCCCTGGTTAGAGTAGGCACTGACGTGAGAATTATCGAGTCCGCTGACCCTGGTCCATGACCCTGCCGCGTCGGGAATCGAACCCTGGTCCTGGGCCGACTTCTGCTTTTGGGTCTGCCGCCTCTAACCAGTGAGCCATTGAGAGATGTACCCCAGGCTGAACATGTAAACTGAGAAAACATGAAAACTGAGATTCTAATTTTTAGTAGGGTGTGGATTTTCACAATATCCATAGTACTGATTATCAAGCCTTAGAAAATCTGTTTTTTATTACTGTGCATTCGTTTGAAAATATTCAAGTTCTAATGCACTAACAGTGGACCTTTCCATCTGCAGAATATACTGAATGACCAGAGATGGCAGTGCTGCGGAAGAGAATTTGTCTGCATTGCTGAGACCAAAAAAAAAACCATGAAGCCTTTTCTCAGCACTCTGCCTTCCTTCATCAATTTAAATGGTAAGTCAAACTCGAGTTAGTGGGGTCTTGGCATGATTATCTTTGTCAAGACTCTACCAAAATGGATGACCTTACGGTGATCATCATATTTTATCAGACTTTGTCTCCGAAGCTGAGAAAGCCTGCGTTAGATACCTGTGCTAACAATGTGTCATCAGAGGACATTACTGTCTTTAAGGCTGGAAAGAGTTTCCTTAATTTGGAGCCATGGCCTTACTTTCTCAAGGAGTGAAGCTCATTTGACCTGTTTCCCTGCACTCTGTGTGTGGGTCTCTGATACTCCAGATGGATAGCTGTTTAGGATACTCGGCGGTCTTGCAACTCCATCCAATTTTCAAAAGGAGCCCAATGCTTTCCCAGTATACTGCCTAGCTGCCTTGCAGTGCTAATTACATATAGTTACCTAGTGCATAATTGCTGATGTCTCCTCCTCCTGTGTTTCCTTGTCACCGAGGGCGATTGGTCACATGCTGTCCTGACATCATAAAGCTAGAGCAGGATGTCATCTGACATGAGGGACAATCAGTTGCCTAGCAAGCACTAAGATACATTTATCATGGTATTGAACTGGGTTGCAGGGTAAACAGGGCGCCCAGCTGAAGACCTAGATGGTGAGATGAATGAAACTGGCGCATTATTTGAGACTTGTGCATCTGTTTGAAGGTGCAGTTAATCACAATGTTCTCGACTTCTCTATAGCTTAACTGATAAGGATGTACTAAGATGAAGATGTTAAGATGTTGTTTATAGTTTTTATTATTCCCACTAACAGTAGCGTAAACCTTCCTCCCTCAACTTATCAGATCACTCAATTGCTATTGGCGTATCATAACCTATAAGAATTGCACTGAGAAGGGGATGCCATCACTTGGCTGGCAATCACATCTTTTTATCTAGGTCCTGATGTAGGTGCTAGTGTTGTGTAGAGAGTGGTAGCAAATGAGGCATAGGATTGATGTAATGTAATGTGTATACTTGTAAAGCGCACTGTTGCCAGCCGGCGTCCTGGCGCTGTATACCGCTGGGGAACCAGTCCTGGCTTTCCCTGTGGGATGGTCCCTGCTGGGAATCCCCAAGGTGGAGCCAGGCATCCCCGGCGTTGAGGGGGCCGTTGTGGAGATTAGGCAAGCTAATGCCCAGAGTTGCAGAGTGGGACCCCTGGTTAGAGTAGGCACCCACGTGAGAATTATCGAGTCCGCTGACCCTGGTCCATGACCCTGCCGCGTCGGGAATCGAACCCTGGTCCTGGGCCGACTTCTGCTTTTGGGTCTGCCGCCTCTAACCAGTGAGCCATTAAGAGATGTACCCCAGGCTGAACATGAAAACATGAAAACTGAGATTCTAATTTTTAGTAGGGTGTGGATTTTCACAATATCCATAGTACTGATTATCAAGCCTTAGAAAATCTGTTTTTTATTGCTGTGCATTCGTTTGAGAATATTGAAGTTCTAATGCACTAACAGTGGACTTTTCCATCTGCAGAATATACTGAATGACCAGAGATGGCAGTGCTGCGGAAGAGAATTTGTCTGCATTGCTGAGACCCAAAAAAAAAACAAGAAGCCATTTCCCAGCACTCTGCCTTCCTTCATCAATTTAAATGGTAAGTCAAACTCGAGTTAGTGGGGTCTTGGCATGATTATCTTTGTCAAGACTGTACCAAAATGGATGATGTTACGGTCATCATCATATTTTATCAGACTTTGTCTCCGAAGCTGAGAAAGCCTGCGTTAGATACCTGTGCTAACAATGTGTCATCAGAGGACATTACTGTCTTTAAGGCTGGAAAGAGTTTCCTTAATTTGGAGCGATGGCCTTACTTTCTCAAGGAGTGAAGCTCATTTGACCTGTTTCCCTGCACTTTGTGTGTGGGTCTCTGATACTCCAGATGGATAGCTGTTTAGGATACTCGGCGGTCTTGCAACTCCATCCAATTTTCAAAAGGAGCCCAATGCTTTCCCAGTATACTGCCTAGCTGCCTTGCAGTCCTAATTACATATAGTTACCTAGTGCATAATTGCTGATTTCTCCTCCTCCTGTGTTTCCTCGTCACCCAGGGCGATTGGTCACGTGCTGTCCTGACATCATAAAGCTAGAGCAGGATGTCATCTGACATGAGGGACAATCAGTTGCCTAGCAAGCACTAAGATACATTTATCATGGTATTGAACTGGGTTGCAGGGTAAACAGGGCGCCCAGCTGAAGACCTAGATGGTGAGATGAATGAAACTGGCGCATTATTTGAGACTTGTGCATCTGTTTGAAGGTGCAGTTAATCACAAAGTTCTCGACTTCTCTATAGCTTAACTGATAAGGATGTACTAAGATGAAGATGTTAAGATGTTGCTTATAGTTTTTATTATTCCCACTAACAGTAGCGTAAACCTTCCTCCCTCAACTTATCAGATCACTCAATTGCTATTGGCCTATCATAACCTATAACAATTGCACTGAGAAGGGGATGCCGTCACTGGGCTGGCAATCACATCTTTTTATCTAGGTCCTGATGTAGGTGCTAGTGTTGTGTAGAGAGTGGTAGCAAATGAGGCATAGGATTGATGTAATGTAATGTGTATACTTGTAAAGCGCACTGTTGCCAGCCGGCGTCCTGGCGCTGTATACCGCTGGGGAACCAGTCCTGGCTTTCCCTGTGGGATGGTCCCTGCTGGGAATCCCCAAGGTTGAGCCAGGCATCCCCGGCGTTGAGGGGTCCGTTGTGGAGATTAGGCAAGCTAATGCCTAGAGTTGCAGAGTGGGACCCCTGGTTAGAGTAGGCACTGACGTGAGAATTATCGAGTCCGCTGACCCTGGTCCATGACCCTGCCGCGTCGGGAATCGAACCCTGGTCCTGGGCCGACTTCTGCTTTTGGGTCTGCCGCCTCTAACCAGTGAGCCATTGAGAGATGTACCCCAGGCTGAACATGTAAACTGAGAAAACATGAAAACTGAGATTCTAATTTTTAGTAGGGTGTGGATTTTCACAATATCCATAGTACTGATTATCAAGCCTTAGAAAATCTGTTTTTTATTACTGTGCATTCGTTTGAAAATATTCAAGTTCTAATGCACTAACAGTGGACCTTTCCATCTGCAGAATATACTGAATGACCAGAGATGGCAGTGCTGCGGAAGAGAATTTGTCTGCATTGCTGAGACCAAAAAAAAAACCATGAAGCCTTTTCTCAGCACTCTGCCTTCCTTCATCAATTTAAATGGTAAGTCAAACTCGAGTTAGTGGGGTCTTGGCATGATTATTTTTGTCAAGACTCTACCAAAATGGATGACCTTACGGTGATCATCATATTTTATCAGACTTTGTCTCCGAAGCTGAGAAAGCCTGCGTTAGATACCTGTGCTAACAATGTGTCATCAGAGGACATTACTGTCTTTAAGGCTGGAAAGAGTTTCCTTAATTTGGAGCCATGGCCTTACTTTCTCAAGGAGTGAAGCTCATTTGACCTGTTTCCCTGCACTCTGTGTGTGGGTCTCTGATACTCCAGATGGATAGCTGTTTAGGATACTCGGCGGTCTTGCAACTCCATCCAATTTTCAAAAGGAGCCCAATGCTTTCCCAGTATACTGCCTAGCTGCCTTGCAGTGCTAATTACATATAGTTACCTAGTGCATAATTGCTGATGTCTCCTCCTCCTGTGTTTCCTTGTCACCGAGGGCGATTGGTCACATGCTGTCCTGACATCATAAAGCTAGAGCAGGATGTCATCTGACATGAGGGACAATCAGTTGCCTAGCAAGCACTAAGATACATTTATCATGGTATTGAACTGGGTTGCAGGGTAAACAGGGCGCCCAGCTGAAGACCTAGATGGTGAGATGAATGAAACTGGCGCATTATTTGAGACTTGTGCATCTGTTTGAAGGTGCAGTTAATCACAATGTTCTCGACTTCTCTATAGCTTAACTGATAAGGATGTACTAAGATGAAGATGTTAAGATGTTGTTTATAGTTTTTATTATTCCCACTAACAGTAGCGTAAACCTTCCTCCCTCAACTTATCAGATCACTCAATTGCTATTGGCGTATCATAACCTATAAGAATTGCACTGAGAAGGGGATGCCATCACTTGGCTGGCAATCACATCTTTTTATCTAGGTCCTGATGTAGGTGCTAGTGTTGTGTAGAGAGTGGTAGCAAATGAGGCATAGGATTGATGTAATGTAATGTGTATACTTGTAAAGCGCACTGTTGCCAGCCGGCGTCCTGGCGCTGTATACCGCTGGGGAACCAGTCCTGGCTTTCCCTGTGGGATGGTCCCTGCTGGGAATCCCCAAGGTGGAGCCAGGCATCCCCGGCGTTGAGGGGGCCGTTGTGGAGATTAGGCAAGCTAATGCCCAGAGTTGCAGAGTGGGACCCCTGGTTAGAGTAGGCACCCACGTGAGAATTATCGAGTCCGCTGACCCTGGTCCATGACCCTGCCGCGTCGGGAATCGAACCCTGGTCCTGGGCCGACTTCTGCTTTTGGGTCTGCCGCCTCTAACCAGTGAGCCATTAAGAGATGTACCCCAGGCTGAACATGAAAACATGAAAACTGAGATTCTAATTTTTAGTAGGGTGTGGATTTTCACAATATCCATAGTACTGATTATCAAGCCTTAGAAAATCTGTTTTTTATTGCTGTGCATTCGTTTGAGAATATTGAAGTTCTAATGCACTAACAGTGGACTTTTCCATCTGCAGAATATACTGAATGACCAGAGATGGCAGTGCTGCGGAAGAGAATTTGTCTGCATTGCTGAGACCAAAAAAAAAAACAAGAAGCCATTTCCCAGCACTCTGCCTTCCTTCATCAATTTAAATGGTAAGTCAAACTCGAGTTAGTGGGGTCTTGGCATGATTATCTTTGTCAAGACTGTACCAAAATGGATGATGTTACGGTCATCATCATATTTTATCAGACTTTGTCTCCGAAGCTGAGAAAGCCTGCGTTAGATACCTGTGCTAACAATGTGTCATCAGAGGACATTACTGTCTTTAAGGCTGGAAAGAGTTTCCTTAATTTGGAGCGATGGCCTTACTTTCTCAAGGAGTGAAGCTCATTTGACCTGTTTCCCTGCACTTTGTGTGTGGGTCTCTGATACTCCAGATGGATAGCTGTTTAGGATACTCGGCGGTCTTGCAACTCCATCCAATTTTCAAAAGGAGCCCAATGCTTTCCCAGTATACTGCCTAGCTGCCTTGCAGTCCTAATTACATATAGTTACCTAGTGCATAATTGCTGATTTCTCCTCCTCCTGTGTTTCCTCGTCACCCAGGGCGATTGGTCACGTGCTGTCCTGACATCATAAAGCTAGAGCAGGATGTCATCTGACATGAGGGACAATCAGTTGCCTAGCAAGCACTAAGATACATTTATCATGGTATTGAACTGGGTTGCAGGGTAAACAGGGCGCCCAGCTGAAGACCTAGATGGTGAGATGAATGAAACTGGCGCATTATTTGAGACTTGTGCATCTGTTTGAAGGTGCAGTTAATCACAAAGTTCTCGACTTCTCTATAGCTTAACTGATAAGGATGTACTAAGATGAAGATGTTAAGATGTTGCTTATAGTTTTTATTATTCCCACTAACAGTAGCGTAAACCTTCCTCCCTCAACTTATCAGATCACTCAATTTCTATTGGCCTATCATAACCTATAACAATTGCACTGAGAAGGGGATGCCGTCACTGGGCTGGCAATCACATCTTTTTATCTAGGTCCTGATGTAGGTGCTAGTGTTGTGTAGAGAGTGGTAGCAAATGAGGCATAGGATTGATGTAATGTAATGTGTATACTTGTAAAGCGCACTGTTGCCAGCCGGCGTCCTGGCGCTGTATACCGCTGGGGAACCAGTCCTGGCTTTCCCTGTGGGATGGTCCCTGCTGGGAATCCCCAAGGTTGAGCCAGGCATCCCCGGCGTTGAGGGGTCCGTTGTGGAGATTAGGCAAGCTAATGCCTAGAGTTGCAGAGTGGGACCCCTGGTTAGAGTAGGCACTGACGTGAGAATTATCGAGTCCGCTGACCCTGGTCCATGACCCTGCCGCGTCGGGAATCGAACCCTGGTCCTGGGCCGACTTCTGCTTTTGGGTCTGCCGCCTCTAACCAGTGAGCCATTGAGAGATGTACCCCAGGCTGAACATGTAAACTGAGAAAACATGAAAACTGAGATTCTAATTTTTAGTAGGGTGTGGATTTTCACAATATCCATAGTACTGATTATCAAGCCTTAGAAAATCTGTTTTTTATTACTGTGCATTCGTTTGAAAATATTCAAGTTCTAATGCACTAACAGTGGACCTTTCCATCTGCAGAATATACTGAATGACCAGAGATGGCAGTGCTGCGGAAGAGAATTTGTCTGCATTGCTGAGACCAAAAAAAAAACCATGAAGCCTTTTCTCAGCACTCTGCCTTCCTTCATCAATTTAAATGGTAAGTCAAACTCGAGTTAGTGGGGTCTTGGCATGATTATTTTTGTCAAGACTCTACCAAAATGGATGACCTTACGGTGATCATCATATTTTATCAGACTTTGTCTCCGAAGCTGAGAAAGCCTGCGTTAGATACCTGTGCTAACAATGTGTCATCAGAGGACATTACTGTCTTTAAGGCTGGAAAGAGTTTCCTTAATTTGGAGCCATGGCCTTACTTTCTCAAGGAGTGAAGCTCATTTGACCTGTTTCCCTGCACTCTGTGTGTGGGTCTCTGATACTCCAGATGGATAGCTGTTTAGGATACTCGGCGGTCTTGCAACTCCATCCAATTTTCAAAAGGAGCCCAATGCTTTCCCAGTATACTGCCTAGCTGCCTTGCAGTGCTAATTACATATAGTTACCTAGTGCATAATTGCTGATGTCTCCTCCTCCTGTGTTTCCTTGTCACCGAGGGCGATTGGTCACATGCTGTCCTGACATCATAAAGCTAGAGCAGGATGTCATCTGACATGAGGGACAATCAGTTGCCTAGCAAGCACTAAGATACATTTATCATGGTATTGAACTGGGTTGCAGGGTAAACAGGGCGCCCAGCTGAAGACCTAGATGGTGAGATGAATGAAACTGGCGCATTATTTGAGACTTGTGCATCTGTTTGAAGGTGCAGTTAATCACAATGTTCTCGACTTCTCTATAGCTTAACTGATAAGGATGTACTAAGATGAAGATGTTAAGATGTTGTTTATAGTTTTTATTATTCCCACTAACAGTAGCGTAAACCTTCCTCCCTCAACTTATCAGATCACTCAATTGCTATTGGCGTATCATAACCTATAAGAATTGCACTGAGAAGGGGATGCCATCACTTGGCTGGCAATCACATCTTTTTATCTAGGTCCTGATGTAGGTGCTAGTGTTGTGTAGAGAGTGGTAGCAAATGAGGCATAGGATTGATGTAATGTAATGTGTATACTTGTAAAGCGCACTGTTGCCAGCCGGCGTCCTGGCGCTGTATACCGCTGGGGAACCAGTCCTGGCTTTCCCTGTGGGATGGTCCCTGCTGGGAATCCCCAAGGTGGAGCCAGGCATCCCCGGCGTTGAGGGGGCCGTTGTGGAGATTAGGCAAGCTAATGCCCAGAGTTGCAGAGTGGGACCCCTGGTTAGAGTAGGCACCCACGTGAGAATTATCGAGTCCGCTGACCCTGGTCCATGACCCTGCCGCGTCGGGAATCGAACCCTGGTCCTGGGCCGACTTCTGCTTTTGGGTCTGCCGCCTCTAACCAGTGAGCCATTAAGAGATGTACCCCAGGCTGAACATGAAAACATGAAAACTGAGATTCTAATTTTTAGTAGGGTGTGGATTTTCACAATATCCATAGTACTGATTATCAAGCCTTAGAAAATCTGTTTTTTATTGCTGTGCATTCGTTTGAGAATATTGAAGTTCTAATGCACTAACAGTGGACTTTTCCATCTGCAGAATATACTGAATGACCAGAGATGGCAGTGCTGCGGAAGAGAATTTGTCTGCATTGCTGAGACCAAAAAAAAAAACAAGAAGCCATTTCCCAGCACTCTGCCTTCCTTCATCAATTTAAATGGTAAGTCAAACTCGAGTTAGTGGGGTCTTGGCATGATTATCTTTGTCAAGACTGTACCAAAATGGATGATGTTACGGTCATCATCATATTTTATCAGACTTTGTCTCCGAAGCTGAGAAAGCCTGCGTTAGATACCTGTGCTAACAATGTGTCATCAGAGGACATTACTGTCTTTAAGGCTGGAAAGAGTTTCCTTAATTTGGAGCGATGGCCTTACTTTCTCAAGGAGTGAAGCTCATTTGACCTGTTTCCCTGCACTTTGTGTGTGGGTCTCTGATACTCCAGATGGATAGCTGTTTAGGATACTCGGCGGTCTTGCAACTCCATCCAATTTTCAAAAGGAGCCCAATGCTTTCCCAGTATACTGCCTAGCTGCCTTGCAGTCCTAATTACATATAGTTACCTAGTGCATAATTGCTGATTTCTCCTCCTCCTGTGTTTCCTCGTCACCCAGGGCGATTGGTCACGTGCTGTCCTGACATCATAAAGCTAGAGCAGGATGTCATCTGACATGAGGGACAATCAGTTGCCTAGCAAGCACTAAGATACATTTATCATGGTATTGAACTGGGTTGCAGGGTAAACAGGGCGCCCAGCTGAAGACCTAGATGGTGAGATGAATGAAACTGGCGCATTATTTGAGACTTGTGCATCTGTTTGAAGGTGCAGTTAATCACAAAGTTCTCGACTTCTCTATAGCTTAACTGATAAGGATGTACTAAGATGAAGATGTTAAGATGTTGCTTATAGTTTTTATTATTCCCACTAACAGTAGCGTAAACCTTCCTCCCTCAACTTATCAGATCACTCAATTTCTATTGGCCTATCATAACCTATAACAATTGCACTGAGAAGGGGATGCCGTCACTGGGCTGGCAATCACATCTTTTTATCTAGGTCCTGATGTAGGTGCTAGTGTTGTGTAGAGAGTGGTAGCAAATGAGGCATAGGATTGATGTAATGTAATGTGTATACTTGTAAAGCGCACTGTTGCCAGCCGGCGTCCTGGCGCTGTATACCGCTGGGGAACCAGTCCTGGCTTTCCCTGTGGGATGGTCCCTGCTGGGAATCCCCAAGGTTGAGCCAGGCATCCCCGGCGTTGAGGGGTCCGTTGTGGAGATTAGGCAAGCTAATGCCTAGAGTTGCAGAGTGGGACCCCTGGTTAGAGTAGGCACTGACGTGAGAATTATCGAGTCCGCTGACCCTGGTCCATGACCCTGCCGCGTCGGGAATCGAACCCTGGTCCTGGGCCGACTTCTGCTTTTGGGTCTGCCGCCTCTAACCAGTGAGCCATTGAGAGATGTACCCCAGGCTGAACATGTAAACTGAGAAAACATGAAAACTGAGATTCTAATTTTTAGTAGGGTGTGGATTTTCACAATATCCATAGTACTGATTATCAAGCCTTAGAAAATCTGTTTTTTATTACTGTGCATTCGTTTGAAAATATTCAAGTTCTAATGCACTAACAGTGGACCTTTCCATCTGCAGAATATACTGAATGACCAGAGATGGCAGTGCTGCGGAAGAGAATTTGTCTGCATTGCTGAGACCAAAAAAAAAACCATGAAGCCTTTTCTCAGCACTCTGCCTTCCTTCATCAATTTAAATGGTAAGTCAAACTCGAGTTAGTGGGGTCTTGGCATGATTATCTTTGTCAAGACTCTACCAAAATGGATGACCTTACGGTGATCATCATATTTTATCAGACTTTGTCTCCGAAGCTGAGAAAGCCTGCGTTAGATACCTGTGCTAACAATGTGTCATCAGAGGACATTACTGTCTTTAAGGCTGGAAAGAGTTTCCTTAATTTGGAGCCATGGCCTTACTTTCTCAAGGAGTGAAGCTCATTTGACCTGTTTCCCTGCACTCTGTGTGTGGGTCTCTGATACTCCAGATGGATAGCTGTTTAGGATACTCGGCGGTCTTGCAACTCCATCCAATTTTCAAAAGGAGCCCAATGCTTTCCCAGTATACTGCCTAGCTGCCTTGCAGTGCTAATTACATATAGTTACCTAGTGCATAATTGCTGATGTCTCCTCCTCCTGTGTTTCCTTGTCACCGAGGGCGATTGGTCACATGCTGTCCTGACATCATAAAGCTAGAGCAGGATGTCATCTGACATGAGGGACAATCAGTTGCCTAGCAAGCACTAAGATACATTTATCATGGTATTGAACTGGGTTGCAGGGTAAACAGGGCGCCCAGCTGAAGACCTAGATGGTGAGATGAATGAAACTGGCGCATTATTTGAGACTTGTGCATCTGTTTGAAGGTGCAGTTAATCACAATGTTCTCGACTTCTCTATAGCTTAACTGATAAGGATGTACTAAGATGAAGATGTTAAGATGTTGTTTATAGTTTTTATTATTCCCACTAACAGTAGCGTAAACCTTCCTCCCTCAACTTATCAGATCACTCAATTGCTATTGGCGTATCATAACCTATAAGAATTGCACTGAGAAGGGGATGCCATCACTTGGCTGGCAATCACATCTTTTTATCTAGGTCCTGATGTAGGTGCTAGTGTTGTGTAGAGAGTGGTAGCAAATGAGGCATAGGATTGATGTAATGTAATGTGTATACTTGTAAAGCGCACTGTTGCCAGCCGGCGTCCTGGCGCTGTATACCGCTGGGGAACCAGTCCTGGCTTTCCCTGTGGGATGGTCCCTGCTGGGAATCCCCAAGGTGGAGCCAGGCATCCCCGGCGTTGAGGGGGCCGTTGTGGAGATTAGGCAAGCTAATGCCCAGAGTTGCAGAGTGGGACCCCTGGTTAGAGTAGGCACCCACGTGAGAATTATCGAGTCCGCTGACCCTGGTCCATGACCCTGCCGCGTCGGGAATCGAACCCTGGTCCTGGGCCGACTTCTGCTTTTGGGTCTGCCGCCTCTAACCAGTGAGCCATTAAGAGATGTACCCCAGGCTGAACATGAAAACATGAAAACTGAGATTCTAATTTTTAGTAGGGTGTGGATTTTCACAATATCCATAGTACTGATTATCAAGCCTTAGAAAATCTGTTTTTTATTGCTGTGCATTCGTTTGAAAATATTCAAGTTCTAATGCACTAACAGTGGACTTTTCCATCTGCAGAATATACTGAATGACCAGAGATGGCAGTGCTGCGGAAGAGAATTTGTCTGCATTGCTGAGACCAAAAAAAAAAAACAAGAAGCCATTTCCCAGCACTCTGCCTTCCTTCATCAATTTAAATGGTAAGTCAAACTCGAGTTAGTGGGGTCTTGGCATGATTATCTTTGTCAAGACTCTACTAAAATGGATGATGTTACGGTCATCATCATATTTTATCAGACTTTGTCTCCGAAGCTGAGAAAGCCTGCGTTAGATACCTGTGCTAACAATGTGTCATCAGAGGACATTACTGTCTTTAAGGCTGGAAAGAGTTTCCTTAATTTGGAGCGATGGCCTTACTTTCTCAAGGAGTGAAGCTCATTTGACCTGTTTCCCTGCACTTTGTGTGTGGGTCTCTGATACTCCAGATGGATAGCTGTTTAGGATACTCGGCGGTCTTGCAACTCCATCCAATTTTCAAAAGGAGCCCAATGCTTTCCCAGTATACTGCCTAGCTGCCTTGCAGTCCTAATTACATATAGTTACCTAGTGCATAATTGCTGATTTCTCCTCCTCCTGTGTTTCCTCGTCACCCAGGGCGATTGGTCACGTGCTGTCCTGACATCATAAAGCTAGAGCAGGATGTCATCTGACATGAGGGACAATCAGTTGCCTAGCAAGTACTAAGATACATTTATCATGGTATTGAACTGGGTTGCAGGGTAAACAGGGCGCCCAGCTGAAGACCTAGATGGTGAGATGAATGAAACTGGCGCATTATTTGAGACTTGTGCATCTGTTTGAAGGTGCAGTTAATCACAATGTTCTCGACTTCTCTATAGCTTAACTGATAAGGATGTACTAAGATGAAGATGTTAAGATGTTGTTTATAGTTTTTATTATTCCCACTAACAGTAGCGTAAACCTTCCTCCCTCAACTTATCAGATCACTCAATTGCTATTGGCGTATCATAACCTATATGAATTGCACTGAGAAGGGGATGCCATCACTTGGCTGGCAATCACATCTTTTTATCTAGGTCCTGATGTAGGTGCTAGTGTTGTTTAGAGAGTGGTAGCAAATGAGGCATAGGATTGATGTAATGTAATGTGTATACTTGTAAAGCGCACTGTTGCCAGCCGGCGTCCTGGCGCTGTATACCGCTGGGGAACCAGTCCTGGCTTTCCCTGTGGGATGGTCCCTGCTGGGAATCCCCATGGTGGAGCCAGGCATCCCCGGCGTTGAGGGGGCCGTTGTGGAGATTAGGCAAGCTAATGCCCAGAGTTGCAGAGTGGGACCCCTGGTTAGAGTAGGCACTGACGTGAGAATTATCGAGTCCGCTGACCCTGGTCCATGACCCTGCCGCGTCGGGAATCGAACCCTGGTCCTGGGCCGACTTCTGCTTTTGGATCTGCCGCCTCTAACCAGTGAGCCATTGAGAGATGTACCCCAGGCTGAACATGAAAACTGAGAAAACATGAAAACTGAGATTCTAATTTTTAGTAGGGTGTGGATTTTCACAATATCCATAGTACTGATTATCAAGCCTTAGAAAATCTGTTTTTTATTGCTGTGCATTCGTTTGAAAATATTCAAGTTCTAATGCACTAACAGTGGACTTTTCCATCTGCAGAATATACTGAATGACCAGAGATGGCAGTGCTGCGGAAGAGAATTTGTCTGCATTGCTGAGACCCAAAAAAAAAAAACAAGAAGCCATTTCTCAGCACTCTGCCTTCCTTCATCAATTTAAATGGTAAGTCAAACTAGAGTTAGTGGGGTCTTGGCATGATTATCTTTGTCAAGACTCTACCAAAATGGATGACGTTACGGTGATCATCATATTTAATCAGACTTTGTCTCCGAAGCTGAGAAAGCCTGCGTTAGATACCTGTGCTAACAATGTGTCATCAGAGGACATTACTGTCTTTAAGGCTGGAAAGAGTTTCCTTAATTTGGAGCCATGGCCTTACTTTCTCAAGGAGTGAAGCTCATTTGACCTGTTTCCCTGCACTCTGTGTGTGGGTCTCTGATACTCCAGATGGATAGCTGTTTAGGATACTCGGCGGTCTTGCAACTCCATCCAATTTTCAAAAGGAGCCCAATGCTTTCCCAGTATACTGCCTAGCTGCCTTGCAGTCCTAATTACATATAGTTACCTAGTGCATAATTGCTGATGTCTCCTCCTCCTGTGTTACCTCGTCACCGAGGGCGATTGGTCACGTGCTGTCCTGACATCATAAAGCTAGAGCAGGATGTCATCTGACATGAGGGACAATCAGTTGCCTAGCAAGCACTAAGATACATTTATCGTGCTATTGAACTGGGTTGCAGGGTAAACAGGGCGCCCAGCTGAAGACCTAGATGTGAGATGAATGAAACTGGCGCATTATTTGAGACTTGTGCATCTGTTTGAAGGTGCAGTTAATCACAATGTTCTCGACTTCTCTATAGCTTAACTGATAAGGATGTACTAAGATGAAGATGTTAAGATGTTGTTTATAGTTTTTATTATTCCCACTAACAGTAGCGTAAACCTTCCTCCCTCAACTTATCAGATCACTCAATTGCTATTGGTGTATCATAACCTATAAGAATTGCACTGAGAAGGGGATGCCATCACTTGGCTGGCAATCACATCTTTTTATCTAGGTCCTGATGTAGGTGCTAGTGTTGTGTAGAGAGTGGTAGCAAATGAGGCATAGGATTGATGTAATGTAATGTGTATACTTGTAAAGCGCACTGTTGCCAGCCGGCATCTTGGCGCTGTATACCGCTGGGGAACCAGTCCTGGCTTTCCCTGTGGGATGGTCCCTGCTGGGAATCCCCATGGTGGAGCCAGGCATCCCCGGCGTTGAGGGGGCCGTTGTGGAGATTAGGCAAGCTAATGCCCAGAGTTGCAGAGTGGGACCCCTGGTTAGAGTAGGCACTGACGTGAGAATTATCGAGTCCGCTGACCCTGGTCCATGACCCTGCCGCGTCGGGAATCGAACCCTGGTCCTGGGCCGACTTCTGCTTTTGGATCTGCCGCCTCTAACTAGTGAGCCATTGAGAGATGTACCCCAGGCTGAACATGAAAACTGAGAAAACATGAAAACTGAGATTCTAATTTTTAGTAGGGTGTGGATTTTCACAATATCCATAGTACTGATTATCAAGCCTTAGAAAATCTGTTTTTTATTGCTGTGCATTCGTTTGAAAATATTCAAGTTCTAATGCACTAACAGTGGACTTTTCCATCTGCAGAATATACTGAATGACCAGAGATGGCAGTGCTGCGGAAGAGAATTTGTCTGCATTGCTGAGACCAAAAAAAAACCCAAGAAGCCATTTCTCAGCACTCTGCCTTCCTTCATCAATTTAAATGGTAAGTCAAACTCGAGTTAGTGGGGTCTTGGCATGATTATCTTTGTCAAGACTCTACCAAAATGGATGACGTTACGGTGATCATCATATTTTATCAGACTTTGTCTCCGAAGCTGAGAAAGCCTGCGTTAGATACCTGTGCTAACAATGTGTCATCAGAGGACATTACTGTCTTTAAGGCTGGAAAGAGTTTCCTTAATTTGGAGCGATGGCCTTACTTTCTCAAGGAGTGAAGCTCATTTGACCTGTTTCCCTGCACTCTGTGTGTGGGTCTCTGATACTCCAGATGGATAGCTGTTTAGGATACTCGGCGGTCTTGCAACTCCATCCAATTTTCAAAAGGATCCCAATGCTTTCCCAGTATACTGCCTAGCTGCCTTGCAGTCCTAATTACATATAGTTACCTAGTGCATAATTGCTGATGTCTCCTCCTCCTGTGTTTCCTCGTCACCCAGGGCGATTGGTCACGTGCTGTCCTGACATCATAAAGCTAGAGCAGGATGTCATCTGACATGAGGGACAATCAGTTGCCTAGCAAGCACTAAGATACATTTATTGTGGTATTGAACTGGGTTGCAGGGTAAACAGGGTGTCCAGCTGAAGACCTAGATGGTGAGATGAATGAAACTGGCGCATTATTTGAGACTTGTGCATCTGTTTGAAGGTGCAGTTAATCACAATGTTCTCGACTTCTCTATAGCTTAACTGATAAGGATGTACTAAGATGAAGATGTTAAGATGTTGTTTATAGTTTTTATTATTCCCACTAACAGTAGCGTAAACCTTCCTCCCTCAACTTATCAGATCACTCAATTGCTATTGGCGTATCATAACCTATAAGAATTGCACTGAGAAGGGGATGCCATCACTTGGCTGGCAATCACATCTTTTTATCTAGGTCCTGATGTAGGTGCTAGTGTTGTTTAGAGAGTGGTAGCAAATGAGGCATAGGATTGATGTAATGTAATGTGTATACTTGTAAAGCGCACTGTTGCCAGCCGGCGTCCTGGCGCTGTATACCGCTGGGGAACCAGTCCTGGCTTTCCCTGTGGGATGGTCCCTGCTGGGAATCCCCATGGTGGAGCCAGGCATCCCCGGCGTTGAGGGGGCCGTTGTGGAGATTAGGCAAGCTAATGCCCAGAGTTGCAGAGTGGGACCCCTGGTTAGAGTAGGCACTGACGTGAGAATTATCGAGTCCGCTGACCCTGGTCCATGACCCTGCCGCGTCGGGAATCGAACCCTGGTCCTGGGCCGACTTCTGCTTTTGGATCTGCCGCCTCTAACCAGTGAGCCATTGAGAGATGTACCCCAGGCTGAACATGAAAACTGAGAAAACATGAAAACTGAGATTCTAATTTTTAGTAGGGTGTGGATTTTCACAATATCCATAGTACTGATTATCAAGCCTTAGAAAATCTGGTTTTTATTGCTGTGCATTCGTTTGAAAATATTCAAGTTCTAATGCACTAACAGTGGACTTTTCCATCTGCAGAATATGCTGAATGACCAGAGATGGCAGTGCTGCGGAAGAGAATTTGTCTGCATTGCTGAGACCAAAAAAAAACCCTGAAGCCTTTTCTCAGCACTCTGCCTTCCTTCATCAATTTAAATGGTAAGTCAAACTCGAGTTAGTGGGGTCTTGGCATGATTATCTTTGTCAAGACTCTACCAAAATGGATGACGTTACGGTGATCATCATATTTTATCAGACTTTGTCTCCGAAGCTGAGAAAGCCTGCGTTAGATACCTGTGCTAACAATGTGTCATCAGAGGACATTACTGTCTTTAAGGCTGGAAAGAGTTTCCTTAATTTGGAGCGATGGCCTTACTTTCTCAAGGAGTGAAGCTCATTTAACCTGTTTCCCTGCACTCTGTGTGTGGGTCTCTGAGACTCCAGATGGATAGCTGTTTAGGATACTCGACGGTCTTGCAACTCCATCCAATTTTCAAAAGGAGCCCAATGCTTTCCCAGTATACTGCCTAGCTGCCTTGCAGTCCTAATTACATATAGTTACCTAGTTCATAATTGCTGATTTCTCCTCCTCCTGTGTTTCCTCGTCACCCAGGGCGATTGGTCACGTGCTGTCCTGACATCATAAAGCTAGAGCAGGATGTCATCTGACATGAGGGACAATCAGTTGCCTAGCAAGCACTAAGATACATTTATCATGGTATTGAACTGGGTTGCAGGGTAAACAGGGCGCCCAGCTGAAGACCTAGATGGTGAGATGAATGAAACTGGCGCATTATTTGAGACTTGTGCATCTGTTTGAAGGTGCAGTTAATCACAATGTTCTCGACTTCTCTGTAGCTTAACTGATAAGGATGTACTAAGATGAAGATGTTAAGATGTTGTTTATAGTTTTTATTATTCCCACTAACAGTAGCGTAAACCTTCCTCCCTCAACTTATCAGATCACTCAATTGCTATTGGCGTATCATAACCTATAAGAATTGCACTGAGAAGGGGATGCCATCACTTGGCTGGCAATCACATCTTTTTATCTAGATCCTGATGTAGGTGCTAGTGTTGTTTAGAGAGTGGTAGCAAATGAGGCATAGGATTGATGTAATGTAATGTGTATACTTGTAAAGCGCACTGTTGCCAGCCGGCGTCCTGGCGCTGTATACCGCTGGGGAACCAGTCCTGGCTTTCCCTGTGGGATGGTCCCTGCTGGGAATCCCCAAGGTGGAGCCAGGCATCCCCGGCGTTGAGGGGGCCGTTGTGGAGATTAGGCAAGCTAATGCCCAGAGTTGCAGAGTGGGACCCCTGGTTAGAGTAGGCACTGACGTGAGAATTATCGAGTCCGCTGACCCTGGTCCATGACCCTGCTGCGTCGGGAATCAAACCCTGGTCCCGGGCCGACTTCTGCTTTTGGGTCTGCCGCCTCTAACCAGTGAGCCATTGAGAGATGTACCCCAGGCTGAACATGTAAACTGAGAAAACATGAAAACTGAGATTCTAATTTTTAGTAGGGTGTGGATTTTCACAATATCCATAGTACTGATTATCAAGCCTTAGAAAATCTGTTTTTTATTACTGTGCATTCGTTTGAAAATATTCAAGTTCTAATGCACTAACAGTGGACCTTTCCATCTGCAGAATATACTGAATGACCAGAGATGGCAGTGCTGCGGAAGAGAATTTGTCTGCATTGCTGAGACCAAAAAAAAAACCATGAAGCCTTTTCTCAGCACTCTGCCTTCCTTCATCAATTTAAATGGTAAGTCAAACTCGAGTTAGTGGGGTCTTGGCATGATTATTTTTGTCAAGACTCTACCAAAATGGATGACCTTACGGTGATCATCATATTTTATCAGACTTTGTCTCCGAAGCTGAGAAAGCCTGCGTTAGATACCTGTGCTAACAATGTGTCATCAGAGGACATTACTGTCTTTAAGGCTGGAAAGAGTTTCCTTAATTTGGAGCCATGGCCTTACTTTCTCAAGGAGTGAAGCTCATTTGACCTGTTTCCCTGCACTCTGTGTGTGGGTCTCTGATACTCCAGATGGATAGCTGTTTAGGATACTCGGCGGTCTTGCAACTCCATCCAATTTTCAAAAGGAGCCCAATGCTTTCCCAGTATACTGCCTAGCTGCCTTGCAGTGCTAATTACATATAGTTACCTAGTGCATAATTGCTGATGTCTCCTCCTCCTGTGTTTCCTTGTCACCGAGGGCGATTGGTCACATGCTGTCCTGACATCATAAAGCTAGAGCAGGATGTCATCTGACATGAGGGACAATCAGTTGCCTAGCAAGCACTAAGATACATTTATCATGGTATTGAACTGGGTTGCAGGGTAAACAGGGCGCCCAGCTGAAGACCTAGATGGTGAGATGAATGAAACTGGCGCATTATTTGAGACTTGTGCATCTGTTTGAAGGTGCAGTTAATCACAATGTTCTCGACTTCTCTATAGCTTAACTGATAAGGATGTACTAAGATGAAGATGTTAAGATGTTGTTTATAGTTTTTATTATTCCCACTAACAGTAGCGTAAACCTTCCTCCCTCAACTTATCAGATCACTCAATTGCTATTGGCGTATCATAACCTATAAGAATTGCACTGAGAAGGGGATGCCATCACTTGGCTGGCAATCACATCTTTTTATCTAGGTCCTGATGTAGGTGCTAGTGTTGTGTAGAGAGTGGTAGCAAATGAGGCATAGGATTGATGTAATGTAATGTGTATACTTGTAAAGCGCACTGTTGCCAGCCGGCGTCCTGGCGCTGTATACCGCTGGGGAACCAGTCCTGGCTTTCCCTGTGGGATGGTCCCTGCTGGGAATCCCCAAGGTGGAGCCAGGCATCCCCGGCGTTGAGGGGGCCGTTGTGGAGATTAGGCAAGCTAATGCCCAGAGTTGCAGAGTGGGACCCCTGGTTAGAGTAGGCACCCACGTGAGAATTATCGAGTCCGCTGACCCTGGTCCATGACCCTGCCGCGTCGGGAATCGAACCCTGGTCCTGGGCCGACTTCTGCTTTTGGGTCTGCCGCCTCTAACCAGTGAGCCATTAAGAGATGTACCCCAGGCTGAACATGAAAACATGAAAACTGAGATTCTAATTTTTAGTAGGGTGTGGATTTTCACAATATCCATAGTACTGATTATCAAGCCTTAGAAAATCTGTTTTTTATTGCTGTGCATTCGTTTGAGAATATTGAAGTTCTAATGCACTAACAGTGGACTTTTCCATCTGCAGAATATACTGAATGACCAGAGATGGCAGTGCTGCGGAAGAGAATTTGTCTGCATTGCTGAGACCAAAAAAAAAAACAAGAAGCCATTTCCCAGCACTCTGCCTTCCTTCATCAATTTAAATGGTAAGTCAAACTCGAGTTAGTGGGGTCTTGGCATGATTATCTTTGTCAAGACTGTACCAAAATGGATGATGTTACGGTCATCATCATATTTTATCAGACTTTGTCTCCGAAGCTGAGAAAGCCTGCGTTAGATACCTGTGCTAACAATGTGTCATCAGAGGACATTACTGTCTTTAAGGCTGGAAAGAGTTTCCTTAATTTGGAGCGATGGCCTTACTTTCTCAAGGAGTGAAGCTCATTTGACCTGTTTCCCTGCACTTTGTGTGTGGGTCTCTGATACTCCAGATGGATAGCTGTTTAGGATACTCGGCGGTCTTGCAACTCCATCCAATTTTCAAAAGGAGCCCAATGCTTTCCCAGTATACTGCCTAGCTGCCTTGCAGTCCTAATTACATATAGTTACCTAGTGCATAATTGCTGATTTCTCCTCCTCCTGTGTTTCCTCGTCACCCAGGGCGATTGGTCACGTGCTGTCCTGACATCATAAAGCTAGAGCAGGATGTCATCTGACATGAGGGACAATCAGTTGCCTAGCAAGCACTAAGATACATTTATCATGGTATTGAACTGGGTTGCAGGGTAAACAGGGCGCCCAGCTGAAGACCTAGATGGTGAGATGAATGAAACTGGCGCATTATTTGAGACTTGTGCATCTGTTTGAAGGTGCAGTTAATCACAAAGTTCTCGACTTCTCTATAGCTTAACTGATAAGGATGTACTAAGATGAAGATGTTAAGATGTTGCTTATAGTTTTTATTATTCCCACTAACAGTAGCGTAAACCTTCCTCCCTCAACTTATCAGATCACTCAATTTCTATTGGCCTATCATAACCTATAACAATTGCACTGAGAAGGGGATGCCGTCACTGGGCTGGCAATCACATCTTTTTATCTAGGTCCTGATGTAGGTGCTAGTGTTGTGTAGAGAGTGGTAGCAAATGAGGCATAGGATTGATGTAATGTAATGTGTATACTTGTAAAGCGCACTGTTGCCAGCCGGCGTCCTGGCGCTGTATACCGCTGGGGAACCAGTCCTGGCTTTCCCTGTGGGATGGTCCCTGCTGGGAATCCCCAAGGTTGAGCCAGGCATCCCCGGCGTTGAGGGGTCCGTTGTGGAGATTAGGCAAGCTAATGCCTAGAGTTGCAGAGTGGGACCCCTGGTTAGAGTAGGCACTGACGTGAGAATTATCGAGTCCGCTGACCCTGGTCCATGACCCTGCCGCGTCGGGAATCGAACCCTGGTCCTGGGCCGACTTCTGCTTTTGGGTCTGCCGCCTCTAACCAGTGAGCCATTGAGAGATGTACCCCAGGCTGAACATGTAAACTGAGAAAACATGAAAACTGAGATTCTAATTTTTAGTAGGGTGTGGATTTTCACAATATCCATAGTACTGATTATCAAGCCTTAGAAAATCTGTTTTTTATTACTGTGCATTCGTTTGAAAATATTCAAGTTCTAATGCACTAACAGTGGACCTTTCCATCTGCAGAATATACTGAATGACCAGAGATGGCAGTGCTGCGGAAGAGAATTTGTCTGCATTGCTGAGACCAAAAAAAAAACCATGAAGCCTTTTCTCAGCACTCTGCCTTCCTTCATCAATTTAAATGGTAAGTCAAACTCGAGTTAGTGGGGTCTTGGCATGATTATCTTTGTCAAGACTCTACCAAAATGGATGACCTTACGGTGATCATCATATTTTATCAGACTTTGTCTCCGAAGCTGAGAAAGCCTGCGTTAGATACCTGTGCTAACAATGTGTCATCAGAGGACATTACTGTCTTTAAGGCTGGAAAGAGTTTCCTTAATTTGGAGCCATGGCCTTACTTTCTCAAGGAGTGAAGCTCATTTGACCTGTTTCCCTGCACTCTGTGTGTGGGTCTCTGATACTCCAGATGGATAGCTGTTTAGGATACTCGGCGGTCTTGCAACTCCATCCAATTTTCAAAAGGAGCCCAATGCTTTCCCAGTATACTGCCTAGCTGCCTTGCAGTGCTAATTACATATAGTTACCTAGTGCATAATTGCTGATGTCTCCTCCTCCTGTGTTTCCTTGTCACCGAGGGCGATTGGTCACATGCTGTCCTGACATCATAAAGCTAGAGCAGGATGTCATCTGACATGAGGGACAATCAGTTGCCTAGCAAGCACTAAGATACATTTATCATGGTATTGAACTGGGTTGCAGGGTAAACAGGGCGCCCAGCTGAAGACCTAGATGGTGAGATGAATGAAACTGGCGCATTATTTGAGACTTGTGCATCTGTTTGAAGGTGCAGTTAATCACAATGTTCTCGACTTCTCTATAGCTTAACTGATAAGGATGTACTAAGATGAAGATGTTAAGATGTTGTTTATAGTTTTTATTATTCCCACTAACAGTAGCGTAAACCTTCCTCCCTCAACTTATCAGATCACTCAATTGCTATTGGCGTATCATAACCTATAAGAATTGCACTGAGAAGGGGATGCCATCACTTGGCTGGCAATCACATCTTTTTATCTAGGTCCTGATGTAGGTGCTAGTGTTGTGTAGAGAGTGGTAGCAAATGAGGCATAGGATTGATGTAATGTAATGTGTATACTTGTAAAGCGCACTGTTGCCAGCCGGCGTCCTGGCGCTGTATACCGCTGGGGAACCAGTCCTGGCTTTCCCTGTGGGATGGTCCCTGCTGGGAATCCCCAAGGTGGAGCCAGGCATCCCCGGCGTTGAGGGGGCCGTTGTGGAGATTAGGCAAGCTAATGCCCAGAGTTGCAGAGTGGGACCCCTGGTTAGAGTAGGCACCCACGTGAGAATTATCGAGTCCGCTGACCCTGGTCCATGACCCTGCCGCGTCGGGAATCGAACCCTGGTCCTGGGCCGACTTCTGCTTTTGGGTCTGCCGCCTCTAACCAGTGAGCCATTAAGAGATGTACCCCAGGCTGAACATGAAAACATGAAAACTGAGATTCTAATTTTTAGTAGGGTGTGGATTTTCACAATATCCATAGTACTGATTATCAAGCCTTAGAAAATCTGTTTTTTATTGCTGTGCATTCGTTTGAAAATATTCAAGTTCTAATGCACTAACAGTGGACTTTTCCATCTGCAGAATATACTGAATGACCAGAGATGGCAGTGCTGCGGAAGAGAATTTGTCTGCATTGCTGAGACCAAAAAAAAAAAACAAGAAGCCATTTCCCAGCACTCTGCCTTCCTTCATCAATTTAAATGGTAAGTCAAACTCGAGTTAGTGGGGTCTTGGCATGATTATCTTTGTCAAGACTCTACTAAAATGGATGATGTTACGGTCATCATCATATTTTATCAGACTTTGTCTCCGAAGCTGAGAAAGCCTGCGTTAGATACCTGTGCTAACAATGTGTCATCAGAGGACATTACTGTCTTTAAGGCTGGAAAGAGTTTCCTTAATTTGGAGCGATGGCCTTACTTTCTCAAGGAGTGAAGCTCATTTGACCTGTTTCCCTGCACTTTGTGTGTGGGTCTCTGATACTCCAGATGGATAGCTGTTTAGGATACTCGGCGGTCTTGCAACTCCATCCAATTTTCAAAAGGAGCCCAATGCTTTCCCAGTATACTGCCTAGCTGCCTTGCAGTCCTAATTACATATAGTTACCTAGTGCATAATTGCTGATTTCTCCTCCTCCTGTGTTTCCTCGTCACCCAGGGCGATTGGTCACGTGCTGTCCTGACATCATAAAGCTAGAGCAGGATGTCATCTGACATGAGGGACAATCAGTTGCCTAGCAAGTACTAAGATACATTTATCATGGTATTGAACTGGGTTGCAGGGTAAACAGGGCGCCCAGCTGAAGACCTAGATGGTGAGATGAATGAAACTGGCGCATTATTTGAGACTTGTGCATCTGTTTGAAGGTGCAGTTAATCACAATGTTCTCGACTTCTCTATAGCTTAACTGATAAGGATGTACTAAGATGAAGATGTTAAGATGTTGTTTATAGTTTTTATTATTCCCACTAACAGTAGCGTAAACCTTCCTCCCTCAACTTATCAGATCACTCAATTGCTATTGGCGTATCATAACCTATATGAATTGCACTGAGAAGGGGATGCCATCACTTGGCTGGCAATCACATCTTTTTATCTAGGTCCTGATGTAGGTGCTAGTGTTGTTTAGAGAGTGGTAGCAAATGAGGCATAGGATTGATGTAATGTAATGTGTATACTTGTAAAGCGCACTGTTGCCAGCCGGCGTCCTGGCGCTGTATACCGCTGGGGAACCAGTCCTGGCTTTCCCTGTGGGATGGTCCCTGCTGGGAATCCCCATGGTGGAGCCAGGCATCCCCGGCGTTGAGGGGGCCGTTGTGGAGATTAGGCAAGCTAATGCCCAGAGTTGCAGAGTGGGACCCCTGGTTAGAGTAGGCACTGACGTGAGAATTATCGAGTCCGCTGACCCTGGTCCATGACCCTGCCGCGTCGGGAATCGAACCCTGGTCCTGGGCCGACTTCTGCTTTTGGATCTGCCGCCTCTAACCAGTGAGCCATTGAGAGATGTACCCCAGGCTGAACATGAAAACTGAGAAAACATGAAAACTGAGATTCTAATTTTTAGTAGGGTGTGGATTTTCACAATATCCATAGTACTGATTATCAAGCCTTAGAAAATCTGTTTTTTATTGCTGTGCATTCGTTTGAAAATATTCAAGTTCTAATGCACTAACAGTGGACTTTTCCATCTGCAGAATATACTGAATGACCAGAGATGGCAGTGCTGCGGAAGAGAATTTGTCTGCATTGCTGAGACCCAAAAAAAAAAAACAAGAAGCCATTTCTCAGCACTCTGCCTTCCTTCATCAATTTAAATGGTAAGTCAAACTAGAGTTAGTGGGGTCTTGGCATGATTATCTTTGTCAAGACTCTACCAAAATGGATGACGTTACGGTGATCATCATATTTAATCAGACTTTGTCTCCGAAGCTGAGAAAGCCTGCGTTAGATACCTGTGCTAACAATGTGTCATCAGAGGACATTACTGTCTTTAAGGCTGGAAAGAGTTTCCTTAATTTGGAGCCATGGCCTTACTTTCTCAAGGAGTGAAGCTCATTTGACCTGTTTCCCTGCACTCTGTGTGTGGGTCTCTGATACTCCAGATGGATAGCTGTTTAGGATACTCGGCGGTCTTGCAACTCCATCCAATTTTCAAAAGGAGCCCAATGCTTTCCCAGTATACTGCCTAGCTGCCTTGCAGTCCTAATTACATATAGTTACCTAGTGCATAATTGCTGATGTCTCCTCCTCCTGTGTTACCTCGTCACCGAGGGCGATTGGTCACGTGCTGTCCTGACATCATAAAGCTAGAGCAGGATGTCATCTGACATGAGGGACAATCAGTTGCCTAGCAAGCACTAAGATACATTTATCGTGCTATTGAACTGGGTTGCAGGGTAAACAGGGCGCCCAGCTGAAGACCTAGATGTGAGATGAATGAAACTGGCGCATTATTTGAGACTTGTGCATCTGTTTGAAGGTGCAGTTAATCACAATGTTCTCGACTTCTCTATAGCTTAACTGATAAGGATGTACTAAGATGAAGATGTTAAGATGTTGTTTATAGTTTTTATTATTCCCACTAACAGTAGCGTAAACCTTCCTCCCTCAACTTATCAGATCACTCAATTGCTATTGGTGTATCATAACCTATAAGAATTGCACTGAGAAGGGGATGCCATCACTTGGCTGGCAATCACATCTTTTTATCTAGGTCCTGATGTAGGTGCTAGTGTTGTGTAGAGAGTGGTAGCAAATGAGGCATAGGATTGATGTAATGTAATGTGTATACTTGTAAAGCGCACTGTTGCCAGCCGGCATCTTGGCGCTGTATACCGCTGGGGAACCAGTCCTGGCTTTCCCTGTGGGATGGTCCCTGCTGGGAATCCCCATGGTGGAGCCAGGCATCCCCGGCGTTGAGGGGGCCGTTGTGGAGATTAGGCAAGCTAATGCCCAGAGTTGCAGAGTGGGACCCCTGGTTAGAGTAGGCACTGACGTGAGAATTATCGAGTCCGCTGACCCTGGTCCATGACCCTGCCGCGTCGGGAATCGAACCCTGGTCCTGGGCCGACTTCTGCTTTTGGATCTGCCGCCTCTAACTAGTGAGCCATTGAGAGATGTACCCCAGGCTGAACATGAAAACTGAGAAAACATGAAAACTGAGATTCTAATTTTTAGTAGGGTGTGGATTTTCACAATATCCATAGTACTGATTATCAAGCCTTAGAAAATCTGTTTTTTATTGCTGTGCATTCGTTTGAAAATATTCAAGTTCTAATGCACTAACAGTGGACTTTTCCATCTGCAGAATATACTGAATGACCAGAGATGGCAGTGCTGCGGAAGAGAATTTGTCTGCATTGCTGAGACCAAAAAAAAACCCAAGAAGCCATTTCTCAGCACTCTGCCTTCCTTCATCAATTTAAATGGTAAGTCAAACTCGAGTTAGTGGGGTCTTGGCATGATTATCTTTGTCAAGACTCTACCAAAATGGATGACGTTACGGTGATCATCATATTTTATCAGACTTTGTCTCCGAAGCTGAGAAAGCCTGCGTTAGATACCTGTGCTAACAATGTGTCATCAGAGGACATTACTGTCTTTAAGGCTGGAAAGAGTTTCCTTAATTTGGAGCGATGGCCTTACTTTCTCAAGGAGTGAAGCTCATTTGACCTGTTTCCCTGCACTCTGTGTGTGGGTCTCTGATACTCCAGATGGATAGCTGTTTAGGATACTCGGCGGTCTTGCAACTCCATCCAATTTTCAAAAGGATCCCAATGCTTTCCCAGTATACTGCCTAGCTGCCTTGCAGTCCTAATTACATATAGTTACCTAGTGCATAATTGCTGATGTCTCCTTCTGTGTTTCCTCGTCACCCAGGGCGATTGGTCACGTGCTGTCCTGACATCATAAAGCTAGAGCAGGATGTCATCTGACATGAGGGACAATCAGTTGCCTAGCAAGCACTAAGATACATTTATTGTGGTATTGAACTGGGTTGCAGGGTAAACAGGGTGTCCAGCTGAAGACCTAGATGGTGAGATGAATGAAACTGGCGCATTATTTGAGACTTGTGCATCTGTTTGAAGGTGCAGTTAATCACAATGTTCTCGACTTCTCTATAGCTTAACTGATAAGGATGTACTAAGATGAAGATGTTAAGATGTTGTTTATAGTTTTTATTATTCCCACTAACAGTAGCGTAAACCTTCCTCCCTCAACTTATCAGATCACTCAATTGCTATTGGCGTATCATAACCTATAAGAATTGCACTGAGAAGGGGATGCCATCACTTGGCTGGCAATCACATCTTTTTATCTAGGTCCTGATGTAGGTGCTAGTGTTGTTTAGAGAGTGGTAGCAAATGAGGCATAGGATTGATGTAATGTAATGTGTATACTTGTAAAGCGCACTGTTGCCAGCCGGCGTCCTGGCGCTGTATACCGCTGGGGAACCAGTCCTGGCTTTCCCTGTGGGATGGTCCCTGCTGGGAATCCCCATGGTGGAGCCAGGCATCCCCGGCGTTGAGGGGGCCGTTGTGGAGATTAGGCAAGCTAATGCCCAGAGTTGCAGAGTGGGACCCCTGGTTAGAGTAGGCACTGACGTGAGAATTATCGAGTCCGCTGACCCTGGTCCATGACCCTGCCGCGTCGGGAATCGAACCCTGGTCCTGGGCCGACTTCTGCTTTTGGATCTGCCGCCTCTAACCAGTGAGCCATTGAGAGATGTACCCCAGGCTGAACATGAAAACTGAGAAAACATGAAAACTGAGATTCTAATTTTTAGTAGGGTGTGGATTTTCACAATATCCATAGTACTGATTATCAAGCCTTAGAAAATCTGGTTTTTATTGCTGTGCATTCGTTTGAAAATATTCAAGTTCTAATGCACTAACAGTGGACTTTTCCATCTGCAGAATATGCTGAATGACCAGAGATGGCAGTGCTGCGGAAGAGAATTTGTCTGCATTGCTGAGACCAAAAAAAAACCCTGAAGCCTTTTCTCAGCACTCTGCCTTCCTTCATCAATTTAAATGGTAAGTCAAACTCGAGTTAGTGGGGTCTTGGCATGATTATCTTTGTCAAGACTCTACCAAAATGGATGACGTTACGGTGATCATCATATTTTATCAGACTTTGTCTCCGAAGCTGAGAAAGCCTGCGTTAGATACCTGTGCTAACAATGTGTCATCAGAGGACATTACTGTCTTTAAGGCTGGAAAGAGTTTCCTTAATTTGGAGCGATGGCCTTACTTTCTCAAGGAGTGAAGCTCATTTAACCTGTTTCCCTGCACTCTGTGTGTGGGTCTCTGAGACTCCAGATGGATAGCTGTTTAGGATACTCGACGGTCTTGCAACTCCATCCAATTTTCAAAAGGAGCCCAATGCTTTCCCAGTATACTGCCTAGCTGCCTTGCAGTCCTAATTACATATAGTTACCTAGTTCATAATTGCTGATTTCTCCTCCTCCTGTGTTTCCTCGTCACCCAGGGCGATTGGTCACGTGCTGTCCTGACATCATAAAGCTAGAGCAGGATGTCATCTGACATGAGGGACAATCAGTTGCCTAGCAAGCACTAAGATACATTTATCATGGTATTGAACTGGGTTGCAGGGTAAACAGGGCGCCCAGCTGAAGACCTAGATGGTGAGATGAATGAAACTGGCGCATTATTTGAGACTTGTGCATCTGTTTGAAGGTGCAGTTAATCACAATGTTCTCGACTTCTCTGTAGCTTAACTGATAAGGATGTACTAAGATGAAGATGTTAAGATGTTGTTTATAGTTTTTATTATTCCCACTAACAGTAGCGTAAACCTTCCTCCCTCAACTTATCAGATCACTCAATTGCTATTGGCGTATCATAACCTATAAGAATTGCACTGAGAAGGGGATGCCATCACTTGGCTGGCAATCACATCTTTTTATCTAGATCCTGATGTAGGTGCTAGTGTTGTTTAGAGAGTGGTAGCAAATGAGGCATAGGATTGATGTAATGTAATGTGTATACTTGTAAAGCGCACTGTTGCCAGCCGGCGTCCTGGCGCTGTATACCGCTGGGGAACCAGTCCTGGCTTTCCCTGTGGGATGGTCCCTGCTGGGAATCCCCAAGGTGGAGCCAGGCATCCCCGGCGTTGAGGGGGCCGTTGTGGAGATTAGGCAAGCTAATGCCCAGAGTTGCAGAGTGGGACCCCTGGTTAGAGTAGGCACTGACGTGAGAATTATCGAGTCCGCTGACCCTGGTCCATGACCCTGCTGCGTCGGGAATCAAACCCTGGTCCCGGGCCGACTTCTGCTTTTGGGTCTGCCGCCTCTAACCAGTGAGCCATTGAGAGATGTACCCCAGTCGGAACATGAAAACTGAGAAAACATGAAAACTGAGATTCTAATTTTTAGTAGGGTGTGGATTTTCACAATATCCATAGTACTGATTATCAAGCCTTAGAAAATCTGTTTTTTATTGCTGTGCATTCGTTTGAAAATATTCAAGTTCTAATGCACTAACAGTGGACTTTTCCATCTGCAGAATATACTGAATGACCAGAGATGGCAGTGCTGCGGAAGAGAATTTGTCTGCATTGCTGAGACCAAAAAAAAAAACAAGAAGCCATTTCCCAGCACTCTGCCTTCCTTCATCAATTTAAATGGTAAGTCAAACTCGAGTTAGTGGGGTCTTGGCATGATTATCTTTGTCAAGACTGTACCAAAATGGATGATGTTACGGTCATCATCATATTTTATCAGACTTTGTCTCCGAAGCTGAGAAAGCCTGCGTTAGATACCTGTGCTAACAATGTGTCATCAGAGGACATTACTGTCTTTAAGGCTGGAAAGAGTTTCCTTAATTTGGAGCGATGGCCTTACTTTCTCAAGGAGTGAAGCTCATTTGACCTGTTTCCCTGCACTTTGTGTGTGGGTCTCTGATACTCCAGATGGATAGCTGTTTAGGATACTCGGCGGTCTTGCAACTCCATCCAATTTTCAAAAGGAGCCCAATGCTTTCCCAGTATACTGCCTAGCTGCCTTGCAGTCCTAATTACATATAGTTACCTAGTGCATAATTGCTGATTTCTCCTCCTCCTGTGTTTCCTCGTCACCCAGGGCGATTGGTCACGTGCTGTCCTGACATCATAAAGCTAGAGCAGGATGTCATCTGACATGAGGGACAATCAGTTGCCTAGCAAGCACTAAGATACATTTATCATGGTATTGAACTGGGTTGCAGGGTAAACAGGGCGCCCAGCTGAAGACCTAGATGGTGAGATGAATGAAACTGGCGCATTATTTGAGACTTGTGCATCTGTTTGAAGGTGCAGTTAATCACAAAGTTCTCGACTTCTCTATAGCTTAACTGATAAGGATGTACTAAGATGAAGATGTTAAGATGTTGCTTATAGTTTTTATTATTCCCACTAACAGTAGCGTAAACCTTCCTCCCTCAACTTATCAGATCACTCAATTGCTATTGGCCTATCATAACCTATAACAATTGCACTGAGAAGGGGATGCCGTCACTGGGCTGGCAATCACATCTTTTTATCTAGGTCCTGATGTAGGTGCTAGTGTTGTGTAGAGAGTGGTAGCAAATGAGGCATAGGATTGATGTAATGTAATGTGTATACTTGTAAAGCGCACTGTTGCCAGCCGGCGTCCTGGCGCTGTATACCGCTGGGGAACCAGTCCTGGCTTTCCCTGTGGGATGGTCCCTGCTGGGAATCCCCAAGGTTGAGCCAGGCATCCCCGGCGTTGAGGGGTCCGTTGTGGAGATTAGGCAAGCTAATGCCTAGAGTTGCAGAGTGGGACCCCTGGTTAGAGTAGGCACTGACGTGAGAATTATCGAGTCCGCTGACCCTGGTCCATGACCCTGCCGCGTCGGGAATCGAACCCTGCTCCTGGGCCGACTTCTGCTTTTGGGTCTGCCGCCTCTAACCAGTGAGCCATTGAGAGATGTACCCCAGGCTGAACATGTAAACTGAGAAAACATGAAAACTGAGATTCTAATTTTTAGTAGGGTGTGGATTTTCACAATATCCATAGTACTGATTATCAAGCCTTAGAAAATCTGTTTTTTATTACTGTGCATTCGTTTGAAAATATTCAAGTTCTAATGCACTAACAGTGGACCTTTCCATCTGCAGAATATACTGAATGACCAGAGATGGCAGTGCTGCGGAAGAGAATTTGTCTGCATTGCTGAGACCAAAAAAAAAAACCATGAAGCCTTTTCTCAGCACTCTGCCTTCCTTCATCAATTTAAATGGTAAGTCAAACTCGAGTTAGTGGGGTCTTGGCATGATTATCTTTGTCAAGACTCTACCAAAATGGATGACCTTACGGTGATCATCATATTTTATCAGACTTTGTCTCCGAAGCTGAGAAAGCCTGCGTTAGATACCTGTGCTAACAATGTGTCATCAGAGGACATTACTGTCTTTAAGGCTGGAAAGAGTTTCCTTAATTTGGAGCCATGGCCTTACTTTCTCAAGGAGTGAAGCTCATTTGACCTGTTTCCCTGCACTCTGTGTGTGGGTCTCTGATACTCCAGATGGATAGCTGTTTAGGATACTCGGCGGTCTTGCAACTCCATCCAATTTTCAAAAGGAGCCCAATGCTTTCCCAGTATACTGCCTAGCTGCCTTGCAGTGCTAATTACATATAGTTACCTAGTGCATAATTGCTGATGTCTCCTCCTCCTGTGTTTCCTTGTCACCGAGGGCGTTTGGTCACATGCTGTCCTGACATCATAAAGCTAGAGCAGGATGTCATCTGACATGAGGGACAATCAGTTGCCTAGCAAGCACTAAGATACATTTATCATGGTATTGAACTGGGTTGCAGGGTAAACAGGGCGCCCAGCTGAAGACCTAGATGGTGAGATGAATGAAACTGGCGCATTATTTGAGACTTGTGCATCTGTTTGAAGGTGCAGTTAATCACAATGTTCTCGACTTCTCTATAGCTTAACTGATAAGGATGTACTAAGATGAAGATGTTAAGATGTTGTTTATAGTTTTTATTATTCCCACTAACAGTAGCGTAAACCTTCCTCCCTCAACTTATCAGATCACTCAATTGCTATTGGCGTATCATAACCTATAAGAATTGCACTGAGAAGGGGATGCCATCACTTGGCTGGCAATCACATCTTTTTATCTAGGTCCTGATGTAGGTGCTAGTGTTGTGTAGAGAGTGGTAGCAAATGAGGCATAGGATTGATGTAATGTAATGTGTATACTTGTAAAGCGCACTGTTGCCAGCCGGCATCCTGGCGCTGTATACCGCTGGGGAACCAGTCCTGGCTTTCCCTGTGGGATGGTCCCTGCTGGGAATCCCCAAGGTGGAGCCAGGCATCCCCGGCGTTGAGGGGGCCGTTGTGGAGATTAGGCAAGCTAATGCCCAGAGTTGCAGAGTGGGACCCCTGGTTAGAGTAGGCACCCACGTGAGAATTATCGAGTCCGCTGACCCTGGTCCATGACCCTGCCGCGTCGGGAATCGAACCCTGGTCCTGGGCCGACTTCTGCTTTTGGGTCTGCCGCCTCTAACCAGTGAGCCATTAAGAGATGTACCCCAGGCTGAACATGAAAACATGAAAACTGAGATTCTAATTTTTAGTAGGGTGTGGATTTTCACAATATCCATAGTACTGATTATCAAGCCTTAGAAAATCTGTTTTTTATTGCTGTGCATTCGTTTGAAAATATTCAAGTTCTAATGCACTAACAGTGGACTTTTCCATCTGCAGAATATACTGAATGACCAGAGATGGCAGTGCTGCGGAAGAGAATTTGTCTGCATTGCTGAGACCAAAAAAAAACCCAAGAAGCCATTTCTCAGCACTCTGCCTTCCTTCATCAATTTAAATGGTAAGTCAAACTCGAGTTAGTGGGGTCTTGGCATGATTATCTTTGTCAAGACTGTACCAAAATGGATGATGTTACGGTCATCATCATATTTTATCAGACTTTGTCTCCGAAGCTGAGAAAGCCTGCGTTAGATACCTGTGCTAACAATGTGTCATCAGAGGACATTACTGTCTTTAAGGCTGGAAAGAGTTTCCTTAATTTGGAGCGATGGCCTTACTTTCTCAAGGAGTGAAGCTCATTTGACCTGTTTCCCTGCACTTTGTGTGTGGGTCTCTGATACTCCAGATGGATAGCTGTTTAGGATACTCGGCGGTCTTGCAACTCCATCCAATTTTCAAAAGGAGCCCAATGCTTTCCCAGTATACTGCCTAGCTGCCTTGCAGTCCTAATTACATATAGTTACCTAGTGCATAATTGCTGATTTCTCCTCCTCCTGTGTTTCCTCGTCACCCAGGGCGATTGGTCACGTGCTGTCCTGACATCATAAAGCTAGAGCAGGATGTCATCTGACATGAGGGACAATCAGTTGCCTAGCAAGCACTAAGATACATTTATCATGGTATTGAACTGGGTTGCAGGGTAAACAGGGCGCCCAGCTGAAGACCTAGATGGTGAGATGAATGAAACTGGCGCATTATTTGAGACTTGTGCATCTGTTTGAAGGTGCAGTTAATCACAATGTTCTCGACTTCTCTGTAGCTTAACTGATAAGGATGTACTAAGATGAAGATGTTAAGATGTTGTTTATAGTTTTTATTATTCCCACTAACAGTAGCGTAAACCTTCCTCCCTCAACTTATCAGATCACTCAATTGCTATTGGCGTATCATAACCTATAAGAATTGCACTGAGAAGGGGATGCCATCACTTGGCTGGCAATCACATCTTTTTATCTAGATCCTGATGTAGGTGCTAGTGTTGTTTAGAGAGTGGTAGCAAATGAGGCATAGGATTGATGTAATGTAATGTGTATACTTGTAAAGCGCACTGTTGCCAGCCGGCGTCCTGGCGCTGTATACCGCTGGGGAACCAGTCCTGGCTTTCCCTGTGGGATGGTCCCTGCTGGGAATCCCCAAGGTGGAGCCAGGCATCCCCGGCGTTGAGGGGGCCGTTGTGGAGATTAGGCAAGCTAATGCCCAGAGTTGCAGAGTGGGACCCCTGGTTAGAGTAGGCACTGACGTGAGAATTATCGAGTCCGCTGACCCTGGTCCATGACCCTGCTGCGTCGGGAATCAAACCCTGGTCCCGGGCCGACTTCTGCTTTTGGGTCTGCCGCCTCTAACCAGTGAGCCATTGAGAGATGTACCCCAGTCGGAACATGAAAACTGAGAAAACATGAAAACTGAGATTCTAATTTTTAGTAGGGTGTGGATTTTCACAATATCCATAGTACTGATTATCAAGCCTTAGAAAATCTGTTTTTTATTGCTGTGCATTCGTTTGAAAATATTCAAGTTCTAATGCACTAACAGTGGACTTTTCCATCTGCAGAATATACTGAATGACCAGAGATGGCAGTGCTGCGGAAGAGAATTTGTCTGCATTGCTGAGACCAAAAAAAAAAACAAGAAGCCATTTCCCAGCACTCTGCCTTCCTTCATCAATTTAAATGGTAAGTCAAACTCGAGTTAGTGGGGTCTTGGCATGATTATCTTTGTCAAGACTGTACCAAAATGGATGATGTTACGGTCATCATCATATTTTATCAGACTTTGTCTCCGAAGCTGAGAAAGCCTGCGTTAGATACCTGTGCTAACAATGTGTCATCAGAGGACATTACTGTCTTTAAGGCTGGAAAGAGTTTCCTTAATTTGGAGCGATGGCCTTACTTTCTCAAGGAGTGAAGCTCATTTGACCTGTTTCCCTGCACTTTGTGTGTGGGTCTCTGATACTCCAGATGGATAGCTGTTTAGGATACTCGGCGGTCTTGCAACTCCATCCAATTTTCAAAAGGAGCCCAATGCTTTCCCAGTATACTGCCTAGCTGCCTTGCAGTCCTAATTACATATAGTTACCTAGTGCATAATTGCTGATTTCTCCTCCTCCTGTGTTTCCTCGTCACCCAGGGCGATTGGTCACGTGCTGTCCTGACATCATAAAGCTAGAGCAGGATGTCATCTGACATGAGGGACAATCAGTTGCCTAGCAAGCACTAAGATACATTTATCATGGTATTGAACTGGGTTGCAGGGTAAACAGGGCGCCCAGCTGAAGACCTAGATGGTGAGATGAATGAAACTGGCGCATTATTTGAGACTTGTGCATCTGTTTGAAGGTGCAGTTAATCACAAAGTTCTCGACTTCTCTATAGCTTAACTGATAAGGATGTACTAAGATGAAGATGTTAAGATGTTGCTTATAGTTTTTATTATTCCCACTAACAGTAGCGTAAACCTTCCTCCCTCAACTTATCAGATCACTCAATTGCTATTGGCCTATCATAACCTATAACAATTGCACTGAGAAGGGGATGCCGTCACTGGGCTGGCAATCACATCTTTTTATCTAGGTCCTGATGTAGGTGCTAGTGTTGTGTAGAGAGTGGTAGCAAATGAGGCATAGGATTGATGTAATGTAATGTGTATACTTGTAAAGCGCACTGTTGCCAGCCGGCGTCCTGGCGCTGTATACCGCTGGGGAACCAGTCCTGGCTTTCCCTGTGGGATGGTCCCTGCTGGGAATCCCCAAGGTTGAGCCAGGCATCCCCGGCGTTGAGGGGTCCGTTGTGGAGATTAGGCAAGCTAATGCCTAGAGTTGCAGAGTGGGACCCCTGGTTAGAGTAGGCACTGACGTGAGAATTATCGAGTCCGCTGACCCTGGTCCATGACCCTGCCGCGTCGGGAATCGAACCCTGCTCCTGGGCCGACTTCTGCTTTTGGGTCTGCCGCCTCTAACCAGTGAGCCATTGAGAGATGTACCCCAGGCTGAACATGTAAACTGAGAAAACATGAAAACTGAGATTCTAATTTTTAGTAGGGTGTGGATTTTCACAATATCCATAGTACTGATTATCAAGCCTTAGAAAATCTGTTTTTTATTACTGTGCATTCGTTTGAAAATATTCAAGTTCTAATGCACTAACAGTGGACCTTTCCATCTGCAGAATATACTGAATGACCAGAGATGGCAGTGCTGCGGAAGAGAATTTGTCTGCATTGCTGAGACCAAAAAAAAAAACCATGAAGCCTTTTCTCAGCACTCTGCCTTCCTTCATCAATTTAAATGGTAAGTCAAACTCGAGTTAGTGGGGTCTTGGCATGATTATCTTTGTCAAGACTCTACCAAAATGGATGACCTTACGGTGATCATCATATTTTATCAGACTTTGTCTCCGAAGCTGAGAAAGCCTGCGTTAGATACCTGTGCTAACAATGTGTCATCAGAGGACATTACTGTCTTTAAGGCTGGAAAGAGTTTCCTTAATTTGGAGCCATGGCCTTACTTTCTCAAGGAGTGAAGCTCATTTGACCTGTTTCCCTGCACTCTGTGTGTGGGTCTCTGATACTCCAGATGGATAGCTGTTTAGGATACTCGGCTGTCTTGCAACTCCATCCAATTTTCAAAAGGAGCCCAATGCTTTCCCAGTATACTGCCTAGCTGCCTTGCAGTGCTAATTACATATAGTTACCTAGTGCATAATTGCTGATGTCTCCTCCTCCTGTGTTTCCTTGTCACCGAGGGCGTTTGGTCACATGCTGTCCTGACATCATAAAGCTAGAGCAGGATGTCATCTGACATGAGGGACAATCAGTTGCCTAGCAAGCACTAAGATACATTTATCATGGTATTGAACTGGGTTGCAGGGTAAACAGGGCGCCCAGCTGAAGACCTAGATGGTGAGATGAATGAAACTGGCGCATTATTTGAGACTTGTGCATCTGTTTGAAGGTGCAGTTAATCACAATGTTCTCGACTTCTCTATAGCTTAACTGATAAGGATGTACTAAGATGAAGATGTTAAGATGTTGTTTATAGTTTTTATTATTCCCACTAACAGTAGCGTAAACCTTCCTCCCTCAACTTATCAGATCACTCAATTGCTATTGGCGTATCATAACCTATAAGAATTGCACTGAGAAGGGGATGCCATCACTTGGCTGGCAATCACATCTTTTTATCTAGGTCCTGATGTAGGTGCTAGTGTTGTGTAGAGAGTGGTAGCAAATGAGGCATAGGATTGATGTAATGTAATGTGTATACTTGTAAAGCGCACTGTTGCCAGCCGGCATCCTGGCGCTGTATACCGCTGGGGAACCAGTCCTGGCTTTCCCTGTGGGATGGTCCCTGCTGGGAATCCCCAAGGTGGAGCCAGGCATCCCCGGCGTTGAGGGGGCCGTTGTGGAGATTAGGCAAGCTAATGCCCAGAGTTGCAGAGTGGGACCCCTGGTTAGAGTAGGCACCCACGTGAGAATTATCGAGTCCGCTGACCCTGGTCCATGACCCTGCCGCGTCGGGAATCGAACCCTGGTCCTGGGCCGACTTCTGCTTTTGGGTCTGCCGCCTCTAACCAGTGAGCCATTAAGAGATGTACCCCAGGCTAAACATGAAAACTGAGATTCTAATTTTTAGTAGGGTGTGGATTTTCACAATATCCATAGTACTGATTATCAAGCCTTAGAAAATCTGTTTTTTATTGCTGTGCATTCGTTTGAAAATATTCAAGTTCTAATGCACTAACAGTGGACTTTTCCATCTGCAGAATATACTGAATGACCAGAGATGGCAGTGCTGCGGAAGAGAATTTGTCTGCATTGCTGAGACCAAAAAAAAACCCAAGAAGCCATTTCTCAGCACTCTGCCTTCCTTCATCAATTTAAATGGTAAGTCAAACTCGAGTTAGTGGGGTCTTGGCATGATTATCTTTGTCAAGACTGTACCAAAATGGATGATGTTACGGTCATCATCATATTTTATCAGACTTTGTCTCCGAAGCTGAGAAAGCCTGCGTTAGATACCTGTGCTAACAATGTGTCATCAGAGGACATTACTGTCTTTAAGGCTGGAAAGAGTTTCCTTAATTTGGAGCGATGGCCTTACTTTCTCAAGGAGTGAAGCTCATTTGACCTGTTTCCCTGCACTTTGTGTGTGGGTCTCTGATACTCCAGATGGATAGCTGTTTAGGATACTCGGCGGTCTTGCAACTCCATCCAATTTTCAAAAGGAGCCCAATGCTTTCCCAGTATACTGCCTAGCTGCCTTGCAGTCCTAATTACATATAGTTACCTAGTGCATAATTGCTGATTTCTCCTCCTCCTGTGTTTCCTCGTCACCCAGGGCGATTGGTCACGTGCTGTCCTGACATCATAAAGCTAGAGCAGGATGTCATCTGACATGAGGGACAATCAGTTGCCTAGCAAGCACTAAGATACATTTATCATGGTATTGAACTGGGTTGCAGGGTAAACAGGGCGCCCAGCTGAAGACCTAGATGGTGAGATGAATGAAACTGGCGCATTATTTGAGACTTGTGCATCTGTTTGAAGGTGCAGTTAATCACAATGTTCTCGACTTCTCTGTAGCTTAACTGATAAGGATGTACTAAGATGAAGATGTTAAGATGTTGTTTATAGTTTTTATTATTCCCACTAACAGTAGCGTAAACCTTCCTCCCTCAACTTATCAGATCACTCAATTGCTATTGGCGTATCATAACCTATAAGAATTGCACTGAGAAGGGGATGCCATCACTTGGCTGGCAATCACATCTTTTTATCTAGATCCTGATGTAGGTGCTAGTGTTGTTTAGAGAGTGGTAGCAAATGAGGCATAGGATTGATGTAATGTAATGTGTATACTTGTAAAGCGCACTGTTGCCAGCCGGCGTCCTGGCGCTGTATACCGCTGGGGAACCAGTCCTGGCTTTCCCTGTGGGATGGTCCCTGCTGGGAATCCCCAAGGTGGAGCCAGGCATCCCCGGCGTTGAGGGGGCCGTTGTGGAGATTAGGCAAGCTAATGCCCAGAGTTGCAGAGTGGGACCCCTGGTTAGAGTAGGCACTGACGTGAGAATTATCGAGTCCGCTGACCCTGGTCCATGACCCTGCTGCGTCGGGAATCAAACCCTGGTCCCGGGCCGACTTCTGCTTTTGGGTCTGCCGCCTCTAACCAGTGAGCCATTGAGAGATGTACCCCAGTCGGAACATGAAAACTGAGAAAACATGAAAACTGAGATTCTAATTTTTAGTAGGGTGTGGATTTTCACAATATCCATAGTACTGATTATCAAGCCTTAGAAAATCTGTTTTTTATTGCTGTGCATTCGTTTGAAAATATTCAAGTTCTAATGCACTAACAGTGGACTTTTCCATCTGCAGAATATGCTGAATGACCAGAGATGGCAGTGCTGCGGAAGAGAATTTGTCTGCATTGCTGAGACCAAAAAAAAAAACAAGAAGCCATTTCCCAGCACTCTGCCTTCCTTCATCAATTTAAATGGTAAGTCAAACTCGAGTTAGTGGGGTCTTGGCATGATTATCTTTGTCAAGACTGTACCAAAATGGATGATGTTACGGTCATCATCATATTTTATCAGACTTTGTCTCCGAAGCTGAGAAAGCCTGCGTTAGATACCTGTGCTAACAATGTGTCATCAGAGGACATTACTGTCTTTAAGGCTGGAAAGAGTTTCCTTAATTTGGAGCGATGGCCTTACTTTCTCAAGGAGTGAAGCTCATTTGACCTGTTTCCCTGCACTTTGTGTGTGGGTCTCTGATACTCCAGATGGATAGCTGTTTAGGATACTCGGCGGTCTTGCAACTCCATCCAATTTTCAAAAGGAGCCCAATGCTTTCCCAGTATACTGCCTAGCTGCCTTGCAGTCCTAATTACATATAGTTACCTAGTGCATAATTGCTGATTTCTCCTCCTCCTGTGTTTCCTCGTCACCCAGGGCGATTGGTCACGTGCTGTCCTGACATCATAAAGCTAGAGCAGGATGTCATCTGACATGAGGGACAATCAGTTGCCTAGCAAGCACTAAGATACATTTATCATGGTATTGAACTGGGTTGCAGGGTAAACAGGGCGCCCAGCTGAAGACCTAGATGGTGAGATGAATGAAACTGGCGCATTATTTGAGACTTGTGCATCTGTTTGAAGGTGCAGTTAATCACAAAGTTCTCGACTTCTCTATAGCTTAACTGATAAGGATGTACTAAGATGAAGATGTTAAGATGTTGCTTATAGTTTTTATTATTCCCACTAACAGTAGCGTAAACCTTCCTCCCTCAACTTATCAGATCACTCAATTGCTATTGGCCTATCATAACCTATAACAATTGCACTGAGAAGGGGATGCCGTCACTGGGCTGGCAATCACATCTTTTTATCTAGGTCCTGATGTAGGTGCTAGTGTTGTGTAGAGAGTGGTAGCAAATGAGGCATAGGATTGATGTAATGTAATGTGTATACTTGTAAAGCGCACTGTTGCCAGCCGGCGTCCTGGCGCTGTATACCGCTGGGGAACCAGTCCTGGCTTTCCCTGTGGGATGGTCCCTGCTGGGAATCCCCAAGGTTGAGCCAGGCATCCCCGGCGTTGAGGGGTCCGTTGTGGAGATTAGGCAAGCTAATGCCTAGAGTTGCAGAGTGGGACCCCTGGTTAGAGTAGGCACTGACGTGAGAATTATCGAGTCCGCTGACCCTGGTCCATGACCCTGCCGCGTCGGGAATCGAACCCTGCTCCTGGGCCGACTTCTGCTTTTGGGTCTGCCGCCTCTAACCAGTGAGCCATTGAGAGATGTACCCCAGGCTGAACATGTAAACTGAGAAAACATGAAAACTGAGATTCTAATTTTTAGTAGGGTGTGGATTTTCACAATATCCATAGTACTGATTATCAAGCCTTAGAAAATCTGTTTTTTATTACTGTGCATTCGTTTGAAAATATTCAAGTTCTAATGCACTAACAGTGGACCTTTCCATCTGCAGAATATACTGAATGACCAGAGATGGCAGTGCTGCGGAAGAGAATTTGTCTGCATTGCTGAGACCAAAAAAAAAAACCATGAAGCCTTTTCTCAGCACTCTGCCTTCCTTCATCAATTTAAATGGTAAGTCAAACTCGAGTTGGTGGGGTCTTGGCATGATTATCTTTGTCAAGACTCTACCAAAATGGATGACCTTACGGTGATCATCATATTTTATCAGACTTTGTCTCCGAAGCTGAGAAAGCCTGCGTTAGATACCTGTGCTAACAATGTGTCATCAGAGGACATTACTGTCTTTAAGGCTGGAAAGAGTTTCCTTAATTTGGAGCCATGGCCTTACTTTCTCAAGGAGTGAAGCTCATTTGACCTGTTTCCCTGCACTCTGTGTGTGGGTCTCTGATACTCCAGATGGATAGCTGTTTAGGATACTCGGCGGTCTTGCAACTCCATCCAATTTTCAAAAGGAGCCCAATGCTTTCCCAGTATACTGCCTAGCTGCCTTGCAGTGCTAATTACATATAGTTACCTAGTGCATAATTGCTGATGTCTCCTCCTCCTGTGTTTCCTTGTCACCGAGGGCGTTTGGTCACATGCTGTCCTGACATCATAAAGCTAGAGCAGGATGTCATCTGACATGAGGGACAATCAGTTGCCTAGCAAGCACTAAGATACATTTATCATGGTATTGAACTGGGTTGCAGGGTAAACAGGGCGCCCAGCTGAAGACCTAGATGGTGAGATGAATGAAACTGGCGCATTATTTGAGACTTGTGCATCTGTTTGAAGGTGCAGTTAATCACAATGTTCTCGACTTCTCTATAGCTTAACTGATAAGGATGTACTAAGATGAAGATGTTAAGATGTTGTTTATAGTTTTTATTATTCCCACTAACAGTAGCGTAAACCTTCCTCCCTCAACTTATCAGATCACTCAATTGCTATTGGCGTATCATAACCTATAAGAATTGCACTGAGAAGGGGATGCCATCACTTGGCTGGCAATCACATCTTTTTATCTAGGTCCTGATGTAGGTGCTAGTGTTGTGTAGAGAGTGGTAGCAAATGAGGCATAGGATTGATGTAATGTAATGTGTATACTTGTAAAGCGCACTGTTGCCAGCCGGCATCCTGGCGCTGTATACCGCTGGGGAACCAGTCCTGGCTTTCCCTGTGGGATGGTCCCTGCTGGGAATCCCCAAGGTGGAGCCAGGCATCCCCGGCGTTGAGGGGGCCGTTGTGGAGATTAGGCAAGCTAATGCCCAGAGTTGCAGAGTGGGACCCCTGGTTAGAGTAGGCACCCACGTGAGAATTATCGAGTCCGCTGACCCTGGTCCATGACCCTGCCGCGTCGGGAATCGAACCCTGGTCCTGGGCCGACTTCTGCTTTTGGGTCTGCCGCCTCTAACCAGTGAGCCATTAAGAGATGTACCCCAGGCTGAACATGAAAACATGAAAACTGAGATTCTAATTTTTAGTAGGGTGTGGATTTTCACAATATCCATAGTACTGATTATCAAGCCTTAGAAAATCTGTTTTTTATTGCTGTGCATTCGTTTGAAAATATTCAAGTTCTAATGCACTAACAGTGGACTTTTCCATCTGCAGAATATACTGAATGACCAGAGATGGCAGTGCTGCGGAAGAGAATTTGTCTGCATTGCTGAGACCAAAAAAAAACCCAAGAAGCCATTTCTCAGCACTCTGCCTTCCTTCATCAATTTAAATGGTAAGTCAAACTCGAGTTAGTGGGGTCTTGGCATGATTATCTTTGTCAAGACTGTACCAAAATGGATGATGTTACGGTCATCATCATATTTTATCAGACTTTGTCTCCGAAGCTGAGAAAGCCTGCGTTAGATACCTGTGCTAACAATGTGTCATCAGAGGACATTACTGTCTTTAAGGCTGGAAAGAGTTTCCTTAATTTGGAGCGATGGCCTTACTTTCTCAAGGAGTGAAGCTCATTTGACCTGTTTCCCTGCACTTTGTGTGTGGGTCTCTGATACTCCAGATGGATAGCTGTTTAGGATACTCGGCGGTCTTGCAACTCCATCCAATTTTCAAAAGGAGCCCAATGCTTTCCCAGTATACTGCCTAGCTGCCTTGCAGTCCTAATTACATATAGTTACCTAGTGCATAATTGCTGATTTCTCCTCCTCCTGTGTTTCCTCGTCACCCAGGGCGATTGGTCACGTGCTGTCCTGACATCATAAAGCTAGAGCAGGATGTCATCTGACATGAGGGACAATCAGTTGCCTAGCAAGCACTAAGATACATTTATCATGGTATTGAACTGGGTTGCAGGGTAAACAGGGCGCCCAGCTGAAGACCTAGATGGTGAGATGAATGAAACTGGCGCATTATTTGAGACTTGTGCATCTGTTTGAAGGTGCAGTTAATCACAAAGTTCTCGACTTCTCTATAGCTTAACTGATAAGGATGTACTAAGATGAAGATGTTAAGATGTTGCTTATAGTTTTTATTATTCCCACTAACAGTAGCGTAAACCTTCCTCCCTCAACTTATCAGATCACTCAATTTCTATTGGCCTATCATAACCTATAACAATTGCACTGAGAAGGGGATGCCGTCACTGGGCTGGCAATCACATCTTTTTATCTAGGTCCTGATGTAGGTGCTAGTGTTGTGTAGAGAGTGGTAGCAAATGAGGCATAGGATTGATGTAATGTAATGTGTATACTTGTAAAGCGCACTGTTGCCAGCCGGCGTCCTGGCGCTGTATACCGCTGGGGAACCAGTCCTGGCTTTCCCTGTGGGATGGTCCCTGCTGGGAATCCCCAAGGTTGAGCCAGGCATCCCCGGCGTTGAGGGGTCCGTTGTGGAGATTAGGCAAGCTAATGCCTAGAGTTGCAGAGTGGGACCCCTGGTTAGAGTAGGCACTGACGTGAGAATTATCGAGTCCGCTGACCCTGGTCCATGACCCTGCCGCGTCGGGAATCGAACCCTGGTCCTGGGCCGACTTCTGCTTTTGGGTCTGCCGCCTCTAACCAGTGAGCCATTGAGAGATGTACCCCAGGCTGAACATGTAAACTGAGAAAACATGAAAACTGAGATTCTAATTTTTAGTAGGGTGTGGATTTTCACAATATCCATAGTACTGATTATCAAGCCTTAGAAAATCTGTTTTTTATTACTGTGCATTCGTTTGAAAATATTCAAGTTCTAATGCACTAACAGTGGACCTTTCCATCTGCAGAATATACTGAATGACCAGAGATGGCAGTGCTGCGGAAGAGAATTTGTCTGCATTGCTGAGACCAAAAAAAAAACCATGAAGCCTTTTCTCAGCACTCTGCCTTCCTTCATCAATTTAAATGGTAAGTCAAACTCGAGTTAGTGGGGTCTTGGCATGATTATCTTTGTCAAGACTCTACCAAAATGGATGACCTTACGGTGATCATCATATTTTATCAGACTTTGTCTCCGAAGCTGAGAAAGCCTGCGTTAGATACCTGTGCTAACAATGTGTCATCAGAGGACATTACTGTCTTTAAGGCTGGAAAGAGTTTCCTTAATTTGGAGCCATGGCCTTACTTTCTCAAGGAGTGAAGCTCATTTGACCTGTTTCCCTGCACTCTGTGTGTGGGTCTCTGATACTCCAGATGGATAGCTGTTTAGGATACTCGGCGGTCTTGCAACTCCATCCAATTTTCAAAAGGAGCCCAATGCTTTCCCAGTATACTGCCTAGCTGCCTTGCAGTGCTAATTACATATAGTTACCTAGTGCATAATTGCTGATGTCTCCTCCTCCTGTGTTTCCTTGTCACCGAGGGCGATTGGTCACATGCTGTCCTGACATCATAAAGCTAGAGCAGGATGTCATCTGACATGAGGGACAATCAGTTGCCTAGCAAGCACTAAGATACATTTATCATGGTATTGAACTGGGTTGCAGGGTAAACAGGGCGCCCAGCTGAAGACCTAGATGGTGAGATGAATGAAACTGGCGCATTATTTGAGACTTGTGCATCTGTTTGAAGGTGCAGTTAATCACAATGTTCTCGACTTCTCTATAGCTTAACTGATAAGGATGTACTAAGATGAAGATGTTAAGATGTTGTTTATAGTTTTTATTATTCCCACTAACAGTAGCGTAAACCTTCCTCCCTCAACTTATCAGATCACTCAATTGCTATTGGCGTATCATAACCTATAAGAATTGCACTGAGAAGGGGATGCCATCACTTGGCTGGCAATCACATCTTTTTATCTAGGTCCTGATGTAGGTGCTAGTGTTGTGTAGAGAGTGGTAGCAAATGAGGCATAGGATTGATGTAATGTAATGTGTATACTTGTAAAGCGCACTGTTGCCAGCCGGCGTCCTGGCGCTGTATACCGCTGGGGAACCAGTCCTGGCTTTCCCTGTGGGATGGTCCCTGCTGGGAATCCCCAAGGTGGAGCCAGGCATCCCCGGCGTTGAGGGGGCCGTTGTGGAGATTAGGCAAGCTAATGCCCAGAGTTGCAGAGTGGGACCCCTGGTTAGAGTAGGCACCCACGTGAGAATTATCGAGTCCGCTGACCCTGGTCCATGACCCTGCCGCGTCGGGAATCGAACCCTGGTCCTGGGCCGACTTCTGCTTTTGGGTCTGCCGCCTCTAACCAGTGAGCCATTAAGAGATGTACCCCAGGCTGAACATGAAAACATGAAAACTGAGATTCTAATTTTTAGTAGGGTGTGGATTTTCACAATATCCATAGTACTGATTATCAAGCCTTAGAAAATCTGTTTTTTATTGCTGTGCATTCGTTTGAAAATATTCAAGTTCTAATGCACTAACAGTGGACTTTTCCATCTGCAGAATATACTGAATGACCAGAGATGGCAGTGCTGCGGAAGAGAATTTGTCTGCATTGCTGAGACCAAAAAAAAAAAACAAGAAGCCATTTCCCAGCACTCTGCCTTCCTTCATCAATTTAAATGGTAAGTCAAACTCGAGTTAGTGGGGTCTTGGCATGATTATCTTTGTCAAGACTCTACTAAAATGGATGATGTTACGGTCATCATCATATTTTATCAGACTTTGTCTCCGAAGCTGAGAAAGCCTGCGTTAGATACCTGTGCTAACAATGTGTCATCAGAGGACATTACTGTCTTTAAGGCTGGAAAGAGTTTCCTTAATTTGGAGCGATGGCCTTACTTTCTCAAGGAGTGAAGCTCATTTGACCTGTTTCCCTGCACTTTGTGTGTGGGTCTCTGATACTCCAGATGGATAGCTGTTTAGGATACTCGGCGGTCTTGCAACTCCATCCAATTTTCAAAAGGAGCCCAATGCTTTCCCAGTATACTGCCTAGCTGCCTTGCAGTCCTAATTACATATAGTTACCTAGTGCATAATTGCTGATTTCTCCTCCTCCTGTGTTTCCTCGTCACCCAGGGCGATTGGTCACGTGCTGTCCTGACATCATAAAGCTAGAGCAGGATGTCATCTGACATGAGGGACAATCAGTTGCCTAGCAAGTACTAAGATACATTTATCATGGTATTGAACTGGGTTGCAGGGTAAACAGGGCGCCCAGCTGAAGACCTAGATGGTGAGATGAATGAAACTGGCGCATTATTTGAGACTTGTGCATCTGTTTGAAGGTGCAGTTAATCACAATGTTCTCGACTTCTCTATAGCTTAACTGATAAGGATGTACTAAGATGAAGATGTTAAGATGTTGTTTATAGTTTTTATTATTCCCACTAACAGTAGCGTAAACCTTCCTCCCTCAACTTATCAGATCACTCAATTGCTATTGGCGTATCATAACCTATATGAATTGCACTGAGAAGGGGATGCCATCACTTGGCTGGCAATCACATCTTTTTATCTAGGTCCTGATGTAGGTGCTAGTGTTGTTTAGAGAGTGGTAGCAAATGAGGCATAGGATTGATGTAATGTAATGTGTATACTTGTAAAGCGCACTGTTGCCAGCCGGCGTCCTGGCGCTGTATACCGCTGGGGAACCAGTCCTGGCTTTCCCTGTGGGATGGTCCCTGCTGGGAATCCCCATGGTGGAGCCAGGCATCCCCGGCGTTGAGGGGGCCGTTGTGGAGATTAGGCAAGCTAATGCCCAGAGTTGCAGAGTGGGACCCCTGGTTAGAGTAGGCACTGACGTGAGAATTATCGAGTCCGCTGACCCTGGTCCATGACCCTGCCGCGTCGGGAATCGAACCCTGGTCCTGGGCCGACTTCTGCTTTTGGATCTGCCGCCTCTAACCAGTGAGCCATTGAGAGATGTACCCCAGGCTGAACATGAAAACTGAGAAAACATGAAAACTGAGATTCTAATTTTTAGTAGGGTGTGGATTTTCACAATATCCATAGTACTGATTATCAAGCCTTAGAAAATCTGTTTTTTATTGCTGTGCATTCGTTTGAAAATATTCAAGTTCTAATGCACTAACAGTGGACTTTTCCATCTGCAGAATATACTGAATGACCAGAGATGGCAGTGCTGCGGAAGAGAATTTGTCTGCATTGCTGAGACCCAAAAAAAAAAAACAAGAAGCCATTTCTCAGCACTCTGCCTTCCTTCATCAATTTAAATGGTAAGTCAAACTAGAGTTAGTGGGGTCTTGGCATGATTATCTTTGTCAAGACTCTACCAAAATGGATGACGTTACGGTGATCATCATATTTAATCAGACTTTGTCTCCGAAGCTGAGAAAGCCTGCGTTAGATACCTGTGCTAACAATGTGTCATCAGAGGACATTACTGTCTTTAAGGCTGGAAAGAGTTTCCTTAATTTGGAGCCATGGCCTTACTTTCTCAAGGAGTGAAGCTCATTTGACCTGTTTCCCTGCACTCTGTGTGTGGGTCTCTGATACTCCAGATGGATAGCTGTTTAGGATACTCGGCGGTCTTGCAACTCCATCCAATTTTCAAAAGGAGCCCAATGCTTTCCCAGTATACTGCCTAGCTGCCTTGCAGTCCTAATTACATATAGTTACCTAGTGCATAATTGCTGATGTCTCCTCCTCCTGTGTTACCTCGTCACCGAGGGCGATTGGTCACGTGCTGTCCTGACATCATAAAGCTAGAGCAGGATGTCATCTGACATGAGGGACAATCAGTTGCCTAGCAAGCACTAAGATACATTTATCGTGCTATTGAACTGGGTTGCAGGGTAAACAGGGCGCCCAGCTGAAGACCTAGATGTGAGATGAATGAAACTGGCGCATTATTTGAGACTTGTGCATCTGTTTGAAGGTGCAGTTAATCACAATGTTCTCGACTTCTCTATAGCTTAACTGATAAGGATGTACTAAGATGAAGATGTTAAGATGTTGTTTATAGTTTTTATTATTCCCACTAACAGTAGCGTAAACCTTCCTCCCTCAACTTATCAGATCACTCAATTGCTATTGGTGTATCATAACCTATAAGAATTGCACTGAGAAGGGGATGCCATCACTTGGCTGGCAATCACATCTTTTTATCTAGGTCCTGATGTAGGTGCTAGTGTTGTGTAGAGAGTGGTAGCAAATGAGGCATAGGATTGATGTAATGTAATGTGTATACTTGTAAAGCGCACTGTTGCCAGCCGGCATCTTGGCGCTGTATACCGCTGGGGAACCAGTCCTGGCTTTCCCTGTGGGATGGTCCCTGCTGGGAATCCCCATGGTGGAGCCAGGCATCCCCGGCGTTGAGGGGGCCGTTGTGGAGATTAGGCAAGCTAATGCCCAGAGTTGCAGAGTGGGACCCCTGGTTAGAGTAGGCACTGACGTGAGAATTATCGAGTCCGCTGACCCTGGTCCATGACCCTGCCGCGTCGGGAATCGAACCCTGGTCCTGGGCCGACTTCTGCTTTTGGATCTGCCGCCTCTAACTAGTGAGCCATTGAGAGATGTACCCCAGGCTGAACATGAAAACTGAGAAAACATGAAAACTGAGATTCTAATTTTTAGTAGGGTGTGGATTTTCACAATATCCATAGTACTGATTATCAAGCCTTAGAAAATCTGTTTTTTATTGCTGTGCATTCGTTTGAAAATATTCAAGTTCTAATGCACTAACAGTGGACTTTTCCATCTGCAGAATATACTGAATGACCAGAGATGGCAGTGCTGCGGAAGAGAATTTGTCTGCATTGCTGAGACCAAAAAAAAACCCAAGAAGCCATTTCTCAGCACTCTGCCTTCCTTCATCAATTTAAATGGTAAGTCAAACTCGAGTTAGTGGGGTCTTGGCATGATTATCTTTGTCAAGACTCTACCAAAATGGATGACGTTACGGTGATCATCATATTTTATCAGACTTTGTCTCCGAAGCTGAGAAAGCCTGCGTTAGATACCTGTGCTAACAATGTGTCATCAGAGGACATTACTGTCTTTAAGGCTGGAAAGAGTTTCCTTAATTTGGAGCGATGGCCTTACTTTCTCAAGGAGTGAAGCTCATTTGACCTGTTTCCCTGCACTCTGTGTGTGGGTCTCTGATACTCCAGATGGATAGCTGTTTAGGATACTCGGCGGTCTTGCAACTCCATCCAATTTTCAAAAGGATCCCAATGCTTTCCCAGTATACTGCCTAGCTGCCTTGCAGTCCTAATTACATATAGTTACCTAGTGCATAATTGCTGATGTCTCCTCCTCCTGTGTTTCCTCGTCACCCAGGGCGATTGGTCACGTGCTGTCCTGACATCATAAAGCTAGAGCAGGATGTCATCTGACATGAGGGACAATCAGTTGCCTAGCAAGCACTAAGATACATTTATCATGGTATTGAACTGGGTTGCAGGGTAAACAGGGCGCCCAGCTGAAGACCTAGATGTGAGATGAATGAAACTGGCGCATTATTTGAGACTTGTGCATCTGTTTGAAGGTGCAGTTAATCACAATGTTCTCGACTTCTCTATAGCTTAACTGATAAGGATGTACTAAGATGAAGATGTTAAGATGTTGTTTATAGTTTTTATTATTCCCACTAACAGTAGCGTAAACCTTCCTCCCTCAACTTATCAGATCACTCAATTGCTATTGGTGTATCATAACCTATAAGAATTGCACTGAGAAGGGGATGCCATCACTTGGCTGGCAATCACATCTTTTTATTTAGGTCCTGATGTAGGTGCTAGTGTTGTGTAGAGAGTGGTAGCAAATGAGGCATAGGATTGATGTAATGTAATGTGTATACTTGTAAAGCGCACTGTTGCCAGCCGGCATCTTGGCGCTGTATACCGCTGGGGAACCAGTCCTGGCTTTCCCTGTGGGATGGTCCCTGCTGGGAATCCCCATGGTGGAGCCAGGCATCCCCGGCGTTGAGGGGGCCGTTGTGGAGATTAGGCAAGCTAATGCCCAGAGTTGCAGAGTGGGACCCCTGGTTAGAGTAGGCACTGACGTGAGAATTATCGAGTCCGCTGACCCTGGTCCATGACCCTGCCGCGTCGGGAATCGAACCCTGGTCCTGGGCCGACTTCTGCTTTTGGATCTGCCGCCTCTAACTAGTGAGCCATTGAGAGATGTACCCCAGGCTGAACATGAAAACTGAGAAAACATGAAAACTGAGATTCTAATTTTTAGTAGGGTGTGGATTTTCACAATATCCATAGTACTGATTATCAAGCCTTAGAAAATCTGTTTTTTATTGCTGTGCATTCGTTTGAAAATATTCAAGTTCTAATGCACTAACAGTGGACTTTTCCATCTGCAGAATATACTGAATGACCAGAGATGGCAGTGCTGCGGAAGAGAATTTGTCTGCATTGCTGAGACCAAAAAAAAAACCAAGAAGCCATTTCTCAGCACTCTGCCTTCCTTCATCAATTTAAATGGTAAGTCAAACTCGAGTTAGTGGGGTCTTGGCATGATTATCTTTGTCAAGACTCTACCAAAATGGATGACGTTACGGTGATCATCATATTTTATCAGACTTTGTCTCCGAAGCTGAGAAAGCCTGCGTTAGATACCTGTGCTAACAATGTGTCATCAGAGGACATTACTGTCTTTAAGGCTGGAAAGAGTTTCCTTAATTTGGAGCGATGGCCTTACTTTCTCAAGGAGTGAAGCTCATTTGACCTGTTTCCCTGCACTCTGTGTGTGGGTCTCTGATACTCCAGATGGATAGCTGTTTAGGATACTCGGCGGTCTTGCAACTCCATCCAATTTTCAAAAGGATCCCAATGCTTTCCCAGTATACTGCCTAGCTGCCTTGCAGTCCTAATTACATATAGTTACCTAGTGCATAATTGCTGATGTCTCCTCCTCCTGTGTTTCCTCGTCACCCAGGGCGATTGGTCACGTGCTGTCCTGACATCATAAAGCTAGAGCAGGATGTCATCTGACATGAGGGACAATCAGTTGCCTAGCAAGCACTAAGATACATTTATTGTGGTATTGAACTGGGTTGCAGGGTAAACAGGGTGTCCAGCTGAAGACCTAGATGGTGAGATGAATGAAACTGGCGCATTATTTGAGACTTGTGCATCTGTTTGAAGGTGCAGTTAATCACAATGTTCTCGACTTCTCTATAGCTTAACTGATAAGGATGTACTAAGATGAAGATGTTAAGATGTTGTTTATAGTTTTTATTATTCCCACTAACAGTAGCGTAAACCTTCCTCCCTCAACTTATCAGATCACTCAATTGCTATTGGCGTATCATAACCTATAAGAATTGCACTGAGAAGGGGATGCCATCACTTGGCTGGCAATCACATCTTTTTATCTAGGTCCTGATGTAGGTGCTAGTGTTGTTTAGAGAGTGGTAGCAAATGAGGCACAGGATTGATGTAATGTGTATACTTGTAAAGCGCACTGTTGCCAGCCGGCGTCCTGGCGCTGTATACCGCTGGGGAACCAGTCCTGGCTTTCCCTGTGGGATGGTCCCTGCTGGGAATCCCCAAGGTGGAGCCAGGCATCCCCGGCGTTGAGGGGGCCGTTGTGGAGATTAGGCAAGCTAATGCCCAGAGTTACAGAGTGGGAACCCTGGTTAAAGTAGGCACTGACGTGAGAATTATCGAGTCCGCTGACCCTGGTCCATGACCCTGCCGCGTCGGGAATCAAACCCTGGTCCCGGGCCGACTTCTGCTTTTGGGTCTGCCGCCTCTAACCAGTGAGCCATTGAGAGATGTACCCCAGTCGGAACATGAAAACTGAGAAAACATGAAAACTGAGATTCTAATTTTTAGTAGGGTGTGGATTTTCACAATATCCATAGTACTGATTATCAAGCCTTAGAAAATCTGTTTTTTATTGCTGTGCATTCGTTTGAAAATATTCAAGTTCTAATGCACTAACAGTGGACTTTTCCATCTGCAGAATATACTGAATGACCAGAGATGGCAGTGCTGCGGAAGAGAATTTGTCTGCATTGCTGAGACCAAAAAAAAAAAACCAAGAAGCCATTTCTCAGCACTCTGCCTTCCTTCATCAATTTAAATGGTAAGTCAAACTCGAGTTAGTGGGGTCTTGGCATGATTATCTTTGTCAAGACTCTACCAAAATGGATGACGTTACGGTGATCATCATATTTTATCAGACTTTGTCTCCGAAGCTGAGAAAGCCTGCGTTAGATACCTGTGCTAACAATGTGTCATCAGAGGACATTACTGTCTTTAAGGCTGGAAAGAGTTTCCTTAATTTGGAGCGATGGCCTTACTTTCTCAAGGAGTGAAGCTCATTTGACCTGTTTCCCTGCACTCTGTGTGTGGGTCTCTGATACTCCAGATGGATAGCTGTTTAGGATACTCGGCGGTCTTGCAACTCCATCCAATTTTCAAAAGGATCCCAATGCTTTCCCAGTATACTGCCTAGCTGCCTTGCAGTCCTAATTACATATAGTTACCTAGTGCATAATTGCTGATGTCTCCTCCTCCTGTGTTTCCTTGTCACCGAGGGCGATTGGTCACATGCTGTCCTGACATCATAAAGCTAGAGCAGGATGTCATCTGACATGAGGGACAATCAGTTGCCTAGCAAGCACTAAGATACATTTATCATGGTATTGAACTGGGTTGCAGGGTAAACAGGGCGCCCAGCTGAAGACCTAGATGGTGAGATGAATGAAACTGGCGCATTATTTGAGACTTGTGCATCTGTTTGAAGGTGCAGTTAATCACAATGTTCTCGACTTCTCTATAGCTTAACTGATAAGGATGTACTAAGATGAAGATGTTAAGATGTTGTTTATAGTTTTTATTATTCCCACTAACAGTAGCGTAAACCTTCCTCCCTCAACTTATCAGATCACTCAATTGCCATTGGCGTATCATAACCTATAAGAATTGCACTGAGAAGGGGATGCCATCACTTGGCTGGCAATCACATCTTTTTATCTAGGTCCTGATGTAGGTGCTAGTGTTGTTTAGAGAGTGGTAGCAAATGAGGCATAGGATTGATGTAATGTAATGTGTATACTTGTAAAGCGCACTGTTGCCAGCCGGCGTCCTGGCGCTGTATACCGCTGGGGAACCAGTCCTGGCTTTCCCTGTGGGATGGTCCCTGCTGGGAATCCCCAAGGTGGAGCCAGGCATCCCCGGCGTTGAGGGGGCCGTTGTGGAGATTAGGCAAGCTAATGCCCAGAGTTGCAGAGTGGGACCCCTGGTTAGAGTAGGCACCCACGTGAGAATTATCGAGTCCGCTGACCCTGGTCCATGACCCTGCCGCGTCGGTAATCGAACCCTGGTCCTGGGCCGACTTCTGCTTTTGGGTCTGCCGCCTCTACCAGTGAGCCATTGAGAGATGTACCCCAGGCTGAACATGAAAACTGAGAAAACATGAAAACTGAGATTCTAATTTTTAGTAGGGTGTGGATTTTCACAATATCCATAGTACTGATTATCAAGCCTTAGAAAATCTGTTTTTTATTGCTGTGCATTCGTTTGAAAATATTCAAGTTCTAATGCACTAACAGTGGACTTTTCCATCTGCAGAATATACTGAATGACCAGAGATGGCAGTGCTGCGGAAGAGAATTTGTCTGCATTGCTGAGACCAAAAAAAAAAACAAGAAGCCATTTCTCAGCACTCTGCCTTCCTTCATCAATTTAAATGGTAAGTCAAACTCGAGTTAGTGGGGTTTTGGCATGATTATCTTTGTCAAGACTCTACCAAAATGGATGACGTTACGGTGATCATCATATTTAATCAGACTTTGTCTCCGAAGCTGAGAAAGCCTGCGTTAGATACCTGTGCTAACAATGTGTCATCAGAGGACATTACTGTCTTTAAGGCTGGAAAGAGTTTCCTTAATTTGGAGCCATGGCCTTACTTTCTCAAGGAGTGAAGCTCATTTGACCTGTTTCCCTGCACTCTGTGTGTGGGTCTCTGATACTCCAGATGGATAGCTGTTTAGGATACTCGGCGGTCTTGCAACTCCATCCAATTTTCAAAAGGAGCCCAATGCTTTCCCAGTATACTGCCTAGCTGCCTTGCAGTCCTAATTACATATAGTTACCTAGTGCATAATTGCTGATGTCTCCTCCTCCTGTGTTACCTCGTCACCGAGGGCGATTGGTCACATGCTGTCCTGACATCATAAAGCTAGAGCAGGATGTCATCTGACATGAGGGACAATCAGTTGCCTAGCAAGCACTAAGATACATTTATCATGGTATTGAACTGGGTTGCAGGGTAAACAGGGCGCCCAGCTGAAGACCTAGATGTGAGATGAATGAAACTGGCGCATTATTTGAGACTTGTGCATCTGTTTGAAGGTGCAGTTAATCACAATGTTCTCGACTTCTCTATAGCTTAACTGATAAGGATGTACTAAGATGAAGATGTTAAGATGTTGTTTATAGTTTTTATTATTCCCACTAACAGTAGCGTAAACCTTCCTCCCTCAACTTATCAGATCACTCAATTGCTATTGGCGTATCATAACCTATAAGAATTGCACTGAGAAGGGGATGCCATCACTTGGCTGGCAATCACATCTTTTTATCTAGGTCCTGATGTAGGTGCTAGTGTTGTTTAGAGAGTGGTAGCAAATGAGGCACAGGATTGATGTAATGTGTATACTTGTAAAGCGCACTGTTGCCAGCCGGCGTCCTGGCGCTGTATACCGCTGGGGAACCAGTCCTGGCTTTCCCTGTGGGATGGTCCCTGCTGGGAATCCCCAAGGTGGAGCCAGGCATCCCCGGCGTTGAGGGGGCCGTTGTGGAGATTAGGCAAGCTAATGCCCAGAGTTACAGAGTGGGAACCCTGGTTAAAGTAGGCACTGACGTGAGAATTATCGAGTCCGCTGACCCTGGTCCATGACCCTGCCGCGTCGGGAATCAAACCCTGGTCCCGGGCCGACTTCTGCTTTTGGGTCTGCCGCCTCTAACCAGTGAGCCATTGAGAGATGTACCCCAGTCGGAACATGAAAACTGAGAAAACATGAAAACTGAGATTCTAATTTTTAGTAGGGTGTGGATTTTCACAATATCCATAGTACTGATTATCAAGCCTTAGAAAATCTGTTTTTTATTGCTGTGCATTCGTTTGAAAATATTCAAGTTCTAATGCACTAACAGTGGACTTTTCCATCTGCAGAATATACTGAATGACCAGAGATGGCAGTGCTGCGGAAGAGAATTTGTCTGCATTGCTGAGACCAAAAAAAAAAAACCAAGAAGCCATTTCTCAGCACTCTGCCTTCCTTCATCAATTTAAATGGTAAGTCAAACTCGAGTTAGTGGGGTCTTGGCATGATTATCTTTGTCAAGACTCTACCAAAATGGATGACGTTACGGTGATCATCATATTTTATCAGACTTTGTCTCCGAAGCTGAGAAAGCCTGCGTTAGATACCTGTGCTAACAATGTGTCATCAGAGGACATTACTGTCTTTAAGGCTGGAAAGAGTTTCCTTAATTTGGAGCGATGGCCTTACTTTCTCAAGGAGTGAAGCTCATTTGACCTGTTTCCCTGCACTCTGTGTGTGGGTCTCTGATACTCCAGATGGATAGCTGTTTAGGATACTCGGCGGTCTTGCAACTCCATCCAATTTTCAAAAGGATCCCAATGCTTTCCCAGTATACTGCCTAGCTGCCTTGCAGTCCTAATTACATATAGTTACCTAGTGCATAATTGCTGATGTCTCCTCCTCCTGTGTTTCCTTGTCACCGAGGGCGATTGGTCACATGCTGTCCTGACATCATAAAGCTAGAGCAGGATGTCATCTGACATGAGGGACAATCAGTTGCCTAGCAAGCACTAAGATACATTTATCATGGTATTGAACTGGGTTGCAGGGTAAACAGGGCGCCCAGCTGAAGACCTAGATGGTGAGATGAATGAAACTGGCGCATTATTTGAGACTTGTGCATCTGTTTGAAGGTGCAGTTAATCACAATGTTCTCGACTTCTCTATAGCTTAACTGATAAGGATGTACTAAGATGAAGATGTTAAGATGTTGTTTATAGTTTTTATTATTCCCACTAACAGTAGCGTAAACCTTCCTCCCTCAACTTATCAGATCACTCAATTGCCATTGGCGTATCATAACCTATAAGAATTGCACTGAGAAGGGGATGCCATCACTTGGCTGGCAATCACATCTTTTTATCTAGGTCCTGATGTAGGTGCTAGTGTTGTTTAGAGAGTGGTAGCAAATGAGGCATAGGATTGATGTAATGTAATGTGTATACTTGTAAAGCGCACTGTTGCCAGCCGGCGTCCTGGCGCTGTATACCGCTGGGGAACCAGTCCTGGCTTTCCCTGTGGGATGGTCCCTGCTGGGAATCCCCATGGTGGAGCCGGGCATCCCCGGCGTTGAGGGGGCCGTTGTGGAGATTAGGCAAGCTAATGCCCAGAGTTGCAGAGTGGGACCCCTGGTTAGAGTAGGCACTGACGTGAGAATTATCGAGTCCGCTGACCCTGGTCCATGACCCTGCCGCGTCGGGAATCGAACCCTGGTCCTGGGCCGACTTCTGCTTTTGGATCTGCCGCCTCTAACCAGTGAGCCATTGAGAGATGTACCCCAGGCTGAACATGAAAACTGAGAAAACATGAAAACTGAGATTCTAATTTTTAGTAGGGTGTGGATTTTCACAATATCCATAATACTGATTATCAAGCCTTAGAAAATCTGTTTTTTATTGCTGTGCATTCGTTTGAAAATATTCAAGTTCTAATGCACTAACAGTGGACTTTTCCATCTGCAGAATATACTGAATGACCAGAGATGGCAGTGCTGCGGAAGAGAATTTGTCTGCATTGCTGAGACCAAAAAAAAAAACAAGAAGCCATTTCTCAGCACTCTGCCTTCCTTCATCAATTTAAATGGTAAGTCAAACTCGAGTTAGTGGGGTCTTGGCATGATTATCTTTGTCAAGACTCTACCAAAATGGATGACGTTACGGTGATCATCATATTTTATCAGACTTTGTCTCCGAAGCTGAGAAAGCCTGCGTTAGATACCTGTGCTAACAATGTGTCATCAGAGGACATTACTGTCTTTAAGGCTGGAAAGAGTTTCCTTAATTTGGAGCCATGGCCTTACTTTCTCAAGGAGTGAAGCTCATTTGACCTGTTTCCCTGCACTCTGTGTGTGGGTCTCTGATACTCCAGATGGATAGCTGTTTAGGATACTCGGCGGTCTTGCAACTCCATCCAATTTTCAAAAGGAGCCCAATGCTTTCCCAGTATACTGCCTAGCTGCCTTGCAGTGCTAATTACATATAGTTACCTAGTGCATAATTGCTGATGTCTCCTCCTCCTGTGTTTCCTTGTCACCGAGGGCGATTGGTCACATGCTGTCCTGACATCATAAAGCTAGAGCAGGATGTCATCTGACATGAGGGACAATCAGTTGCCTAGCAAGCACTAAGATACATTTATCATGGTATTGAACTGGGTTGCAGGGTAAACAGGGCGCCCAGCTGAAGACCTAGATGTGAGATGAATGAAACTGGCGCATTATTTGAGACTTGTGCATCTGTTTGAAGGTGCAGTTAATCACAATGTTCTCGACTTCTCTATAGCTTAACTGATAAGGATGTACTAAGATGAAGATGTTAAGATGTTGTTTATAGTTTTTATTATTCCCACCAACAGTAGCGTAAACCTTCCTCCCTCAACTTATCAGATCACTCAATTGCTGTTGGCGTATCATAACCTATAAGAATTGCACTGAGAAGGGGATGCCATCACTTGGCTGGCAATCACATCTTTTTATCTAGGTCCTGATGTAGGTGCTAGTGTTGTTTAGAGAGTGGTAGCAAATGAGGCACAGGATTGATGTAATGTGTATACTTGTAAAGCGCACTGTTGCCAGCCGGCGTCCTGGCGCTGTATACCGCTGGGGAACCAGTCCTGGCTTTCCCTGTGGGATGGTCCCTGCTGGGAATCCCCAAGGTGGAGCCAGGCATCCGCGGCGTTGAGGGGGCCGTTGTGGAGATTAGGCAAGCTAATGCCCAGAGTTGCAGAGTGGGACCCCTGGTTAGAGTAGGCACTGACGTGAGAATTATCGAGTCCGCTGACCCTGGTCCATGACCCTGCAGCGTCAGGAATCAAACCCTGGTCTCGGGCCGACTTCTGCTTTTGGGTCTGCCGCCTCTAACCAGTGAGCCATTGAGAGATGTACCCCAGGCTGAACATGAAAACTGAGAAAACATGAAAACTGAGATTCTAATTTTTAGTAGGGTGTGGATTTTCACAATATCCATAGTACTGATTATCAAGCCTTAGAAAATCTGTTTTTTATTGCTGTGCATTCGTTTGAAAATATTCAAGTTCTAATGCACTAACAGTGGACTTTTCCATCTGCAGAATATACTGAATGACCAGAGATGGCAGTGCTGCGGAAGAGAATTTGTCTGCATTGCTGAGACCAAAAAAAAAACCAAGAAGCCATTTCTCAGCACTCTGCCTTCCTTCATCAATTTAAATGGTAAGTCAAACTCGAGTTAGTGGGGTTTTGGCATGATTATCTTTGTCAAGACTCTACCAAAATGGATGACGTTACGGTGATCATCATATTTAATCAGACTTTGTCTCTGAAGCTGAGAAAGCCTGCATTAGATACCTGTGCTAACAATGTGTCATCAGAGGACATTACTGTCTTTAAGGCTGGAAAGAGTTTCCTTAATTTGGAGCCATGGCCTTACTTTCTCAAGGAGTGAAGCTCATTTGACCTGTTTCCCTGCACTCTGTGTGTGGGTCTCTGATACTCCAGATGGATAGCTGTTTAGGATACTCGGCGGTCTTGCAACTCCATCCAATTTTCAAAAGGAGCCCAATGCTTTCCCAGTATACTGCCTAGCTGCCTTGCAGTCCTAATTACATATAGTTACCTAGTGCATAATTGCTGATGTCCCCTCCTCCTGTGTTACCTCGTCACCGAGGGCGATTGGTCACATGCTGTCCTGACATCATAAAGCTAGAGCAGGATGTCATCTGACATGAGGGACAATCAGTTGCCTAGCAAGCACTAAGATACATTTATCATGGTATTGAACTGGGTTGCAGGGTAAACAGGGCGCCCAGCTGAAGACCTAGGTGTGAGATGAATGAAACTGGCGCATTATTTGAGACTTGTGCATCTGTTTGAAGGTGCAGTTAATCACAATGTTCTCGACTTCTCTATAGCTTAACTGATAAGGATGTACTAAGATGAAGATGTTAAGATGTTGTTTATAGTTTTTATTATTCCCACCAACAGTAGCGTAAACCTTCCTCCCTCAACTTATCAGATCACTCAATTGCTGTTGGCGTATCATAACCTATAAGAATTGCACTGAGAAGGGGATGCCATCACTTGGCTGGCAATCACATCTTTTTATCTAGGTCCTGATGTAGGTGCTAGTGTTGTTTAGAGAGTGGTAGCAAATGAGGCACAGGATTGATGTAATGTGTATACTTGTAAAGCGCACTGTTGCCAGCCGGCGTCCTGGCGCTGTATACCGCTGGGGAACCAGTCCTGGCTTTCCCTGTGGGATGGTCCCTGCTGGGAATCCCCAAGGTGGAGCCAGGCATCCGCGGCGTTGAGGGGGCCGTTGTGGAGATTAGGCAAGCTAATGCCCAGAGTTGCAGAGTGGGACCCCTGGTTAGAGTAGGCACTGACGTGAGAATTATCGAGTCCGCTGACCCTGGTCCATGACCCTGCAGCGTCAGGAATCAAACCCTGGTCTCGGGCCGACTTCTGCTTTTGGGTCTGCCGCCTCTAACCAGTGAGCCATTGAGAGATGTACCCCAGGCTGAACATGAAAACTGAGAAAACATGAAAACTGAGATTCTAATTTTTAGTAGGGTGTGGATTTTCACAATATCCATAGTACTGATTATCAAGCCTTAGAAAATCTGTTTTTTATTGCTGTGCATTCGTTTGAAAATATTCAAGTTCTAATGCACTAACAGTGGACTTTTCCATCTGCAGAATATACTGAATGACCAGAGATAGCAGTGCTGCGGAAGAGAATTTGTCTGCATTGCTGAGACCCAAAAAAAAAACAAGAATCCATTTCTCAGCACTCTGCCTTCCTTCATCAATTTAAATGGTAAGTCAAACTCGAGTTAGTGGGGTCTTGGCATGATTATCTTTGTCAAGACTCTACCAAAATGGATGACGTTACGGTGATCATCATATTTTATCAGACTTTGTCTCCGAAGCTGAGAAAGCCTGCGTTAGATACCTGTGCTAACAATGTGTCATCAGAGGACATTACTGTCTTTAAGGCTGGAAAGAGTTTCCTTAATTTGGAGCCATGGCCTTACTTTCTCAAGGAGTGAAGCTCATTTGACCTGTTTCCCTGCACTCTGTGTGTGGGTCTCTGATACTCCAGATGGATAGCTGTTTAGGATACTCGGCGGTCTTGCAACTCCATCCAATTTTCAAAAGGATCCCAATGCTTTCCCAGTATACTGCCTAGCTGCCTTGCAGTCCTAATTACATATAGTTACCTAGTGCATAATTGCTGATGTCTCCTCCTCCTGTGTTTCCTCGTCACCCAGGGCGATTGGTCACGTGCTGTCCTGACATCATTAAGCTAGAGCAGGATGTCATCTGACATGAGGGACAATCAGTTGCCTAGCAAGCACTAAGATACATTTATTGTGGTATTGAACTGGGTTGCAGGGTAAACAGGGTGCCCAGCTGAAGACCTAGATGGTGAGATGAATGAAACTGGCGCATTATTTGAGACTTGTGCATCTGTTTGAAGGTGCAGTTAATCACAATGTTCTCGACTTCTCTATAGCTTAACTGATAAGGATGTACTAAGATGAAGATGTTAAGATGTTGTTTATAGTTTTTATTATTCCCACTAACAGTAGCGTAAACCTTCCTCCCTCAACTTATCAGATCACTCAATTGCTATTGGCGTATCATAACCTATAAGAATTGCACTGAGAAGGGGATGCCATCACTTGGCTGGCAATCACATCTTTTTATCTAGGTCCTGATGTAGGTGCTAGTGTTGTTTAGAGAGTGGTAGCAAATGAGGCATAGGATTGATGTAATGTAATGTGTATACTTGTAAAGCGCACTGTTGCCAGCCGGCATCCTGGCGCTGTATACCGCTGGGGAACCAGTCCTGGCTTTCCCTGTGGGATGGTCCCTGCTGGGAATCCCCAAGGTGGAGCCAGGCATCCCCGGCGTTGAGGGGGCCGTTGTGGAGATTAGGCAAGCTAATGCCCAGAGTTACAGAGTGGGAACCCTGGTTAGAGTAGGCACTGACGTGAGAATTATCGAGTCCGCTGACCCTGGTCCATGACCCTGCCGCGTCGGGAATCAAACCCTGGTCCCGGGCCGACTTCTGCTTTTGGGTCTGCCGCCTCTAACCAGTGAGCCATTGAGAGATGTACCCCAGTCGGAACATGAAAACTGAGAAAACATGAAAACTGAGATTCTAATTTTTAGTAGGGTGTGGATTTTCACAATATCCATAGTACTGATTATCAAGCCTTAGAAAATCTGTTTTTTATTGCTGTATATTCGTTTGAAAATATTCAAGTTCTAATGCACTAACAGTGGACTTTTCCATCTGCAGAATATACTGAATGACCAGAGATGGCAGTGCTGCGGAAGAGAATTTGCCTGCATTGCTGAGACCCAAAAAAAAAACAAGAAGCCATTTCTCAGCACTCTGCCTTCCTTCATCAATTTAAATGGTAAGTCAAACTCGAGTTAGTGGGGTCTTGGCATGATTATCTTTGTCAAGACTCTACCAAAATGGATGACGTTACGGTGATCATCATATTTTATCAGACTTTGTCTCCGAAGCTGAGAAAGCCTGCGTTAGATACCTGTGCTAACAATGTGTCATCAGAGGACATTACTGTCTTTAAGGCTGGAAAGAGTTTCCTTAATTTGGAGCCATGGCCTTACTTTCTCAAGGAGTGAAGCTCATTTGACCTGTTTCCCTGCACTCTGTGTGTGGGTCTCTGATACTCCAGATGGATAGCTGTTTAGGATACTCGGCGGTCTTGCAACTCCATCCAATTTTCAAAAGGAGCCCAATGCTTTCCCAGTATACTGCCTAGCTGCCTTGCAGTCCTAATTACATATAGTTACCTAGTGCATAATTGCTGATGTCTCCTCCTCCTGTGTTTCCTCGTCACCCAGGGCGATTGGTCACGTGCTGTCCTGACATCATTAAGCTAGAGCAGGATGTCATCTGACATGAGGGACAATCAGTTGCCTAGCAAGCACTAAGATACATTTATTGTGGTATTGAACTGGGTTGCAGGGTAAACAGGGTGCCCAGCTGAAGACCTAGATGGTGAGATGAATGAAACTGGCGCATTATTTGAGACTTGTGCATCTGTTTGAAGGTGCAGTTAATCACAATGTTCTCGACTTCTCTATAGCTTAACTGATAAGGATGTACTAAGATGAAGATGTTAAGATGTTGTTTATAGTTTTTATTATTCCCACTAACAGTAGCGTAAACCTTCCTCCCTCAACTTATCAGATCACTCAATTGCTATTGGCGTATCATAACCTATAAGAATTGCACTGAGAAGGGGATGCCATCACTTGGCTGGCAATCACATCTTTTTATCTAGGTCCTGATGTAGGTGCTAGTGTTGTTTAGAGAGTGGTAGCAAATGAGGCATAGGATTGATGTAATGTAATGTGTATACTTGTAAAGCGCACTGTTGCCAGCCGGCGTCCTGGCGCTGTATACCGCTGGGGAACCAGTCCTGGCTTTCCCTGTGGGATGGTCCCTGCTGGGAATCCCCAAGGTGGAGCCAGGCATCCCCGGCGTTGAGGGGGCCGTTGTGGAGATTAGGCAAGCTAATGCCCAGAGTTACAGAGTGGGAACCCTGGTTAGAGTAGGCACTGACGTGAGAATTATCGAGTCCGCTGACCCTGGTCCATGACCCTGCCGCGTCGGGAATCAAACCCTGGTCCCGGGCCGACTTCTGCTTTTGGGTCTGCCGCCTCTAACCAGTGAGCCATTGAGAGATGTACCCCAGTCGGAACATGAAAACTGAGAAAACATGAAAACTGAGATTCTAATTTTTAGTAGGGTGTGGATTTTCACAATATCCATAGTACTGATTATCAAGCCTTAGAAAATCTGTTTTTTATTGCTGTATATTCGTTTGAAAATATTCAAGTTCTAATGCACTAACAGTGGACTTTTCCATCTGCAGAATATACTGAATGACCAGAGATGGCAGTGCTGCGGAAGAGAATTTGCCTGCATTGCTGAGACCCAAAAAAAAACACAAGAAGCCATTTCTCAGCACTCTGCCTTCCTTCATCAATTTAAATGGTAAGTCAAACTCGAGTTAGTGGGGTCTTGGCATGATTATCTTTGTCAAGACTCTACCAAAATGGATGACCTTACGGTGATCATCATATTTTATCAAACTTTGTCTCCGAAGCTGAGAAAGCCTGCGTTAGATACCTGTGCTAACAATGTGTCATCAGAGGACATTACTGTCTTTAAGGCTGGAAAGAGTTTCCTTAATTTGGAGCCATGGCCTTACTTTCTCAAGGAGTGAAGCTCATTTGACCTGTTTCCCTGCACTCTGTGTGTGGGTCTCTGATACTCCAGATGGATAGCTGTTTAGGATACTCGGCGGTCTTGCAACTCCATCCAATTTTCAAAAGGAGCCCAATGCTTTCCCAGTATACTGCCTAGCTGCCTTGCAGTCCTAATTACATATAGTTACCTAGTGCATAATTGCTGATGTCTCCTCCTCCTGTGTTTCCTCGTCACCCAGGGCGATTGGTCACGTGCTGTCCTGACATCATAAAGCTAGAGCAGGATGTCATCTGACATGAGGGACAATCAGTTGCCTAGCAAGCACTAAGATACATTTATCGTGGTATTGAACTGGGTTGCAGGGTAAACAGGGCGCCCAGCTGAAGACCTAGATGGTGAGATGAATGAAACTGGCGCATTATTTGAGACTTGTGCATCTGTTTGAAGGTGCAGTTAATCACAATGTTCTCGACTTCTCTATAGCTTAACTGATAAGGATGTACTAAGATGAAGATGTTAAGATGTTGTTTATAGTTTTTATTATTCCCACTAACAGTAGCGTAAACCTTCCTCCCTCAACTTATCAGATCACTCAATTGCTATTGGCGTATCATAACCTTTAAGAATTGCACTGAGAAGGGGATGCCATCACTTGGCTGGCAATCACATCTTTTTATCTAGGTCCTGATGTAGGTGCTAGTGTTGTTTAGAGAGTGGTAGCAAATGAGGCATAGGATTGATGTAATGTAATGTGTATACTTGTAAAGCGCACTGTTGCCAGCCGGCGTCCTGGCGCTGTATACCGCTGGGGAACCAGTCCTGGCTTTCCCTGTGGGATGGTCCCTGCTGGGAATCCCCAAGGTGGAGCCAGGCATCCCTGGCGTTGAGGGGGCCGTTGTGGAGATTAGGCAAGCTAATGCCCAGAGTTGCAGAGTGGGACCCCTGGTTAGAGTAGGCACTGACGTGAGAATTATCGAGTCCGCTGACCCTGGTCCATGACCCTGCCCCGTCGGGAATCAAACCCTGGTCCCGGGCCGACTTCTGCTTTTGGGTCTGCCGCCTCTAACCAGTGAGCCATTGTTTTTTATTGCTGTGCATTCGTTTGAAAATATTCAAGTTCTAATGCACTAACAGTGGACTTTTCCATCTGCAGAATATACTGAATGACCAGAGATGGCAGTGCTGCGGAAGAGAATTTGTCTGCATTGCTGAGACCAAAAAAAAAACCAAGAAGCCATTTCTCAGCACTCTGCCTTCCTTCATCAATTTAAATGGTAAGTCAAACTCGAGTTAGTGGGGTTTTGGCATGATTATCTTTGTCAAGACTCTACCAAAATGGATGACGTTACGGTGATTTTCATATTTAATCAGACTTTGTCTCCGAAGCTGAGAAAGCCTGCGTTAGATACCTGTGCTAACAATGTGTCATCAGAGGACATTACTGTCTTTAAGGCTGGAAAGAGTTTCCTTAATTTGGAGCCATGGCCTTACTTTCTCAAGGAGTGAAGCTCATTTGACCTGTTTCCCTGCACTCTGTGTGTGGGTCTCTGATACTCCAGATGGATAGCTGTTTAGGATACTCGGCGGTCTTGCAACTCCATCCAATTTTCAAAAGGAGCCCAATGCTTTCCCAGTATACTGCCTAGCTGCCTTGCAGTCCTAATTACATATAGTTACCTAGTGCATAATTGCTGATGTCTCCTCCTCCTGTGTTACCTCGTCACCGAGGGCGATTGGTCACATGCTGTCCTGACATCATAAAGCTAGAGCAGGATGTCATCTGACATGAGGGACAATCAGTTGCCTAGCAAGCACTAAGATACATTTATCATGGTATTGAACTGGGTTGCAGGGTAAACAGGGCGCCCAGCTGAAGACCTAGATGTGAGATGAATGAAACTGGCGCATTATTTGAGACTTGTGCATCTGTTTGAAGGTGCAGTTAATCACAATGTTCTCGACTTCTCTATAGCTTAACTGATAAGGATGTACTAAGATGAAGATGTTAAGATGTTGTTTATAGTTTTTATTATTCCCACCAACAGTAGCGTAAACCTTCCTCCCTCAACTTATCAGATCACTCAATTGCTGTTGGCGTATCATAACCTATAAGAATTGCACTGAGAAGGGGATGCCATCACTTGGCTGGCAATCACATCTTTTTATCTAGGTCCTGATGTAGGTGCTAGTGTTGTTTAGAGAGTGGTAGCAAATGAGGCACAGGATTGATGTAATGTGTATACTTGTAAAGCGCACTGTTGCCAGCCGGCGTCCTGGCGCTGTATACCGCTGGGGAACCAGTCCTGGCTTTCCCTGTGGGATGGTCCCTGCTGGGAATCCCCAAGGTGGAGCCAGGCATCCGCGGCGTTGAGGGGGCCGTTGTGGAGATTAGGCAAGCTAATGCCCAGAGTTGCAGAGTGGGACCCCTGGTTAGAGTAGGCACTGACGTGAGAATTATCGAGTCCGCTGACCCTGGTCCATGACCCTGCAGCGTCAGGAATCAAACCCTGGTCTCGGGCCGACTTCTGCTTTTGGGTCTGCCGCCTCTAACCAGTGAGCCATTGAGAGATGTACCCCAGGCTGAACATGAAAACTGAGAAAACATGAAAACTGAGATTCTAATTTTTAGTAGGGTGTGGATTTTCACAATATCCATAGTACTGATTATCAAGCCTTAGAAAATCTGTTTTTTATTGCTGTGCATTCGTTTGAAAATATTCAAGTTCTAATGCACTAACAGTGGACTTTTCCATCTGCAGAATATACTGAATGACCAGAGATAGCAGTGCTGCGGAAGAGAATTTGTCTGCATTGCTGAGACCCAAAAAAAAAACAAGAATCCATTTCTCAGCACTCTGCCTTCCTTCATCAATTTAAATGGTAAGTCAAACTCGAGTTAGTGGGGTCTTGGCATGATTATCTTTGTCAAGACTCTACCAAAATGGATGACGTTACGGTGATCATCATATTTTATCAGACTTTGTCTCCGAAGCTGAGAAAGCCTGCGTTAGATACCTGTGCTAACAATGTGTCATCAGAGGACATTACTGTCTTTAAGGCTGGAAAGAGTTTCCTTAATTTGGAGCCATGGCCTTACTTTCTCAAGGAGTGAAGCTCATTTGACCTGTTTCCCTGCACTCTGTGTGTGGGTCTCTGATACTCCAGATGGATAGCTGTTTAGGATACTCGGCGGTCTTGCAACTCCATCCAATTTTCAAAAGGATCCCAATGCTTTCCCAGTATACTGCCTAGCTGCCTTGCAGTCCTAATTACATATAGTTACCTAGTGCATAATTGCTGATGTCTCCTCCTCCTGTGTTTCCTCGTCACCCAGGGCGATTGGTCACGTGCTGTCCTGACATCATTAAGCTAGAGCAGGATGTCATCTGACATGAGGGACAATCAGTTGCCTAGCAAGCACTAAGATACATTTATTGTGGTATTGAACTGGGTTGCAGGGTAAACAGGGTGCCCAGCTGAAGACCTAGATGGTGAGATGAATGAAACTGGCGCATTATTTGAGACTTGTGCATCTGTTTGAAGGTGCAGTTAATCACAATGTTCTCGACTTCTCTATAGCTTAACTGATAAGGATGTACTAAGATGAAGATGTTAAGATGTTGTTTATAGTTTTTATTATTCCCACTAACAGTAGCGTAAACCTTCCTCCCTCAACTTATCAGATCACTCAATTGCTATTGGCGTATCATAACCTATAAGAATTGCACTGAGAAGGGGATGCCATCACTTGGCTGGCAATCACATCTTTTTATCTAGGTCCTGATGTAGGTGCTAGTGTTGTTTAGAGAGTGGTAGCAAATGAGGCATAGGATTGATGTAATGTAATGTGTATACTTGTAAAGCGCACTGTTGCCAGCCGGCATCCTGGCGCTGTATACCGCTGGGGAACCAGTCCTGGCTTTCCCTGTGGGATGGTCCCTGCTGGGAATCCCCAAGGTGGAGCCAGGCATCCCCGGCGTTGAGGGGGCCGTTGTGGAGATTAGGCAAGCTAATGCCCAGAGTTACAGAGTGGGAACCCTGGTTAGAGTAGGCACTGACGTGAGAATTATCGAGTCCGCTGACCCTGGTCCATGACCCTGCCGCGTCGGGAATCAAACCCTGGTCCCGGGCCGACTTCTGCTTTTGGGTCTGCCGCCTCTAACCAGTGAGCCATTGAGAGATGTACCCCAGTCGGAACATGAAAACTGAGAAAACATGAAAACTGAGATTCTAATTTTTAGTAGGGTGTGGATTTTCACAATATCCATAGTACTGATTATCAAGCCTTAGAAAATCTGTTTTTTATTGCTGTGCATTCGTTTGAAAATATTCAAGTTCTAATGCACTAACAGTGGACTTTTCCATCTGCAGAATATACTGAATGACCAGAGATAGCAGTGCTGCGGAAGAGAATTTGTCTGCATTGCTGAGACCCAAAAAAAAAACAAGAATCCATTTCTCAGCACTCTGCCTTCCTTCATCAATTTAAATGGTAAGTCAAACTCGAGTTAGTGGGGTCTTGGCATGATTATCTTTGTCAAGACTCTACCAAAATGGATGACGTTACGGTGATCATCATATTTTATCAGACTTTGTCTCCGAAGCTGAGAAAGCCTGCGTTAGATACCTGTGCTAACAATGTGTCATCAGAGGACATTACTGTCTTTAAGGCTGGAAAGAGTTTCCTTAATTTGGAGCCATGGCCTTACTTTCTCAAGGAGTGAAGCTCATTTGACCTGTTTCCCTGCACTCTGTGTGTGGGTCTCTGATACTCCAGATGGATAGCTGTTTAGGATACTCGGCGGTCTTGCAACTCCATCCAATTTTCAAAAGGATCCCAATGCTTTCCCAGTATACTGCCTAGCTGCCTTGCAGTCCTAATTACATATAGTTACCTAGTGCATAATTGCTGATGTCTCCTCCTCCTGTGTTTCCTCGTCACCCAGGGCGATTGGTCACGTGCTGTCCTGACATCATTAAGCTAGAGCAGGATGTCATCTGACATGAGGGACAATCAGTTGCCTAGCAAGCACTAAGATACATTTATTGTGGTATTGAACTGGGTTGCAGGGTAAACAGGGTGCCCAGCTGAAGACCTAGATGGTGAGATGAATGAAACTGGCGCATTATTTGAGACTTGTGCATCTGTTTGAAGGTGCAGTTAATCACAATGTTCTCGACTTCTCTATAGCTTAACTGATAAGGATGTACTAAGATGAAGATGTTAAGATGTTGTTTATAGTTTTTATTATTCCCACTAACAGTAGCGTAAACCTTCCTCCCTCAACTTATCAGATCACTCAATTGCTATTGGCGTATCATAACCTATAAGAATTGCACTGAGAAGGGGATGCCATCACTTGGCTGGCAATCACATCTTTTTATCTAGGTCCTGATGTAGGTGCTAGTGTTGTTTAGAGAGTGGTAGCAAATGAGGCATAGGATTGATGTAATGTAATGTGTATACTTGTAAAGCGCACTGTTGCCAGCCGGCATCCTGGCGCTGTATACCGCTGGGGAACCAGTCCTGGCTTTCCCTGTGGGATGGTCCCTGCTGGGAATCCCCAAGGTGGAGCCAGGCATCCCCGGCGTTGAGGGGGCCGTTGTGGAGATTAGGCAAGCTAATGCCCAGAGTTACAGAGTGGGAACCCTGGTTAGAGTAGGCACTGACGTGAGAATTATCGAGTCCGCTGACCCTGGTCCATGACCCTGCCGCGTCGGGAATCAAACCCTGGTCCCGGGCCGACTTCTGCTTTTGGGTCTGCCGCCTCTAACCAGTGAGCCATTGAGAGATGTACCCCAGTCGGAACATGAAAACTGAGAAAACATGAAAACTGAGATTCTAATTTTTAGTAGGGTGTGGATTTTCACAATATCCATAGTACTGATTATCAAGCCTTAGAAAATCTGTTTTTTATTGCTGTATATTCGTTTGAAAATATTCAAGTTCTAATGCACTAACAGTGGACTTTTCCATCTGCAGAATATACTGAATGACCAGAGATGGCAGTGCTGCGGAAGAGAATTTGCCTGCATTGCTGAGACCCAAAAAAAAAACAAGAAGCCATTTCTCAGCACTCTGCCTTCCTTCATCAATTTAAATGGTAAGTCAAACTCGAGTTAGTGGGGTCTTGGCATGATTATCTTTGTCAAGACTCTACCAAAATGGATGACGTTACGGTGATCATCATATTTTATCAGACTTTGTCTCCGAAGCTGAGAAAGCCTGCGTTAGATACCTGTGCTAACAATGTGTCATCAGAGGACATTACTGTCTTTAAGGCTGGAAAGAGTTTCCTTAATTTGGAGCCATGGCCTTACTTTCTCAAGGAGTGAAGCTCATTTGACCTGTTTCCCTGCACTCTGTGTGTGGGTCTCTGATACTCCAGATGGATAGCTGTTTAGGATACTCGGCGGTCTTGCAACTCCATCCAATTTTCAAAAGGAGCCCAATGCTTTCCCAGTATACTGCCTAGCTGCCTTGCAGTCCTAATTACATATAGTTACCTAGTGCATAATTGCTGATGTCTCCTCCTCCTGTGTTTCCTCGTCACCCAGGGCGATTGGTCACGTGCTGTCCTGACATCATTAAGCTAGAGCAGGATGTCATCTGACATGAGGGACAATCAGTTGCCTAGCAAGCACTAAGATACATTTATTGTGGTATTGAACTGGGTTGCAGGGTAAACAGGGTGCCCAGCTGAAGACCTAGATGGTGAGATGAATGAAACTGGCGCATTATTTGAGACTTGTGCATCTGTTTGAAGGTGCAGTTAATCACAATGTTCTCGACTTCTCTATAGCTTAACTGATAAGGATGTACTAAGATGAAGATGTTAAGATGTTGTTTATAGTTTTTATTATTCCCACTAACAGTAGCGTAAACCTTCCTCCCTCAACTTATCAGATCACTCAATTGCTATTGGCGTATCATAACCTATAAGAATTGCACTGAGAAGGGGATGCCATCACTTGGCTGGCAATCACATCTTTTTATCTAGGTCCTGATGTAGGTGCTAGTGTTGTTTAGAGAGTGGTAGCAAATGAGGCATAGGATTGATGTAATGTAATGTGTATACTTGTAAAGCGCACTGTTGCCAGCCGGCGTCCTGTCGCTGTATACCGCTGGGGAACCAGTCCTGGCTTTCCCTGTGGGATGGTCCCTGCTGGGAATCCCCAAGGTGGAGCCAGGCATCCCCGGCGTTGAGGGGGCCGTTGTGGAGATTAGGCAAGCTAATGCCCAGAGTTACAGAGTGGGAACCCTGGTTAGAGTAGGCACTGACGTGAGAATTATCGAGTCCGCTGACCCTGGTCCATGACCCTGCCGCGTCGGGAATCAAACCCTGGTCCCGGGCCGACTTCTGCTTTTGGGTCTGCCGCCTCTAACCAGTGAGCCATTGAGAGATGTACCCCAGTCGGAACATGAAAACTGAGAAAACATGAAAACTGAGATTCTAATTTTTAGTAGGGTGTGGATTTTCACAATATCCATAGTACTGATTATCAAGCCTTAGAAAATCTGTTTTTTATTGCTGTATATTCGTTTGAAAATATTCAAGTTCTAATGCACTAACAGTGGACTTTTCCATCTGCAGAATATACTGAATGACCAGAGATGGCAGTGCTGCGGAAGAGAATTTGCCTGCATTGCTGAGACCCAAAAAAAAACACAAGAAGCCATTTCTCAGCACTCTGCCTTCCTTCATCAATTTAAATGGTAAGTCAAACTCGAGTTAGTGGGGTCTTGGCATGATTATCTTTGTCAAGACTCTACCAAAATGGATGACCTTACGGTGATCATCATATTTTATCAAACTTTGTCTCCGAAGCTGAGAAAGCCTGCGTTAGATACCTGTGCTAACAATGTGTCATCAGAGGACATTACTGTCTTTAAGGCTGGAAAGAGTTTCCTTAATTTGGAGCCATGGCCTTACTTTCTCAAGGAGTGAAGCTCATTTGACCTGTTTCCCTGCACTCTGTGTGTGGGTCTCTGATACTCCAGATGGATAGCTGTTTAGGATACTCGGCGGTCTTGCAACTCCATCCAATTTTCAAAAGGAGCCCAATGCTTTCCCAGTATACTGCCTAGCTGCCTTGCAGTCCTAATTACATATAGTTACCTAGTGCATAATTGCTGATGTCTCCTCCTCCTGTGTTTCCTCGTCACCCAGGGCGATTGGTCACGTGCTGTCCTGACATCATAAAGCTAGAGCAGGATGTCATCTGACATGAGGGACAATCAGTTGCCTAGCAAGCACTAAGATACATTTATCGTGGTATTGAACTGGGTTGCAGGGTAAACAGGGCGCCCAGCTGAAGACCTAGATGGTGAGATGAATGAAACTGGCGCATTATTTGAGACTTGTGCATCTGTTTGAAGGTGCAGTTAATCACAATGTTCTCGACTTCTCTATAGCTTAACTGATAAGGATGTACTAAGATGAAGATGTTAAGATGTTGTTTATAGTTTTTATTATTCCCACTAACAGTAGCGTAAACCTTCCTCCCTCAACTTATCAGATCACTCAATTGCTATTGGCGTATCATAACCTTTAAGAATTGCACTGAGAAGGGGATGCCATCACTTGGCTGGCAATCACATCTTTTTATCTAGGTCCTGATGTAGGTGCTAGTGTTGTTTAGAGAGTGGTAGCAAATGAGGCATAGGATTGATGTAATGTAATGTGTATACTTGTAAAGCGCACTGTTGCCAGCCGGCGTCCTGGCGCTGTATACCGCTGGGGAACCAGTCCTGGCTTTCCCTGTGGGATGGTCCCTGCTGGGAATCCCCAAGGTGGAGCCAGGCATCCCTGGCGTTGAGGGGGCCGTTGTGGAGATTAGGCAAGCTAATGCCCAGAGTTGCAGAGTGGGACCCCTGGTTAGAGTAGGCACTGACGTGAGAATTATCGAGTCCGCTGACCCTGGTCCATGACCCTGCCCCGTCGGGAATCAAACCCTGGTCCCGGGCCGACTTCTGCTTTTGGGTCTGCCGCCTCTAACCAGTGAGCCATTGTTTTTTATTGCTGTGCATTCGTTTGAAAATATTCAAGTTCTAATGCACTAACAGTGGACTTTTCCATCTGCAGAATATACTGAATGACCAGAGATGGCAGTGCTGCGGAAGAGAATTTGTCTGCATTGCTGAGACCAAAAAAAAAACCAAGAAGCCATTTCTCAGCACTCTGCCTTCCTTCATCAATTTAAATGGTAAGTCAAACTCGAGTTAGTGGGGTTTTGGCATGATTATCTTTGTCAAGACTCTACCAAAATGGATGACGTTACGGTGATTTTCATATTTAATCAGACTTTGTCTCCGAAGCTGAGAAAGCCTGCGTTAGATACCTGTGCTAACAATGTGTCATCAGAGGACATTACTGTCTTTAAGGCTGGAAAGAGTTTCCTTAATTTGGAGCCATGGCCTTACTTTCTCAAGGAGTGAAGCTCATTTGACCTGTTTCCCTGCACTCTGTGTGTGGGTCTCTGATACTCCAGATGGATAGCTGTTTAGGATACTCGGCGGTCTTGCAACTCCATCCAATTTTCAAAAGGAGCCCAATGCTTTCCCAGTATACTGCCTAGCTGCCTTGCAGTCCTAATTACATATAGTTACCTAGTGCATAATTGCTGATGTCTCCTCCTCCTGTGTTACCTCGTCACCGAGGGCGATTGGTCACATGCTGTCCTGACATCATAAAGCTAGAGCAGGATGTCATCTGACATGAGGGACAATCAGTTGCCTAGCAAGCACTAAGATACATTTATCATGGTATTGAACTGGGTTGCAGGGTAAACAGGGCGCCCAGCTGAAGACCCAGATGTGAGATGAATGAAACTGGCGCATTATTTGAGACTTGTGCATCTGTTTGAAGGTGCAGTTAATCACAATGTTCTCGACTTCTCTATAGCTTAACTGATAAGGATGTACTAAGATGAAGATGTTAAGATGTTGTTTATAGTTTTTATTATTCCCACTAACAGTAGCGTAAACCTTCCTCCCTCAACTTATCAGATCACTCAATTGCTATTGGTGTATCATAACCTATAAGAATTGCACTGAGAAGGGGATGCCATCACTTGGCTGGCAATCACATCTTTTTATCTAGGTCCTGATGTAGGTGCTAGTGTTGTGTAGAGAGTGGTAGCAAATGAGGCATAGGATTGATGTAATGTAATGTGTATACTTGTAAAGCGCACTGTTGCCAGCCGGCATCTTGGCGCTGTATACCGCTGGGGAACCAGTCCTGGCTTTCCCTGTGGGATGGTCCCTGCTGGGAATCCCCATGGTGGAGCCAGGCATCCCTGGCGTTGAGGGGGCCGTTGTGGAGATTAGGCAAGCTAATGCCCAGAGTTGCAGAGTGGGACCCCTGGTTAGAGTAGGCACTGACGTGAGAATTATCGAGTCCGCTGACCCTGGTCCATGACCCTGCCGCGTCGGGAATCGAACCCTGGTCCTGGGCCGACTTCTGCTTTTGGATCTGCCGCCTCTAACTAGTGAGCCATTGAGAGATGTACCCCAGGCTGAACATGAAAACTGAGAAAACATGAAAACTGAGATTCTAATTTTTAGTAGGGTGTGGATTTTCACAATATCCATAGTACTGATTATCAAGCCTTAGAAAATCTGTTTTTTATTGCTGTGCATTCGTTTGAAAATATTCAAGTTCTAATGCACTAACAGTGGACTTTTCCATCTGCAGAATATACTGAATGACCAGAGATGGCAGTGCTGCGGAAGAGAATTTGTCTGCATTGCTGAGACCAAAAAAAAAACCAAGAAGCCATTTCTCAGCACTCTGCCTTCCTTCATCAATTTAAATGGTAAGTCAAACTAGAGTTAGTGGGGTCTTGGCATGATTATCTTTGTCAAGACTCTACCAAAATGGATGACGTTACGGTGATCATCATATTTTATCAGACTTTGTCTCCGAAGCTGAGAAAGCCTGCGTTAGATACCTGTGCTAACAATGTGTCATCAGAGGACATTACTGTCTTTAAGGCTGGAAAGAGTTTCCTTAATTTGGAGCGATGGCCTTACTTTCTCAAGGAGTGAAGCTCATTTGACCTGTTTCCCTGCACTCTGTGTGTGGGTCTCTGATACTCCAGATGGATAGCTGTTTAGGATACTCGGCGGTCTTGCAACTCCATCCAATTTTCAAAAGGATCCCAATGCTTTCCCAGTATACTGCCTAGCTGCCTTGCAGTCCTAATTACATATAGTTACCTAGTGCATAATTGCTGATGTCTCCTCCTCCTGTGTTTCCTCGTCACCCAGGGCGATTGGTCACGTGCTGTCCTGACATCATAAAGCTAGAGCAGGATGTCATCTGACATGAGGGACAATCAGTTGCCTAGCAAGCACTAAGATACATTTATTGTGGTATTGAACTGGGTTGCAGGGTAAACAGGGTGTCCAGCTGAAGACCTAGATGGTGAGATGAATGAAACTGGCGCATTATTTGAGACTTGTGCATCTGTTTGAAGGTGCAGTTAATCACAATGTTCTCGACTTCTCTATAGCTTAACTGATAAGGATGTACTAAGATGAAGATGTTAAGATGTTGTTTATAGTTTTTATTATTCCCACTAACAGTAGCGTAAACCTTCCTCCCTCAACTTATCAGATCACTCAATTGCTATTGGCGTATCATAACCTATAAGAATTGCACTGAGAAGGGGATGCCATCACTTGGCTGGCAATCACATCTTTTTATCTAGGTCCTGATGTAGGTGCTAGTGTTGTTTAGAGAGTGGTAGCAAATGAGGCACAGGATTGATGTAATGTGTATACTTGTAAAGCGCACTGTTGCCAGCCGGCGTCCTGGCGCTGTATACCGCTGGGGAACCAGTCCTGGCTTTCCCTGTGGGATGGTCCCTGCTGGGAATCCCCAAGGTGGAGCCAGGCATCCCCGGCGTTGAGGGGGCCGTTGTGGAGATTAGGCAAGCTAATGCCCAGAGTTGCAGAGTGGGACCCCTGGTTAGAGTAGGCACCCACGTGAGAATTATCGAGTCCGCTGACCCTGGTCCATGACCCTGCCGCGTCGGTAATCGAACCCTGGTCCTGGGCCGACTTCTGCTTTTGGGTCTGCCGCCTCTAACCAGTGAGCCATTGAGAGATGTACCCCAGGCTGAACATGAAAACTGAGAAAACATGAAAACTGAGATTCTAATTTTTAGTAGGGTGTGGATTTTCACAATATCCATAGTACTGATTATCAAGCCTTAGAAAATCTGTTTTTTATTGCTGTGCATTCGTTTGAAAATATTCAAGTTCTAATGCACTAACAGTGGACTTTTCCATCTGCAGAATATACTGAATGACCAGAGATGGCAGTGCTGCGGAAGAGAATTTGTCTGCATTGCTGAGACCCAAAAAAAAAAACCAAGAAGCCATTTCTCAGCACTCTGCCTTCCTTCATCAATTTAAATGGTAAGTCAAACTCGAGTTAGTGGGGTCTTGGCATGATTATCTTTGTCAAGACTCTACCAAAATGGATGACGTTACGGTGATCATCATATTTTATCAGACTTTGTCTCCGAAGCTGAGAAAGCCTGCGTTAGATACCTGTGCTAACAATGTGTCATCAGAGGACATTACTGTCTTTAAGGCTGGAAAGAGTTTCCTTAATTTGGAGCCATGGCCTTACTTTCTCAAGGAGTGAAGCTCATTTGACCTGTTTCCCTGCACTCTGTGTGTGGGTCTCTGATACTCCAGATGGATAGCTGTTTAGGATACTCGGCGGTCTTGCAACTCCATCCAATTTTCAAAAGGAGCCCAATGCTTTCCCAGTATACTGCCTAGCTGCCTTGCAGTCCTAATTACATATAGTTACCTAGTGCATAATTGCTGATGTCTCCTCCTCCTGTGTTTCCTCGTCACCCAGGGCGATTGGTCACGTGCTGTCCTGACATCATTAAGCTAGAGCAGGATGTCATCTGACATGAGGGACAATCAGTTGCCTAGCAAGCACTAAGATACATTTATTGTGGTATTGAACTGGGTTGCAGGGTAAACAGGGTGCCCAGCTGAAGACCTAGATGGTGAGATGAATGAAACTGGCGCATTATTTGAGACTTGTGCATCTGTTTGAAGGTGCAGTTAATCACAATGTTCTCGACTTCTCTATAGCTTAACTGATAAGGATGTACTAAGATGAAGATGTTAAGATGTTGTTTATAGTTTTTATTATTCCCACTAACAGTAGCGTAAACCTTCCTCCCTCAACTTATCAGATCACTCAATTGCTATTGGCGTATCATAACCTATAAGAATTGCACTGAGAAGGGGATGCCATCACTTGGCTGGCAATCACATCTTTTTATCTAGGTCCTGATGTAGGTGCTAGTGTTGTTTAGAGAGTGGTAGCAAATGAGGCATAGGATTGATGTAATGTAATGTGTATACTTGTAAAGCGCACTGTTGCCAGCCGGCGTCCTGGCGCTGTATACCGCTGGGGAACCAGTCCTGGCTTTCCCTGTGGGATGGTCCCTGCTGGGAATCCCCAAGGTGGAGCCAGGCATCCCCGGCGTTGAGGGGGCCGTTGTGGAGATTAGGCAAGCTAATGCCCAGAGTTACAGAGTGGGAACCCTGGTTAGAGTAGGCACTGACGTGAGAATTATCGAGTCCGCTGACCCTGGTCCATGACCCTGCCGCGTCGGGAATCAAACCCTGGTCCCGGGCCGACTTCTGCTTTTGGGTCTGCCGCCTCTAACCAGTGAGCCATTGAGAGATGTACCCCAGTCGGAACATGAAAACTGAGAAAACATGAAAACTGAGATTCTAATTTTTAGTAGGGTGTGGATTTTCACAATATCCATAGTACTGATTATCAAGCCTTAGAAAATCTGTTTTTTATTGCTGTATATTCGTTTGAAAATATTCAAGTTCTAATGCACTAACAGTGGACTTTTCCATCTGCAGAATATACTGAATGACCAGAGATGGCAGTGCTGCGGAAGAGAATTTGCCTGCATTGCTGAGACCCAAAAAAAAACACAAGAAGCCATTTCTCAGCACTCTGCCTTCCTTCATCAATTTAAATGGTAAGTCAAACTCGAGTTAGTGGGGTCTTGGCATGATTATCTTTGTCAAGACTCTACCAAAATGGATGACCTTACGGTGATCATCATATTTTATCAAACTTTGTCTCCGAAGCTGAGAAAGCCTGCGTTAGATACCTGTGCTAACAATGTGTCATCAGAGGACATTACTGTCTTTAAGGCTGGAAAGAGTTTCCTTAATTTGGAGCCATGGCCTTACTTTCTCAAGGAGTGAAGCTCATTTGACCTGTTTCCCTGCACTCTGTGTGTGGGTCTCTGATACTCCAGATGGATAGCTGTTTAGGATACTCGGCGGTCTTGCAACTCCATCCAATTTTCAAAAGGAGCCCAATGCTTTCCCAGTATACTGCCTAGCTGCCTTGCAGTCCTAATTACATATAGTTACCTAGTGCATAATTGCTGATGTCTCCTCCTCCTGTGTTTCCTCGTCACCCAGGGCGATTGGTCACGTGCTGTCCTGACATCATAAAGCTAGAGCAGGATGTCATCTGACATGAGGGACAATCAGTTGCCTAGCAAGCACTAAGATACATTTATCGTGGTATTGAACTGGGTTGCAGGGTAAACAGGGCGCCCAGCTGAAGACCTAGATGGTGAGATGAATGAAACTGGCGCATTATTTGAGACTTGTGCATCTGTTTGAAGGTGCAGTTAATCACAATGTTCTCGACTTCTCTATAGCTTAACTGATAAGGATGTACTAAGATGAAGATGTTAAGATGTTGTTTATAGTTTTTATTATTCCCACTAACAGTAGCGTAAACCTTCCTCCCTCAACTTATCAGATCACTCAATTGCTATTGGCGTATCATAACCTTTAAGAATTGCACTGAGAAGGGGATGCCATCACTTGGCTGGCAATCACATCTTTTTATCTAGGTCCTGATGTAGGTGCTAGTGTTGTTTAGAGAGTGGTAGCAAATGAGGCATAGGATTGATGTAATGTAATGTGTATACTTGTAAAGCGCACTGTTGCCAGCCGGCGTCCTGGCGCTGTATACCGCTGGGGAACCAGTCCTGGCTTTCCCTGTGGGATGGTCCCTGCTGGGAATCCCCAAGGTGGAGCCAGGCATCCCTGGCGTTGAGGGGGCCGTTGTGGAGATTAGGCAAGCTAATGCCCAGAGTTGCAGAGTGGGACCCCTGGTTAGAGTAGGCACTGACGTGAGAATTATCGAGTCCGCTGACCCTGGTCCATGACCCTGCCCCGTCGGGAATCAAACCCTGGTCCCGGGCCGACTTCTGCTTTTGGGTCTGCCGCCTCTAACCAGTGAGCCATTGTTTTTTATTGCTGTGCATTCGTTTGAAAATATTCAAGTTCTAATGCACTAACAGTGGACTTTTCCATCTGCAGAATATACTGAATGACCAGAGATGGCAGTGCTGCGGAAGAGAATTTGTCTGCATTGCTGAGACCAAAAAAAAAACCAAGAAGCCATTTCTCAGCACTCTGCCTTCCTTCATCAATTTAAATGGTAAGTCAAACTCGAGTTAGTGGGGTTTTGGCATGATTATCTTTGTCAAGACTCTACCAAAATGGATGACGTTACGGTGATTTTCATATTTAATCAGACTTTGTCTCCGAAGCTGAGAAAGCCTGCGTTAGATACCTGTGCTAACAATGTGTCATCAGAGGACATTACTGTCTTTAAGGCTGGAAAGAGTTTCCTTAATTTGGAGCCATGGCCTTACTTTCTCAAGGAGTGAAGCTCATTTGACCTGTTTCCCTGCACTCTGTGTGTGGGTCTCTGATACTCCAGATGGATAGCTGTTTAGGATACTCGGCGGTCTTGCAACTCCATCCAATTTTCAAAAGGAGCCCAATGCTTTCCCAGTATACTGCCTAGCTGCCTTGCAGTCCTAATTACATATAGTTACCTAGTGCATAATTGCTGATGTCTCCTCCTCCTGTGTTTCCTCGTCACCCAGGGCGATTGGTCACGTGCTGTCCTGACATCATAAAGCTAGAGCAGGATGTCATCTGACATGAGGGACAATCAGTTGCCTAGCAAGCACTAAGATACATTTATCGTGGTATTGAACTGGGTTGCAGGGTAAACAGGGCGCCCAGCTGAAGACCTAGATGGTGAGATGAATGAAACTGGCGCATTATTTGAGACTTGTGCATCTGTTTGAAGGTGCAGTTAATCACAATGTTCTCGACTTCTCTATAGCTTAACTGATAAGGATGTACTAAGATGAAGATGTTAAGATGTTGTTTATAGTTTTTATTATTCCCACTAACAGTAGCGTAAACCTTCCTCCCTCAACTTATCAGATCACTCAATTGCTATTGGCGTATCATAACCTTTAAGAATTGCACTGAGAAGGGGATGCCATCACTTGGCTGGCAATCACATCTTTTTATCTAGGTCCTGATGTAGGTGCTAGTGTTGTTTAGAGAGTGGTAGCAAATGAGGCATAGGATTGATGTAATGTAATGTGTATACTTGTAAAGCGCACTGTTGCCAGCCGGCGTCCTGGCGCTGTATACCGCTGGGGAACCAGTCCTGGCTTTCCCTGTGGGATGGTCCCTGCTGGGAATCCCCAAGGTGGAGCCAGGCATCCCTGGCGTTGAGGGGGCCGTTGTGGAGATTAGGCAAGCTAATGCCCAGAGTTGCAGAGTGGGACCCCTGGTTAGAGTAGGCACTGACGTGAGAATTATCGAGTCCGCTGACCCTGGTCCATGACCCTGCCCCGTCGGGAATCAAACCCTGGTCCCGGGCCGACTTCTGCTTTTGGGTCTGCCGCCTCTAACCAGTGAGCCATTGTTTTTTATTGCTGTGCATTCGTTTGAAAATATTCAAGTTCTAATGCACTAACAGTGGACTTTTCCATCTGCAGAATATACTGAATGACCAGAGATGGCAGTGCTGCGGAAGAGAATTTGTCTGCATTGCTGAGACCAAAAAAAAAACCAAGAAGCCATTTCTCAGCACTCTGCCTTCCTTCATCAATTTAAATGGTAAGTCAAACTCGAGTTAGTGGGGTTTTGGCATGATTATCTTTGTCAAGACTCTACCAAAATGGATGACGTTACGGTGATTTTCATATTTAATCAGACTTTGTCTCCGAAGCTGAGAAAGCCTGCGTTAGATACCTGTGCTAACAATGTGTCATCAGAGGACATTACTGTCTTTAAGGCTGGAAAGAGTTTCCTTAATTTGGAGCCATGGCCTTACTTTCTCAAGGAGTGAAGCTCATTTGACCTGTTTCCCTGCACTCTGTGTGTGGGTCTCTGATACTCCAGATGGATAGCTGTTTAGGATACTCGGCGGTCTTGCAACTCCATCCAATTTTCAAAAGGAGCCCAATGCTTTCCCAGTATACTGCCTAGCTGCCTTGCAGTCCTAATTACATATAGTTACCTAGTGCATAATTGCTGATGTCTCCTCCTCCTGTGTTACCTCGTCACCGAGGGCGATTGGTCACATGCTGTCCTGACATCATAAAGCTAGAGCAGGATGTCATCTGACATGAGGGACAATCAGTTGCCTAGCAAGCACTAAGATACATTTATCATGGTATTGAACTGGGTTGCAGGGTAAACAGGGCGCCCAGCTGAAGACCTAGATGTGAGATGAATGAAACTGGCGCATTATTTGAGACTTGTGCATCTGTTTGAAGGTGCAGTTAATCACAATGTTCTCGACTTCTCTATAGCTTAACTGATAAGGATGTACTAAGATGAAGATGTTAAGATGTTGTTTATAGTTTTTATTATTCCCACTAACAGTAGCGTAAACCTTCCTCCCTCAACTTATCAGATCACTCAATTGCTATTGGTGTATCATAACCTATAAGAATTGCACTGAGAAGGGGATGCCATCACTTGGCTGGCAATCACATCTTTTTATCTAGGTCCTGATGTAGGTGCTAGTGTTGTGTAGAGAGTGGTAGCAAATGAGGCATAGGATTGATGTAATGTAATGTGTATACTTGTAAAGCGCACTGTTGCCAGCCGGCATCTTGGCGCTGTATACCGCTGGGGAACCAGTCCTGGCTTTCCCTGTGGGATGGTCCCTGCTGGGAATCCCCATGGTGGAGCCAGGCATCCCTGGCGTTGAGGGGGCCGTTGTGGAGATTAGGCAAGCTAATGCCCAGAGTTGCAGAGTGGGACCCCTGGTTAGAGTAGGCACTGACGTGAGAATTATCGAGTCCGCTGACCCTGGTCCATGACCCTGCCGCGTCGGGAATCGAACCCTGGTCCTGGGCCGACTTCTGCTTTTGGATCTGCCGCCTCTAACTAGTGAGCCATTGAGAGATGTACCCCAGGCTGAACATGAAAACTGAGAAAACATGAAAACTGAGATTCTAATTTTTAGTAGGGTGTGGATTTTCACAATATCCATAGTACTGATTATCAAGCCTTAGAAAATCTGTTTTTTATTGCTGTGCATTCGTTTGAAAATATTCAAGTTCTAATGCACTAACAGTGGACTTTTCCATCTGCAGAATATACTGAATGACCAGAGATGGCAGTGCTGCGGAAGAGAATTTGTCTGCATTGCTGAGACCAAAAAAAAAACCAAGAAGCCATTTCTCAGCACTCTGCCTTCCTTCATCAATTTAAATGGTAAGTCAAACTAGAGTTAGTGGGGTCTTGGCATGATTATCTTTGTCAAGACTCTACCAAAATGGATGACGTTACGGTGATCATCATATTTTATCAGACTTTGTCTCCGAAGCTGAGAAAGCCTGCGTTAGATACCTGTGCTAACAATGTGTCATCAGAGGACATTACTGTCTTTAAGGCTGGAAAGAGTTTCCTTAATTTGGAGCGATGGCCTTACTTTCTCAAGGAGTGAAGCTCATTTGACCTGTTTCCCTGCACTCTGTGTGTGGGTCTCTGATACTCCAGATGGATAGCTGTTTAGGATACTCGGCGGTCTTGCAACTCCATCCAATTTTCAAAAGGATCCCAATGCTTTCCCAGTATACTGCCTAGCTGCCTTGCAGTCCTAATTACATATAGTTACCTAGTGCATAATTGCTGATGTCTCCTCCTCCTGTGTTTCCTCGTCACCCAGGGCGATTGGTCACGTGCTGTCCTGACATCATAAAGCTAGAGCAGGATGTCATCTGACATGAGGGACAATCAGTTGCCTAGCAAGCACTAAGATACATTTATTGTGGTATTGAACTGGGTTGCAGGGTAAACAGGGTGTCCAGCTGAAGACCTAGATGGTGAGATGAATGAAACTGGCGCATTATTTGAGACTTGTGCATCTGTTTGAAGGTGCAGTTAATCACAATGTTCTCGACTTCTCTATAGCTTAACTGATAAGGATGTACTAAGATGAAGATGTTAAGATGTTGTTTATAGTTTTTATTATTCCCACTAACAGTAGCGTAAACCTTCCTCCCTCAACTTATCAGATCACTCAATTGCTATTGGCGTATCATAACCTATAAGAATTGCACTGAGAAGGGGATGCCATCACTTGGCTGGCAATCACATCTTTTTATCTAGGTCCTGATGTAGGTGCTAGTGTTGTTTAGAGAGTGGTAGCAAATGAGGCACAGGATTGATGTAATGTGTATACTTGTAAAGCGCACTGTTGCCAGCCGGCGTCCTGGCGCTGTATACCGCTGGGGAACCAGTCCTGGCTTTCCCTGTGGGATGGTCCCTGCTGGGAATCCCCAAGGTGGAGCCAGGCATCCCCGGCGTTGAGGGGGCCGTTGTGGAGATTAGGCAAGCTAATGCCCAGAGTTGCAGAGTGGGACCCCTGGTTAGAGTAGGCACCCACGTGAGAATTATCGAGTCCGCTGACCCTGGTCCATGACCCTGCCGCGTCGGTAATCGAACCCTGGTCCTGGGCCGACTTCTGCTTTTGGGTCTGCCGCCTCTAACCAGTGAGCCATTGAGAGATGTACCCCAGGCTGAACATGAAAACTGAGAAAACATGAAAACTGAGATTCTAATTTTTAGTAGGGTGTGGATTTTCACAATATCCATAGTACTGATTATCAAGCCTTAGAAAATCTGTTTTTTATTGCTGTGCATTCGTTTGAAAATATTCAAGTTCTAATGCACTAACAGTGGACTTTTCCATCTGCAGAATATACTGAATGACCAGAGATGGCAGTGCTGCGGAAGAGAATTTGTCTGCATTGCTGAGACCCAAAAAAAAAAACCAAGAAGCCATTTCTCAGCACTCTGCCTTCCTTCATCAATTTAAATGGTAAGTCAAACTCGAGTTAGTGGGGTCTTGGCATGATTATCTTTGTCAAGACTCTACCAAAATGGATGACGTTACGGTGATCATCATATTTTATCAGACTTTGTCTCCGAAGCTGAGAAAGCCTGCGTTAGATACCTGTGCTAACAATGTGTCATCAGAGGACATTACTGTCTTTAAGGCTGGAAAGAGTTTCCTTAATTTGGAGCCATGGCCTTACTTTCTCAAGGAGTGAAGCTCATTTGACCTGTTTCCCTGCACTCTGTGTGTGGGTCTCTGATACTCCAGATGGATAGCTGTTTAGGATACTCGGCGGTCTTGCAACTCCATCCAATTTTCAAAAGGAGCCCAATGCTTTCCCAGTATACTGCCTAGCTGCCTTGCAGTCCTAATTACATATAGTTACCTAGTGCATAATTGCTGATGTCTCCTCCTCCTGTGTTTCCTCGTCACCCAGGGCGATTGGTCACGTGCTGTCCTGACATCATTAAGCTAGAGCAGGATGTCATCTGACATGAGGGACAATCAGTTGCCTAGCAAGCACTAAGATACATTTATTGTGGTATTGAACTGGGTTGCAGGGTAAACAGGGTGCCCAGCTGAAGACCTAGATGGTGAGATGAATGAAACTGGCGCATTATTTGAGACTTGTGCATCTGTTTGAAGGTGCAGTTAATCACAATGTTCTCGACTTCTCTATAGCTTAACTGATAAGGATGTACTAAGATGAAGATGTTAAGATGTTGTTTATAGTTTTTATTATTCCCACTAACAGTAGCGTAAACCTTCCTCCCTCAACTTATCAGATCACTCAATTGCTATTGGCGTATCATAACCTATAAGAATTGCACTGAGAAGGGGATGCCATCACTTGGCTGGCAATCACATCTTTTTATCTAGGTCCTGATGTAGGTGCTAGTGTTGTTTAGAGAGTGGTAGCAAATGAGGCATAGGATTGATGTAATGTAATGTGTATACTTGTAAAGCGCACTGTTGCCAGCCGGCGTCCTGGCGCTGTATACCGCTGGGGAACCAGTCCTGGCTTTCCCTGTGGGATGGTCCCTGCTGGGAATCCCCAAGGTGGAGCCAGGCATCCCCGGCGTTGAGGGGGCCGTTGTGGAGATTAGGCAAGCTAATGCCCAGAGTTACAGAGTGGGAACCCTGGTTAGAGTAGGCACTGACGTGAGAATTATCGAGTCCGCTGACCCTGGTCCATGACCCTGCCGCGTCGGGAATCAAACCCTGGTCCCGGGCCGACTTCTGCTTTTGGGTCTGCCGCCTCTAACCAGTGAGCCATTGAGAGATGTACCCCAGTCGGAACATGAAAACTGAGAAAACATGAAAACTGAGATTCTAATTTTTAGTAGGGTGTGGATTTTCACAATATCCATAGTACTGATTATCAAGCCTTAGAAAATCTGTTTTTTATTGCTGTATATTCGTTTGAAAATATTCAAGTTCTAATGCACTAACAGTGGACTTTTCCATCTGCAGAATATACTGAATGACCAGAGATGGCAGTGCTGCGGAAGAGAATTTGCCTGCATTGCTGAGACCCAAAAAAAAACACAAGAAGCCATTTCTCAGCACTCTGCCTTCCTTCATCAATTTAAATGGTAAGTCAAACTCGAGTTAGTGGGGTCTTGGCATGATTATCTTTGTCAAGACTCTACCAAAATGGATGACCTTACGGTGATCATCATATTTTATCAAACTTTGTCTCCGAAGCTGAGAAAGCCTGCGTTAGATACCTGTGCTAACAATGTGTCATCAGAGGACATTACTGTCTTTAAGGCTGGAAAGAGTTTCCTTAATTTGGAGCCATGGCCTTACTTTCTCAAGGAGTGAAGCTCATTTGACCTGTTTCCCTGCACTCTGTGTGTGGGTCTCTGATACTCCAGATGGATAGCTGTTTAGGATACTCGGCGGTCTTGCAACTCCATCCAATTTTCAAAAGGAGCCCAATGCTTTCCCAGTATACTGCCTAGCTGCCTTGCAGTCCTAATTACATATAGTTACCTAGTGCATAATTGCTGATGTCTCCTCCTCCTGTGTTTCCTCGTCACCCAGGGCGATTGGTCACGTGCTGTCCTGACATCATAAAGCTAGAGCAGGATGTCATCTGACATGAGGGACAATCAGTTGCCTAGCAAGCACTAAGATACATTTATCGTGGTATTGAACTGGGTTGCAGGGTAAACAGGGCGCCCAGCTGAAGACCTAGATGGTGAGATGAATGAAACTGGCGCATTATTTGAGACTTGTGCATCTGTTTGAAGGTGCAGTTAATCACAATGTTCTCGACTTCTCTATAGCTTAACTGATAAGGATGTACTAAGATGAAGATGTTAAGATGTTGTTTATAGTTTTTATTATTCCCACTAACAGTAGCGTAAACCTTCCTCCCTCAACTTATCAGATCACTCAATTGCTATTGGCGTATCATAACCTTTAAGAATTGCACTGAGAAGGGGATGCCATCACTTGGCTGGCAATCACATCTTTTTATCTAGGTCCTGATGTAGGTGCTAGTGTTGTTTAGAGAGTGGTAGCAAATGAGGCATAGGATTGATGTAATGTAATGTGTATACTTGTAAAGCGCACTGTTGCCAGCCGGCGTCCTGGCGCTGTATACCGCTGGGGAACCAGTCCTGGCTTTCCCTGTGGGATGGTCCCTGCTGGGAATCCCCAAGGTGGAGCCAGGCATCCCTGGCGTTGAGGGGGCCGTTGTGGAGATTAGGCAAGCTAATGCCCAGAGTTGCAGAGTGGGACCCCTGGTTAGAGTAGGCACTGACGTGAGAATTATCGAGTCCGCTGACCCTGGTCCATGACCCTGCCCCGTCGGGAATCAAACCCTGGTCCCGGGCCGACTTCTGCTTTTGGGTCTGCCGCCTCTAACCAGTGAGCCATTGTTTTTTATTGCTGTGCATTCGTTTGAAAATATTCAAGTTCTAATGCACTAACAGTGGACTTTTCCATCTGCAGAATATACTGAATGACCAGAGATGGCAGTGCTGCGGAAGAGAATTTGTCTGCATTGCTGAGACCAAAAAAAAAACCAAGAAGCCATTTCTCAGCACTCTGCCTTCCTTCATCAATTTAAATGGTAAGTCAAACTCGAGTTAGTGGGGTTTTGGCATGATTATCTTTGTCAAGACTCTACCAAAATGGATGACGTTACGGTGATTTTCATATTTAATCAGACTTTGTCTCCGAAGCTGAGAAAGCCTGCGTTAGATACCTGTGCTAACAATGTGTCATCAGAGGACATTACTGTCTTTAAGGCTGGAAAGAGTTTCCTTAATTTGGAGCCATGGCCTTACTTTCTCAAGGAGTGAAGCTCATTTGACCTGTTTCCCTGCACTCTGTGTGTGGGTCTCTGATACTCCAGATGGATAGCTGTTTAGGATACTCGGCGGTCTTGCAACTCCATCCAATTTTCAAAAGGAGCCCAATGCTTTCCCAGTATACTGCCTAGCTGCCTTGCAGTCCTAATTACATATAGTTACCTAGTGCATAATTGCTGATGTCTCCTCCTCCTGTGTTTCCTCGTCACCCAGGGCGATTGGTCACGTGCTGTCCTGACATCATAAAGCTAGAGCAGGATGTCATCTGACATGAGGGACAATCAGTTGCCTAGCAAGCACTAAGATACATTTATCGTGGTATTGAACTGGGTTGCAGGGTAAACAGGGCGCCCAGCTGAAGACCTAGATGGTGAGATGAATGAAACTGGCGCATTATTTGAGACTTGTGCATCTGTTTGAAGGTGCAGTTAATCACAATGTTCTCGACTTCTCTATAGCTTAACTGATAAGGATGTACTAAGATGAAGATGTTAAGATGTTGTTTATAGTTTTTATTATTCCCACTAACAGTAGCGTAAACCTTCCTCCCTCAACTTATCAGATCACTCAATTGCTATTGGCGTATCATAACCTTTAAGAATTGCACTGAGAAGGGGATGCCATCACTTGGCTGGCAATCACATCTTTTTATCTAGGTCCTGATGTAGGTGCTAGTGTTGTTTAGAGAGTGGTAGCAAATGAGGCATAGGATTGATGTAATGTAATGTGTATACTTGTAAAGCGCACTGTTGCCAGCCGGCGTCCTGGCGCTGTATACCGCTGGGGAACCAGTCCTGGCTTTCCCTGTGGGATGGTCCCTGCTGGGAATCCCCAAGGTGGAGCCAGGCATCCCTGGCGTTGAGGGGGCCGTTGTGGAGATTAGGCAAGCTAATGCCCAGAGTTGCAGAGTGGGACCCCTGGTTAGAGTAGGCACTGACGTGAGAATTATCGAGTCCGCTGACCCTGGTCCATGACCCTGCCCCGTCGGGAATCAAACCCTGGTCCCGGGCCGACTTCTGCTTTTGGGTCTGCCGCCTCTAACCAGTGAGCCATTGTTTTTTATTGCTGTGCATTCGTTTGAAAATATTCAAGTTCTAATGCACTAACAGTGGACTTTTCCATCTGCAGAATATACTGAATGACCAGAGATGGCAGTGCTGCGGAAGAGAATTTGTCTGCATTGCTGAGACCAAAAAAAAAACCAAGAAGCCATTTCTCAGCACTCTGCCTTCCTTCATCAATTTAAATGGTAAGTCAAACTCGAGTTAGTGGGGTTTTGGCATGATTATCTTTGTCAAGACTCTACCAAAATGGATGACGTTACGGTGATTTTCATATTTAATCAGACTTTGTCTCCGAAGCTGAGAAAGCCTGCGTTAGATACCTGTGCTAACAATGTGTCATCAGAGGACATTACTGTCTTTAAGGCTGGAAAGAGTTTCCTTAATTTGGAGCCATGGCCTTACTTTCTCAAGGAGTGAAGCTCATTTGACCTGTTTCCCTGCACTCTGTGTGTGGGTCTCTGATACTCCAGATGGATAGCTGTTTAGGATACTCGGCGGTCTTGCAACTCCATCCAATTTTCAAAAGGAGCCCAATGCTTTCCCAGTATACTGCCTAGCTGCCTTGCAGTCCTAATTACATATAGTTACCTAGTGCATAATTGCTGATGTCTCCTCCTCCTGTGTTACCTCGTCACCGAGGGCGATTGGTCACATGCTGTCCTGACATCATAAAGCTAGAGCAGGATGTCATCTGACATGAGGGACAATCAGTTGCCTAGCAAGCACTAAGATACATTTATCATGGTATTGAACTGGGTTGCAGGGTAAACAGGGCGCCCAGCTGAAGACCTAGATGTGAGATGAATGAAACTGGCGCATTATTTGAGACTTGTGCATCTGTTTGAAGGTGCAGTTAATCACAATGTTCTCGACTTCTCTATAGCTTAACTGATAAGGATGTACTAAGATGAAGATGTTAAGATGTTGTTTATAGTTTTTATTATTCCCACTAACAGTAGCGTAAACCTTCCTCCCTCAACTTATCAGATCACTCAATTGCTATTGGTGTATCATAACCTATAAGAATTGCACTGAGAAGGGGATGCCATCACTTGGCTGGCAATCACATCTTTTTATCTAGGTCCTGATGTAGGTGCTAGTGTTGTGTAGAGAGTGGTAGCAAATGAGGCATAGGATTGATGTAATGTAATGTGTATACTTGTAAAGCGCACTGTTGCCAGCCGGCATCTTGGCGCTGTATACCGCTGGGGAACCAGTCCTGGCTTTCCCTGTGGGATGGTCCCTGCTGGGAATCCCCATGGTGGAGCCAGGCATCCCTGGCGTTGAGGGGGCCGTTGTGGAGATTAGGCAAGCTAATGCCCAGAGTTGCAGAGTGGGACCCCTGGTTAGAGTAGGCACTGACGTGAGAATTATCGAGTCCGCTGACCCTGGTCCATGACCCTGCCGCGTCGGGAATCGAACCCTGGTCCTGGGCCGACTTCTGCTTTTGGATCTGCCGCCTCTAACTAGTGAGCCATTGAGAGATGTACCCCAGGCTGAACATGAAAACTGAGAAAACATGAAAACTGAGATTCTAATTTTTAGTAGGGTGTGGATTTTCACAATATCCATAGTACTGATTATCAAGCCTTAGAAAATCTGTTTTTTATTGCTGTGCATTCGTTTGAAAATATTCAAGTTCTAATGCACTAACAGTGGACTTTTCCATCTGCAGAATATACTGAATGACCAGAGATGGCAGTGCTGCGGAAGAGAATTTGTCTGCATTGCTGAGACCAAAAAAAAAACCAAGAAGCCATTTCTCAGCACTCTGCCTTCCTTCATCAATTTAAATGGTAAGTCAAACTAGAGTTAGTGGGGTCTTGGCATGATTATCTTTGTCAAGACTCTACCAAAATGGATGACGTTACGGTGATCATCATATTTTATCAGACTTTGTCTCCGAAGCTGAGAAAGCCTGCGTTTAGATACCTGTGCTAACAATGTGTCATCAGAGGACATTACTGTCTTTAAGGCTGGAAAGAGTTTCCTTAATTTGGAGCGATGGCCTTACTTTCTCAAGGAGTGAAGCTCATTTGACCTGTTTCCCTGCACTCTGTGTGTGGGTCTCTGATACTCCAGATGGATAGCTGTTTAGGATACTCGGCGGTCTTGCAACTCCATCCAATTTTCAAAAGGATCCCAATGCTTTCCCAGTATACTGCCTAGCTGCCTTGCAGTCCTAATTACATATAGTTACCTAGTGCATAATTGCTGATGTCTCCTCCTCCTGTGTTTCCTCGTCACCCAGGGCGATTGGTCACGTGCTGTCCTGACATCATAAAGCTAGAGCAGGATGTCATCTGACATGAGGGACAATCAGTTGCCTAGCAAGCACTAAGATACATTTATTGTGGTATTGAACTGGGTTGCAGGGTAAACAGGGTGTCCAGCTGAAGACCTAGATGGTGAGATGAATGAAACTGGCGCATTATTTGAGACTTGTGCATCTGTTTGAAGGTGCAGTTAATCACAATGTTCTCGACTTCTCTATAGCTTAACTGATAAGGATGTACTAAGATGAAGATGTTAAGATGTTGTTTATAGTTTTTATTATTCCCACTAACAGTAGCGTAAACCTTCCTCCCTCAACTTATCAGATCACTCAATTGCTATTGGCGTATCATAACCTATAAGAATTGCACTGAGAAGGGGATGCCATCACTTGGCTGGCAATCACATCTTTTTATCTAGGTCCTGATGTAGGTGCTAGTGTTGTTTAGAGAGTGGTAGCAAATGAGGCACAGGATTGATGTAATGTGTATACTTGTAAAGCGCACTGTTGCCAGCCGGCGTCCTGGCGCTGTATACCGCTGGGGAACCAGTCCTGGCTTTCCCTGTGGGATGGTCCCTGCTGGGAATCCCCAAGGTGGAGCCAGGCATCCCCGGCGTTGAGGGGGCCGTTGTGGAGATTAGGCAAGCTAATGCCCAGAGTTGCAGAGTGGGACCCCTGGTTAGAGTAGGCACCCACGTGAGAATTATCGAGTCCGCTGACCCTGGTCCATGACCCTGCCGCGTCGGTAATCGAACCCTGGTCCTGGGCCGACTTCTGCTTTTGGGTCTGCCGCCTCTAACCAGTGAGCCATTGAGAGATGTACCCCAGGCTGAACATGAAAACTGAGAAAACATGAAAACTGAGATTCTAATTTTTAGTAGGGTGTGGATTTTCACAATATCCATAGTACTGATTATCAAGCCTTAGAAAATCTGTTTTTTATTGCTGTGCATTCGTTTGAAAATATTCAAGTTCTAATGCACTAACAGTGGACTTTTCCATCTGCAGAATATACTGAATGACCAGAGATGGCAGTGCTGCGGAAGAGAATTTGTCTGCATTGCTGAGACCAAAAAAAAAACCATGAAGCCATTTCTCAGCACTCTGCCTTCCTTCATCAATTTAAATGGTAAGTCAAACTCGAGTTAGTGGGGTTTTGGCATGATTATCTTTGTCAAGACTCTACCAAAATGGATGACGTTACGGTGATTTTCATATTTAATCAGACTTTGTCTCCGAAGCTGAGAAAGCCTGCGTTAGATACCTGTGCTAACAATGTGTCATCAGAGGACATTACTGTCTTTAAGGCTGGAAAGAGTTTCCTTAATTTGGAGCCATGGCCTTACTTTCTCAAGGAGTGAAGCTCATTTGACCTGTTTCCCTGCACTCTGTGTGTGGGTCTCTGATACTCCAGATGGATAGCTGTTTAGGATACTCGGCGGTCTTGCAACTCCATCCAATTTTCAAAAGGAGCCCAATGCTTTCCCAGTATACTGCCTAGCTGCCTTGCAGTCCTAATTACATATAGTTACCTAGTGCATAATTGCTGATGTCTCCTCCTCCTGTGTTACCTCGTCACCGAGGGCGATTGGTCACATGCTGTCCTGACATCATAAAGCTAGAGCAGGATGTCATCTGACATGAGGGACAATCAGTTGCCTAGCAAGCACTAAGATACATTTATCATGGTATTGAACTGGGTTGCAGGGTAAACAGGGCGCCCAGCTGAAGACCTAGATGTGAGATGAATGAAACTGGCGCATTATTTGAGACTTGTGCATCTGTTTGAAGGTGCAGTTAATCACAATGTTCTCGACTTCTCTATAGCTTAACTGATAAGGATGTACTAAGATGAAGATGTTAAGATGTTGTTTATAGTTTTTATTATTCCCACTAACAGTAGCGTAAACCTTCCTCCCTCAACTTATCAGATCACTCAATTGCTATTGGTGTATCATAACCTATAAGAATTGCACTGAGAAGGGGATGCCATCACTTGGCTGGCAATCACATCTTTTTATCTAGGTCCTGATGTAGGTGCTAGTGTTGTGTAGAGAGTGGTAGCAAATGAGGCATAGGATTGATGTAATGTAATGTGTATACTTGTAAAGCGCACTGTTGCCAGCCGGCATCTTGGCGCTGTATACCGCTGGGGAACCAGTCCTGGCTTTCCCTGTGGGATGGTCCCTGCTGGGAATCCCCATGGTGGAGCCAGGCATCCCCGGCGTTGAGGGGGCCGTTGTGGAGATTAGGCAAGCTAATGCCCAGAGTTGCAGAGTGGGACCCCTGGTTAGAGTAGGCACTGACGTGAGAATTATCGAGTCCGCTGACCCTGGTCCATGACCCTGCCGCGTCGGGAATCGAACCCTGGTCCTGGGCCGACTTCTGCTTTTGGATCTGCCGCCTCTAACTAGTGAGCCATTGAGAGATGTACCCCAGGCTGAACATGAAAACTGAGAAAACATGAAAACTGAGATTCTAATTTTTAGTAGGGTGTGGATTTTCACAATATCCATAGTACTGATTATCAAGCCTTAGAAAATCTGTTTTTTATTGCTGTGCATTCGTTTGAAAATATTCAAGTTCTAATGCACTAACAGTGGACTTTTCCATCTGCAGAATATACTGAATGACCAGAGATGGCAGTGCTGCGGAAGAGAATTTGTCTGCATTGCTGAGACCAAAAAAAAAACCAAGAAGCCATTTCTCAGCACTCTGCCTTCCTTCATCAATTTAAATGGTAAGTCAAACTCGAGTTAGTGGGGTCTTGGCATGATTATCTTTGTCAAGACTCTACCAAAATGGATGACGTTACGGTGATCATCATATTTTATCAGACTTTGTCTCCGAAGCTGAGAAAGCCTGCGTTAGATACCTGTGCTAACAATGTGTCATCAGAGGACATTACTGTCTTTAAGGCTGGAAAGAGTTTCCTTAATTTGGAGCGATGGCCTTACTTTCTCAAGGAGTGAAGCTCATTTGACCTGTTTCCCTGCACTCTGTGTGTGGGTCTCTGATACTCCAGATGGATAGCTGTTTAGGATACTCGGCGGTCTTGCAACTCCATCCAATTTTCAAAAGGATCCCAATGCTTTCCCAGTATACTGCCTAGCTGCCTTGCAGTCCTAATTACATATAGTTACCTAGTGCATAATTGCTGATGTCTCCTCCTCCTGTGTTTCCTCGTCACCCAGGGCGATTGGTCACGTGCTGTCCTGACATCATAAAGCTAGAGCAGGATGTCATCTGACATGAGGGACAATCAGTTGCCTAGCAAGCACTAAGATACATTTATTGTGGTATTGAACTGGGTTGCAGGGTAAACAGGGTGTCCAGCTGAAGACCTAGATGGTGAGATGAATGAAACTGGCGCATTATTTGAGACTTGTGCATCTGTTTGAAGGTGCAGTTAATCACAATGTTCTCGACTTCTCTATAGCTTAACTGATAAGGATGTACTAAGATGAAGATGTTAAGATGTTGTTTATAGTTTTTATTATTCCCACTAACAGTAGCGTAAACCTTCCTCCCTCAACTTATCAGATCACTCAATTGCTATTGGCGTATCATAACCTATAAGAATTGCACTGAGAAGGGGATGCCATCACTTGGCTGGCAATCACATCTTTTTATCTAGGTCCTGATGTAGGTGCTAGTGTTGTTTAGAGAGTGGTAGCAAATGAGGCACAGGATTGATGTAATGTGTATACTTGTAAAGCGCACTGTTGCCAGCCGGCGTCCTGGCGCTGTATACCGCTGGGGAACCAGTCCTGGCTTTCCCTGTGGGATGGTCCCTGCTGGGAATCCCCAAGGTGGAGCCAGGCATCCCCGGCGTTGAGGGGGCCGTTGTGGAGATTAGGCAAGCTAATGCCCAGAGTTGCAGAGTGGGACCCCTGGTTAGAGTAGGCACCCACGTGAGAATTATCGAGTCCGCTGACCCTGGTCCATGACCCTGCCGCGTCGGTAATCGAACCCTGGTCCTGGGCCGACTTCTGCTTTTGGGTCTGCCGCCTCTAACCAGTGAGCCATTGAGAGATGTACCCCAGGCTGAACATGAAAACTGAGAAAACATGAAAACTGAGATTCTAATTTTTAGTAGGGTGTGGATTTTCACAATATCCATAGTACTGATTATCAAGCCTTAGAAAATCTGTTTTTTATTGCTGTGCATTCGTTTGAAAATATTCAAGTTCTAATGCACTAACAGTGGACTTTTCCATCTGCAGAATATACTGAATGACCAGAGATGGCAGTGCTGCGGAAGAGAATTTGTCTGCATTGCTGAGACCAAAAAAAAAACCATGAAGCCATTTCTCAGCACTCTGCCTTCCTTCATCAATTTAAATGGTAAGTCAAACTCGAGTTAGTGGGGTCTTGGCATGATTATCTTTGTCAAGACTCTACCAAAATGGATGACCTTACGGTGATCATCATATTTTATCAAACTTTGTCTCCGAAGCTGAGAAAGCCTGCGTTAGATACCTGTGCTAACAATGTGTCATCAGAGGACATTACTGTCTTTAAGGCTGGAAAGAGTTTCCTTAATTTGGAGCCATGGCCTTACTTTCTCAAGGAGTGAAGCTCATTTGACCTGTTTCCCTGCACTCTGTGTGTGGGTCTCTGATACTCCAGATGGATAGCTGTTTAGGATACTCGGCGGTCTTGCAACTCCATCCAATTTTAAAAGGAGCCCAATGCTTTCCCAGTATACTGCCTAGCTGCCTTGCAGTCCTAATTACATATAGTTACCTAGTGCATAATTGCTGATGTCTCCTCCTCCTGTGTTTCCTCGTCACCGAGGGCGATTGGTCACATGCTGTCCTGACATCATAAAGCTAGAGCAGGATGTCATCTGACATGAGGGACAATCAGTTGCCTAGCAAGCACTAAGATACATTTATCATGGTATTGAACTGGGTTGCAGGGTAAACAGGGCGCCCAGCTGAAGACCTAGAGGGTGAGATTAATGAAACTGGCGCATTATTTGAGACTTGTGCATCTGTTTGAAGGTGCAGTTAATCACAATGTTCTCGACTTCTCTATAGCTTAACTGATAAGGATGTACTAAGATGAAGATGTTAAGATGTTGTTTATAGTTTTTATTATTCCCACTAACAGTAGCGTAAACCTTCCTCCCTCAACTTATCAGATCACTCAATTGCTATTGGTGTATCATAACCTATAAGAATTGCACTGAGAAGGGGATGCCATCACTTGGCTGGCAATCACATCTTTTTATCTAGGTCCTGATGTAGGTGCTAGTGTTGTTTAGAGAGTGGTAGCAAATGAGGCATAGGATTGATGTAATGTAATGTGTATACTTGTAAAGCGCACTGTTGCCAGCCGGCGTCCTGGCGCTGTATACCGCTGGGGAACCAGTCCTGGCTTTCCCTGTGGGATGGTCCCTGCTGGGAATCCCCATGGTGGAGCCAGGCATCCCCGGCGTTGAGGGGGCCGTTGTGGAGATTAGGCAAGCTAATGCCCAGAGTTGCAGAGTGGGACCCCTGGTTAGAGTAGGCACTGACGTGAGAATTATCGAGTCCGCTGACCCTGGTCCATGACCATGCCACGTCGGGAATCGAACCCTGGTCCTGGGCCGACTTCTGCTTTTGGATCTGCCGCCTCTAACCAGTGAGCCATTGAGAGATGTACCCCAGGCTGAACATGAAAACTGAGAAAACATGAAAACTGAGATTCTAATTTTTAGTAGGGTGTGGATTTTCACAATATCCATAATACTGATTATCAAGCCTTAGAAAATCTGTTTTTTATTGCTGTGCATTCGTTTGAAAATATTCAAGTTCTAATGCACTAACAGTGGACTTTTCCATCTGCAGCATATACTGAATGACCAGAGATGGCAGTGCTGCGGAAGAGAATTTGTCTGCATTGCTGAGACCCAAAAAAAAAACAAGAATCCATTTCTCAGCACTCTGCCTTCCTTCATCAATTTAAATGGTAAGTCAAACTCGAGTTAGTGGGGTCTTGGCATGATTATCTTTGTCAAGACTCTACCAAAATGGATGACGTTACGGTGATCATCATATTTTATCAGACTTTGTCTCCGAAGCTGAGAAAGCCTGCGTTAGATACCTGTGCTAACAATGTGTCATCAGAGGACATTACTGTCTTTAAGGCTGGAAAGAGTTTCCTTAATTTGGAGCCATGGCCTTACTTTCTCAAGGAGTGAAGCTCATTTGACCTGTTTCCCTGCACTCTGTGTGTGGGTGTCTGATACTCCAGATGGATAGCTGTTTAGGATACTCGGCGGTCTTGCAACTCCATCCAATTTTCAAAAGGATCCCAATGCTTTCCCAGTATACTGCCTAGCTGCCTTGCAGTCCTAATTACATATAGTTACCTAGTGCATAATTGCTGATGTCTCCTCCTCCTGTGTTTCCTCGTCACCCAGGGCGATTGGTCACGTGCTGTCCTGACATCATTAAGCTAGAGCAGGATGTCATCTGACATGAGGGACAATCAGTTGCCTAGCAAGCACTAAGATACATTTATTGTGGTATTGAACTGGGTTGCAGGGTAAACAGGGTGCCCAGCTGAAGACCTAGATGGTGAGATGAATGAAACTGGCGCATTATTTGAGACTTGTGCATCTGTTTGAAGGTGCAGTTAATCACAATGTTCTCGACTTCTCTATAGCTTAACTGATAAGGATGTACTAAGATGAAGATGTTAAGATGTTGTTTATAGTTTTTATTATTCCCACTAACAGTAGCGTAAACCTTTCTCCCTCAACTTATCAGATCACTCAATTGCTATTGGCGTATCATAACCTATAAGAATTGCACTGAGAAGGGGATGCCATCACTTGGCTGGCAATCACATCTTTTTATCTAGGTCCTGATGTAGGTGCTAGTGTTGTTTAGAGAGTGGTAGCAAATGAGGCATAGGATTGATGTAATGTAATGTGTATACTTGTAAAGCGCACTGTTGCCAGCCGGCGTCCTGGCGCTGTATACCGCTGGGGAACCAGTCCTGGCTTTCCCTGTGGGATGGTCCCTGCTGGGAATCCCCAAGGTGGAGCCAGGCATCCCCGGCGTTGAGGGGGCCGTTGTGGAGATTAGGCAAGCTAATGCCCAGAGTTACAGAGTGGGAACCCTGGTTAGAGTAGGCACTGACGTGAGAATTATCGAGTCCGCTGACCCTGGTCCATGACCCTGCCGCGTCGGGAATCAAACCCTGGTCCCGGGCCGACTTCTGCTTTTGGGTCTGCCGCCTCTAACCAGTGAGCCATTGAGAGATGTACCCCAGTCGGAACATGAAAACTGAGAAAACATGAAAACTGAGATTCTAATTTTTAGTAGGGTGTGGATTTTCACAATATCCATAGTACTGATTATCAAGCCTTAGAAAATCTGTTTTTTATTGCTGTATATTCGTTTGAAAATATTCAAGTTCTAATGCACTAACAGTGGACTTTTCCATCTGCAGAATATACTGAATGACCAGAGATGGCAGTGCTGCGGAAGAGAATTTGCCTGCATTGCTGAGACCCAAAAAAAAAACAAGAAGCCATTTCTCAGCACTCTGCCTTCCTTCATCAATTTAAATGGTAAGTCAAACTCGAGTTAGTGGGGTCTTGGCATGATTATCTTTGTCAAGACTCTACCAAAATGGATGACCTTACGGTGATCATCATATTTTATCAGACTTTGTCTCCGAAGCTGAGAAAGCCTGCGTTAGATACCTGTGCTAACAATGTGTCATCAGAGGACATTACTGTCTTTAAGGCTGGAAAGAGTTTCCTTAATTTGGAGCCATGGCCTTACTTTCTCAAGGAGTGAAGCTCATTTGACCTGTTTCCCTGCACTCTGTGTGTGGGTCTCTGATACTCCAGATGGATAGCTGTTTAGGATACTCGGCGGTCTTGCAACTCCATCCAATTTTCAAAAGGAGCCCAATGCTTTCCCAGTATACTGCCTAGCTGCCTTGCAGTCCTAATTACATATAGTTACCTAGTGCATAATTGCTGATGTCTCCTCCTCCTGTGTTTCCTCGTCACCCAGGGCGATTGGTCACGTGCTGTCCTGACATCATAAAGCTAGAGCAGGATGTCATCTGACATGAGGGACAATCAGTTGCCTAGCAAGCACTAAGATACATTTATCGTGGTATTGAACTGGGTTGCAGGGTAAACAGGGCGCCCAGCTGAAGACCTAGATGGTGAGATTAATGAAACTGGCGCATTATTTGAGACTTGTGCATCTGTTTGAAAGTGCAGTTAATCACAATGTTCTCGACTTCTCTATAGCTTAACTGATAAGGATGTACTAAGATGAAGATGTTAAGATGTTGTTAATAGTTTTTATTATTCCCACTAACAGTAGCGTAAACCTTCCTCCCTCAACTTATCAGATCACTCAATTGCTATTGGCGTATCATAACCTATAAGAATTGCACTGAGAAGGGGATGCCATCACTTGGCTGGCAATCACATCTTTTTATCTAGGTCCTGATGTAGGTGCTAGTGTTGTTTAGAGAGTGGTAGCAAATGAGGCATAGGATTGATGTAATGTAATGTGTATACTTGTAAAGCGCACTGTTGCCAGCCGGCGTCCTGGCGCTGTATACCGCTGGGGAACCAGTCCTGGCTTTCCCTGTGGGATGGTCCCTGCTGGGAATCCCCAAGGTGGAGCCAGGCATCCCCGGCGTTGAGGGGGCCGTTGTGGAGATTAGGCAAGCTAATGCCCAGAGTTACAGAGTGGGAACCCTGGTTAGAGTAGGCACTGACGTGAGAATTATCGAGTCCGCTGACCCTGGTCCATGACCCTGCCGCGTCGGGAATCAAACCCTGGTCCCGGGCCGACTTCTGCTTTTGGGTCTGCCGCCTCTAACCAGTGAGCCATTGAGAGATGTACCCCAGTCGGAACATGAAAACTGAGAAAACATGAAAACTGAGATTCTAATTTTTAGTAGGGTGTGGATTTTCACAATATCCATAGTACTGATTATCAAGCCTTAGAAAATCTGTTTTTTATTACTGTGCATTCGTTTGAAAATATTCAAGTTCTAATGCACTAACAGTGGACTTTTCCATCTGCAGAATATACTGAATGACCAGAGATGGCAGTGCTGCGGAAGAGAATTTGTCTGCATTGCTGAGACCAAAAAAAAACCCATGAAGCCATTTCTCAGCACTCTGCCTTCCTTCATCAATTTAAATGGTAAGTCAAACTCGAGTTAGTGGGGTCTTGGCATGATTATCTTTGTCAAGACTCTACCAAAATGGATGACCTTACGGTGATCATCATATTTTATCAGACTTTGTCTCCGAAGCTGAGAAAGCCTGCGTTAGATACCTGTGCTAACAATGTGTCATCAGAGGACATTACTGTCTTTAAGGCTGGAAAGAGTTTCCTTAATTTGGAGCCATGGCCTTACTTTCTCAAGGAGTGAAGCTCATTTGACCTGTTTCCCTGCACTCTGTGTGTGGGTCTCTGATACTCTAGATGGATAGCTGTTTAGGATACTCGGCGGTCTTGCAACTCCATCCAATTTTCAAAAGGAGCCCAATGCTTTCCCAGTATACTGCCTAGCTGCCTTGCAGTCCTAATTACATATAGTTACCTAGTGCATAATTGCTGATGTCTCCTCCTCCTGTGTTTCCTCGTCACCGAGGGCGATTGGTCACATGCTGTCCTGACATCATAAAGCTAGAGCAGGATGTCATCTGACATGAGGGACAATCAGTTGCCTAGCAAGCACTAAGATACATTTATCATGGTATTGAACTGGGTTGCAGGGTAAACAGGGCGCCCAGCTGAAGACCTAGATGGTGAGATGAATGAAACTGGCGCATTATTTGAGACTTGTGCATCTGTTTGAAGGTGCAGTTAATCACAATGTTCTCGACTTCTCTATAGCTTAACTGATAAGGATGTACTAAGATGAAGATGTTAAGATGTTGTTTATAGTTTTTATTATTCCCACTAACAGTAGCGTAAACCTTCCTCCCTCAACTTATCAGATCACTCAATTGCTATTGGCGTATCATAACCTATAAGAATTGCACTGAGAAGGGGATGCCATCACTTGGCTGGCAATCACATCTTTTTATCTAGGTCCTGATGTAGGTGCTAGTGTTGTTTAGAGAGTGGTAGCAAATGAGGCATAGGATTGATGTAATGTAATGTGTATACTTGTAAAGCGCACTGTTGCCAGCCGGCGTCCTGGCGCTGTATACCGCTGGGGAACCAGTCCTGGCTTTCCCTGTGGGATGGTCCCTGCTGGGAATCCCCAAGGTGGAGCCAGGCATCCCCGGCGTTGAGGGGGCCGTTGTGGAGATTAGGCAAGCTAATGCCCAGAGTTGCAGAGTGGGACCCCTGGTTAGAGTAGGCACTGACGTGAGAATTATCGAGTCCGCTGACCCTGGTCCATGACCCTGCCGCGTCGGGAATCAAACCCTGGTCCCGGGCCGACTTCTGCTTTTGGGTCTGCCGCCTCTAACCAGTGAGCCATTGAGAGATGTACCCCAGTCGGAACATGAAAACTGAGAAAACATGAAAACTGAGATTCTAATTTTTAGTAGGGTGTGGATTTTCACAATATCCATAGTACTGATTATCAAGCCTTAGAAAATCTGTTTTTTATTGCTGTGCATTCGTTTGAAAATATTCAAGTTCTAATGCACTAACAGTGGACTTTTCCATCTGCAGAATATACTGAATGACCAGAGATGGCAGTGCTGCGGAAGAGAATTTGTCTGCATTGCTGAGACCAAAAAAAAAACCATGAAGCCATTTCTCAGCACTCTGCCTTCCTTCATCAATTTAAATGGTAAGTCAAACTCGAGTTAGTGGGGTCTTGGCATGATTATCTTTGTCAAGACTCTACCAAAATGGATGACCTTACGGTGATCATCATATTTTATCAGACTTTGTCTCCGAAGCTGAGAAAGCCTGCGTTAGATACCTGTGCTAACAATGTGTCATCAGAGGACATTACTGTCTTTAAGGCTGGAAAGAGTTTCCTTAATTTGGAGCCATGGCCTTACTTTCTCAAGGAGTGAAGCTCATTTGACCTGTTTCCCTGCACTCTGTGTGTGGGTCTCTGATACTCCAGATGGATAGCTGTTTAGGATACTCGACGGTCTTGCAACTCCATCCAATTTTCAAAAGGAGCCCAATGCTTTCCCAGTATACTGCCTAGCTGCCTTGCAGTCCTAATTACATATAGTTACCTAGTGCATAATTGCTGATTTCTCCTCCTCCTGTGTTTCCTCGTCACCCAGGGCGATTGGTCACGTGCTGTCCTGACATCATAAAGCTAGAGCAGGATGTCATCTGACATGAGGGACAATCAGTTGCCTAGCAAGCACTAAGATACATTTATCATGGTATTGAACTGGGTTGCAGGGTAAACAGGGCGCCCAGCTGAAGACCTAGATGGTGAGATGAATGAAACTGGCGCATTATTTGAGACTTGTGCATCTGTTTGAAGGTGCAGTTAATCACAATGTTCTCGACTTCTCTATAGCTTAACTGATAAGGATGTACTAAGATGAAGATGTTAAGATGTAGTTTATAGTTTTTATTATTCCCACTAACAGTAGCGTAAACCTTCCTCCCTCAACTTATCAGATCACTCAATTGCTATTGGCGTATCATAACCTATAAGAATTGCACTGAGAAGGGGATGCCATCACTTGGCTGGCAATCACATCTTTTTATCTAGGTCCTGATGTAGGTGCTAGTGTTGTGTAGAGAGTGGTAGCAAATGAGGCATAGGATTGATGTAATGTAATGTGTATACTTGTAAAGCGCACTGTTGCCAGCCGGCGTCCTGGCGCTGTATACCGCTGTGGAACCAGTCCTGGCTTTCCCTGTGGGATGGTCCCTGCTGGGAATCCCCAAGGTGGAGCCAGGCATCCCCGGCGTTGAGGGGGCCGTTGTGGAGATTAGGCAAGCTAATGCCCAGAGTTGCAGAGTGGGACCCCTTGTTAGAGTAGGCACTGACGTGAGAATTATCGAGTCCGCTGACCCTGGTCCATGACCCTGCAGCGTCAGGAATCAAACCCTGGTCCCGGGCCGACTTCTGCTTTTGGGTCTGCCGCCTCTAACCAGTGAGCCATTGAGAGATGTACCCCAGGCTGAACATGAAAACTGAGAAAACATGAAAACTGAGATTCTAATTTTTAGTAGGGTGTGGATTTTCACAATATCCATAGTACTGATTATCAAGCCTTAGAAAATCTGTTTTTTATTACTGTGCATTCGTTTGAAAATATTCAAGTTCTAATGCACTAACAGTGGACTTTTCCATCTGCAGAATATACTGAATGACCAGAGATGGCAGTGCTGCGGAAGAGAATTTGTCTGCATTGCTGAGACCAAAAAAAAAACCATGAAGCCATTTCTCAGCACTCTGCCTTCCTTCATCAATTTAAATGGTAAGTCAAACTCGAGTTAGTGGGGTCTTGGCATGATTATCTTTGTCAAGACTCTACCAAAATGGATGACCTTACGGTGATCATCATATTTTATCAGACTTTGTCTCCGAAGCTGAGAAAGCCTGCGTTAGATACCTGTGCTAACAATGTGTCATCAGAGGACATTACTGTCTTTAAGGCTGGAAAGAGTTTCCTTAATTTGGAGCCATGGCCTTACTTTCTCAAGGAGTGAAGCTCATTTGACCTGTTTCCCTGCACTCTGTGTGTGGGTCTCTGATACTCCAGATGGATAGCTGTTTAGGATACTCGGCGGTCTTGCAACTCCATCCAATTTTCAAAAGGAGCCCAATGCTTTCCCAGTATACTGCCTAGCTGCCTTGCAGTCCTAATTACATATAGTTACCTAGTGCATAATTGCTGATGTCTCCTCCTCCTGTGTTTCCTCGTCACCCAGGGCGATTGGTCACGTGCTGTCCTGACATCATAAAGCTAGAGCAGGATGTCATCTGACATGAGGGACAATCAGTTGCCTAGCAAGCACTAAGATACATTTATCATGGTATTGAACTGGGTTGCAGGGTAAACAGGGCGCCCAGCTGAAGACCTAGATGGTGAGATGAATGAAACTGGCGCATTATTTGAGACTTGTGCATCTGTTTGAAGGTGCAGTTAATCACAATGTTCTCGACTTCTCTATAGCTTAACTGATAAGGATGTACTAAGATGAAGATGTTAAGATGTTGTTTATAGTTTTTATTATTCCCACTAACAGTAGCGTAAACCTTCCTCCCTCAACTTATCAGATCACTCAATTGCAATTGGCGTATCATAACCTATAAGAATTGCACTGAGAAGGGGATGCCATCACTTGGCTGGCAATCACATCTTTTTATCTAGGTCCTGATGTAGGTGCTAGTGTTGTTTAGAGAGTGGTAGCAAATGAGGCATAGGATTGATGTAATGTAATGTGTATACTTGTAAAGCGCACTGTTGCCAGCCGGCGTCCTGGCGCTGTATACCGCTGGGGAACCAGTCCTGGCTTTCCCTGTGGGATGGTCCCTGCTGGGAATCCCCAAGGTGGAGCCAGGCATCCCCGGCGTTGAGGGGGCCGTTGTGGAGATTAGGCAAGCTAATGCCCAGAGTTGCAGAGTGGGACCCCTGGTTAGAGTAGGCACTGACGTGAGAATTATCGAGTCCGCTGACCCTGGTCCATGACCCTGCCGCGTCGGGAATCAAACCCTGGTCCTGGGCCGACTTCTGCTTTTGGGTCTGCCGCCTCTAACCAGTGAGCCATTGAGAGATGTACCCCAGTCGGAACATGAAAACTGAGAAAACATGAAAACTGAGATTCTAATTTTTAGTAGGGTGTGGATTTTCACAATATCCATAGTACTGATTATCAAGCCTTAGAAAATCTGTTTTTTATTGCTGTGCATTCGTTTGAAAATATTCAAGTTCTAATGCACTAACAGTGGACTTTTCCATCTGCAGAATATACTGAATGACCAGAGATGGCAGTGCTGCGGAAGAGAATTTGTCTGCATTGCTGAGACCAAAAGAAAAAAACATGAAGCCATTTCTCAGCACTCTGCCTTCCTTCATCAATTTAAATGGTAAGTCAAACTCGAGTTAGTGGGGTCTTGGCATGATTATCTTTGTCAAGACTCTACCAAAATGGATGACGTTACGGTGATCATCATATTTTATCAGACTTTGTCTCCGAAGCTGAGAAAGCCTGCGTTAGATACCTGTGCTAACAATGTGTCATCAGAGGACATTACTGTCTTTAAGGCTGGAAAGAGTTTCCTTAATTTGGAGCGATGGCCTTACTTTCTCAAGGAGTGAAGCTCATTTGACCTGTTTCCCTGCACTCTGTGTGTGGGTCTCTGATACTCCAGATGGATAGCTGTTTAGGATACTCGGCGGTCTTGCAACTCCATCCAATTTTCAAAAGGATCCCAATGCTTTCCCAGTATACTGCCTAGCTGCCTTGCAGTCCTAATTACATATAGTTACCTAGTGCATAATTGCTGATGTCTCCTCCTCCTGTGTTTCCTCGTCACCCAGGGCGATTGGTCACGTGCTGTCCTGACATCATAAAGCTAGAGCAGGATGTCATCTGACATGAGGGACAATCAGTTGCCTAGCAAGCACTAAGATACATTTATTGTGGTATTGAACTGGGTTGCAGGGTAAACAGGGTGTCCAGCTGAAGACCTAGATGGTGAGATGAATGAAACTGGCGCATTATTTGAGACTTGTGCATCTGTTTGAAGGTGCAGTTAATCACAATGTTCTCGACTTCTCTATAGCTTAACTGATAAGGATGTACTAAGATGAAGATGTTAAGATGTTGTTTATAGTTTTTATTATTCCCACTAACAGTAGCGTAAACCTTCCTCCCTCAACTTATCAGATCACTCAATTGCTATTGGCGTATCATAACCTATAAGAATTGCACTGAGAAGGGGATGCCATCACTTGGCTGGCAATCACATCTTTTTATCTAGGTCCTGATGTAGGTGCTAGTGTTGTTTAGAGAGTGGTAGCAAATGAGGCATAGGATTGATGTAATGTAATGTGTATACTTGTAAAGCGCACTGTTGCCAGCCGGCGTCCTGGCGCTGTATACCGCTGGGGAACCAGTCCTGGCTTTCCCTGTGGGATGGTCCCTGCTGGGAATCCCCAAGGTGGAGCCAGGCATCCCCGGCGTTGAGGGGGCCGTTGTGGAGATTAGGCAAGCTAATGCCCAGAGTTACAGAGTGGGAACCCTGGTTAGAGTAGGCACTGACGTGAGAATTATCGAGTCCGCTGACCCTGGTCCATGACCCTGCCGCGTCGGGAATCAAACCCTGGTCCCGGGCCGACTTCTGCTTTTGGGTCTGCCGCCTCTAACCAGTGAGCCATTGAGAGATGTACCCCAGTCGGAACATGAAAACTGAGAAAACATGAAAACTGAGATTCTAATTTTTAGTAGGGTGTGGATTTTCACAATATCCATAGTACTGATTATCAAGCCTTAGAAAATCTGTTTTTTATTGCTGTATATTCGTTTGAAAATATTCAAGTTCTAATGCACTAACAGTGGACTTTTCCATCTGCAGAATATACTGAATGACCAGAGATGGCAGTGCTGCGGAAGAGAATTTGCCTGCATTGCTGAGACCCAAAAAAAAACACAAGAAGCCATTTCTCAGCACTCTGCCTTCCTTCATCAATTTAAATGGTAAGTCAAACTCGAGTTAGTGGGGTCTTGGCATGATTATCTTTGTCAAGACTCTACCAAAATGGATGACCTTACGGTGATCATCATATTTTATCAAACTTTGTCTCCGAAGCTGAGAAAGCCTGCGTTAGATACCTGTGCTAACAATGTGTCATCAGAGGACATTACTGTCTTTAAGGCTGGAAAGAGTTTCCTTAATTTGGAGCCATGGCCTTACTTTCTCAAGGAGTGAAGCTCATTTGACCTGTTTCCCTGCACTCTGTGTGTGGGTCTCTGATACTCCAGATGGATAGCTGTTTAGGATACTCGGCGGTCTTGCAACTCCATCCAATTTTCAAAAGGAGCCCAATGCTTTCCCAGTATACTGCCTAGCTGCCTTGCAGTCCTAATTACATATAGTTACCTAGTGCATAATTGCTGATGTCTCCTCCTCCTGTGTTTCCTCGTCACCCAGGGCGATTGGTCACGTGCTGTCCTGACATCATAAAGCTAGAGCAGGATGTCATCTGACATGAGGGACAATCAGTTGCCTAGCAAGCACTAAGATACATTTATCGTGGTATTGAACTGGGTTGCAGGGTAAACAGGGCGCCCAGCTGAAGACCTAGATGGTGAGATGAATGAAACTGGCGCATTATTTGAGACTTGTGCATCTGTTTGAAGGTGCAGTTAATCACAATGTTCTCGACTTCTCTATAGCTTAACTGATAAGGATGTACTAAGATGAAGATGTTAAGATGTTGTTTATAGTTTTTATTATTCCCACTAACAGTAGCGTAAACCTTCCTCCCTCAACTTATCAGATCACTCAATTGCTATTGGCGTATCATAACCTTTAAGAATTGCACTGAGAAGGGGATGCCATCACTTGGCTGGCAATCACATCTTTTTATCTAGGTCCTGATGTAGGTGCTAGTGTTGTTTAGAGAGTGGTAGCAAATGAGGCATAGGATTGATGTAATGTAATGTGTATACTTGTAAAGCGCACTGTTGCCAGCCGGCGTCCTGGCGCTGTATACCGCTGGGGAACCAGTCCTGGCTTTCCCTGTGGGATGGTCCCTGCTGGGAATCCCCAAGGTGGAGCCAGGCATCCCTGGCGTTGAGGGGGCCGTTGTGGAGATTAGGCAAGCTAATGCCCAGAGTTGCAGAGTGGGACCCCTGGTTAGAGTAGGCACTGACGTGAGAATTATCGAGTCCGCTGACCCTGGTCCATGACCCTGCCCCGTCGGGAATCAAACCCTGGTCCCGGGCCGACTTCTGCTTTTGGGTCTGCCGCCTCTAACCAGTGAGCCATTGTTTTTTATTGCTGTGCATTCGTTTGAAAATATTCAAGTTCTAATGCACTAACAGTGGACTTTTCCATCTGCAGAATATACTGAATGACCAGAGATGGCAGTGCTGCGGAAGAGAATTTGTCTGCATTGCTGAGACCAAAAAAAAAACCAAGAAGCCATTTCTCAGCACTCTGCCTTCCTTCATCAATTTAAATGGTAAGTCAAACTCGAGTTAGTGGGGTTTTGGCATGATTATCTTTGTCAAGACTCTACCAAAATGGATGACGTTACGGTGATTTTCATATTTAATCAGACTTTGTCTCCGAAGCTGAGAAAGCCTGCGTTAGATACCTGTGCTAACAATGTGTCATCAGAGGACATTACTGTCTTTAAGGCTGGAAAGAGTTTCCTTAATTTGGAGCCATGGCCTTACTTTCTCAAGGAGTGAAGCTCATTTGACCTGTTTCCCTGCACTCTGTGTGTGGGTCTCTGATACTCCAGATGGATAGCTGTTTAGGATACTCGGCGGTCTTGCAACTCCATCCAATTTTCAAAAGGAGCCCAATGCTTTCCCAGTATACTGCCTAGCTGCCTTGCAGTCCTAATTACATATAGTTACCTAGTGCATAATTGCTGATGTCTCCTCCTCCTGTGTTTCCTCGTCACCCAGGGCGATTGGTCACGTGCTGTCCTGACATCATAAAGCTAGAGCAGGATGTCATCTGACATGAGGGACAATCAGTTGCCTAGCAAGCACTAAGATACATTTATCGTGGTATTGAACTGGGTTGCAGGGTAAACAGGGCGCCCAGCTGAAGACCTAGATGGTGAGATGAATGAAACTGGCGCATTATTTGAGACTTGTGCATCTGTTTGAAGGTGCAGTTAATCACAATGTTCTCGACTTCTCTATAGCTTAACTGATAAGGATGTACTAAGATGAAGATGTTAAGATGTTGTTTATAGTTTTTATTATTCCCACTAACAGTAGCGTAAACCTTCCTCCCTCAACTTATCAGATCACTCAATTGCTATTGGCGTATCATAACCTTTAAGAATTGCACTGAGAAGGGGATGCCATCACTTGGCTGGCAATCACATCTTTTTATCTAGGTCCTGATGTAGGTGCTAGTGTTGTTTAGAGAGTGGTAGCAAATGAGGCATAGGATTGATGTAATGTAATGTGTATACTTGTAAAGCGCACTGTTGCCAGCCGGCGTCCTGGCGCTGTATACCGCTGGGGAACCAGTCCTGGCTTTCCCTGTGGGATGGTCCCTGCTGGGAATCCCCAAGGTGGAGCCAGGCATCCCTGGCGTTGAGGGGGCCGTTGTGGAGATTAGGCAAGCTAATGCCCAGAGTTGCAGAGTGGGACCCCTGGTTAGAGTAGGCACTGACGTGAGAATTATCGAGTCCGCTGACCCTGGTCCATGACCCTGCCCCGTCGGGAATCAAACCCTGGTCCCGGGCCGACTTCTGCTTTTGGGTCTGCCGCCTCTAACCAGTGAGCCATTGTTTTTTATTGCTGTGCATTCGTTTGAAAATATTCAAGTTCTAATGCACTAACAGTGGACTTTTCCATCTGCAGAATATACTGAATGACCAGAGATGGCAGTGCTGCGGAAGAGAATTTGTCTGCATTGCTGAGACCAAAAAAAAAACCAAGAAGCCATTTCTCAGCACTCTGCCTTCCTTCATCAATTTAAATGGTAAGTCAAACTCGAGTTAGTGGGGTTTTGGCATGATTATCTTTGTCAAGACTCTACCAAAATGGATGACGTTACGGTGATTTTCATATTTAATCAGACTTTGTCTCCGAAGCTGAGAAAGCCTGCGTTAGATACCTGTGCTAACAATGTGTCATCAGAGGACATTACTGTCTTTAAGGCTGGAAAGAGTTTCCTTAATTTGGAGCCATGGCCTTACTTTCTCAAGGAGTGAAGCTCATTTGACCTGTTTCCCTGCACTCTGTGTGTGGGTCTCTGATACTCCAGATGGATAGCTGTTTAGGATACTCGGCGGTCTTGCAACTCCATCCAATTTTCAAAAGGAGCCCAATGCTTTCCCAGTATACTGCCTAGCTGCCTTGCAGTCCTAATTACATATAGTTACCTAGTGCATAATTGCTGATGTCTCCTCCTCCTGTGTTACCTCGTCACCGAGGGCGATTGGTCACATGCTGTCCTGACATCATAAAGCTAGAGCAGGATGTCATCTGACATGAGGGACAATCAGTTGCCTAGCAAGCACTAAGATACATTTATCATGGTATTGAACTGGGTTGCAGGGTAAACAGGGCGCCCAGCTGAAGACCTAGATGTGAGATGAATGAAACTGGCGCATTATTTGAGACTTGTGCATCTGTTTGAAGGTGCAGTTAATCACAATGTTCTCGACTTCTCTATAGCTTAACTGATAAGGATGTACTAAGATGAAGATGTTAAGATGTTGTTTATAGTTTTTATTATTCCCACTAACAGTAGCGTAAACCTTCCTCCCTCAACTTATCAGATCACTCAATTGCTATTGGTGTATCATAACCTATAAGAATTGCACTGAGAAGGGGATGCCATCACTTGGCTGGCAATCACATCTTTTTATCTAGGTCCTGATGTAGGTGCTAGTGTTGTGTAGAGAGTGGTAGCAAATGAGGCATAGGATTGATGTAATGTAATGTGTATACTTGTAAAGCGCACTGTTGCCAGCCGGCATCTTGGCGCTGTATACCGCTGGGGAACCAGTCCTGGCTTTCCCTGTGGGATGGTCCCTGCTGGGAATCCCCATGGTGGAGCCAGGCATCCCTGGCGTTGAGGGGGCCGTTGTGGAGATTAGGCAAGCTAATGCCCAGAGTTGCAGAGTGGGACCCCTGGTTAGAGTAGGCACTGACGTGAGAATTATCGAGTCCGCTGACCCTGGTCCATGACCCTGCCGCGTCGGGAATCGAACCCTGGTCCTGGGCCGACTTCTGCTTTTGGATCTGCCGCCTCTAACTAGTGAGCCATTGAGAGATGTACCCCAGGCTGAACATGAAAACTGAGAAAACATGAAAACTGAGATTCTAATTTTTAGTAGGGTGTGGATTTTCACAATATCCATAGTACTGATTATCAAGCCTTAGAAAATCTGTTTTTTATTGCTGTGCATTCGTTTGAAAATATTCAAGTTCTAATGCACTAACAGTGGACTTTTCCATCTGCAGAATATACTGAATGACCAGAGATGGCAGTGCTGCGGAAGAGAATTTGTCTGCATTGCTGAGACCAAAAAAAAAACCAAGAAGCCATTTCTCAGCACTCTGCCTTCCTTCATCAATTTAAATGGTAAGTCAAACTAGAGTTAGTGGGGTCTTGGCATGATTATCTTTGTCAAGACTCTACCAAAATGGATGACGTTACGGTGATCATCATATTTTATCAGACTTTGTCTCCGAAGCTGAGAAAGCCTGCGTTTAGATACCTGTGCTAACAATGTGTCATCAGAGGACATTACTGTCTTTAAGGCTGGAAAGAGTTTCCTTAATTTGGAGCGATGGCCTTACTTTCTCAAGGAGTGAAGCTCATTTGACCTGTTTCCCTGCACTCTGTGTGTGGGTCTCTGATACTCCAGATGGATAGCTGTTTAGGATACTCGGCGGTCTTGCAACTCCATCCAATTTTCAAAAGGATCCCAATGCTTTCCCAGTATACTGCCTAGCTGCCTTGCAGTCCTAATTACATATAGTTACCTAGTGCATAATTGCTGATGTCTCCTCCTCCTGTGTTTCCTCGTCACCCAGGGCGATTGGTCACGTGCTGTCCTGACATCATAAAGCTAGAGCAGGATGTCATCTGACATGAGGGACAATCAGTTGCCTAGCAAGCACTAAGATACATTTATTGTGGTATTGAACTGGGTTGCAGGGTAAACAGGGTGTCCAGCTGAAGACCTAGATGGTGAGATGAATGAAACTGGCGCATTATTTGAGACTTGTGCATCTGTTTGAAGGTGCAGTTAATCACAATGTTCTCGACTTCTCTATAGCTTAACTGATAAGGATGTACTAAGATGAAGATGTTAAGATGTTGTTTATAGTTTTTATTATTCCCACTAACAGTAGCGTAAACCTTCCTCCCTCAACTTATCAGATCACTCAATTGCTATTGGCGTATCATAACCTATAAGAATTGCACTGAGAAGGGGATGCCATCACTTGGCTGGCAATCACATCTTTTTATCTAGGTCCTGATGTAGGTGCTAGTGTTGTTTAGAGAGTGGTAGCAAATGAGGCACAGGATTGATGTAATGTGTATACTTGTAAAGCGCACTGTTGCCAGCCGGCGTCCTGGCGCTGTATACCGCTGGGGAACCAGTCCTGGCTTTCCCTGTGGGATGGTCCCTGCTGGGAATCCCCAAGGTGGAGCCAGGCATCCCCGGCGTTGAGGGGGCCGTTGTGGAGATTAGGCAAGCTAATGCCCAGAGTTGCAGAGTGGGACCCCTGGTTAGAGTAGGCACCCACGTGAGAATTATCGAGTCCGCTGACCCTGGTCCATGACCCTGCCGCGTCGGTAATCGAACCCTGGTCCTGGGCCGACTTCTGCTTTTGGGTCTGCCGCCTCTAACCAGTGAGCCATTGAGAGATGTACCCCAGGCTGAACATGAAAACTGAGAAAACATGAAAACTGAGATTCTAATTTTTAGTAGGGTGTGGATTTTCACAATATCCATAGTACTGATTATCAAGCCTTAGAAAATCTGTTTTTTATTGCTGTGCATTCGTTTGAAAATATTCAAGTTCTAATGCACTAACAGTGGACTTTTCCATCTGCAGAATATACTGAATGACCAGAGATGGCAGTGCTGCGGAAGAGAATTTGTCTGCATTGCTGAGACCAAAAAAAAAACCATGAAGCCATTTCTCAGCACTCTGCCTTCCTTCATCAATTTAAATGGTAAGTCAAACTCGAGTTAGTGGGGTTTTGGCATGATTATCTTTGTCAAGACTCTACCAAAATGGATGACGTTACGGTGATTTTCATATTTAATCAGACTTTGTCTCCGAAGCTGAGAAAGCCTGCGTTAGATACCTGTGCTAACAATGTGTCATCAGAGGACATTACTGTCTTTAAGGCTGGAAAGAGTTTCCTTAATTTGGAGCCATGGCCTTACTTTCTCAAGGAGTGAAGCTCATTTGACCTGTTTCCCTGCACTCTGTGTGTGGGTCTCTGATACTCCAGATGGATAGCTGTTTAGGATACTCGGCGGTCTTGCAACTCCATCCAATTTTCAAAAGGAGCCCAATGCTTTCCCAGTATACTGCCTAGCTGCCTTGCAGTCCTAATTACATATAGTTACCTAGTGCATAATTGCTGATGTCTCCTCCTCCTGTGTTACCTCGTCACCGAGGGCGATTGGTCACATGCTGTCCTGACATCATAAAGCTAGAGCAGGATGTCATCTGACATGAGGGACAATCAGTTGCCTAGCAAGCACTAAGATACATTTATCATGGTATTGAACTGGGTTGCAGGGTAAACAGGGCGCCCAGCTGAAGACCTAGATGTGAGATGAATGAAACTGGCGCATTATTTGAGACTTGTGCATCTGTTTGAAGGTGCAGTTAATCACAATGTTCTCGACTTCTCTATAGCTTAACTGATAAGGATGTACTAAGATGAAGATGTTAAGATGTTGTTTATAGTTTTTATTATTCCCACTAACAGTAGCGTAAACCTTCCTCCCTCAACTTATCAGATCACTCAATTGCTATTGGTGTATCATAACCTATAAGAATTGCACTGAGAAGGGGATGCCATCACTTGGCTGGCAATCACATCTTTTTATCTAGGTCCTGATGTAGGTGCTAGTGTTGTGTAGAGAGTGGTAGCAAATGAGGCATAGGATTGATGTAATGTAATGTGTATACTTGTAAAGCGCACTGTTGCCAGCCGGCATCTTGGCGCTGTATACCGCTGGGGAACCAGTCCTGGCTTTCCCTGTGGGATGGTCCCTGCTGGGAATCCCCATGGTGGAGCCAGGCATCCCCGGCGTTGAGGGGGCCGTTGTGGAGATTAGGCAAGCTAATGCCCAGAGTTGCAGAGTGGGACCCCTGGTTAGAGTAGGCACTGACGTGAGAATTATCGAGTCCGCTGACCCTGGTCCATGACCCTGCCGCGTCGGGAATCGAACCCTGGTCCTGGGCCGACTTCTGCTTTTGGATCTGCCGCCTCTAACTAGTGAGCCATTGAGAGATGTACCCCAGGCTGAACATGAAAACTGAGAAAACATGAAAACTGAGATTCTAATTTTTAGTAGGGTGTGGATTTTCACAATATCCATAGTACTGATTATCAAGCCTTAGAAAATCTGTTTTTTATTGCTGTGCATTCGTTTGAAAATATTCAAGTTCTAATGCACTAACAGTGGACTTTTCCATCTGCAGAATATACTGAATGACCAGAGATGGCAGTGCTGCGGAAGAGAATTTGTCTGCATTGCTGAGACCAAAAAAAAAACCAAGAAGCCATTTCTCAGCACTCTGCCTTCCTTCATCAATTTAAATGGTAAGTCAAACTCGAGTTAGTGGGGTCTTGGCATGATTATCTTTGTCAAGACTCTACCAAAATGGATGACGTTACGGTGATCATCATATTTTATCAGACTTTGTCTCCGAAGCTGAGAAAGCCTGCGTTAGATACCTGTGCTAACAATGTGTCATCAGAGGACATTACTGTCTTTAAGGCTGGAAAGAGTTTCCTTAATTTGGAGCGATGGCCTTACTTTCTCAAGGAGTGAAGCTCATTTGACCTGTTTCCCTGCACTCTGTGTGTGGGTCTCTGATACTCCAGATGGATAGCTGTTTAGGATACTCGGCGGTCTTGCAACTCCATCCAATTTTCAAAAGGATCCCAATGCTTTCCCAGTATACTGCCTAGCTGCCTTGCAGTCCTAATTACATATAGTTACCTAGTGCATAATTGCTGATGTCTCCTCCTCCTGTGTTTCCTCGTCACCCAGGGCGATTGGTCACGTGCTGTCCTGACATCATAAAGCTAGAGCAGGATGTCATCTGACATGAGGGACAATCAGTTGCCTAGCAAGCACTAAGATACATTTATTGTGGTATTGAACTGGGTTGCAGGGTAAACAGGGTGTCCAGCTGAAGACCTAGATGGTGAGATGAATGAAACTGGCGCATTATTTGAGACTTGTGCATCTGTTTGAAGGTGCAGTTAATCACAATGTTCTCGACTTCTCTATAGCTTAACTGATAAGGATGTACTAAGATGAAGATGTTAAGATGTTGTTTATAGTTTTTATTATTCCCACTAACAGTAGCGTAAACCTTCCTCCCTCAACTTATCAGATCACTCAATTGCTATTGGCGTATCATAACCTATAAGAATTGCACTGAGAAGGGGATGCCATCACTTGGCTGGCAATCACATCTTTTTATCTAGGTCCTGATGTAGGTGCTAGTGTTGTTTAGAGAGTGGTAGCAAATGAGGCACAGGATTGATGTAATGTGTATACTTGTAAAGCGCACTGTTGCCAGCCGGCGTCCTGGCGCTGTATACCGCTGGGGAACCAGTCCTGGCTTTCCCTGTGGGATGGTCCCTGCTGGGAATCCCCAAGGTGGAGCCAGGCATCCCCGGCGTTGAGGGGGCCGTTGTGGAGATTAGGCAAGCTAATGCCCAGAGTTGCAGAGTGGGACCCCTGGTTAGAGTAGGCACCCACGTGAGAATTATCGAGTCCGCTGACCCTGGTCCATGACCCTGCCGCGTCGGTAATCGAACCCTGGTCCTGGGCCGACTTCTGCTTTTGGGTCTGCCGCCTCTAACCAGTGAGCCATTGAGAGATGTACCCCAGGCTGAACATGAAAACTGAGAAAACATGAAAACTGAGATTCTAATTTTTAGTAGGGTGTGGATTTTCACAATATCCATAGTACTGATTATCAAGCCTTAGAAAATCTGTTTTTTATTGCTGTGCATTCGTTTGAAAATATTCAAGTTCTAATGCACTAACAGTGGACTTTTCCATCTGCAGAATATACTGAATGACCAGAGATGGCAGTGCTGCGGAAGAGAATTTGTCTGCATTGCTGAGACCAAAAAAAAAACCATGAAGCCATTTCTCAGCACTCTGCCTTCCTTCATCAATTTAAATGGTAAGTCAAACTCGAGTTAGTGGGGTCTTGGCATGATTATCTTTGTCAAGACTCTACCAAAATGGATGACCTTACGGTGATCATCATATTTTATCAAACTTTGTCTCCGAAGCTGAGAAAGCCTGCGTTAGATACCTGTGCTAACAATGTGTCATCAGAGGACATTACTGTCTTTAAGGCTGGAAAGAGTTTCCTTAATTTGGAGCCATGGCCTTACTTTCTCAAGGAGTGAAGCTCATTTGACCTGTTTCCCTGCACTCTGTGTGTGGGTCTCTGATACTCCAGATGGATAGCTGTTTAGGATACTCGGCGGTCTTGCAACTCCATCCAATTTTAAAAGGAGCCCAATGCTTTCCCAGTATACTGCCTAGCTGCCTTGCAGTCCTAATTACATATAGTTACCTAGTGCATAATTGCTGATGTCTCCTCCTCCTGTGTTTCCTCGTCACCGAGGGCGATTGGTCACATGCTGTCCTGACATCATAAAGCTAGAGCAGGATGTCATCTGACATGAGGGACAATCAGTTGCCTAGCAAGCACTAAGATACATTTATCATGGTATTGAACTGGGTTGCAGGGTAAACAGGGCGCCCAGCTGAAGACCTAGAGGGTGAGATTAATGAAACTGGCGCATTATTTGAGACTTGTGCATCTGTTTGAAGGTGCAGTTAATCACAATGTTCTCGACTTCTCTATAGCTTAACTGATAAGGATGTACTAAGATGAAGATGTTAAGATGTTGTTTATAGTTTTTATTATTCCCACTAACAGTAGCGTAAACCTTCCTCCCTCAACTTATCAGATCACTCAATTGCTATTGGTGTATCATAACCTATAAGAATTGCACTGAGAAGGGGATGCCATCACTTGGCTGGCAATCACATCTTTTTATCTAGGTCCTGATGTAGGTGCTAGTGTTGTTTAGAGAGTGGTAGCAAATGAGGCATAGGATTGATGTAATGTAATGTGTATACTTGTAAAGCGCACTGTTGCCAGCCGGCGTCCTGGCGCTGTATACCGCTGGGGAACCAGTCCTGGCTTTCCCTGTGGGATGGTCCCTGCTGGGAATCCCCATGGTGGAGCCAGGCATCCCCGGCGTTGAGGGGGCCGTTGTGGAGATTAGGCAAGCTAATGCCCAGAGTTGCAGAGTGGGACCCCTGGTTAGAGTAGGCACTGACGTGAGAATTATCGAGTCCGCTGACCCTGGTCCATGACCATGCCACGTCGGGAATCGAACCCTGGTCCTGGGCCGACTTCTGCTTTTGGATCTGCCGCCTCTAACCAGTGAGCCATTGAGAGATGTACCCCAGGCTGAACATGAAAACTGAGAAAACATGAAAACTGAGATTCTAATTTTTAGTAGGGTGTGGATTTTCACAATATCCATAATACTGATTATCAAGCCTTAGAAAATCTGTTTTTTATTGCTGTGCATTCGTTTGAAAATATTCAAGTTCTAATGCACTAACAGTGGACTTTTCCATCTGCAGCATATACTGAATGACCAGAGATGGCAGTGCTGCGGAAGAGAATTTGTCTGCATTGCTGAGACCCAAAAAAAAAACAAGAATCCATTTCTCAGCACTCTGCCTTCCTTCATCAATTTAAATGGTAAGTCAAACTCGAGTTAGTGGGGTCTTGGCATGATTATCTTTGTCAAGACTCTACCAAAATGGATGACGTTACGGTGATCATCATATTTTATCAGACTTTGTCTCCGAAGCTGAGAAAGCCTGCGTTAGATACCTGTGCTAACAATGTGTCATCAGAGGACATTACTGTCTTTAAGGCTGGAAAGAGTTTCCTTAATTTGGAGCCATGGCCTTACTTTCTCAAGGAGTGAAGCTCATTTGACCTGTTTCCCTGCACTCTGTGTGTGGGTGTCTGATACTCCAGATGGATAGCTGTTTAGGATACTCGGCGGTCTTGCAACTCCATCCAATTTTCAAAAGGATCCCAATGCTTTCCCAGTATACTGCCTAGCTGCCTTGCAGTCCTAATTACATATAGTTACCTAGTGCATAATTGCTGATGTCTCCTCCTCCTGTGTTTCCTCGTCACCCAGGGCGATTGGTCACGTGCTGTCCTGACATCATTAAGCTAGAGCAGGATGTCATCTGACATGAGGGACAATCAGTTGCCTAGCAAGCACTAAGATACATTTATTGTGGTATTGAACTGGGTTGCAGGGTAAACAGGGTGCCCAGCTGAAGACCTAGATGGTGAGATGAATGAAACTGGCGCATTATTTGAGACTTGTGCATCTGTTTGAAGGTGCAGTTAATCACAATGTTCTCGACTTCTCTATAGCTTAACTGATAAGGATGTACTAAGATGAAGATGTTAAGATGTTGTTTATAGTTTTTATTATTCCCACTAACAGTAGCGTAAACCTTTCTCCCTCAACTTATCAGATCACTCAATTGCTATTGGCGTATCATAACCTATAAGAATTGCACTGAGAAGGGGATGCCATCACTTGGCTGGCAATCACATCTTTTTATCTAGGTCCTGATGTAGGTGCTAGTGTTGTTTAGAGAGTGGTAGCAAATGAGGCATAGGATTGATGTAATGTAATGTGTATACTTGTAAAGCGCACTGTTGCCAGCCGGCGTCCTGGCGCTGTATACCGCTGGGGAACCAGTCCTGGCTTTCCCTGTGGGATGGTCCCTGCTGGGAATCCCCAAGGTGGAGCCAGGCATCCCCGGCGTTGAGGGGGCCGTTGTGGAGATTAGGCAAGCTAATGCCCAGAGTTACAGAGTGGGAACCCTGGTTAGAGTAGGCACTGACGTGAGAATTATCGAGTCCGCTGACCCTGGTCCATGACCCTGCCGCGTCGGGAATCAAACCCTGGTCCCGGGCCGACTTCTGCTTTTGGGTCTGCCGCCTCTAACCAGTGAGCCATTGAGAGATGTACCCCAGTCGGAACATGAAAACTGAGAAAACATGAAAACTGAGATTCTAATTTTTAGTAGGGTGTGGATTTTCACAATATCCATAGTACTGATTATCAAGCCTTAGAAAATCTGTTTTTTATTGCTGTATATTCGTTTGAAAATATTCAAGTTCTAATGCACTAACAGTGGACTTTTCCATCTGCAGAATATACTGAATGACCAGAGATGGCAGTGCTGCGGAAGAGAATTTGCCTGCATTGCTGAGACCCAAAAAAAAAACAAGAAGCCATTTCTCAGCACTCTGCCTTCCTTCATCAATTTAAATGGTAAGTCAAACTCGAGTTAGTGGGGTCTTGGCATGATTATCTTTGTCAAGACTCTACCAAAATGGATGACCTTACGGTGATCATCATATTTTATCAGACTTTGTCTCCGAAGCTGAGAAAGCCTGCGTTAGATACCTGTGCTAACAATGTGTCATCAGAGGACATTACTGTCTTTAAGGCTGGAAAGAGTTTCCTTAATTTGGAGCCATGGCCTTACTTTCTCAAGGAGTGAAGCTCATTTGACCTGTTTCCCTGCACTCTGTGTGTGGGTCTCTGATACTCCAGATGGATAGCTGTTTAGGATACTCGGCGGTCTTGCAACTCCATCCAATTTTCAAAAGGAGCCCAATGCTTTCCCAGTATACTGCCTAGCTGCCTTGCAGTCCTAATTACATATAGTTACCTAGTGCATAATTGCTGATGTCTCCTCCTCCTGTGTTTCCTCGTCACCCAGGGCGATTGGTCACGTGCTGTCCTGACATCATAAAGCTAGAGCAGGATGTCATCTGACATGAGGGACAATCAGTTGCCTAGCAAGCACTAAGATACATTTATCGTGGTATTGAACTGGGTTGCAGGGTAAACAGGGCGCCCAGCTGAAGACCTAGATGGTGAGATTAATGAAACTGGCGCATTATTTGAGACTTGTGCATCTGTTTGAAAGTGCAGTTAATCACAATGTTCTCGACTTCTCTATAGCTTAACTGATAAGGATGTACTAAGATGAAGATGTTAAGATGTTGTTAATAGTTTTTATTATTCCCACTAACAGTAGCGTAAACCTTCCTCCCTCAACTTATCAGATCACTCAATTGCTATTGGCGTATCATAACCTATAAGAATTGCACTGAGAAGGGGATGCCATCACTTGGCTGGCAATCACATCTTTTTATCTAGGTCCTGATGTAGGTGCTAGTGTTGTTTAGAGAGTGGTAGCAAATGAGGCATAGGATTGATGTAATGTAATGTGTATACTTGTAAAGCGCACTGTTGCCAGCCGGCGTCCTGGCGCTGTATACCGCTGGGGAACCAGTCCTGGCTTTCCCTGTGGGATGGTCCCTGCTGGGAATCCCCAAGGTGGAGCCAGGCATCCCCGGCGTTGAGGGGGCCGTTGTGGAGATTAGGCAAGCTAATGCCCAGAGTTACAGAGTGGGAACCCTGGTTAGAGTAGGCACTGACGTGAGAATTATCGAGTCCGCTGACCCTGGTCCATGACCCTGCCGCGTCGGGAATCAAACCCTGGTCCCGGGCCGACTTCTGCTTTTGGGTCTGCCGCCTCTAACCAGTGAGCCATTGAGAGATGTACCCCAGTCGGAACATGAAAACTGAGAAAACATGAAAACTGAGATTCTAATTTTTAGTAGGGTGTGGATTTTCACAATATCCATAGTACTGATTATCAAGCCTTAGAAAATCTGTTTTTTATTACTGTGCATTCGTTTGAAAATATTCAAGTTCTAATGCACTAACAGTGGACTTTTCCATCTGCAGAATATACTGAATGACCAGAGATGGCAGTGCTGCGGAAGAGAATTTGTCTGCATTGCTGAGACCAAAAAAAAACCCATGAAGCCATTTCTCAGCACTCTGCCTTCCTTCATCAATTTAAATGGTAAGTCAAACTCGAGTTAGTGGGGTCTTGGCATGATTATCTTTGTCAAGACTCTACCAAAATGGATGACCTTACGGTGATCATCATATTTTATCAGACTTTGTCTCCGAAGCTGAGAAAGCCTGCGTTAGATACCTGTGCTAACAATGTGTCATCAGAGGACATTACTGTCTTTAAGGCTGGAAAGAGTTTCCTTAATTTGGAGCCATGGCCTTACTTTCTCAAGGAGTGAAGCTCATTTGACCTGTTTCCCTGCACTCTGTGTGTGGGTCTCTGATACTCTAGATGGATAGCTGTTTAGGATACTCGGCGGTCTTGCAACTCCATCCAATTTTCAAAAGGAGCCCAATGCTTTCCCAGTATACTGCCTAGCTGCCTTGCAGTCCTAATTACATATAGTTACCTAGTGCATAATTGCTGATGTCTCCTCCTCCTGTGTTTCCTCGTCACCGAGGGCGATTGGTCACATGCTGTCCTGACATCATAAAGCTAGAGCAGGATGTCATCTGACATGAGGGACAATCAGTTGCCTAGCAAGCACTAAGATACATTTATCATGGTATTGAACTGGGTTGCAGGGTAAACAGGGCGCCCAGCTGAAGACCTAGATGGTGAGATGAATGAAACTGGCGCATTATTTGAGACTTGTGCATCTGTTTGAAGGTGCAGTTAATCACAATGTTCTCGACTTCTCTATAGCTTAACTGATAAGGATGTACTAAGATGAAGATGTTAAGATGTTGTTTATAGTTTTTATTATTCCCACTAACAGTAGCGTAAACCTTCCTCCCTCAACTTATCAGATCACTCAATTGCTATTGGCGTATCATAACCTATAAGAATTGCACTGAGAAGGGGATGCCATCACTTGGCTGGCAATCACATCTTTTTATCTAGGTCCTGATGTAGGTGCTAGTGTTGTTTAGAGAGTGGTAGCAAATGAGGCATAGGATTGATGTAATGTAATGTGTATACTTGTAAAGCGCACTGTTGCCAGCCGGCGTCCTGGCGCTGTATACCGCTGGGGAACCAGTCCTGGCTTTCCCTGTGGGATGGTCCCTGCTGGGAATCCCCAAGGTGGAGCCAGGCATCCCCGGCGTTGAGGGGGCCGTTGTGGAGATTAGGCAAGCTAATGCCCAGAGTTGCAGAGTGGGACCCCTGGTTAGAGTAGGCACTGACGTGAGAATTATCGAGTCCGCTGACCCTGGTCCATGACCCTGCCGCGTCGGGAATCAAACCCTGGTCCCGGGCCGACTTCTGCTTTTGGGTCTGCCGCCTCTAACCAGTGAGCCATTGAGAGATGTACCCCAGTCGGAACATGAAAACTGAGAAAACATGAAAACTGAGATTCTAATTTTTAGTAGGGTGTGGATTTTCACAATATCCATAGTACTGATTATCAAGCCTTAGAAAATCTGTTTTTTATTGCTGTGCATTCGTTTGAAAATATTCAAGTTCTAATGCACTAACAGTGGACTTTTCCATCTGCAGAATATACTGAATGACCAGAGATGGCAGTGCTGCGGAAGAGAATTTGTCTGCATTGCTGAGACCAAAAAAAAAACCATGAAGCCATTTCTCAGCACTCTGCCTTCCTTCATCAATTTAAATGGTAAGTCAAACTCGAGTTAGTGGGGTCTTGGCATGATTATCTTTGTCAAGACTCTACCAAAATGGATGACCTTACGGTGATCATCATATTTTATCAGACTTTGTCTCCGAAGCTGAGAAAGCCTGCGTTAGATACCTGTGCTAACAATGTGTCATCAGAGGACATTACTGTCTTTAAGGCTGGAAAGAGTTTCCTTAATTTGGAGCCATGGCCTTACTTTCTCAAGGAGTGAAGCTCATTTGACCTGTTTCCCTGCACTCTGTGTGTGGGTCTCTGATACTCCAGATGGATAGCTGTTTAGGATACTCGACGGTCTTGCAACTCCATCCAATTTTCAAAAGGAGCCCAATGCTTTCCCAGTATACTGCCTAGCTGCCTTGCAGTCCTAATTACATATAGTTACCTAGTGCATAATTGCTGATTTCTCCTCCTCCTGTGTTTCCTCGTCACCCAGGGCGATTGGTCACGTGCTGTCCTGACATCATAAAGCTAGAGCAGGATGTCATCTGACATGAGGGACAATCAGTTGCCTAGCAAGCACTAAGATACATTTATCATGGTATTGAACTGGGTTGCAGGGTAAACAGGGCGCCCAGCTGAAGACCTAGATGGTGAGATGAATGAAACTGGCGCATTATTTGAGACTTGTGCATCTGTTTGAAGGTGCAGTTAATCACAATGTTCTCGACTTCTCTATAGCTTAACTGATAAGGATGTACTAAGATGAAGATGTTAAGATGTAGTTTATAGTTTTTATTATTCCCACTAACAGTAGCGTAAACCTTCCTCCCTCAACTTATCAGATCACTCAATTGCTATTGGCGTATCATAACCTATAAGAATTGCACTGAGAAGGGGATGCCATCACTTGGCTGGCAATCACATCTTTTTATCTAGGTCCTGATGTAGGTGCTAGTGTTGTGTAGAGAGTGGTAGCAAATGAGGCATAGGATTGATGTAATGTAATGTGTATACTTGTAAAGCGCACTGTTGCCAGCCGGCGTCCTGGCGCTGTATACCGCTGTGGAACCAGTCCTGGCTTTCCCTGTGGGATGGTCCCTGCTGGGAATCCCCAAGGTGGAGCCAGGCATCCCCGGCGTTGAGGGGGCCGTTGTGGAGATTAGGCAAGCTAATGCCCAGAGTTGCAGAGTGGGACCCCTTGTTAGAGTAGGCACTGACGTGAGAATTATCGAGTCCGCTGACCCTGGTCCATGACCCTGCAGCGTCAGGAATCAAACCCTGGTCCCGGGCCGACTTCTGCTTTTGGGTCTGCCGCCTCTAACCAGTGAGCCATTGAGAGATGTACCCCAGGCTGAACATGAAAACTGAGAAAACATGAAAACTGAGATTCTAATTTTTAGTAGGGTGTGGATTTTCACAATATCCATAGTACTGATTATCAAGCCTTAGAAAATCTGTTTTTTATTACTGTGCATTCGTTTGAAAATATTCAAGTTCTAATGCACTAACAGTGGACTTTTCCATCTGCAGAATATACTGAATGACCAGAGATGGCAGTGCTGCGGAAGAGAATTTGTCTGCATTGCTGAGACCAAAAAAAAAACCATGAAGCCATTTCTCAGCACTCTGCCTTCCTTCATCAATTTAAATGGTAAGTCAAACTCGAGTTAGTGGGGTCTTGGCATGATTATCTTTGTCAAGACTCTACCAAAATGGATGACCTTACGGTGATCATCATATTTTATCAGACTTTGTCTCCGAAGCTGAGAAAGCCTGCGTTAGATACCTGTGCTAACAATGTGTCATCAGAGGACATTACTGTCTTTAAGGCTGGAAAGAGTTTCCTTAATTTGGAGCCATGGCCTTACTTTCTCAAGGAGTGAAGCTCATTTGACCTGTTTCCCTGCACTCTGTGTGTGGGTCTCTGATACTCCAGATGGATAGCTGTTTAGGATACTCGGCGGTCTTGCAACTCCATCCAATTTTCAAAAGGAGCCCAATGCTTTCCCAGTATACTGCCTAGCTGCCTTGCAGTCCTAATTACATATAGTTACCTAGTGCATAATTGCTGATGTCTCCTCCTCCTGTGTTTCCTCGTCACCCAGGGCGATTGGTCACGTGCTGTCCTGACATCATAAAGCTAGAGCAGGATGTCATCTGACATGAGGGACAATCAGTTGCCTAGCAAGCACTAAGATACATTTATCATGGTATTGAACTGGGTTGCAGGGTAAACAGGGCGCCCAGCTGAAGACCTAGATGGTGAGATGAATGAAACTGGCGCATTATTTGAGACTTGTGCATCTGTTTGAAGGTGCAGTTAATCACAATGTTCTCGACTTCTCTATAGCTTAACTGATAAGGATGTACTAAGATGAAGATGTTAAGATGTTGTTTATAGTTTTTATTATTCCCACTAACAGTAGCGTAAACCTTCCTCCCTCAACTTATCAGATCACTCAATTGCAATTGGCGTATCATAACCTATAAGAATTGCACTGAGAAGGGGATGCCATCACTTGGCTGGCAATCACATCTTTTTATCTAGGTCCTGATGTAGGTGCTAGTGTTGTTTAGAGAGTGGTAGCAAATGAGGCATAGGATTGATGTAATGTAATGTGTATACTTGTAAAGCGCACTGTTGCCAGCCGGCGTCCTGGCGCTGTATACCGCTGGGGAACCAGTCCTGGCTTTCCCTGTGGGATGGTCCCTGCTGGGAATCCCCAAGGTGGAGCCAGGCATCCCCGGCGTTGAGGGGGCCGTTGTGGAGATTAGGCAAGCTAATGCCCAGAGTTGCAGAGTGGGACCCCTGGTTAGAGTAGGCACTGACGTGAGAATTATCGAGTCCGCTGACCCTGGTCCATGACCCTGCCGCGTCGGGAATCAAACCCTGGTCCTGGGCCGACTTCTGCTTTTGGGTCTGCCGCCTCTAACCAGTGAGCCATTGAGAGATGTACCCCAGTCGGAACATGAAAACTGAGAAAACATGAAAACTGAGATTCTAATTTTTAGTAGGGTGTGGATTTTCACAATATCCATAGTACTGATTATCAAGCCTTAGAAAATCTGTTTTTTATTGCTGTGCATTCGTTTGAAAATATTCAAGTTCTAATGCACTAACAGTGGACTTTTCCATCTGCAGAATATACTGAATGACCAGAGATGGCAGTGCTGCGGAAGAGAATTTGTCTGCATTGCTGAGACCAAAAGAAAAAAACATGAAGCCATTTCTCAGCACTCTGCCTTCCTTCATCAATTTAAATGGTAAGTCAAACTCGAGTTAGTGGGGTCTTGGCATGATTATCTTTGTCAAGACTCTACCAAAATGGATGACCTTACGGTGATCATCATATTTTATCAGACTTTGTCTCCGAAGCTGAGAAAGCCTGCGTTAGATACCTGTGCTAACAATGTGTCATCAGAGGACATTACTGTCTTTAAGGCTGGAAAGAGTTTCCTTAATTTGGAGCCATGGCCTTACTTTCTCAAGGAGTGAAGCTCATTTGACCTGTTTCCCTGCACTCTGTGTGTGGGTCTCTGATACTCCAGATGGATAGCTGTTTAGGATACTCGACGGTCTTGCAACTCCATCCAATTTTCAAAAGGAGCCCAATGCTTTCCCAGTATACTGCCTAGCTGCCTTGCAGTCCTAATTACATATAGTTACCTAGTGCATAATTGCTGATTTCTCCTCCTCCTGTGTTTCCTCGTCACCCAGGGCGATTGGTCACGTGCTGTCCTGACATCATAAAGCTAGAGCAGGATGTCATCTGACATGAGGGACAATCAGTTGCCTAGCAAGCACTAAGATACATTTATCATGGTATTGAACTGGGTTGCAGGGTAAACAGGGCGCCCAGCTGAAGACCTAGATGGTGAGATGAATGAAACTGGCGCATTATTTGAGACTTGTGCATCTGTTTGAAGGTGCAGTTAATCACAATGTTCTCGACTTCTCTATAGCTTAACTGATAAGGATGTACTAAGATGAAGATGTTAAGATGTAGTTTATAGTTTTTATTATTCCCACTAACAGTAGCGTAAACCTTCCTCCCTCAACTTATCAGATCACTCAATTGCTATTGGCGTATCATAACCTATAAGAATTGCACTGAGAAGGGGATGCCATCACTTGGCTGGCAATCACATCTTTTTATCTAGGTCCTGATGTAGGTGCTAGTGTTGTGTAGAGAGTGGTAGCAAATGAGGCATAGGATTGATGTAATGTAATGTGTATACTTGTAAAGCGCACTGTTGCCAGCCGGCGTCCTGGCGCTGTATACCGCTGTGGAACCAGTCCTGGCTTTCCCTGTGGGATGGTCCCTGCTGGGAATCCCCAAGGTGGAGCCAGGCATCCCCGGCGTTGAGGGGGCCGTTGTGGAGATTAGGCAAGCTAATGCCCAGAGTTGCAGAGTGGGACCCCTGGTTAGAGTAGGCACTGACGTGAGAATTATCGAGTCCGCTGACCCTGGTCCATGACCCTGCAGCGTCAGGAATCAAACCCTGGTCCCGGGCCGACTTCTGCTTTTGGGTCTGCCGCCTCTAACCAGTGAGCCATTGAGAGATGTACCCCAGGCTGAACATGAAAACTGAGAAAACATGAAAACTGAGATTCTAATTTTTAGTAGGGTGTGGATTTTCACAATATCCATAGTACTGATTATCAAGCCTTAGAAAATCAGTTTTTTATTACTGTGCATTCGTTTGAAAATATTCAAGTTCTAATGCACTAACAGTGGACTTTTCCATCTGCAGAATATACTGAATGACCAGAGATGGCAGTGCTGCGGAAGAGAATTTGTCTGCATTGCTGAGACCAAAAAAAAAACCATGAAGCCATTTCTCAGCACTCTGCCTTCCTTCATCAATTTAAATGGTAAGTCAAACTCGAGTTAGTGGGGTCTTGGCATGATTATCTTTGTCAAGACTCTACCAAAATGGATGACCTTACGGTGATCATCATATTTTATCAGACTTTGTCTCCGAAGCTGAGAAAGCCTGCGTTAGATACCTGTGCTAACAATGTGTCATCAGAGGACATTACTGTCTTTAAGGCTGGAAAGAGTTTCCTTAATTTGGAGCCATGGCCTTACTTTCTCAAGGAGTGAAGCTCATTTGACCTGTTTCCCTGCACTCTGTGTGTGGGTCTCTGATACTCCAGATGGATAGCTGTTTAGGATACTCGGCGGTCTTGCAACTCCATCCAATTTTCAAAAGGAGCCCAATGCTTTCCCAGTATACTGCCTAGCTGCCTTGCAGTCCTAATTACATATAGTTACCTAGTGCATAATTGCTGATGTCTCCTCCTCCTGTGTTTCCTCGTCACCGAGGGCGATTGGTCACATGCTGTCCTGACATCATAAAGCTAGAGCAGGATGTCATCTGACATGAGGGACAATCAGTTGCCTAGCAAGCACTAAGATACATTTATCATGGTATTGAACTGGGTTGCAGGGTAAACAGGGCGCCCAGCTGAAGACCTAGATGGTGAGATGAATGAAACTGGCGCATTATTTGAGACTTGTGCATCTGTTTGAAGGTGCAGTTAATCACAATGTTCTCGACTTCTCTATAGCTTAACTGATAAGGATGTACTAAGATGAAGATGTTAAGATGTTGTTTATAGTTTTTATTATTCCCACTAACAGTAGCGTAAACCTTCCTCCCTCAACTTATCAGATCACTCAATTGCTATTGGCGTATCATAACCTATAAGAATTGCACTGAGAAGGGGATGCCATCACTTGGCTGGCAATCACATCTTTTTATCTAGGTCCTGATGTAGGTGCTAGTGTTTAGAGAGTGGTAGCAAATGAGGCATAGGATTGATGTAATGTAATGTGTATACTTGTAAAGCGCACTGTTGCCAGCCGGTTTCCTGGCGCTGTATACCGCTGGGGAACCAGTCCTGGCTTTCCCTGTGGGATGGTCCCTGCTGGGAATCCCCATGGTGGAGCCAGGCATCCCCGGCGTTGAGGGGGCCGTTGTGGAGATTAGGCAAGCTAATGCCCAGAGTTGCAGAGTTGGACCCCTGGTTTAGAGTAGGCACTGACGTGAGAATTATCGAGTCCGCTGACCCTGGTCCATGACCCTGCCGCGTCGGGAATCGAACCCTGGTCCTGGGCCGACTTCTGCTTTTGGGTCTGCCGCCTCTAACCAGTGAGCCATTGAGAGATGTACCCCAGGCTGAACATGAAAACTGAGAAAACATGAAAACTGAGATTCTAATTTTTAGTAGGGTGTGGATTTTCACAATATCCATAGTACTGATTATCAAGCCTTAGAAAATCTGTTTTTTATTGCTGTGCATTCGTTTGAAAATATTCAAGTTCTAATGCACTTACAGTGGACTTTTCCATCTGCAGAATATACTGAATGACCAGAGATGGCAGTGCTGCGGAAGAGAATTTGTCTGCATTGCTGAGACCAAAAAAAAAACCATGAAGCCATTTCTCAGCACTCTGCCTTCCTTCATCAATTTAAATGGTAAGTCAAACTCGAGTTAGTGGGGTCTTGGCATGATTATCTTTGTCAAGACTCTACCAAAATGGATGACCTTACGGTGATCATCATATTTTATCAGACTTTGTCTCCGAAGCTGAGAAAGCCTGCGTTAGATACCTGTGCTAACAATGTGTCATCAGAGGACATTACTGTCTTTAAGGCTGGAAAGAGTTTCCTTAATTTGGAGCCATGGCCTTACTTTCTCAAGGAGTGAAGCTCATTTGACCTGTTTCCCTGCACTCTGTGTGTGGGTCTCTGATACTCCAGATGGATAGCTGTTTAGGATACTCTGCGGTCTTGCAACTCCATCCAATTTTCAAAAGGATCCCAATGCTTTCCCAGTATACTGCCTAGCTGCCTTGCAGTCCTAATTACATATAGTTACCTAGTGCATAATTGCTGATGTCTCCTCCTCCTGTGTTTCCTCGTCACCCAGGGCGATTGGTCACGTGCTGTCCTGACATCATAAAGCTAGAGCAGGATGTCATCTGACATGAGGGACAATCAGTTGCCTAGCAAGCACTAAGATACATTTATCATGGTATTGAACTGGGTTGCAGGGTAAACAGGGCGCCCAGCTGAAGACCTAGATGGTGAGATGAATGAAACTGGCGCATTATTTGAGACTTGTGCATCTGTTTGAAGGTGCAGTTAATCACAATGTTCTCGACTTCTCTATAGCTTAACTGATAAGGATGTACTAAGATGAAGATGTTAAGATGTTGTTTATAGTTTTTATTATTCCCACTAACAGTAGCGTAAACCTTCCTCCCTCAACTTATCAGATCACTCAATTGCAATTGGCGTATCATAACCTATAAGAATTGCACTGAGAAGGGGATGCCATCACTTGGCTGGCAATCACATCTTTTTATCTAGGTCCTGATGTAGGTGCTAGTGTTGTTTAGAGAGTGGTAGCAAATGAGGCATAGGATTGATGTAATGTAATGTGTATACTTGTAAAGCGCACTGTTGCCAGCCGGCGTCCTGGCGCTGTATACCGCTGGGGAACCAGTCCTGGCTTTCCCTGTGGGATGGTCCCTGCTGGGAATCCCCAAGGTGGAGCCAGGCATCCCCGGCGTTGAGGGGGCCGTTGTGGAGATTAGGCAAGCTAATGCCCAGAGTTGCAGAGTGGGACCCCTGGTTAGAGTAGGCACTGACGTGAGAATTATCGAGTCCGCTGACCCTGGTCCATGACCCTGCCGCGTCGGGAATCAAACCCTGGTCCCGGGCCGACTTCTGCTTTTGGGTCTGCCGCCTCTAACCAGTGAGCCATTGAGAGATGTACCCCAGTCGGAACATGAAAACTGAGAAAACATGAAAACTGAGATTCTAATTTTTAGTAGGGTGTGGATTTTCACAATATCCATAGTACTGATTATCAAGCCTTAGAAAATCTGTTTTTTATTGCTGTGCATTCGTTTGAAAATATTCAAGTTCTAATGCACTAACAGTGGACTTTTCCATCTGCAGAATATACTGAATGACCAGAGATGGCAGTGCTGCGGAAGAGAATTTGTCTGCATTGCTGAGACCAAAAAAAAAACCAAGAAGCCATTTCTCAGCACTCTGCCTTCCTTCATCAATTTAAATGGTAAGTCAAACTCGAGTTAGTGGGGTCTTGGCATGATTATCTTTGTCAAGACTCTACCAAAATGGATGACGTTACGGTCACCATCATATTTTATCAGACTTTGTCTCCGAAGCTGAGAAAGCCTGCGTTAGATACCTGTGCTAACAATGTGTCATCAGAGGACATTACTGTCTTTAAGGCTGGAAAGAGTTTCCTTAATTTGGAGCCATGGCCTTACTTTCTCAAGGAGTGAAGCTCATTTGACCTGTTTCCCTGCACTCTGTGTGTGGGTCTCTGATACTCCAGATGGATAGCTGTTTAGGATACTCGGCGGTCTTGCAACTCCATCCAATTTTCAAAAGGAGCCCAATGCTTTCCCAGTATACTGCCTAGCTGCCTTGCAGTCCTAATTACATATAGTTACCTAGTGCATAATTGCTGATGTCTCCTCCTCCTGTGTTTCCTTGTCACCCAGGGCGATTGGTCACGTGCTGTCCTGACATCATAAAGCTAGAGCAGGATGTCATCTGACATGAGGGACAATCAGTTGCCTAGCAAGCACTAAGATACATTTATCATGGTATTGAACTGGGTTGCAGGGTAAACAGGGCGCCCAGCTGAAGACCTAGATGGTGAGATGAATGAAACAGGCGCATTATTTGAGACTTGTGCATCTGTTTGAAGGTGCAGTTAATCACAATGTTCTCGACTTCTCTATAGCTTAACTGATAAGGATGTACTAAGATGAAGATGTTAAGATGTTGTTTATAGTTTTTATTATTCCCACTAACAGTAGCGTAAACCTTCCTCCCTCAACTTATCAGATCACTCAATTGCTATTGGCGTATCATAACCTATAAGAATTGCACTGAGAAGGGGATGCCATCACTTGGCTGGCAATCACATCTTTTTATCTAGGTCCTGATGTAGGTGCTAGTGTTGTGTAGAGAGTGGTAGCAAATGAGGCATAGGATTGATGTAATGTAATGTGTATACTTGTAAAGCGCACTGTTGCCAGCCGGCGTCCTGGCGCTGTATACCGCTGGGGAACCAGTCCTAACTTTCCCTGTGGGATGGTCCCTGCTGGGAATCCCCAAGGTGGAGCCAGGCATCCCCGGCGTTGAGGGGGCGGTTGTGGAGATTAGTCAAGCTAATGCCCAGAGTTGCAGAGTGGGACCCCTGGTTAGAGTAGGCACCGACGAGAGAATTATCGAGTCTGCTGACCCTGGTCCATGACCCTGCCGCGTCGGGAATCAAACCCTGGTCCCGGGCCGACTTCTGCTTTTGGGTCTGCCGCCTCTAAGCAGTGAGCCATTGAGAGATGTACCGCAGGCTGAACATGAAAACTGAGAAAACATTAAAACTGAGATTCTAATTTTTAGTAGGGTGTGGATTTTCACAATATCCATAGTACTGATTATCAAGCCTTAGAAAATCTGTTTTTTATTGCTGTGCATTCGTTTGAAAATATTCAAGTTCTAATGCACTAACCGTGGACTTTTCCATCTGCAGAATATACTGAATGACCAGAGATGGCAGTGCTGCAGAAGAGAATTTGTCTGCATTGCTGAGACCAAAAAAAAAAACAAGAAGCCATTTCTCAGCACTCTGCCTTCCTTCATCAATTTAAATGGTAAGTCAAACTCGAGTTAGTGGGGTCTTGGCATGATTATCTTTGTCAAGACTCTACCAAAATGGATGACGTTACGGTGACCATCATATTTTATCAGACTTTGTCTCCGAAGCTGAGAAAGCCTGCGTTAGATACCTGTGCTAACAATGTGTCATCAGAGGACATTACTGTCTTTAAGGCTGGAAGGAGTTTCCTTAATTTGGAGCGATGGCCTTACTTTCTCAAGGAGTGAAGCTCATTTAACCTGTTTCCCTGCACTCTGTGTGTGGGTCTCTGATACTCCAGATGGATAGCTGTTTAGGATACTCGGCGGTCTTGCAACTCCATCCAATTTTCAAAAGGAGCCCAATGCTTTCCCAGTATACTGCCTAGCTGCCTTGCAGTCCTAATTACATATAGTTACCTAGTGCATAATTGCTGATTTCTCCTCCTCCTTTGTATCCTCGTCACCCAGGGCGATTGGTCACGTGCTGTCCTGACATCATAAAGCTAGAGCAGGATGTCATCTGACATGAGGGACAATCAGTTGCCTAGCAAGCACTAAGATACATTTATCATGGTATTGAACTGGGTTGCAGGGTAACAGGGCGCCCAGCTGAAGACCTAGATGGTGAGATGAATGAAACAGGCGCATTATTTGAGACTTGTGCATCTGTTTGAAGGTGCAGTTAATCACAATGTTCTCGACTTCTCTATAGCTTAACTGATAAGGATGTACTAAGATGAAGATGTTAAGATGTTGTTTATAGTTTTTATTATTCCCACTAACAGTAGCGTAAACCTTCCTCCCTCAACTTATCAGATCACTCAATTGCTATTGGCGTATCATAACCTATAAGAATTGCACTGAGAAGGGGATGCCATCACTTGGCTGGCAATCACATCTTTTTATCTAGGTCCTGATGTAGGTGCTAGTGTTGTGTAGAGAGTGGTAGCAAATGAGGCATAGGATTGATGTAATGTAATGTGTATACTTGTAAAGCGCACTGTTGCCAGCCGGCGTCCTGGCGCTGTATACCGCTGGGGAACCAGTACTAACTTTCCCTGTGGGATGGTCCCTGCTGGGAATCCCCAAGGTGGAGCCAGGCATCCCCGGCGTTGAGGGGGCCGTTGTGGAGATTAGGCAAGCTAATGCCCAGAGTTGCAGAGTGGGACCCCTGGTTAGAGTAGGCACTGACGCGAGAATTATCGAGTCCACTGACCCTGGTCCATGACCCTGCCGTGTCGGGAATCAAACCCTGGTCCCGGGCCGACTTCTGCTTTTGGGTCTGCCGCCTCTAACCAGTGAGCCATTGAGAGATGTACCCAGGCTGAACATGAAAACTGAGAAAACATGAAAACTGAGATTCTAATTTTTAGTATGGTGTGGATTTTCACACTATCCATAGTACTGATTATCAAGCCTTAGAATTTTTTTTTTTTATTGCTGAGCATTCGTTTGAAAATATTCAAGTTCTAATGCACTAACAGTGGACTTTTCCATCTGCAGAATATACTGAATGACCAGAGATGGCAGTGCTGCGGAAGAAAATTTGTCTGCATTGCTGAGACCAAAAAAAAAAAACAAGAAGCCATTTCTCAGCACTCTGCCTTCCTTCATCAATTTAAATGGTAAGTCAAACTCGAGTTAGTGGGGTCTTGGCATGATTATCTTTGTCAAGACTGTACCAAAATGGATGACGTTACGGTGATCATCATATTTTATCAGACTTTGTCTCCGAAGCTGAGAAAGCCTGCGTTAGATACCTGTGCTAACAATGTGTCATCAGAGGACATTACTGTCTTTAAGGCTGGAAAGAGTTTCCTTAATTTGGAGCCATGGCCTTACTTTCTCAAGGAGTGAAGCTCATTTGACCTGTTTCCCTGCACTCTGTGTGTGGGTCTCTGATACTCCAGATGGATAGCTGTTTAGGATACTCGGCGGTCTTGCAACTCCATCCAATTTTCAAAAGGAGCCCAATGCTTTCCCAGTATACTGCCTAGCTGCCTTGCAGTCCTAATTACATATAGTTACCTAGTGCATAATTGCTGATGTCTCCTCCTCCTGTGTTTCCTCGTCACCCAGGGCGATTGGTCACGTGCTGTCCTGACATCATAAAGCTAGAGCAGGATGTCATCTGACATGAGGGACAATCAGTTGCCTAGCAAGCACTAAGATACATTTATCATGGTATTGAACTGGGTTGCAGGGTAAACAGGGCGCCCAGCTGAAGACCTAGATGGTGAGATGAATGAAACTGGCGCATTATTTGAGACCTGTGCATCTGTTTGAAGGTGCAGTTAATCGCAGTGTTCTCGACTTCTCTATAGCTTAACTGATAAGGATGTACTAAGATGAAGATGTTAAGATGTTGTTTATAGTTTTTATTATTCCCATTAACAGTAGCGTAAACCTTCCTCCCTCAACTTATCAGATCACTCAATTGCTATTGGCGTATCATAACCTATAAGAATTGCACTGAGAAGGGGATGCCGTCACTTGGCTGGCAATCACATCTTTTTATCTAGGTCCTGATGTAGGTGCTAGTGTTGTGTAGAGAGTGGTAGCAAATGAGGCATAGGATTGATGTAATGTAATGTGTATACTTGTAAAGCGCACTGTTGCCAGCCGGCGTCCTGGCGCTGTATACCGCTGGGGAACCAGTCCTGGCTTTCCCTGTGGGATGGTCCCTGCTGGGAATCCCCAAGGTGGAGCCAGGCATCCCCAGCGTTGAGGGGGCCGTTGTGGAGATTAGGCAAGCTAATGCCCAGAGTTGCAGAGTGGGACCCCTGGTTAGAGTAGGCACTGACGTGAGAATTATCGAGTCCGCTGACCCTGGTCCATGACCCTGCCGCGTCGGGAATCAAACCCTGGTCCCGGGCCGACTTCTGCTTTTGGGTCTGCCGCCTCTAACCAGTGAGCCATTGAGAGTTGTACCCCAGGCTGAACATGAAAACTGAGAAAACATGAAAACTGAGATTCTAATTTTTAGTAGGGTGTGGATTTTCACAATATCCATAGTACTGATTATCAAGCCTTAGAAAATCTGTTTTTTATTGCTGTGCATTCGTTTGAAAATATTCAAGTTCTAATGCACTAACAGTGGACTTTTCCATCTGCAGAATATACTGAATGACCAGAGATGGCAGTGCTGCGGAAGAGAATTTGTCTGCATTGCTGAGACCCAAAAAAAAAACAAGAAGCCATTTCTCAGCACTCTGCCTTCCTTCATCAATTTAAATGGTAAGTCAAACTCGAGTTAGTGGGGTCTTGGCATGATTATCTTTGTCAAGACTCTACCAAAATGGATGACGTTACGGTGACCATCATATTTTATCAGACTTTGTCTCCGAAGCTGAGAAAGCCTGCGTTAGATACCTGTGCTAACAATGTGTCATCAGAGGACATTACTGTCTTTAAGGCTGGAAAGAGTTTCCTTAATTTGGAGCCATGGCCTTACTTTCTCAAGGAGTGAAGCTCATTTGACCTGTTTCCCTGCACTCTGTGTGTGGGTCTCTGATACTCCAGATGGATAGCTGTTTAGGATACTCGGCGGTCTTGCAACTCCATCTAATTTTCAAAAGGAGCCCAATGCTTTCCCAGTATACTGCCTAGCTGCCTTTCAGTCCTAATTACATATAGTTACCTAGTGCATAATTGCTGATTTCTCCTCCTCCTTTGTATCCTCGTCACCCAGGGCGATTGGTCACGTGCTGTCCTGACATCATAAAGCTAGAGCAGGATGTCATCTGACATGAGGGACAATCAGTTGCCTAGCAAGCACTAAGATACATTTATCATGGTATTGAACTGGGTTGCAGGGTAAACAGGGCGCCCAGTTGAAGACCTAGATGGTGAGATGAATGAAACAGGCGCATTATTTGAGACTTGTGCATCTGTTTGAAGGTGCAGTTAATCACAATGTTCTCGACTTCTCTATAGCTTAACTGATAAGGATGTACTAAGATGAAGATGTTAAGATGTTGTTTATAGTTTTTATTATTCCCACTAACAGTAGCGTAAACCTTCCTCCCTCAACTTATCAGATCACTCAATTGCTATTGGCGTATCATAACCTATAAGAATTGCACTGAGAAGGGGATGCCATCACTTGGCTGGCAATCACATCTTTTTATCTAGGTCCTGATGTAGGTGCTAGTGTTGTGTAGAGAGTGGTAGCAAATGAGGCATAGGATTGATGTAATGTAATGTGTATACTTGTAAAGCGCACTGTTGCCAGCCGGCGTCCTGGCGCTGTATACCGCTGGGGAACCAGTCCTAACTTTCCCTGTGGGATGGTCCCTGCTGGGAATCCCCAAGGTGGAGCCAGGCATCCCCGGCGTTGAGGGGGCCGTTGTGGAGATTAGTCATGCTAATGCCCAGAGTTGCAGAGTGGGACCCCTGGTTAGAGTAGGCACCGACGTGAGAATTATCGAGTCCGCTGACCCTGGTCCCTGACGCGTCGGGAATCGAACCCTGGTCCTGGGCCGACTTCTGCTTTTGGGTCTGCCGCCACTAACCAGTGAGCCATTGAGAGATGTACCCCAGGCTGAACATGAAAACTGAGAAAACATGAAAACTGAGATTCTAATTTTTAGTATGGTGTGGATTTTCACAATATCCATAGTACTGATTATCAAGCCTTAGAAAATCTGTTTTTTATTGCTGAGCATTCGTTTGAAAATATTCAAGTTCTAATGCACTAACAGTGGACTTTTCCATCTGCAGAATATACTGAATGACCAGAGATGGCAGTGCTGCGGAAGAGAATTTGTCTGCATTGCTGAGACCAAAAACAAAAAAAACAAGAAGCCATTTCTCAGCACTCTGCCTTCCTTCATCAATTTAAATAGTAAGTCAAACTCGAGTTAGTGGGGTCTTGGCATGATTATCTTTGTCAAGACTGTACCAAAATGGATGACGTTACGGTGATCATCATATTTTATCAGACTTTGTCTCCGAAGCTGAGAAAGCCTGCGTTAGATACCTGTGCTAACAATGTGTCATCAGAGGACATTACTGTCTTTAAGGCTGGAAAGAGTTTCCTTAATTTGGAGCCATGGCCCTACTTTCTCAAGGAGTGAAGCTCATTTGACCTGTTTCCCTGCACTCTGTGTGTGGGTCTCTGATACTCCAGATGGATAGCTGTTTAGGATACTCGGCGGTCTTGCAACTCCATCCAATTTTCAAAAGGAGCCCAATGCTTTCCCAGTATACTGCCTAGCTGCCTTGCAGTCCTAATTACATATAGTTACCTAGTGCATAATTGCTGATGTCTCCTCCTCCTGTGTTTCCTCGTCACCCAGGGCGATTGGTCACGTGCTGTCCTGACATCATAAAGCTAGAGCAGGATGTCATCTGACATGAGGGACAATCAGTTGCCTAGCAAGCACTAAGATACATTTATCATGGTATTGAACTGGGTTGCAGGGTAAACAGGGCGCCCAGCTGAAGACCTAGATGGTGAGATGAATGAAACAGGCGCATTATTTGAGACTTGTGCATCTGTTTGAAGGTGCAGTTAATCACAATGTTCTCGACTTCTCTATAGCTTAACTGATAAGGATGTACTAAGATGAAGATGTTAAGATGTTGTTTATAGTTTTTATTATTCCCACTAACAGTAGCGTAAACCTTCCTCCCTCAACTTATCAGATCACTCAATTGCTATTGGCGTATCATAACCTATAAGAATTGCACTGAGAAGGGGATGCCATCACTTGGCTGGCAATCACATCTTTTTATCTAGGTCCTGATGTAGGTGCTAGTGTTGTGTAGAGAGTGGTAGCAAATGAGGCATAGGATTGATGTAATGTAATGTGTATACTTGTAAAGCGCACTGTTGCCTGCCGGCGCCCTGGCGCTGTATACCGCTGGGGAACCAGTCCTAACTTTCCCTGTGGGATGGTCCCTGCTGGGAATCCCCAAGGTGGAGCCAGGCATCCCCGGCGTTGAGGGGGCCGTTGTGGAGATTAGTCAAGCTAATGCCCAGAGTTGCAGAGTGGGACCCCTGGTTAGAGTAGGCACCGACGAGAGAATTATCGAGTCCGCTGACCCTGGTCCATGACCCTGCCGCGTCGGGAATCGAACCCTGGTCCTGGGCCGACTTCTGCTTTTGGGTCTGCCACCTCTAACCAGTGAGCCATTGAGAGATGTACCCCAGGCTGAACATGAAAACTGAGAAAACATGAAAACTGAGATTCTAATTTTTAGTAGGGTGTGGATTTTCACAATATCCATAGTACTGATTATCAAGCCTTAGAAAATCTGTTTTTTACTGCTGTGCATTAGTTTGGAAATATTCAAGTTCTAATGCACTAACCGTGGACTTTTCCATCTGCAGAATATACTGAATGACCAGAGATGGCAGTGCTGCGGAAGAGAATTTGTCTGCATTGCTGAGACCCAAAAAAAAAACAAGAAGCCATTTCTCAGCACTCTGCCTTCCTTCATCAATTTAAATGGTAAGTCAAACTCGAGTTAGTGGGGTCTTGGCATGATTATCTTTGTCAAGACTCTACCAAAATGGATGACGTTACGGTGACCATCATATTTTATCAGACTTTGTCTCCGAAGCTGAGAAAGCCTGCGTTAGATACCTGTGCTAACAATGTGTCATCAGAGGACATTAATGTCTTTAAGGCTGGAAAGTTTCCTTAATTTGGAGCCATGGCCTTACTTTCTCAGGGAGTGAAGCTCATTTGACCTGTTTCCCTGCACTCTGTGTGTGGGTCTCTGATACTCCAGATGTATAGCTGTTTAGGATACTCTGCGGTCTTGCAACTCCATCCAATTTTCAAAAGGATCCCAATGCTTTCCCAGTATACTGCCTAGCTGCCTTGCAGTCCTAATTACATATAGTTACCTAGTGCATAATTGCTGATTTCTCCTCCTCCTGTGTATCCTCGTCACCCAGGGTGATTGGTCACGTGCTGTCCTGACATCATAAAGCTAGAGCAGGATGTCATCTGACATGAGGGACAATCAGTTGCCTAGCAAGCACTAAGATACATTTATCATGGTATTGAACTGGGTTGCAGGGTAAACAGGGCGCCCAGCTGAAGACCTAGATGGTGAGATGAATGAAACAGGCGCATTATTTGAGACTTGTGCATCTGTTTGAAGGTGCAGTTAATCACAATGTTCTCGACTTCTCTATAGCTTAACTGATGTACTAAGATGAAGATGTTAAGATGTTGTTTATAGTTTTTATTATTCCCACTAACAGTAGCGTAAACCTTCCTCCCTCAACTTATCAGATCACTCAATTGCTATTGGCGTATCATAACCTATAAGAATTGCACTGAGAAGGGGATGCCATCACTTGGCTGGCAATCACATCTTTTTATCTAGGTCCTGATGTAGGTGCTAGTGTTGTGTAGAGAGTGGTAGCAAATGAGGCATAGGATTGATGTAATGTAATGTGTATACTTGTAAAGCGCACTGTTGCCAGCCGGCGTCCTGGCGCTGTATACCGCTGGGGAACCAGTCCTAACTTTCCCTGTGGGATGGTCCCTGCTGGGAATCCCCAAGGTGGAGCCAGGCATCCCCGGCGTTGAGGGGGCGGTTGTGGAGATTAGTCAAGCTAATGCCCAGAGTTGCAGAGTGGGACCCCTGGTTAGAGTAGGCACCGACGAGAGAATTATCGAGTCCGCTGACCCTGGTCCATGACCCTGCCGCGTCGGGAATCAAACCCTGGTCCCGGGCCGACTTCTGCTTTTGGGTCTGCCGCCTCTAAGCAGTGAGCCATTGAGAGATGTACCGCAGGCTGAACATGAAAACTGAGAAAACATTAAAACTGAGATTCTAATTTTTAGTAGGGTGTGGATTTTCACAATATCCATAGTACTGATTATCAAGCCTTAGAAAATCTGTTTTTTATTGCTGTGCATTCGTTTGAAAATATTCAAGTTCTAATGCACTAACCGTGGACTTTTCCATCTGCAGAATATACTGAATGACCAGAGATGGCAGTGCTGCAGAAGAGAATTTGTCTGCATTGCTGAGACCAAAAAAAAAAACAAGAAGCCATTTCTCAGCACTCTGCCTTTTTTCATCAATTTAAATGGTAAGTCTAACTCGAGTTAGTGGGGTCTTGGCATGATTATCTTTGTCAAGACTCTACCAAAATGGATGACGTTACGGTGACCATCATATTTTTTCAGACTTTGTCTCCGAAGCTGAGAAAGCCTGCATTAGATACCTGTGCTAACAATGTGTCATCAGAGGACATTACTGTCTTTAAGGCTGGAAGGAGTTTCCTTAATTTGGAGCGATGGCCTTACTTTCTCAAGGAGTGAAGCTCATTTAACCTGTTTCCCTGCACTCTGTGTGTGGGTCTCTGATACTCCAGATGGATAGCTGTTTAGGATACTCGGCGGTCTTGCAACTCCATCCAATTTTCAAAAGGAGCCCAATGCTTTCCCAGTATACTGCCTAGCTGCCTTGCAGTCCTAATTACATATAGTTACCTAGTGCATAATTGCTGATTTCTCCTCCTCCTTTGTATCCTCGTCACCCAGGGCGATTGGTCACGTGCTGTCCTGACATCATAAAGCTAGAGCAGGATGTCATCTGACATGAGGGACAATCAGTTGCCTAGCAAGCACTAAGATACATTTATCATGGTATTGAACTGGGTTGCAGGGTAACAGGGCGCCCAGCTGAAGACCTAGATGGTGAGATGAATGAAACAGGCGCATTATTTGAGACTTGTGCATCTGTTTGAAGGTGCAGTTAATCACAATGTTCTCGACTTCTCTATAGCTTAACTGATAAGGATGTACTAAGATGAAGATGTTAAGATGTTGTTTATAGTTTTTATTATTCCCACTAACAGTAGCGTAAACCTTCCTCCCTCAACTTATCAGATCACTCAATTGCTATTGGCGTATCATAACCTATAAGAATTGCACTGAGAAGGGGATGCCATCACTTGGCTGGCAATCACATCTTTTTATCTAGGTCCTGATGTAGGTGCTAGTGTTGTGTAGAGAGTGGTAGCAAATGAGGCATAGGATTGATGTAATGTAATGTGTATACTTGTAAAGCGCACTGTTGCCAGCCGGCGTCCTGGCGCTGTATACCGCTGGGGAACCAGTCCTAACTTTCCCTGTGGGATGGTCCCTGCTGGGAATCCCCAAGGTGGAGCCAGGCATCCCCGGCGTTGAGGGGGCGGTTGTGGAGATTAGTCAAGCTAATGCCCAGAGTTGCAGAGTGGGACCCCTGGTTAGAGTAGGCACCGACGAGAGAATTATCGAGTCCGCTGACCCTGGTCCATGACCCTGCCGCGTCGGGAATCAAACCCTGGTCCCGGGCCGACTTCTGCTTTTGGGTCTGCCGCCTCTAAGCAGTGAGCCATTGAGAGATGTACCGCAGGCTGAACATGAAAACTGAGAAAACATTAAAACTGAGATTCTAATTTTTAGTAGGGTGTGGATTTTCACAATATCCATAGTACTGATTATCAAGCCTTAGAAAATCTGTTTTTTATTGCTGTGCATTCGTTTGAAAATATTCAAGTTCTAATGCACTAACCGTGGACTTTTCCATCTGCAGAATATACTGAATGACCAGAGATGGCAGTGCTGCAGAAGAGAATTTGTCTGCATTGCTGAGACCAAAAAAAAAAACAAGAAGCCATTTCTCAGCACTCTGCCTTCCTTCATCAATTTAAATGGTAAGTCAAACTCGAGTTAGTGGGGTCTTGGCATGATTATCTTTGTCAAGACTCTACCAAAATGGATGACGTTACGGTGACCATCATATTTTATCAGACTTTGTCTCCGAAGCTGAGAAAGCCTGCGTTAGATACCTGTGCTAACAATGTGTCATCAGAGGACATTACTGTCTTTAAGGCTGGAAAGAGTTTCCTTAATTTGGAGCCATGGCCTTACTTTCTCAAGGAGTGAAGCTCATTTGACCTGTTTCCCTGCACTCTGTGTGTGGGTCTCTGATACTCCAGATGGATAGCTGTTTAGGATACTCGGCGGTCTTGCAACTCCATCCAATTTTCAAAAGGAGCCCAATGCTTTCCCAGTATACTGCCTAGCTGCCTTGCAGTCCTAATTACATATAGTTACCTAGTGCATAATTGCTGATGTCTCCTCCTCCTGTGTTTCCTCGTCACCCAGGGCGATTGGTCACGTGCTGTCCTGACATCATAAAGCTAGAGCAGGATGTCATCTGACATGAGGGACAATCAGTTGCCTAGCAAGCACTAAGATACATTTATCATGGTATTGAACTGGGTTGCAGGGTAAACAGGGCGCCCAGCTGAAGACCTAGATGGTGAGATGAATGAAACTGGCGCATTATTTGAGACCTGTGCATCTGTTTGAAGGTGCAGTTAATCGCAATGTTCTCGACTTCTCTATAGCTTAACTGATAAGGATGTACTAAGATGAAGATGTTAAGATGTTGTTTATAGTTTTTATTATTCCCACTAACAGTAGCGTAAACCTTCCTCCCTCAACTTATCAGATCACTCAATTGCTATTGGCGTATCATAACCTATAAGAATTGCACTGAGAAGGGGATGCCGTCACTTGGCTGGCAATCACATCTTTTTATCTAGGTCCTGATGTAGGTGCTAGTGTTGTGTAGAGAGTGGTAGCAAATGAGGCATAGGATTGATGTAATGTAATGTGTATACTTGTAAAGCGCACTGTTGCCTGCCGGCGCCCTGGCGCTGTATACCGCTGGGGAACCAGTCCTAACTTTCCCTGTGGGATGGTCCCTGCTGGGAATCCCCAAGGTGGAGCCAGGCATCCCCGGCGTTGAGGGGGCCGTTGTGGAGATTAGTCAAGCTAATGCCCAGAGTTGCAGAGTGGGACCCCTGGTTAGAGTAGGCACCGACGAGAGAATTATCGAGTCCGCTGACCCTGGTCCATGACCCTGCCGCGTCGGGAATCGAACCCTGGTCCTGGGCCGACTTCTGCTTTTGGGTCTGCCACCTCTAACCAGTGAGCCATTGAGAGATGTACCCCAGGCTGAACATGAAAACTGAGAAAACATGAAAACTGAGATTCTAATTTTTAGTAGGGTGTGGATTTTCACAATATCCATAGTACTGATTATCAAGCCTTAGAAAATCTGTTTTTTACTGCTGTGCATTAGTTTGGAAATATTCAAGTTCTAATGCACTAACCGTGGACTTTTCCATCTGCAGAATATACTGAATGACCAGAGATGGCAGTGCTGCGGAAGAGAATTTGTCTGCATTGCTGAGACCCAAACAAAAAAACAAGAAGCCATTTCTCAGCACTCTGCCTTCCTTCATCAATTTAAATGGTAAGTCAAACTCGAGTTAGTGGGGTCTTGGCATGATTATCTTTGTCAAGACTCTACCAAAATGGATGACGTTACGGTGACCATCATATTTTATCAGACTTTGTCTCCGAAGCTGAGAAAGCCTGCGTTAGATACCTGTGCTAACAATGTGTCATCAGAGGACATTAATGTCTTTAAGGCTGGAAAGTTTCCTTAATTTGGAGCCATGGCCTTACTTTCTCAAGGAGTGAAGCTCATTTGACCTGTTTCCCTGCACTCTGTGTGTGGGTCTCTGATACTCCAGATGTATAGCTGTTTAGGATACTCTGCGGTCTTGCAACTCCATCCAATTTTCAAAAGGATCCCAATGCTTTCCCAGTATACTGCCTAGCTGCCTTGCAGTCCTAATTACATATAGTTACCTAGTGCATAATTGCTGATTTCTCCTCCTCCTGTGTATCCTCGTCACCCAGGGTGATTGGTCACGTGCTGTCCTGACATCATAAAGCTAGAGCAGGATGTCATCTGACATGAGGGACAATCAGTTGCCTAGCAAGCACTAAGATACATTTATCATGGTATTGAACTGGGTTGCAGGGTAAACAGGGCGCCCAGCTGAAGACCTAGATGGTGAGATGAATGAAACAGGCGCATTATTTGAGACTTGTGCATCTGTTTGAAGGTGCAGTTAATCACAATGTTCTCGACTTCTCTATAGCTTAACTGATGTACTAAGATGAAGATGTTAAGATGTTGTTTATAGTTTTTATTATTCCCACTAACAGTAGCGTAAACCTTCCTCCCTCAACTTATCAGATCACTCAATTGCTATTGGCGTATCATAACCTATAAGAATTGCACTGAGAAGGGGATGCCATCACTTGGCTGGCAATCACATCTTTTTATCTAGGTCCTGATGTAGGTGCTAGTGTTGTGTAGAGAGTGGTAGCAAATGAGGCATAGGATTGATGTAATGTAATGTGTATACTTGTAAAGCGCACTGTTGCCAGCCGGCGTCCTGGCGCTGTATACCGCTGGGGAACCAGTCCTAACTTTCCCTGTGGGATGGTCCCTGCTGGGAATCCCCAAGGTGGAGCCAGGCATCCCCGGCGTTGAGGGGGCCGTTGTGGAGATTAGTCAAGCTAATGCCCAGAGTTGCAGAGTGGGACCCCTGGTTAGAGTAGGCACCGACGAGAGAATTATCGAGTCCGCTGACCCTGGTCCATGACCCTGCCGCGTCGGGAATCGAACCCTGGTCCTGGGCCGACTTCTGCTTTTGGGTCTGCCACCTCTAACCAGTGAGCCATTGAGAGATGTACCCCAGGCTGAACATGAAAACTGAGAAAACATGAAAACTGAGATTCTAATTTTTAGTAGGGTGTGGATTTTCACAATATCCATAGTACTGATTATCAAGCCTTAGAAAATCTGTTTTTTACTGCTGTGCATTAGTTTGGAAATATTCAAGTTCTAATGCACTAACCGTGGACTTTTCCATCTGCAGAATATACTGAATGACCAGAGATGGCAGTGCCGCGGAAGAGAATTTGTCTGCATTGCTGAGACCCAAAAAAAAAACAAGAAGCCATTTCTCAGCACTCTGCCTTCCTTCATCAATTTAAATGGTAAGTCAAACTCGAGTTAGTGGGGTCTTGGCATGATTATCTTTGTCAAGACTCTACCAAAATGGATGACGTTACGGTGACCATCATATTTTATCAGACTTTGTCTCCGAAGCTGAGAAAGCCTGCGTTAGATACCTGTGCTAACAATGTGTCATCAGAGGACATTAATGTCTTTAAGGCTGGAAAGTTTCCTTAATTTGGAGCCATGGCCTTACTTTCTCAAGGAGTGAAGCTCATTTGACCTGTTTCCCTGCACTCTGTGTGTGGGTCTCTGATACTCCAGATGTATAGCTGTTTAGGATACTCTGCGGTCTTGCAACTCCATCCAATTTTCAAAAGGATCCCAATGCTTTCCCAGTATACTGCCTAGCTGCCTTGCAGTCCTAATTACATATAGTTACCTAGTGCATAATTGCTGATTTCTCCTCCTCCTGTGTATCCTCGTCACCCAGGGTGATTGGTCACGTGCTGTCCTGACATCATAAAGCTAGAGCAGGATGTCATCTGACATGAGGGACAATCAGTTGCCTAGCAAGCACTAAGATACATTTATCATGGTATTGAACTGGGTTGCAGGGTAAACAGGGCGCCCAGCTGAAGACCTAGATGGTGAGATGAATGAAACAGGCGCATTATTTGAGACTTGTGCATCTGTTTGAAGGTGCAGTTAATCACAATGTTCTCGACTTCTCTATAGCTTAACTGATGTACTAAGATGAAGATGTTAAGATGTTGTTTATAGTTTTTATTATTCCCACTAACAGTAGCGTAAACCTTCCTCCCTCAACTTATCAGATCACTCAATTGCTATTGGCGTATCATAACCTATAAGAATTGCACTGAGAAGGGGATGCCATCACTTGGCTGGCAATCACATCTTTTTATCTAGGTCCTGATGTAGGTGCTAGTGTTGTGTAGAGAGTGGTAGCAAATGAGGCATAGGATTGATGTAATGTAATGTGTATACTTGTAAAGCGCACTGTTGCCAGCCGGCGTCCTGGCGCTGTATACCGCTGGGGAACCAGTCCTAACTTTCCCTGTGGGATGGTCCCTGCTGGGAATCCCCAAGGTGGAGCCAGGCATCCCCGGCGTTGAGGGGGCGGTTGTGGAGATTAGTCAAGCTAATGCCCAGAGTTGCAGAGTGGGACCCCTGGTTAGAGTAGGCACCGACGAGAGAATTATCGAGTCCGCTGACCCTGGTCCATGACCCTGCCGCGTCGGGAATCAAACCCTGGTCCCGGGCCGACTTCTGCTTTTGGGTCTGCCGCCTCTAAGCAGTGAGCCATTGAGAGATGTACCGCAGGCTGAACATGAAAACTGAGAAAACATTAAAACTGAGATTCTAATTTTTAGTAGGGTGTGGATTTTCACAATATCCATAGTACTGATTATCAAGCCTTAGAAAATCTGTTTTTTATTGCTGTGCATTCGTTTGAAAATATTCAAGTTCTAATGCACTAACCGTGGACTTTTCCATCTGCAGAATATACTGAATGACCAGAGATGGCAGTGCTGCAGAAGAGAATTTGTCTGCATTGCTGAGACCAAAAAAAAAAACAAGAAGCCATTTCTCAGCACTCTGCCTTCCTTCATCAATTTAAATGGTAAGTCTAACTCGAGTTAGTGGGGTCTTGGCATGATTATCTTTGTCAAGACTCTACCAAAATGGATGACGTTACGGTGACCATCATATTTTTTCAGACTTTGTCTCCGAAGCTGAGAAAGCCTGCGTTAGATACCTGTGCTAACAATGTGTCATCAGAGGACATTACTGTCTTTAAGGCTGGAAGGAGTTTCCTTAATTTGGAGCGATGGCCTTACTTTCTCAAGGAGTGAAGCTCATTTAACCTGTTTCCCTGCACTCTGTGTGTGGGTCTCTGATACTCCAGATGGATAGCTGTTTAGGATACTCGGCGGTCTTGCAACTCCATCCAATTTTCAAAAGGAGCCCAATGCTTTCCCAGTATACTGCCTAGCTGCCTTGCAGTCCTAATTACATATAGTTACCTAGTGCATAATTGCTGATTTCTCCTCCTCCTTTGTATCCTCGTCACCCAGGGCGATTGGTCACGTGCTGTCCTGACATCATAAAGCTAGAGCAGGATGTCATCTGACATGAGGGACAATCAGTTGCCTAGCAAGCACTAAGATACATTTATCATGGTATTGAACTGGGTTGCAGGGTAACAGGGCGCCCAGCTGAAGACCTAGATGGTGAGATGAATGAAACAGGCGCATTATTTGAGACTTGTGCATCTGTTTGAAGGTGCAGTTAATCACAATGTTCTCGACTTCTCTATAGCTTAACTGATAAGGATGTACTAAGATGAAGATGTTAAGATGTTGTTTATAGTTTTTATTATTCCCACTAACAGTAGCGTAAACCTTCCTCCCTCAACTTATCAGATCACTCAATTGCTATTGGCGTATCATAACCTATAAGAATTGCACTGAGAAGGGGATGCCATCACTTGGCTGGCAATCACATCTTTTTATCTAGGTCCTGATGTAGGTGCTAGTGTTGTGTAGAGAGTGGTAGCAAATGAGGCATAGGATTGATGTAATGTAATGTGTATACTTGTAAAGCGCACTGTTGCCAGCCGGCGTCCTGGCGCTGTATACCGCTGGGGAACCAGTCCTAACTTTCCCTGTGGGATGGTCCCTGCTGGGAATCCCCAAGGTGGAGCCAGGCATCCCCGGCGTTGAGGGGGCGGTTGTGGAGATTAGTCAAGCTAATGCCCAGAGTTGCAGAGTGGGACCCCTGGTTAGAGTAGGCACCGACGAGAGAATTATCGAGTCCGCTGACCCTGGTCCATGACCCTGCCGCGTCGGGAATCAAACCCTGGTCCCGGGCCGACTTCTGCTTTTGGGTCTGCCGCCTCTAAGCAGTGAGCCATTGAGAGATGTACCGCAGGCTGAACATGAAAACTGAGAAAACATTAAAACTGAGATTCTAATTTTTAGTAGGGTGTGGATTTTCACAATATCCATAGTACTGATTATCAAGCCTTAGAAAATCTGTTTTTTATTGCTGTGCATTCGTTTGAAAATATTCAAGTTCTAATGCACTAACCGTGGACTTTTCCATCTGCAGAATATACTGAATGACCAGAGATGGCAGTGCTGCAGAAGAGAATTTGTCTGCATTGCTGAGACCAAAAAAAAAAACAAGAAGCCATTTCTCAGCACTCTGCCTTCCTTCATCAATTTAAATGGTAAGTCAAACTCGAGTTAGTGGGGTCTTGGCATGATTATCTTTGTCAAGACTCTACCAAAATGGATGACGTTACGGTGACCATCATATTTTATCAGACTTTGTCTCCGAAGCTGAGAAAGCCTGCGTTAGATACCTGTGCTAACAATGTGTCATCAGAGGACATTACTGTCTTTAAGGCTGGAAGGAGTTTCCTTAATTTGGAGCGATGGCCTTACTTTCTCAAGGAGTGAAGCTCATTTAACCTGTTTCCCTGCACTCTGTGTGTGGGTCTCTGATACTCCAGATGGATAGCTGTTTAGGATACTCGGCGGTCTTGCAACTCCATCCAATTTTCAAAAGGAGCCCAATGCTTTCCCAGTATACTGCCTAGCTGCCTTGCAGTCCTAATTACATATAGTTACCTAGTGCATAATTGCTGATTTCTCCTCCTCCTTTGTATCCTCGTCACCCAGGGCGATTGGTCACGTGCTGTCCTGACATCATAAAGCTAGAGCAGGATGTCATCTGACATGAGGGACAATCAGTTGCCTAGCAAGCACTAAGATACATTTATCATGGTATTGAACTGGGTTGCAGGGTAACAGGGCGCCCAGCTGAAGACCTAGATGGTGAGATGAATGAAACAGGCGCATTATTTGAGACTTGTGCATCTGTTTGAAGGTGCAGTTAATCACAATGTTCTCGACTTCTCTATAGCTTAACTGATAAGGATGTACTAAGATGAAGATGTTAAGATGTTGTTTATAGTTTTTATTATTCCCACTAACAGTAGCGTAAACCTTCCTCCCTCAACTTATCAGATCACTCAATTGCTATTGGCGTATCATAACCTATAAGAATTGCACTGAGAAGGGGATGCCATCACTTGGCTGGCAATCACATCTTTTTATCTAGGTCCTGATGTAGGTGCTAGTGTTGTGTAGAGAGTGGTAGCAAATGAGGCATAGGATTGATGTAATGTAATGTGTATACTTGTAAAGCGCACTGTTGCCAGCCGGCGTCCTGGCGCTGTATACCGCTGGGGAACCAGTACTAACTTTCCCTGTGGGATGGTCCCTGCTGGGAATCCCCAAGGTGGAGCCAGGCATCCCCGGCGTTGAGGGGGCCGTTGTGGAGATTAGGCAAGCTAATGCCCAGAGTTGCAGAGTGGGACCCCTGGTTAGAGTAGGCACTGACGCGAGAATTATCGAGTCCACTGACCCTGGTCCATGACCCTGCCGTGTCGGGAATCAAACCCTGGTCCCGGGCCGACTTCTGCTTTTGGGTCTGCCGCCTCTAACCAGTGAGCCATTGAGAGATGTACCCAGGCTGAACATGAAAACTGAGAAAACATGAAAACTGAGATTCTAATTTTTAGTATGGTGTGGATTTTCACACTATCCATAGTACTGATTATCAAGCCTTAGAATTTTTTTTTTTTATTGCTGAGCATTCGTTTGAAAATATTCAAGTTCTAATGCACTAACAGTGGACTTTTCCATCTGCAGAATATACTGAATGACCAGAGATGGCAGTGCTGCGGAAGAAAATTTGTCTGCATTGCTGAGACCAAAAAAAAAAAACAAGAAGCCATTTCTCAGCACTCTGCCTTCCTTCATCAATTTAAATGGTAAGTCAAACTCGAGTTAGTGGGGTCTTGGCATGATTATCTTTGTCAAGACTGTACCAAAATGGATGACGTTACGGTGATCATCATATTTTATCAGACTTTGTCTCCGAAGCTGAGAAAGCCTGCGTTAGATACCTGTGCTAACAATGTGTCATCAGAGGACATTACTGTCTTTAAGGCTGGAAAGAGTTTCCTTAATTTGGAGCCATGGCCTTACTTTCTCAAGGAGTGAAGCTCATTTGACCTGTTTCCCTGCACTCTGTGTGTGGGTCTCTGATACTCCAGATGGATAGCTGTTTAGGATACTCGGCGGTCTTGCAACTCCATCCAATTTTCAAAAGGAGCCCAATGCTTTCCCAGTATACTGCCTAGCTGCCTTGCAGTCCTAATTACATATAGTTACCTAGTGCATAATTGCTGATGTCTCCTCCTCCTGTGTTTCCTCGTCACCCAGGGCGATTGGTCACGTGCTGTCCTGACATCATAAAGCTAGAGCAGGATGTCATCTGACATGAGGGACAATCAGTTGCCTAGCAAGCACTAAGATACATTTATCATGGTATTGAACTGGGTTGCAGGGTAAACAGGGCGCCCAGCTGAAGACCTAGATGGTGAGATGAATGAAACTGGCGCATTATTTGAGACCTGTGCATCTGTTTGAAGGTGCAGTTAATCGCAATGTTCTCGACTTCTCTATAGCTTAACTGATAAGGATGTACTAAGATGAAGATGTTAAGATGTTGTTTATAGTTTTTATTATTCCCACTAACAGTAGCGTAAACCTTCCTCCCTCAACTTATCAGATCACTCAATTGCTATTGGCGTATCATAACCTATAAGAATTGCACTGAGAAGGGGATGCCGTCACTTGGCTGGCAATCACATCTTTTTATCTAGGTCCTGATGTAGGTGCTAGTGTTGTGTAGAGAGTGGTAGCAAATGAGGCATAGGATTGATGTAATGTAATGTGTATACTTGTAAAGCGCACTGTTGCCAGCCGGCGTCCTGGCGCTGTATACCGCTGGGGAACCAGTCCTGGCTTTCCCTGTGGGATGGTCCCTGCTGGGAATCCCCAAGGTGGAGCCAGGCATCCCCAGCGTTGAGGGGGCCGTTGTGGAGATTAGGCAAGCTAATGCCCAGAGTTGCAGAGTGGGACCCC